>NC_088796.1:23267010-24597510 GCF_011386835.1 Chrysemys picta bellii
CTTAATTTGGATTATGTTTGGGTGGAAGTCTGATGCCTTTTGTCCCTGTTCCCACTAGCAGCCCTCCTTCAGTTAGCGCTCTAGCAGCCTACTCTCCTATCCCTGAAGCAGCTTGCTACCGGGGCAGAATTTAGAGACGCCATGAGGACTTCTTCAAAGGTAGCTGCTGGAGTGGGAGGCGTGGGGAGTCAGCACTTCTGTTAACTTCCATAGGAGCCCACTGCTGTTCAGATAAAATTTTGCAAGCTGTGGGGTTCTATGGTACATTGTATTAGGGGAATTACAGAGCATGTGAGATTCTAATTGACGAGTGGTCAGAGGCCAAGACAACTTTTTTAGGATTGTTGAAAGAAAAGCCTTTGGAATTAAGGGCCTGGTCTGGTGGAGCTTATTGATTGGAGGATCTAAGGGATGGTGTTGGGACTGAATAATAGCCGTCTGGGATTTCAGCAGAACGAAGAAAATTGGAAGGATTCTTTCAGCGAACCTACAAATGTGGGTTTCATTTGAGGAATGAGTAAGGCGTTTGGGTTGCTTCTTATTTTAATTGCACAAGTTAGAACTGCAAAGCGTGAGAGGCTTGGATATGGCAGGGGAAACTACTAATGTGAAATAAGATAAAATGGTCAATAATTGGCAACTTGCCTCATTCTCTCAGATGTCTTGAATCTGTTTTCTCAGAGGCTAAGCCACTTCGTTTATTGTTCTTTGTACCTTGCTAAACTCGTGTGTTATTGCACACTGAACTGTAGTCTGTTTAACCATGTTTGTGTAGTCTACTTGTAACAATTTTTAAACATCCTATACTTTTACTTTTTGTTCTGTGACTGTTCTTAACTCTTTTTTCCCCATTTTTTATTTGCAATTCTCAAACATTGTATCTAGTTTGTACAGGATGTTTGAAAGAATGGTCAATTGATGGAGAAAATAACTTAACACTGGTGACAAAATGGGAATCAATACATTTAGGGTTCATTGCCCCAAGATTTGACACAGAACCAGATTGCAACTCAGAGTCACTGTGTTGGTTTTGGTTCCCCACTTTCTCTGACAGGGATGGAGCAATCTGTGAGAGCTGGTACAACTTGCTCCTCTGGTTCATCTGCTATGGCTGGTGTGTTGAAGGGACAGGAGAATAGCAACCCTGCTGATTCTGTCCTTCCCTCCGCCAGGAATCAGGGCCGGCTCCAGCATTTCTGCCACCCCAAGCAAAAAAAAAAAAAAAAAAAAAAAGCCGCGATCAGCGGTGGCAATTGGGAAAAAAAAAAAAAGCCGCGATCGGCGGCGGCAGTTCAGCGGCAGGTCCTTCGCTCTTAGAGAGAGTGAGGGACCTGCTGCCCCCGAATTGCCGCAGGTGCCACCCCTCTCCCTTGGCCGCCCCAAGCACCTGCTTGTTAAGCTGGTGCCTGGAGCCGGCCCTGCCAGGAATACAGGTAGCCAGCATAGGAGAGTAAAGGGGTGATTTATAGTTCCCCTTAATCCCCTACATGGATACACAGAGGGTGACTGTATTTTAAATCCTTTAGCAAAAAAGACAGGTGTGTATGCTATCGGAACCCTGAGACACTTTGAGAGAGGATATATCCAATTCCAGAAAGGACTTTTCTTAACAATAGGCACACTGAAGGGGTAAAATAAGGGGATAGTGGAAAGAGCATTCCTGATGCTAATACATTGGACAATTAGTTAAAACTAAGAAGAATGAATTTATGAGAAAATATTACATCTGCACATGTCCAGTACATGGAAACTTGGGGTTATTTTTCCCGTAAGTGATGGGTGTGTTTTATTAAAATGGTATGCCAGGAAGCTTTAATTTCCCCAAGATTTCACAACACTTCAGACCTAATTTTCAAATGTCGAATGTTCTGTCTTCAAAGACAAAAACTCTGCTGGAGAAAGTGCCCAGAATATTTTACTGATACTTGGTTCTCATGGTGCCAGGGAAGATTGCATGAACTTGTTAGTGTGGATCCCTGAGGATTAGCTTTTTAGTTGTTTGCATCATTACCTATAGAAAATGAACTGAGAATTGAAGCTAGTACTGGACTAATTTAATTGTGTTTTTGGAGGCTTCCTAAAGATATTTTCTCAGTCTGTAGAATACCCCAAACTCAAGTATAAAATTCTTTTAGCAAAATTAACACTTGGGAGGAATGTAATTTGATTGCTAGTGACATTCCTGCCTTTCCTTCTTCATCTGACCTAAACTGCATTAAATGAATGGGATTAAATTTCACCATTTTTATTGGGGGGGGGGGGAGGGAGTTGGTCAAAACTCAGCATTCCTAGTTTTTCCTTGTTTGACTATGCTAATTTCACAGTGAGCCACTTCTTCTGAATTAACACAGTATCTGCTATGGCGGTTTTTAAACAAGACTTAGGTCATCATCTTGTTGAACATCTAACACTAGCATTGGTTTAACCTTTGCTATTTTAGGGCAGAATACATTCTGATTATCTTCTTTAATTAACAAAAGCAACCCCCAGTGCTACTTATGGTTTCCTTCAAAATGGTTTCAATTTGGAGATGTTGCAGCAGGTGCAGTGAAATATATTAGCCAGCTTTCTGAAGTTCTCTGCTTCAGATACACACAAGCTAGCCGAGTAGGAGACAGGGAGAAGTTGGAACAGAGACATCTACTGGCTGAGCTAAAGAGTAATATTAACAAGAATGCTCCGTTAGCTTTTCTAGGAGATTTCCAGCACTGACTTGGCTGTTTCTCAGCTTGATTATTTTATTTATTTGATTTTCAAAATGCTCTTATCCGCATGCTCTAGAAGTACACATCCTCTAGCTATAATAGATGTTACAAAAACTGAGCTCAGAAGAAGCTGGGCTCTGCTTTAACCAATTAACCCATAAACTCTTCACTTTTAGTCTACCTTAGTTGTCCCCCTTTTCAAACGCAAGGAAAGCCTATGGGCTTTGCAGCGAGACCCCAGGGTCAAGAACTAGCACTATGTCTGACCATGGTGGGCAGTGAGTCAAGGGAACCTGCCAGGAGGCCCGTCTCTGTTGACTCAGAAGAGCTGTCAGCTCAAGTGCCTTAGTTGAAATTGCACAGGGAGAGAGACGGTCTCCCAAATAGCCAGGGCCAAACCAATACCTTGAATTACACCAGGAAACAAATTAGAAGTTGGTGAAGATCTTGGCGCACAGGTGCAATGTGGTCTATGTGTGACACACCATTTAATTGGTAGGAAATATTAATGAACATGGGAAACATAGCACAGTGTAAGGCAGTGTTCATGGAATCCCAGGGCAGAGACCTGGACTTGCTTAGTTAATCCAACAGGATGGACAAGAATATGTATCCACACCTTTGCAGCTAGGGCCAAACACACACACATGGCAACTAACATTATTTATGACAATCCGTGTTGAATGGTGATGGATGGCAGAAAATGGAGGCTGATACATACAGTCAATGAACTTGGTAGATATAATAAAAATGAATAGTAACATTGTCAGGGCTTGAAATATTCACTCATTCAGCTCTAGTGAGTAGGAAGATCTCCTGGGCAAATACAAAATCTGTTTCAAGGGATGGACAGCTTGGTCAATCTGAGTTGCTTTCCATTGGTGGCTAATTGGAGATCTTTCTGTTGTGAGGAAATTTCTGATTATTCTGTGGATAAAACTGCACAAATTTGGGTCACAATATCTGTTCCATGGCTGCAGAGAGGAATCCTATGTCAGGTCTTCTCTGATTGAGTTTAAGTTGGTAGTGCTTTCTGAGGTTCGAGAGGTGTTGTGATAAATTAGTCTATAACCTGTCACGTGGACTCATGTTCTTCCTGACAGGTGAAGGGCAGTAAGGAAATATCGGGTCTGATGCTGGTGGAGACAGTCAACGCCTTCCTTAGGGAGGACAGGGTGCCAGCTTTTCTTAAGGAAGCTGTTTTGCAGCCTTTGTACAATAAACCAGCATTTAATGCTGACAGTCTGGCTAACTATTGTCCAGAATCTAATCTTCCATTCTGAGCGGAGATCATACAGAGAGGTTATGGCAAGACAACTCAGCGAAAGTAGATGCCTCACATCCCCTTGATTCTTATCAGTCTGGATACAGTACTGGGCCTGGGATAGAGTCTGCACTGGTGGCTTTGGAAGATTGGACATCCTGTCCGTGCCGATATTGGGATATTTACAAGTTGTCGTTGCTACCTCTGATTGTGAGGTGGTGTTGACTTGAGGAATGCAGCAGGAGTGGGTCTTGAAAAGCTTTTTCCTTGCTGAGTATTTCCAGAGGGTGAGTCAGGGCAGTCGCTGCTCCATTGTGTTGTCATGCAGCGGTCCACAGAGTTCTGTCTGCTCTTTCATTCTGTTTAATGTAGCTGTGTTAGGAAGGTTAGTGAAAAGATACGAGCTACAGTGCTTTCGTTATGCTGATGAAATCCAGCTGTGTATCTCTCGCTTGTCTGATCCAGATAAAGAGGTGATGTTAGTAGGTTAGGGAAAATAATCAGAAGATATGGTCAGAATAATATCTCCTCCTTTAATGTGCTGTGCATGAAAGCTACATAGTAAGTCCACCCAGAAACTTAAACTGGTGTAGAATGCAGCAGCCTACTTATTAAGCTGTGTTTTCTGTGGAGCATATAATAATAGTATTTATGTCTCTAAATTTTATTACATAGAATCAAGTCTGTTTGCAGCACTTGACAAAAGATGGTAGCCTTTGGCCTACTGTAAACTTTCTCACAAGTAATAAATAAGCTGGGGGAGGAAGCGGGGGAAGCACATTCTTTTTAAAAGTACCTTTTGAAACACTGCCATTCCTTAACATTAGGGGCCAGATTCAGCAGTACACTCCAGCTACTTTGTGAAATTCAAAGCAACATATACCTGTCTCAATTGGCTATTTTGCAATAGTGGAGCAACATTAAGATGTGGGCTTTGGTGGTAAATTTGGCCTTATGTCTTTTGTGAAGCTTCATACTGATGTCTTGTTGCAAAAAAGCTTCTGAAATAATAGGCTAGCCTAATGAAAATATAAAAATGACCAAGAAGGAGATAGGACTTTTAAAAAGACATTATAATAATAGAAATAAATGGACTTATTTCTGTCTAACTTATACCAGTGCAAAATTGAGGAAACACCATTGAAATTGACAGAGTTACACTATTGTACAACTGGTATGTGTTAGATGAGAATGGGGCCCATTGAGCATTAAATAATCAATTTTTCTCATAAAGCCTAAACAAGTTTATTTAAAGCTTTTTCTTAGGTTACTACTGAGCTTTTTTTCTTTTAACTGAATTATTTCTTCTGGATTACCTTTTTTCCAGCCTTAATATTTTCTTTGGATAACAACCACAGTGTAAGAACTGGTTGGTCCCAAATCAGCTCCGGAGTCAAGATATCTCGAACATTAGGGGTCAAGCCCATTTCTAGTAAGAAAGCACCTGCCTGACTGATCTGCTAGACATCCTATCTTTAGAGTTACCTGAACTGGTAAGGAACTAGGATCATCCCTCTCTATAAGAAGTTGGGTCAAAAAGTTCTCTATATTGACTAACGGGGAGAGGGTGTTGCGATGAAGTTTGGAATTCTAGTCATGTGCCATAGAGAACAATATTAACACTGACATAATAATTCATAATAATTGGGAGGATATTTTACGGTATCACCTTCTAAAGCAATAATGTAAATTGACATGCTTACATAACATGCCCTTGAGCAGAGAAGGTAGATGAACCCCACCTTTATATGGGTGAGGGAAGGATTTTGTATTGGAAAAATCTTGGATTGCCTAGTGTCATTTTGTGCAAGTCCTTTTGTGATTGACTGATTATTATTAGTGATTGAATTATTATTATTGTTATTTATGCAGAAATGTATTCTGAGTGTTCAGTTAAGGCACCAAGCCAAGATCTGCAGCTGTTGATGAAAAACGGATTAATTTAAATGAGAGCTGGATCAGGCTGCAGCTGAGTGAAGCTGCCTGGCATATGATCCCTGGGGTGTTCGTGTCTAGATCTTCAGAGTAGATTGGAAAAGGGCTTCAAGCTGGATTAACTATATTGCATAGAGATAATTTTAGAGCTGTTTGAAAGAGAGTTTGTGAAAATTTTCATTTCTGATTTTTTTGTTGAAATTTAATTTTTGTCAACATTTTCCGATCAGCTGATTTACTGGGTAAGGGCCAGTAAGCAGTTATTGATAACCACATTTTTTTCCATACGTTTCTCCATATGTGCGAAGTGTTTCCTTCTGTGACAGGTATACACAATATTCCTGGTTTCATGTGTAAGGGAGCTGTTAGCCCCTTCCTGAAACTTTTTTGGTTGGCCACCTCCCAATACCAGGAGAAAGGGGAAGGTCTGAAGAGGAATTAGGATCTTGGGACTGACAGGTCTCCAAGGCCAATGGGGAGCAGCCAGCACACCAAGTCAGCCGGATTGAGAGGGCAGGCAGACCAGTGAAGGAGTCAAGAGCCCAGGGCCCATCCTCTGTGTAAATTGGGGCTGTTGGGACAAAGTAAGACAGAGGAGGGAGAAAGCAGCAGCCCAGAGCAGAGCCAGGAAAAGTGCACCAGCCCAGAGGCTGAAAGCCAGAGCAGCAGCGACCATGTGTGCTGATGGTGAGCCAGAGCTACAGTGGAGAGCTGCGGGATAGGGGAAGGTCCAGGATAGGGGAAGGTCACCATGCCACAAGTAAACTGGACCTGAGCACGGTGAGTGGTTAGAGAGAAATGAGGTGGGGATCCTGGGCAGAGAGGGCCCAACGGAGGGAGAGGTCCCCAGATAAGAGGACCTTGAAGGCTGGATTCAGGGGAAGGAGGGGCGTGAACCCGGGGGGTGGGCTGATACTGAGGAGAAGGGTCCCGCCCCCTAGAGCCTGAAGGTGCATAGCCACAGCGAGAGCAGAGCCTTACCTGCGGTATGAATGCATAGCCAGGTCCTGGGAAGGAGGCCCGGGATGAGTAATGAATAGGCTGTGATTTTTTTTGAGTTCCAGAGACTAGTGCTTATGGTGTTCCCTGTGCCCATAGTGTGGGGTTCCTTCATCCTTTAACCTTGTCAAATTTTCCCTTAATTTTTTTTACAGTTGCTGTTTAATAAATTGTGTCTGGTTTAAACCCAACACCACGATCATTGGTGGGGCCGACGAGGGGGGGGGAAGCCGGTACAAATTACCGGGGCCTGGTGGTCTGGAAGGGGGCCCAGGGCCCAGTTTCCTCCCCCTCTTGTCGGCCCTGTTTAGCCGGTCTGCTCTTGCTGGGGGGCCCGAAAAAAAAATTTCACCGGAGACCGAACCTGCTCTTGGAGGCCCTGATCATTGGGTCAGGGAAGTGGCCAGTGAGGAGAGAATACCCCGGAGTACCTAGCCCCTGTACTGAACAACACATGGTGAGACTGGGCATTAAGCCCCCAGGGATCCTCGATCCAGCCTTATCAGAGTTAGGAGGATTCTGGAGCATGGGAGAAAGAGGAATCCTCGAGGTTAGGCAGGCTTCTGGACTCAGATCCTTTCACCATCCGATTCCACTGGGGCAGAGTAAAAGCCAGGAAAACTCCCGTATTTACACGTACAAAAACATTGTTAGCTTAGAACTGCATTTCCTTTCAATGCCATCATTAAATTCCAGGAAACTGCTAATAAAGGCAACACAACATCCACACCAACTTCAGATCACAATGCTTATTAAGTAATCATCATAGCACTCAAACATTCTCACAGTCCCCTCATCTCCACAGCAAATTCAGTTTTCATTCCAAAGTACCACCACCCGCAATGAACACATCCACTTCCTAAAAAGGGGAATAACTCTTTTTTGTGTTTGACGGTAAAAAAAAACTAATTTTCAAATATTTCCTTTGTAAAAGTTGGTAAATATTGTACCAGACAGAGATTATGGAAAATTCAGTTCGTCATTGATGAGTTATTGTATTAAGTCTAGCAACTGAATTAAATCATTTAAGTATAAAAAGAAGGCTTTTAATCCTTTTTATATAGTGCAAACTCAATGCAGCTTTTACTGTGAAGTTTCTACCCATGACTCCATAATACCTGTTACGTTTACTTAGCCAATAGTTTTGAGTATTAGAAATAATACATCTTTTTATTTCCTTTCATCCCTGACTAACTGTTCAGATTTTGAGGGATAACAACTCAGAGCTTTGCCTAATAGTGACCAGTTTTCAATAACATTATTCTGTTACAGCTAAGAGGGGATTTGATCTTGGTTTACAAGTACCTACGTGAGGAAGAGATTTCTGTTAGCTGATGGCTCTTTAATCTAGCAGCAAGAGGTATAACATGATGCACTAATGGTTGGAAGCTGAAGTTGGACAAATTCAGATTAGCAATATGGTGCAAATTTTTAATAGTGAGGATAATTAACCATTAGAACAATTTACCTAGGGACGTGGTAGAGTCTCCATCCTGTGTAGTCTTTAAATAAAGAATGAATATCTTTCTCAAAGAGAAACTATAGCTCAGACAGAAAATATGGGTTGTTGCAGAAATTAGCCAGTGAAGTTCTATGGCCTGTGTTGTGCAGGAGTACTGACTAGATAGATCCATGATGATCACAATCAGGCGTTGAGGTGGATGCTCCATCACTGGCAATCTTTAAATCGAGTGGATGTTTTTCTAGTAGATCTGCTCTAGATATTACTTTGGGGAAGTTCAAAGGCCTGTGTTACACACAAAGTCAGATCAGATGATCACAATGGTCCCTTCTGACCTTGGAATCTATTTAGCCTTAAAGTCTGTGAGTAATAAAGAGGGATTTGGGAAGCAAACCTTTGCCCTGAGGAATGTATAATTTATTTGTTTTGTGTTGTGGGATCAGGGCCCCATTATACTAGGCATTATATAAGGCATTTATTTCCCTGAAAAACCTAATCTAGAAAGGGGGATTGTAATAGGGTGTGCCTGCCCAGTAGTGCCTCCTGCTGAGTTAGTGTGACAGTGCACACACTCTGTTCCTCAGTTTACCTTTTCAGGAAGCCAGTAACTTCACTTTGGGCACTCTTGCTGCTTGACTCAATAATACTCTCCTTAAGGCTTGTTTATTACAAAACTTCATACAAGTGGGTCCATAACAAAAAGTTCCAAATAAACAAAAGGCACTTTTGGCTTTCAGGGTTCCTCTGAAGCCCACTTTCTAAGTGCTGTTCTCATTACCCTCCAAGGTCTCTCTCTGTCTTTGCTTATGGCAGGAATCTCAGCCCTTCTCCTGGAGCTGGAGTAATTGAAGCAATTGTCTTACTCCTTACTAGGAGTCCTCGGGCAGCTGGGTTCCAATTTACCTCTCCACTTCTGTGTCTTCTCCATGTAGCTGGAGTGCCAGCCTCCTCAGGAAGCTGGGTAATTCAATGATTTATTATCCCTCAGCTGGCCCCACTTTGTCATCATGCTCAGAGTATTTGGCATCCTTCTCTTCCTGGTGTCTGCTCCTAGCTAGATCAGACGCCCTCTTACTCTCTTCAGTGTCTGCAGGCATCTGCCTGCTATGAGGGAGGAGGCAGCATTTATGCTGGTCCTCTTCTCCCAACTCACCCCAGTTGGCTAGGTGAGAGGGGAGCCTCGCCTCTGTAATCAAATCCTTCAGTTCTTAAAGAGCCATGCCAGGATTGACTGACCAATAGGAAGTACTTCCCTTAAGGGGCAGACCACTCCATCCACAGGGATGTTGCCTGCACCTGGGCAGAGGGTTTGAAGTGTAGGGGGCAATATAATAGAAGGCACAAAACTGAGAGTTGTAGAAAATAACAAACTGAGAGGTAAGGCGGGAAGCAAGAGCTGAGCAAAGGAAGCAAGAGTGGATATAGGCAGATATGTCAGCAGAGATTAGTCTCATGCAGAATTGGGTAAGGCCATGGAAGTTGACATGTGTGATGTTGCTGTATAGTGGCTGGCCTGCAAAAAGGCTAGAGGACATAATACCACTACCAGCTAATGATTTGAGCTCTAGCTTAAGTGATAGTGATCTTCAAACTCAAAGGCAAGGTTCTTGGCTCAGTTCTCAGGTGTATTGTTTATCAGGTAATTGTATCTGCTGCCTGCATTACATAGATTTATTATAAGACAAGGACGAGCAAGCTGATCTTGGTGAGAAGGTCAGAGGTAGTTCATACAGAGACTTGAAGAGGATTGTGATGTGCTAGGAGTAGTGGGTGACGACAATGTCTTGGCAGCCTCATTTTGGCTGAACCAGAACCGCTATCCAAGACCGGGTACAATTTAAAGACCTGGTGCTAATTTTTTCAAAAGACTCAGTGGACTGTGTTCAGCTACTAGAAAGACTGCCCCCCACCCTCTCTCTGTAACTCACCTCAAGATAAGTGAGATGCTCTGCTTAACATAGAAACTCTGTGTAGTTGGTGGAAAGCCCTTCAGTGTGGAACTTCCTACCAGGGGAGGAAAATGAGGGTTGGTCTTGCTGCCTAGAGAGTACAATTCAAGACACCTGTTTGCACAAGGTTTTCCACAATAACCACAAATACAAACTGATTGGAAATGCTTCCCCCAAAACCAAAAAAGGTAGGAGAAAGTTGCAAAAGTCACAGTAAGTGACTCAAGTGTAGGCAAGGGTTTTCCAGTGGAGTAGAGGACCTGGGGCCAATCTGTGGAAATGTTAGTCCATAGAGTGGTTTAGTTGAAAAGTGCAGATGTTTTTGTGGTGTTGGGGGCATGTGTGTGTGTGTTAGAAGAATCATTGCGCCGTGAGCCAAGTTCTCCACTCTGATGTGGGATGATGTAAAAATAGCCTTAACAGCTTTAACTGAGAAACTGCATGATCCCATTACTGTAACCCTTGTCTTTCCTCCCGCATCTTCCACCTACTGTTTTATTTCACTTCATTGCAGCATGTCTGATATTGGACTCCAATCCTGCAATCGCTTGTGCACATACGTAGTCCCATTAGGCTGCTGATGTGTGTAAATTTATTCACATGCTTATGTGTTTGCAGATTTAGGGTTTTACACTGAGGCATGGTGAATTGCAGGATTGGGGCTTTAGACTCTAAGCCCTCTGGCGCAGGGACCAGGTCTTTTTATCTGTATTGGATAATACCCACAATTGGGGTGTTATAAGAAAATCAAGCACTAATAAATTCCTGCTGTGAAAATATACTCCTATGTTAGTCTTTATATTAGACCAGTTAGATGGAGATGTTTTGAAGAAATACCTAATAAAATACATTTTAAAAAGTCATTAGAGACAGGTCTAACAAATGGATTTTAATGGTTTTAAGTGTAGTTTTAAAAAATAGAAATTAAGTGGTTTTAAAGTAAAAAATATTGGGAAAGATCATTTGAATTAGAAGAAATTGCCTTTCAATATTGCTGAGCATGCCTGTCTGATTTAGAGAAACAAGACAGTGCAGAGTTAAGGCTTTGAATTGAAATGGACACTCTCTGGATTTACCCTCATCTCATTGTGTTTCACTGTTTGGAAGGATTTCCTGTCAGGGAGTGAGTTTGTGAACTGTGTCCTGTGATAACTAGGAACAGCAAAAGATCAGGTATCAAGCTGGATTTTCCACCTTCACTCTGAATTTTCCTGCTTTTTGTGGATTTAAGTCACCCTCTTAATGTTACTTTAGCACAGTTTTATGTGGTTGAATAATATTTATACAACATTATTTTCCATTAGTGCTATGATTTTAATTGTTGGTAACCATTTCAGTGTGAAACTGTAACGTGGTGCAGAACTGATTTATCCATGTTTAATGTGAGAGTAGACCATGACCCATTTTATTTGCAGCGTGGTCAACTGTGGTATTCATGGCAGCTTTTCTGAATATTTTTGATGAGGTCTTTAAGCACATGTAATTCTGAAAACACATTCCCATTCAGTAGGACTCGTATAAGACTTTAAGCCCAACATGGTAGATTGCTTCTAAAAAATTCCATAAATATTAAGCATATTTATGTCATAGTATTAAGGTAGGTTAATTTGAACCTTACTGTATTGTAGTATAAGGCATCTTGTTTGCTTTTATTTACTTTCTCAGTAGTAAATGCATTTTGGTTAACCACAATGGCAAACTTAGGCAAGACATTTATGTCAACAAGTCCTTCTTCTCAACAAAGTAACATTCTTAGTTTCTAGGGCAGCAGACTGGATTCTAAGTAATAAGATGTTTATAAGTCATGTTGTAAATCTGGGACTATAAACATGTCTACTTTTCTATTAAACCTGCTGCTGTGTTTGAGGCACAATAAGCTCTCTTTTAAATTTTATGGTGGCAAGCATGTTGGTTTTCCAGTTTTGATTGCTGTTGATTTAGCAGTTGCCAGAACCTCCTGCCAAGCTCTTGACCTAAGTCACGCTCCCTGGTGATGTCATAATGCTGCTTAGAATCTAGTAATTGATGGTACCTGCTGGGAGCCAGTAAAAGGTTACATACATCCCTTGTTTTGTTGTAGACACTTTTGAGAACAACATTAAGAAACGGGTACGTTTTTCATGGCTGACTTCTGATTAGTCATTTTGATAATAGATATAAGAGAAGCAAATATATATACTGCGCAACAAAGATTCAGAACTGGTAAAGGTTAATGGGAACATTTCTTTGCACTTTCTAATATGCTCCTTCCTCACCACTGCCCTCAAAAAGCAGTAACAATGGATTAGGTCCTGGAACTTTACTCATAGTACTCCCGTTGAGTAATCCTCATTCTCTCACACAGTATTCCTTCCACTGAGGCCCATGGAACTACTCATATGAGTAAGGGCTGGGGCTCTTAATTTATAAAATTGTTCCTAAATATGCTAGTACTGGTGTAGTGAACCAGTACTATTCATAGTTCAGATAGTTATAGCTCATTTATCTTTGTTCTTTTTTTGGTCCAAGATTATGCACTCATCATATGAGTTGTTCTGTGCTGGGGAACTCCTATTGGCTTCAGTGGAGCTCTATGGAGATGCAGGGATCTGCCCAGACAGAGCAGCTTTCCAGATCACAACTTTATGTTGAAACATATATCTACAGTTTAAAACAGATGACAATGATCCAGGCTGCATAATCTGAAAGGACAGCTGCAATTGCAAAACTGAAAATCAGTGTATCGTGGCGAGGACCTGAATTTTGTTGATTATTTTTCTAAAAGCAATCAAGGAACAGTTTATTTCAGTAATAGGTAGGGTGACCGTATTTCCCTATTCTGAATATGGGACCCTGGTAAAATTACTCGTATTCAAGTGAGTTCAACAGCAATCAATCAGAACTATGCAATACAGACATTCAAATTAACATCGAGTTGACTGAAGTTCACTGAGCCCCTGTTAAAAAGAAATACTGAGTAGTTGGATTCTTTAATGCTTTAGGGTTCACACGGGGAGAGGTGACACACACACTCCCATACACCTCTCTCACACAAGGGGGTGACCAACCGACCCAACCCTCCGTGCCCGGCACTCTCCGCCCTCCATGCCTGGCTGGGCCTCTGGGACGGACCCGCATTTCCTGGTACCTGGCGCCACATCTTCCCGAGGCAGCACATGGGGGCAACACGCAGGGTCACATACCCTCCCGCCCCCACCAGATTTCTGCCAGGGTTCACACCAGAATGTGGCCAGCAGCAGCCTTTTGGCACTGTGTGGGAGTGAAGGGACGGGAACTGCTTCCAGCTGCAGGAGAAGAGGAGGGTAGAGGGAAGGGATAACCTGGCTCGTGTCTTTGCAGAGCTCATCTCTCCTCACCCCCTTGTCCCTTCCTGCCTGCACAGTGTCGAAAGGCAGCTAACACCTCTAGGCTGCTGCTTGCCACCAACACAATCCAGACGCCTCCTGTCCCCTGGCTACAGTGCGGACAGGAAGGGGTTAAGCCCTAAGGGAATCTGACTGCAGGGGCTTCAGCGAACCCAGCCAGAGGGGTGTCTCAGCAGGGGAGGGTGTGTGTCCCTAGGGGACAGAGCAGCCCCGCGCTCCCTGGGGGCAGGACCCAGGCAGGGTGTGTGTGTGTGAAGAGGGTGCTAAGTCCTTGGGTTCGGGGCAGGAACAGGCTGGAAATCTTTTCCTCCTCTCCCCCTGCCGCTCCAGAGCTTAGCTGAAGGGCGGAGAGGCTTCCCTGTGCCAGCACTGTGCGGGACTTTGGCACATGCAGGGCTCGGCTCCTCTTGGCCAGTGCCCTGGGCCGGAGGGTCTTGGGCTTTCCTGGGGCACTGGCCTAGCCACAGGCAGTGAGAGAAGGAAGGAGCCTGCCGGCCAGGCTCCTGGTGAGCTGAGTGCAGGACGCACCCCACCGGGGACGGGATATGGAGGAGCAGCGGGGTGGGGGGGGAAGGGGCAAAGCAGGGAGAGGACAGCAAGAGGGGGAGCACGTAAAGGGCAGATGGGTGGGCAGGAGAGGCGACACTTAACCAGCTGCTGCCTGGCACCTGCCTGCACTCACCAGCTGCTGCAGCATGCAGACAGTGTTGGCCGGAAACGGGATTGGGGGTGGGGCACTGCTGGCCAAGAACCAGCATACAGCGGTGGCTGCGCTGACGGACCAGCAGGGGGAGCTGCCTGGCCCCCCACACTGGAGCTTTACCCTGCCACCAGCCTTGCACACCCACCCCCATCGTCAGCCACTGGACCCTGCCCACTCACTGCTGGTGGGCGGGCGTCTGGTGAGCAGGGATCCGGCCAGCAGCAGGATCTGATGGGGGGAGACAGAAAATATGGGACAATTTGCCCGTTTTTAAGAAAAAGTAAGGACACTTGCAGGAGGGCTTAAATATGGGACTGTCCCTTTAGAAATAGGATATCTGGTCACCCTAGTAATAGGTTCCTTTTAAAAACTTGGTTATGTGCTTCTGCTACATCAGGAAAACAAATCATACATGCCCCAACTCCTGGATATTTTTTGAGTTTCTCTGTGATCACTGTGCATCCCATTTTGCTCACATCATGTTTAATATTTTTCTCTAGACAGTCTGAATATTGTCACCCTGAAATTTTAAGCTGTTACATTCACACTGACCATCTTACTTAGTAAGACCTTACTTAGTAAACACCCTAGAAACTATTGGCCCATATAAGGTTCAGAAACAAGAAGAACAAGTTACAAAGAGAAGCGACCCGGCTGAATATTGGAACTTTTGAAGGTTTCCTGAATCTCTTTGTAAGTCTGAGTTGTCCATGAAGACATAATTACAAAGGGTCACATCGTCTCTTTTGTGTTAGGCGCAAAATCCTGTTTATTGTATTTGGCATCCATGTTATAATCCAAAATGGAGCATTGGTCATGTGACCCAAGGGTTAGCTAGAATGCTTCCCACCCTTTTCAGTGGTCAGCAGTAGTACAAGTAAACGAGTACCAGCTCAAACTGATTTTGCGCGGGGATTCTACGGGGTTTCCCGCCTTAGAATCTTTATAAGGCCGGCAGTTACCTCAGTTAGGAACTGTTGCTGCCCATCCTGGAGGCTGGTGCATGCGTCTTGCTCCAACAGGCCATCTAGACTCCAGACCAGTTACCCGCCACAGACACAGCCATTATCATCTGCCTTCAGACGCCGCGCTGCTGTCATCGCAGAAACCTGCCTTGGTGTCATCAGGGAAGAACAGCTCAACAAGGGATCACCCCAGTGTTCCCCTCTCGAGGCTCTGTATGAGCTAAGCGATAGAGGTCCTGAGCAACCCAAGGAAGGGTGATATATGTGTGTCATGCTGACCTTGTACCCCATCTGGCATTGATTTGGGTGCTGGCTTCATGCCATGCGTTCACTAGGTTACTGTAGAATAAGTTCACTAGGTAGAAGAATAAGTTTCAGTTTATGTTTACTCACTTTCCCTGTCCCCACTTTGTATACATCTCCCCAAATAAACATTTTCTGTTTGGTTTACATACGCCTGTCATCATTTCATTATCCATCATAGGAAGGGGGAGGGAAATTACATGGTAGAGGGTGATAGCCAACCAGATGATAGATGCTGGTCTCACAGTAAAGGACTGAGAGCTCATTTATTGTTAGGCGGCTCCCTGCTGTGTTATCCATTCTAGTTCTTGTACCTAACAAAGGAACCGGAGAGGAGCATAAGCTATTGAGTTTTCATAAACTTAAGCAGAATTGTTCTAAGGTAATCTTTTAAGAATGAGGAGTCGGGGGAAGAGCTTGTGAGGTTCTTCCACTCCTGGAACAAGCAAGAAGTTCAGTCCCCAAAACTGAGGTTCTTGTGAGGGATCCATGTATAGCTTTGTGCCTCCACACAATCTCCAAGAACCTTTCTTCCAGCTCTGGGCTCCGTGGCAGCATGACTGCCTTTGAAAGAATAAATGTCTTTGAGCCAAATCATCCAGGGGCTTTCCTGCCTGTTGCTGCCCCTAGAACTCTCCCTAAAAGGGGCAGTTGCACAGCTTAGAAGGGGTTCCATTGAATCTGATGCTGCATTATTCCCTGTTGGGCTGGTCATGGGATGGTACCATCCCTCCTCCATCTCCCAGCCAGGCCCTATTCTTATGGTTTGGACAAAAAGGGATGGTGCTAAGATGTAAAGTAATGGTCCACACCCTTCGACTTGATCAGCAGGATCTCTGTGGGCAGAAAGTCTTCTCTATGCATGGATCTGAGAAACAAACTGGATGAACATTAGGATACTTGTGAATCCCTACCACCTGGCCTGACCCTCCCTTACAGGCAGAGTATGCTACCACCCCGGGGTTCTCAAAACAAATTTTTTGGTGGCCTCAGAGTGTGGCCACCAACTCTTGCTGGTGGCCAGTCTGACAATTTTTCCTAAAATACTTAATTAACTTTTGGAAAAATTAATAAATATGCACCAAATCATGGTAATTTATGTAGGGTTTTGTTTGCTGACTCAGTAACAAAAATAACATACACTTGTCTCTATTCTTTACTGGACCTAATCAGAATAGAAACACAAATAAGATGCTTTTCACATTCTTGTCTTTTTTGTTTTTGTTTCTTTTGCTTTTTTGGTTGTTTTTCTTTTAGATTTGCTAGCTAGTAAGTCTGCTGCTGTGAAAAGTGATACTTGTATGTTAATACCATTTTTCACAGCCTCCCAGCTAGTTACTGAGTCTGCTATAAAAAGTGATATTAACAAACGTACAAATATCACTTTTCACAGCAGATTTACTCAGCCCTGGAAAGCCCAGGGACAAATTAAGCCCTGGACGGGGAGGCGGATAAGGAGGCAGCAAGGGCCAGGGACAATGTGGGGTGGTGAGCCCGGGGGATGGAGCCTGCTGTCTGCCACCCCAGGGTGGAAGTCTGATCCCACCGCCTTCGGGCAAGTGTGGAACTCAGTGTCTGCCTGCTTCTCCAACGTTTGTGTTTCCAGAGGGGGGGGCAGGGCCCAACCCCTGTTGGCAGCCCAGGGAGAGGGGCCATTGCTTTGCCCCCCCAATCACCGCCCAGGAGGCTGTGCCTGCAAGGAAAGCCCCCGGTGGCCACATTTGAGAAATGCTGACTTCGGGTGACAGAATAGAGGGGCAGCAAACATAAACAAAACTGGGAAGAAAAATAAACCCTCTCACAGATGTAGCTTTCTTTTTTTCTCCCCCGACGGCCCTCTGAGCAGACAATACCCAAGCCGTCTCCCCCACCCTCCCTCATCATCAGCTCCCTGCTAGTTTCTCCTAACTCCTAGCAAAGGCTCCAAAAGAGTCTATGTTATGCTGCAGAAGAAACTCCTTCCTCATGAGTACAAGTGGATACATGAGCTGCTGGCAGTCACTAGATGTGAGCTTGTGAATGACTTTGAGAGGGCAGCAAGTGTGGATGAGTAGCTGTCGGTTTGCAGGGGTTATGATTAGTGGGTTTAGAATGTAAGGCCCTATCTAGACTAGGACTTTAAAATCTAATACTAGACTAGGCTTTAACTCGATCTGTTTAACTTGTGCTAAAGTACAATTGCTTTGTCTTTACTAGAGTTTTAGGAGGTGTTAGGTTGAGGTACGTAGCTCTATCTAATTAATATCAAACCTTTAAATCCTAGTCTAGAGAAAAAAACGTAAGTGTTGTGGTGTCTGGAGTGTGAGAATAGAAAAAATAGGATGGACGGATGTGGAAGATGCAAGATTGACAACACAAAGCAGAGGAAGGGGAAGCAGTGGGATGTGAGGAGAGAGAAGCATTGACAAAGTTATCTATAAGAAAGTAAGGAGAAAGAGAAAGATGGAGGAAAAGATACACTAGATGTGCAGCCAATTGAAGAAAAGATGTTGTTTGGCAAAAACTTGAGGCAACTTCCATGCAAAGCACCATAGATAATGCTTTGTAAAACAACGTAACCCCACAGGGGAAATGGACGAAGATTTTTAGCACATCCAAAATTTTCAAACATCTTCTCTGCTCTCTGCCAGGGAATGAGGGGAGATTAAATATAGGTGGGGGTCTCTGTGTTTGTGCAGTTTCACCTGTCCCCTATGGAAACACAAGAAAAATCCCCAAAGGTTACTCTCTATTTTTGGAGGCTTTAATAGACAGGAAAATGCACTGTTTTTAAACCACTGGACATTTTTAGTTTATTCAGATGTGCTGAAAACCCTAACAATTAATGTATATTTATTTCCTGCAAATATAAATAAATAATGTTATGGCTGATCCTACAGTCGTAAGTGAATAGGCATTTTGCCCAAGGGCTTGTCTGCACTTGAAGTGCTACGGGGCACAGCTGCAGTGCTGTAGCTACGCTGCTGTAGCGGCGCGCTACTCACTATGGCAACGAGAGGGGTTCTCCCATCGCTGTAGTTAATGCAAATCCATGGGTGACAAAGCTAGGTTAATTTAACTTTTGAGTGTAGACCTGGCCTCAGTCAGAACTGGAAGACTGGGTCCTCCACTTTTTTTTATGGCTAAATTCTGTAGTCTTTACTCAGACAAAAGTGTACTCACTTCAGTGTGAGTTTTGCTGAAGTCAAGAACTGTAGGATTTGGCATTATAGAGCATATATTTTATATTGGGGTGTCTATTTTTTAACACTGCATACCAGGCAAACTATGCTACACAAATTTAACAAGACCAGAAGCTGCACAGAGGACAACAAATTTGTCCACACCTTACTGCACACAAAACAATGTCAGTCAGCTGGCCTCTACCTCAGCAGTTCTCAAAGTGGGTCGCCACCCCATTTTAATGAGGTCACCAGGGCTGGCATTAGACTTGCTGGGGCCTGGGGTTGAAGCCTGAGCCCCACCGTGCGGGGCCAAAGCCCGAGGGCTCAGGTTACAGGCTCCCTACCTGGCGCTGAAGCCCTTTGGCCTCCCCTCCCAGGGTGGCAGAGCTTGGGCCGGCTCAGGCGTCGGTCCTGCCTCCTGGGGTCATGTAGTAATTTTTGTTGTCAAAAGGGGATCGCGGTGCAATGAAGTTTGAGAACCTCTGTACCTCATCCTTTTCGTCTCCCTAGGCCCTCCTTCCGACGACACACACACATCTAGACTTCATAAATCTACAGACTGGAAGTCATAGAAATTAAGGTCAAGATAGAAATAGCCTATTAAGACAGCTGATCCAGTCCTCATCACCATTATTTCATAGATTCATAGATTCCAAGGCCAGAAGAGACTATTGTGATTAGCTAGTCTGATCTTCTGCACAACATAGGCCTCAGAAATTCTCCAGAATAATCCCTATCTTTTAGAAAAACATCCAGTCTGGATTTAAAATGCATCAGTGATGGAGAATCCACTCTGACCCTTGGTAAATTGTTCCAATGGTTAGTTATGCTCACTGCTAAAAATGTACATCTTATTTCCAGTCTGAATTTATCAAGTTTCAACTTACATGTTATACCTTTGTTTGTAAGATGGACTAGCCTATTATCAAATATTTGTTCCCCTGTAAGTACTTATCAACTGTGATCAAGTCACCCCCTTAACCTTCTATTTGTTAAGCTAAATAAATTGAGCTCCCTGATTCCAACACTAAAGGCATGTTCGCTAATGATTTTATCATTTTCATGGCTCTTTTCTGAACCCTCTCCAATTTATCAACATTCCTCTTGAATTGTGAACACCGGAACTGGACATAGGATTCCAGCAGCGGTCACATCAGTTCCAAATTCAGAGGTAAAATAATCTCTCTACTCCTTCTCAAGATCCCCCATTTATGCATCCAAGGATCACATTGGCCCTTTTGGCCACAGCATCACACTGGGAGCTCATGTTCAGCTGATTATCCACCACAACCCCCAAATCTTTTTCAGAATCACTGTTTCCTAGGACAGAGTACCTCATCCTGTAAGTATGGCCTTCATTCTTTGTTCCTAGCTGTATACATTTACATTTAGCCATATTAAAACACATACTGTGTGCTTTTTAACACAGCTAAATGTAAATGTATACAGTATTTGAGACTATTCCACTCCATGGCCCCTAACTGTATTCCCGTATATTCCATTAAATAATCCATACAATTCCTCATCCTTCTTGGCATTGATACCCTTGAATACAGTCCCTTTAGATAATTAACATTTCGCTTCATGTGTCTCTTAGTCAAGCTGAGTACATGTTTATCTCATTTAATCTTTCCTCATAAATCCATCCCTTTAATAGTTTTTATTGCTCTTCTCTGAATGCCCTCCAGTTTGGCAGTATCATTCTCATAATGAGGTGCTTAGAAATAGCTGTAATATTTTAGGTGTGGTCTTACCAGAACTGTGCAGAGAAGGATTATCACCTTTATTCTCTATGACTTGATGTCTCCACAGTCCATAATTAAATTGGCCTTTCTTGCTACCATATCACACTGCAAAGTTATGTCAAATTTCCTATCCTCTGTCACCCCATGCCTCTTTCAGCATTGCTGGTTTTTCCATCTCTCTCGCTCTCTCTCTCTTTCTTCCCCCGTCATTAATATCAGTTTGAGAGTATTTCCCCGCAGATTTATTTAGCTTGAAGTGTTGCAATTAGACAGGAAGAGTGGTCCAGTAGTTAGGTCATTAGCCTATGACATAGGAGACCTGGGTTCAAGTTCCTACTCTGCTACAGATTTCCAATGTGACCTTGGGCAAATCACTTAGACTCTCTGTGCCTTAGCTCCCCATCTGTAAAATGGGGATAATGATATTTTCCTACCTCACATGAGTGATGAGGCTAAACCCATTAAAAGTATGAGTCACTCAAATATTATGGCGATGGGGGGGCATATAAGTACCACAGATAGATAAAACCTCATGTTATTTGCTGCCTATGTCTCTAACATCACTAAATCTCTAGTATTATTTATCTGTTCTTAGTGGTGTTCACAGCATACCTCATTTTATCTGGGAATTTCATTAACATGTTACTTATACTCCTTATTACCAGCTGCGTATGTGAATAGCCTTTGGATGAGATGACTGTCCATGACGGTGCAAAAATTGAAACACAAAGAAAAACAGTCGGACGTGAAACTTCCCAAATCTCTGAGTAGAACGTGAACCTCTAGCTTTAGCTCCTGAGGAGCCTGTATTCAAACTGTTCTGGAACAGCTTCAGTTAGTGACCATAGATTCATGTCGGGTGCACAGCAGCAAATTACCCACATTGTCTCGGTTCTTGCTGATGGCTTACAGCTACACTTGTGAGTCTCTGAATTGACTATTAGTGGGCAGGCTGGTTCTTAACAGTAGCCATTGGTAGGGAGCAACTGGTGGTTTTAGTTATAGACTTCCTTTGTATCAAGCTAAAAAGAGGAAGAGACTGATGTTTCCTCATCAGGTAAATCCATGTCTGTATAGCTATGAGCTGACATAGTGCTTGGGGGAAGCCAACAAATAGAATTGCCAGGTCCCAGAATTCAAAAATCATGAATCAGTCCCCAGAAAACCATAAAATTGTCCAAAGCATTATGAGATTTTTGTAAGAATTGCTTTCTGGTTTATGTATTTTTTACACTCAGGTCATATTTTCAAGCTTTTCTCTGCAACCATGAGGGCTAAAACCTTAGTTTTGTCAATGACAGCTCAGATTCTCATGTATTTACTTGACCCCATGAGCTAGTGCTTTGAGAAACATCAAAACTTTTACTAAAATCATAAGAGGGGAAAACACTGAACTAAAATAAGGGCATGTCTACACTTACCATGGATCGACCTGCTAAATCGACCGCCGGTTGCTCTCCCGTCAACTCTGGTACTCCACCAGAACGAGAAGCATAAGGTAAGTTGATGGGAGAGTTTCTCCTGTCGACCCAGCGCGGTGTAGACACCGCAATAAGTCGACCTAAACTATGTTGACTCCAGCTACATTATTCACATAGCTGGAGTTGCGTAACTTAGATCAATTTAACCCCATAGTGTAGACCCAACTAATGTATTTATTTTTTCACTGGCAAAGGCTAGTTCCCTCACCCAACATTAGCATTGTTGCACTGTACTATCCAGATATCTATTCAACCCCTTAGATATGTGAAAGGATGATCGTTGTTCCCTGTGCTGAAGAAAAGTCATGATTTTTTCACTCAAATATAGGAAGCAGCTTATTCACTATTCAAAATTATGCACCAGTGTCTTTAAGAAATAACTCATGGTCTACAGGCTGTTTGCCAGTGGTTCATTATGAATATTTGAAACTTAAGGTCCATGGTGTTTTGGCTAGTTACAGAATCACATAGTATTCTGTTGGTTCAGAGACTGGATAATTCATATAATTAACCAGCAACAGTGTGAATTTTTATTGGCATATTTGAATATTAAATATACAATTAAAAATTGTCTTTGGTCATGCCATTCAAAATTTGCTTTCAATTAATATTTGCACAGTCAAATTTAAACTTTGCCTTTTTTTAGTATTTATGTTAATAAATCTCAGCTGTACGACTATAGTAGTTAGGTTTCAGAGTAGCAGCCGTGTTAGTCTGTATCCGCAAAAAGAAGAACAGGAGTACTTGTGGCACCTTAGAGACTAACAAATTTATTAGAGCATAAGCTTTCGTGGACTACAGCCCACTTCTTCGGATGCATATAGAATGGAACATATATTGAGGAGATATATATACACACATACAGAGAGCATAAACAGGTGGGAGTTGTCTTACCAACTCTGAGAGGCCAATTAATTAAGAGAAAAAAAACTTTTGAAGTGATAATCAAGATAGCCCAGTACAGACAGTTTGATAAGAAGTGTGAGCATACTTACAAGGGGAGATAGAATCAATGTTTGTAATGGCTCAGCCATTCCCAGTCCTTATTCAAACCGGAGTTGATTGTATCTAGTTTGCATATCAATTCCAGCTCAGCAGTCTCTCGTTGGAGTCTGTTTTTGAAGTTTTTCTGTTGTAATATAGCCACCCGCAGGTCTGTCACTGAATGACCAGACAGGTTAAAGTGTTCTCCCACTGGTTTTTGAGTATTTTGATTCCTGATGTCAGATTTGTGTCCATTAATTCTTTTGCGTAGAGACTGTCCGGTTTGGCCAATGTACATGGCAGAGGGGCATTGCTGGCACATGATGGCATATATCACATTGGTAGATGTGCAGGTGAACGAGCCCCTGATGGTATGGCTGATGTGATTAGGTCCTATGATGATGTCACTTGAATAGATATGTGGACAGAGTTGGCATTGGGGTTTGTTACAAGGATAGGTTCCTGGGTTAGTGGTTTTGTTCAGTGATGTGTGGTTGCTGGTGAGTATTTGCTTTAGGTTGGGGGGTTGTCTGTAAGCGAGGACAGGTCTGTCTCCCAAGATCTGTGAGAGTAAAGGATCATCTTTCAGGATAGGTTGTAGATCTCTGATGATGCGCTGGAGAGGTTTTAGTTGGGGGCTGAAGGTGACAGCCAGTGGTGTTCTGTTATTTTCTTTGTTGGGCCTGTCTTGTAGGAGGTGACTTCTGGGTACTCGTCTGGCTCTGTCAATCTGTTTTTTCACTTCAGCAGGTGGGTATTGTAGTTTTAAGAATGCTTGATAGAGATCTCTAAGTCTCTACGCAAAAGAATTAATGGACACAAATCTGACATCAGGAATCAAAATACTCAAAAACCAGTGGGAGAACACTTTAACCTGTCTGGTCATTCAGTGACAGACCTGCGGGTGGCTATATTACAACAGAAAAACTTCAAAAACAGACTCCAACAAGAGACTGCTGAGCTAGAATTGATATGCAAACTAGACACAATCAACTCCGGTTTGAATAAGGACTGGGAATGGCTGAGCCATTACAAACATTGATTCTATCTCCCCTTGTAAGTATGCTCACACTTCTTATCAAACTGTCTGTACTGGGCTATCTTGATTATCACTTCAAAAGTTTTTTTTCTCTTAATTAATTGGCCTCTCAGAGTTGGTAAGACAACTCCCACCTGTTTATGCTCTCTGTATGTGTGTGTATATATATCTCCTCAATATATGTTCCATTCTATATGCATCCGAAGAAGTGGGCTGAAGTCCACGAAAGCTTATGCTCTAATAAATTTGTTAGTCTCTAAGGTGCCACAAGTACTCCTGTTCTTCTTTTTGACTATAGTAGTGCCAACCCAAAAGTTCAAAAGTCATCAGTCACACCACCAAAAATCATGAGATTGGCTTAAAAATCATGACATTTTCAAAAAGATTAAATCATATTTTCTGGCCTGTCTTCTGATTTTGGAACTACTACACCCATCCCCCAGGACCTGAGTGGCAGTTATGATGCTGCTAATTTAAAGAGAGATGATTTTTGCTACTGGGGTGACTCTCACTAGAAGACCCACCAAGATCAGGGCCCTACTGTTGTAAATATTGTACAAACATAATAAGTGTATTGCCAACACCATGTATTCAAAAATCATGACTCAGGACCACCATAATTATGAGATTGGATTAAAATCATGAGATGTTAAAAATAAAGTAAATTTTATGTTCTTTTTGCATGCCTTCTCTTTTTTTAATCTTTAGGGGACATTCTAGTCCCTTTCAAACTTATTTTTGCAATCATGAGGGCTAGAAACTTACAGGTTTTTTTTTTAAACGAAAGCTGAGGTTTTCTTATAACTACTTGACTCCAGGAGATAGGCCTTTAACTCCCTGGAGATTAGCCAGGACGGGTAAGGAATGGTGTCCCTAGCCTCTGTGTGTCAGAGGGTGGAGATGGATGGCAGGAGAGAGATCACTTGATCATTGCTTGTTAGGTTCACTCCCTCTGGGGCACCTGGCATTGGCCACTGTCGGTAGACAGGATACTGAGCTAGATGGACCTTTGGTCTGACCCAGTACGGCCTCTCTTATGTTCTTAAGAAGAACACCAAATACTGTGAGATTTGTGATAAAAGTGTGAGAGTTGGTAACACCAAGTAAGTGACTGTCTGCTCAGAAGAGCTTACAATCTAGTGCAAAGCATGATGGTGAATTTGTGATTTGGAACTGAGACTCACCTAACAGAGGGACTACCAAACATCAATCAGATGGGCTACCTTTTTAATTCCTGCAGAACTGGTAGGATTCAAACTGATGACCTACAGGTAAAAAGCCCTATAGCTCATTAATAGTGCCGTGAGACAACCAGTCGCCCATAAATGCTGTTCCACTTTCTAGAAATAAGGAGTGCTTTTTACAAAGATATGTTTTATTAAGTCAAGTTCTGAACTCTGGAGTTCACACAAGTGGAGTCTGTCTTTCTCTGGATACAAAGGCAAAATCTCCCCCACACACTAAATCTTCCACACCCTAGTCTTAAAAGGACAGCTCCTTCTAACCAAATGCAAATAATAAAAATGCAACAGTAAAAGATATTAGCACAGAATCCAAATCCACTTCTAAGTACAATATTTTTCCAATGTAAAATAATTCCAGCAATCACAGCTTTTATACTTATAGGTATTTTTTATCTTTATATGGCTAATCAACAGATTTTGAACCCACAACCCTTTTCACTTAAATCAGCCTCTGTGCCAGATGACTGGGGGAGGTGGGGGGGGGGGGCAGTTAATGTAATACTGATTTTTTTTAAAAGAAGGCTCCAGAGGCAATCCTGGCAATTACAGGCCATTGAACCTAACTTCAGTACCAGGCAAATTGGATGAAACTATAATGAAGAACAGAATTATCAGACACATAGATGAGCACATAATACTGGGGAAGAGTCAACATGGCTTTTGTAAAGGGAAGTCATGCCTCACCAATCTATAAGAATTCTTTGAGGGAGTCCAAAGCATGTGGACAAGGGTGATTGTAGGCTACTTGGACATTCATAAAGCCTTTGATGAGTTCCCTCACCAAAGGCTCTTAAGCAAACTAAGCAGTCATGGGTTAAGAGGGAAGGTCCTGTCATGGATTAGTAACTGGTTAAAAGATAGGAAACAAAGGGTAGGAATAAAAGGTCAGTTTTCAAAATGCAGAGCACCAAATAGTGGGGTCCCCCAAAGAGCTGTACTGGAACTAGTGTGGTTAAATATATTCATAAATGACCTGGAAAAAGGGTGGACAGCAAGAGTGGCAAAGTTTTCAGACAATACAAAATTACTCATGAAAGTTAAGTCCAAAGCTAACTGCAAAGAGTTACAAAGGGATCTCACAAAACTGGGTGACTGAGACAAAATAGAAGATGAAATTCAATGCTGATAAGTGCAAAGTAAAATACACTGGAAAACATAATCCCAACTATACATACAAAATGATGTGGTCTAAATTAGCTGGAACCACTCCAGAAAGAGATCTTGGCATCATCCTGGTAATTCTCTGAAAAAATCTGGTCAGTGTGCAGTGGCAGTCCAAAAAGCTAACACAATGTTACGAACCATTAGGAAAGGGATAGATAATAAGACAGTAAATATCATGTCACTATGTAAATCCGTGGTACACCCACACCTTGAATACTGCATGAAGTTCTGATAGCCCCAACTCAAAAACAATATATTGGAAAAGTGCAGAAAATGGCAACAAAAATGATTAGGGGTAAGGAACAGCTTCCCTATGAGGAGAGCTTAAAAAGACGGGGGTAGTTCAGTTTAAAAAAAGAGACGACTAAGGGGGATATGATAGAGGTCTATAAAATCATGAAAGGTGTGGAGAAAGTGAATAGGAAAGTGTTGTTGTTTACTCATTCACATAATACAAGAACTAGGGGTCACTTGATTAAATTAATAGGTAGCAGGTTAAAACAAACAAAAGAAAGTATTTCTTCACACAACTCACAGTCAACCTGTGGATCTTATTGCCAAGGGATGTTGGGAAGGTCAAAACTACAACTGGGTTCAAATAATTAGATACGTTCATGGAGGACCATCCAGGGTTATTAGCCAAGATGGTCAGGGATGCAACCCAGTGCTCTGGGTGTCCCTAAACCTGAAATTGCCAGAACTGGTAGTGGATGATGATATGGATAGCTCAAAATTGCCATGTTCTGTTCATTTTCTCTGAAGCCTCTGGCACTGGCAGCTGTCAGAAGATAGGATACTGGACTAGATGGACCATTGGTCTGATCCAGTATTGCCATTGTTATGTTCCACTTCAGCTATAGCAGTGTTTCCCAGAGGTGAAAGTAAGTCGGTACGCCCCAGTACGGCGTATCTGCAAGAGTCGGTGCGCCGTACCGGGGCGGCCTGGCTTCCCCAGGCGGCAATTTAAAGGGCCTGGGGCTCCCAGCAGCGGCTGGAGCCCCAGGCCCTTTAAATTGCTGCCAGAGCCCCGCTGCTGGAGCCCTGGGGTAGTGGCAGCGGAGCTCCGGCGGTTATTTAAAGGGCCAGGGCTCCCACTGTCTCTACTGCCCTGGGCCCTTTAAATAGCCACCAGAGCCCCGCCGCTGCTACTCCAGGGCTCCGGGGGCTATTTAAAGGGCTGGAGTGGTAGAGACAGCAGGAGTCCTGGGCCCTTTAAATAGCCCCCAGAGCCCTGGAGTAGTGGCGGGGCTCCGGGGGCTATTTAAAGGGCCCGGGGCTCCCGCTGCCTCTATGGCCCTGGCCCTTTAAATAGCCCCCGGAGCCCCGCTGCCAGAGCTCTGGGCTAGCAGTGGCAGCCGGGGTACAGGGCGGGTCGGGACTGGCTCTGACCCACCCATCCCCGCCCCTTCCGCCCGAGGCCCCGCTCCTTCCGGGGGCCAGACCTGGCCCCAACCCAGCCCCATACCAGTAAGTCAAGTCCCTATTTCTACTTTCCCCCTGGTGTTTCCCAAACTTGGGATGCCGCTTGTGTAGGGAAAGCCCCTGGCGGACCGGGCCGGTTTGTTTACCTGCCCCGTCCGCAGGTCCGGCCGATCACGGCTCCCACTGGCCGCGGTTTGCTGCTCCAGGCCAATGGGGGCTGTGGGAAGTGGCGGCCAGTACGTCCCTCGGCCCGCGCCGCTTCCAGCAGTTCCCATTGGCCTGGAGCAGCAAACCGCGGCCAGTGGGAGCCGCGATCGGCCGGACCTGCGGACGCGGCAGGTAAACAAACTGGCTCGGACCGCCAGGGGCTTTCCCTACACAAGCAGTGTCCCAAGTTTGGGAAACACTGAGCTATAGGAATAATATTGGGGAAGAGGGGAAAGCAATGCCATTGTTTTCTATGTGGCCCATCACATGTAGGGAGGCACAACACATACATTTGCGAGAATACTTGTGTATTTGCAGAGGAATGATGGGCATCTGGTTTCTTTGTTTCTCTTCCCGGCTCTGGGAGCAGATTGTGAGCTAAAGAATCAGCTCTCTTAACCTGGAAGTAGTAGCACAGTCCTATATATGCAGTGCAGTGGATGACATTTAGCCACATTGTTAGTGTGGGTTTACATATGCATCTGATTTGCCATGTTTTTTTCTGAAAGACTATGTGGCAAAGTGGAGGTGTATTGGTTCTGTTATATTAAAAACCTGCGTTCTATTCACAGTTTGGCCAGTCGTGACCTTGTGCAAGCTCTTGGCTGTGGGAAATTGGTGAATGATAGTTAACCCTGAAATATGAGAACTTGGTTCACAGGACTGTAAAGGGCAGAAATATTAATGGCAGAAAGCTGAGGTCTATGACGAGAACTCAGCCTCCAGATGCGCTGATTACTGCACCTTCCCTTATGTTACAGAGCATCGTCTCATGAGCCCCCTGGCTGGTTTATCTTCCAAACATTGCCTGAAGGTGCAACTGTTCACATCATCACAAAACTACCTATAGCAGGGGACAAAATTGTGGTGTTTGCATTAAAATTTGTGAGAACTGGCAACACAGAGAATATTTGTACAAAATGAATACAAAAGGAACTCAAACACAGTTAAAAACAAGTTTATTAAAAATTCCAATGAACTTTTGTAGACATTTCAGCTAGAAGTAGAAGAGTCCATGCCCCCTTTACCAAATCTTCTGAACCATCTAATCATCTAACAGCTGTTAACATATGTGTATGAGCAGTACTATATTATAAAAATACAGTTTGTATTGTACTGCATATATTATTGATGTCTGAATGTACTTGCTTGAAAATAGTCCCCTGGCAGTTTTTTAAAAAATCACACATATCACTTGCATCTGAAGAAGTGAGGTTCTTACCCACGAAAGCTTATGCTCCCAATACTTCTGTTAGTCTCAAAGGTGCCACAGGACCCTCTGTTGCTTTTTACAGATTCAGACTAACACGGCTACCCCTCTGATACTTGACATATTTTAAGACACTCTAAGGCAGAATAGAAAATATGTTGACATGTATATTCTTCTCTATAGAGAAAACAATAATGAAATACAGTGAAACCCATTTATAGTGAATGTAGTAGGAAAAAATTCTTATGGATAAGTTTTAAAGTGGCAATGTTTTGCAGGAGGTCAGACTAGATGACCATAATGGTCCTTTCTGATCTTAAACCCCATGAATTAATGAAATTGATTGACAGTCCAAATTAGTGGATTTGTACTTCTCTTAGTGGGTTAGATCTTGAGACCCTGACTCACTTTTCACTCAGGCTATGGCTACACTACACAGCTTACCGCTGCGCAGCAGCAGTGCTGCTAGTGGAGATGGTCTAAGCCAACAGGAAAAAGCTCTCCCATCAACTTAAATACTTCAGCCCCAGGGAGCATTGGCAGAGCTTCTCCGGCCAACATAGTGCTATCCACATCAGCGCTTAAGTCGGTGTAACTTATGTTGCTCAGTGGGTGGCTTATTCACTCCCCTAAGCAACATAATTTATACCAATGTATGCTGTAGTGTGTACAGTTTTCATTCAGGCAAGACATCCCTTAACTTTAAGGGTGGCTTGCCTGAGTCAGGACTGAGAAGAAAATGACTATGTCTACACTACAGGTACAGCCGTGGCACTGCAGTTGTGCTGCTGTAGTGCCACAGTAGAGATACTTGCTACAGCAACAGACGAGGGTTTTCCATTGCTGTAGTTAATCCATCTCCTTGTGAGGTGGTAGCTAGGTTGACTAAATTCTTCCAGCGATCTAGCTGTATCTATTCTAGGGTTTAGGTTGGCTTAACTACCCCTCTCAGGGTGTGAATTTGTCACCTAAGTTTCAGGTGTAGACCAGGTCTAAGGGCCTCAGGACTTGGCCCTTGATGAAGTTCTGCTCTAGTATATTTGGGTTCCATTGTGCTACTAATCCTGGTCGAATGCAGTAATTATCATATACCACATAGGTGTAAAGTGCTACATTCCAATAAGACTGTCTTCCTCTTCTCTTTTGCTCTGGCAGAACAATGCAGGAGAGAAGTTGCCGCTACTATACGTAGGGAGGAGTAAGGAGATGTTTCTGCCTCTCAGGCTATGTCTATACTGCAAAAACAGATACATTCTTAATTCAGGTTAGCTAGCCTAAGTTAGCTAACTTAGGTTAAAAAGCACTGAAGACACAACTACTTGGTTTTAAAGTTGGGTTCGCAACTTAAGCTCAAGCCTATATGACAGCCTGGGGAACTCAAGCTGCTAACCTGAATTAAAAGCTGAGTTGCTGTTTCTTCAGTGCTATTTTAACCTGTTAGCTAACACAGGTTAGCTAACCCAATTTTAAGAACACATAATGTTTGTTTGCTTTTTGCAATGTAGCCATACCTGTAGTGTTGCTGTAGATGCTCTTAATGAGGAGGGAAATGTGTCTTTCTATTCCCCTCAGAGCTGGCAATGCCCTTTGCCACTGCAGAGACTGAACAAAGCCCATGCTACCTCTCCCAATGTAAAGTGAGGGAGAGCTTTTCAGGGCCCTCTTCTGTTACAGTGTTGACCCTAACCACTGTATGCCTCCATTTTCCCCATCTGTAAAATGGGAATGATCATACTTCCCTCCCTTGCAGGTGTGTTATGACATTTAATTCCTGAATGCTTTGTGAGCCATAGGAATGCCTATAAACATCAACTAATAAATAAGAGACTGCAACTAAGCAACAATTCAGGGAAGTTTCCTTAATGTAAGCATAGCAATATACTCCTGTGGTTTTTTTTGAACATTTCTACATGGTTGTAAGATGACTGTATCTGTCAGTACTTCTTCCCAATAATCCTTCACTGGCACAGTGGAACAATATGTCCATTTGCTTAGAAATTAAGCTGGTAAATGTCAAATAATAAGAGGTTTACCTGTCTGAACTAATCCCAGTTTTGACACATGGCATTGGGCGTTGCTGCATTTGGAAACATCACAAATGGTATGTTTTGTGTTGACAAAACATAATATGTGTATAGTGATCAGAGTCTGGCATAATAGCCCATCTCTTGGATTGCTTTTATCATTAATGCATTGCATGAACACTTCATAACTTATGATCATAAAATGGCAAACAAAATTAATTTGCAGGCGTGAATGAACCTGAAAAATTTCAACTTGACCACATTTTTCCAGATGGTTACCAAATCCTAGTGATTCTTTTTTGTTAAAGCACATGCATGTATTTAAAATAGTAAAGGTATATCATCAGTTCCACTAAAACATAAATAAGCCTGTACATTTATCGTTCACGTCATGTCTGATATAGGGAGAATCCCCTCTCAGCTAGTGGCCTTTTGGAATAAACAATTTGAAACAAAACATTTCTACAGCTCTCTTTGCAATTCCATACCTGCCAAGAGTCTTGCTTTGGCGAGGACAGTTTTTCTTCTCTATATCTGTCCCTGCCAATGTCTCACAACTGTTGGTAGCAGAAGGCTGCAGTTCTTGAAGCACAGCAGCACCTTTCCTGTCTATACACTGCCCCTTCTCCTAGAATCTATCAGCTGCCTCTCAGCTAAGGCGGACTCTGCCCTATAGCTTCTTCTAGAACTGTACTCGGATAAGCAGCGAGGAGCTAGCTGTTTTTATGGAGAGAAATAGCCATCAAGGTTCAAGGTCGGAGCTATTTAGCAAGCAGAAGAGCCTGCATATGGAAAGAGAGCAGGAAGCAAGCCTTAGTTGTAGGGGGAGATTTTGGCAAACCAGTAAAGTGCCTGAAACCACTATGGCTTATTGCTAAAAGCAGCCAAGTCAGCAGGCCATAAAGTGGCCATGTAGCAAACACAGCTTGACCAAGGCAGGAGGGGAAGGAGTTTTGGGTGCCACAGAAAGGGCAGCTTGACCCCACGTCCTTCCTGATAAGAATTGTGTTGAAGTTGCTGATACATGCATTTTAGAAGAGCAGGAATGTCTATTGGGGCCTCAAGGCTGCAAACTTTGGGGAAACACCACACCTGGTTAATCAGTAATCAGAAGGAAGCCTCTTGCTTGACCATTGAAACTACTTGCTTCACAAGATTTCTTTAAGGGACATGGCATTCTATTACTAACGTATAAATAAGGGGGGAAAGTTTGAAGTAATGGGACTCTTCAGGACTGGACTCTCCCTCTGGATACATCTTGTATTCCCCACCAGCACATGGGCTGTTGCTGTGCCATTCGAGAGCCACACTCAGCTTGGGTAATTATCAAGGTTTGGGGGTGTTTTACTAACTTGTTGCGGACGTGTCTAAGTGCTTGAGACTAAGTAAAGTTTAGCTTTAAGTGAAAGCACTCTTGTGTTGTCCTGTTTGTGCCAGCCAGCCACCGGTTGGACGGCCGTGTCTCCCCTGATTTATTTCCTGACACCACCTCGCACAGAGTAAAAGTTTCCAAGAGCTTTGGGTTGAAAGAACCCCGGGTAACATAGTGGGGTGTGTTTCAGTGGTAGTCATGGGGACCCATTGCTGAACATGAAACCTTGGGGTTTACAGAAGCCAGAGGTATAGAAAGGAGACCCATATGGGAAACACAAATTGTTTGTGTTTTGTTTTGTTTGGCCTGGGTGGAGAGGGAGCAGCATCAGGCTTTACCATTGAAAGGAATAGCTGGCCCATATGCATCTGGATTATGGTTATGCACAACACTCTCACATGCAAATCTGCTCCCTGGGAATAGGGGCTTGTGATAAAAATTCTGAAGCCAGAGGGCCCAATCCTGAAAAACATTTAAGTATAGTTTATTTTACACAAGGGTAGCCCTACTGAAAGCAATAGGCCTGAACCTATACAGAAAGTGCAGACCAGATAGCAGGAGGACAAAGGTGCCTTTAAGAAAACCTTGTACATCAGGGACACTGGGCTGCTTTTGAGGCTAGCATAGTTTTACATTGGGCTGCTCCACAGCCTACAATAGACAGCATTGGGGACTCCAGCTATTTGCCCTTCTAACATCAATCTGTCCCTGCATATTCCTATAGCAGGGGTTGCATAAATCTGCCCTACCCTGCTTCTATGCTAGAGAAATTCCTCAATTTCTTTGTGGTGTAAAAAAGGCAAAGCAGCGATCAGACTCTAGTCAGAGTAATATAGTGAGCATTACAGTTGGTAGTAAGTGTTTGCAGGACTCAGCCTCTTTTGCTTCAGAGGAGGCTGATCATGGACAGTCCTCTGTAGTAAGCTGGTAGCAGCAGGGTTAGTGTTAGTCTCAGCCTGCTATAAAAGCAAATTGTTTATGTGCCAAACTATTACTTTTCAAGTTGTGATTATTTGTGTTCAAAACCAGCAGCTTTCTGGCCATAAAAACTTGCCTCACTTTCTCCCAGCAAGAAAATAAATGATTGACAAATGGAAGATTTGGAGAAAATGTTCTGCTTTTCTGCAATTACATGGCAAAGTAATTTACCCCTGGTGTTGCTGATGCAGGTCCTTTTCTTTAACTTATATCTAGGAGATAAGGTTACCCTGAAAAACAGGTTTGGAGATGCCCCTAGAATAACCTGCCTATTGCCCCCTTAATCTGTCCTTCCTTGGGTATGGGTATCCAGGGTAGCTAAGGAAATACTTAAAGGACACAGATACAGTCTTCCGATAAATGACTGACACGGGCAGTATTCTTTCCAAAACTAGTCACCTTTTTATTAATGTAAATAATCCCTAATTACAGTAATAACCCAAAAACCTAGAGAAAACACAAATCCCTTATTGCAAGTTCAAGAGCATTTTAAACCTCAATAATGCGCAGTGCAAATTATTCTAAGTGGGTGCGGTCTGCAACAGTCTGTTACAGATCGCTGACAGCAGTTCTTAAATGTACCTTAAATTTTACATAGGTAAATTACAATTTACACAAACACTCCTACCTACCTATGATTAAAACTGGCAGGGTTACTCTGTCCTGTTGTCTTTCTGTTGCTTCTTTTGCTGCTGTTGCTGCTTCTTTTGGTCAGCGGTCTTCCTTTCTCGATCAGCTCTGCTCCTCCTCTCCCGTTTCTCAGCGCTCCCGTCCAACTCATCCACTCTTGTCCTCTCTCCGCTCCACACTCAACTGTCCTAACCATCTGCTTTTTATACTGTCCTGTCAGAACTTTCTAGATGCTTTTTTAACTACTACACATCCTATTTGTTGTTTTTTTTTTTACAATACATTCATGCTTTTACCTCAGTTATTATCTGAGGACCTTATCATATGACCTGCAGCTTCCAATGGTGGAGTGACTTTTGCGTATTCAAAATGGAAGCTAGGGACACAAAATCGAATCTGAGGAATTTCTCTGGTATCAGTCCCCTCCTTGATGGTTTGATATTTTTATGTAACCATCACTCACTAGTGAGTTCAGTGGGTGTTTGGCATTGTCCAACATTGGCTCAAGGCTCTCCTTTTGAGACAGAGAGTGCTTTCTTCTTGTTGGCACAATACCTTATTACCCCTAATTCTGCTTCACTAGCCTTTTTTGATATAAGCATCTCAACTACCACCAATATCTGAAGCACTAGAATTATTTATAATAGATGCAAAGTTGCTTGTGTTTTACCTTAAAATTCATTTAATTTCATTAGTAAGATGGCAGAGAGTGATCACAACTTTGTGTATTGGCTTTGGCCAAAACTAGGGTAAAACTGTTATAAATAAATTTTAACAAGCATTACAAATAAATAAATGGGTAACTTTTAATTGCTCACATTAAACCTTAATACATGTACAGAAACTTTTGCACAAATTTGTTTACAATCTTAAGTTATTTCTTAATAAACCAATTTCCACTCAATTTCCAACTTTTCCTGGACTGATTGTAACTTAATATACATTTTTAGTCCGAAAACATATTAATATTACAGATGACATACAAATAATTTGTATTACAATTAACAATACAATGGGATGCAACATTTTATTTAAGATTCCAGGAGCAGTAGGAAACCATCCCAATAGTGGTTCCCACCAACTATGGCATCCTGACTTTTGGATTACTTCAGCTTTTTCTATCATTTTTCTATTAACAATTTTCATTTTTAATTTAATATCTCCCACTTGTTTTTTCAATTGGTTGTTTATCTGTATAATTGGGGTCATTTTTTAACTGAGTTAATATATTCTCTGACAGTCCCTGATTTACTTCAAGGTGCTCCTGGAACTGGAATGTAATTTCTTTACCATATAAATCAATTGTGGGCACAGTATATTTTCATTGTTCCATCTATTTCTGAATACTTTGGTTGGTGCACTAGGTACCTGCTAGTACAGTACCTCTAAGTGTAGCATTCTCTATCTTAATTCTTATGTCACTAGATTTCCTAATATGGAAACATACTTTTCCTTCTCCCAAATAATAAAAGTTCTCATCCCCTCCTGCTGTAAAAAGTAAATCACATTCCCACAATACATTATTACACTGTGGATTTTTGATATGCCATTCCCCATTTTGACATATCCATCCCAATCACATATGTCATTTGGATCCTTTTCATTGGTGGTACATTCTCTGAACACACACCAGGATACCAAGGTCCAAAAACCCCAATGTCAAGAAGAGACAGGATGAATAAACACTTCATCTTCTATCATTTGGGTTGTTTTTCTTATCGATATAAAAAAATGGCAAACTCTTTCCTCCCTTTTGGCAGGAGTATTATTTTACAAACAACTTTTATGTAGAATTTTTAAAAATACAAAACAAAGTCTACTTTCTTCAAGTTACCTTTAATGACAATCTTTCCCCCCCTTTTAAAATATATTAACACTAAACTTTTATTTAAAACAAAACATTAAAATACAATAATATTCATACTTTGAAATAAACAGACATTTGTTCTCCTTAATACCCCATTAACTAAAACAATTGAACAACAAAGCTGAGAAATGAAATCAATTTAGAACCACCCTGTGGGTCCCCATATCCATTAGCCTGAATGGTCTTTAATTTTCTTTTTTCCTATTTGTACCTTCATATCTAAATTAAAGGGGATTATACTCGTGATATTATTAATTCCCCATATTTCTTTTACTTGATGTAAAATAAAGCAATAATATACTTCAATTTCCATTAGTGCTTAGAATAGAGCAAGTGGCTCCCATACCCACATACATGATTTGGTTACATACTCCTTCCTCTACACTTACTTGCACCATAGGCCTCCCCCATTTGTCAAATAACTGTGAAATAGTGTTTGGATGTATCCCTAACAGAGGGGGTTATTCAACATAAAGAAATTCCAGGGGAGGGAGTTGATCGAAATATGCAGGTTGTCAGGGAGGGAGTTCTTCTAAATAAGATTCAAAAGAAGGGAGCTCTCAAAATAAATAAATTAAATAAATAAAACAGGGTGGGATGAGTTTCTAGATCAAAAAGTTCTGAAGGGGTGTGTGTGAACTCCTGATTCCTTCCCTCAATATTTTTTCTCCTTGATGTTTCTCCTCATGGGTCCTCTACAACTGCCTTTTGTTCTTGTGCGCTTTCTCTCTCTTTCTTTGAAGAAATATACTTAGTGTAAGTTTAATCACTTTAAATGATACTAACCTTAAGACTATTATTAATTATGATCTTCTTTCTAAACAACTATTCACTTAACTATTTTACAACTTTTTCTCAGGATTCTCCTTCCATTGCTTTCGGTGGGAAGAATGAAACCATTTTGAATTTTTTTATTTTCAAGTGGTTCTATTCATTCTTTCCACCTGTGCCAAGCTTTGGGGGTGTCCTACTATATGTAATCTTTGCTTAATGTGGTTAACAACTATTTAAACAACCATAACAAATGCATGATAAAGTAAAAGGAAAATGTATTAATACCTGCATTATTTTTAATCTTCCTGTATTCAGAATACTGATTTATTTATTGGACCATTTAAGAAATAGGTGACACCTATGTTTACCAATGTATTTTAACTGATTGCTTCCTTAAACAGCATATGCACTGTGGGTCTTCCCTAGGTATCTTGATCTAAATATGCCACCAAGCCAGCTTGGTCTTGTGCCGACTCTTGGGGGGAGGGAGGAATCATCTGACCTTCCTATGCTATCTTCTTGGAAGGCAGGGTCACTTCTGACACCTTTTCAGGCTTCTTTCTCAGACATGGTCATCCTTTCTTTTGTATTTTAAATACAGCTTTTCCTGCATTATTCATAACAGCACCTGAATTATTACATACCACTGCGGTTTCCATTACCAAATCTAATTCCAAATTTTGAATTAACTCTGAATTTCCATACACCAATTCCCAAGTTATACATGGCTCTGGTTTTTCCTCTAATCACTGTTTCTTTTCAGGAAAGTGTCCCCTCCTGGAAAAAAAAGACTTCACCGCTTCCTTTTCTAGGCAGTTAGCATTACCTCCATAGGGGAATTTAGAAAAGTTCTCTGAACTCCTACTAGGGCTAACCTGTTCCTTTTTCCCTAGATTATGAGCATAGCTATCTCAATGCTCACCACAGCACTGCTTCCCTGAGTGGGAGCTACACTGTTAATTACCTGCACAGCCTGCAGCTCCTTTTCCAAGCAAGTTGTTTTCTGCCAGCAATGTGCCTGGTCAGTCACAATCAGAACCAGAGCTACTGCTGCCTGTGTGGCAGTCCACTTTTCTCTTAAACAGCAGTCCTGTTCACTTAATGTTCTGCTGCTGCTTATTACAAGTGTGCTGCAGCTTTTTAATCTGCAGCGCATCCTCTATAACTTTCCCTTGTGGAGATCTCCGCCTTAAACGGAGCCTTTTCCCTACGATAAAACGCCAGGTGCTGCTGGATCTGATCTAGGGACTCTCCCAACCTTTCTCATTCCTCTAATTTTTGTATTCTTAAATTGTTAACCATAGCTGAGATATCTGTTCCTGCTATCCCAGGCATATCAGACCTCTTAGCCAACCAGCTGGTTGCTATATCCTCATTCAGGGGACCTGTGGATTTGCCTAATTACCCAATTTGTTCTGGGGTGTAAGGTCTCTGAGAGAACTCCTTGGGGTCAGTGCCGTACCTAGGAGGGTGCAGGGCCTGGGGCAAATCAGCCTGTATGAGGTCCCCCTTAATATTTTTTAGACAGGTGAAATCTGGTTACAGTGAACTTCAAGGGCAGCTGCTGGCCGCAGGTTAAATATTGATAGTGCCCAGCTGTATAATTATAATGTTGTTATATTATATTGTAGTTCTTTTTTTATAATTATAATGAAGTTCATATAATTAATAATACCTCACCAATCACGATCAGTGTCGTGCTGCTTACATTCTGAAATCTACCTTCCTGAACTTCCTTGCAGCAAACTCACTTCCCAGGTGCATAAGGTCTCGCTACTCTCAGTGGATTTTTTAAAAATGTAATTACACATTCACAATACTGAGAGCCCATGTCTCTGGAACTAGGTGGCTCTTGGAAGGCCTATATGTTCCCTGGTGCTGGGGGACCTCAGGACCCTTCAGCATGAAGAAGGGGCTCTAAGATCTGTTTTCTCTGGGGGCTGGGAGGAGGAGGAGAGGCAGAAAAGCAGATGGATGGAGGACCCCAATCCTGGGTGGTGGAGAGAGCAGAGTTCTGGGACCCCAGGTCCTGGTACTGCAGGGAGGGGGACCCCAAGGGTGGAGAGCTGAAAGGCAATGAGGACCCTGAAGCAGGGGGTTGATAAGGCCTCTGGCCTGGAGGTGGCATTGGAGGACCTCACCCAGTGCTGGGAGAGGGGAGAGAGGGCAGTGGAAGGGGGAGGTGTGGGGCACTGAGGGGACAACAGTGCTGGGTGACGGGCAAGGGACGATGGAGACTATTGGCTGGCACTCACCTGTGCTAGGGGCCCCTCTGTGCTGGTGGAGAGTCCCACTGGAAAAGGGAAGGGTCCGTCCGAGGCAGAAGGGCAGGGTCAGGATGCTAGCCTGTCCTGGCACTAGTGGTTGGGGGATGCTAGGACTCTGCAGTGGCAGGTGATGCTGGAAGCTGGCAGAGCGGAGCGGGCTGGGGCCAGGCTGCTGCAGAGACTGAGCCCAAGCCGGGGGGGCTGCAGGCAAGAAAAAGAAATAAACGCCTAGGGTGGTGAGTGTGGGGCATAGGCCCGACCCCTGCTGCTGGCACCAGGCCCCCCGCTAGCTCTCCAAGCTGCCCTGGATCCCCCCCCCACCCCCGCATCTCCATGAAGCATGGTGCCCCCCAAAGTGCGGGGTCTGGGGCAGTTGCCCTGGTCCATCCTATGGATAGGATGGCTCTGCTTGGGGTTGTCCCTCTCATAGTACAGATTGGAATAATCCTAACTCTGAGGGTCGGTCTCCTTTTACTATACAATTCAAGAAATCACCATCCCAATTTCTCCCTTCTGGCCCCTCTACTGCCACTATTACTCCTTTTCTCGCTTGCAATCCACTTTTCAGAGCACTTGCTTTTTTGTGCATAATTACAATTTGAGCTGCCTGAGTTAAGGTAGTTGCTCTTAGAGTGTCGTCTCTGTTCTCAGAATGTCAGCTTCTGTTTTTAAGTTAGCTGATTCAAAGGAAGCAGCAGCTAATTCCTTTTTCCTTACTAACTTTTCTTCTAACTTTTGTATTTTTGCTCTGAGATTTTCTACTGATTCCTTTTCCTTCACTATTTCTTTCTCTAAGACCACAGCTACCATTTGCAAACCATGTAGAACAGCTGTCTTTTTAGCCTTTTTAATCCAGAGCTCCTGAAAAGAGTCTCCTTTTCTTGGGATTAATCCACTGATTCCACTGCTTACATAGCCGGTGATGTGCATCAGGGCCGAAAAATGCGCCAGGTTTCCAAGGAGCATTCCCATATTTTAAAACAAAATCCTCTAGCCCTTTTCCTAACATTTCCCCACTATTGCTTAACTCTAACTTTTTTGCTATCATTTTGAGGTTATTACATACTTAGCTAGATAATACTACCTGAGTCCTAAGTTCCCTGAGTTCACGGACTACAGCAGGAATGCAGGTTGAGACCCTGGTTCCCACCCTCTCACTTGCTTGTCCTCTCTCTGCTCCTCACTCAACCGTCCTAACCATCTGCCTTTTACATTGTCCTGTCAGAACTTTCTAGATGCTTTTTTTTACTACTACACATCATGATTTTACTACACATTCATTCATGCTTTTACCTCAGAGTTATGATCTGATGACCTATCATGTGTGACCTGTAGCTTCATGTGGTGGAGTGACTTTTGCTTATTCAAAATGGAAGCTAGGGACACAAAATGGAGTTTGAGAAAATTCTCTGGTATCATTAATAGGCATTGCAACCCAAAAGAGAAATAAAAAGCAAGAGCTAACAAGTACAGGGGTTACTATTGCTCTCCACAGTGTTTTTATCCGTCTCAGCTGTTTTTCGATGGCAGCAGAAACAGGATTTACTACCTCCATTCATAGTGATACCTAGCACTAGATTCACAAAGAATGATTCTTTCATTATTTATCAACAGTGGAACAGCTTCAGCAGTGGCAGGGGGGAAGGAAAGGAAAGAGCATCAAAATGACAACGTAGCAGCCTAGTGATTAGAACTCAGATCAGCTATATAAGGCAGGGGAGTGACATCATCATGATTCTTCACTGATTCTCCACCCAAGGACACTCCTGAAAAGACCCAAAGAACAAAGACTGAACTGGGAGAAGTGCTGGACCTAGGCTAAAGGGATTTTTAACCTGGGAATGGAATACCTGGGAATTCTAAGACATAAGCAAGTGCAGCTTGCCCCTTAAGAATCTGCAGCCTGCTTGTAGCATCTCTTTGGATATGAATAGCAGATCCTCACCCTATCTCTTTAGTATATTAAGCTTAGATTGCATTTTTATTTATTTGCTAGGTAATCTGTTTTGATCTGTTTGCTATAATCACTTAAAATCTATCTTTTATAGTTAATAAACTTGTTTTTGCTTTGTCTAAAACCAGTTTGTGGGAGTCGTAAAGCTGTTGTGTATTCCTTTCCACATTGAGGGAGGGGGCGAATTTCATGAGCTTATGCTCTACATTTCCCTGTGCAGTGCAAGGTGATATAATTTTGGGTTTACACTCCTGAGGGGGTGCATGCCAGAGTAGCTGGGAAGTCCCTAACTTCATGAATGAATGAAGCCCCTTCCCATACAGGGCTGGTCACGGTGTCTGCATATAACTGCAGCTGGGTGTGTCCCTACCTGTATGTGGGCTGGGCAGCTTGTCACAGCAGTACAGTGTAAAGGGAGCCCAGGCTGGAGGGTCAGGGGGGCTCAGTGGTACCCCAGTTCCAGGTGGCACCTCAGGGGGAACCAGTCACACAGGGACATGTGCAGGGGGTGGAGAGGCTCCATGGGACCAATACTCCATCCACTGCCCAGGAGGACAGGGATTGGGCAGGGACTGGACTGGACTTTGCTTCCCGCTGCAACCTGCTGTCTATTGGAGTTGATCCAGTGCAGAAGGGTAAGTAGGCAAATAACAGATTACTTTCCTGCCCAGAGCAAAGAGGGAACAAGGATCACAATTCCTTCCCTGGGTTTTGTCTAAGATGGTGCAGCTATGCACTTCCCCTGACCGTGGGCTAGAGGTGCTTGTCCAACCTGATTGGATTCAGGTGACCAAGCACACAACCCATTGCAAATAGCTGAAGTGAACAGTTGATGAACAGCCCATGCTCTTAAGATCTTTCACCACACCATTTGGCAATCACTTACAAATAATGGATACTTTCAAAGGAAACTAGGACTCTTCCTGATGATGCATTAAAAAGAGGCAAATTTGTAATGTATATTCATAATAAACAGTGAGCCCAGCTCTACACAATATTAAACAAAATTATATCCACCGATTACTGCTTCCTTCCCCACCGAATCTCCTGTCCTGCGCAATCAAGACCAGCGTCTCTTTAAGAGCGAAAAGAGTCATACGCATCAACAAGCGTTCCATCCTGCAGCAAGTAGCTCCAGCCTGGAATGGAATCCTTCCAGCTGCCTTCACCCCTCCCTTTCTACCTCCTGTGGAAGCTGGAACACCCATTCCTATCAACATTTCCCACTTAATTAATCTTTTGATGTGGGTGTGAATGTTTGACTCCACAATAATGGCAAAGAGAATTTAATTATCCCTAAAGCACCAAGTTCCACCCTTATCCCAGGTGTAGCTATTGAGCTCCAGGACACTTCAGTTCTTACCCATAAGGCTAGATGAAGTGGCAGCCAGAAAAGCATAAATTGATTCCAAGCATAGATTTTTTTAACTACATAATTTAGAGTATAATGGCTAATAACAGAAGAAAGCAGATGAGATAAATCTCTCAGCCGTATCTCATGCTTGAATATGGCTAGGGATGATTTAGATATATTTGGTCCTGCCTCAGAGCAGGGGGCTGGACTAGATGACCTCTCAAGCTCCTTCAAGCCCTACATTTCCACGATTCTATGATTTTTGTTGGGACATCTGTGCTATGCAAAGGTGCATCAGTGGTCTTCAAATAAACCACTGATGCAACATTTAAATGAGAGTCTTGAGCAGCATCAAAACAGTTCTGAGGGTGACAGATTTGTCTGAGGGGAAATAGAACTACTTGATTTAACTGAGAGTTGCTCTTATCCAATCTAAAAGAATAGCTTTCTTTTTTACCCAGTGAGCAAGTTCTCTCACCTGGATAGATGGATATGCTCTGCATACCGTGTGCCTAGATACCATGAGGATGGAATGTTCACATTCTAGCGAGGTCCAGCAGGTATATGTGTCATACAGGGTGTCTGCAGACTGAATCTCTTGGGAACCTCCAAGTCAGGCACTCATGGACATGGAAATTTCTGATGGCTAGAGATCCAAACTGTCCTTAGAGTTATATGATTGGAGAGGTTAGTCAATGGACTATACGTTCAACTCTAGATTGCTAGTCCAGATTTGTATGCACAGAAGGTTCCCATGTGATGGCTGTTCAGTGGCCTGAGTGATTAAGGAGCATATTGGGCCAGATTTTGATTGCAGTTACACCAGTGTAAATCCAGTTATGTTAATGAATTTCTCCAGATTTATGGTAAAAGCAGAATCTGAAGTATCCTTGTTTGTTAATCTATCTACCATGCTTCTAGGTCACTTATCACCGTACCAGCTAATCACAGTAGAATCCAAGGAACATGAATATGGGGAAACTTGCACTGTTGCTGTATCCCTTATATAGGTAGATAATGTGGTTTAAGGAATAAAATGTACATAATAGAAAAACAATTATCCATAGGGTTAGCCAAGAAAAACTTGGCAAAAACTTGAATTGCCATAGAGCTAGAAAGTTTATAATGTATCTTTCTCATACTTCATCTCATCAGCCAGAGATACATGTGAGCATTTTAATTAGAGGCGGGTGAATAACTAAAAAAATGTTCTTGAACACTTGTTCCAAATTTGGAACTGAATTGAGTTGCAGTTCATTTATACCTTTTTGTGTTCACTTTCTGCAAATAATCTTTCAAGCAAGCATGTTGACAGGGATATTCACCAAAACTGCATATTTTAAACAAGTTTTACAGAATATTTATGGAAAACCAATTGATTTCATAATAAGCATAAGCTGGAGCAGACATTTTACTCTGAGTCGAGCTCATTCTGTTAGAGAACAAGCACATACCATGTGACCTATATATAAATATCTGATCACAGCATGTTTGAATATCCAGTTGTGAACATCAAATAGCTGAAGTACTTGTCCCTATGAACACACTCAGAATTCCACAGGCTGAAATATGTTTGTGTATAACATTTGTTAAATTATTCTGAATGTACACAGACAATTTTGGGGGGAAAGCTAAACTCAGCTAATAAATTGTTCATTACAAAAGGTTCTCTCAGCTCTTGTTTTAATAAACAGCGACATTTCAGACACCGTAATATTACTATTTGAATATTCCTGGTTTTGCATTGACTGCTCTGCTCACAGCTGTGAACTCCACTGCCCAGGTGTCATAAAAACTGGAAACCAATCCCCATCTTAAAACACCATGCATATTTTTGAAATGCCTTCTCCCGATTGCCCAACTTGGCAAGCACCCCTAGCAGCTCTTCCTTGTTGCGTGCAACTGCCCAACCAACCATGCCAGCTCCATGCACTAGGTGCACTCCTGCTTGGAGCAGACAGGGAGTATTGGCTCTCCTGGGCCTGTGGGGAGAAAAGGCTATGCAGGCACAGCTACGGACTAGCTGTAGAAATGTGGACATTTATGAAAAGATTGCACAGGGGATGCAGGTGAAGGGGCATGAGAGAGATCAGCAGCAGTGTCCTGTGAAAGCAAAAGAATTGTGGCAGGCATTCCAGGGCCAGGGAGGCCAGCAGTTGATCTGATCCAGTGCTGAGCTGCAGACCTGCCCCTTTTACATCCATCTGCATGCGACACTTGGTGGAGATCCCACCAGCACCTCACAGACCACTGTGGATACTTCAAGGAGCCCGAGGCCCCTGCCAAGAACAGAGAGGAGGAAGAGGGGATGGGAGATGCGGCGGGATCCAACTATGCTGCAAGCCAGGACCTGTTCAAGACTCTGCCAGTCTAGCCAGTCCTGCCAGCTAAGCATGGATGAGCCCTACGAAGGGGAAAGGACTGCAAGTAAGTGCATGCATGCATTTCCCCTTACAATGTTTCAATGTAAAGATGGTGCCTGGCCCATCCCAGTTAACAAGATACAGGTATCAACTCTTCATTGTTTTACTTGTCTGAGAAGAGGTAGTGGTACAACAAACAAAGGTAGAGTTGGTATCTGCTTTTTACTCCCTTTTAGGATTAACTTGCGGGAGGGACTTGTGGAGCAGTTTGTTTATGTACATAGGGATGTCCCTTATGAGAGATCTCAATGACATTTTCAGGAAGAGACTCAGCAATCCTCTCCTGAAGGTTTCTAGGGATGGTTGCCTTATTATCACGACCGGGACATGGGCGGTCTGACCTAGTGGTTCAAGTGATTCAAGTCATGCCAGGTCTGATACCAGGCAGCAGGAACTCACAACTGTGAGCAGAGCTGTCAGAGTCCAAGGCAACAGGAACTCAGAGTCCAAGGCAATCCAGAGGACAAACTGGGAGTCAGGCAGGGTCAAGTTACCATGAGATCAACAGCAAGGAGCAGGTATTGCAGGGGAAGGCATCCATAGCCAGGAGATCCCAATTGCATGAACAACTTCCTGTGCTGGGTTTATATAGAGGCTGTGAATCAGTCAGCACCTCCACCCTTCTGCCAATCAGAATCCAGGACTGGAGTCCGCTGTCAGGGTTTAGCTTTTATTCTGGCAACCACTAACAGGTTACTGGGTAGCAGGTTGGAACTTATTTGTGCCTAAGAGCTCTGTAGACCACCACGTGTAAAACAGTGCCAATATTCAGTGCCATTGCCCTATACTTGTACCCATAGAAATAGGGACCAACACTTTTTTCTTTCATGCAACTGAAAATCTTGATGCTCTCCTCCTCAGATGCAAGTTACTTTTTAAAATTTTAACTTTTATGAACTCCCTATTTTGTTACAGAGAAATGTCACCCTACTGCACCAATGCCCATCAGCTGAGATGATTACATGTACATCTGTCATTTGACATATTGGTGGGGGGGAAAGAGTCATTCATATGGATTGCTTTCATGGGGCTGTGTCTCCAGCTTTGAAAATAAATGTTTTGGCTTTGTCTTCTTGACATTTAGTTTTGATAGTGATTCGGATGTGCTTCAGCATTTGCCTAGCAGCAGGAAATAACTACCCTGTGGTGTTTTATTCAATTGATATGATCTCTGAGTTATTTTCCAGAAGGACCACACTATTAAACTTAATGGAATTCTTGTTAGGCTCACTTGCCACCTCCTGGTCTTTCCTCCTTTGAGCACAAACAGTTCTAAAAGCTCTGCCTTTCTGCAAAATCTCATGTACCGCAGCAAATGCAAACACTTTACATTTATTGAAGGGCTCAGTTACAATAATATTTTCCTTTTACATTTTGTTCTATCTATAAATCTTTTTTATGGGAGTTTAAAAAAAATAAGTAAACCTCACATGACACTTTTATCACTTATTTATTTAATATCTCAAATTAACTGTCCTAGTGCTGCAATTTGGAGGTTATGCAAACTTAAAAAACCATACCATGCTAGGACTGTGGTTACTGTAGACATGCTGGAATCTAATTGCCCCTTAGAGACAGCACAGCATGGTCCCTGCTTTATACCTGACCAGCTCTGTGGACTAGTATGGAGATGATTAGAGTCCCACATCTTGTCCTTCTTTGCTCCTCTCAGAGGGACGCTGGCCCTCTGAAGGAGTCAGGGACTATCTCTGACAGGCTCCACAAGGGGGAATGAGGCAACTGAAACCTGTCAGTTTCACCTGGCACTAACTAACTCGGTAACCAGAATTGCTGTTTTCAGTGTTGTTGTAGCATGTTGGTCCCAGTATATGAGAAAGACAAGGTGGGTGAGATAACATCTTTGCTGGACCAACTTCTGTTGGTGAGAGACAAGCTTTGAGCTCCATGGAAAAAGTGCTTTGTGGAGCTTGAAAGTTTGTCTTTCACCAAAAGGAGTTGGTCCAGTAAAAGATATTACGTCACCCACCTTGTCTATCTGAGTAAATGGGAGGCAGTTCATTAGATAGGGCAGCACAAGGCATGATAAAAAGCTACTCCAAGTGGGGGGCTAGCTAGGGGAACAGAGGCTCCTGGGGAGGGGAACAGTTCCCAGAATGTAGAAAGAGAGCTCTTACAGCGAAGATTTCTCAAGGGGTAGCTGGTGAAGGCAGGTGAGTTTCCCAAAGGAAGGGACTATGAATGCTAAGTCTCAGAGAAAACTGGCTCTTATGAAAGACTTCATCAGGCAACAGCATAAGCCACTGAAAAAGAGGAATTATGTGGTGTCCCGAGGAAGGGTTGTTGTGGTTCAGCGTCTGTGGGGACCTTGACCCAAGAGGAGAGACCCTCCCCCAGCTAGTGACAAGAGGCCCTGACTCCAGAAAAGGGTTCTGGGTCGTTAAGGCCTCACTTGTAAGGGTTCTTGGACATGACTAGGGTTGACTCAGCCCTTTCACCCACCCGCTAATGATGCTGAGAGGGAGGCCTATTTGTGAGATGTTCCACCTCTGGGGCTAAATAACCTAGACCTCTGAAGGGGAGCTGTCAATATACAGGCTTCATTAGGTGTATTGAAACCCTTGCTTGGGGAAACTGAGGCAGAGATGCAATAGTGGTGTTGCACCAGGCTACCAGGGGGTGCTTTAAGGGTCAGGGCCTCTGTTACAGGCGCCTAGGGCTAGACAGTGCAACATGGGGCCTAACTTTAGGCACCCTGCTGCCCAATGGAATCCAGAGCCTTGAGTTAGGTGTCCAGGCTCCCTATACAATGCATGGGTGAAGTTAGGCACCTAACTCCAACCCAGAGTTAGGTGCCTCCCTCAGCTCAGGATTTACAGTCTCCCTGATGCCTAAGCCAGCTCAGGACTTTCTCACAAAGGAGGAGTGTTATCGGTATCCCTACCACAGTAGTCTAGTGGTTAGAGCATGCTCCCACAATGTGGGATACATGAGTTCCCATCCGCTCGCTGCCTGATTCAAAGAAGGGACTTTAATCACAGCATCCCATCCCCCACGTGTATTTCCCAACCACTGGGCTATGGATATTCTGGGGTGTGTTCCTCTCGGTCTCTCCTGTTAAAGCTGTTCCACTATATATAAGATGCTGAAACATTCATTGGGCCAGAGAGAGAGTGATTGTATAGCCCAAGGCACTCCCCTGTGGGAGTTCTAATCTCTGCTGTAAATCAGACAGAATAGGATTCAAACCCAGGTCTCCCACATCCTGGGTGAGTTCTTATATTAAGGTATAAGGAGAGCTCCTCCTCCTCCAGCTGTCCTGTGTGTGGCCTGCTCTGGTAGACATGCTCTAAGGTGATATCTGAGCAAGCCAGCTGGATCGGGCTCCCTAGGTCAGATAGACAGCATAGCCCCTAGTTTGTGAATCCTGCTGGGGCTTAGGTGCAAGCTAGGTACATGTGCCCCTTTCAGAAATGCAGGTGGCATGGGATCTTATTGGCAGAAACCTAGGGACTTTAGGTGCTTGCAGGGCTAGGCAGCAGCTAAGCAGGGATTTTGATGATCTAAATTTTGGACTTAGCTGCCTAAAGTTGCAGTTAGTTCCTTTTGTGGATCTAGCCCCCAGTCACTATGAGGATGCTAAGAGGGAGCAAGGATTGGATCCCAACAGAATTCTGACCAAACACGCTGCATGGAGCAAGAGGTGGGACAGGCTTCTGGGCCCTCCCCTTTCCTTATGTACAAGAGGGACTGCAGGGGGCAGCCAGAATCTGTAAAGGTGATACAACTGTAACATCAAATCAGCACAAGACACTTTTAGGCCTAAATTGCCAGTCCTAGAGGCAACACATTTTTATGTGTACTTATTATATGCTTTAGACTCTGCCATTATATATGTGGAATTACAGGGGGTTGAAGGAGCAAGAGATTCATGTACATTTTTACAAATGCATCCATTATACTCATGGCTGAAGACTTGCCCTTTGGTTTTGATTAACAGTTCGATGTCTGGCTTTATATAGCAAGTCTGACAATAAGATGTCATGAGACTCATGTTCAAGATAGGTGTGTTGGCCACTGCACTTCTGGAGACAGGCTGAGTGCAAAAGGGTTTTGCGTTTGGGTTTACTTTGCATTAACACTGAAAACTTGTCCAAACCCCTTCAAAACTCTTTGAGTCTCCAAAACTAGCAGAGAGAACAGACCTCCTTGTGGTATTGGCGCTTCCAGCTGCAGCCAGAAACCAGAAGTGAAAAAGACTTAGTCAAACATTTCAAAATCTTAAAGTTGCAATTTTGGTTTGGCTTTAGAAATGGGTGAAGGGTCAAAGGGGAGTGGGAGAAGGGTAGAGAGTTCTTATTTTTCCAAAACAGTTTGCCAGTTACTAAAAGTTAAATACACCCTGTGCAGCAAGGCCCATGTCCCACTTAAGCCTAAAGGAGTGAACTTCACTCACGTCGAATAATCAAACAATTGATGTAGCAAACTGTTCATTTTGCCCAACTCGAATATCAACATTATTTTTTGCTATAAAGATGAATTGAAAGGCTTTTACCTGCCAACAGCTCAGAGCAAACTTCTGGGTTTCTTCTGCAACAGTAGATAACTTCACTAACACCTAATCGTAGTATAAGGAATGTAGCTCCACGCTCTGCTTTCGGTATTAGGTTTTGATGCAGAAAAAATCCAGAGGTATGCAGTTAGGTCCTGGCAATTAAGAGAAGGAGGCTGATTTGTAGCCATTTGATTTTAAAATATATTTATTAGAAAAGGGCCTAGACCCAAACATCCTGAACTTTGCAGCTGGTCCCTATTTCTGTAATGGGCTGAACCAAAATCCCAGATCCAAACACCTTCACATTTGAGAAAATGCTGTTATGGATCAGAACTCTGCAGCCCAAGGTTATCCCCAAAAGTTTATTTGTAATGTTTAAGGCTCTGTGTATGGGACTAAATCTGATCTCATGCTGGTGTGAATCAGGAGTAATTCCACTGAAGTCAATGGACCAGATTCTAATTTCTCGTTACTTTTACACCAGTGTAATTCCATTCACTTCGAGTCATTTCTGATTTACTCTGGTTGCATAAGGTCAGAAGCAGACCCAGTCACTTGAGGATTTGAGTTTTCCTTTTAATTTAATAAAATCCTGGCACAGCATTATAGAAACATCATGGGATTTTTCTGCTAAAAGTGCTAGTAAAATGTTACCAGAGCAAATGAATGAAAAAATCCTCTAATATCTCTAAGTAGAAATGCATGCCATGAGCTGAGAAAGAAAAGAAATTTTCTTCAGCACTAAATCATATTTTACAGTTTAATCATCTGGAAGATCTCCATATGTCATATTTATATTCACTTCCTATTTAATGCAATACAGATTTTTCAAATGCATCAACCTTAAAAGAAAATAACATATGGAGAAGGCTACAGAGTTATTTTGTTTGATGAAATGGTATGCTTTTGTCTTACAGAGGAATTTTAATGCAAAGACACTGAAACAAGACTGTTTTCTTATATCAACTTTTTTCAGTTTTCATTGCCCAGCCAAGAATTGAAACGGTATCAGAAAATATGAAGGCTTTATGTTTTCTTTTCACATCAATGATTTAGTATATTCAGTAATGATAATGAATATAAAATTTTACTTGAATACTTGATACCGGAGTCTGAAGTTCCGAAAGTGCTTTCTTCTAGTCTCTATGCTGTTTAAAAAAAATGCAACCACTTACGTTTTTTTGTTTCAAAATGCTATCCGATAATTGGATATGTCACAGTGCTATTGTAATCCAAGTTGATATATACACGTTTGCTTTTCTGAGGATGGTTCAGTCACTTCTGGGATTAACATGTACAGTAACACTTCTTAATAATGAAAGACTGATTAACATTTTAGGGACTGTAGGGGGTCACAAGATAATGGCTGAGTCCGGGAAACGCTTACAGACAGAATTCGGACCAAATTCTGCCATCAATTACACTTGTGTAACTCCATTGATGGCATCGTGATGTAACTGAAGTCAGAATTTAACTCAGAGTTTAGCATCATTAATCACAGAAGATTTTAAATAAATTGATGGAGACTGTGTAAGGCCACCTGTGTGCAAATACAAAGTGTGAAGAATGAGATCTAGTTTTGTATATATAAAAAGAATTATAGAGGCAGATCATAGAGCCACTTTTATATAACCAGAATGTCAAATTCACATCCGATGGCAGTAGATGAAACTCCTGTGGGAAATCTCTGGGCCAAATTCAGTAGTGATGTTACTGTGACGTTGTTGCATACAGGGTGTAAACTGGGTGGAAAACAAATTTAAATGATACCCTCTCCCTTCCTATGAGAGAGTGCAGGGGCTGAGCCTGCACTCTGATCATTTGAAGGTTAATTAGTGCCCCAGGAGAAGCTGTCTGTGGTAATGATCTCATTGGGGTAGTGGGCTGGGTGGGGCAAACATTCAGTTGGTCCTATCAGCTCAGGTCTGATAGCGATACAGGAAAGAAGTGCAGGGGAAGAGAGAGAGAGAGAAACAGGACTAGCTGGGGCTAGTCACACAGAGAGCTTAGAGTGAGAAGACCTTTTTTTCCTACAGGTCCTGCTGAGAGGGCCTAAACCTTGGCAAATACTGTAAATAGGTGGGAGCACAGGGGACTATGGTGATATCAGTGAAGGGGATGTAAAATAAAACTTCACCAAGAGCACACCTGGAGGACTCTGTGCAGTTTCTGTAGGGTAGAGGACAAGGGTGTAGCAGGGCCCCAGTTGCACTACTGATTCTGTCCTAATTCTCATTCTGCTTTAATAGGAGTTTTGCCTAAGTGTGGAATAAAATCACATGATTTGGCCCAGAGTGGCTTGACTCCCTGACTTTTAATGGAATTACTCTGATTTACACCAGTGTTCAGAGAAGAATTTGGCCCTTTACTTTTATTTTATATCACAGGGATTTTATCAAATTAATGGTCAGATCTTTTTTGTGATGAGCATACACCGTTCTCATTTAAATTACTCCCCACCACCTTTTAGGAAGAGATCATTCATTTATTGGTGCATAATGAACTCTGGCACTAGAGCTACAGCTGCACCCACACATTTCACAATTAAACATGTTTTGAAAAAAAAAGAACTGAGCATGCACATATGCATGGGGGAGGGATAGCTCAGTGGTTTGAGCATTGGCCTGCTAAAGCCAGGGTTGTGAGTTCAATCCTTGAGGGGGCCACTTAGGGCAAAAATCAGTACTTGGTCTTGCTAGTGAAGGCAGGGGGCTGGACTTGATGACCTTTCAAGGTCCCTCCCAGTTCTATGAGATAGGTATATCTCCATATATTATTATTATTATTATTTATGCACATTTTTTATATTTGACCTAAACCATTGTGTGAGTGGAATATGACCCACTTTTTAAGCTGTACAAACTAGGAATATGTGTGTATGTATCATGGGGTAATCATCATGGCAGCATGCCATGTAGGAAGAGGTCACCTCCACTTAGATGTGGAGCTGAGGATTAGATTTGCCATCTTAAATAAGGGGCAGACTTACAGAGATGCAAATGAACTGCAAACATGAACAAAATAGACAATATTAATTCCACTTTTCTTAAATAACAAGAGAAATTTCCTGCATCTATTGCATATCAGTTGGGCCCATTCTTTTTCATTTTAAATTGTAAATTTTCACTGCAATGTATGGGGGAAATTTGCACAGAGCCAGTAATTTGACTGATGCCTTAAGTAGCCACCAGGTTCTGAATGGGACAATTGTCAAACTCTGCTATTTCTGTTTTCAGTGGGTTCATGTGAAGATGTTTTTCTTCTCCCATTTTCAAATTGCTTCACAAATCGGAAGTTTCTCTTTGAGTTTTTGCTTCAGCCAAAAAATGACTTCAAAGTCAACACGTTTCTCCTGGTTTCACATTAAAACAGTTTTGACATGAAACCAAAAGTCAGTTCAGCTTCACTGGAAACTGCTCAGGTTTGGTGGGATGGTCCATGAATTTTAGCAAACCTGGCCCAATAATTAAACGTGCAACAAAGTCCAAGGTGAGCTTTTTTTTACAACTGAAAGTTTTGCACACTTCTGTCTAAGATTCCATACCCATCTTCTTGACACCCAAATCACGTGACACACATTGTGTCATAGACAAACTACAAATAATTAGGCTTTTTGTAAACACTGATGTCTCCTCCATTTACTGATATCACTGTAGATTATAAGCATTCAGTTGGTACTGCCTGCTACTGTTGATATGATGTAGTCTTTACTCCCTTCCCTCTATTCAGCAGACAAGCAACTAATCAGTCTGGCCATTCACTGAGTGAGCTGACAACTGCAAGAACCAGATGCTAAGCTCTAGAATTTATTTTTCCAGTAGGGTCATCTAGGTCTTTGATTTGTTTCCTAGCTAGCCTCTTCTAAAGCATTTTATCTGGCTTCTTGGCCGATTTCCACCACAATAATAAAGTATTTGTACGTCTTAGCTTCCCCATAATCACCAACTCCAACTGCAATTCTAAGAAATCCCCTGTGTAAAGATGTGAAGTTTTTATTTTTGTTGCGAAAGCTGCCAGTGAGGTACAGATTTTGTGATGTCAGATACAATATTCATATCTTGTTTATAACTGCTGAAAAGAACATACTGTAAAGTTTCATCCACAGATTCGACGCTTCACATTTATCAGAACAGGATTTGCACTCTGATGTTTGTACAATTACAAAAGTTATCTCTAGTGGGTGGAGGAACAATGTCTGTTTTGAGTGGAGGGAATCCATCCAAATCTCAATGGGCAGCAAAAGAAGGACATGAAAAACTGGGATAGCCTTTGCAATCACACTGATAACAGAGAGTCACCGTGATAGCATGCAAAAAAAGTTAAAATCCCAAGCATATCGCACAGGAAGATTTTTTTTCCTCAGTTTTATCTAGAGTTTAATTTTAAGTGGAAGTGAACTCACAAATATATATAGTGCGCGCACACACATTTTCCAGGAGTGTATCTCATAAGCTCTAAATATATTGTTGCTGCATAAAGATTTGCATCAACACAAAAAATATTGACTAATGAATTACTTATTTATCAATGTCTATTATCTGGTTCTGTACCAATCTTTTAATTACTTTGCAGTCCTTGAGTAGCTTAAATGCTGCATAGGTTTTCAGGCCTTTAAACATCTCTATTCTTCAATCTGAGTTTTTCTTTCCTGGAACGCAGGTTCATTGGTGGGGCCTAGATTTTAATTTAGGGTTAGGATGGATTGCCAGCGCTTTTTCTTATGCTTGTCAATTCTTGAAAAAATATGTCTCAGGCAGACGAATTACAGATGTGGAAAACAACATGGAAAAAACGTATGGAGAGAGGCTAGACGTGTAGTTTATGCTGGGCATAGCTCCCTATTTTGCAGTCTGATGCTAATATAGTATTCTGAATGTGTACAGCGAATGACTACATACTGAACATCTTCTGTCATGAAGAATTTCATAGCACTCTACCAATTTAGCAGATAGATATACATAAAGTAAAACAAATCTTCATCCCACAAACACAGCCCAAATTTAGAGCTTGGCAAAATTCGTTTACTGACACTGTTTGTGGCAAAAAACGCAGATTCCATGACACAGAAATGTTTCACAAATGTCGGTTTTGATGAATTGTTCATTTAGAGAAAGCAACTAAATCATAAAAATTTGAGATGTTTCCTTTTGATGTTTTTGAAATGAAATGTTTAATATTTTCATTCAAAATTACTTTGTTTCATGCAGTGTATTTGTAGCAATGTGAGTCTTAGAATAGACAGACAAGATGGGTGAGGTAATATTTTTTATTGGACCAATTTCTGTTGGTGAGAGAAACAAGCTTTTGAGACACACAGAGCTCTTCAGATCTGGGAAAGGTAGTCCCAGCATCACAGCTAATTGCAAGGTGGACTAGATTGTTTAGTATAGATAGTTAGCACATATTCTCAGGGACCGTTCCAGGTAGAGTGGCCCACTATACCTCTGTAGTCACAGGATAAAAAGAAGGGATTTGTGGGTTGCAGGATGTTGTAATAAGTCCTAAAGCCACTGTTTTTGTTTTGAAATTTTCTTTAATTTTATTTTTAAAAATTCAAAAATGATAAAAAATGCCTGAAATTAAAATGATATATTTAGTGTCAGTTCAAACAGAATTGTTTTTAACTTGCAACAATTTTTTTTGGATTTTTTGTTTCACTGAAAATTTCAAAAACATTTTTGGGCTGACCTGAAACAATTTTTTTTTTTTTTTTTGCTTTAAAAATTGCCAATGAATCAAAAAACTCCATTATTCACCCAACTCTACTCAAATTAGTATTTGTTTTATTCTCAGATGCCAACAGTGTGCTTATCACTGAACAAAACCCAGAAGATGACACTATTCCTACTCCCATGGAGTTTATGATCTAAGGGCTATACTCTGCCACCTTTACTCATGTTAAATAGAGCTTGCTGTCCACGTTATTTAGGAGTAAGGTAGTAATCAACATGAGTAGAAGTGGCCAAATCTGGGCCTTAAAAAGTCAGACTGCTGTAGGTGACAAGAGGGAAGCTAACAAAGTGTGTAATACATTTTGTATTTTTTTACTTATTTTAATTGGTATGCTGTAACATTAGTTCTCGTGTAACTGGGCTGACACTAGTAGGTGTGACAGAAGGACTGTATCTGCAGACAATTTTGAATGACATGTGTGTAGCTGCCTTTTCACCAGGGGAAAAGGGGGAGTTCCAGGCATAAGGCACAGCATGAAAATAGCTTGAAGAGGAAAGAGGGAGAAGTGCATTGAGGGAGTGTTGAAGTGGGAAAGGTCTGAGTGAAGAAAAGGGAGCAAGAACAGGAATAATAAGAAATTCACTGTCTCTTGCTGCAATGTAGTAACATTTTAATAGCTCATGGCAAAACCATATAATATACACAGGATGTTCCCTCATAGGTCATGTTTTCTAGACCTTTAATCATTTCTGTTGCTCTTCTCTGGACACACATTGGGGGGAAAGGGGCTTTGCCTCACCTTCTACCCCATTATTTTAGGGTGTTTCTGAATGCAACTCCTGAGCTTTTCCTATATGGATAGTTGCCACACTCCCTTATCTACAATCGGGGGGTCAAGGGGGGCTGAAGGATGGGAGGCAGCAAAGATGAGGCTCTCCCCAGTCCACAGTATCTCCATACAATCAAATTGCCTGCCCCTTCCCTATTTGGCAGCAGTGAGGCAGAAAACAGTTGACTGAGACTTGTCTTTCTCTGGGCATGAGATGTTCCAGTCTTCACTTGGGTAATATGTGGTAGTAAAGACCCTGCTCAGTATCTCAGCACAGCCTGCATCACTAAAGGCTGTTTGGATAGGGAAAGGAGGGCCTTATCTTTGCTGTCCCCTCCACTGAAAATTGGAGATGGGGCATACAGGGCAGCTGGCTGATGTCAAAGAACTAAAGAAGGGGAAAGTAGCCAACTAGAGGGGAGAATAACAAACAACTGGGTTGTCCCCCAAGCCTACCCTCACTAGAAGACTGTTTAAAGTTAGGAGAGGGACTGGGTGATCCTGAGATGAGAACATGTATCAAGGAGTTGTGAAATTGTGAATTTCACTGCAGTTAGTTCCAGATTTGCTTGGAATTTCAGGTTTTGTGTGAACCTGGTGCAAGCGAACACAGAAGGCTATGAGCTCTTATAGACCCAACTCGCTGGTTTTCTTCATGAAACCCATGTGATTTTGTAATTTCAAGGTTTTCACTAGAGATTGATATACCTCAAAAAGCTTGGAGTTCAGATGAGCTTACAAAATTCTGGGTACTTTTCCCAATCTTATCTAAACTATATAAATCTTGGTGATCTACAAAATTGGGCTGGAAATCTCATAAAACGTTTTCTTGTGAGATTTCTGGCACCTCTGCATTTAGTCCCAGGAGGAATACCATAGGGGCAGCCTTTCATGGAGTATTGCAAGGAGAAATGATAATTATATGGTTAAGACACACGAGACCTGGGTTCTGTTCCAGCTGCGCTACAGACTTCTGTGTGACCGTGGGCAAGTCACACAACTTTGCTATGCCTCGGTTTTGCCATCTGTGAAAGAGGGATAATTATACTCCCCATTTCTTAGCAGTGCTGTTACGTGCTCAGACACTATGGGGATGAACGTCATAGAATGTTTTGACTTTTCTGTTTGGGAAAGGTATTCTGAATGGTTTCAGAGCCTCACAAAAAGGTTTGATTCTGAAAATTGAAGACAATTTGGAGTAAGGGTTATCCAAACTAATTGACTCGTAATTTTCTTTTAGTTGTTTCTGTTCTAGACTGTTGCCACACATGCAGAGCATGCTTTAACAGGTCATAGAATCATAGAATATTAGGGTTGGAAGGGACCTCAGGAAGTCATTTAGCCCAATCCGCTGCTCAAAGCAGGACCAACACCAACTAAATCATCCCAGCCGGGGCTTTGTCAAGCCGGGCCTTAAAAACCTCTAAGGATGGAGATTCCACCACCTCCCTAGGTAACCCATTCCAGTGCTTCACCACCCTCCTAGTGAAATAGTGTTTCCTAATATCCAACCTAGACCTCCCCCACTGCAACTTAAGACTATTGCTGCTTGTTCTATCATCTGCCAACACTGAGAATAGCCAAGCTCCTTCCTCTTTGGAACCCCCCTTCAGGTAGTTGAAGGCTGCTGTCAAATCCTCCTTCACTCTTCTCTTCTGCAGACTAAATACACCTCTACCCCGATATAGTGCTGTCCTCGGGAGCCAGAAAATCTTACCGCGTTATAGGTGAAACCGCGTTATATCGAACTTGCTTTGATCCGCCGGAGCACGCAGCCCCGCCTCCCCGGAGCACTGCTTTACCGCGTTATATCCGAATTCGTGTTATATCGGGGTAGAGGTGTAACCGCAGTTCCCTCAGCCTCTCCTCGTAAGTCTTGTACCTCAGCCCCCTAATCATTTTCGTTGCCCTGCGCTGGACTCTCTACAATTTCTCCACATGCCTTCTGTAGTGGGAAGACCAAAACTGGACGCAATACTACAGGTGTGGCCTCACCAGTGCGGAATAGAGGGGAATAATCACGTCCCTCAATCTGCTTTCAATGCTCCTACTAATACAGCCAATTAGTATTGGTACCAACAAGTAGTCATGTCCTTAGCATTAGACATTAGCTTTCTCCTTGATACACCAGCTTTGCTTTGTGTATGGATGTCACTGTACTTGAATTTCTATAGTTAACACAGCTGCCAAACCCATGCGCTTTCTTGTTTTGTTTTTCCATTTATTGTATGTCTTCTGACTCACACACTAGTCCCAGGAGGTTTAGTTCTCTCCTCATTGGATGAGTGCTGTATGAACCACTCAATTGAAGGGATTAACTAAATCCATTCGCTAATAAATAATTCTGTGATCATTCTTCAGTCCTGGAATTCTGGAAAATATGATCTCCTAGAACAAGGGTAGGCAACCTATGGCACATGTGCCGAAGGCGGCACGCAAGCTGATTTTCAGTGGCACTCACACTGCCCGGGTCCTAACCACCGGTCTGGGGGGCTCTGCATTTTAATGTAATTTTAAATGAAGCTTCTTAAACATTTTAAAAACCTTATTTACTTTACATACAACAATAGTTTAGTTATATAGTATAGACTTATAGAAAGAGACCTTCTAAAAACGTTAAAATGTATTACTGACACGCGAAACCTTAAATTAAAGTGAATAAATGAAGACTCGGCACACTGCTTCTGAAAGGTTGCCAACCCCTGTCCTAGAATGATATGGCTAGCTGTGTGTTGGAGGTGGGGCAGAGGAGAGAGAAGCCATATTATCATCACTGACTGCTGTAAAATATAATGCCTTTAGCCATAAAATTCTCTTAGCTTCATTATAAAATTCTTTGAGCCTGATACTTGAAATATCATACCATCTGCTAGCTTTAAAAACTCTTCTCTTGTTTATTCAGTCATCAAAGTCAGACCTTCTGCATACTGCGCTTTAACCACATGCACCAGTAGGGAATTTTCCTCTTTTTTTTTTTTTTTTTTTTTTTACAAATCATCTGAAAGAACCTGAAGACTAAAACATTTTTTCACAGCTAAAGAGCTGTGTTTATACTATCTAACAAATACCACAAATGTTATTAATTAGTATATTTCATAACCTACATGATAACTCGTAGCATCCCCACACACTCATTGGTTGGAAGTAAAGGTTGAAGTAGTACTTTTAATTTCAGTTAGTGTTCATCAAGTGTTTATAAAACTTACCAATAAATAATTATGACAAACGCCTTGGGTCCAATCCTGACCTTACTGAAGTGGCAAAACCTCCGTTAACTCTACAGGGAGGAGGAGCAGGCCCTCAGTCTAATAAGAATGAAAGGAACGAGTGTTTTTGTGAATTTTTAATCAGAAAAATCAGGGCTGTTTTACTAGTAAAATTTTATTATTCAATATCATTAAATGTTTGTTTTCAGTTTTATTTTTATTTAAAACATTAATTTGTATGTATTTGTTAAACTTTAATGAGATTTGCTGCTGTTGTTTTTTTAAAGTGTGTGTGTGTGTGGGGGGGGGTGAATTAATTTAATTAGGGCTTAGAGACCAAGGTGAGAAATGTCTTTTATACCCCAGAGACAATGATCTTGATACAAATTTCCATTTCATTTAATAAAAAAATTATTTAATAAAAAATAGTGACCCCCCCAACACAGGTCATCAGCCTGGGATCATCAGTACCAAAGCATAGACTTATAACATTGAGCTAACGGTGTTAACTCCACAAGCTAGCAGCACTAGTAGATTGTTATTCCTTTTATGTGGACTAGCCACTAATGAGGGATGTGGCACCCACTTTAAAATCATGATACATTTATATCATATTACGATGAATATTTTATCCATCTGGCACGGAGGAGGAGGGGCAGGCAGGGTTCCAGCGACCCCCAGCCTCACACGGAGGGAACGGGGGTTCGGCAGGCAGAGTTCCAGCGACCCCAGCCTCACACGGAGGGAACGGGGCTTCAGCAGGCAGAGTTCCAGCGACCCCAGCCTCACACGGGGGGATAAGGGGTGCGGCAGGCAGGGTTACAGTGACCCCAGCCTTGCCTGGGGGAAGGGAGCCTCAGACCAGCCCCAGGCGATATCCTGTTTTCCCTTTGGGAAATATGGTCACCCTAACCCAGAACCTTTGCGCCTTTAATGGGATTGCTCTCACTGTCAACATAACTCTTAAGAGGGAGGAGGATGAGACATCTGGTATCTCAAATCCTCCTAACCGTTCAGAAGAAGCCTACAATAAGGACACACCAATTTAAATTAAAAAAAAAAAGCTATGTAATTTGATATGAAAGGCCATGCAGAGTCTTTCTGGTTCTCCACAAAAACTGTCTGACTACCTTTTCCACCAGATTCTGAGTTACATCTTCCTTGTGATTTTATTTTATCTGTAGCTTGAGTTGTTTTATATACAACTATCTGGGCTGCACTACTGCTTCTTCACCTCCTGGACTGGTCTGCTTGGACCATGTCCTTTGCAATCCAACATGAAAGACCTGCTTTAAACTACAGGGACTCTGATTGATTGGTTCCAGCGGTTCTGTCAGTTAATGTCTGTGAACTCATGATCTGTTCCATTACCTCTGTCTTCACTGGGGTTATACTAATGAGGGCAGATTTGCAGGGCCGGCTCTAGCTTTTTGGCCGCCCCAAGCAAAACAAAAAACAAAAAATGGGGCAGCCAGAACGGCAAACCACAAAAAAAACAAAAAACCTGTGGCGCGGCCGGAGCACGGGTGCAGGGGAACCGGATAGCAGGGGGAGGAGGAGGGAGCGTGCGGGAGAGAGAGAGAAGGGGGGCGCTGCCACGCGGCCCCTCCCGCCGTGCCGCCTGCCGCCTGCTGGGAGGGCTCCGCTCCGGTCGGCGGGGAGGGAAGGACGAGGACTGCCCTGTCAGGCTTGCTGCAGGGCGCTCCCGTCCTCCGCGCCGCCACCCCCTACAGGGCAGCTGGAGCGGAACAAAAAAACAAAACAAAAAAACCGGCCGTGCCACCCTAGGATTGGGCCAAATGCCGCCTCGTTCAATCTGCCGCCCCAAGCACCAGCTTGCTCGGCTGGTGCCTGGAGCCGGCCCTGCAGATTTGGCACAATGAATTCAGATAGACCAGCACTTTAAGAGGAAATGGAGAACTACTGACGGGCGAAACATCACAAGATTCAGGGTTCAGATTCAGTTCAGGAGAGCATCAGAAATTTCAGATGCTTTTCTGAACTGTCTGAATGATCTAAATCTCTTGAGTCTGTAAAGCTGTGTAGCAAATCTTGTAGAATAGGTTCGCTGACCATAAGATATCCAGTAATTCTGCTTCCAGTTTGTTTTCCTGTTCACAAAGAACGGCCATATGCCTTCAATTAGAATCATTTTCATTTTAGATTAGGACAAGTAAAGTCTCCATGAAGAGCACACTGTATCTGCAGTGATCTAAACAACAAAGTGGCTGCCTGTCTCTTTTCTTTACATAAATAGAAAAATGAATCTGAACATTTCAGAACCTTACATTACTTGGTTCACAATTGGTTCTAAAATGGAAGAAAGTTCAGATAAGAGGTGTCTTTTCTTTTTTTCTGCTCATTCAACCATATTAGGAAACCCACTCTGCAATTTTCCTGATCGTATTATGATAAAAAGAAAGACATGACAGTGTTTTTTGCTCTTCACAAAGACAGACGTTCCTTATTTTCTGATTGAGAAGAAGCCATAGCAAATTTTGAAAATAGTGCACTTGATGTTTTAAAATGTTACAGTATTGGCAGGAACTTAAATCCTCCCCAGTGCTTAAACAGGGATGATTAAAAGTATTTCTGGAATGTTTCTGCTTTGGATGCTACTTCCAGATGTGTGTGTAAGAGGAAGAAAATGACATTGTACCAACCATAATTTTAGCCACTGATTAGATCATTTTACATGGTGGCTTTCAAAACTCCCTGGATTGTGGAAAGAAAAAAGCCCTTGCTAACGTGTCCCTGCTGTAGACAACAAAATAGCTACAGAGGCCAATTCTGATAGAAAACAGCATTTCCTTACAGTATATCATCAGCTTAACAAAGCCCACTTGAAAAGCAGCAGTTTAAGATGACATGCTCAATTATCATTTAAAATGCCTAGTACAACACCAGAGCTTTGTAGCCCATTAAGCCCTTCTTCCACAGTTAAAATTTATGATACATTCATGCAATAGGACACAATTTTATCTGTTCGTGAGCAGCAGGATTGGGTTTGTCAAACTGATTGGCAAGTTAAGTAGAAAACTGTTCTATCATAAAAAAAACAAATGCATAAAATACTCAAGTTACTTTTTTTAGGGGTTGAAAGAACAGAAGTTATCAAAAATTTATTTTCCTTCCCAGAAATGTGTCTTCCCCAACCTGTGCGTCTATCAGAGGCTCTTGCTCAGTTGTTCTAGCTTTTATATGATAAGGAATGACAGTATTCTGTAACACTCAGAAAAACAACCACCCCCTCCCACCCCTCAATAAACTGCTTAATAATAATGCTGTTTGGTGTCTCCTATAATACCAAGTAACAGGGCAGGATCAGGAAAGATTTAGCTCTTCAGTCCTAGATATGCTTATGTTATATTCTGTCAGATTATTATTATTTATGGGGGCATTACCACAACACTAATTTAAACCATAAATTCCTTTATTAAAACCAAAGGCCAAAGGGTATTTATACAATTGCTCTAAACATGTCTAAAAAGCCTAAATAATAAGCAATTTACTACATCCAAACAGTAACAAAAAATTTATAAGCATTTGATCAAGATACTTACAAACAAGCTTAGACCCATATTGGTTGGCTCCAGTGTGGTCAGGCAGGTATTAGCAATGAACTCTTGAAGAGTTTACTTTTTATACCCTTTAACAAACAAGTGATGTCATTGCCAATTACTGACTTCAGCTAAAAGCCAATTTGAGACAATTCACCCTTCTTTCCAGTCTTATTTCAGATAAGATTTACAATCTCCTTTCTCCCCAAGACCTTTCCTCCCTATCTCTTCCCCTCTTCTTGCTGACTAACAGTTTTTCCTTTGCACTTAGGTTCACATAGGCCCTAATTTTTTGAGGTAACACTGGTATGTGGGGTGGGAAGGGCCATGTTGGCTCATCTTAAGACATATTCTCTTTGTCTTATTTAAAACCACCTGCAGTCACCCCTATCAGTCAGAAGCCTTCTTTTTAGAAAATAAGAACAGCCATTCTTGAATCAGACCAGAGGTCCATCTAGCCCAGGATCCTGTCTTCCAACAGTGGCCAATGCCAAGTGCTTCAGAGGGAATGAACACAACAGGTAATCATCAAGTGATCCATCCCCTGTCGCCCATGCCAGGCTTATGGCAAACAGAACCTAGGGATACCATCCCTGCCCATCTTGGCTAATAGCCATTGATGGACCGTATCCTCCATGAACTTTCCCTTATTTCATTAGATATTCTTTGACCCAGACATCCTCTGTACTTCATTCATTCTGCCCTTATCCCTCATTATTTTTAAGGCCTTTCCTTCCACTTGCTAGTCAGGGCCTTTTTTTACAACACGCGTGCGCACACACATACAATTTCCTTAACCAAACTTAAGCTAATCCTAATTCTTTAATTTCATATTTATCCTACAAGCACCCATATAAAGCCAGATCCAAAGTCCATTGAAATCCATACAATGAGTCATATTGACTTTAGAGAGTTTTGGGTCAGGCCCATACTGAATGCACATCAAAATTCAAGAGCGTAAGTAAAGGACACTAAACTATCTAAACTGCTACATGCCACAAGCAGCCACAACAGTAGTTCCCTTAACCCACCCAGCAATATTGTTAATCTTTCCAGCTATACTCTTAGCCCAGCAGAAGAGTCTGTCCTATCTCGGGGCCTCTCCTTTTGTCCCTCCAGACCCATGAATATGATACAGTTCTGCGGTGACCTAGAATCCTACTTTCGACGTCTCCGACTCAAAGAATATTTCCAACATCCCTCTGAACAGCATACTAACCCACAGAATCCTCCCTACCAGCACTACAAAAAAAAGGATTCTGCGTGGACTCCTCCGGACGGTCGAAACAACAGACTGGATTTCTACATAGATTGCTTCCGTCAACGTGCAAAGGCTGAAATTGTGGAAAAGCAACATCACTTGCCACATAACCTCAGCAATGCTGAACACAACGCCATCTACAGCCTCAGAAACAACCCTGACATCATAATCAAAAAGGCTGACAAAGGAGGTGCTGTTGTCATCATGAATAAATTGGAATATGACCAAGAGGCTGCTAGACAGCTCTCTAACACCACATTCTACAGGCCATTATCCTCTGATCCCACTGAGGATTACCTAAAGAAACTACACCATCTGCTAAAAAAACTCCCTGACAAAGCACAGGAACAAATCTGTACAGACACATGCCTAAAACCCCGACCAGGGGTATTCTATTTGCTACCCAAGATCCATAAACCTGGATATCCTGGACGCCCCATCATCTCAGGCATTGGTACCCTAACATCAGGCTTGTCTGGTTATGTAGACTCTCTCCTCAGACCCTACGCTACCAGCACTCCCAGCTATCTTCGAGACACCACTGACTTCCTGAGGAAACTACAATCCATCGGTGATCTTCCAGAAAACACCATCCTGGCCACTATGGACGTAGAAGCCCTCTACACCAATATTCCACACAAAGATGGACTACAAGCTATCAGGAACAGTATCCCCGATAATGTCACAGCTAACCTGGTGGCTGAACTTTGTGATTTTGTCCTCACCCACAACTATTTCACATTTGGGGACAATATATACCTTCAAGTCAGCGGCACTGCTATGGGTACCCGCATGGCCCCACAATATGCCAACATTTTTATGGCTGACTTAGAACAACGCTTCCTTAGCTCTCGTCCCCTAACGCCCCTACTCTACTTGCGCTACATTGATGACATCTTCATCATCTGGACCCATAGAAAAGAAGCCCTTGAGGAATTTCACCATGATTTCAATAATTTCCATCCCACCATCAACCTCAGCCTAGATCAATCCACACAAGCGGTCCATTTCCTGGACACTACTGTGCTAATAAGCGATGGTCACATAAATACCACCCTATACCAGAAACCTACTGACCGCTACACTTACCTACATGCCTCCAGCTTCCATCCAGGACACACCACATGATCCATTGTCTACAGCCAAGCTCTAAGATATAACCGCATTTGCTCCAATCCCTCAGATAGAGACAAGCACCTACAAGATCTCTATCAAGCATTCTTAAAACTACAATACCCACCTGCTGAAGTGAAAAAACAGATTGACAGAGCCAGACGAGTACCCAGAAGTCACCTCCTACAAGACAGGCCCAACAAAGAAAATAACAGAACACCACTAGCTATCACCTTCAGCCCCCAACTAAAACCTCTCCAGCGCATCATCAGAGATCTACAACCTATCCTGAAAGATGATCCTTTACTCTCACAGATCTTGGGAGACAGACCTGTCCTCGCTTACAGACAACCCCCCCAACCTAAAGCAAATACTCACCAGCAACCACACATCACTGAACAAAACCACTAACCCAGGAACCTATCCTTGTAACAAACCCCGATGCCAACTCTGTCCACATATCTATTCAAGTGACATCATCATAGGACCTAATCACATCAGCCATACCATCAGGGGCTCGTTCACCTGCACATCTACCAATGTGATATATGCCATCATGTGCCAGCAATGCCCCTCTGCCATGTACATTGGCCAAACCGGACAGTCTCTACGTAAAAGAATTAATGGACACAAATCTGACATCAGGAATCAAAATACTCAAAAACCAGTGGGAGAACACTTTAACCTGTCTGGTCATTCAGTGACAGACTTGCGGGTGGCTATATTACAACAGAAAAACTTCAAAAACAGACTCCAACGAGAGACTGCTGAGCTGGAATTGATATGCAAACTAGACACAATCAACTCCGGATTGAATAAGGACTGGGAATGGCTGAGCCATTACAAACATTGAATCTATCTCCCCTTGTAAGTATTCTCACACTTCTTATCAAACTGTCTGTACTGGGCTATCTTGATTATCACTTCAAAAGTTTTTTTTCTCTTAATTAATTGGCCTCTCAGAGTTGGTAAGACAACTCCCACCTGTTTATGCTCTCTGTATGTGTGTATATATATCTCCTCAATATATGTTCCATTCTATATGCATCTGAAGAAGTGGGCTGTAGTCCACGAAAGCTTATGCTCTAATATATTTGTTAGTCTCTAAGGTGCCACAAGTACTCCTGTTCTTTTTAAGTAAAGGATGACCTTCTAGTGGAATTGCTGAAAATGTAAAACTGGCTTGTTAGAAGAATTTTGCTTGTCTCCTGTTTAGAAATCTATCTAATCAATTTTTTCATCTGAGAGCTTTTTGTAAAGCCCATCACTGTCGTGTCTAGAACATTGCCGGAAATTGCCATATCTGTAATAGCACAATCTTTGGGAGATCTTATTGAATTAAATTTAAAGAGCTTATAGTGGGATGTATGTATCTTCTCTAAGGGGGAGAGGTGGCCATTGTAAACCCTGGGAAGTGTTAGGAGCTTCAAAGGACTATTTTAAATGACATGTCAGACAAGAAGGTATTTCTGGGACAAAGAAACTTAAATGGATTTCCTAAGAAATACCTGGGGAACGGGGAATGCAAATTCCCACCTCCAAACCAGCCATTTGAAGCTACATGCCGAGAAAAGAACCATTGTCTGATTGATTACCTATGCCTTTGAAGATCAAAGACCCACGCCGCATAAAGAAAATGTTAATCTATGCATGTGTGCAGTGCTGGTGCTAGCCCATTGGGGACCCTAAGCAGGAATACTTTGGGTTCCCCCAACACATACTAATAATTAATAGGAGGGCCCCTTGAGCTGCTCGGAGCCCTAAGCAATTGCTTAGTTTGCTTATGCCTAGTGCCAGCTCTGCATGTGTGTTCTTGTTCTGAGCAAAAGCTGTTTTTGTAACCACAGAAAAATCCCTGTGTGAAGTTTGAAGGACTGATGCCTACCAGAGCCCTTTTGGAGTTGGGGATGATCTCTGGTAAGCTTATTAGCATGTGAAGAGGTTCTTCTGTTGTTTTTTAATGTTTTCCCTGGAAGGTTTTTTCCTTAAGAGTAAATGTGCTTGCTTAAAAAGGGCTAGGTGGTAACTTAACTGTGAGCAATTATGCTGTTTATTGCATTTGGAGAGAAAGCAAAGTTAGACTCTGGCTGTTTAGGCCATCTGACTTACTAGGGAACTCACAGTGTGGGCAGAAAACTGTGAAGCCTGGAAATACCCTGTCAGGGTCCCAAGAGAGGTGATGGTTGAGGGGCTGGGAGGCATGGAGTGGGTGCCTTTGCTGGACCATGATGGGAAAATACAGTTCCAATTGACCTGAACCATGACAGATGCAATCCCACTGAGTTCAACCAATATTCAGTTCCATTTATTTGCTTGTTAATTTTTTTTATCAGATAATTCTCCTAGACTTTAGACTCCTCCCATAGTTTAAAACACAGAATTGCTACAAAATTTTAAATCTGCACTACAAAAATTCTTTTAGCCACTTTTTCAATGATCTGACTTCACTTTAAGAACAATAATATGAAAACACCAGATCCAGAGACTCTAGGTAGGCTATCTTAGTGTCTAGCAAAGATCCCACATATTTCCCAAACACCCATAAATAATTATAGCTTTCTAGCATTGACTTGCTTGAATGAAACTCAATGGAGATACACTGGAGTAAATGAGGGCAGGACTTGACCCTAAGATATTTTATTTACACTTGGATAACTCAGTAGCTCACTAAGAGCTAATGACTGATTTCATTTTTTTTAAAGTACATTGTTAGTTACATTTAAAACAACCGTAAAGAACAAACACACTATACAAATAGAATGGCCAAAATGTAGTTTATTCAGACAACACAGGGAGTTCTTCATGCAAGTAATGAATGAGTGAAGAATCAGGTGCTTTTTATTCATATTACTACAGAAACAAGGGGGCACAAATTCTGCCAATTTGAGAATGTGCTTCATAACTGGGAGGAAGGATGGTCTTGGGGTTTAAGACACAGGATAAAGCTTCAGGCAATCTAGGTTCATTTCCTGTAGACTTCTTTTGTGAATTTAGGAAAACCACTGAATCTCTATGCCTCAGGTTTCCATCTTCAAAGCAAAGATTATACCTCACAGCAGGAGTATGACGATAAATACCTGGAAAGCACTTGGATACTATGGTCATGGAGCCCGTATAAGTATGTAAGCAGAAAGGAGCTATTTTTGTGACTCACAGATATCCCCACAGGGCCGGCTCCAGGCACCAGCCGAGCAAGCTCATGCTTGGGGCGGCAGATTTCAAAGGGTGGCATTCCATCTAATCCTTTTGTTTTGTTTTGTTTTGTGCTTCACCACTTTGGCCGCCCCTGCAGGTTTTTTCTTTTTGGTTTACTGCTCTCACCGCCCTGTAGGGGGCAGAGGAGGGGAGCGCCCTGCATCAAGCCCGGTAGGGCAGCCCGTGTCCTTCCATGCCTGCCGAACGGAGCGGCGTGGAGCCCTCACAGCAGGCGGTGCAATGGGAGGGGCCGTGTGGCAAGCGCCCCGCTTAAGGAAGCCCTGGCCGCCCCCTTCTCTCCCCTCCCCCCGCTAGCCGGGGTGCGCACTCCGCTGCCCGGGGTCTGCAGGGCCGGGAGTCCCCCTGCACCCACGCTCCCACCACCCCGCAGGTATTTTTTGTTTGTTTTTATTTTTTCTTTTCTTCGCCGCTCCGGCAGGCGGGCCAGTTTGTCGTCCCCCCACTCGCCGCTCCGGTTGGGGGCAGGTTTGTTCCCCCCCCCTTTGCTGCTCCGGCCGGCCGGTTTGTTCTCCCCCCTCCCCCTTCGCTGCTCCGGCCGGGGGCAGGTTTGTTTCCCGGGCCCCCCCATCCGCCCTTTTGCCGCTCTGGCCAGTTTGTTGTCTTCCCCCCCTCTCCCCCCGGCTGGGGGCAGGTTTGTTTCCCGCTCCCCCCCCTTTGCTGCTCCGGCCGGCTGGTTTGTTCTCCCCACCCCCCCTTCGCCGCTCCGGACGGGGGCAGGTTTGTTTTCCTCCTCCCCTCCCCCTACCCATGCTGCTCCGGCGGCCGGGCGTTTTTTGCTTTGGGCGGCAAAAAAGCCAGAGCCGGCCCTGTATCCCCAAAGACATAAGAGCATACTTGGAGCCTAATCCAGCTCTCTTTGGCATCAGTGGGAATTTTCCCATTGATGTAATTGGAAATTGGATGACACCTTTGATCAAACTGCCTGTGACTTCTTAGTGCGTACCCTTTGGTAGGTGTGGCCATGAATAATAGTTTAAAAAGTTTAAAAGTCTAAAAAAAAAATTAAGTGCATAATGGCAAAGATTTGCCAGCATGGATCTTCTGTAAAGCATAGTAGTGACCAGAGTGAGCACCCCTGTCCTGGTGCCATGCCGACATCTAGAACATATGACAAATATCATACTTGCACAAAAACGAAATGAAATTTAATACAGAAGTTATTTAATTAACCTGGCCCTTGGTTTCTGAAGTTGAAAGTTTAGTGTGGTGTAAAGTCCTTGGTTTGTATTTTAATTAGGTTAAATGTGATCAGATCAGAAGGATTTTTCAGCTCAGGGTTAAGGAACACTAGCAAATCTGCATGTGGTAATATGCAGTTTATGTTGCGTGTTCCACACTTTTATGAGCACCTCATTCACTAGCAATAATAATGACACTATCAGTGGGAAACGTGCAGTTTCCAACCTCTCTACTGTTTATAAGAAACACTGAGAAAATGAGAGAGCCTGTGGTCATTGCCCACTGCAGTCTTTTACCTCCTAAGGGCCAGGTTTGGTAAAGTGTACTCACCCATGATGTAAAATGCAAATCCGTAAATGAAGGTGTTTTGCCTGAAACAGCACAGACATGTACTTTGCATAATAAGAAAAAGCAAGCCTTGATGGAGATTTTATAAGAAATACACATAGCCCAGCAAATAGCTGCTTTTTTAGTGCAAATGGGCGGAGCCTGGGATATCAATAGGGAGGAAAACTCTGCTGTTCCACTGAATGGGATTTCAGTGTGGCTATCCTGTAAAGTATCAGCATCTAATTAGGGAGCCTAGGTCCTGAGTTATAGGGGCCTATGGGGCCTAGAGCCCACCACTATTCTGGAAAGTGGGCCCAGCCTCACCAATGTTTGAGCCAGTGAAGCAAGCAGAATTTTGTTTAGGAGGGATAACATGTTACCTGCTTGGAAGCCTGAAATTTGAGTGCCACTGTGACCTGGTTCACAGGGTCTCCAGACGGGGGGGGGGGGGGGGGCATTCGGGCCAAATTTGAGTGGCATTGGGACCTGGTGCTTGAGGTCACAATGCCACTCAAACCTGGTCCTGTACCACTCTCTCTGGCGACCCCGTGCACCAAGTCACAATGCCATTCAAATGTGGCCTAGCCACCCCTCTGTCATGCCATGCCTACTTAGGGAGCTTCACTCCTCAGACCCCCAAGTATAAGGGGGTCTTCTCATTGTACCTCCACTGGAGGCTTTACCCCCTACAACACACCAAACCCATCACCTGTGAGTTGCAGATCATTTATGGCCATGAGTGATGACAAGCACAACAACCCTATCACTTCAATTCCAGGTGTCCCAACCTGGCCCGTCCCCCTCTCTGGGTGGACACCAGTCTGTTCTGAGTGGACTCAACCACTGGATCCCACCTGTTTCTAAGCATCCTGGGTCTGGCTAGTGATTGGTTATTGTTCCGAGCTCTAGATTGCTCAGGCATATTCCCAGGTGCAGACCACATGTTGGATACCCTTCTTGGGCAGCAGGACCTGTCTGTTCTGGCCTAGCATTGCTTCTTGTCCCTGTTGCAGTCCAGCTCCTGCATTACCTCTGCAAAGTCTGCATAGACATCTATATTCCTGTAGTTACCTTGCAGATAGACTTGCACTGCTCCTTTTCCCCACAAGCTGAGGAGATCTAGGACTTCTTTGGTGGTCCAGGCGGCAGCAGGAGCTTTATCATACCTGTCTGCTTGCAAAGGTGGGCTAGCAGGAAAAGAGGCATTTACAAAACATGCCCAGGATTTTACAGTCAGGAGGTGGGGGAGGGCACTCTGACCCTTGAACAGTGGAATTCAAAGTTGAGAGAGACAGGGCCATTGTGGGACTGTTGCTGGTACAGGTAATACAGAATTCACCCTGGTGTTTTGCTGGAAGAAGTATGATGACTAATGACTTGACTGGTGTTGTTCAGGGTGTTGGTTTTATATTAGCAACAGAAAGGCTGGGTTTCACCAGGAGGAATTAAAGCTGGGCGTGGATGCATTCAGACGAGTGTCAACAAAAGGCACCTTTTGCAAGCAAATCATTGTAGTGTAGATCAGGCCTCTATATAATTCTAACATATAAAGAAGGACACAGTTTGTATTACAGACCCATTATTTTCCACCAAATCTGGCACTAAAATCCCCCTCCAAACAAAATGACTGTGCTATAGTATAGAGAGACAAGGTCGATGAGATAATATCTTTTATCTGATCAACTTCTGTGAGAGAGAAAAGCTTTTGAGCTACACAGAGCTCTTCTTCAGGTCACTGTAGTATGTTCATTATCCTAGTTTATTCATCATTACAGTACCGAATTCCCATTCGGTGTGATAATAAGCTAGTGAATTATGAACGATATTGTTGCTGTGTTAGAATGGGTATACAAAGTAGTTTACAAATGTGTGATTTCCACATACTACTACTAGGTGGCCTGCGTAAACAGTCATTTCTAGTTTTCAATCTATGACATAGTTTTCAATCTATGAGAATCAAGCCTTAGTTGGGGATGGAGGGGTAAACTGTCCTGATGAAAGACTTTTTTTTAGTTAGACCAGTAGGCCCACTCCACAAGCTTACATGCATTTCTACTCTTGGGCTTCAGAACAACATCAATAATAGCTGCACAACTTAACCGAACAGCCTGGCCAAACACTGAGGGTCATATCCAAAAATGCTTTGAACAATATTAATGTACAGCTAAGATAGGGAAATTGACAATGCCCCATCACTGCACAAATCTTTGGGCTCCTGGTTAAGGGACTGAAACCCAAGCAGATCCTAGGGTCCTTTTGTGGTTGAGACATTGCCTTACTGTAGGACCTTGAGAAAGCTATTTGATGTTGTGTTAAAGTCTAAGTCCTGACGGGATTGTGGTTAAAAGCAGGACTGCTTCACTGAAAAATAGATGCTTCATTCCCCTCCACTCCCTGGCAAAAAAAGAAAATCTATTTTGTAGCATGCTGAATAATAAATAAAAGTAGCCCTGCTAATCATGGTGTGCTGTTTATTCTTCTGTGACAATGACATGCTGTTGATACATCTTTTCCTTGTCCCTATTGAGGGATATTTCAGACTTGCAAATATAAAGCCTTATTGGCATCCTGAAAGATAAATGGAATCCACTGGCAACAAGAATTCAATGAGAATATTTAAAATAAGATGCCTGCACATTTCAATAGAAATGTAGATACAATAAAAAAGAAAATATTACTAAGCTAGATATTCAGAAAAATAATACCGCAGTCACAGGAGGGTTCTGGAAACAATGATGCATTTTCTAAATTGCCTTGAGTGGGCAAACATTGGCAGGAATTAGATTGGATTTACATTATTTTACCTTCTTGGATCTTTTATTCTTCATCCCATTTATGAACATGTGCTTAATTCAGGCTGTCTCCCTTTGGCTTCAGATCAAATATGAATTAAGTTCTGTAGACCTTTTGTTCTGCAATAGATGTAAGTGACAGCTCATGAAATTCTATGCCTTTTTCTTTGTCATGAAAGTGCCAAGATAAATTACTGTTTGAAAATAGCAAAAGAACAAAAAGACTAAGTAATGTGAATTTCAGATGAGAGCTATTATCTCTAACTGAAATATTCTCTTTATATCACAACTGCTTTATTAAAATGAAATCCCCTATTTGAGCAGATTTTTCTGCTAAATGGTGATTAAAAGTGACTACATTTGATGACAGATTACAGAAAATTACAGTATGTATGTTCTGCCTGAATTACATTGTATAATTGTGTGTATGCTGAGGGGTGGATTAGGCTAAGAATGCTGAGAATGCACATGATAAATAATACCTTCCACCTATTGTACCATCTATTTTATGAGAATTTTCTAAGGAATCTTTTATGTGTATGTGGTATAAAAATCAATTTAATACCTCTGGTGATTCTGAAGTCAACATAAAGGCCACTGGAACTAAATTAATCACTAACAGCACTGCCTTAATTCTTGTGACAGTAAGCCAGATCATCAGTAAATTGCTCTTATACAAATGTAGTCACTGGATTTGATTTACTCACTTAAGAAATGTGGTTTCTTTCATTTTGTTAACGCCCTAGAGAGTACTGTGAGCACTTTCCAGAGTTCTGTTTCAAAACATGATGGGGTGTGATTCTTTTCCCATTTACACCAGTCTAACTACACTGGAGCCAATGGGACTACTCACATGAGTAAAGTTATTTCTGTACCTAAGCATTTGCAGTACTGAGTCCGTAATTAGTTATTACTGCTATATATTACCCCAAATTGCCTGAGTTGACTGACCAGTAGGGCATGCTGCAAAAATCTATTTGATGGCGCTGCTGGGGAAGGATGAAGGCCGAGGGCTGTGGTGGCTCTACAGTGCTCCAGTGCGAAGGAGCCTGGGGTGCCTGGTTCTCTCCACTGATGTCTGCTGGAGATGCTGCTGCTATTGGTGCTGTTTTGAAAGGAGCTGACGGCCTCTAAATGCTGCTCCAGGAAGATCCTTGAGTCTGGATGTGATGGGGGCTCATCTAACTGCAGTGCAACAACATTCAGGGTGGGTCAATATGACAAGAAAAGAGGAGTGAAACTAAAAGGCTCACACCTCAGACTGCCCTAATCTGGAAATGAGCAGAATGAGATGCGGGGCAATATTACTGCCCAGTTTCTGAGCCCCCTCTGGAACTCCAGTGTTCTTCCTTATTCTCCCTACAGTACTTCAGACACTCCGACCCAAATTCAGAGCTGGCAGAAGGGGGAGCAACTGCACTGACTTAAGTGAAGCTACACCTCCTTACAGCTGCTCTGAATTTGGCCCTCTGTGTCCAAATCACTTCTCTCAGCCAGCCAAACTGGTGGGCTGAGGAAGGTGAACAGTCATATGTTGTCATTGTTCCTATGGAAACCATTTCCCTCATACCCATGTGCATAGCACGTTTCACTTTCTTCTCATACATTCAGACGAGAACAATACAGGTTACAGCGTGAGCCTGCTCTTGTAAAATAACATTCAACAGGACAACCTTGCCTATGGCTTAGTGGTTTGCTTCTTTGCTGAAGCAGTCAGCCTGGGTGCTTTGTGCTGCGTCTGTGAGTTACAAACAACTACGTCTAAAGGGAGTGCATATCTTTTTCTCCCAGGCCCTTTGTGCCATATCTAGAGATATACTGTAGTGATCCCACTCAAAAATAAGTACAGCCTGTACCCTTCTCTGTGCTATCTCTTTCACATGAGATGCTTTCACACTCTTCAAAAAAATCTAACTCTGGCCACTAACCCTTCTCCTTAACACTCACTGCCCTTCAAAGGGGAAAATCTATCATTTTCTGCATTCTGCAATTGTTACTAATTTTCCTGGTTATGCTGAACCACTAGAAAATTGGTAGATGGCTTACATTTTCTCCAGGTTTGTTTTGGCTGATTCACCTCCGCAGCATCTCTCTCCTCTGGAGTATAGCTGCTCTGGTTATACTAATTCTTTGTTTCAGACCCATTGAGGGTTATGCACTAACTCCCATTGCCCATTAGAAAACAAGATTTGGGATATATTATTTTTAAAACATCTTTCAGTATCTGACACATCCTGCCCTATAAACTGTGGTGTAGGGGTTGCTTAAACATGTTTGTGTTGTGTAGAGCTGGTTGAATCATTAATTAATCCATTAAAAGGCACTGTTAGGCCTTTTTTCTGATCAGGAGTCATGCATATACCAGTCTGTGTTTTTCTGGAATATATTAGTTTTTTGGAAGCATTCACCAAATAGTTTGAATGAACAATATTCAGAGTATGGGTTATTTGTGAACTGCTTACTTCATGTGTTCACTATTTGTTACTTGTGGTATGTGATTCATTACATGGTATTATTTCTGCTCCCTGACTGGATGACTGTAACGCTAAACTGAGTGCGTAGAAATAGTGAATAACTAATAAAGCACTTCTGGTATAAATTTTGGGATGAATAATGATGTGCGCTAACTAAAGTTGGCTGAAAAATGGGGAGGCTTTTACATGAAAATGTTTGAGAAAAGTTTGCCCCTCTTTCTTGCTGAAAAATTTAGAAATTTTTCAGTCAGCTCTTTCGTTAACAATTGTGAAACGCTGAGGAGTCAAACATCTTTACAAATACCCGACAGTTGGCCAAATACTTGCAAATTACAAATAATATGATCTGACAAAAAATAGCAAACCAATCATTGCTTCTATTCCCCAAGATATTTGCAAACCAGATTTCAAAAATATTTGTCTAGCTCTAGTACTGGGTACTACTTATTTTATTTTGATTGTAAGCTTTTAGGGGCAGAGACTGTCTCCATGTACAGCACCTAGCACACTGGGGCACTGATCCCACTGTGGATCCTTTTGGATGACGGGCTGTATATTAATGTAAAATCACTGTCTTCTAAGATCAATTGCATTCAAGACAACTGGCTTCCCTACGATCCTAACCTTCATAACAAGCTTCCCTGACCTATTGTTTGGTATTGTGATGTTCTTTAGTAAAAAGTTATTTCCAAACCAATAATGAATTCTAAGGCAAGTTAGAAACTGGCAGAAGTGCCAATCCTTTGTAGTTCATGTGGAGTGAGACAAAGAACGCTTTACTACGAAATTTTGTTTTGTATTTATGTTTTTGTGGTTTCAGGGCCAGCCTTGTGACGTGGGTGACTGCCCGGGGTGCTGTGGTCAGGGGGCACTGTAGTCAAGAGGGTGCAGAAGGGCTGTGCCCATGCAGGAGGTGGGGAGGGGGATAAAGGGGGCAGCGGGGTGGGAGCCAGGCACACACACACACATCCCCTCTCCGCCCTCCCGGCAGCATTACACCTGCAGCGCTGTCGCTGCTCCACCTACTATTGATCTGCTTGCTGAGCGGCCACCTGCAAGTACTTAAAGGGCACCAAAGAAAGTTTGCCCAGGGTGCCATTTTCCCTACGGCCAGCCCTGTGCGGTTTTAATGTTTCTTGTAACCAGATCTATGAAGAAACTGCCCAAGTCGGAGAAAGATGGCGTGTAGCGTATTTGCCTTTATTTATTTTGAATCTGTTTTCTCCGTTACATGCATTCACTTTGCATTTGTATTGTAACTTATAAGTAAATCTTGTGTTCATTAAGATATAAGCAGCTGGGGTAACTCTGGCATTCTCTCTAGTTTCGTCAGCAGAAGTGGTGTTATCTAAAGTAAACTGTCTCATGAAGGAAGAGGATATAGTGAGTGTTTTCACAAGCCCTCCTGAGTTTCATGTTAACCTAACCTAGAGTGGAAGGGATGAGGGAAAGGGGGGAGAGGGCTGGCGGTGGCTGCATTTGCTAGAACAGTGAGTATCCAGTGAGATCCCACTGCAGCTAAGACAAGCATAGATGAGATATGGAGAAGCTGAAGGTGAAAGGGTGTTTGTGCCAACAGTAAAATACTGCTTGGCATCCTTTGAGTTGAGACAATGGATTATAGGGGTGAGTGCCTCTCTCACATGCTTTCTGTACTCTGTTTAGATACATGGTGACCACGCATAAAAATAAGTACACATTGTACTCTATCTGTGCTATCTTTTTCACATGGCAAACGTTCATGTTCTCCTCAAAAGACCCAGTTCTAGTCACTAATCATAGTCTCTTTCATAACATTTGACCCTTGGTTCATACACATACTGTAAGATTTCCATTTACACAGCTGTCCTCTGACATTAATAGTTATTACTTGTCTAGCTCCTTTCACTAAAGTAACTCAACATGCTTTTCTGAGATTAATTAGCTATCAACATGTGTGTGAGGAAGGCAAAGCGTTATTCCTATTTTACAGATTGGGAAACTGAGGCACAGAGATTAAGCGACTTTCCCAAAATTACACCAGAACTCTTGGCTTCTACTCACATCATGAAACAACTGTTCCTCCCCCTTGTTAAGATCCGTTATGCCACTGATAAAGGACACGTCATGGTCCTTGGTGCCTCCAGTCTGGAACCAGATCATCCTCCTTAAAGAAGTGATCATGATTCTGTTTAACACCACTAGTTCTTTCTAATTCACCTGCCCTAACCTAGAGGTTGGCTATCCAGCGTTATGTGAGATGCAGGACTAGGTAATGATTTGTTTAATCTACATTCAACCAGGGCAGTATAATGTTAATCTGGCCACATCTTGACAAAAGGGCCACCATGGCCCAGACTGTCATCCTGCCAGCACCACTGTTGCCACAAGAGTTGGCTGATTGAAGGCTTGCCACAGCTCCTCCTTTGACAGACTGAGTCTTCCTTTCCTTCCCAGACTACTGCTCACTGTCTTCACTCAGACTGGAGCCCTTACAGGAGGAAGGAAGACTTAGACTCTATCCTCCTAACCAGAGAGAGACATCATGTCAGAAAAATTCTGGTGTGTGTGGGGGGGTGGGGGGTGAGGGAAGTTGGGTCAGCATCCCCACTTCTGGGACTACAGTCCCATCCCACAGGGAGACAGGGAGATGGTGTGCTGGTCCTATTCTGGATAGTCGGGGGGAGGTGTGTTTCTCACTGACAGCTGACCTGGGGCAGGGATCGGGGTCTAGCTCACTCCATGCTCAGCTCTCGCCCAGGCCACTCCTTCCTGTCTGGCCAGTAGGGTAAGGCGCTGGTGCTGGCAGCATGGTGATTAGGAGCCCCAGCTTGGCCAGCCCCACAATGACCCCACAGGCCTGGGGCTGACACCTCAGTGCTGGCTGGTGATGAGCTATGAAAAGTTGAGGGGCCAGGCAGAAAACCTGAGGGGGAGGCAACTGCCCCAGCTATCTCCGCTGCCCCAAATGACACCCCCAACCTCTAAGGGTCTGGGGATCCCTATTGCTACCTCCCCAGCAGAGAGTGGAATGGTGCTGGTTACCATAGCTGGCAAAGGCAGGAGCTACTGCAGGGCCCCTCCTGTGTAGCAGTGGTGGGATTATTCCTCCAGAGCCACAGCAATGACAGGGTGGCCACTCAGAGTAGCAAAAAGCGGCCCTGCTAGAAGAGGGGACCTGTTCCGCTCTGGTGGTGGGGATAGGGCCAGGCAGCCTCCTCCTGGCTGTAATGGCTCCTGTTCTTCCTTCTGCTGGAGGCGGGGGGGGGGGGGGGGGAGTGATTCATCAACGAATCAGCTACACTCTGTTCACATTGTCGAGCTTTTCCTTGCAACCAAGAGGGCTAGAAATGTAACTTCAAAAATAATATAGCTTAGGTTCTTCCATCATCATGGACCTCCAGGAACTGCGTCCCCAGGACATACCTATGCTGCCCTAAGGACCTGCATTCAACCAGAGTTGTGAATCTGGTTTACACAGATAAAGGGGTTTTCATTTTATTTGAATGTTAGCTGGTCCCCACATGATCCTAATTATTACCATTAGCATCAAACTGATCTGAAAGACTGGGAATCCTTCATGCTATGCTAACTGAGTTGTTATATCTCCCTGGAACATAGAGATTCTTAAAAAACAAATCTCACTGAGTACAAAGCCCACCCAAACCTGGAAGAAACAGACCAGAGCTGCTAAATCAGGATCTCATTCCAAACCACTGCTGTTATGTGGTGATTATTGCACAGAAAAATGGAAACATGTCACAGCAAATGATTCCACAAACTCTTTGCTTAACATATGTACTGCATGTTACCACTGAAAAGCAGGGCCTCCACCCTCAACTACTCTGATCTTTTTTTTAAATGATCCTTCTTTAAAAAACTATTTTTTCTGTTTTCTTTTAGCTGTCAAGAATCATCAGATAAAAAAACTAGTGGCACCTCACCCTCAAGCTAGTACCTGCCTCAACAGGAGGCAAGTATATTGTAAACCATGCTCTCTTGATTTCCCGTAGAAGCCCTCAGATCTCTCAGTTCAGGTCAATGCTTTGCAGCTGCCACTGCTGTAACAAAGAGAAAGGAGAAGAGTGCAAAGATGGTTATATGTCAGCAGTCCACCTGAATGAACCCTCTCATGGTTTCTGTACCTTTGTTTCTCCTGACCAAGTCATTTCCCCAGTGCACGTTCAACTCCCATTGAACACATGTATTGTGGGAGAGAAAAATGAGCTATCAAACCACTGTCATTGACTTAGTAGTAAAAAAGATTCATGAGACATCTGCATTGTAATGCTGAATTCTTTCATTTTCCTATTGAGCAAAATCAAATGGCAATTGAGCTAAATAAGGTGATGGCTTATCTCTCATCCATTACTGTGCTGCTGTCCTGGCACAGAGCACCCAGTACATAGGAAAGTATTGGGCTCAATATATTTGAAGGTTCTGGAGATTTCCATGTAGCTTAGCCACCAGAAAATTCATTTAGGGACTTCAATAGAGGTTGCCCCCTTGTAACAAAGAACAGAATCTGGCCTTGTGTATTTGGTCTTCCTTAGTTACTCCTTTTATTCCTTTCTGCCAGGTTACCTTTGAAATTTATGCCTGGCCAAGAAGAACTACTGCAGTAACTGTTTAGCTCTTTTTGGTTTGGAATGCACCCCGCTAAGGAGATATCAGCTGATATATTTAAGGTGAGGGTCAAGTCTTTTGTTTCAGATTTTGTCAGCCTTTTGGCTGAACTGTTCCGTTCGAGCTTACTCATTAATAACACTGTGTGCTGGGCATAAGGAGAGACACTTTTAAAAGTAAACTACTGTGATTAGTCATCATACAGCAGATAGTTAAGTCAATATTTACTGAATAAAAGCTAATATTCATGCAGCAATGAGGACAGTATTAAGCTTGCAAAAGCCAATGAATTCAAAGTCAAGGTTCTACAACATAGAAAAACTGTAAACCACACAGAAAAATAGATTAGAGTGCACAAGAAAAGAGCAAATAATAATCCTGGGAACCACAAGTAATTGACAAGTCTGTCACTCCCTACTAATCCTTTCTTGTCTCTTTTGCCTGACCCCCTCTCTCTGCTCCTCCAAGGATGCCAGCCTTGACCATCCTTTTTTCTGGTTCTCCTACAAGTGTCCCCATGCCTTCTTTCATGCTGACCCTGGCCCATGGAATGCCCTCCATGAACTGATCTGCAAGGCTGCTACCATTTCTGCCTCTATATTCCTCCCTCCTAAACCCACTTCTGCCAAGAAATCAAACCAATGATGATAACTGGGCGGCAAATACAACAAACCAACCCCCCAATATTTCTATGTGAGTTTACATGGTTCAGAACTATCAAGTTGTTCAAATCATTCATATGTTCTAATAACTGTTGCCCCACATCCGACCATCTGTTATACTCACTCGTTCCATCTTGTCTGGAAATAGACTTGTAAGCTTCTTGGGGCAGGGACCAGGACTTTCTTTGTATTGCATCTAGCATAATGGGGTCCCATCCCTCTCTCTTTCTCTCATGGGCACAAGTCCATTAGGGAGAGAGATTTATTTCTAGTGTCCCAGTCACGATAGCATGTAGGTATCATCATATGCATTTTAAATGGGACACATTTTGGCTTTAAATTAAATGCCGAAAGTAAGGGTCAAATTCAAACACATTAAAGAGGCTGATTCTGCCACTGGGTATGTACAACCAAACAGGAAAACAAAAGAAGTATAAACTATTGCAAAGCCAAATGTCTTACCGGGGCTTATTTTAAGGTTTTATACCACTGCCCCTCACTGCAGCATCTGAATGTCTTCCATGTAAAATTGACAGCAACAATGAAGTTACTGGTGGTCTGAGTTTCACTTTGGGAATATTGCTCCATAATAAAGAACAGTGGTTTACAACAGTGGATCACATTTTAATAAAGAACATAAGACTAGCCATACTGGGTCAGACCAAAGGTCCATCCAGCCCAGTATCCTGTCTACCGACAGTGGCCAATGCCAGGTGCCCCAGAGGGAGTGAACCTAACAGGTATGATCAAGTGATCTCTCTTCTGCCATCCATCTCCATCCTCTGACAAAAAGAGGCTAGGGACACCATTCCTTACCCATCCTGGCTAATAGCTATTAATGGACTTAACATCCATGAATGTATCTAGTTCTCTTTTAAACCCTGTTATAGTCCTAGCCTTCACAACCTCCTCAGGCAAGGAGTTCCACAGGTTGACTGTGCACTGTGTGAAGAAGAACTTCCTTTTATTTGTTTTAAACCTGCTGCCCATTAATTTCATTTGGTGGCCCCTAGTTCTTATATTATGGGAACAAGTAAATAACTTTTCCTTATTCACTTTCTCCACACCATTCATGATTTTGTATACCTCTATCATATCCCCCCTTAGTCTCCTCTTTTCTAAGCTGAAAAGTCATAGCCTCTTTAATCTCTCCTCATATGGGACCCGTTCCAAACCCCTAATCATTTTAGTTGCCCTTTTCTGAACTTTTTCTAATGCCAGTATATCTTTTTTGAGATGAGGAGACCACATCTATATGCAGTATTCAAGATGTGGGCGTACCATGGATTTATATAAGGGCAATAAGATATTCTCCGTCTTATTCTCTATCTCTTTTTGAATGATTCCTAGCAGCCTGTTTGCTTTTTGACTGCCGCTGCACACTGCGTGGACGTCTTCAGACAACTATACACGATGACTCCAAGGTCTCTTTCCTGATTAGTTGTAGCTAAATTAGCCCCCATCATATTGTATGTATAGTTGGGGTTATTTTTTCCAATGTGCATTACTTTGCATTTATCCACATTAAATTTCATTTGCCATTTTGTTGCCACTCACTTAGTTTTGTGAGATCTTTTTGAAGTTCTTCACAGTCTGCTTTGGTCTTAACTATCTTGAGCAGTTTAGTATCATCTGCAAACTTTGCCACCTTACTGTTTACCCCTTTCTCCAGATCATTTATGAATAAGTTGAATAGGATTGGTCCTAGGACTGACCCTTGGGGAACACCATTAGTTACCCCTCTCCATTCTGAACATTTACCATTTATTCCTACCCTTTGTTCCCTATCTTTTAACCAGTTTTCAATCCATGAAAGGATCTTCCCTCTTATCCCATGACAACTTAATTTACGTAAGAGCCTTTGGTGAGGGACCTTGTCAAAGGCTTTCTGGAAATCTAAGTACACTATGTCCACTGGATCCCCCTTGTTCACATGTTTGTTGACCTCTTCAAGGAACTCTAATAGATTAGTGAGACATGATTTCCCTTTACAGAAACCATATTGACTTTTGCCCAACAATTTATGTTCTTCTATGTGTCTGACAATTTTATGCTTTACTATTGTTTCAACGAATTTGCCCGGTACTGATGTTAGACTTACCGGTCTGTAATTTCCAGGATCACCTCTAGAGCCCTTTTTAAATATTGGTGTTACATTAGCTATCTTCCAGTCATTGGGTACAGAAGCCGATTTAAAGGACAGGTTACAAACCATAGTTAATAGTTCCACAATTTCACATTTCACAAAGAGATTGTCTTATGGATATCTCCTCTCCAATTCTCAATCAAAAGCACCACATCTCCTCCCATTCACAACTTCATGGACCACCTCACTTTTATTCCCCATTACAGAGATCCTGCAGCAACTACAACAATTGCTTACATGAAAAAAATACAATTAGGAAAGTATGCATTTTTAGCGTTTATAATGCAATTTGGCAATTGGAAGCAAGCAGGAGAACAGGCACCATGTGACTAGCTAGCTCTCCCTGGACCACCAGCAAGTGCTGTATGATCCATAGGTTTGGCAACCTGTGATTATAGAAGATTTCTGCATTGGTATTACCATTGGTGGGTTTTGTAATGAGAGTTGGTGGCATTTATAATGCCATGTAGGATGATACAGCAATTATAAATTTTCCAGGCAGATTGCTGTGTGGTTGGCATCAGGTCGCTGCACAGATACTTGGACAGCCTAGAGCTGAATTGCTTGGGTAATTTCACCACTTGTAAAGAAGCAGTAGAGGGGATGAATCTTTTTTTGTTTGAGTATTTAATGAGTATAAAGCTTTATCTTAACTGAACGAGCGGAGTTATTTACAACCTCAGAGCATGGAAGGCCAAGGAGTAATGGCCTGAAACTAAGAATGGAAAAGTTTAAGCAAGACCATAGAAAAAGGTTCTTAACTCTAACCGCAATAGCATCCCAGGGAAGATAACTGGGACAGCATCACTGCAGATCTTCATAAACAATTTAGATAAGGCACTAGTGAGAATGATCTGCGGTAGGAGCTGTCCTGTAATAAACAGGAGTCACACTAAACAACCTAAGTGCTTTTTTTCTAATGCTTCTTCCTATGATGTTGTACACCACATTTCAAATATATATACTGTAACACTTTATTTGCAAGACAAAAGGGCAATTAAAATAGAAGAAAATACATAGCAAAGACGTATGTATGGGACCAGATTTTCGAAACTGCTCAGCACCCAGCAGCTCTAATTGAGAACAATGCCCTAGTTATGGGTGCGAGGTACTTTTGAAAATCTGGCACTTCCTTAAGGGCCTAAATGGGAGCCGTTGGGTGCTGAACTCTTGAAATTCTGGCCCATATAATTTAGTCTTTCACACGTGTTCTAGCAAAATGTTAGATGTTTGATTTAACAGCATACCAGAGAAGATTATAAATAAAGGGGGGGGGGGAATATAAAAAGGGGCAGAATGAGATCTCGCTTATACTGATGTAAATTCAGTTGAACTCCATTGACTTTGGTGGAGCTGTTGTGTAGATTTACACTGATGTAAGTGAGATCAGAATCCACCTCACTGAATGATACATGGGCTTGTCAAGCTCCATTTTAAGGTGATTTGTCTCTTGTCTGTTGCCAAATTCATATTTAATCAAAGTAATTTGGTGTGTAATGAATATACCTCTGGATTAAAGGGAAAACCCTTATAATGAGACAAGTTAATCCCAGGTTTACTCCGTTGACTTTACAAGAGTTATAGCAAGGGATGGATTTGGCCTACTGACTCCAGGTCCTACTGATATCAAGGCCCAAAGGACTAACTTTCTGATGTTGCACAATCTTTAGTGATTGTGGTATGTGTCCACTGCAGGAGAAAGAGTAAAACTAGTCCCCCTAGTGTACTGTTGCTGTAAGAGATGTAGGTCTCTCTAATCTGCTGCAGCTGTTCTGTTTTCTCTAGATCTATATTATCAATTTATTTGTGCTATGCCCGTCCTAGTTGCAGCTGAGAAGAAATTATTCTTCTGTGTTGCTCTTGGGAGTATTGCTGTGTAGAACTGACAAAATCATAATCCAATTAATAATACAGACGTTCTTAAAGGATGGTGAAACCAGATACCATTTCATTCCCATTTAGTAAAAGGAAGTTATAACAATAACGTCAGTATAAACCTTTATCCAGAGAATTTTAATAATGAAATATTTTTTTAAAAAATTGTTTACATCTACCACGTCTTGTCAGCTTTTGTATTATTGTGAATCTTATTTCCATCACCCTGGAATAAATACTTCATAACTAACACAGGGTTAGATCATATAGGAATCATGTAATGCACTGGTGCCCAACTTTATTACACGGGGGGGCGCGGGGCACATAAACCTGAGCACAACCCTGGGTGGCCAAACAAATTCTACATATTATAATAAAATTTAAAGTCACCTGTATTGATTTATATTTTAAGTTCCGCTTGTTTCATATGTATTTAGATAGGTTGTTTCTATGTACAGTATTGTCTATTTACACACTTGTGTAAACTAAAATGATGTAAACGTGAGAACAAAGCACTCATGAATTGGCTGTTAGTATATTGTGTTGAAGCAGGCCGCAGACCTTATGAAATGCTCTGGTGGGCTGTAGATTGGGCACCCCGATATCATGGGAAGAGTCAATAACCAACACTCACCTTTGCAAGGTGTTTTAGTTTAGAGGGATTTTAAAAAATAGTATGTTTATTGCTCATATAATTGCCTCAATTACACTTATAATGAATTATTGTGCTGTACCCTCAGCACCAGGGTGATAGAGGTGCTTTATTAATAGTCATAATTATTACCTTGAGAATAAGTCCATTGAGTAAAATTAGGTAGGTCATAGATAACTGTTTTATTGGAGGGCCCTCTAGGGGTTCTTTGTTTTAGGGGCACATTCGGGGTAGTAAAACTTGCTGACAGAGGGCCAGCTGCTGCATTCAGCTACAGTGACATAAATCTGAACTACCTCCACAGAAGTCAATAGTTATTCCTGATTTACATGGCTGTATCTGTGTGCGGAATCTGGCCCCAAGTTCTGTGTATGGAGTCAGACCCTGATTTACAGTAGGGAACTGAGCATGGGTTTTGCAATAGAAGGTAAGGAAGCAGCATTTGTATTTCAAAGAAGAATATAAATAAGTGGCCTAAGCTAGGGTGTTTTGTGGGGAGGGTAATCCAGGGGTTGGAGAAAAGGGATCTGTTCTGAGGAGGAAGGGTGTGGTGGTGGGGGCGGGTGTAGAGACAGAAAAATCTGCACTGGGTAGGAGGGTCATTGGGGATGCAGAACAGGGTGATCTGTCTTTGGGAGGTGGGTGTTATGGGGTCTGTACGAAAGCCTGCACTGAGGATGAAGGATGTTGGCCTGGGGAAGAGTTTGCCTGGGTGTCTGGGGAGGAGGCTTTGTATCAAAAATGACAATGGGGTGGGCGAATTGATGGAAATTTTGGTCAATTTTTTAAATTGGGAGGAAATTTTCAATTTTTGGTAATATATTTTGGTTTTCAGTTAAGACTATTCAGTTTTGGTTTCAGCAGAAAATTTGACCAAAAAAAAAAAAAGAAAAATTTGTTTTTAAAAATCCCATGAAAATTAATTGGCATTTTTGACTAGCTCTGGTAATGACACTGGAGGCTCCTTCCTGACATAGTAGCAGGGCCGGCTCCAGGCACCAGCTTCTCAAGCAGGTGCTTGGGGCGGCCGCTACGGAGAGGGGCAGCACATCCAGGTATTCGTCGGCAATTTGGCGGACGGTCTCTCACTCCGCCTGGGAGTGAAGGACCTCTCGCCGAATTGCCGCCGCAGATTGCGATCGTGGCTTTTGTTTTTGTTTTTTGTTTTGGCTGCTTGGGGCGGCCAAAACCCTGGAGCCGGCCCAGCATAGTAGAAGGACAACTTTTATAACAGAGAAATGAGCTAGCAACTTCCGCTTTCTTGTCAAGAGACAGATCAGATCAGAGTCCTTTCAGAAAGGTGAAACCAGGCCAGATTGGGACTGTCATGAGAGAAACCAGACTAGTCTCCCAGGGAGAGGAGGCTGGATCAGATTGCAGTGTCTTGGGAGAATTTAGATCATAGTAATGTGGCTGTGGAGTTCTTTAGAGGATGAAAAAGGACAGCCCCAGGGAAACTTGGCTGGACATCTCTGGGATGACTAATATGCCATCAGGAAGTATGTATTTGGAGAAGTTACCAAGTATCTTACATTTGCATGCTATTGACTCAAATGGCAGCTACCGAGGGACCTAGTAAATTGGGAAGTATTAATATTTAAAGTCTTATTGTTTCTTTATGGAAATTTATCAGATAAAATCTTTTGATCTGTTAACTGTACTGAGTGGTTTCAATGGCTTGCTCTGAGTGAAGGGTGAGTATAGTTACCGTTGTGAAATTGCCCCTTATGCATATGACATATATGGATTGTCAAAGTGCTACTGTTTGTTACTCACTGAAAGCCTGATTCTGATCTCACATTATTGTAAATCAGGAACTAACCCACTGAAGTCAGTGGACTTACAACAGCTATATACCAGTGTAAGCAAGATCAGAACCAGACTACAGAGTTGAAGAGATGGCCCCTTGAGACAGAAGACCTAGTGGAGGTGGGGAGTGGAGAAAGGTGCAGCTTGCATGGGACTGGATGTGCAGGGAACTCAGACTGAAAGCAGATACATTTTGTCTGCTTTCACACAGCTTTCATGATTGCTTCCCAGGCTACCTGACAACAGCCACGTTCAATATCTGCATGACAGACTTTGCAGCTTTCAGAAATCTTTCAGGCCAAACATTTTAATGATCTAAAGAATCTGGCCACTTCCTGAATGTTTCAAATGCATTTTATATATTGATAGATGCAATGCTCTGTATGCTACACATAACACAACAGAAGATAAACAAGATATTTTTATTTATGAAGCAGTTATATAAAAATAAAAAAAATGTCTGGAAAGATGCTAATGAGATTTATATTTGTTTTGTTTCAGAAGGTTAAGAGCATGATTTATTCCTATGTTTGTTAGGAATTTGGTTCTAGAGACATTATATCATCCCCTAACAGAAGAAGCTCTTCATTTACATCTCATAGCAGTTATTTTTTTTCTCTTTTTTTGCCTGCCTTTGTTATATTATAAATGGGAATTCCAACCATCACAAATTATTGTTAGGAGGATATGTTGGCTTTAAGTTCTTTCAAATGCATTTCTTGGAACACACCAGTTCTACAAGCAACAGGTTTGCTTAAGCCACTCTTAAATTGCTATCCTCAAACACGGATAATAATACCTGGAGGTTTTGGCATAGCTCTGTTCAAGATGCAAGCCATCTGCTAACCCTTCCCCTCTAAATTCTCTACTTCGCACAGCTCAAACAATCATATGGTTTGTATATTCAGACCCTCTGAGCCTTATCTTGGACATATCTCAGAGAAACTCACAGCAGTTCCCAAGAAGTCTTTCTAGTCGGAGACTTCCCTATGAAGAATCATATGTTCTATTGCATTGCATAAGGGTAGATGTTGGGAATTATAGGTTGTTTCAATAAACTTATTTGTTATCCTTGATGGTGGCAGGCTTCATTCTTACAATTGTTTCTTAGTTCAGATTTCTGGGTTGTTTAATTTAGAACAGCTATTACATTATGAGACGTAGGAGGCCAGAATCTGAAGTTTCCTAAATGGTGTATTCTATTATAGTCTTCTGGGTTGGATTGTACCATGCTGTCTATTCTGATATCCTGGGGCAGATCCTCAGCTGGTGTAAATCAAAGTAGCTCCATTACTTTTCACCCACCGAGTTTTTTTCTGTTGACTTTTATTTTACTCTTATTTAAGGTTTAAAAAAATAACTCTGCAAGACACCGCCAAGATCCATGTGTATTAAAAACAAAGCAGATAAACTTCCCCTGTCAGCGCAACAAGTCCAGTATTAGAAAAGGAAAGAATAGCGTGCATTATGCAGATTTACAAGATGCAGTCAAGGGCACATGCTTTGCATGCTCTACACTAAAGCTGGTGGTCATGTTTCATGAATACATGGACTGCAACTTGTTTATGCTTCTCAGGGACAAGCAGGATAAGACTAAGCAAACATTCAGCCTGTGCATGGTAGATTATATTAGCAAAACATAAGCAATAGATTCCTTAAAGAGCTTTCATTCTCCATTGGTATTTATGGTTAATCTACAAAGAGCACCATAAGAAATAATTGAGAGAGAGAATGCAAGGGATAGTTGCATGAAAAAGAAAAGAATGTGAAACACAGCTTGCATGTAGCTTTAGGGAAAGGATAAAGGGTAAATTTGGGTCTCATTTACTCCCATGCAACCCCGTTGAACTCAGTACGATTGCCTGGGTGTAACTAAGTGAATTCTGAATTTGACCCATTGGCCTGATTCCCCTGGCCTTAAACCTCTCCAGAGTAAGTATGAAATGTTACCAAATCAGAATGGTAGGCTCATTTCGTACAGATGTAAATGATGACCCCAAGAGTAATGGCAATGGGGCATCTAGGAGCAACAGTATGCTAAGTAAAATGAGCCTGTCAGCTACTCTACATCCCAGGCATTGCTTCTGGGGAAAAACTAAGGTTATGGCTACACTACACAGTTTGCAGCTGCACCGATGTACAAATTCAATTCCTACTCTGTATCCATGAATGCGCCTTGGCTAGGGAACTGGCATAGATCTGCTGTCCAAGGGAGGCACTGAATGCAAGAAATCTGCCCAGGATATGCACAGGCCTTTCATGCATGGAGCTGGGTTCCAGAGCAGGAATGAGAGGTGTGGGAATGGGCAGACTAGGGGAAAAGCAGGACCAGAGGGTTCATTGCTACATGACACTTCCCAGCCTCCACACTATGGGCCCAGCTGTGCAATACATGTAAGCATGGGCTTAAAATTAAGCATGTATTTAGGTGAATTTAAGCACATACTGAGGTGCAGTGCTGAACGGGGCATATATGGGGATTGTGTAAAGACCGACATAGGCTACTCCTGGCATTGGGATGATGTAGCTTCTGTGGAGTGGCTGCATATTGGGGAAGAGGCAAATTCCTTTCATCTTTCTGTCCACCTGTCCAGTGCCGAGCCCAGCTGCTAAATGGGCATTTGCTGCTTGACAAACACACTACTTAATTGACACCAATATTGTAACATTAGCAATAGAAATAGGAACATAGGGATTGGCATACATCAGAACAATGGTCCATCCAGGAGCGGCGCCAGGGTTTTTGGCGCCCTAAGCGGGGGTCCTTCCGCGCTCCCGGTCGTCGTTGGCAATTCTGCAGCAGGGGGGGGTCCTTCCACGCTCCTGGTCTTCGAGGTACTTCGGCGGCGGGTCCTGGAGCGAGTGAAGGACCCGCCGCAGAATTGCCGCTGAAGACCCGGAGCGCGGAAGGACCCCCCGCTGCCGAATTGCCGCCCCTCCAAATCCTGGCGCCCTAGACGACTGCCTAGGTCGCCTAAATGGAAGTGCTGTGCCAGGGTCCATCTAATCCAGTCTTCTTCTATCTATGACAGAGGCCCTGGGGCTGCTCTAGCTATAAGCAAACTAAGCAGCTGCCTAGGGTGGCAAATTTCTGGGCAACTGCCTAGAACTGCAGATTTGGCCCAGCCGCCCCTCCATAATGATGGAGGAGCATCTGGGCCAAATCTGCAGCCCTGGGCCTATAAGGAGCCCGGGTCTTACTGAAATTTTGCCTAGGACAGCAGATTGTCTTGAGCGGGGTCTGTGGAGGCTAATATGAAATACTCTAGAGGAAAGTGCAAGAAAACCTGCAGAATAACCTGAACACATGGAAAGTTTCTCCCTAAGACTCATTAGTTAGAGATTGTCATTAGAACGGTGTTTTCAGCTAACTTACTGGCATTGCACATTGAATTTTGTCTTACAAAATCCTGTATATATTTGCAGCGCTATATAAATCATTAATAATCATAAACTTCCTAATCTAAATCAATGACTTCAGCTTAAACACTCCAAAAGATGTGCTTTTCTCTCATAACTAATTTTGATTTTAGCAGTTTTCTTGTTACAGCAGCTCTTGGTGGAAAACCTAGAGGTTAATCGGTCAGTAAACTTCACCATAGTTAGCATCAAACATACTGACCAATTTTAATGAAGCTGGGAAACAGTCCATGTTTAGAAAACACACACAGTCTCACAGAACTCAGGCTAAATCAGTAGAGCTGGAGTCAGGTTAGTATCAGCCTCTTGATCATGGATTTAGTGTACCAGTGTTTCATTTACATTAGTCATAGACACAAGTGCTATTGAACTTCCGCATTAGTATACGAGTCCCAATTAGAAGGGACAACTGAGGGCTTGTCACATCATACTAAGAGGGAGAATTTGTTTTGGCCATCAAATCACAGCAGAAACTTTTCAAATGGTATGACCAGTACCAGAAACTACAACACCCAAGAAATCTCTGAATTTGTTTCCATTGTTTCGTTTCTGTCTCTTATTTTTTAACCTACTATGTTTGGGTTTTAAGTGAATTTTAGTGTTGGTAAGAGGTGTTGCGTGGGCAGCCTTGAAGATGGAGGTGTTCTATTCAGAGAGCAAGCATAGCATGTATAGCGACAATGCAAGTTTCCTCACATTGTCCTGCAATTCCTGCACATTGTCTCCACTCTGGCCTGGAAAAGTCCACCTCTAGAGGAGAGGTTGTTTTCACATCTATCCAGTCCTGGATTGCTGTCCCTGCCACTCATGCAGGCACAACTGTGCTGATGTGTTTAGGTGGGTATTTGTCTACAAAGAGGTGGGACCAGATCCTCAGCTGGTGTAAATCAGTGTAATTCCTGCTGACTTACACCTAAGAGGAATTAGCCCCTTTGTCTGAGGCCTTCAGATCATTTCACACAGGATACAAAACAGCTGTCATAGAAGGATCACTAACCTGGACCACATGCAGACTTGTGACCTAGAGCTAGGAGGTTCTGTGTTCCACTGCCAAGCCCCGAGGTGCCATCCAGTTCCCATTCTCTTTCATTCTTAATCTGGAAAAAAAAAATAGAGTCTGTGTCTGAACCTTGTTCTTGGTTTTCTCTGTTGATTCACTCCAGCTGAGTTACCTTTTAATCTTTGCTGTCTCCATATTTCCTCCACTAACTGATATATACAGATGTTCCCTCTCAAATCATTTCCCAGTTTGCACAAGCTTTTCTAGTGGATTTTTTAAATATGTTCTTTGAAGAATTAAGGAAAGTATTGTACTGAAGGCACTTAGCTGCTACCAATTAACACACTATATGCAGTTCTTGTTTAGCATGTTATAGTTGCAGGTTAATCATTTACCAACTTTAATTTAAATGCTACAGAAGCTATAAAGCAACAGGAAAGACTCACTTTGCTGGTAAATACTGGAAACTTCAGAATAGCTATAGTGTCAGATCAACTAACCGCAACTGGATTTTTACATCTATTTTTGGCTTGGCTGTTTGCAAAATTAAAGCATTGTACAATGAAGCTTTGAAACTGTTAAAGTTAAAAATCATGGGCCAAATCTGCTGACTTTCACGAGTGTAAATCCAGTGTTACTCCACTGATTTCAGTGGACTGAAGCCAGATTTGCAATAGTGCAAATGGCATTAGAATTGGGGCCAGCATCATGTACTGCATGATGCTATGTGTAGCAGTAGCAGATGACACCGAATTAAGCAATGTTTCCCTGACATACTGTACACACACTTCCCCCTTTATATGCTCTGAGCTCTTGCCTATGTGAGGTTGTTTTTTAAAGTCTCATAAACATACTTAAGTACATAGACTTAGTAGTAACAAACCAAATTGCTATTTCATAAGAGATTGTTAAAGAAAGACTAAATATCAAGGGAGGTCTTCATATTTAACTCAGGTTAATCTTTTGCAGTCATGTTATTCAAGGTAACATTTTTCTCCAGGGCAGGAACATGCTTTCAACCTTCCCGCTGTGCTTCCAAAAAGCACTACTGCATAGGAAGACAAGCAACAATTTTCACGCTACAAGCTGGTTTCCAAAGTTCTGTTACTGCTGTTTTTAACAAATCCTCTTTGATCTGACTCTCCACCTGTAAAAGATAATATGGAAATCCAAAGACACAGTTTCAGGCTTGTCTCTCACCACTACAAAAACGAGCCGTGCTGGTGGGTAGCAATGTTTAGCTCTAGTCTGCTTATCTCAGCTGGACACCTGGTTCCCATTTGCAATACCAAAGTGAGTCATTAATTGAGCATCATCTGTACTAAATTTTAAATACATTTCCTTTTCAAATGACACGCATCTTTCTGCACATTATTGCTATTTTAAGGACGACTTTGTAATTTATCTAATTGAAAGCTCCCATTGATTTCCATGTTGCAGAATTAAGCCTTTAGACTCAGTTTATGTCTGCACTGCAGTTGCAGGTTTCATTACAGCTCGGATAGACATACCCGCACTGACTGTAATCTAACCAGTGCAGCTAAAAATAGAAGTGAAATTGTAGCAGTACAGACCCCAGCATAGGCTAGCAATGCACTTACACAACCAGGGTTCAGCCCATGCTGAAGACTAAGCCATAGCAACTTCACTGCTGTTTTTAGCTGTGCACGCTAGATTAAAGCTAGTGTGGGTCTGTCTACCTGAGCTGCAATCACACCTCTGAATGCATTGTAGCGATACCCTCAGGTAGCAGCTGTGTTATTATGTGGAAGGAAAGGAAACACATGAGAATAAACATCTGCATTTAAGGCAACTTTCAAATGATTCTATTGTTAACTAGATTTAGGGAGTATCTTTCAGAAAAAGTAGGTAAGGATTTGTGTCTATTACAAAGCAACAGAGGGTCCTGTGGCACCTTTGAGACTAACAGAAGTACAGGGAGCATAAGCTTTCGTGGGTAAGAACCTCACTTCTTCAGATGCAAGACTGAAGTGAGGTTCTTACCCACGAAAGCTTATGCTCCCTGTACCTCACTTCTTCAGATGCAAGACTGAAGTGAGGTTCTTACCCACGAAAGCTTATGCTCCCTGTACTTCTGTTAGTCTCAAAGGTGCCACAGGACCCTCTGTTGCTTTTTACAGATTCAGACTAACACGGCTACCCTTCTGATACGTGTCTATTACAGTTATTGCAATCTTTGCTGCAGATTTTTTGTTATTATTTGTATTACACTCAAGGCTACGCCAGCAGTTGGAACTAGGGGAGTGATTCCCAGCTCGCGTCGACATACTCCATGCTAGCTTTAATTGAGCTAAAGTGTTAAAAATAGTAATATAGCCGTGGTAGCATGGGGAGTGGCAGCACATGCTAGTTGCTCCGAGAACAATCCCATCTGGACCTTGTGGGCATGTACTTGGGGCAGCTAGCCCATGCTGCTGCTCACTGTGCTTGCCCATGTGCAGCTACGCTGCTATTTTTAGCTCGGTGAGAATTAGCGTGAATACGTCTACACAAGCTGGGAATCACCCCCTCCCTACCCCACCTCAAGTGTAGACATAGCCATAGAGACCCCAGCCAGTAGTGGGTCCCCATTGTGCTAAGGCACCATATGTATACATCATAAGAGATGGTCCTTGCCCCAAAGAGCTTTTAATCTGAATAGTCAAAGATTGTATTATTATCCCCCTTTATACTGAAAGGGAACTCAGTCACAGAGATTAAATGACTTGCCTAAGGTAACACAGGAAGTCTGTGCCAGAGCAAGAAATTAAACCCTGGTTTTCTGAGTCCAGTTCAGTACCTTCACTACAAGACCATCCTTCCTTGCTAGAGTTATCCTTACCACAATTTTTGAGTGTATCTATCTAATACCTTACAATTATCAGGTCAGATCATGCAGCCCAAGTTAGAAAAAACTGCCCTGGATTTCAAGGGGCCCTATAATAAAGTCCTTATTCCAGTCTACTCAGGCAAAACTTTTATTAACTTCATTGAGAATTTTGCCTGAATAAAAGCTGCAGGATTGGATATATTATGATTTTATAAAGAACAATAGCTAGTCTAAAAGTTCTGAAAATTTGGAATATTCATTTCTGTACCTGAAATGTCACGCTTTACTTTACAATTTTGTTTTCCTACTTGTAAATACAGCTAGTTAAGAAATATTGACAAAAGGAATGTTGATGGTAAATGACAATGTTCAGTTTTTTTTCATTTTCCAACTAGCTCTAGTAAATATACATCAGTGCTAAAGTTTTCAATTTATTTTAATCCTATGTGCATTATTAGTATTTATTTCCATAATAACAGATAAATTACCAGTCAATATTTGTATAATTTGACTATCAGTATATTTACTGTTGGATTTTTATATAATTGTTTAGTATTTCATCAGAACAACAATTTTGACTTGATTTATCATAGTACACTAGTAGCCACGTCTGTTATGTTGTGATGTATGGTGCATTTTAATCATGACAAAATGCCATACCTGAAACAAAACTGTCATATATCCTTTCTGTTATAGTAGAATAGATGTTGGTAATTCCCACTATAGTATTGCTAAGTTCCAATTTCCATTCTAAACAATCTGCAATTGTTCATAATTTTCCCAAAGTAATTTTGTTTGACTGGAATTTTCCATGCTTGATCTTAGTCGCAATGTGATTTTTTTGGGTGTGGCTGTGGTGTTGCTTTTTGAATAAACTGGAGGGGAAAAGACACTTTTGATTTATACAAGCATGAAAAAATACACATTTTTCCTTTACACTCTAATAAAAAAATTGGTTTTGGTTATCTAACAAATGACTGAAGTTATGTGGATTCTTGATTCTGGGGTAGCTTGGGAGCTGATTCAGCCCCCAGCACAACTTAGAGCAACCTCAAGGCTACTGTACATGACATGAGGCAGTAACAGCCATCAAGGGGGCTGTTCCAATACCTAGGGGTCACTAGAGTGCAGCAGTGCCCTGGCCATTCCTCTTTTCCACCATAACCCTTACGTTGTGAAAGCAATGGGGTAGGGTGGAAGCAAACTTAGCAGGGCTAGAATCTGCCTCCTTAAGTTCTATTTCCTGTGCTGCTTGTAGGTATTACAGCTAGCAACTATGTTGTCTACTCTACATGAAATGATGTGGCCTCAGTTTCCTCCTCCAAATGCATATAATGGGGTATAAATACATAATGAGAAATTCTGCATTGAAATACATGTTGTTGAACCCAAATACCTGTAATGGGAACACCTGAATCACAGAATATCAGGGTTGGAAGTAGGGTGACCAGACAGCAAGTGTGAAAAATCGGGACGGGGGTGGGGGGTAATAGGAACCTGTATAAGAAAAAGATCCAAAAATCGGGACTGTCCCTATAAAATCGGGACATCTGGTCACCCTAGTTGGAAGGGACCTTAGGAGGTCATCTAGTCCAACCCCCTGCTCAGAGGAGGACCAATCCTCAGACAGATTTTTGCCCCAGATCCCTAAATGGCCCCCTCAAGGCTTGCACTCATAACCCTGGGTTTAGCAGGCCAATGCTCAAGCCACTGAGCTATCTCCACCCCGTGCCCAGCTGATTTGGTGTTTTAAGTGATGGAGAGTGATAACTGTAGTTCAGCAAGGGTTCAGTAACTTTTTTATCCCACTTTCCAGTGGAAGCACAGTAATTCCCTAAGTTCCCAAATTTGGAAGGATTTGCTAATTTTTTGGAAGCAACACGCGAAATATGTTATGTGTAATTTTTAACTGGATCCATTGTAAATAAATTAAACCAAAAATGTCAGCATTGGACTTATTTCCACATTTTTTACATAAAATAGACTACTTCCAAAATAAAGATGTCTTGAAGGATGGGTTTGGTTTGTTTGGAAGAATAATTTTTAATAAATATAGGCTCTAGAGTCTCCCAAAATCTGAAACAATTGTTTTATGGATAAGGACGTAATGATATCTGATAGTTGTTGCATTTCTTAGAATTTTTCTTGCAACTATTTCTGATTAAAAAAAATATTGATCTAGTAGCAAAGTAATGATGCAGAATGTGACATCACATTAATTTCCATGGCAACAGATAGTGATGTCACAAATACACTATGTATTCTCCACAGGATTAAGTAGAAGGATAAACAAGGACCATAGCCAAACAAAATATATGGAATCAGCATACACACACACTGAAGACAGGCCCACTGAACTAATTTATGTATAAATGATCCCTTTTTGTCAAATTTGCTTTAGCATGAGAGTTTCCTTTTAGCAGACTTTTAGAACTTGATGTCCACATGTTTATTTTTATTCACTTTGGAGTTTGGGACAGTGAAAGAACATTTTTTTCTTCTACTAGGTTTATTTGTAACGTCCATTATGTGGTTTTGCTGTACAATTGATTGCATTCTCTTTTGTCTGTATTCCCCCCACTTGCAAAACTGAAGTTTGAAAAATATATTCGTTTTAGCCTTACCCAAACTTAAATTCCACTACATGTTTATTTGGATGCAACTTTTGGCTTTTATTAATATTTTTCATTCGTTTATATTTAAATCTGAAAGACAAAGTCTTCAAGAGCAGTCTCCAAATTTCAGTCATTTGCAAACAGAATCTGCATAGGTAAATAGTCTTTGCTTATGCAAGTTGGGCATTGACATTTATTATGGTCCAATGTACACATGCAAATTCTATTCACCTTTATAAGTTGTGTTACTTGCATATGCAAGTGTTTCTGTGTACAGAGCTATACAAGTAAATATGGAAACTGGATTAACCAGCCTTTGAAATTTAGCCCAAAGTTTTAAATTCTTCATTCTCTCTGGTTTTGGGAGATGAAGCATGATCTAATGGGTAAAGCATAGGAGTATTAATCAGGATGTCTATGTTCTATTCCCTACTCTCCCACAAACCTTCTGTGTGACCTCAAACTTAAACTGCTTTTAAAATGAATCTATATAAAGTGCCTCGGTGCGGTTTTATGTTTTTCATTGATTTCCATATGAAGTGATAGATGCCCCATGGTGCATGAGTTAGTGAAATCCTTGTTCTTACATAAAATGTATTTATGGTACTAAAAAACCATCACATGCAGCTCTGTCACTTTTACAGGGTTAGCTGCACCTTTATCCCCTTCCTCATCTGAGTGCAGATCCTCAAGTCTGGGGCTTTGTGCCTTTACCTGACTTGAGGTGGCATTTTCCAATTCTCCTACTCTTAAACCAGAACCAGGGCTACAGTACCCTGTATATTAACCATTTATTGACCTGTAGGCCTGACTAGGTTTTGGCACCAGCAGTTCTTCCTTTGGGTGCCAGTGATCAGTGGTAGACAGTGACCAAGCAGCTTTCTTAAAACAAAAGTATTGTTTATTTAGCAGTAGCAACAAACCATTAGAGAAAAATGATTTTAAAAACAACACATTGCATATCTACATATTTATCATATGTAGAGTCCTACTCTCTGTCTCCAATGACTACGACCTATGCGGGCCTACCTTCTCCAGACTCTCCCAGCAGGCTCCCGAGTCTAAGTCTCATTTTTCCCCTTAGGTCTCTCCTCCCCTGAGAGAGCAACTTCCTTTAAACTATGCTAGGTCTTTTGTTCTTCTGAGTTTGCAGGCCTTGCCTTTCTTTTCCTGGTCATAGGCTGGCTGGAGCCCCAGAGACAAAATCAAAGCTAATAGTTCTAACAGTGTCCCTTAACAATTCAAGTGTTTGCTGATAGGTGGCTATCTTGAGCCATGGTTCTCCTTCCTGCCTGCATTTCAGACAGAACCTTTGTGATATGGTCTCTACATAACACAAGGCCTGACCAGATAAAATAGGGCAATTAACCTTATGGGTTGCACCTGGAAGAGAGCCAGAGCCTGAGGAGGCCAAATGGCTGAGGAAACCCAGCTGGGGAAGAGTGGGGCTAGGCTTATAAAGAGAGGAAGTTGGTGGTAAGATGAGGCCTGTAGGGAGAAGTTTTGTAGCCACTTCCTAGAGAGGAGAGGCATTGGCTAGGTACAAGTGGGAGTGTAAACTCTGTGATTCTGTCTTGGGCTACAGACTCTTTCAAGAAGCCAAAAGAGGTGGGGGCCAGAAGAGACATATGAAAGAGTCCAGGGAAACAGCAGCAGGGATGCAGGTTGAGCAGATGTGATTGCTGGGCATAAGGCCCCTGGACTGGAACCCAGAGTAGTTGGTGGGCCTGGATTCCCCTACTGGCCACTGGGAAAATCACAGAGACTTAGAAGTGGATTAGAAGACTGCCTGAGATTCCAATAGACGGTTTGTCCACTGAGACTTTGATGCCTCAGAAGGGGAGGACTATACTGACCTGACTGGAGGGCTGAGTCACAAGGAGAGAACACCCCACATCTAGAGAGAAACCATGGGGTGAGCAACTGAAGGAGGGGGTGCCAGACCAGATGACAGCTGATCCCTAGGCCCCACCATGAGGCGGAACCACAATGGTGAGTGTACCCATTACACCTCTATTGAGTAAAACCAATATACTGATACAGTGAACATCCCAATAACCAGGCTAACATGCAGTATCAATACATTACCAAGCAGCTCCATATTCATTACAATTTCACATTATCATTATGTGTGAGATTCTCCATGAACACAAAGGAGAACTCCCTGCCCCCAAAGAGCTTACAAGGTAAAAATGAAATGAGCAGCCAAAGGGCAGGGGAAGAAGGATACAGCATGCAAAGATGATGATGGGTATGATGATAGTCCTCCCATCTCCTCCCACCCTATGCACTGGACACTGAGCTGTCCAGAGACACAGGAGGAAGCACCTTGCGTGCCTGGGATGTCACAGCAGTGGATGTGCTCATGCTGTGTACTGGGGAGCTGCTGTAAACTGAGGCTCTGTTCCTACCAGAGCTTACCCCAGCTCCACACTACTCCAACACAGGGCTATTCCTTATTGGAAGAACTGAGCCCTTTGTTAGGCAGGGAGAGCCAAAAATACCAGTCACACAAGCCTGCAATGACCACACTGGTTAATATATGTGTGCCTGGGAACCCCTACTTTACTCGGCTACCATGCAGCATCAATACTGTGGTATGGTGTGTCTACATTAGAACTTAATTTTTATGTACTCCCACTGTTTTACCACCATTTCAGCTTCACCACTGGTAGCAACAATTAGCATTGTATTGTATACCAGCCGCCAGCTTTTTGACCATTATTGTCCTCTTACTTTGCTCCTAACACGTCTAGATGACCTGAATGTTCAAACTCTGGCAGCTGCCAGGGATCTGCCTACATTAACATTCCCATTGTTGCTCCTACTAGTGGCAGTATAGTGATGGGAGATTTTAAGAAAAATGCTAATGTAGACAAGGACTTGATGGACAGCAATGGCTTCATCATTAAACTCTTGAGAGGAAAAGTAAGGGTAAAATGTATTTGAAAATTAAATATAGGAACTTTAATTGCATAACCTTCCCTTTTTGGCCAATTGTGCTACAATTTTTTCCCATCTCTGCAAGACTTTGTTAAAATAAATATCTTTGAAGCTTAATAAATCCCACTTTCACTATCAAACAGGACCAGTCTAGTTTAGTCTCCTGTGGGCTGCAATGCTTTGGTTTCATTCCAGTTGTTGGGTTTAGTGTCAGGGTGCTGCAGGGTGCTGGTGGCCTGTGATAGACAGGTCAGACTCGATCATCAAGTAGTCCCTTCTGGCTTTACATTCTGACTTTGAGACTTGAGGATAATATACCGCTTTCAATGTGCATCTTCAAGTGACCTCAAGGAAGGCTGTGCCCAGGGGTCAAGGTTAACAGGACCGTGCGTGCAAGTAAGCTATGGAAACACTAGAGGAGAGTGTGATAAGGTGAGAAATGTACTAATCTCATGCATGCTGCATTCCATTGGACTCAAAGGGGTGGAATGCATTCTTGGTGATCACTCAGCTTTGTGATATGCAAGTATTTTTTTCAATTCCTCAGCCAGATTTTTCTAATACAAGTATAACACTCTTTGGACTATAATGGATCAGCTGCAAGCTAAGCCATGGGTCAGCTATTGGAACGCTATTTTCTTATCACAAATGTACCAAACAGATTTGTTATTGAGGGGCGCTGTTCAGAAGAAAAATAAATCAGAATCAGGGAATGCTGAGAGCGATGGAAGGCAGTCCATGGGCTTCCATTGCTTGGCTCAACATCTGTGCAGTCAAAGGTATTGAGTCAAGGTTTTCTTGTTATAGAGCCATGCAAGCTCAGGGAGTCCTGTGATGTCACTGGGAAGGGTGGGTGGTCCATCTGAGACAGATTGGCTGCAAGCCAGTTATTGAAGACTCCAGAAGATCATCAACATTAAGGCAAGCCCTCTTCACCCCCACCCCCCCGCCCCAAGTTGATCTCACAAACAAACCCAGGAAGCCTTTGACTGAGGGTGTATTGCCCTTAACAACTGAAGGTTTTTTTAAAAACAGAAAGATTTACTACATTTTGAGAGCTGGAGGAGCAACTCAAAAGCCTATCTTGCAATATATAAGTGCACAGAGGAGGTCATTAGTGGTCAGTAAGCTTCCAAAACTTTAGAGTTTGTGTTCATTTGGATAAGTATCAAAAATTCATTTGCTTCTGTTGAGCTTATCTGAGTTACCAATTCCCTTGTGTCTGCAAAATTGGGCTGGAAATCTTGCAAGAAACAGTATCTCTCGTCTACTTCAGGCACCAGGCAGAAATATTGTGAGATGGGGTAAAATTTTCAGAACCACTTAAGTTGCTTTTGAAAATGAGAGTTGGGCTTGTCTATATGGCGGGGTAATGCACGCTCTGGGTGGTGTGATGTCCAACACGTTGGTGTGCTTTAGGTATTAATTGGTCCATGTGATGCTGCTGGTGCACACTACATTTTCCCTAGTCTGCTTTAATGTAGTGGTGTTTGAAATGACCCTGCACAGAATCCTGGATACATAGTTGCATTATTAGCCTCACGAAGGCCTGTACCACCATGTCTTCACTGCTGTTCATTTAGCTGTGCTAGCTAGATTAATGCTTGCATGGGTTTGCCTGCCTATCCAAGCTGCAATCACTTTCCAACTGTAATGTAGACATACCCTTAGCCACTTTAGCTATGCTATTTGTGGAGTCAATGGAACCTAAACAGGGAGAACATCTGTGAGGAAGAATCAGCCTAACAGACCAACCTTGGAGGCAGGGAGGGAAAGACCTCAGATGAAGCCTGACAGTATGGCTAGTTAACCTGTAATGTACAAAACAGAGCTCCCAAAGGGACAGAAAAAAGGGGTGTTGTGGGGGAAATTGACAAGGGAAGCACTGAGAACACTTGGGCCATGTCTACGCTATAGGCGCCACAGAGGCATAGCTACGCCTCGGTAACCCCATAGTGTAGATGCAGACTACAAGAAGGGTTTTTCCAATCACTGTAGGAACTCCATGTCCCCAAGTGTTGGCAGCTAGGTCAACAGAAGCACTCTTCCATAGACCTCGCTGTGTCTACAACAGGGCTTAGGTTGGCATAGCTGTGGTGCTCGGGAGGGTGGAAAATCCACACACTGAGTTGTATAGCAATGTACTCTTAAGTTTTAAGTGTCGACAGGCCCAGGATCACTCCAAGTTTGCTGTATCTTCAACAGTTGAAAGGAACTTCAGGATGTTCCTTTTATGCTCTCAGAAACTTGCCTCAAGGGGATGGGAAAATGGTTTTAACAGACACTGTTTTCCAGAAGAGTCTGAGCTCACAGACTGTAGATTCAGTTGTCCCAAGTGTGAAGATCAAGAAGGGACCATTCCTGTAAGAGAAGCCTTAGAATCCAGGCTTGCAGATGAGTATTGATGACTAAAGAAGGGCACGTTACAATTACAAATTTGAAATTCACTTTCCGTGACCGTTCTGCAATACTCACATAAGCTTTAGGCTTTCTGCAAAGATTCCTGCCACTAGACTGTTCATGGGAAGTGAAAACAAAAGGAAGGTGAAGCAGACATAGCAGATGCATTTAAAAAGCCAAATAACTTGCAGTGGAGACCAATTCTAGTTCTGAGGATTTTTATTATTTTTAAACTAACTTGTCCCAGGAGCGGACTGAAGGGTGGAAAAGGACAGGCAATACCGATTGGGTCATTTCTGTGCAGGGCCCTTCTGAGTCGTTCACTTGATGCCTGATCTAGCATCCAGTGACGTTGGTAGAAAGGCTCTTATTGATTGGAATGGGTGTTGGAGCAAGCCTTTGGTAAGGGTGCTTAAGTGAGGTTCATACGCTTGGACTCCACAGTTCATTTGCTGATTGAGACTTTGTCCTTTTACTCAGCACTGGCTTAGCCCTCAAGTTGATCTCCCTCCCCAAATGTTTCTACTGGAAACGGGCTACTTCTCCTTTAATTAGGCTTTAGGTTTCATATTTTGGGGGGCAGGTAGGGAATCCAGGGGTGGGTATAGGAGAGAAGAAGAGGTAGGAAGGAAAAAGGGGATAACACACTAGGAGTTTCCCGCACATCCAATCTCCTCTTCATGAAAGGCAACCATTGATTAATTAAAAATGCTTGCAGGGGTCAGCATGTTTGATGTCACCTAGCTTGATCAGTGTAGAAGCTGGATCTGCAACCTTTTCCCATGACCTTATGCATGAAAAAAGATCAAAATCGTTGCCATGAGCTTGATTATAGAAGTGTATGGGTGGCATGTCCCTTTCCCCCAGTATTCTGATGTCTTTAGTGGATTTATGAACTAGAGATTGTTCTTCAAAGGCTGTCTGAATACAACCATTTGCTAGGCAAAATTGTCCATATTCACTTCTGTGGAATCAGGCTTATGAGAGTCAACACGTTTAGCTACAGTACGTAACCCAAATGTAATATTCAACAAAACCTGATTTCAGCCAGAGGAAACACTCTCTCTCCTGTGCTTTGGAACTATTAAATAAAGTAGAATGTCACTAAGTCAGGGCACAAGCTGAAGTCTTGTCATTAATGTCTCCTGTATGTACCAGATTATGCAGTATACATTATCTATAGCAGTTGGTACTTAAGGTAATTATAGATATAGATCACCCCCGTGTCAGAGTGATTGCCTGTGGTGGTATGGATACACTATAGGCAGTCGTATGCTACTCATCCACCCTGCTGCTTGCATTACACTGGGTCTGGGCTGATTTTTTGGCCCTTGTGAATGTTGTGGGCTGGCATAAACTTCTAATGAAGTGCAGGGGAATGGGCATTAACAGAACATTACCAGGATCAGAGGCGCGCACAGGACAGATTCAAGCTTCCTATGCGCACAGCCCTGTGACTTGCACTCTGTGCAGGGTGGCTGCACCCAAGAACCTGGCCCCTTAATTATCTAGGTGCTCAAATCTGTGAGGTGCTGGTCCCACTCAATTCCCATGGTGCTCAGCAGCTCTCAGATCAGGCTGTAGGGGTTCAATGCCAATCACATCCAGAGATTTCCAAAATTAGTAGAGAGTCCTGTGGCACCTTATAGACTAACAGATGTATTGGAGCATGAGCTTTCGTGGATGAATACCCACTTCTTTGGATGCATGTCCAAAATTAGTGTTTCTATTGACACCATGGATAAAATAATATTATGAATAAATGGTGAGTTAAGTAGTCTTGGGGTCTTGGTAAGATGTGAAGATGGATGCCACAGCCTCAAAGAGACACTTAATATTCCTTAAATAGTAATGTTTGCTCTGAAGTGAATGACTAGCCTCAACTACCGGCATCTTTACAGGAATGTGACAAAGTGCAATCCAAGTATCATTTAAAATAGTTTATGGAGTGGAGAAATATGTGTAAAGAAACAGTTTAGAAATGTACAGCTAAAAGATGTGAAATGATCTGTCAACCTAAGCTCCTGACATCTCCCAGGAATACAACTCATTCGTATACAGCTCAGTCGTAAGCCTTCTATTTCACACATGAAGCTGCCTGTCTCTGGCTTTCAATTACAGTGGGACCCATGGGAAAGTCAACATTTACCATACCCTATAATTTGTGTCTCCCACTCATTCCTAGCCTTAGTGAATGATAGTACTGTAGTAAGCATTATACCTCACCGGAGCACACGTTGACTTTTTAAGGGCCTTCACTGTGTGTTAATTTCCACTGATTTCAACCCTGTGTTTGTTATGACAACCAAAATTATGAATAGCAATTAAACTATTTTACATCTATATAGCTTCTTTCAGTTCTAAAGACCCCAAGTGCTTTGCACCAGTCAAACAATTCCTCTTGTATTACCAACTGTTTAAAAAAAAAATAAGGCCATTGGCCCAATTCTCATGTAGACGAAGGCCCCTCTACATTGCACTGGCAGTGCAAAGAGGCTTTAAATTGGATGTAGATGTACACCCCCATTACAGTCCCTTTACACTGCTAGCAGGTAACAGCAGGCACACTGGGTTTGCACTTAAAGTTACCAAAGGCTAGAGTGAGACGCCTCTGAAGACAAGGCCCAGTGTTAGGTAGGGTAGCAGACTGCCAAAAGACTAACCACCAGAAAGGAGAGATTTGTACCCTGTTGTGATACAAGGACTGTGTTGCAGCAGTTGTGTTTAGTGCCTGCTGAGCAAGCCTCTCAAAAGCATTTGAATTTTTCCATGCTTTTCTGAACTGAACTTGAACCTTTTGAGCTTTGTCTATTAGATACATGTGGGTTTAGGTGTAGGACTCTTGGGAGACACCACTAAATCCAGGCTGGTTCATGTTTTCATCTTTCTTTCAACAGATTTCATATTAAAAGGAAAATTGTTTTTTCTTTGACTTTGAGCTCTCTTGTAGCAACCACTAAGATGCTTTTTTTCCCCCTCTGTAAAGAGGGGTATGGAAGCTGTGGCGAGGTTTGTTCAGTCTCACAAGCTAGATTATCCAGCAGTTTTCTTGTACAGCATGGCTGCTCTCACACATGTTTGTTCAGACTAAAATGTGTCACCTCTCTAGTAAAGCCAGGGCCATTATTATAGCTTTGTATGAAGTTCTGTCTAGATGCTACAACTGAGAGAGCACAAATGGGTGGCTAGTAGGCATCCTTCAGTATTGAGAGACCCTTGGTGTTCGCACCTCAACTGCTAGCAGAGCACCTCACCCTCCCTGATTGAAGTAACCTCGTTATCTCCATACTGATTTATACCTGCCTCTGGAGATTTCCATTACTTGCATCTGAAGAAGTGAGGTTCTTACCCACGGAAGCTTATGCTCCCAATACTTCTATTAGTCTCAAAGGTGCCACAAGACCCTCTGTTGATTTTTGAAAATGTCTCCTAAATCCCATAGTTCAAGATTGCAGTTTATCATCCGATAAAAGAATGTGGGATATTAAAACAAAGCTAATATTAAGCTATACAAATGAATGAAATATCTGCCTGGTCTGAGAAAAAACAAGTTTTGCATACACAATATGCCATGTGAAACTGTCCATTTCATATTGTAAATCCTTCCTGAGCACCTCAGAAGAATTTACTGCTGTCAGAAATGTCTGCTCTGCACGTGAAACAGAACATGCTGTTTTGAACACTGATGTTTCTGTTTTAAGGCACTTTAGTAACCCCTTAGCTGCCATCTATATATCAGCTTTAATGCTATGCTGCTTTTGCTTCTTGCTCTGAGAATAGAAACCTGGAGCCTTAACTGTCCTGTAGGAACCCCACTATTACTCACTGAGATTCAGGGCATGCAGGACAGGTGGAATTTTACTGCTTTACCATTAGTGGCCTCAATACCTCCATTTTTAAGACCTATTAGCAAGCAAGAGTCATGTAACGTATTTGTATTAACAGCAATCTGTGCTATGACACTGCAAGGGACCAACAAAAATAGCTTGCCTTGGGGAGTCAGGCTTTTAATAAAAGCATGGCAGAATTACATTCAGTATGCCTAGGTATATTTTGGGGTGGTCCTTTTTTTAAAACAGGAGGTTGTCTAGTAAGGCTAATCTCTCAAATTAGTTTCTCAATATTTAAATTGTTTTGGTTGTTGGTTTGTGGTGGTGTTTTTTTAACTAAAAGTAGGGGCTTCCTGATCATTTTAACAATTAAATAGCTAGGGAATGTATTTTATTGCAAATTCTAGAAATTTACCACACTGAAGGACAGAGTGTTTGTAACAGATATAAACACAATGGGTCACATTTTATTATGCCAAAGCTGAATTATAGAATATCAGGGTTGGAAGGGACCTCAGGAGGTCATCTAGTCCAACCCTCTGCTCAAAGCAGGACCAATCCCCATACAGATTTTTACCCCATTCCCTAAATGGCCCCTCAAGGATTGAACTCACAACGCTGCATTTAGCAGACTAATGCTCAAACCACTGAGCTATCCTTCCCCCTATCAGGTAATTGCTAATTTTGTTTTAAAACTAAAGCTGCTGCCCATTTGGGTTTTTTAAATAAGACTCTTTACCAGCTATTCCTCCTGCCCAACTCCTAGTCTTAGCATGTCCCAGCTGCAGGGTAACTTTGGTATGTTGGAATTTCTAACTTTTTAAAGCTAGAGTAATATTTATTACACAAAATAAAATGTCACACCTCTTAGGTGTGTAACTACCTCTTGGAAAAAGCTCAAGATGAGCACCTGAGAAATGTATTTCTTTTCTTGGCAATATGTGACCCAGATTTATTTTACTGACAAAGAATAATGAAAGGAGATTGAGAAATCAGCTTTTTTTTTTTTTTCCTTTCCCTGAGCTGAGGAAACAGGAATGTTTGTTTCTTTTCTTGTAGGTATTTAAAATAAGTGATCTTATGGATTACTAAGTCAAATTCACTGTCCTCAGAAGTAGACTCAATTCCATTGACTTCAAGGAAGTTATTCCCACCTATGCCATGGTGAAGTTGGCCCCATAAATCTGCATCCACGTAATAAAGAAAAATGCAAATGGAAGTACTTAATACACATCACAAAGATTTCAACAGGTGAATGAGAAAGCATGTGGTCAACCACTAGAGGTGCCGCGCACTTTGATGATAAAAGAAATACACAAAGGCAAAAACTGTAAAGTAAAAAGATCAGACTAAACATTACTTTACTCTTGAAGCCTTTCATCATCAAAACCTGTTTTTACAATAGCTGCGGAAAAATGAGGCATCTTTAAGAAACATACTAGTAGTTTTTAAACTGCAATATGTGTTTTAACTGTGTATATTTCTTACTGATAAGATTTGATTTTGGGGGGGAAGGGTTTTTATGTTGCTTTGCTGCCTGGGAGAGGATTCTTCCACCTCAATCTGCTCTGGCGAACCAGTTACATTGGCTAGGTACTGTGGAGATGATTTGGTCCTATTAGCATAAATCAAGCCAAATAATGAAAACTCAGTGTGGGTCTAACAGTACCATTTGCCTTAGGAATTTAAATAAAGGAAAGGAAAAGCCTGAAAGTATTCAAAAATAAACTTTCAAAATAATTTGATCTATTTTCTGAGCTCCTTCTAGATTGTTCCCTTTCCCCTCCCTAGTCTACAACCAGACATTTTCATCTGCATAAAGCTGAGAAAGCATGAAGTGCAGTTTCTGTTCTGGAACTATACCAGATGAACAAACGTCTGGACCGAGCCAGTAGGTGAGATTGGTGCGTGTGTATTTTTCCCAGAATGTTGATAATATGGAGTTGAGTCCAGCAATAATAATATAAAAAAACAAGCCTGACACCACTTTCTAAAATATCTAACCCCATGGACTGTGGAACCTCACTAGACAAAAGCATGTGACTCTCTGACCTTTGTCCACACTCCAGAATTGTATGTCTTTAACTCCCTGGTCAGTCTCAGTCTGGAGTTAGTTATATCATTAAAGGTGTTTATGCTGGTATAGTTTGTCCCCTTTAGGGATGGAAAATAGGCTCTACTGGTATAAGGCACCTTCATCTCAGGATAACTTCATCCACACTAGGGCTTGTGCCAATTAAACTATTTTGGCAGAAAAATCGCACTGAAATAGTTAAATTTGTACCAAAACTGTAGATCAGCTCTAAATCCCATGCAGCAGAAGCATAACTCAACATTCCTTTAAGGAATCTTTATAACTGGGGGTAAGGCTATTTATGACCTGTCCAATAAACTGCAAGGACATCGTGAGTTACATCATTGTAAGTCAGCTGAAACTAATGACTTGGCTCTTTGGATGTATTTAGAGGTACTTTCAATTTTCCACACCTATACCATTATGCAACTGTAACCCACACACCTCCTGGGTGTGGTGTTCTGTCCCATCTTGTGGCACCAAGACCACTTAGGGAGAGATTAATGAGTCTGCTCTACAGCTTTAGCTAACAGACATATAATGTTTAGCTCATGAAGTAGAGGCTCATGCATTTAGCTCCAGAGGTCTCAGGTTCGATCCTGACCGCCGACAACTTGAGTCTGTTGGCGTTACACAACTATGTAACATTCTGAAGTAATGTACTACAACTGCTGTGAAATGTGGGATAATTCTGAAAAAATGCATTTAAATTAAACCTTGATTGAGAAAGGGCCTTGTCCTGAAATGAATGAGTGGTGAGGCCAACTCCGCACCTTTGAAGGAAAGGACACAAGCTTTTCCCTGGCCGAGATATGGAGTGAAATCCTGGCTCCATTGAAGCCAATGAGAGCTTTGCAATTCACTTTTGTGGGGTCAGGATTTCACCATGGTCTCTTTGAGCAATCTTTTAACAACAAATCTTGTAGACCATGAAGTGGGGAATGTATCTGAAAGGTATGTTTAGATAGGCTAAGTATGTCAAATGCTCACCAATTTTAACAGAATATATAAATTCATTCTTGAGTAGGTGCCATGATGAAAGCCAGAAGAGAACTTCAGAATGTTTCAAAATACATTATGGGAGGTGTTGGACAGCCAGCCCAGATTTGACTTGAATGTATTAACCCTGGCTGGAGAAATTCACTTCTGCATGAAGAGCCAACATAGGATTTACGGGCTGGATTTTTAAAGATATTTAGGTGCCTATCTGCATCCCTAGGTCCTTAGTGGGATTTTCAAGAGTCCTTAAATGCCTAATTCATGGAAGTTAGGCACACAGGTGCTTTTGAAAATCCCATTGGGTGCCTATGTGCATCTTTAGGCAGATAAATACCTTTAAAAATGTGGCCCTATGCCCCCATAATTTTCAGAAGGTATCAGCACCCACAATTAGCCTCGCGTTTTCAAAAGATCTTAGCTCTCATCTTGGCACCTAAATAAATGCCCAGATTTTCAAAACCGCTTAGCACACTGGCTGATCTTTGAAAATCTGGCCAGAGTTGTCACAATGGAAGCGGCTGGGTGCTGAGTTCTTTTGAGCACTTAAAAATCTGACACTGTGCTCTTTTGAAAACTGTATTTAGAGGGGTTGAATGGAACATAAGTGGTTGCAAAGGTTCTGTGCAGGCCCTCTGCAAAGGGGTGAATTTCACCCAGAAAGCTTAATTGAAATGCAGGTCAAAGTGAACTTCCGATAGCTCATTATTTATGATCTGAGTACACACAGTAGCAGCGACATCTCCTTCAGATTTCCCATGCCAGTTCTGACAAAATGACCTTCCCATGCCAGTTCTTGTGAAGATACGTCAGCACAGTACCACTGAGGTCACTCTTTTCCTTTGTTGTTCTTCTTTTTGGCCCTCTTTTAAATTAAAAATTGTTTTAGAGCTAACAGGATTTTCAATTATGTAAATAGGGACATTATATTTGCATACATATCATATGTGCTTGTTTATTCTATCAAAGGAAGAGCTAGTAATAGCATTTTCACTACATCAAAGTTGAAGCAGAGGAAGCCATTTCAACTAATTAATCACATTCCAATCCTACTCGGCAGTGTTTATAAAGAAACATAGGCAGTTTATTTGTGTAATTGTTCTAAGCAGGGCCGGCTCCAGGCACCAGCATTCCAAGCAGGTGCTTGAGAGGCAATCTGCAAGGGGCGGCAGTCCTTGTGTTTTTGCCGCCCCGAGCAGCGCGCCGAATTGCCCCCGCAGACAGCCCCAGTCCATGTGCTGTTAGGGCGGCACGTGTGTTTCCACGGCAGCAGATATTCGGCGGCAGCTTCTATGTTCAGCTGCCCGCGGTGGCAATTCGGCGGCTTCTGTCTTCCAGCTGAAGACAGAAGCTGCCATCGAATTGCCGCCGCTGTGGAAACGCACGTGCCGCCCTAATAGCACACGGACTGCCCCCGCCGTCCACAGCGGCAATTCAGCGCGCTGCTTGGGGCAGCAAAACCAGTAGAGTTGGCCCTGGTTCTAAGGAGTCACAGTTTGCACAGTTAAAATAATCTATGACCATTAAAGGAAGTATTGAGAATGGAGGTTTAATACAAGAAAGATAACCAAGAATAAGTTATTAACTTAATTTATCAATGTGAGGGACCTTTCTGTATTGATCAGAGGCTTATGGGTGGATTGCACCAGCATCCTTGAGATACCAAAAACTTTCTGGCTGGTAAGTAGTCTGTATTTAATGGCTTGCGTGGTCAGAAGCATTAGTAACCAACCCAATTTGATCTGTTAATTTATGAACCATACAGAAAACAGCGAATATATACCACAGAAAAACATGAAATTCCAGCTGCCAAGTGATGAATGGCATTTTTTTTGGTCCTATTTGTACAAGAGATATTAGATATTAAAAGAATCCTGAGTTATACTTTTGTTTTTCTTACCTAATTCTGACCTAGCTGATAATGGTCCTTATCCAAGGACCTGTAAGAGCTAGATTCAATTCTGTTACAGAGGTGCTGGTAGTGACTCCATGCTTGAGGATGTTGTGTTTTGTTTTGTTTTTTTGTTTTCTTCCCCCCATTTAAAGCAGGGATTGTATTAAATCTGTTTCATAAGAAGAATGCAGTGTGTCTTTCCCAAATTTACACCTATTCTGTGAATAAACATTGAACTTTGAGGATTTAAGTACATCTGTTCATTTAGTTTGCATTAAAATAAATTAAAAATAGACCTTTCTAAAGAATTTAAGAAATCACATTTGAGTTTTATTTTTGTTTGGGCCCTTCTAGCTAACAACTGCTTTTTATTAGCTCAGCAAATTTTCCCTATGATTGAAAACTCTGGGGCTAGACATGTGAAGAAATCCAGGTTACAATTAAGCAAGGCCATTCACAAGTGGTGTTCATGACCATTATAATTCCAATCAATGCCAGTTCAACTCAAGTCATTCTTAAATAGTGTGATTGTGTCAAAGATAACTCAAAAGTTATTGCTCTTTCTCTCCATTCTATTAGTTGACATGAGTCAGTGGCCCGAGGCGAACTGTGCACGTGTCAAGTATTCTCATTGGTAGACGCACAAACAGGATATTGTATTGGCTCCATACCTCTGTGTCTGAGCCGGAGGTACCTGGTCTTCCCTCTCCCCCAAGTTCAGCCATCTCTTAATGTGGTCCCCTCAACTGGTGTAGGGCATGGATGCTGAGGTACTTCTCCAGTGTCAGTCTTCAGCCCCCAGTGGGACAGGTGGTGGTATTAAGCCCATCACTATAGGTAGGCGGTGGAGTCATGGCCTTTCCTATACCCTCTTACAGCCTCACTTGTCAACTGGCTGAGCTGACAATATCTCTAGGCAACAAGTGCTGCACTGATACCTCAAGCCTCTATCATGCAGACTCCAACTCTGCCCCCAGATCCTTCCTGCTTCACCCCCTCCTTGTCTTCCTTCCTTCCCCCAGCTCAACCCCTTCCATCCCACCAATAGCTCCCAGCTCCATTCCCCTCATCCCCCTTCCTGCCCCCAGTCACACTTCCAAGCCACTCCTACACCCCAGCAATGCCAGTCTCTCCTCAGGAGCCACACACCAGGAACATTAATTCCTCTCCATCTGTCTCCCCTTCAGCCTCCCTCAGAGGCCGCCTCCTTTGTACCCTCCAACTTTCCTGAGAAAACTGCATTCACCTGCTTTTCACCTCCCCCAGTCTCTTCCCTTCCCCCACCCAGTACCCGTGACAGCGTCCTGAGCCCCTTCCCTAAGATGCTGCTGTTTGCTGGAGATGTGGGGGGGGGGGGGGGGGGGGAGAGATTCCTGACAGCCGTTCACTGTCACAAGGAACAAGATCTTTACAATTCATTTTAAAGCTATTTGAATTTTTTCATACTCTTTGTCACTTTAGAATATTAATCATTGCAAAAGCACTGTCTTAACCAGTCTGGGGATGCCTACGGTATACAGTGCAATGTTTTGTTCCTTGCCAAAGCAAAGAAACGCTCTGGGAGCTCAGCATTAGTGCTTACAGGAGCAACTAGCTTTTCTGAGCTCTGGTATCAGTGCTAATGATCAAACACGTTCCGTTCTTGGACCCATGCACCAGCACCGTTCCTGTGCACTCAGAAGTCACATCTTCCAGCACTATTATTCACGTGCAACCAGCCCTAAAGGGGAGAATCTACCTGGACTGGGGCAAACAAGAAGAAATAGGTTGCCGGCCTGAATCAGTTGAGAGGCCAGTTATTTTTATTATTTGTATTCCAATTGCACCTAGAAGTTCTAGTCAGTAACTAGGACCCCATTGTGCTAGGTGCTTTACAAACACAGACCAAAAAGACGGTCCCTCCCCCAAAGAGCCTACCCTTTAAGTGTCAGACGAGAGGACAGGTGGGTAAAGTCAGACAGATGAGAACAAGGAAACAATGAGACTGTATTGGTCACCATGATGGGCAGTGGCATCAGCACACCAGCAGTCTAACTGTTATCAAGTCTGCTGTGACCTGCACTTGTAGCATAGTTTCCGGGTCTTTTACCCAGCCAGCCTGCCCTTCAGAGCCTACTGAGAATAAGAAGCTAAGACGAGAGTGGAATTCCTGTGTTTATGTGAGAGCAATTTATTGAAAGAAAGTTTTGCTGCTGTACCTTCCTGTTTTCAGAAATGATCCAGCCTTTAGCTTCCTAATCAAAAGAAACATGGCAGCGTGCCACGGAAATTAGACTTTGCTTCCAGCATTTAGCTTCAACTCATTTTCAAAACCTGTTTTGTCTCTACAGATGCATATTTCACAAGGGAAAATAACTTTGAAAATAGGGCTGAACAGGAATTTAAAATATACATATTTAGAGATATCACTGGCGCTGTTCTTCAGAATACTATGGGTGAAATCTTGGTCTCATTGAAGTCAATGACAAAACTCTCAGGGAGCCAGGATGTCACACTTTTGTTCACATGGAGGAAATATTTCACAAAATTCTACTTTACTATAGACGTATTTAAATCACCCTAGGAATACGTGTGTGTGTGTGTGTGTGTGTAGCATACTATTTTTAATTCAACAAAGTATGTTATAGGCAGTACCAGAGGTTAAATTAAAGGGATTCCCCTTCCTCTTTGGTTGGGGAAGTGAGCACTCACCCTCCTCTTTTATTTTATATAAGGCCAATGGGAAATGAAAGCAAGATACCTGGTGCATTGGAAAGCAGGCTGCCTGGCTTTTCTGAAAGATAACATATTCTTTCTTGTTCTTAGATATTTTGTTGGCTTTTTTGCTTATAAACTAAATTAATTCAAGGCAAAATGTCTTTTCAAAGTCCTAAGAATGTTTTATAGAAACACAGAAGGAGTACTGTATAGCATATGCTTTATCAAAGCCGGACTTCTCTTTATAACAGTTGGAAATTCAAGAGCTCATGAACAGATCTTCCTTGATCTAAGAAGTTATTTTAAATTTAAAGAATAAAACTCTAGCTAAATGTCACATCTACTAAAAATATAGGCTTTCATAATGGTAAATGGACCCTATTATTATAATCAACATGTTAATCAGTCTAATCAGATTGGCCTTGGTTGTGCTGGACATCAGATTAGATGATCATAATGATTCTGGCCTTAAAATCTATGAATCTATAATCTATATAATTAAAGGTTAAATTGGCCTGTATTTGACTTTATCTTAGGGAGCATTTCTAGACAGCAGATGATTACAAATGCATCAAGGTTTTGGATATATGTGAACTTCAACCCACACTTTTGAAAGTTCAGGGCAGATGAGATTATCTGTACATCTCAAACTGGCAAACTTTCCATCCTTCTCTGCTTCATGCTCCCATATGAAACTTCAGGAGCCCCTTTGTGAATACATCTAAGGTAAACGGAACCCTCGAGCAAATCTTCAGACTTCCATTCCTGATACCCAGCTACAGGCTTAATGAACTGCCCTCATTTGTTCCTATGCATATTGAAAGTGAAGGAAATATTCGAATGATATAAATATAAGATTGGAAGGGCCCTTGAGAGGTCATCTAGGCCAGGGATCCAGGGCCCCCTGGGGGGCCGTGAGCCAGTTTCAAGGGGTCTGCCAAGCAGGGACATTGTTAGACAATCTGGGCCCAGGGCAGAAAGCTGAAGCCCCGTCGTGCAGGACTGAAGCCTGGGACCCTGAACCTTGCCACCCAGAGCTCAAGCCAAAGCCTGGACAATTTAGCTTCGTGGGGCACCTGTGGCGTGGGGCCCCAGGCAATTGCTGTGCTTGCTACCCCCTAATGCTGGCGCTGGTTTTTATATGCAGAAAAACAGTAGTTATGGCACTGGTGGGCCGTGGAGTTTTTACAGCATGCTGGGGGGCCTCAGAAAGAAAAAGGTTGAGAACTCCTGATCTAGGCTATACCCCCCATGTCCCATCCCCCCATGCTGAGGCAGGACCAAGTATACCTATTCAATCCCTGTCAGGTATCTTAACCTGTTCTTAAAAGCCACCCATTATGGAGATTCCACAACTTCCCTTAGAAGCCTATTCCAGAGTTTAACTATCCTGATAGTTAGAAAGTTCTTCCTACTATCTGACCTACATTTCCCTTGCTGCACAGTAAGCCCATTACTTCTTGTGCTACCTTCAGTGGACATGGAGAACTATTGATCACTCTTCATAACAGCACTTAATATATTTGAAGACTTTTCAGATTTCCCTCCCACCTACCCCCTCCCCCCCCCTCCCCAAGTCGTCTTTTTCTCAAGACTAAGCATGCCCAGTATTTTTAATCTTGTCTTATAGGTCAAGTTTTCTACATCTTATTTTTTTGTTGCTGTTCTCTGGACACTCCAATTTGTCCACATCTTTCTTAAAGTGGTGCCCAGAACTGGACACAATACTCCATCTGAGGCTTCACCAGCACTGAGCACAGCAGGAAAGTTACCTTCCATGTCTTGCATAAGACAGTCCTGTTAATACACTGCAGAATATTAGCCTGTTTTCCAACTGAATCACATTGCTGACTCATATTCAGTTTGTGATTCGCTATGACCCCCAGATCTTCTTCAGCAGTACTACTGCCTAGCCTGTTAGTCCCCAGTGTGTAGTTGTGCATTTGATTTTTCCTTAAGTCTAGTACTTGTTTTAGCTGAATTTCATTGTGTTGATTTCAGACCAATAGTCCAGTTTGTCATTTTGAATTCTTATGCTGTCTTCCAAAGTGTTTGCAACCCCGCTCAGCATGTCATCTGCACATTTTTGTAAGTATACTCTGCACTCCATTATCCAAGTCGCTAATGAAAATATTGAATAGTTCTGGACCCAGGACAAAATCCTTCAACCCCCCCCCCCCATTAGGTACATCCCCCAGTTTGACAGCAAGCCATTAATCACTACTCTTTGACTACAGTTTTTCAGCCAGTTATACACCCCCCCAATAGTAATTTCATCTAGAGCACATTTCCCTAGTTTGCTTATGAGAATCCCATGTGGGACTGTGTCAAAAGCCTTACTGAAAATTAAGATATATTACATCTGCAGCCAGTGCTGGTGCTAGTCCATTGGGAGGCCCTAAGCAGGAATATTTTTCAGCCCCCCCCCTCCACACACAACACATTCTAATGATTAATAGGGGCCAACTTGAGCTGCTGGGGCCCTAAGCAATTGCTTAGTCTGCTTATGCCTAGCACTGGCTCTGTCTATAGCTTCCCCCATCCACTAGGCCAGTAACTATCAAAGAACCAAACCTGTAGGTTGGTTTGGTTCTTGACAGATCCATGCTGGTTATTTACAACCCTACTATCCTCTAGGTTCACATGACATCCTGTGACCCAAAACTGCCAAGTTTTGCCCAGTCTAATGTTAGCTATTGCACTTTTTTCAAGACTAGGAGTATTAGTGGGATCCTGGCCACATTTGAATTTGGACATGGCCTTATGCCTACCAACATTTTCCTTGAAGCTGCCAGTTGGACGTAGTGCAATTTTTCACTTTCTATCTTAAACAGTGGTGTAATATTATAGTGCACTGCTAGCTGTCGATCACATTTCCACCTAGATGTGGCTGTACTTCACTGATGAGGGACGTGATTTCTCTATATTGTCACCCATCTGCCAAACAATGGCAAATGTCCGGGTTGCTAGTTGGTTTCCTGTTGCAGGAGAAATCAGTGATGAGGAATCTGTGTATATTCTTAGTGTAACTTGTTGTATTACACATATGCAACTGTCCTTGACCAGGCATATAGGTACTTCTCTTTCAGGGATCTTAGCCCAAACACCAATGTCTGGGTCATGGTTTTTCCCCAGGAACCAACTTGCTCATGCACGAAAATGAAATGAGCATACTTTAAGACTATGTGTAAAGGGACCATCTGGTGATCCCTTCCCTAATGATGTTAAGGTCTATGTGGTAAAGTGGTCATCAAGAGGTTAATTGGGTTACTTAGAGTATTGCATTGAAGGACTACGCCTCCCCTCCATTACTTCCTGTTTAGTTAGTGGGAGTCCCCCCAGCACCGCACTTGCACACGCATGCACACACTCTGTGATGCAATTAAATAAAACCGCAAGTTCCGAGCCTGCAGCTCTGAGAGTAGATTTTTTTTTATTGCACTAAGCAGTCCCTTTACAAGAGCCTATATCCTGCCCCGTGGTTCACCTATATAACAGGAGATAAAAGGTGCAAGAAGCTGCTTCTCTCCTACAAGTGGCAGGGATACATCTTCCATCAGCATTCAAGAGTACTAGCAGAGTGTACTAGATCCTGCATTGTACTGAGCCCAGGGCTACAAAGAGATGGTGATGCAGCAGATAGGATGTCCAGAAAAGCTCTCATCTGATGATTATGCAGGCTGCAGTCATTGGCATGTGCTATCCAGGGTTGCACAGTGGTCCTTGTCAAAGTAGCAGTAAAGTTCATTCTATTCCACCATGGAATGCCCCAGTCCACCCCTTGTAATCCAGCTCTGGTCAACAGGCTTCCTATAGCTCAGCAGGTACCTGCCAGGATCTCTTTTCCACCAAGCAGCATTGTCCAGAGAAGGGTTGAACCACAATTTTATGAAGAGCTTCATGATTAAATGTGCTATGTAATGTAACAGAGGGGTAGCCGTGTTAGTCTGAATCTGTAAAAAGCAACAGAGGGTCCTGTGGCACCTTTAAGACTAACAGAAGTATTGGGAGCATAAGCTTTCGTGGGTAAGAACCTCACTGCATCTGAAGAAGTGAGGTTCTTACCCACGAAAGCTTATGCTCCCAATACTTCTGTTAGTCTTAAAGGTGCCACAGGACCCTCTGTTGCTTTATGTAATGTAAGATATTTCAGTGATCAGATGTGTAAGGCAGTATTTGATCTACTGAAAACTGAGGTTTTGTAACAAATCTCTATAAGGTTAGTTAATCATTAGTTACAGATTTAGGGATTGGTTTTCAAAAGCTGAGAACCCAGGAATGTGTGTTTCAAGTTACAGTCATTGTGAATACAAACTGGGCATCTACACTTACAAATACGTGGTCCTCAATTTTCAGAAGTGACTATTGATTTTGGGTGCCCTACTTGAGCACTTTAGAGACCTGATTTTCAAAAAGTTCTCAGCACCTCTCCTTTGACACCTTTAAGGTGCCTCAAGTTGGGCACCCAAAAATTGAGGTGCCCAAAGTCACTGATCATTTATGAAACATAGTCCCTAATTTGTGTAACCAATTTTGATAACTGTATACAAATTAGCTAATCAATTTTACATACATCTCATAATATCTTAGGGTTTTCTAATTTTTTTATTCAAATGTAAACCAACACTTGCAAATAGGCAGACTTGGTGGTAAATTCCCAGATTTTGCAAGTGAGGGGTTATATTTGCAGAACAGGACACCATCTGGATAGTACCCTATAATTCACTGTCTGAGGAGAGGGGTTTGGATTTTCTGCAGGTTTAAGCTTGACTCACTGCTAGTCCAGAGTTGATTTATACCAGCACTACCACACGCAGGCAGGTTCGCCTAAGCCCCACAGAATGTAATTTAAATCCTGATGAATGAGTATGCAAAAGATTTAAGAAATAACCAAACATAGAAGGCCAACCACCTAAACTGTATCTGGGTGATTTGCACGCAGACCAAGTGGGTATGAAAAACCCATATTTTGTGCATAGCTCTTCCTGAAGAGCTCTGTGTAGCTCGAAAGCTGGTCTCTCTCACCAACAAAAGTTGTTCCAATAAAAGGTATTACCTCACCCACCAGGCATGTAAATAGGCAGTTGTGTGTGGTATGTCCATTGGTAGGAACAAAGGTGGGAATTTGCATGCTCAAAAGATATGTGCTAATTTTGTAGGTGAAACATCCTTTGAACAGTTGATACATAGGATGTGGGCACCATCACTTCAATAATCTGATTTTTTTTTTTAATTACAAGTAAAATAGCAAATTCATTTGGATTAACCTCCTATAAAAATAAAGATTTTTGTTACATTTTATATAAGCATCTCTAGTAGGCAACGTAATACTTTCAACCTCTAAGTCTACAGGAATAATTCCTATGTATAATTGCTAGCACTTCAGTTTGATTAAGGGTAGGGCAGTCAGGGTCAACTTGCTGTTGCTTGACCTTGTTCTCCTGAATATCCTTTTCCTTCTACTCACACATAAGTGAGAGGTATTTTCTCCCTGTAAAATATGTGGGAATGAAGTTCCAAAATTCCTCCTGGCCTATTATAGTTTTAAAAAAAATACAGCCCAAACAAGTTGCCCTGTTACGGGTGGCACCTCTCCCATATGCCCCCTTGTGGCCCTTCCTCTCCCCTCAGGTTCTTTCAGTTACCAGACCTCGGTTGGCTCAAGAACATGCACCTCCATAGTGGGGTCTGATGGTATTAAGTTTTATACAAAGGGTGACTTGCTTTTAGTTGCCCCAAGTCATCCTGCTTCGGGTTCCTATAAGAGGCCTGGTCAGCTCTTCGTCCCAGTTCAGGAGGAACACACACACCCCTGGCCCCCCAGAACTGGCATTGTGCTTCAAACTGTCACTCTGTCGCTAGCCCCAGCCCTCTTCCTTGGGGCCGGGTTATAATTTAGCAGCTGTAGCGCCTTAGCCAGCTTCTCCATCAGCTGGCCCCTTTTCCCTCAGCTAATCCTTAGGTTAGGACAGTGGTTTTCAACCTTTTTTTCATTTGCGGACCCCCAAACAATTTCAAATGGAGGTTGAAATCTTAGACATAGACTGAGAATGCCAGGTTGAAAACCACTGGGTAGGAGGGTCCAGGAGGTAGCTTTCAGCTGGCATCTTCTCCTTGCTAATTCAGGGATCTGCAGGAGCTGCCTTATTCCCTGCAGCATCATCTACTACCCTGCTATGAGGGAGGAGGGGCATTTATGCTGGTCTCGTTCTCCCAGCTCATTCCCAGTTGGTTGCAGGGAGACCTGCCCTCTCTGCAAGTCCCCTGGCTCTAAGCCCTTGGAGATATAGTGTCAGGATTTGCTCCCAAGTACCATTCATTCCTAGGACTACTTCCTGTCCCTCCACATCCTCCTTAGGTCCTTATATTGGAGATTTCAAACGCTTAATGGGCCATGCCACCTGGTGGGGTGGACTGACCACTAGGTGCTACTGCCTTTCAGGGGGCAGACTACCTCATCACATGCCCAATGTTTACATATTCTTGTGATAGCCCTTTAGACAGCCTTAGTACAGGTACCTTTATCTGATACATCCCACTGTACTGGAGACATCTTTTAGTAATCAGGGTTATAGCCTTTGCACTTATGGGAGTATCCTGGTATTGATCCACTTGTGGAACACCAATATGTCTTCTTCACAAAAATTGATGCTGAGATATGGCAGCATGGCTACATGGCAAGGTGTACGCAGTTATTCTAGCCAAACAGATATTGTTCAAACAATGGAAATGCAGAACAAGAGAAACCTCCTAGCACTTCCTTCCCCAGTTATGTGAATGTGATTTCCAGAACTGCCCAGAACCCATAGTAGGGGGGAAGCCTTGGGGAAGAGTGTCTGTTCCTAGTTGTGGGGAGCTTGAGGAAGGGAGCACTGGGAGGCTGGCATCCCTACCGGGAGAGACCAAGGGTTATGGGTGATTGTCTGTGTTGTACAGTGGTGGTTGCAGTGATGAGGTGCACATCTCTGCACACAGGAGTAAAAAGTGTGTTGTGTTAGCTGCCATCGCTTTTCATTTCCTTGCTTTTGTGTTATGTATAGAGCAACCTTAACTTACACACAGTGTTGCAGTGTTATTGGGTACTAATGAAATACCGAAGGCCAGATCCTTGGCTCTGTTACAGCCCCTTTATATTGGCCCAGCATTGCAGTTGGCTTAATCAGCCTTCTTAGGCTACGCCAATGTCTGGGAATCCCTGGGTGGCACAAAGGAAAAAGTTTTTGACACAATCATAATGAACCAACCTGTGGGTTCAAAAAGGGGACTTGACGTTTCTACGGGTAATGCAACAATCCACAGTTAAGTTAGACAGGATTACAAAAGGCATGTAGAGTACAAACCCTCTTGCTTCAGGGCAGAAGCCAACCACTAACTGATGGGGATCTAGGCATAAACTTCCCTTATGGGTAGGGTATTCTATAATTGTCCAGTATGGAAGTTTTTACAGCTTCCCCTGAAATATGTAGCCATTGTGGAATGCAGGATTGTGGGTTAGACGCACTGTTGGTCTGATTCAGTATGACAATTCCTGTATTCCTAATGTTTCATGAGCAAAAGTCACAGCAAACAAACTATTCTTTTCTCAATGTATTGCCTTCTTGATGAGTGCATATATTTCTGATTAGACATAATGGAAGCAATACAGCCCTCAGTGGCAGAACACACCCTCCTTTGGAATAAGATTAATTGCTAACTAGTCATAGAAAGACTTGCACAACCTCTTTATCCATGAGATTAGAGAGAAAAAGGGGTGGTTATTTACATGTCGCTTTCAGGAATGTCTTCCCTCAATTGCAGCAATTACTGAGTTCACCTATTGGTAGAACCAACCACCCGTACATGAGCTGAAAACACGGTGGATCTTGTCTCACATCACCAGTGTAATCCCACTGACTTTAATTAAGTTACTCTTGCTTTACACTGCTTTAAGAAACAGGAGAAATCAGGCCCCTGGGATGTTTATTTCGCTATTTCTTTGACATAGAAGATCAGTGGTCAGAAACATCAGTTAGCAGGTTTTCCTCATGATTTTTAAAAATCAAGAGCCGATTAATTTTTAAAGAATTTTAAAATCTTTAAAATATCTCATCAAACTAACTGGTAAAATAAGGTTGCCTCACAGGGGAGAGAGGAAAACAAATTAACAAGGGTCCCCCTGTGAGAATGTGCTGTCCTACAAGGAACATCCACTAGGTACCGAAAAAAGCAACAGTCCAGGAGTGCTGCAGAAAACTGAACGAACAAAATTTTGTGGATCAGGTTATGATTTCCATGTCAGTGGGATAAATCCTAAGAAATTGTTGATATTCAGTGGTTTCATGAGTTCTTGTCTCTTCCTGAAGTACCACGTGCCTTTTGCATTTAGGCGCCATCCAGCAAATATTTTAAGCATGTGCTTATCCTTAATTTTGACTTCATTGGGATTATTTGTGTGCTTAAAGTGCTTTGCTGGCATGGTGCCAGAGATTTGTGATTGTTAAATCTCTTTATTGTTCCTGTTCTTAGATAGGTGGTGATTAAATAAATAAAAATAACGGGCCTGATTATGAGCGCATGCCACCTTTACCGCTGCATGACTCCATTAACTTCATGGACTTATTCCTGATTTACTTCTGGATAAGTGAACCCAGTATCCAGTTCAGAGTTTGTTTAAAAAAAAAATCCCACCCTGGAGATCACATTTAAATTTATTCCTGTGTAAATAGCAATGTGATGGCTTTCTTTTGTTTACCCTCCTATCTTCTTGAGTAACAAAAGTACCAAATGATTTGCAAATGCTGTACAGTAAGTTAGCTTTTTTTTTATATCGATTCAGACTTTTAAAAAAATCTCCTTGGGAAGCCTTGAGGCTAACTGAGAATGATAGGAAATCATTTATCACAATTACAACATACTCTGGCTTCTGTGTGGTTTCTGCATCTGGGTTTCATGAGTTCATGCTTGTGTTCTCCCAAGAGTCCTATGGAAAAAAACATATCTGGATATATTTTTCCCCTGGCAGTATAGATCTTACCACAGGATGATACAATATAATTGTTTTTTCAAAACTCAAAAAGGGTGCTTCTGCCTTTCCATTCTTGAACTCGCTCGTTTCACTGTGAGCCAGGGGCATTTCCTAGCCTACTGAGAACATCAAAAAAGTCCTCTTGCAAACAAATTGTAGTCAAGAATTCTGCATGGAGATAATTTCCTATGTCTTTAGAAATAACTTTGCTCAAAAATATTTATCACTTCTTTTTTTCAAACTAATATTAACAGATGTTAACATAATATTTTTGGTTCACTTGTAATCAGTTATTACAAAGAGAGGGAAGCAATGTAATTTTAATTGCTGGTCACAATTGCCCAGTATCAAATCATTGATAAAACAGTGTAATCACACCCTCTGTTCTGCACACATTTGCACACCATGGTAATGGAAGTGGTGTAAGAACCAGAATAGAAGGAAGGACGGTTTACAAAAGCCCTTTAAAATGGCAAAGTGACAACAATATCAAAAGCCTGATTTAACAAAGTACTGTTTGAATTATTTAGGGCTCAATCTTGAAAGGCCTAAATTTCATGCTTAGTCCCATTGGACCAATTTTTCAGGGGTGCTAGAACTCTGATACGTTCATCTGAACAGCGTGCGTGTATGTGTGTGCGCGTGCGCGCGTGTGCAATCATGTTATTAAGACACCTTAATCTTCCCTAATCCTGAGGCTGACTGGGTGGGGACCATCTGCATCCCTTGTGTAATTAGAGCACCTCAAAGTTGTTCCAAATCACTCTAAGTTATCATAGCCCTCAGGGGTCATTTCTCAGTCTGGGATTGCCAGAGCATGGCAGGGCTTTGGCCGCTTTCTCATGACCCAGATACATTCCTTAGGCCCGGGCTACAAGCACAGTTTCTGCAAACCTGGATCTAGCTATATCATTTCCGTCTACAACATTCTTGGACTTTCCAGGAGGCTAATATTGTGGTGGAAAGCATGGTATGAAGGGTGAAATCATTTTCAGTATGCTTCTGATATTCAAAGAGTAGAACTGGAAGATGTTTCGACAAAACATTGGCTGTGATTTTAATAACAGAAAGAAAAGATATCTAAGGATGGCGAGAGAAAGAAAGTGAAGGTGAAAGAGAGAGAGGGCTGTAAGGACAGAATTGGAGCACTGAAGGGGGAGGGAGGAGGGAATAAAGATAGTTACATAACAAACTAGCCCCAAGTAACCCATCCAGGCAAAGAGGCTGTGAAATCACCAAAGGTTTGCTATTTATTTTAACCTGAGTCAAAATCTGAAGTTATATACTGAGCTAGGAAATGTACATTTTATTGTATTGTGTATTCCTATGTAATTTCCAATGAAATAAAACAAGTATTGTTTTCAGAAAAATGGAAACTTTTTTAGATGTCCAGGAGTACTTTCATGTGGAAAACAGATAAAGATCTTGCATCCTTAGTTATCAATTATCTCAGTCACTTAAACTGCTGACACAAGCTTCTGTGCTACAGGGTGAAAAGTACGTTCAGCAACAAATCTGAGAAAAGAACCTACAGTGAATACTCAATGGTTTTCTGTGTCTCGTTTCTCACGTCAGATAAGAACACAAAAGTCATGGGAATTCCTCATAGAATCCTGAATGAACATTTCTAATCTAACAAAGTAGATAAAATGATATCACTCTGAATTTATATAACTGTGTGTATGTGGGGGAAGGATGTAGTTTAAAACACCCCCTTTTAAAGAACATTAGAACAAATCTGCTCTCATAAGTGAATGAATTAGGACATAGAACTTTGCTGAAAAATTCCTCATGGATTTACAAGTTGCTGTAAATCCCTGGGGAGATGGATTTTGATCTGTAAACCTGTCCTAGGTACACAGATCTGCATAGTATAGTGAACATTTGGGAACTGACATCTTTCCACAACAAAGACACCTCTGATTCTAAAAACCAGACCTATCTGCCCTTTTTTTATCCCCTGCGTTATATCAGTGTAGACTTAAATACACGTTAATAGTTACTAACTTTAGGAAGCAAAGATTTGAGAATACAGTGTGAATGGAAAAATTAAATGGAGTAATTCTGAATTAAAGAAACTTGTGACAATTTTCTTTTGTGTCCCTTTTACTGTGCACATGCCTGGAAAAATGATTTAATGTTTATTGTTTAGAATGTAGTTTGCAAAAATATTTATTCTCTAGTCTTTATCCTCTGCTTGCTTCAGTGCCAAAGGAAAGCAATTACTCCAGTCTATAATACTATTCAGAATTTTTATTGTGCAATGTATCTAGATCAGCTGATATGAATTCCTGTCAGAGCATGGGACAATTTAAAAGCAGGGCCTGAAGCTGCTGCCATTCCTCACACTGAGAAGTAACACAGAGCTTGATTGAAAGGCCACTGAACTCAATAGGAATCTTCCATTGACTTCCATGGGCTTTGCAAAGGATCGTGTTATGCAAATAATCTCACTGATTTTAATAGGACTACAGTGGAGTAAATTATTACCCATCATAAAGTAGGCAGAATTGGGCCCTTAGATATTGGACATTCTCCTTTGAGTTTACCAGGAAAGTAAAATTTACTGTTTAAGTTTTCTATCTTTTCAGTGCCTGCCTGTTAAAGACAGTACTGTATCATACACCTAGGTTGTCTTAATTACCTCGTTAGAATTGCATGCTTAAAAGTAGAGCTGGTCAGAAAATAAGGGTTTTTTTCTAGGGAAAATGTTGACTTTTCAGAGCAATATTTCAGCAGAAAACTGAAATATTTCAATTCAAAATGGAGCTCTGGTGCCTCACGGAAGTTGTAGTTCTAGTGTGCTATGCTCCCATTCTCTTTCATTGACTGGATTCTCTGGCCAGACTGTATTTCCCATGATGCACTATTTTCCCCATCTTGGTGAAGGGCATATCATAGGAATCCCTGGCTGTGGTGCATAATGGGAGATGTCCTACAGCCAGAGACCAAGGGTAGCACTTTTAAAATTCAAAACCCCCACACACCAGGCAACCCGAACCACAAGGCAACTCTGCACTCTCACCCCCTTCAACAGCCACTTATAGTATCTAGAGAGAGAGCACATATAGTGATTGATAACATCACACATCTCACTTCTTCAGATGCAAGACTTGCATCTGAAGAAGTGAGGTTCTTACCCACGAAAGCTTATGCTCCCAATACTTCTGTTAGTCTTAAAGGTGCCACAGGAACCTCTGTTGCTTTTCACAGATTCAGACTAACACGGCTACCCCTCTGATACATCACACATCTCCTCACTCTTGCACGACTCAAACCCTCTCCCCTACACATGCGCAGTGCTCTTGCGTATTGGTGGGCAGACAGCTGCTGTATTTTCAACAGTTTTGATCTGTTATCACTTAAACTGCATCTTTAGCCGGACACAGAAACTTTTAACATTAGATATCCCAATATGATGATAATGCAAATCTTTAGACCCACAGATTAAATTATTTTTCTGGCAACTGGCAAACCCATAAAAAAAAAACTGGTCAGGCTGTTCAAATACCATCCCAGGTGGTAACCCTACAGAGAGCCCAGAGCTTGGAGGAAATGTGAATATGAGGCAAGTGACCAACAACACCCATAAGGCACTGTGGTGTTATTTTGAATTTAAATATTTTGGTTTTCAGCTGAAATAGTTGTTTTCATTTTTTGGTGAAATATCAACATTTTCCTTGGAAAGCTGACACTTTTTGTGGAAAATGTAGATTAGTTGAAAACCCAATTTTCCTCAAAAGTAATTTTGATGAAAAATTTTCAACTAGCTCTTCATAAAGGTTTTTCTTTTGTGGTTACCCAATTGGGAAAAAATGGAGAAGAACCTGATAGACATCCAGATCCTTCAAAACCTGGAATATGTACTCTAAAAGATGTGGGGTGGTTTTTTTTTTTTGCCAAATTCTGTATTCTCAGTTACAAAAAATGGGGTTTTGGTTTTGATAGTATTACATCTTCTATAACAGTTTATGGGAAATCTCATATGTATTTTATCTTATGGACCAGATTCACAGCTGGTGTAAGTAGTTGTAACCCCACTGAAGAGCACGTTTGGAACCATTTCTGATGTTCAGACCCTATTTAAAATAAAATTTGCTCTTTCTGAGTATTAGACTTGATCAAACAAACAAAGGAACCAAATTTCCATGATAAATGTTGCTTTTCAAGTATTGGTTTCCTCTCCAAACAGTGAAAACTGTGCAAATCAGTAAGTGCACAGAGAGGACACACTTCCATTAGCATTGAATAATATTTTATACCCAGAAGCGGGGTGTAATAATGAAGCACAACTGGTGCATAACGAAGCGCTATGTCCAGCATATCGTTAACATGTAACATTGACATTTTCTGTTCTATGTTGGTCCTTGTATCACACTCATCACCACAGTGTCTGAGCACCTTCAAGTAGTGCATTAAGCAAAGTGACTAACATCTGTCATGTACTGTTTGTCCTCTCATCTTCTCCCCGGGGGGAGAAGAGTGTGCAGTGGAGTGTCTTGTTTTCATATGGTTTTAGGTTTGTGAGGTTTTTTTACATATAAAAATGTGGTGCATTTTTGTTAGAGAAGGCAAGGTCAAAGGAATGTGCCTTGCACTTAGAGCAGAAAATGGTGAGGTTTGTGATGGTCCTTTAATTCTTGGGGGAGTTCATTCCAGAGTACAGGACTGCCCCCGATACATTTTTTGTCTTTTTTGCACAGACAAGCTTTGCCCTTATTGTAGAGAGTTCCACTGTGCCAGAAGAATGGAGTTGTCAGCCACGGTCTCCATCCCAGAGCTTTAGCTCTAGCTGGTCTTTTAGATATCCTGGGCCAAGGCCATGGAGTGTCTGGAAGATAAGGACCAAGACCTTGAATTGTTTCAAAATTCTATGGGAAGCCAGTGTTGGGTGGAGGACGGGTGTGATGTGCTCACCTTATCTGTGTTGCTGAGGAGATGCACTGCAATGTTCTGTACTAGTTGGAGTTTCCATGCATGGAAGGCTTCGTGCTCAGGGCTATTGCATAGCTGTAATCCATCTGAGAGGTGATGAAAGCGTGAAAAATTAGATCTGCCAAATTTGGAGGGAGTCTCTTAGCAACTGCAGATGCTGGAACCAAGAGTGCTGGGGGTGCTACCACACTCCCTGGTTTGAAGTGGTTTCTATCATATACAGGGTTTACAGTTTGATTCAATGGCTTTCAGCACCCCCATTATACAAATTGTTCCAGCACCTCTGACGGGAGATGATAGAGAGTATTACTCACAGATGCTACTATGTAATAGCGTAGCATTAGTGAGGAACCCATGTGTATTCCTAAACTGTAGACTATATTTACTTTGTCTTTGCGTATTCATCAAGCCAAGCAATAGCGTTCTTAGTGGCCAAGTGGAGCTCTCGGAGCCTACCACTGAATTTGGCTTCAGGAATGTGCATGGTTACATCCATTTTGAGATGGAGATATGGATGCTGCAGTAGCTGCCAGGTCACCTGCACTCTGACTAACTGGAAGATCAGGCATATCCTCACCATTCACATCCTCACTGGGGCCGGAAGGCTCACCGTGAACACTTGTGTCTATGTATCTCAGGAGAGCTCCTTCCTGCTTAGCTAGAAAAGCTTCCTTTGCTTTCTTTCTTTTTCTGAATGCTGCCCCAGAGGGGCGTTTTCTTCTTTCACTCAGGACTGCTGTTGTGTTAGCTATAGTGGCTCTCAACACTCAATTGAAGGGGACAAATAAGCAGGCTGGTAGCAGGGCCAGAGTGAGGGAAGATATCAGTGTCTTAAGGGCCTAACTGGCTCCTACTACTGCAGTTGACTGCCTGTTCTTCTCAAGTGGGTTCAGGGAAGCATCAGGAAACAGGAAGTTCCCTGAGAAGCTGGTGTTAATCAGTCCAGGATCCTGGGGGTGCTAGAGTGGTACAGAAGAGGCTCCTCCTCCTCCTCCTCTCTCTCCCTGCAGCTCCTGCTGCTTTCTGTTATTCCCTCACCTTTTCTCTTGCCTGCCTATAATGTCTCTTGTGCTCCCCTTCCTCCAGCACAGCGCTTCACCATCTCTGTGCATCTAGAGCAGATAGAATACTTATGCACCAGCAGTAGACACAATTTTCTACACTCAGGGTCCTAGTGGCGCCCCCCTCCTCCCACAGTCTGGCACCTGAGGTGGCCGCCTCAGTTCGCCTCATGGTAAGGCCAGCCCTGCTTCTCAAGCAAGTTGCCAGCTGCAGTCTCTCTCCTGATGTAAGGGCGAGCAATGTGGCTCAGAACTGGAAGCCATGGAAGATGAGTCGGTTGGAGAGTTCCTATGATGATGCACATTGTTGAGATGAGTTGCTTGTCAACAAGTTTGATGTATGCCAACCGACTTCATACAGTACTCTGCTATTGAGTCTGAGATGGCAAGGGCTGAGGTCCTTAGAGTTGGAGCATCTGCTCCCCATATAGAACCTGCCAGTTTGCTGAGAAGGTTGTTGCATGTCTTGACCTTCTCTACTATCTTGCTTATGTGATTTTTGTATGTCAGTGGTCAGTCGAGGGTCACGCCTAAATAAACTGGGTATGCTTCAGTGGCAATGGATCAGCGTTTTCATTGCACCACCTGTCAGTATCCGGCACAGTCCAGGGAAGGTAATGATCCTCCTAGAAAACCGAATTCCGCATGTTCATACTTGAAGAATCCCAATATTGCCACTTCTGGTAACCCTAAAACAGTGCAATCCCATGGTTTTCATACCATCAGGCCCTCACTCCAAGTCTTACAACTCAACGTTGAAGGTTTATCAACAGCCAAGCAATGTTTAATCAGTGTTCTTGCTCATCAACATGCTATCGATGTGAGCTGCGTGGACTACATTGATCAATTGTTGGTTTCCTTTTGCCTTTTTGGTTTAACTCTAGTAAAACTGGATTTGATTTTTTTTTTTTAATTATGCATTCAGCTGGCATGACATTGCCTTCTTGGTTTGGACATTGTAACTAGAGCTGCGGGGAGCTCATCAGCAAGGTCAGATGAACTCGTCTTTCCACCATCCTCCTGGGAAGTTACTCCTTATCAGCAAGCCTGATTCCATCCAATGAGGCTTTCTAGGAGGAGTGAGGCTGAGCAACGTGTGAAAACTAGAGCCCCAGGGTCACTGTAAAAATTAAATATTTTACATGTGTGGCATCCCACCCACTCTAGCCACAGAACTGAGATGTGACGTTCTGACAGAGCATTGTATTAGGGTCTTTCTGAATGTGAGTACAAGACAATCATGTTGCATTTGTGATGTCCACAAAAGGGTTAATGTCCTTTCTGAAATCAATAGGTAACAACATCAATGCAACAACAGGGTAGGGAGAATAAATTAGTCACTGTTAGCTTATTAACAAGGAGGAGGGGATGAGGTTTATGTGTTACTATTTACTTGAGTTAAAAATCATTTTCTGCCCTTTTTTTTTTTTAAGTTTTACACACAACTCCTTTACTATGGTTCGTGCCTCTCAATATGTAACTTTTATGGAAATAGTCTGAGTTAATGAAACTACCAGAAAGAGAGGAGGCAAAGATCAAGTTCTTCAAAAGTGAGTAGTGATTTTTGGATGCCTCAATCAGAGACACTTGTGGAGCCTGATTTTTTTCAGAGGGTGGGTGCTCAGCCCTTTTTGAAAATCAGGTGCTTTTTAGGTGTGTCAAATTGGGCAACCAGAAACAGAGCCATCCAACATACATGTAAAAAATGCTGCACAAACTTTAACTCATCACTGTTCAAAATCTCCACCAAAGCATCTGAAAATATTTCAGATCAAGGGTACTTTGATGTGTGGAAATAGTGGGTGTTGCCCCACTTCCATCACTTATAGTGATTCAACCTGAATATCTAACTCAAGACTAGAAAAAGAAAGGGCTTTGTCAAATACCTGAGCTTACTCTGTAAGGAAAATGGAGCTGCCATTGAGAATGTTATAACATTCTCTGAGAGGTGGTGCTGTTCATTGTCACTGCAGTGGTGTGTGGGTTAGTTACTGTTTTGTGCATCCCTTTTTTCATTTACAAAGAGGGAACCATTATCACACTTTTACAATTTTTGTCTGCCATGTACCTTTCCTTGTTGGTTGTGCATAGAGGTGCAGTTCTAAAGATAATAAAAGAAACATACAGCATATGAGTTCACATTTTACAGCCATATGGTAATAAGAGTTGCACAGATGTTATGAGGAATGTGAAGGCATGTCTTTGCCTCCTCCCTCTACTGTCTTGTTGATAGTGTAAGTTTGCTAAGTTAGGAACAATATGTTCTAGCTGGACATGAACTCATAACAGCATATGTTTGACAATACATTTTATTTAAGGTCAAGTTGTCAATGGGTGGGCCTGGGCATGGCTGAAGGTTGCAAGATTGCAGTGTAGATTTTCATTTTTCCTCAAGGGTTGAAGGGACAGAGTTCAGAGAGAAGGCAGCAACATCTGCGGGGGAAAAAGGTTCAGAATACCCAAATGAGGTTTATTTTACCTTCCTAGTAAGAGTACATGAAAATAATCCATATGATAAGACGTTATAGTGGATCACAGATTGAATGAGTCAACAGTGTGATGCAAAAAAGGCTAATATCTTTCTGGAGTGTGTTAACAGAAGTGTTGCATGCAAGACATGGGAGGTAACGCTTCCACTCTACTCAGCATTGGGGAGACCTTAGCTGGAATACTGTGTCCAGTTTTAGGTGCCACACATTAAGAAAGATGTGAACAAATTGGAAAGTCCAGAAGATAGCAACAAAAATGTTAAAAGGTTTAGAAAACCTGACCTAGGAGGACAGGTTAAAAAAACTGGGCATGTTTAGTTTTGAGAAAAGGTTGAGTGGGGACCTAATAAGTTTTCAGATAGGTTAAGGGCTGTCCTAAAGAGGACAGTGATCAGTTGTTCTCCATGTCTACTAAAGGTAGGACAAGAACTAATGGGCTTAAAGTGCAGCAAAGGAGATTTCTTTAGATATAAGGGAAAACTTTTTAACTATAAGGGTAGTTAAGCTCTGGAATAGGTTTCCAAGGGAGCTTGTGGAATCCCCATCATAGGAGGTTTTTAAAAACAGGTTGGACAAACACCTGCAGGGATGGTCTAGCTTTCCTTGATCCTGCCTCAGTCTGGGGGGAGGGGAGGGAGGCGGGCGATGGACTAGATGGTCTCTCAAGGTCCCGTCCATCCAGAGTAAAGCTAAGATACCCCGCCATTGAAAAGGATTGAAGACAGTTTGTAGTTATTTATATTACAGTAGTATCCTGAAGCCGCATTGTACAAAGATATAGTGTAAGACACCATCTACCCCCAAATAGCTTGCAATAACAATAGACAAGACAGACAGAGGAAGGAGAAACACAGAGGTGGGGAGAAACATGCAGCATGTCAGTGACAGAACCATGAATAAAATCCAGGTTTCCTGACTCCCACTCCAGTGAATCCAAACAGAGAAGAGGCCATTAGAGCTTGTGTTTTGGTTGTCTTCGGCTGCAGGTACTGTGAGGACATCTTTCTGGGTTCTACAGCACCTAGATTGACCCTTTTGAAAATCAGAAATACCTTGAAGAAAGAGAGAGAAAGCTGAGGAAAATTAGAAGGAAGAGGGGAGAGAGAGAAGCATGGGAGGACCACAGAGGAGGAGAGGGAAGGAGGGAAAAATAGAGAATGATCTGAAGGTGAAAACGAGCGATGAAAAATAGTGTGATGGAAATCCAGGTCCTCCTCTTGCTCACACATAGACTTTCAAGGTTGGGAAATGTTGTTTATCCTTCATTTATTTCCTTGGCCCAGAAAGGGGAACTTCAGGAGTGGGGAAACTCAATGTTAGCTGGTGCTGATGAAATCTGTTGGTCCAGTTGCAGTTAGGGACAGGGGAATTTTCAGGCCAATCATGGCCCAGGTGATGAGAACATATAGCAGCACATTGAGCCCTGGAAGTGTCAATAGCTCCTAATGTCTTTAGGCTCCAGGATCTGACAAAAGGGAATTGTTAATGAGGCCTTTAAGATATTTGCTGTTGCCTAGTGGTGCACACCTATAAATATTCAAGGAATTATGGGTTTCTGGGCTGAGATTTGTGAACCAATCCTCCTTAGCTTGAACCTCAGCTCTCTTCCCAAATGGAACTGGAAATTTTTATATGGTGTGTGGCTTGCTTTAGTTAAATTAGATCCCTCTCTTCCCTGTCTCCCTTTTCCTGTCTGCTTCCCCCAGATCACTCTGTCAGTATCCAGGCTGCTTTCAACTCCAGCACTAATTTGGAGCTTTCCTCTGAATGTATCCTGGCCCATAAGTAATGGGGAATCAGAGATGGAAATGATAACCAATCAGATTATCTTGCATTCCCACCTGCTGCTGCAGGATTTCCCCCTGCTGCGTGGTCTCAAAGGCTTTTGCTTTAAATACCTGAAGCAACAAAAATTCTATACGCCAACTTTGGGAGATTAGTAGACTACACTGTTCTGCAATTTTTCCTGATACCAGTCTACATTTTCATCTGTTCAATGTCATGATTCCAATATCCTATTTATAACTGGTGTTGGGTGAATCTCAAAGGCTTCAGAGGCTTATTTCAGTCTAGTTAAGCATCCAAAAATGCATCTGCTTATCTGAATTCTCTAAATCTTGTGGGAGTCTCAGGCCTAGTTTCCACTCTCCCCATGCTGCGCATCTCCTTGCAATAGGCCCTGCTCCTCGTGTTTATCGTGTCAAGGTGGTTGGGTACTGGCCAGTTTTGAATCCCTGACTTTCCAGTGTATAACCATGTCATTACTAGCTCTTCAAAGAGCTCCAGTATAGAACTATGTAAAAACAACTTGACTCTTTGCATTTCTCGTTGACAATTTCAGACTTTACGCACCAAGGGGTCAAAGCAGTTGGTTAGGATCATCGGAGAAATTATAAATAGAAATTTAAACAAACTGGCTTGTTTAAAGTAGTATTACACCCCAAACACCATCCCTCAAAATGATCCCAAACCTACATCCTTCAGTGAGGCCTTTCTTATGCATCACATCTCAAAGTGTGGGGTGGAAGAGTCAGAAGAGAACATGCTGGACTTCTCACTCATTCCCTTCCTTCCATTCCCTTTTAACTACCCATAGTACAATCTGGGACATGAATTGTAGAAAAGCCCCAAAGGACCTTTCAATGTTATCATCATCACAGCACCGGGCCCAGTGAAAAGGGTATAGTTAGCCCCGGGATCTTGGCAAGTATGGGGAGAGTGAACCACTTGGCAGCCCCTGAAATTGATAGGACACTAGACTGGGGGAATTAGGCTACTGGGTAATAACTAGAAAATGGCATATCATAGATTGAGGTGAGAAGAGATTTACCAGAGCAGGGGAACAATGCATTCCCATTTTTCTCCTGGGATAGCTTTTTCTTAGAAAACAGCCTCAAAATTGCTATGCGGCCTCTGGGAATTTTTATGACAAATGTCAGACTTGAATGGGATCAAAACATAAAATATAAAAAAAAGTGCACTTTTTTTTTTAAAGTGGGTACATGGGTGGGTGGAATACATAGGTTAAGCAACTTTCCCAGTGCTACGCTTTCTGTTTCTTAGGGTTTACTCATCTCTATAAATTGATTGAATGATATGCATCAATGTCACAGGGGTGCTGAAAGAATTAGTATTAGTGCCCTGTTTGGAGATCCATGGATAAAAGATACTACATAGTGCAAAGTGTTCAATTGTTGGACCTCGTTGGGCCTATATTTTTTGCTTTCATTTACCCTTTTCTTGTTAGCCTGTAGACTTGCACTTCTATGGTTGCGCTCAGAGTCACAACTAGTCATTGTACCGCCTGGAGAGAACAAGCCTATTTGCACTCCTTACTGTTTTTTCATAATTTTTCCATGCCCACAGCTTTGGGCCCTGGGTGGCTGCCCTGCTCGGCCCACCCTGGTGATGGCCCTGGTAACTCTGTTGGCTGTGACATATCTAAACCTTCTCTCCTGTAAATTCTCAAGGTCTTTTATTTTGATGTGAACATGGATTAGATGTTGACTCCTCATATTCATTTTCAAGTTGTTTTAGGTTATCAAAGACTGGTATGGTTTCAAGAATTGGCCTTAAATTTGGATTGCACCATAACATTGATGCAACATACAAATGTATGTTTACAAAAGGCTGTAGACCAGGAATGACACAGGATGTCCTGATGACTGTATTTTAAAATCCCAGAAATTTTAGTCAGAGTGATACAGTCACTAATGTAAGAGATTTGATACATATCCTGCAATCCATTCTTGGGAAAAATTCTTCAGTGGAAGTTTTGCCCGACTGCAAGAATTTGCACATAGAGGTTGAATAGCCAGTTGATTTAAATAAGCAGGACTCTATTTTATATCTCATTGGAGAATCCAAGAAATGTATCAAACATTTTACATTTATTTTTCAAAGCCTTTTTTGGACTTTGAAACAGTTGTGGTATCTTTCTTCTGAGTCAATTAAAATGACTCCCAGTGTAATCAATTACTGGATTTATTTAATACTTCACCTTTGATAAGCCCTAGTCATTATTAAAATCAAGGTTTCATTAGATGTGTTAAAAGTAAAATCAGAAGAATCTTTTTATCAGTAACACACTATACTCTGATGGCGCCAAACATTAGAGACCAACAATAAAATCAACAGGTGATGAGAACAGAGCAGGAAAATGTACACTATCAGATTTCTATTTCTTTAATGGGAACATTTTGTTATAATCTGGATATGTGACATTCTTGCCTTCTTGATGTGTTTACAAAAAATGTACACAATTAAAATCAGTGGGCACTGACGAATGTAGATGTTTTAAATGACCAACTTGTAAAAGAAAGAAATACATTACACACATAAAACAGAGGTTATATCCACAGTCATGAATACACATTCTCCTTGACACAAAAACAACAATAAATAAAATCACATTATATGCATATAGTTCTACTTACATCAGTACAATATACTGTGCAGCTTTCCATTCGTTTTCTACTAGACTGATACTACATTTCTGTGTTGTCCAGTATTTTTACATTGATAATGAATAGTATCACCCCAAAAAAGGGGACAAAGTTAACTTCCACAGTCTCTATCCTGAGTCCTCTTGGTTTCGTGATAATTACATACTAGGCACAAGGAACAAAGCAAATCCATCCCATCACCTTCCCCTCCGCATTCTGCCCCAATGCCTGAGGCTTTATATTTTTAGACATGCTCAATAAAATAAACACTCTTATTTAGGTAAGCACTTAGTTTTAGAGGTGAGAGTCACCCCTGGGCAGAGGGTCAGCCCAAGTCCTATGTGCCACTTAAATTCAATTTAAGCCATATTTTGAGGTCTTAAGTGGGATTTAATTGGTGAATAGTCCTTGGGCTGGTCCTCTGAGCTTAAGTATAAAATAATATAGACCGCATCCTGTGCAGAAAGCAAGAGCTTGATCCTGCTCTCATTGAAGTCAGTAGCACATCAATGGGCGTACAATCAGTCCCTGAGTTTCTTTCTTTTCTCCCTCAACTCAACTGTGCAGGTATTAATTCTCTATTCCCAACAGACCTTTCCACTCCTTGAATTCTTTGCTACAGTAGAAGCCATTAAACAGTCAACACTTGCCAATCATTACCTCACAGTCACCCCAGATATGTACTAAATACAAAGAAAAACTTTAATGATCTCGTATACCACTGTGTGGTAACTGTTACATTGGCTTTTTTAGTGGCGCCTCCTACACTATATGGAGAAACATCCATGCATGTGGGTCATAGGGGATAAGGTGTCAAAGAAATGAACCAGATCTTCAGCTGGTAAATATCAGTGCAACTCTACTGAAGTCAATGTAGCTGTGCCAATAAATGTCAGCTGATGATCTGGCCTAATGTTTGTAAAACCCATGGTCACAGACTTCGGTGTGAGAGAATTGTGCAGTTATTCCTTGTGCGGATCAGCTTAGATTAAGAAATTAACAATTAAAACAAGATTTTTTTAAATCCCCTATTAGGTACATTTCCTCTGCTTGCTCAAGTGTCTGGTAGGAACATTCACACAACAGAAACACCAAGCAACAGTTTACACAGAGTCAGGATTTTTAACCTTCTGAAGTTTCAGCACCTAATGAATCCACGAAAGACATCTGATGTGCTGTAGTTTAACATATAAACTTTAACAGTGTCAGATTCTTCAGAGTATTTTGCCATCGATGCAGAATATTAACATTAGTGGTTAATGAGAAATTTTGAATGAACTCTAGTCCAGCACCTTTTAAGTCATTTTTGTAGGGTCTAAATGTGGTGTACACCAGTCAGAGGCATTTTGAAATGTGCATTCTGGAAGAAGCAATTCTAGATTTTAAAAAATATATCTACACAGTTATTTCATAATTAAACACTAATCCAAGAAAGTCTCCAAGTCAAGGCAATATTATTTTCCTGATGAAAAGCCAATAATATCCTTGTAAAACACCAAACCCGCCTCCCCTTTAACCCACCTGGGTAAAATATAAAGGGATGGTCTCCATTTCACATACATGCTAAATTTAAGACTGAATTAAGGCCAAAAAGAAGTGCATAGGTTTCTTGTGATTCCCAAGAGGAGAGAACACTCTCATAGCCCATGGCACTACTTGTTAACCCCTTCAGATGGTCCAGTCCTGAAATCTTTCACTGGCAACATTTCTATTGACTTCAACAGAAATTTGGCCTGCATATGGTCTATGGGATCATTCTCATTCCGTATTCGAAGATGTCTGAAAATAAGACCACACACCATTTAAACTCCTTTCTGCCTAATATTTCTATAAACAGAGATGTGCACAGTGCAAATACTTCAACTTTCTCATGTGAAATGTGTCATTTAAACAAAAGCTCCTGTACTCCTAAACTCTGCCTGCAGATATTCAGACAGCCAATGGGCGTTAGGCATATATCTGAAGGCAGAGCTTTCCCCAACATCTTTAACTGCTACCAAAAAAAAAAAAAATCATGTATGAGTCCTCTATTAACTATATCGCTTTAACACTTATGGATGTGCTTAAGTTTGTGTGCTAAAGTGCTGGGCTCATTTGTGGCCTTTATATGTTGATTTGTTGTTGTTATATGAATGTGTGTGAAATATGCATAGCCACAAACATAGGTTTTGGTTAAACAAGCTTCTGTGAAACCCACATTTTACAATACATTTTATTTACTTTTATAGCCCCTTAGATCCAAAGAATTCTTTAAAAACTTATTTGAAAATCAATGTTTTTGTTTGAATTTAAACATTGCCCTGCAGCATTTGAAGCCTAAGCACTGAGCTACTGCAGGAGAACCAGATAGGGAGACTGACTAGTCTATTTTCCTTGTCCTAATTAAGGAAAATGTAAAAAGTAAACAAACCACGTCAATGGTAAAATGTAATGTTAAAAAATTGTTCACTTTTAATAATCCAAGGGTGTTATTACTAACAGAGATTTTTAAAAAATAGCTAAACAGGCTCCATGCATTCCTCCAACAGCAGTCTGCTATGCTCCCAATGTTATGGTGCCTCCTCTGGAAGTGAATAAAGTGGGTTGTGGTGCTTTAAGCTGTGGCCAGTCCTCCACAGGAGCCCCAGCTGGTGAGACTTCCTGGGCAATGCTATCTAGGATTGCGATTAAAAGCAGGGCTGCATGATTTTTTTTTTTCAGCCTCACAGTGACTCTCTAATTACCGTTTTCTGTTTTCTCCTCAATTCCATTTAGCTGAAACAAGATCATGTGATCAAAAATTGTCCTGTTAATTATCCCAGATCCTCTACCTGGACGTAACTGTGCTTGGCACAGGACCAGGTGATGAGGACAAACGCAGCTTGAGCCCACCTTTTGTGTTTCTGATCTGTGAGGCAGCTGGGGGGGGGGGGGGGGAGGGGGCAGACCAGCCTCCCGTGTACGTCACAGCAAACCAAATGTGAAAAAATATTTTAAACTGCCCTTGGTTTACAACAAAAACATTGTGGTTTTAATTTTTGCTTTTTTCCTGCCCCTATTTTCAGTAGCAAAACAGAAAAGGAGAGAAAAGGAGAGCGGAAAAAACCCAAATGGAATATTTCCAAAAGTGAAAAATAAATCAAAATGATTTTGAAACCAGTAAAATTTTTGGCTAATATTTTCAAAAGCCGTTTCAACTAAAACATTTTAGAAATTTTCCAAAAAATTGATCAACTTTTTTCCGCCAGCTCTAGAGCAATGTGAATTTTGCTCTAACCTATGCCAAGCGCAGTGGTTCATGGCTTGAGAGGGGCCATTCTAGTGGCTATAGTGGTGCATTGGCCATGTCATTTTTTCAACAGACACACACTGCAGACCTAGGCTGTGAAATGGGGCATATTAGAGCCTCTACCTTACTCTGTGCTACCCAATGAGAGGGAATCCTTAAGGTCTCAAATCCACCATTTCCAGCTGCTTTGATCTACTCTAGAGCAGCTCCAAGAATGGGCCCCTGCCTCGATGCCTGAGGAATCTGACAGAAGTTCACAAATGCAGGCAGTAAACTGCATGCCCAGATATGTGTTTTAGAAAAAAGTAGATGAAACACACCAGCAAAATCTGTCCACACACTGAAAAAATAGAAAGCTGTAATAAAACAAATCAGGCCAAATTCTGCTCTCTGTTTACTGTAAGCTACTTCGGTGCACTTTCTCTGGATTTACACTAGTATAAATGATGGCAGAATCTGGCCCTTAGAGCAGTGGTCCCCAAACTTTTCCTCTCGCACCCTTCCCCTTACCAGTAATATAATGTGTCTGCGCCCGCCCCGGGAGCGGAGTTGTGGCCAGGCTGGGGGCCGCAGCTGGGGCCAGGAGCCGGGCCCAGCGGCTGAGAGTGGGGGCAGGAGCAGAGCTGTGGCCAGGGCCAGGAGTGGAGTCAGGGCGTCAGCTGTGGCCAGGAACTGGGGCTGGAGCGGAACTGGGGGCAGAGCGGGGCTGGATGGAGCTCCCTTCCCACCTCCTAGTAGGGGCTGGCTTGGGCCCTGCTGTGCTGCCCCCAGACGTTCCTCTGCACACACACACACCCCGGGGGTATGCCCACAGTTTGGGGACCACTGCCTTAGGGACTAGTTTTAAGGGCTCTGTTAAAGAAAAGTTTTCTTAATATGAAAAATTGCCAGGATAAACCAAAGGATTCACAAACTTGGTAATTTTTCTCGCTCTCTCAGACAATACTCTTAGAGCTGTTACTCTCCAAATCAGGCATTCTAAATAATACCTACATTTCCTGACTAGAAAGTGTTAAGAACTTTTCTATATACAGTATAAAATAACCTACTTTTAACAGAGCCAATCCTGCTCCAATTGAAGTCCATGATAAAATTAATGAGATAATTACTAGAGATATCAATGGCAGCAGGATCTGGATCAGGTCCCACAGCAGCATCTTAAAGCCCCAATCCTGCAGATGCTTTACTTTCCCCATGTAAGTAGTCAGTCTCATTGACTTGAATGTGTGTAAAGTTAAGTGTCCGCAGGATTAGGGCCTAAATTTGCAATCTGAATATTTTTTGGCAATTTTACAACTAATTAATCAATTGCATTTTAGTTTAGCTAATTAATTATTTGCATTCTGCACATGCCTGGGGAAGAGGGAGGGGAAAAAAATCTGGTTAATATTCATAAACCAAAATAACTTTTATTTACATCAATGACTTCCTGTGCACATTATTCACACTGTAAAAATATTTCTTCAAACCTTCTCACCTTGACTTTTAATCTTACCAAAGCAAAAATAGACATTTTCTAATAGAAAAATACAAGATAAAGATACCTAAAAATAAAATGCTAGCATGGAATGTCATTTTTATAAAAAAAAAAATCTTTTGAATTACCGTTACTGTACAAACACTCCCCTATCATTAATATTTACAGAGTCTAGATCGTACCCTCCTCTCACTGAAATCAGGGGGACTTCTGCCGTTGACTTCAATGGGAGCAGAAGCCAGCTCTTTAGGTACTGCACTAGCCTTTCTAAGAGGCGGTGATGATGGAGAGAGTGAAAGATAACTCTTCTGGGATGTTTTGTTATAATATAAAAGCATATGTCAGGCTGAAGAAAAAGCAAATCCACTCTAGGGTTCTGCTTCTCCCCTTGCTTATGTTTCATACCAGTGAAACTCCACTGACTGCAATGGAGCTACTCTGGACTTACACTAGTATAAGTGAGAAGAGATGCAGTCTCTGTATACCCTGTCTTGATTTTGATACTGTACGTGCAATGAAAAAATGACTTGAGTGTTTCCACCCTCTTTACTTTCTCGATAGTTATTTACATCCCAAGTGCCAACTCCTGAGATTAAACTCTAGCAGTCTAATCCTGCACCCACTGAGGTCCATGGCAAAGTGGCCCATTGGTTTCAATAATGCAGGAAGCCCATAATGAAGACATTTTTATTTTAATGGCAAAGCAGCATTGAAACCACATTTTGATATCCTTGCTTGTGATGCAGCTAAGAAAGGAAGCACTAGGAGTTTAAAAAGAAGGGGTCAGGAAGAAGCATTCCCAGCCCTAAGCACAAAACTGCTTCCCTCAATAAATGTCTTAGAAAATACCCTCTCAAAACACTAACGTCCTACAATGTGAAACTATCTTTTTTTTTTCCCCACGAGATGAAAGGCCATGTGGCATAATGTGATTAGTAAATCATTCCTGAGTTTCTGAAAGAAATTAAGACAAAATGACTCTACTGCTTAAAGAATGAGTTCTTCAAGAGCCTCTTCTTTTACACTGATGTCTTTGGTTTTGTCCATTTCCCTAAAGTTTTTTTCAGGAAGAATGGGATTTTTTTTCTTCTTTACGCAGCAGAAAAATGAGATCTAATGGAGTCTTCACGTAACTGCCGATGCTTGCCCACATTACATTCTTCCTGTTGACTTCGTCTCTCAATAGTTATTCTGTATTTCTTTCTGCATGAAAGGAGAGGAATAGAGTAAGCAATCCTCCCTCAATAACAAGATAATAGGACTTCTCTTTCAAAGAATCCCTATAGGGGACAACTGGGTTTCTGTTGAGAAATGAGAAGTGACAGAATCCGAAACCCTGGTAAAAGTTTAAAGTCGTTTGCCTTGAAGCATTTTGCCCTAGCCCAAGAATTCTGTGTAAAAGTTAACAGGCATTCTCAAGGCACGCAGACACAAACATTTTCTTTTTTGACAATTTGTGAACTAAACGATTAGGACGTTCTTGTATAGTGGCATGAGAACTATGCCAGATTACTCTTTTTGCATTGATCAGAGCCAAATTACTTTCTTATACCAGACGTGGGGGCCACTTTCTGTGGGATCTGCACATTGGATCTGGCTCTTTATGCAGTCAAAACTCCCATTGAAGCCAGATACTATCTAATTAACTCCTCACAACATCTACATGAGATAGATTAGTGTGTTTATGATATCACTGGAAGTATTATCTGTGTAATTAACACTGGATCCAGCCCTAAGGATCTTAAGGAAAACTGGAAAAGAGATTTAAATGATATCTAAGGGGTATATTAAATTGCTTGTGCATCAGCCATGGTTTTCCATGTGTGCCCACCTCAAGCCCTTATCAAGAGTTTCTTTATATTATTCATGCATCAAAGTAAGGTACTAAACCCACTTCCTCCCATAAACCTCCAGAATGAAATTTTAGAAACTGAGTCTAATATTTTTAACATTACACCTATGAGCCCACTGGGTTTCAGGGCTAATTATTCAAAAGGGCCTCAAACCAGCCCCTGTTGTATATGCAGTTTTTGCACAATATTGCTTTTGCACACAAATGACACAATGTTCACATACAAAGGAAATTTGCATTCAATTTTCATGAACAAGAGGGATTTAAGTCAGGATTTCCAAAGTTAGGCTTCTGAAGATGCAGATGCAGATATAACCTGCTAACACCCTTTTGAAAATGCTAACAAGTGCCTAACTCCCATTGAAACTGCTTTTGAAAATCCCACTAGGCATCTGTCTGAATCTTTAGGTACCTAAATACCTTTAAAAAACAGACTCTTACTGTATATATATTCTATTATTTCTTTGTGCATGGAAGTTGTTGAGGCACAAAACCAGGCCATTTTTGGAAATATACCCTTTTACTTCCTTTCAACACAATATATCGGAAGAACTATGGTTTTGATTTTTCAACAAAGTGCAGTTGTACACTCAAAGATATGCAAGAAGTTGTATGCCTAATTGTGGTAATTACACATGCAGATGACCAAATAGTTGTATAACTATATTTGCATGCACATTAGTGTAACTGCTGCATAACTGTGGATATACATACAAATAATTTTTGTGAACACAATCCCATATGCACTTTTCTTAAAATCTGGCCCTATATGTCCAGGGAATATATGCCAGGTCTGATATTTAATTCTTGCCATTCACTCTAATGGATGAATTAAGGCCCTGACCCTCCTCCCCCTAGCATCAATGGGTGCAGAATCAGTCCCCAAATGTCAAAGTCAGAAGCACTTAGGGGCAAGTCCTCTGCTGGTGCATACTGTCAGTTTACACCACCTATGGATAAGCCCCCTGGTGTGTGTAAAGTTAAAAAAAAAAATACCACCTTTACATTTTGTAGTTTCAAATTGGGAGTGTTGTAAAAGATGCAAGGGTCTGGCTGTGACCATGCACAACGTACATTATAAAGGCACATTTGTACCATTTTTTGTCTTTTTCAAAACATAAATGGGGTCTTTAATCAATCCTGTTCATTTGATAAATGGGTGCTTTGTTTGAGCCCCACAAGATGTACTGAACATGCACTGACGCAGGCAACAGTAAGTTTTCCTTGTGGACATATATCCTAGAATCATAGAAGTGTAGGACTGAAAGGGACCTGTAGAGATCTAGTCCAGTCCCCTGCACTCAAGGGAGGAGTAAGTATTATAGACCAGCCCTGACAGGTGTTTGTCTAACCTGCTCTTAAAAGTCTCCAATAACAGAGATTTTACAACCTCCTTTGACAATTTATTCCAGTGCTTAACTACCCTGACAGTTAAGAAGTTTTTCCTAATGTCCAACCAAAACCTCCCTTGCTGCAATTTAAGCCCATTGCTTCTTGTCCTATCCTTAGAGGTTAAGGAGAACAGTTTTTCACCCTCCTCCTTGTAACAAATTTTTATGTACTTGAAAACTGTTATCCCGTCCCCCTCAGTCTTTTCTTCTCCAGACTAAACAAACCCATTTTTTTTTTCAATTTTCCCTCATAGGTCATGTTTTCTAGACCTTTAATCATTTTTGTTGCTCTTCTCTGGACTTTCTCCAGTTTGTCCACATCTTTCCTGAAATGTTGCATCCAGAATTGGACACAATACTCCAGTTGAGGCCTAATCAGCACAGAGTAGAGCAGAAGAATTACTTCTCATGTCCTGTTTACAACACTGCTGCTAATACATCCCAGACTGATGTTTGCCTTTTTTGCAATAGTGTTACACTATTGATTCATATTTAGCTTGTGATCCATTATGACCCCCAGATCCTTTTCTGCAGTACTCCTTCCTAGGCAGTCATTTCCCATTTTGTATGTGTGCAACTGATTGTTCCTTCCTAAGTGGAGTACTTTGCATTTATCCTTATTGAATTTCATCCTATTTACTTCAGACGATTTCTCCAGTTTGTCCAGATCATTTTGAATTTTAATCCCATCCTCCAAAGCACTTGCAACCCCTCCCAGCTTGGTATCGTCCACAAACTTTATAAGTGTACTCTCTATGCCATTATCTAAATCACTGATGACAATATTTAAAAGAACCAGACCCAGGTCCGAACCCTGTGGGACCCACTTGATCTGCCCCTCCAGTTTGATTGTGAACCACTGATAACTACTCTCTGGGAACAGTTTTCCAACCAATTATGCACCCACCTTATAGTAGCTCCATCGAGGTTGTATTTTCCTAGTTTTTTTACGAGAAGGTCATGCGAGACAGTATCAAAAGCCTTACTAAAGTCAAGATATACCACATCTACCGCTTCCCCCTACCCACAAGGCTTGTTACCACCCTATCCACAAGGCTTGTCAAAAAAAGCTATTAGGTTGGTTTGACACAATTTGTTCTTGACAAATCCATGCTGACTGTTACTTATCACCTTATTATCTTCTAGGAGTTGTAAACTGATTGCTTACTTATTTTCTCCATTCTCTTTCCGGCTACTGAAGTTAAGTTGACTCATCTGTAATTCCCCAAATTGTCCTTATTTCACTTTTTATAGGTTGACACTATATTTGCCCTCTTCCAGTCCTCTGGAATCTCTCCCATCTTTGGTGAATTTTCGAAGATAATTGCTAATGGCTCAGATATCTCCTCAGTCTGCTTCTTGCGTATTCTAGGATGTATGTCATCAGGCCATTGTGATTTAAAGACATCTAACTTGTCTAAGTAATTTTTTCCTTGTTCTTTCCCTATTTTACCTCTGAACCTACCTCATTTTCACCTCATTCATTAAGTTAGATGTCCAATTGTTACTAAACTTTTTGTGAAAAGTGAAACAAAAGTCATTTAGCACTTCTGCCATTTGCACATTTTCTGTTATTGTTTCTTCCTCCCCCCCTCACCCCCCATTGAGTAATGGGCTACCCTGTCCTTGGTCTTCCTCTTGCTTCTAATGTATTTGTAGAATGTTTTCTTGTTACCCTTTATGTCTCTAACTAGTTTGATCTCGTTTTGTGTCTTGGCCTTTCTAATTTTGACCCTACGTACTTGTGTTATTTGTTTATATTCACCCTTTGTAATTTGACCTAATTTCCACTTTTTTAGGACTCTTTTTTTGAGTTTCAGATAATTGAAGATAAATTAAAAATCTTGGTAAAGCCAAGGTGGTCTCTTGCCATATGTCCTATCTTTCCTACGCAGTGGGATAGTTTGCTCTTGTGCCTTTAATAATGTTTCTTTGAAAAACTGCTAACTCTCCTGGACTGTTTTTCCCCTTAAACTTTCTTACCATGGCTGACTTAATGATATGGAGAGGGAATTAAAACTTCTTAGAGCAGTACTTTCCCACCGTAATGTGTATTCATTGACTGTGCAATTGACCAGCATCGACTGCCCAGTAGAATTTGGACTTTAAGTATCTTCTGAGCAAAACTAGTCAAATATTGGAGATATTTCAGAATGATTGCTTAAGATGGGCTTGCACATCAGAAACGCAGGTTTCACTATGTCTCATTTTGTTAACCTGTATTTCAAAAACAGCAAAAAGGGGCAATTGTCTTAATTGTTACTGTTGCATAAAAACATTATTTCATTGTAATATACAAGGAATCAACTGTATTCTTACTTTGTCTCTTCCATGCATAAAGAAATACAGCATAACATGTATAATATGCTCAACAGTTAAGTCAATGGGAGTTTTGCCTGAGCTGTAGGATGGCCCCGAATGTTGTAGATTTGTTGGTTGACAGTACAAGATTTAAAAATACACAAACAACCTAGCAACAGAGCATTTGGTCCTGCCTCTTGGAACCCACTGAAACTCAACAATTCCCTTTGGCCAACCATGCTAAAGCAGTCACTTTGAAATATCTCCAGTATAATACTGTATTATTTTGCTCAGCAATTAAATAAAGACATTACTCTGCTCTACTAGGCAGCTGGTCCTGGTCGCGATCACTGCATGTACAATGCTGAAAAATAGGAAAGCTTTCCACATCTGTGAGCTTTATTATGTTAGCCATGAATTTACTGGCACTACTAACACAAGTAAAATTACCCACAAGCATAAGGGATTGAAGGATCAGGGCCTAACACAATAAAGCTGACTTAAGCATGCAAAACAGCTATCGAGACAGTAAAGTGAATGAACTGGCTTCAGTGGGAGTTTTGCCCCAGAGAAGTAGGCCCTTATTTTAGCACCTGTCTGTCTCCACTCCTCATACCAGAGAGAGGCTTACAAGGTGTGGAGAGGTTTGGGCTCTGTAGGTAGCTAAGGAACTTTTAGTAACCGGGACTAACCTGAAAAAGTAGAAAGCCATTAGTAATCCTGCTCCAAGTAAGGCGCCCACTACGATCCCTGTAACTGCCGACTCTCCTAGGCCACCTGCTTGAAAAAGCAAAAAGAAATAAATGATCAGCATTCATACCCAGAACTGTTCATGTTCACATTTTGGAAAATACGTGTTAAAGAAATGACCAATGCACAAAAATAACTAGAGCTGTTTATAACCCCGTTCAGATGGGGCTTGAGGGGAACCTCTCCTTTGGTTCAAACTCATGTGATTTTATTTTCCTCTCTGCTTTACTCTGAGTGTTGGGTGTCAACCCTCCCACCACCACGAAATCAAAGGAACACTCAGTCACAATTGTAATAATGGTGTGATATAGAGAAATGCTGGTAAGAGATGGGTGTGTATGGCCTACCCCTCATGACAGGGACTAGGATTACAATAGATCACATGGCAGGGGTCAGGGTCTAATGACTGCAGCAGCTACTATGACAGAAACGACCGAGTTTCACCTGGGTTAGCACCAAAATCGTACACCAGCCCAGGTTAACTCAAGGATGGGCTCATCTTCACTCAGTAGCCTCATAGGCCCCAGCAAACCTTTTGATGAACCTGGGCTGAGTTTCAAGTAAAATTCATGTGATTTTAGTTCTGTGCTGAAAGTTTTGCACATGAAGTTACAGTCAACAAATGACTATGTGAACATAATCATAAATCAACATTCAGCTGAACGGTGAGAACATGGCACTTTGCCACAGAGTTGAGTAGGGGACAGAATAGAGAGGAGCTCAGGGAAGAAAGTCTCTCGAGGGAGCAAAAAAGGAGCATGCTCGCTGCATCAGTCTTTAGGACGGCATAGCCTGCTTCTCTTGCCATGCCTGGGCCACACCATGGGCTGGTACAGAGGGAGGGGGAAGCCATGGACCAGCCTCCTCTTCACTCTTCTTTGACCCTTTGAAGGGCGTTGCTGCTTCCCACCCAGGGACGCATGGAGATAACAAGGGGGCACAAATGCACTGTCTCCCTCTGCGCTAGTCGAGGACAGCCCGGGCCAGAACGAATGTATACAGAAAAGTATAGAGTACAGCTATTGTTTTAAATCTTAATGGAAAAGAGGGAAATAATACTGTCGAGCTGGGGGTATCTCCTGGCTCCAGAGCTAGCAATTCATCTCCTGCAAAACCCTCCTTATAAAAGGGGAGCTAAGACCATCCTTTTGAGGGAAATGTCCACAGCAGAGGGAAATTTGCCACAGAAATATTGCAAGTATCTTTTTCCAGTCACCTCATTGTCCCCTCTGCGAAGCATGGTCTGTGAACGCAGGAACTGGAAAGAGATGGGGCTGCTCGGGTTGAGAATCTCTGGAGGGCACCATCCCAAACCCCGTGGAGAGTTAATGCTGTTCTTATCAGCGACTGTCAAAGGGGTGTGATTACGTCTTGTCGCAGGGGACAAGCTTGCATATTCCAGCTACTCACTGTGTTTGCTCCCTTCTGGCCTGCGGAGAGCTACCCGTTTATTTTCCTGGAAGGGGACTTCCATGGGCTTAAGGCCAATACGGATGTATCTGTAGCATAATGGGCATACACCAGCTTAATGATGGGAGTCTGACAAGAAGTTGCATATCTGCTTGAGCTTTTTGTTCCCAGTAGTAGCATGCAATGTCTGGGAATAAAGATATGTCCCAGCCGTTCTAAACGGAACTGTTTCAATATAGCACAGCTGTCAAGGTACTGCTGGCATTTTCAGGCCCAGCAACCTTGACAGTGTTCCATTAAGGAATGTGAGTGTAAACAAGGGGATGCTGTATCACAGCATGGGCTGCTTCCTCTCTCTCTCTCTCTTTCTCTCTCTTACAGCTTGGAAGGAAACATTAAGTCACTAAACTTACATGATTTACAAGGTGTATTGTTCGTGTGCTCTAAAACTCTGTTTTCATCTATTCTCAGCTTGCCAGGACCCCAAGGATACTTCACGTTTGATCGAATTTCAAAACGCCCTTGCTTTCCATAGTAGTCCCCAATCACCTGTGTAAAAACAAGAAATGACAATGCTTTTCTAATTAATTTATTCCCAGAGAAAAGAGACACACTGGAGAGCTGCATGTGCTTGGAGCCTTGTGAAACGTCCTGATTATCCACGGGACGTGAATAAGTTGCCCTGTCAGAATCCCACTGATGCGATCATTAATTAGCAGCACTTATGGCTAAGGACAAAATTCTAGATTATAAATCTAGGGCTTTCCATACCCTGCTCCATTTTAGTCACTGAAATCAATCTCTCCAGCTTTCTGCCCCAAACAATAAATGGCCAGGGTTCAGAGAAAATTTGGAGTTAGCTTGTTTAAAACTTCGTGATGGTTCTTGAAATGGTTCCTGTGACAGGGTGTACCAAGCCTCTTGTGGCCCACTGCTGGAGGCTCCACAATCCTACTACACCTCTCCCCAGGAAAGGAGCAGCAAAGGTGGGCTCTCTAGACCTGCCTAGAGCGGCTGCCAATCAGAGCCCAGGAGGCTCAGATAAAAAGGAGCTGCAGAGCCTTAGCAGGTAAGTTCCTGGGACCAAAGGCTGAGGAAGAGTACTCTTCTCTGGACAAAGGAGCTTGAGTGGCAACCAGAGTTTGGTTCTGACTACAATTGTTTAAGCTGGGAGAGAGAGGACCTGAGAACTTTAACCCTAAGGTAAGGGGGTGAAGATAAAGGGGCCAGGTGAGAAGAGGTCTAGGAAAATAGCAATAATGAACTGAAGTGAGCAGTATGTGGCTGCTGTGTGTGTGGCTGCTGGTGGGCTGGAACATGGAGTAGTAGGCAGGCCCAGGCTCTCCTACCAGCCACTGGCAAAACCCTGTGAAGGGGACAAGGCTTGTTTGGGAACCTCAGCCAAGGGGTGAATGTAAAGGGTCCAGAGCCGGGACTGAAGGCCCTAGTAAGGACTCTTCCTACCCTAGAAGGGGTTCATTTTGACTGTGACCAAGCTGGAGGACTGAGCCACTGGAGGGCTACCAAGTAAGGTCGACAACCTACAGGGGTGCCAGGAGAGGGAAAGGCCTGCAGTATCTCATGCAGCAGCAGGTGCTCCAGAAGTGTTACAGGCCCGAACAAAAACCCTTTAATCTGATCTCCCACAAACTTTTTGGCATTTGAAATCTGGACTCAGATCCTGACTTTCTTGCATGGAGACCATCTCTACCAAGTTCATGGATCTCAGTAAACCAAGGGTTTTGGAGTTGTAAAGAAACTTAAAAGCAGGAGAGCTTTGCCTGATTTTGGGTTCCAGTCTATAAGTTCCGAGAGGTCTACATGCATTTTTGTTTTCTGTTCAGGATTTTGGGTTCAGATGTGAGAGTTTCAAAATCTAGATTCAGATTCTGAACTTCCTTAAAATTCAAGGCTGTATGTAATCAAGTTTGTGAGTTGGTTCCTTCCTTAATATTATATGCCCAAGAGGATGATTCATGTTGCATACAAATAAACATATAGGATATGGTTTACTACTGCATCACTCCAGTTTAACTCCAATGGAACAACAGAGCTACAACAGTATACAGATGGAGTAATACAGTAGAGAATCTGGCCCAAATTATCTGTACAACTAGCAGAGTAAAAGAGGCTGCTTTCTATCTACTTGATGAAATTCACACAGGAGAATATTTTAGGCTCCCATTTGTGGGTGCAGTTTGCAGAAATAAAATGCAAGAACAAATGAGTATCTGCATCTCTGATTTGTGCCTCCAGTCAAGTACTGCAGTTAGAGGGACAAATACCCAGATATGTGAACGGCAGGGGCAAAAATGCAGGAACAAATCCTGCCTGCAAAAGGAGAGGAGCTGCCCACCCTTCTGAAAATATTCCCTAAAATGTATAAACATTAATGAAGAAAAAAAATGGAGGGACAAATTCTGCCTTCAGGTAACATGCACGGCTGCCAGGGAAGTTAATGTGAGTGGTACATTTGCATCAGAAGATATAATTGTTTGAACACAGACATGAATTTTCAGCTAATTCTGGGCGTAAAGTAAACTTTGTTACTTTCCTTATTTGAGCCATTGAGGCATGTTGATGGGTGAAATTCACCATTATACATAGGTCCTGCCACTTAAATCCTATTTTGAGGGCTTACGTAAGACTTAAATGGAGTATACTTGTTATATGCATAGGAGAATTTCACATTGAAGGAGTCTGCATTTCTCTGCCATTAGTGCAACTGTAGTTCAAATCTTTACAGGAAACACTTATTCATATTCCAACTAACAATTGCTCAGATATGGGACTGCAGGTGCAGCAAAGTGGAGAGAGAGCAGAAAAGAACCACAAACATAATTCAAGGGCTGGAGAAAATGCAGTGAGAGACCTGAAGAGCTCAATTTTTTTAGTGTATCAAAAATAAGCTTGAGAGGCAACTTGGTTACAGTGTATAGTACTCAGTATTTTTTCCCCCCATGAAGGTACTTAAAGGGCTTTTTAACTGAGTGGAGAACGGCATAACAAGAATGAATGGCTGGAACCTGAATCCAGACAAATTCACATTAGAAATGTGTGGGTGATTAACCACTGGAACAAACTGCCAAGGGAAGTGATGGATGCGCTATCTCTTGATGTCTTCAAATTAAGATGGTTGCCTTTCTGGAAGATACGTTTTAGTCAAACACCCATTACTGGGGTCAATATAGGGGTAACTGGGTGAAATGCAATGGAGCTCAGACTAGATGATCTAATGGTTCCTTCTGATCTTAGTCTATGTATGAAGCTGTGAGCAGGGTTCTGGCCAATGCATGCACTCATCTGGCTCAATTCCATTGAGGAACTAATGTTTTCATGAACAGATGGAAGGAACCAGTGAAATAAATAAAAGAAACAATGGATCAAAGAAAGAGGCCAGGTTATAAATCAGCACAGGGACAGCAGAAAAACCTGAGCAAAACAGACACAATTAACAACTAATAGATTACAAAAATGAAAGGAAGAAATTAACATGAGACATACTTTTGAAGAGAAACAGAAATACACCATCGAAGGGCGAAAAGAGAGGTTCAACTGGAAATGAAAGGCAAGCAGAAGCGAAATAAGGGAGAATGAAATTACTAAAAAAAATATTAATACAAATAGGGGCTGATCACACTAGATCTTTTCCCCATAATCAACCCTACTGACTTCCAGTACCTATGACTATTCATTGTAAGTATCTGTAGGTTAGGTTCATAGTTTTCAGACAATTGTATCTATAGAAATGCATTAGTGGCCTGGCCCAGCAAATCATTACTCATGTGACTAGACCTTACTCACTGGGACTATTCAAATGATGCATCCAAAGAAGTGGGTATTCACCCACGAAAGCTCATGCTCCAATACGTCTGTTAGTCTATAAGGTGCCCCAGGACTCTTTGCTGCCTTTTCAGTTAGTGTGACTCGCAGAGCTGGCCCCTTCCTTCCCATTCTCTGCCTACCAGGCTGGGGGTGGGGAGTCTGGGGCCTCTGCCCTGCAGTGGGGCTTGGGACTTCAGCCCCTAGACCCAGCAGGCGCCCCCCTCCTCCCCACAGGGCTGAAGCCTCTAGACCTGGCAGGCACCTCCTCAAGGGCTGAAGCCCCGAGCCCCGGCAGGTGCTCCCCTCACCCCCACAGGGCAGAAGCCCTTAGTCCTAGCAGGCGCACCCAGCCCTCAAACTTCTGAAGATTATTGCATGCAGCGTGGAACGTCAATAAGTTTGGCCACCCCTGATATAGAGCCTAGTCCTGTAAAGTCTTACACCCAAGTAATCCTTTGAGTGAGAATGGATTTGTAGAACTGGGTTTTATGCTTTAAGATTACTTTTACAAGCAGGATTTGCACTTAGGGTTTGTAGGATTATGTTATGACGTTTTAATACACACAGTTAAATAATTATCTGTCTACTGAGTAAGCAGACAATATGATGGTACATTATACTGACACTAGCTGGGACATCTCATCAGTAGGCATTTACAATTATGTTTATTTTCTTACCTCCTGTGTGCCTGCTTCTGGGTTGGTCATTGCAATCACTGAGAAATCCCCATATCGGTCTCCATTGGCATCGATGGATACCTGCCCTGCAATGCCTAGAGAATGGCATGTAAGGAATTAGAAAATTAATTAGTTAAAATGTTGGACTCTTCCAAGGAAAACAAAAATACGAGTGGACAGATTTTTACAGACTGATACTTGACAGGAAATCTCATCAGTCTCACAGCACTTTTATTGGCATTCCAGAAGAAATGGTAATTTCATCTCAGCGTCTGCATTCCGAAATGCTTAACATTTCTCCTTTTGAAATATAAAATATGTGAGCCTGTTTGGGGAATATGTGAAAAAAATGTAATCCAGAAATTCAGAGCACTGGAATAAAAATAAAAATGCATTTCGTGCAAATTAATTTACATAGGGCCTTGTCCTGAAATAGCTAACAAAGCCCACGTAAAAACACACATGCTCATGTGAAGCTGAGAACTAATGAAACAGAGACCAAGGCCAGAGTCAGCAGCTCCAACATGTGGTACACCTGTGGAGCTAGTTTATTGCTGTTCTCACTGGATACGATATGGGGAGCTATAGCTGCTTTACTGTGGGCTAAATCCTACAATCACTTAGATTCCATAGTCTTCACTGGAGCTGAAAAATTTGATCCTGAAAGGGCAGTGTTAATCTTACAGGCTCCAGTTCAGTAAAGTACTTAATGCATAAACTTAAGTCCCACTGTCAAGCTTAAACATATGTTTAAGTGCTTTGCAGAATTGGGGTCATGTTTCCTTTCTTCTCTGTTACACACAGAGATCAAGGGCGTTATTAAACATTCCCTGAAGTCAATGAGACCCTTCCCATGGAATTCAATGGCACTGAATTATGCACCCCCCACCCAAGAAAATACTGTGTGGGTTTGACAGACCCACAGCTCATACAGATTTAAATCAGAGTTTGGGGTAATCAGCCCTTCTTAAGGTCAAGACTATACCAATTCTATACATGAACTTGGGTTCAATTCCTATTTATTTCAATATTTCTGGTTACAACTTTGAGAAAGACACATTCAACACTCGTCAGTTTCTCAAGTCCTCAGCATGGCATCTGCCCTCAGTGACTAATCTCCAGTGAAACGTAGGGTCAGTTCATCCATTGGTGTAAATTGATGTAGCTCTACTTAAGACCATGGTTCCATTCCAGTTTACACCCCCGAGGCTCTGGCTCAGAATGTATACAGGAACAGCCGCGTGCATGTCTGTCAAAGACACTGGAGAACTTTGCCAATACATACTCATGACTGGGAAACTGGGTGCCAAATCCTGACATTCTTAATGAGGTTTTAATTCAGGTTTAACTCATGGAACAACTCCACTAAAGTCACTGGGCCTGATTCTTCTCTGACCTCAGTGTTACAGCAATTTGCCTTCACTGATTTCAGTGGAGTTACCTCTGAGTTATAGCGGTATAAGCAAGAGCAGAATCAGGCCCGCTAAGAGTTTTCCCTGACTGAGCAAAAAAGTGAGCAAGGGTGTCATGATTTGACCCTGGTGAATGACTGAATTTAGCAACTTTGGCAGATTTAGGCCCTGAGTAGTCCTACTGAAATCAGGGGACCTTCTTGTGGAGTAAGGTGCTATTCACTGTGAATAAAGCTGGCAGAATCAGGCTGGCGGTCAACAAACCCAATAATAAAACAGGATAATGCAACAGATCGTGCACTGTGATCGTTTCTTGTGTCCGCTTTCCTGTAGTTTAATGATTATGGCTAATACGTCCCAGTGTACTAGTACATGCAATGTGGCAGAACTTGTGAAAACAATGGAATCATAAGAACACAAGACCTCTCTCCAGTGCCAATTCTTTGCTGAGGGGTGGGCAGAGAACAGGGCAAAGGGCACAGTTAGCAAGGTTCTAGTGTCGCTCTTCTTCACTCAGGGGATGAAGACAATGGACCCGAGTCTCTGCTGCACTGTGCAAAGTGAATGCACATCAGAATGGTAGCCCTTTACACCCATGCCACAGAGATGATTACGCAAGGTGCAGGGTAGTGGAGAATCAGGTCCCAAGGTGCAATTACAAACCAGGAGAGAGACTTCAGCGACTCAGTACCAGAATGTACATTTTTCTCAACAAACCTAATCTTCCCAAATGCTCAATGAGCTAAAATGCCTCACCTTTGCTCTTTTCCTATTAAAATGGAATGACCTCAGGAAAGATTAATCAGAGTTTAATCATAGGCCTACTGAGTATTAACCAAACTGTTTACAACCAAATGACTGCCTGGAGATGTAATGGTACAGTAGCCAAACAATCTCAAATTTGTGTTACTATACCGGACTGAAGGATTAAAGAGTGAGCACAGCCAAATGGCAATAGCAACACTCAGAGGCCACTACCAACTTGTCTGGCATGGCAAAGCTGGCTCCCAGAACTGAAAGGAAGTGTTTACTGGAACAGAAAGCTTAGTGACTCTGGAAGCCAAGACCATCTGGCCTGAAGTCATTAGTAGAGCTATTCAAAACTTGGAAATTCTGAAACGTTCTTTCATCCTGAATTGTAATGAAAAGTTGAAAATTTCCTGCAGAACAAAATTTTGATCTGGAAATATTGAAACAACTTCATTGAAGTGCTTTGTTTTGACTTAATAAAACTATCAAAACATTAATTTTTTTTTAAATCAGCATTTTCTAATAGAAAACTGTTTCATTGGAGAATTTTTGACCAGTTCTAGTCCCTATCCCTCTCCTGAAGCATTCATGCTGCCGTTGACTGGCTCTCCCCTACCCCAACCTACGCAGAGGGGAGGATGTGTATGAATGTTTCTTTAGCAGCTATTAATATCTAACGGGATTCCTGACTGGATACCCATCTGATGTGGAGCGGAATGTACCATGGAGAAAAGGTGCCCAGGCAGTTAGAAATCTGAATGGCAGCTACTGTTTTCAATGATCTGTGTGCAAAATTTCAGGGGCAATACAAGGCCCCAACCTGCAATGGACTCTGCATGAATGGTCTCCTGGCTCCCGCACAGAGCCCCACTGACCATGGGGGGGGGATCCCCACAAGGGCAGGAGTCTGCTTGCATGGTTCTCCTTGTAGGATTGACTCCCAAGAGGCCAAGTTGAAGACCACTTTCAACATCAGCCCTATAATTAATAAATATTTGCCCAGCCAAGTATTGGGATAGTGAGGAGTGGGGGGGTCTTTACCTTGCAGTCTTATGCTCCTGACAGCTCAGCGTTAAGCCTGAATTTTCAAAATAGCTATGATAAGAGAGAGGTTGCTCAGCAACAAAGAACTGTTTTTTACCAGTGAGGAAAGAGAACATTCTTTTCTTTTGGCTGGTATTATGAGTAAAGCCGCTTAGGACGCTATTGTGTAGCCTGGGAGTCCCACTGTTTGGAACACAAATCTCTATAAGAAACCTTGCAAAGACGCACCTTGGCATGTTCTTGGAGGACTCTAGCATAAAATTATGGGATATAAGATGGACATTTTGGGCGGATTCTCTGTTCAGAGAGGCTGCGGTAAAAGGAATCTCATGACAGAGGGGAATCCCCTGGGTGTACAGTGCTGTGGGGTGCCATGATTTGGAGGGGATGGAGTACGTTATGCAGAGCTGTACCTGATCCTGACCTAGTGCAGTGGTGCTTGTGGGGCTGCTTTCGCTGCATAATTCAGAGGAGTCACCAGGCTGCTTTAAATTCACTGGGGATCATATTAGCTTTTAGTGAACCCAGGACCAGGGGAACAGAAACGTGGCTTAGAGCTACCTGCCCCTTCACTTCTCCTCAACTCTGCCCAGTGTATACTCATGGCAGCTGAGAATCTGGCCCTTTATGTCTTTCAGAGCTGTTATATTTCTGAGTTAAATGTTGGTTTCTTATGTAAGGGAAATATTTTCTTTCTCAAGTACTTCCACTGGAAATCTTGGTAATCCTAACACTGAAAGATTAATGTAAGAAATGATATGTTGGTCTGGTGATGTCACACTGCTCTGTTTCTTTACTGAGGCCCATACTCTGCAAAAACTTAAGCACATGCATAACTACCTCAACGGGAGGGACTACTCACAAGTTTAAAGTTACGCATCTGCTGAAATCTCTGTAGACTCAGGGCCTAAGGGATTAAGCCCAGAAAGCCACAGTCCTGTTTGGTTACTGTATCTGAGATAACAAACAAAGCTCTTAAAAGGAAGGGAAGAAAAACCTTCCAATGCTCAAAACAGCATTAACGACAAAGGAAAAATTGGCACCCGTGTGCTTTTATCGAATCCAGCTTGTTAAGATAAAAACGCTAAATGGAAAAAATGAAGCAAGCTCAAGAGCTAGTAGATGCACATGAAGTAAGACACGCTGCTGTAATCTTTTGAAAAACAAAGGAGCCTGAGAAAGTTATTGGCATTTCTTTACAACCCTAATGAGGGTCATTAAATTATTAGGAGTTCCTTTGAGCAGAATAATACCTAAAGGGATGTTATGAAAAATGTTCGAAGTGGTGAATTATTTGATCTTTAAAAATGCAGTGTGTATATTTGAAGAGCATATATTCTGACTATTTTTAACCTCTTGTGTCCTGGTCCTCAAGCGGCACACACAGTAATAGCCTGAGTTGTAATGACACTGATACAATCCAGTATTCCAACTAGCAGACACCTACCTTCATATGTCCTGTTCCGTGTCTGATGAACAATTTTATCCCCATCCTTCTTGCCAAAGCCATATTTTAGGACTTCACGCAAAGCCAGAGCATAGAGGAGAATGGCATCATGGAATCCTTCCACAAACATGTTAATCTAAGAACAAGACGACAACATTCATCTTTAAGCCATCTATGAAAAAATATTTTATCTTTACAAAGGCTCAAACCCTGGATCAGGGAGACCAGGCTTGGCCCAAACTGCTTAATATTAGGGAACTTCTACAAAATAATCAAAAGAACCCAATTTCTGGTTCGGAATCTTTGTTTCAAAGTAAAACAGAGAATTTTGCAACTTGTAACATTTAACGGAAAACCACTAACTGATTTTTTTATTTTATTTTTTACTCTCTGCAACTCCGGCATTCAAATAGTGCTTCATTATCACATCTAAACAGTGATACAAAGGAGAAACTCACTATACCACAGTTCATGTGCCAATCTGCGTATAAATTGTGCAGCTGATCCTTTGAGATGCTGAGTACCTTCTATAAGGTGCTGAGCGCCCGCATCCTCATTAGCCTGAGGGCCCTCATCATCTTGCAGGACTATTGTCTTACATCATCTTCTGTATTCAGGCCAAATTCTGCAGCCCTTGGCTGGGTAGCGTTTACACCCATAGTTCATAGGCTTACTAGACTAGTAGAACTGGATCAATAGTTTAATGCAGACATGTGCCTGTTCCAAAACCCCAGGAGAGCACATCTGGTTAATTGTCTGTTTTACACAGCACACTTCATTGGATATGAAAATATCCTCTCCCCATTATGTTTATGGAGAGAGGAAGTTTTTCTGACTTTGCTGACAGATTTGTTTGTTTAATGATTACTCCCCTCCATTTCTGCTGATTCTGGATCTTGCTCAACGGACCATCTCTCCGCTAGCAAATGAACAACAGAGCAAGCTGTTTACTCTGTACTATGTAACGTTCTCTGGAGTTGCCAGAAAACTGGCTTCCCATCTTTTGCGTCTGTTTCAGTAAATGGCATGAGCTAAATGAAATGTCATCTTACAGTATAAATCCAAAAAGCAAATACGCTATTGTAAACCAGCACTACCCTTCAATGAGAGCAAATGTGATTTCACATTAGAGCTACATTTACATTGATCTCCAGAACACTTATGAACAGAGCAGTGCAAAAATTGGTAGGTTTGGTTCACACTAGAGTGGCAAATTTAAAAAAAGTCTCTTTGGGTGCTATGTCTGAAATCTTATTTTTTTTTTCAAGTTTTGGGTTCAAACTGAAAATTCAAACTCAGTTGAAGCCAGCTAAGTTTGCCTGATGTGAGGTCAAAACTTAGACAAGAGAGTGGGTGGCAAAGTTCAGTGTTGGATCCAAATTTCCTCAAAATTCAGGGAGGTTGGAGCTGGGGATTTTGGTTCAGCGCCCTGTAGGGAGAGGGACCACACATGAACTTGCATTTGGGTTCATTTCCCCCCAAAATCTGGGGTGTTCAGTTCTGAGGTTCTAGCTCAGGCCAAACCCACTGAACCGGAAAGGATTTGGGCCTGATCCTGGCTCCCACTGAAGTCAATGAGAGTTGCCATTGACTTCAATAGGATCAGGCTCCAAAATATCAACTAAACCCAAACCTGAGTCAATTTTGCTTGCTTTCCTGGAAGTGATATGCAATGTTACTTTATGCACCCGATTTAAGAAGTGATTAAAAAAAGAAGACAAGAGTGGGCGGTGGCGTTGGAACAATTTGTATAGTGGTGGGTGCTGAAAGCCATTGAACAAAACTGTAAACCCTGTATATGATGGAAACCACTTCAAGCCAGGGGGTGCAGCAGCACCCCTAGTTCCAGCACCCCTGAGTGTGTGTATGTATACCGGTTTCAGAGTGGTAGCCATATTAGTCTGTATCAGCAAAAACAACTAGGAGTACTTGTAGCACCTTAGAGATTAACAAATTTATTTGGGCATAAGCTTTAGTGGGCTAAAACTCACTTCATCAGATGCATGGAGTGAAAAATACAGTAAGCAGTATATATATTACAGCACATGAAAATATGGGAGTTGCCTTCCAAGTGCGGGGTCAGTGCAAACGAGACCAATTCAATTAAGGTGGAAGTGGCCTATTCTCAACAGCTGACAAGAAGAGGTGAATATTAACAGGGAAAATTACCTTTGTAGTGCTAACGAGGCCAATGCAATCAACCTGGGCGTCCCATTCCCAACAGTTGACAAGAAGGTGTGAGTATCAGCAGAGGGAAAATTACTTTTTGTAGTGACCCATCACTCCCAGTCTTTATTCAGGCCTAATTTGATAGTGTCCAGTTTGCAAATTAATTCCAGTTCTGCAGTATACTATATACATACAGTTCTGTATACTGTATATGCAGTATGCCAATCATGCCCACTAGCGCGTGGGCACAACTCCCACTGACTTCAATGGGAGTTTCACGTATGTAATGGAGCGCAGCACAAGGCTCAATTTGCGTGAGTGAGGGATGCTGCTTTTCTTCCACCCTTTAACCGTCTGATTTGTTTAGCTACTAAGTTCCTCAGGGCCTAGACTGACTCCTACTATCTCTGTGACTACAGAGTGCCAATACAATGGGGCCTCTGGGTGCTACAGCCCTATAAATCAATAATATTTGCAAATTCAGTGCTGATGTGAAGCTCCTGCAATCTCAGCTGAGCCCCATGTAGAAGAAGCTGTTGCAGCACTTTTCCTACATAGAAAGGGCCCAATTTTACCATTAAGTCAATGTCTCTCTCTCAGTATATCTTATCTTATAGGTGCCTGAATCTTAGATTGCAGGGACTGCCTTTATGTTTCTGTTCTTCAGAAAGCAACAGTGCTTAGAAAAGGACTACATAATAAATAATAACACCGCCAGCTGATGCAGTGAATTACGTTAAGAGTCTGGATTCAAATATGGATCCCATTGTAAGGCAATATCGCTTAAACTGTTCACGTGTTCCTCTTCTGTAAGCAATTGCTCACATCTCAAAACCACAACACATCCTGAGCTTGGTGCACAATAATTCACAGTGAATTATCTTTTCAGCCACAAGGAGGGTGGTCCCATTCACTCACAGTTTAGTTATATTGGAAAAGTGCCTGCCTGGGCTGCAACTAGCCAATGAGTAAGCAAAGATTTCACGCCATTGTGGGTCTCTTCTTGACATTTCTGGGGCCCCTCATCCCCAAATAGATGGTAAACAATATTTAGTTTACCATTAATGTAATTGCTTTTGAACAGCTCAAAATCTGGACAAATAAAGTGCTGTTAAACCTCTCATAGTTGTAGCTGGACATATACAATGCCAAAAGATAACAACATGTAACCAGTTAAGTAAATAGCTGTTACATAGATAATAAAGAATTACATAGTCGATTGGCTGTGTTAAGATAATCAAGCTCCTTGTTATGTAACTACACAGAAGACATTCTTTCGTCCTTAAGCCAGCTGTCTGCAATAAGCATAGTTCATCCTGACTCTGAAGCTCATAGAATCAAAGTTAAAATTTCTCTGACATCTTAATTGGGGCTGCAAATGTTTCTAATTCTCACCTGTGCTTCATTTAAAAAGATCTGCCAAACGTTTAGAGCCAGTGCCACAGAAGGAGCAAACAGTTCATGTGAATGAACCTCAGAAAAATGAAATGCAAAGGTTAAAAGGAAGCCACAGCCTAAAGATCAGGAAGACAAAATTATTTCTACCTTGAGAGACAGTAGACTCTCTCCAGCAGCTGTTTGCGTGGAACTGTAGGATCTGTGTGTGGAAAAGCTCACGCTTTGACAGTCCCTCTTTATATAGAGATTGGAGGGCTTAGTTTTTCATGTCTTTTTTTTTTTTTAAACAAACAAATAAAAGACAGAGTTGGGCAACTCAATAAATCCTGGCCCGCTGAAGTCAATGGGAGTTTTGCCATTGACTTCAATGATGCCAGGATTTCTCAACTGGATTTTTGGACCTAGTTTCATTAGGCTCCTGCCCTAACTCCTTATACATCACCTGTTGGATGGTTCCTATATTTTCTTGGTGCTCTCCTCATTTCTATTCTACCAACTGGTTTTGGCATGAGAGCTGTCTTATTCTAGAACATGCTCTTTTACTGTAGCAGCTTCTGATGCAAGCGATCTTGTGTATGTGACATGAACGCAGCTGGCTTTTCATTCCCAGTGCCCCCTAAGAACACTTATAGGGTACCCTTTCATCACACTGGGCTTAATCCAAACAGCCTGAGTTCCTGAAAGCAGTCAGTCTTAAAGTACTGAAGATTAATAGTTTTAGTAATGTCTGCTTTAGGCCTGGCAAACCTAACACTGGAAATTCTGCTGGTTTCATGTTTTCCAGTTTAAAAAAAGTCATTTCCCCCCATTTCTAGTGGAAGAGGCACCCCAAACTATGTAGTGCCTTGTGCATTGGTTAGCCCTCACATTAGTCACATAGCATTTTCAAGCACAAACGCTTAAAAGGAAATATGGGATGTTATATAGCACTTACAGTCTACCTGCCTATCCTCCTGCTGCACCATCTGGAAAATCCCTATTGCTGTGATATTTTTTTTCTTTTTCACAATAAAGGTGTCACAGGCATGTGTAACAAAGAGCCCTCTTAGGCTGTTCCTCTCTAATGGTTGCACTGTTGCAGCTGAAAGGTATACTGCAAAGGAGAGGACATAGCGGTAAGATGAACATTAATTCATTATTTTGCTATTTAATGACTTTGAGATAATTTCACAGATTGTCCTGAGGGAACTTCTGTTCCTGTTATTGGGTACCATTCCATTTGTCTTTGATAACACTCATCCAGTTTCACTTTGTAGCTCTACAGCTGTAACTAGAACTGTTTTTTGGGGGGGAACCCTGTAAATACAAAATAATTTTAATATACCATCTGTCATACTAGCAGGAGCGGCACCAGGGTTTTTGCCGCCCTAGGCAGCAGCGCTCCTCCTCTGAGCATTCGGCGGCGGCGGTCCTTCCACTTCGGGTCTTCGGGGCACTTTGGCGGCAGGTCCCGGAGCGAGTGAAGGACCCGCCGCCGAATTTCCACCGAAGACCTGGAGCTGAAGGACCCCCCGCTGCCGAATTTCCGCCGAGGACGGCAAAATGCCGCCCCCCAAATCCTGCCGCCCTAGGTGACCGCCTAGGGTCGCCTAGTGGAAGCGCCAGCCCTGCATACTAGGCACTCTAGTTATGGCTAAGAAGGCACTTCCTTACATACCCCCTATTTTCAAACACACAACTCTCTGAAGCAAAGACTATTTGATCCAAAATATCTCATGTTAGTTCTTAGCCCACACATGAATTGCTTTGGAAAGTTTGATATCATTCTCTTTGGCAATGTTTGAGGTATCTGTACATGCAATATTTTTTATTTTTTTCTTAAATAACAGTGGCCAAGATATTTAAAAAGACTAGGGATTTTGGGGAGCCCAACTTTAAATACTTTAAAGTGGCCTCATTTTCAGATAGTGGGTCCTCATCAGTTTAAGCCTCTTTATGGTGTCTCAAATTGTGCATCCGAAACTTGAGGTACTCTAAAATTACTAATCTCTTTTGAAAATCTTGGTCACTGGTATATAAAAAATGGCCATTTGGAATGATATTGAACTTTATAGAGCAATGTGTGAATTTCTTGTGTTTATTCAGATGTTAGACCATCCAATAGTAAAAGCAAAATTCACTAGCAAAAAATAACACACCCTCTCCTCTCCATAAGAAGAAAATACATCACTGTGGAAAGGGGTAGAAAGTGATGGAATAAATGGGACATTCAATGAAATGTATCCAGTGGGGGATACTATACTTCTGAGGAGTTCTTTGTAGGATGCTTAAAGGCAAAATCTGGGTCTCCGTAGTAACTAATTGTGCAGTTCAGCAGTAGACTGTACTCAAGGAAGAGCCCCAAATTTGATAAAAGCTTTTATAAGATCCTCTAATCTTGTAGGTAATAAATAATTCTGCTAGCTAAGATTTAAAAGTTAGAAGCATTGAAGAATGTTGGGAACCCTATTTTCTGCTAATTTTTCAACTAACAAGTGAAAGAGAGAAGCTCCCATCCAAACACTATATATATGCAGGCAAAATGGGTCTATCTTAATCTTGGCTGTTCCAGATTCTCTCTGTGCCCCACCAATGTGTGGCTTGGATGACCTGAGTGATCAGCAGAAAAGGCTGCCAGATTTGTTGCGCCCTTTTGGTGACTGTCATAAAGGGAGGTGGAGAACCTTCCTGCTCAGACTTCTTACCACCAACTTCAGATTACACACCCATTGCAGGGTGCAGTGCACCCTATGTATGAGATCCAAAAATGTGCAAAATATGGTCTAGTTGCATAGCCAAAGGTCATAGTCAAATAAATGCACATTTTTCCTTTCATTTTTCAATCTTTCCCCTCTATTCCCCATCTTTCTGCCCTTTGTAGTCATGTTTCATTATCAAAAATAATCCTCCAAGGAAATTAAATGCAAAAACTATATCAGTGCTACACTATGGTTGTGATTTTTACATACTCAAAAGTCAGGCTCTTCAAAGTTATGGATCCCCCAAACAGCCATAATGTGACCACACTGTACATATATACTAAGGCATTAACCTTAACAGCATTTAGAGCAATACAAAATGTTACTTATGTGGAAGACTGCCAAGTTACAGCTACTGGGGACCCATAACTCTCCATATCCTGATTGCTCTATGTATAGCAACGTGTTTTGCGTTTAGAATTGCAGAATACTGAGCCTCCCTGTTATATATTAAAGCCATGGAGTGTTTTAGTGATGGAGAAGGGTCTAAGCATCAGCCTCACTCGAGCTATGTGAAATGGCTAATATTTTCAAACTCGAGTGCCTAATGTATGGGGAAAGACTATGACTATGAACTCACTAATCAATTCATGTAGACAGGAGTTAACAGGGAAGTGTCCATTAAAAGAGAGCTGAGCTCCAGCTTCAGATCTGGATTTCAGGCCACCTCAAAGATTAAGTGTGTTCAGAAAAAAGCACTGGGATTCAGCCATAAAGCTGTCACTAACATTTTGTGTCTTGGTACTGTCAAAGTTGGCAGGAACACGGCCAGTTGCCTAAACCTGCATGTTCGCTGGGATACTGCACGTTCAGTGGGATACTGGAAAGAGTGTGAGGGCAACACAGCAGTTGGAATGAGAGGAACAGCCTCAAAGCAGTTAATGGGAGTTGTGTGTTTAAATCCACACATGCTGAAAATATACCCCATTCTCTCAGGCAACAAGACTGTTTCCCTAATGGAGTTGGAGCTTAGTGGTTCAAAGAAACAGGAAGAAAAGCAGCCCCTGCTAAGGGAAAGAGGAAAAAATAATAATAGAAAAACATATCTAGTGCAGAAAAGGCCATTTCCTTAATATTCAGTTTACGTTTGAAAAAGAACATAGTTACATCCATGTTAGCCTGCACTAAGGGCAGCATTTAGCCCACTGTGTGTTCAAAGAATGAAATACAGAAATAAATTGGCATCTGCCCAAGCACTCACTTGTTCACTAGATCAGAACTAGGCAATGGCTTTCTAAAGGATAAACAGCGTTCCAAGTCTCACTAGATGTTATGGTGTTTTGTTATGTAGTGACTGAGGGCTGCATCCTGCAACCTTTACTCAGGTGAGTTGTACCCATTGAAGTCACTAGGGCTGCTCACCTGAGTAAGCTTGCAGGATGAGGTCCTTAGGGGCTGTATGTAACAGTGAAAGATAGTACAGTGTTATAGAAACATTCATTCATGCACAGGCCCACCTACAGCAATTCCGGGCCGCAGGGACGTCCCTAGCGGGGGATGTGGGGCCCAGGGCGGAAGTGATGAATCTGTCACTTCCGGGACTGACTCCATCACTTCCGGCACCGACAGCACTGGGCTGGCCAATCACGCCTGCCTGCAGGGCCCGGAGCAGTCGCCACCCCGCATGTGCCTAGGAGCCCTGCGGGCCTGCCCAGGCGATTTAAAAGGGCTCCCGGGCCCTTTTAAATCACCCAGGCCCCTGTGCAATTACCCCCTTTTTACCACCACCCCCCCAGTCAGCGGGCCTGTTCATGCACAGTTAAAGTTTTTCATCATTGATGAAACATCCACTTTATATTTCACACCGAGCAAAGCTGTATCTGTGGATGTTAATAACAGGCATTCCATATTGTGTGTAGCTTGATTTAGTTCTCCCCAGAATTAAAGCGGATACTATAGATTAAAACATTTAGTGTAACCTGTCAGACTTGTCAGAGAAACAAAGCCAAGATCTTTAACACAGCAAACTCTTAAGGTGCAGCATTCTTTTAACCCTCAGAGGGATGGCTTGTTTTTGGCCATGGGGGTGGGGAGGAGAGGAAATTGCCTCTTCTCTCTCTCTCTCTCTCTCCCCCCCTTTCCTACTATTTGTATTGTAGTAACACTTAGAAACCCCAGTGATGAATCAGGGTACCATTGTGCAAGGTACTGTTCACGTACATAATGAAAAGCTGATCAGAAAGTTTACAATCTAAGTCAAGAGAGAAAAGGTGGATACAAGAACCAGAAGGGAGAGCTCATGGCAACAGTGAGAACTAAAATGTAGTAAGCAGAGGTCACAGCAAAGCAGCTGCCTAGGCATTGTGTCAGAGACGTTTTAAAACAAGATCCCTGCTCTTAGTGCCACTCCAATATTCACCATAGGTCTGATCCATTCAGCAACTCCCTCACAACAACAGAAAAGAAAATAATCTTCCTTTTGGTGTTCGCCTTTTCATACCTTTTCCCTGGAGGAGGTGGAGTCAAATGAAGGGAAGGATGGCCCAGTGTTTTCACCACTAGTCTGGGAGGCCCAGAGTCAATCATTTGCTCTGCTACAGACTTCCTGTCGCTCTGTGCCTCAGTTTCCTATCTGTAAAATGAGGCTAAGAGCATGTTCTTACTTCACAGGGGTGCTGTGAGAATAAGTATATTAAAGATTGTGAAGTGCTCCAAATACTACGTTATTTGGGGGATGTACAAATATCATAGAGAAATGCTTCTAGTTCCACCTTGGACATCTTTCTATATAAATGGAATTTCGAAAAGCACCTCTCCCAGAAAGGGAAGGCTACCCACCATTTCCATTCCTGGGCACATCACATGCCCAACCTTCTCCAGGCACAGTTGGAACAAGACATTTTCTCCAGTGTAACCAAAAGTGATTTCTGCTCCACTATATATCGCTGAGCAGTACTGAATAGCACTCCAAACACACTATACGATTAATAGTCAATATTCTGACTGGAATGCAATCCATGACATTTACATTTCCTGCAATAAGAGCAATACGTATGTAAAGGAAAATGTAACCAGGCATGACTGAGTCCTGGGATTTGCTGGCTTCCACTGATGCACCTCAGCTGCAAAAAGTTAGCTGTAGTGGGGGGGTTGCAATGGCACAAGGCTCTAGCAATCCCTGCTGTTTGGGGGGTGGCAGTGCTGGCCAGGAAGCCCAAGAGATGAGCTGATTTAGCCTCGACTAACAGTGCTTCTCTATAACTTGGACACAGTTTTAAGATGCTCTCCCCTTGGCTAATCACCTCCTTCCCCAGGAAGGAGATGATGCATATGCTGCCTGTCATCCCCTCCATTAATGTAGCTGTCCACTGGCACTGGGAGACGGGTTACCTCAGCCCACTGGGGTAAAGGGTAAGCCTGGTGATTTGTTATTACTGTTCTTCCTAGACAAAAGGATAATTAATACCAAGTAGCAAGCATATTATCTACAACAAATACTGGGGCACGTTCTACCTGGAACTCAGGATCAATGAGAGTTCTGCATGTGGATTTAGGGCAGTATTTAACCCACTATAACTAACTCTTTATATGTTTTAATACCACACTTGGGTCAGAACCTGACTAACTGTTCAATAAAAATTATAGTAAAACAACATTAAAAAACACTTGGTAGTAAGCTATAACAAAATTACACAAATTCCAGAGAATTTAGGGATTCTGAGTAGGTTATTGTCATTTAATAGAGGAAAAAATATAAACACAACATCCCTTTTCATTTATCTCTTCCTCATAATTCAGACTTCATTAAACTCAGAGAAATGGTAGGTGGGTTGCATAGGAAGAAAATCTAAGGGAAAAAGGAGTTCAGGAGAGCTGGCAGTTTCTCAAAGCACAATACTAAAGATACAACAGCAAACTATACCTATACGAAGAAAAGACAGGCAGAGTCATAAGAAGCAGATATGGCTCCATCAGGAGTTCTTTAATGATCTGAAAATCAAAATGGAATCCTACAAAAAGCAGAAAATTAAACAAATTGCTAAAGATGAGTAGAAAAGAATAGCAAAGGATGCAGGGTAAAAATCAGAAAGGCTAAGGAAAAAAATGAGTTAGAACTAGCAAGGGACATAAAAAGCAATAAGAGGAGGTTCTATAACTACATTAGGAGCAAGAGAATAGAAGGAAACTAAAGGTCCACTACTCAGCAGGAAGGAGAGCTAATAATGACACCAAGCAGGCTGAGGTATTTAATGCCTATTTTGCTTCAGTCTTCACTAAAAATGTTAATTGTGACCAGATGCTGCACACAACTAATATTAACAACAAGGGAGGAGGAACGCAAGACAGAATAAGGAAAGAACATATTACAGAATAACTAGATAAGTTAGATGCATTCAAGTTGGCAGGGCCTGATGAAATTAACCCTAGGGTACTTAAGGAATTTGCTGAAGTAGAATCTCAGAACCTTTAGCAATTATCTTTGAAAACTCACAGTGGACAGCTGAGGTCCCAGACCACAGGAGAAGGGCAAACACAGTACCTATTTTTAAAAAGGGGAACAAAGAGGACCCAGGGAATTATAGACCAGTCTGCCTAACTTTGATACATGGAAAGATACTGGAACAATTATTAAACAATGAATTTGTAAGTTAAATAGAGGATAAGAGGGTGATAAAGAAAAACCCAATGTGGATTTGTCAAAAACAAATCATGCCAAAACAACCTAAATTTTCTTTTTTGAAAGGGTTACTTGCCTAGGTGATGGATGGAAGCAGTAGACATGATATATCTTGATTTTTAGGAAGGCTTTTGACATGGGCCCATATGACATTCTCATAAGCAAAATAGGGAAATGCGGCCTAGATGAAAGTGTCAGGAGTCAGGGCCTGCAGCAGAGTTAGTCTACTCAGCACTTGTCAGGCCTCAGCTGGAGTATTGTGTCCTGTTTTGGACCCCACACTTTAAGAAAGATGAAGACAAACTGAAGAGAGTCCAGAGGAGAGCTACAAAAATGATAAAAGGCTTAGAAAACCTGAGCTATTAGGACAAGTTTAAAAAAAATGGGCATGTTTACTCTTGAGAAAAGAAGACAGAGGGGACCTGATAAATCTTCAGGTATGTTAAGGCTATTATAAAGGGGACTCTGAATTGTTCTCCATGCCCCATTGAAGGTAGGACAAGAAGTAATATACTTTATCTTCAACAAGGAAGATTTAGGTTAGATATTAGGAATACTTTAAAACTATAAGGATAGTTAACTACTTGAATAAGCTTCCAAAGGAGGTTGTGAATCCCCATCACGAGAAGTTTTTAAGAACAGGTTAGATCAATCCCTGACAGGTGATTGTTTAGATTTCCTTGGTCCTGCCTCAGTGTTGGGGGCAGATGACCTCTTGAGGTTCCCTTCCAGCCCTACATTTCTATGATTATTTCTTCCTCATTTTTCATTTGCAATCATTAAGTGGTTAATTTACTCATCATCTAGCTGGCACACCACAAGTTGCTCATTTGTCACAATTGTGAATTAAAGTATAAACCCATTTCCGTTCTAAGCTGCAGGATAGCAACACAGTAAAATGCAGAACAGAGTATAACAGAATGGAAAATGACATACAAGTACAGGGAAGAATCTCTCCAGCACAATAATTATAATGGTTCCCCACTGTTTTATTTATTTATTGCTTACTCTACCTTTTACAAGGGCATTCTTTTAGTCTCATTATCTAAAATATAGTCTTAAATTTCCACTAATTGCCTGCTGCCAACATACCAAACAAATGGCATCAAAAATATAACCTAAAACTATTCCTTGAGTTAAGATTACTAAATGCATAAGGGCAATAAGACTCCCTGCTTCAGCAGATTTGGGGCCTGATCCCAAGCCTACTGAAATCAATGGGAGTCTTTGCCATTGACTTCAGTGTGCTCCAGACCAAGCCCTTAAGGAAGGAGGTAAATCCCTTGGCTACACATGAGCAGTTCTCAACCAGGGGCCCTGTGGGGCCACGAGCAGGTTTCCGGGGGTCTGCCAAGCAGGGCCAGCATTAGACTCACTGGGGCTCAGGGAAGAAAGCCAAAACCCCACTGCCCCGATTCCTGCCAACTGGGCCTCAAGCTGAAGCCTGAGCAGCTTAGCTTCATGGGGGCACTGGGGCGTAGGTCCCTGAGCAGTTGCCCTGATTGCTACCCCTTAATGCCAGCCTGCATTTTACATGCAGAGTAACAGTTGATGTGGCTCATGTGGGCCATGGAGTTTTTATAGCATGTTGGGGGGGGCCGCAGAAAGAAAAAGGTTGAAAACCCCTGCTACACATCACAGGTCTCATTATCCTCCAGAACTGTCAAGAATGTCAGTCAGAGCAGGGGTCTGGGAATCAGGGGAGCAATCCTGGCTCCACTGAAATCAATGGGAATTTTGCCATTAACTTACATGGGACCAGGATTTCGCCCAGGATTCCTAGATTTTCTATTCCCAGTTTTCTCTAGCTCTCTTACTAACGTGATGTAATCATGTACAGGTTACTTTATCTTTCTGTGGCTTAGTTATTGTAATATTATAGTATAGTGTTTACTTACCTCAGAGGTGTTGTCAGGCTTAACTAATCAGTAGCACTGTTTGACACTGGAAATAAATTATTAATTGAATAAATTATTAGATTAATTTTGCCTTTATTCATCAAAGTATTCATTAATATAATCAAACTAGATATAGAGCTTGCCAAATACTTGAAAATATTATAGGTCAAATAATGTTTTCCTGTAAATATGGTGAAATTCACTCAACAATGTATTCAGTCAATAATATTTGACCAACTCTATAAATTAGTATCTATAAAACAGTTTTTTAGATCCGAGGTGCAAAGTGTAACATTACTGTCAAATGACTATTGAAAGGATTCATAACTAGAAAAAGTGTTTTTGTGACTTAAAGCATGAAGCATTTTTCATATCTTCAAATGTTCAGCTCTTCTTTTAACAAAATCTTTACTGACTCTTGTAATGAAGACACTGAGCACAAGACTATATTTAGATGTTATATTTTTACCCACATGGGCAAAGTCTAAGGGAAAAAATTAAGAGGAATGCCAATCCAGCTGAAGAAATTCTTTTGTTTCAAACACATTAGTCTAGTCACCTTACTGAGAGTCTATGAAGGCAGCATATAACACTGGCTTTGTGAATGCCTACATTTTAATGGTAAGAGGTTTGAATGGCTTATAATGTGACCATTAGTGCATTTTGGCTACAGATGAAAAGTAAGATAATCTAGTAACCCAACGAATAGTGCTTTTATTAGATCCTAAGTAAAAATTCAAAATTGCAGGAGCAGGCCAGTTTTTTAGAATAATAATTAATCTGAAAATCTAAAAGACTCAGTTCCAATTGTTAAGATATGTTAACTGGTTCAAATCAATGCAGCATAGGACAAATAGGGAGGGCACTTTTTGTTAAATGTTTGCCATTCGAACCTTGTACACAACATGTAACATATGTTGGGGTCCTGGACTGCTGATTTTATCACAAAACCACTCCACCTCATTTGAAATACTCGATTTTTACATACCTTTTGGGTTGTTTCTAAGTACTTCTCATACTAGAATGAGTAAAACCTCCAAATTTGGAGAAAGATCACTATTGGGGAGCCGTAGGAATGTTCATACTGAAGTCAACTCTACTAAGATAAGCCTTTAAATAAATACAGGACATTTGTTCCGTACAGGCTGATGACATCTGAAAGTGGCTAGGCAAAACCTGACACATAAAGGTAAGACAAGAGCCAATTTACAGCCAGGTGTAAAGACCATAGCTTAAGAAAGGCTACCCAGAAGAGAATTTGTTTTCAGTGCAGTCTAAGACTTCCTGCTATTGATTTCTATAGGTTGTTTAAAATATTCTATAGAGAGGGTACCATTCTCTATGATGATAATGAAAAAATAAAGTTAGCTTCATATTATGCTCTGCAAATTTAGTCAGTTGGAAGATTTCATTGTACTGAGGTTTGTCCTGGGTATGGCCACTCTCACCATTTCAGAAGAGGGGGGAAAAAACCTAACAAGCCTTGGGTTTGATTATTTAAAATACTACAGCATGTGTTCAAGTCTCACTGCTATTCTAAGACTTTCTAGCTATATGGGTATGTGAGTTGCTTTAAGAATGCTCTCTGCATCTGAAGAGCTCACCTAATGCAAGCGTTGCCATGGTGAATGGTTTTTATTAAATACCAGAGTAAATGTGCATACTTACTTGCAAAACCTGATGGCAGGTAGCTAATGCAAACCCTCAGGCTGCTGTTATTTATGTCTCCATTTTCAAATACTTTAAAATTATTTTTTTAATTCCTGGATACCAGTCAATATGTTTTATTTATCCAGTCCTCTCTGGAATTCTGCTAAATTCTTGCCTCAATGGTATCTTGTGGCAATGAGCACCATGGGCTAATTGGATAATTGAAAATTTGGTGAAAGAAATAATTCCTTTTATCAGTTTTGAATGTTCTGCCTATTACTTCCATTGACTGTCCCCTTGCTCTGGTATTGTGAGGAAGGCTGAATAGAAATGTCTGAGCCATCTCATAGTTTTGGACGTCCTTCTCATGCCCCGTCTTATTCATTTCTTCTCTGAAGCAAACAATCCCAGTCTTTTCAATCAATCTCTCTTCATATGTTAGGTTTTCCTCTTGGAATGAACTAAGCCTTTTGTTTCACTTTTGGACTCCTCCTACAAGGTTATTAGTACTCTAATTCTGTTCAAGGGGGGAGATCTACTGGGATTCCTAGACTTCCCTCCATTCCTCATATGCATAAGAACTCTCATCCTCTTTATTCACACAATCCATCCTAAAAATATATTGTTTCTACCAAGCTAATCATGTTAACCCACCTAAGTCGGTAGGCTTGTTACCTAGCTATTAAAAAACAACAACAAACCTGCATCCTTCTATGTTAATCTTCTTCACCCAGGGCTGGCTATGTTTATATTGTTCCACCTGCTCACTTAGGTCCCAATCCTGCATGTCAGTAACTTTACACCTGTGAATAGTTCTGTTGAATTAAACGGGACTATTTATGTAAGTGTTAGAAGAATCAAGGACTTACATTATAAACTCTGAGATAGGGACTGGATCTCTCTCTGTGATTTGTACAACTGCACTGAGCACCCAGTCAGCGCTTGGTAAATAAAAATGTTCATGTGGCATAACATCACAAACACAGGATAGGACCAATAATATCTATTTATTCTTAGAACGCCCCTGTAACAGATGGCTTGCCCTCTAAATGCTGCAGAGCTTAGGGATAGCCAACCTGGACTACTGAAGAGGCACCCCTGGATTGGATCAGGTAATTCCCTACAAAGGATAGCAGGTTGCTACAGTGAAAGTGGAAGTTCAGGACATTGTAGGAAGTGAGAAAGGCTTCAGCAGGAAAGACCCTGAATAGGGTTACTATATGACTGGGTTTTCCCAGACATTGGCCTCTTTTTTGAGTTCCTTTCTCTGTCTGGGGGGGATTTTTCAAATAACAGGAAATGTCCCAGGTTTTTGCAGAGCAGATAAGTGGCAGCTCAAAAAGAGCCCCGATTGGTCCCCTTCTCAATTGGTCCCTCCCCTGCAAGCCACAACTGCGGGATCGTGCCTGCCCAGGCCCCTCCCTGGGAAAAGTTCCCACAGGGAGTCGCTGACTGATGGCTGTCGCTGCATCCTGGGCTTGTGCCAGCTGCAGTGACAGGGAGCGACACTGCCCCCGAACTCCAGTGCCTCTGCTGCAGGTACCTCCCAACTGTACCCGCCCCTCCATCTCCTTCTCCCCCTCCAGCAGTGTCCTCTTTTTGGGAGCATTAAATATGACTACCCTATTGATACCAAGGGGCTTGGAGTGGGAAGTCAAAGCCAGAAACCTGAGGCTCCAACCAGATTATGGGCAGGAAAAGCCTGGGAGTGACCTGACCAGAGGGTAAAACTGACGGGCTGTGTTTTGGAACTTTGAGTTTTATTTTGAAACTTTATTTATGTGACTAAACTCAGACCCCCAAGAAAGGGTGGTGAATGGGTGAGAAAAGCCTGTGTGGAGTTTAAGAAGCCCCTTGAAGGGGAAACTGAGGTAGGTTGCCTGCAATATGACCCAATGTCAGGAGGGGGTGCATGGGAGGTGGCTGACCCCACTGCAGCCTCCCCTCCCCTTTCTGTCAGGTAGTCAGATCCTCAACTGGTGTAATTTAGTCTAGCTTCACTGAAATCAGTGGACACTGGTTTTTTACTAGCTGAGGATCTAGCCCAGAGTGCCTAAAGGCTCAGCACAGGTAGCCTCTTGTCTCTATTTGGGCCTCATCATGGGTGTTCAGGTCTGCCCACATGGGCAGATTTGAAGGTCAAGGCCATAATTTGCAACTGAACATGTTCTGTTGCATCTCTAAAAAAACAAACACAAACAAAAAACAACCTCAAACTATTTGACTCCAGTAAATTCTCTCATGCTGAAATCTTAGTCCAACATAGCTGACTGCAGCTCTGCTCATAAAAGCAATCCTCTCCAGTAGCTGGAATGTGAGCCCCCAGGGCTGCAACATCTCTGAATACCCATTGAGACAAGCACTTCTATCCTGGGGAAAAAAGGGATCAAACGGCCACCTTGTGCTTCTTTTTTTGGCACTGGATTGCTATTTGCTACCATATTTCCTGCTGCTGAGGTCTTTATCACCTAAATCCCCGAAGACTTTTTGTTCAAATGACCTCATTTTTGCTGGGCTTAGACATTTGTGCCATTAAATAAAGAACTTCCAGTTGAATGTTATTTTTCGTACGTTACTTTGGGACTATGAAATGTAGTGGATGTACTTACTGGCTTCTAGAAAAGTCAGTTAGTGAATGCTCTGGGGTTTTTTAAATGTCAGTTTGTGCAAAATGAGCTATACATGCTCGATCTGCTCTAGTTCAAAGAGAACAGGCCCAATCCTGCGCTCCTTTGAAATCAATGGCAATATTCCTGTGAATTTAAATAGGAGCAGGATACGGCCCAATATTAGCTTTCGGTAATGCAATAAGCATAATGCACAAAGACCTTTAAGAGGTCCTGCAAGTTTCAACATCTTAACTTCTTGTTAGTGGAATATAATATATATCTGGCGAGTATTTTAAAGAAAGAATATCCTGCCTGCATTCTAATATTTCATAGAGGCAAATACATATGTCTGTTTACTAAAATGAAATGTGACTATCTGTGAAACCAAAGTAAAAAGACTGGAGACCTATGGGAAATATACAAGTATATAAGACTAGCAATGCTAAACATGTACATTCCAGTGAGTCCAATGTTCTTATTGTAAGTCATAACTAAAATTTTGTACTAACTGGTTCAGTTGAACAACTTAAAAAATAACCTGAGACACTCTCTGCTCTCCCCGCTCCCGCAGAAAAACTAAACAGACATCAACAGTAAGAGGGAAAACTAATTCATGTCTTTTCTTATCTTTTCTGGCACTCATCAACTTACTAATATTCAGTATTTTTTGTTTAAGAACCAAATATACTCAAGAGATTAGTCCTTCCCATGATTAGGGAAGCAGTACAGGCAATATCTTTAATTAAAAAAACTGGAGTAGCTACTAAACCCAGAAAACTTAGCAATCAGGAGTCCAACTTTGCTCCTATTAAAATCAGTGGGAAAACTCCCATTGACTTCAATTGACATAGAATTGGGCTCCAAATTCCTAATTATGTTCGTTGACAGAATTAATTTTCTTATTAAAAAGATGGCATGTGAACTCTTTTTTTCTTGCTACTAAAAGCAACATGAGATTTGCTTTTATTCTTTCAAACACAATTAGCAAAGCACTCTAGGCGCTGAATAAACCTATTCATTTGAACAAATTATTCCCTGGCAGAGGCATAACCCCCCTCCCTCCAAACCCTTTCCTATTCTAATGCAGTCAAAAGAGACACAAAAGCCTGCCTGTGCATTTATCCTGCCTGGCTGGGTCTGAGAAAGACAAATGGGACATACACCATTGAATATGTTATATTTTTCCTGTCTCTCTCAGTGACTTTACTGAATTGCTTACTTCCCCCCTCCCTAATCTTTGTGCGTGTACAATCCCAATTAAAGGATGATGTAAGGCAATACACATGGGGGAAGAGTCTGGCATGGAAGTTACGGATGAAGTGATAAACTTTATGACTACTGCTACCTCCCACATAGCTTTTGTAGATAATTGGTGAAGCCCTAAAAGTTGCTTTAGAGGCTTCCCTTCTGGGCCATTTCTCATTTAGAAGACTTAAACCCTTACAAATAACAGATCGTCGCTTTTTAAAAGGTAGTGTCTAGCTGATCTAAATAACGTATTTAGCTTTGACTTTGTTCACATTCTTTGGGTGAGATAGCTTTGCAGGCAAATTGAACTTCAATTTCCTTTTCCTGGTGCTCATTGTGAGTGTTGGGAAGAGGACAGTGGATAAGAAAAAACTCCACACATCTTTCCCAACAAACAATGCTGCTGTGCCGTTAATACAGTTGGAATGTTTATTTAATTAGTTAAATTTTCAGCTTTTAAATAAGAAGAAAAAACAAGCTATGGGTGGCCTGCTAACCTCAAAAGAGCAAATATCCAAAGTTATAAAATCATCCCAGCTCAGAATACTGGGTTAGATATAAAAACAGCATTTACTGAATTCTGCCCCCAAGTCAGGAACAGAGGTAGTATTAAGAAGTTTCAAACTGAAGCCTTAAGCCAGTGCATTAAGTGCTTAGTGTTATTTAATAAAAAATGGACTGTGCATATACTTTAACTGAAACACTGTTTCTTGCTAAACATTTTTTTAACCAACATGTCTGTCTGGAATTATTCTCACCCCAATACAGAGACAGTTGCAAATGCTGATATCAGATAAACCATTCCCATTGCTGTCTCTAGCACCTTTATCTTAGAGCTCTTATGTTATGCCTTTAATCCAAGCATCTCAAATCATTCTACAAGTGTTCAGAGCATGTTGTGAGTAGCTGACTGATACCTTGTTTAGCTCCCAGAGGATGACAGAGGCAATGTCTTAGCTAGTAATGTTAGGCTGCTTTACTGTCCCTAATTCTGACTATCCATTCCAGATGGATTATTGAGAAGTTTCAACTACTAACGGCCTGATTCCATAGCCCATACCCAAGCAACTCCAGATAAACTTCTACAGGAGCTAAGCCTGCGCTAGGGGCTAAGCCTACACCTACTGAAGTCAACTGGAGTTTGGCAATGGGTAGCAGGATTGAGGTTGGAGACCAGATTATCAGAAGAGCTCAGCTCCCATTTAGACACCAAAATAAGTGGCCATATTTTCTAAAAGCTGCATGTTGGGTGCTGGGCTTTTGGGGAAGAATCTCTGTTATTTAGGTAGATAAATAGAAGCTAGGCACCAGGCCCCAACACCAGAATGGGGAGCGAGGCCCAGTCCCATGGGACAGGAGTGTAGGGTGGGCTCATTCTCCAACAGCCTCCTCTCGGCACCAGGCTGGAATTAGGATGGTATTGCTGGGGTTTCGGTCAAAAAAAATAAATAAATAAAAGACACGATGCAGCTGGCGGGTTGCTTTATTAAAAAGTTTGGGAACCAATTGTCTAGTGCCTTCCTAAAAACTCTCTCTACCACTTGCTTCTCTGACTGTCACCAGTGATCAGTTAAAGACTGCTTAAAGAAATTCATCCAGGACAAGGATTCCCAAACCTTTTGGACTTCATCCTAACAGCGAGATTGTCTCCTGCACACCTCCGCACAGTCAGGTTGGCACGGACCATTCTTGATTATAGGGATGCTACTTAGCAACTACTTACATGGAAAAGCAACATCAGGAAGGTTTTGTGTATTTTTAGCTTCTTTCTGTGCAATGTACCAGCTGGAAACAAGGAGGGACAGTGCCATGTGAGCTGCTAGCTCTCGACCGGCCACAAACATGTCCACCAATCTGAGAACTGCTATGTGCTTTGCCCCCCCTGTTTTTCTATCCTTTCTATTGGCTGTTATGTTTTCTCCATTTTTATTATGCTCTGTGTAGTGTAATAATGCCATTGGAGTTTACAATGGCAAGAGTTCAGGACAAGATGCTGTATTAATGAATCTCTTTTTGTCAGAGTCACTGTCAGATAAATTAAGTCACCCATTTAGAGCTTCATTCTCCCATACGCTGGAAAACCCAGCACAGAGAAGTGGAAACTCTGTTTTACAATTCAGAGTTTCCCTGGATATTTACACTGGGACACATGGTTTGCCATATGCAGAAGAAGCTGAGGCTTGCACTCAAACACCCATTGCTCACCCCTGTAATCTACTGCAGGCAATATTCTACCTGCAGTAACATGCCCACCTTCCCCAGTAGGTTTCATGTGTAGAAAAATCCAGTAGAGTGGAGACATCCCCACCTCCTCCCAGTCGACAGAGCCTGAATGCTGGGAAGCCTCCACCGAGGGAAACTCTCTTGGAGTAGCAAGGGCCAGCATACAGTGAAGCTGGCATCCCCTTTCCCTTCCATGCAGGTAGGAAGAGGGCTGGGCCATGAGGCCCTTAGTTTTTGTTTTGCTTTTTCTTCTTTCACAATTTTACAAAATGTTACTTTTCTTAATTTACATTTTTAAAAAATTGCTTGGATTGTAACAGTGTCTGCAATTGATTGCAGTGTCTGTCTGTGGTGTCTGCAACCCAGTCACTGCTGTAGTGTGCTAGTGCATGAGAATCAAATAGGGGGAATTGACTAGTCTGTTTTCATTGCCCACGCTGAGTGACTGCAAAAAATAAATAGTATCACAAATGGTAGTAAATTAGACTAAAAACTGTTCATTTTTTATTGCTCTTGGATATTAGTGACACAATGATATTTAACCTGGTAGCATCCCTTTAAAATTGTTTATTTTTTAAAAAAATCATGAGGATAAACTGATGTGGGAAGGTTTTTGAGTAGATTAGTATAGCACAGTAAGTAATAGTACAATTTCAGTACACATTGAACTTGTGTTTGAAGCCCACCCCTTTTCCCTGTAGCTCTGAGCCCCTTCTGAGCAAAATATAAGAGAGCTTTGGGGTCACCTGACTCTGTACTGTGGAGAGCGACTAATGAATGTTATCAACACTGAGATCTGACTGCTCAAGCAGCTAGGTCTGATAAAAGTGAACAAAGAAAGTTGGCAACATGGGTGTATTTACAGGGAATCTCCTATTTGGAGAATAAATTAGCCAACAAAAAACTCATCTGTTTGCCAGCATGAGGGAGCTTGCTGATCTCTCACATGCATTGTGCTAATTCTGCACATTATAATGGGACTCATATTTTGTTGGCAATGTAATTCTAGCCAGGTGTTTAACACAACACTGAATTGATACACGCATGGTCCTCCAAACATATCTTTGAAGTGGGCTCCATGTCCTACAGAACCACAGAGTGCCTCTCCTTCTTACTCCAAACTGTCCTCCCTAATTCACCCACCTCCGCCTGTGAGCTGGATAGATAACATTCGTGCTCCTGGCTTCATTGGCTCTCCTAGCCATTTGGCTGCTCTTGCTTTCTGAACATTAGCCTGGCTGCTCTTGACTGGTGGGGCTACCTGGGCAAGTCTTCAGTTCCAGTTGGTGGGAATCAGGGTTTGTCACTCTCCTTAACAGATCTCAAAGTTCCTTGGAAGGCATCATTATCCCCATGTCCTATGGGAGTTGTGCTGTCATAACTTCATCCACAAAGATGTGCAAATCTGAATGGGCCTCCTGTGCCCTTTGTTGGAGCACTATTTGAACTCAGTCATGCTTTCTGTTTCATTGTAGCAGTAAGGTGTGAACCAGGCTTTCCAGGATTCAATCTGGATTTGCATGTTTCAATCTGATTTGCATGCTTGCTGGTGACTGGAATTATGACCCAAACTGTGACTGTAAAGTCTCCTGGGTAACTATATCAAAAAAGCTTTTCATTCCAAATAACCCTCCCCAGTACCTAAAACCACAAATAGGTGATAGATTTTCAAAGAGCTGTTCTATGGTTGGTTGAGTGCAGATTTTCTGCAAACAACTGATATTGTACAATACCTTGCAGGAAAGACCTCCTGTTTGTTAACTCAGCATGCACATTAGCATAGCTTTTGTTTTAGACCTTATGTTTCTGCTCATAGTCTCAGTTTCAAGCAATATATATTTACTGTTTCTGCTTTCCTTTATTTTATAAAAGTCAATTAATGCCAATCCTTTAAACAATATAAAAACATAATAGTGTATGAATGTATCAAACAAGTAGCTTTTCCTGACTTTACCAATTTCACTGGTCTCCTGTATAAATGTGGTAATTTTAGTTCCAGTAGTAGCAATGGTGGGAAAGTTCTTGCACGGCCCTGTTGCTGCAATGGATTGACATTCTCACCATGTTCCCCTGGAGCCATATCAGCTTCAGCTCTCATGTGGTCACATTCTCTTCTAGCCACAGTAGGGATTTTTTAGTGGCCATGGAAAGTTCCCCCTTCACAGGGAGCCAAGTACCTGCACCAGCATGCAGGCAACTGTGCATTTATTGTGCTGTGAGCTCCCTCTTATCTTCATCTCAAAGAAGACACATCTAGGAATGATCTTAGAGCACTATCCTTTCAGTGTTTCTGATACGCTATACTAATTCCCAGAAGCATCTTCCTCTAGAGGTGAACGGTTACAAGAAATATAGTATTTTACTTCCCTCTTTGAAGCACTGTGGTACTTCCAGGTTTAAAATACTTGACAGGATTTGTGGAATACCTCCAGTGGGTATTTGGATGGTTAAAACCACACAGACAATTTTAGCATGGTAAGCTGGGAAGTAGGGCACAACTCCCCTTAAGGATAAGAAAAGTTCAATTTACCAGATACAACAAGAGTGCACAACCTACTTAGACCCCATTTTCCTAGAATGAAAAAGCATAAGGGAGAGCTGGAATGAGACAGAGAATACAGAAATCAAGAACAAACCAATATTTTATCAATAAAAGGAGTGTGATGAACGATGGAAGTGCTAGAGACGTGTGGAGCCCTTGTTTCTCCTGCCCCTCCCACTGTGTACTCCCTGATGACTGTGGACAAAACATAAAGAGCAATTTCCTTTAGCCAGGGAGAAAAACATCTTACCAGAGAGAGTTCACAAAGTAACAGTGAGTTTCACAACTGAACCTAGGTGTTATTGACGGATTCAGAATAGGACACTTTGTCACCTTTGATTTAATCAGGAGCCTGTTTTTGAGGATGCTAAAAGCTCTAGGCTCATAATCAAGTACTTACGTAATCATCCTCGTTCAGACCTTGTTTCTGAACAGAACTTTTCACTTCCATGGAAAACCTCTCAAACTCAGGTTTCACTGTCCTCAGTAGAGTGACTGTTTGGAGGGATGAGTAGGCTTGCTTTGCTTCAAGGTCATGTTTGTCTCCTCTCTTCCACGAGCCATTTCCTAAGGGAGAAATAAAAATATTTACAATTCCAGGCTAGTTTGCATAAAGGGCTCGCTCTCCCTTTCTGCTTAAATATCCCCTATACGTTGCTTGGGGTAGACAGCAATGTACAAGATATTGTCACGTTTGTGCAATACGTGCTGTGAGGCTAATGTAAGAGAATTCAACATGCCTCTTGAAACTAGGGGAACAAGATGCAAGGGGGACTGGCATAATGCCCTTGAAATAATTATACAGATTATGATCCTTAGTCAGAAGCCCAGCCTAGCAGAATGGTCAGCAATAAGGTTTTCTTCCCATATTTGCTTGATTATTTTTAACATCTGAAGTCAAGTCTAGATATGAGCAAATAACATCCTCAAATACAGAGAAGCAGGCTGTCTAGGGGCTACAACAGGTGAGAGGGAGACGGAACTGGATTCAGTTCCCAGTCAATGTGCCACTGACTCCCTTTTAAACTTCGAGCAAAGTCAGGTCTAAGTAGAGTAAGAAGAGTAAAGTAATTACCTGGAATGATGATATCACACAGGGCCTGATCTTGTAGCCACTTGTCACCCAGCTCTCCCACTGAAATCAATGGGAATGCCATGTGCACACTAGCTGCACGATAGGCCCAGTTTCTCTTAGCAGAAAAACAAACACCCAACTACAAATGTGCCATTGCACACATTGTACTTGCATTTGCCCAATGACACAGCAGGTGGGAGACTGGACTTGGGAAACGAATACAGTAATCAAAGATTTTTAAATTCAGTTGCAGCCTATTTGTTTAAATGCCTTTGCCTTCCTGGCCCTGATCCTGTCATGTCCTGAGTACTTCTTGTGCGTTGGCTGAGGCCAAAGGACCTGATTCAAACCCCACTGAGGTCAGTGGGAAGACTCCTAGTGCCTTGAATCGGGTGCTAAGACTGTTCTATGGAACTGATCAATAATGAGGCCTCGAGGGAATAACAGTGTCCTTAGACAACTTGCTTTTAAATGCTTAAAAATAATTAAAAAAACAGTCATTTTTATTTTTGGAACTAAAAGCCAGTTGTGACTAAAAGTACAAAGACTAAAACTGCAGAACACAAGTAGCTGTTGAGGTTTGGAATCCGGAGACACGCAGGACCCTGAGATGAGGGAGGATGTGGTCATTCAGCCTGGTTAAAGGAATTTGTTGATTTATAGACAGGCAGAAAACAGGTCAGCTGAGACCAAGGGAAGGGAATGGAGATGGATGAGATAGAGTGAATGCCAGAGATGGCAGCAGCCAAGTATCAAACATTCTATCCGCCTTGACTTGGGACTATGTGCTTGCACAGGGATGGATGAGGGATAAAGATCTTATGGCCATGAGTGGGTTACACGGACCCTGGATCCAGGCATGCAGGTGGGTGAAAAGTGGGAGAAGCCTGTATTTCACCTCCTCTGTTCCTCAGTGTGTTGTGATGGCAGCAGAGCCACTGGGGAGATGTCATAATTTGCTGGAAGTACAGGCCAATTTCAAGTTACTCACCTCCTCCTGACTGAGCATGAGGGAACCAGTGAAGGAACAGGGCCTGTGAGAAGCACATTTCTTTCAGTGTGCTGCTCCCGGGATACTGCAGCTGCTTGCCACTCCATACACAGAACCTGTGGCAAAGCCACAGTCTAGCCCTCAGTGAGATCCAGGTCAAATGGTAGCTCCCTTCCATTCTCTCCTTTCCCAGAGGAAGGCCTCTGTGCTTGGGACTTTGTTGTTTGTTTACCAAAGCTGTGAAGGTGCTGCATCTCTATAGCCCTTGTGGATTATGATCTTAGCAAAATTCATAAATGACCCTTTAATTCTTTAATTTTTACTGACCATCTATCAATTTTTTGTCTCATCTCCTCATGAGGTTCTCAGCTGGCTGTAACAGTAGCTATCACAATTCTAGATTGTAACCCAATCAAGCACAAAAGCTTTGTTCTACCAGGAGGTCCACATAGAAGATCTCTGAAAAGTGCATGACAACAGCTGGCAGCCACAAAACATTATTAAGCCAGGCTCTAAGCAGCATAGTTCCCCAATCCCACATATATGCCACATTTTGGATCTTGGCTTTCCCAGAGACAGCTGGGTTTCAGGTAATATTGGGCCTAAATGTGAACAAGCTTCTGTACTTCAGTCTGACCTAAACATGCTCACTTGAAAAGCTGTTGTAAATGGAAACAGAGAAGCTACCTTTAAATAACAGAGCTTCTAAAGTAATTGTACACACTTTCAAATTCTTTCAAAGATTGCTTTGGGCATGGAGTCTGGGAGCAGCACTAAAATGACTTTCTGATGAAGCAGCGCAACTGTTGCAGCCTCAATAATTAATGTGCCTTTTTACAAATTAAAATAAAAAACTTTAAGGACAACAAAAAAGAAGTGTGATTGTGTGATCTTATAGGAACAATAGCTACTTGTAAATCATATTCTGTCTTATGGTTCTGTACCTTTAGACTTCCAAAAACACAAAGTTTATTGCAACAGAGGGTCCTGTGGCACCTTTGAGACTAACAGAAGTACTGGGAGCATAAGCTTTCGTGGGTAAGAACCTCACTTCTTCAGATGCAAGAAAAAGTTTATTAGAACTGTAAGAGGAGGTTTGACATTCTGTGTTCAGTTTGTTTACCTTATGCATTTGACAACAATTTGTGTACAGTCAGTTTTGTAGATTTCTCTTCAGAGTTAGTTTGCCCCTTCTTAAAAAAGAAGAGCAGAAGATCCTTCTAATGTTTTTTCCCCTAAGAATTATTTACAAAAAATATTCAGGAAATGCTATTTAAACTGGTCAGTTGCCAAGGAGTCAGATAGACAGTGCTCCCTTAACTCTGGGGTTGTGGTGCTGAGTCCTTTGTGAAATATTTACCTTAACTCCTAAGGAAAACTTAGTATATGGATGTGTGGGGCACAGAAAGCTGAACCAATTCAAAAGTATAAGTACATCACATGTATATTATACTGGGGTGAACATGACTGTGCTTTTGTGCACCAGGTGATACAAGGCTAAATATAGCAGCGTGTCTCTGCAGGAATTACATGCCATCAAAAACTGGAGCACATATTAGATCAAGTTTTTCCAGCCACTGGCAGGTGTACAAATCTGCAAAACTCCCACTGACTTCAGTGGGACTAGGATTTCACCCCAGGGCGTTAAGATTCTGGCTGGTGATCTAGGCAACCCCTCACTACCTTAACAATGACTCTCTGTGCTGGGATTCACTGTGTCACTGCTGCCTACCTCCCAGTCAGTCATGTGCAGTCTAGCCAACAGGGGTTGGACTATTCCAGGCCCAAGACTTGCAATCACAAGACTGGGATTTAGAGCAACCTACTGTGAATTAGAACACACAATAGAATAGAAGGTAGTGAGAACTGGCTGGTATAACAAAGGTCTTTGTTGAAGCAGTTTTCCCACAATGTAAGGGAATTTCTATATTAGAACTCTCATTTAGTCACATAGCTTCTTCACACAGATCAGTCCAGAAGTAGTTAAATCCAGAGTTTCTGGTTTCCTTCTCGCTAATATCATAATTCAAGTGGCGGGTAACCTCAGGGCCAGGGAGAGATAGTGGTGTATTTTAAGACTAATAGTGGTATATTTTAAGACTAACAAATCTAAAAATGTTATCATGTTTACAGAAAGTTTCGCAACATACTGCAGGGGTGGGGAATAACAGTACCATATGACGAGCTGTTGAAGAGTTCAATATTGAAGAAAGCGTAGTCCCCATTGGTCATTCCTTGTCGATGAGCAGCTAGCATGATGTTCCTTATTGTGTCACCGCTGGCACACATTATTACAACTGTGGAAGAAAATGGAAAACAGAGATAAGAAGCTGTTCTTGAAACCTCTGGGAACAGATTATGAAGCTTGTCTATTGCCAGAGACAGTGACCTGAACTGTCCTCCCAACATTTTAAAAATCATGGGAACAGGGCTAACAATTAAATCTGGGGTTTCCAAAGGAGCCTAAATGAGACAGGGGGATACAAATACCAAAGGCCAATCCTTTACCCACTGAAGTCAATGCCAAAAATCCTATTGACTTCAGTGGGCAAAGAATTATGCCCAAATACGATCTTATTCTTGATTCATGTAATGTGGTGAGGTTTTTGTTGGTTTGTTTAATTGTGCATTTAATTTTTATTACAACAACAACACCTAACTCTTATATAGCACTTTTCATCAATAGATCTTCAAGCACTATACAAAGGAGTATCATCTCCATTTTATGGATTGGGAAATGGAGGCACAGCTGGAGAAGTAACTTGCCCAAGGTCACCCACAGGTCAGTGGCAGAGCCAGAAGAACCCAGGTCTCCTGACTCCCAGTTCAGAGCTCTATCAGCTGCCTTATTGCAAGTGAATATGAAATTATTCCAAAATTAAGACATAATTTTATCATTTTATCATTCAGAATTTCATTTTGAATACCTTGAAAACAGTTACAGTGTTAAAAGACTCAAGGTCTCACTTATCAAATGATCCAAAAGACAGATAAAAGTTCGGATCCTAAAATGTGATCCGCTATTATTCAGCGGTACTCCATCCATGCTAGCAGATTAGAAGATCAGAGCTATGCTGTCATCCAAGAGGTAATATCCAGGCAACGTTTACATTACTTCAAAATTCTAAATACGGAGATGCAGCTGAGCACTTGGCATTCTGGTTTGTACAGTATGCTGGAGAGGAGGGGGTTACAGTGGAAATCTACTGTTGTTACCATATGTCAGAATTGGTGCCAGTGATTTGCAGAAGGACAAGATACTGGATGGCTCAATAAGCTTGAGAGAGAAGTCTGGTCAAAAACTCCCAGGGCATGTTACTAGTCTGTTTTGTGCATGTGGTGAAATTCACCCCTTCCCGCTCAATAACTTGAGTAAAGAGGCTTTGTGCAGGGAGCTAAGTGGAAACTGCAGGGATAGAATCTACTTCCCAACCTGCCACTAATGGGTTGCAGCTGCTATTCCTGCCTATAGGAACATAGTTGCTGTTCCATCATGCTGCCTTTTTTTTTCCTAGGCACTTGATCTGTGTAAGCATGGATCTAATCCCTGTTTTTCCCTCTGTACTAGCTTAATGATGCTAGCACATAGTTCAGTTCCCCAGCATGCAAGGCATGGAAGGCAACATCACCTGTTTCCCTCTCCCCCTTCATCAAGAGGTGTACTTCTCTCATAGTAAACAGTCTATATCACAAACTGCTATATAACTTCACAATACACGTGAAACTAGCTAAACTATTAAATATGTGCAGGTCTGTGTCCAGGCAGAGCATTCTGTTCCCATTCCTAGGATGACACATGCAGCAAGCACAGAAGGCGGTCTGGTGTGATACAAATATGCTTGTTTAATGGCCTGGTCCATGAGATTTGATCATAAAAATCAAAATAAAAGTTGTCAGTGCGCTGACTAAAAAGAAACATAACATATATTCTCAAGAAGTACTGCCATGCCATGATAAAGCTACAACAATGGAAGCAGCTATTTTCATCCACACAATAAAGCTCAATCAAAATCATATTCAGTTTTTCTTGTCAAGTGCTTGTGCTCACATAAAATAAAGTTGCAAGCAAGCTAAATCTTTACTCACACAATCCATCTTCTTCCCTCTCTTTTCTAGGTTTATTCCATTATAGGCATAATGATCCAAATTCATCTCTGGCATAACCCAATACACTTCAGAGAAGTTCCACCAGGGACAGGTCTGTCTTAATGTCTGTAGTCAGTTAGTATAAAAATTTCCAGAGCAAACTATAACTTATGAGTATTGAGTCTCTTACATGGGGGGGAGGGGGAGGAGAGCTCATGTTGGATATAAACTTTGGCATAGGAATTACTGAATCATTATCAGCAAATACAGCCTATGGGATCAAATTCTTTCTGGATTTACACCAGGAATGAATTTGGCACACTGTTCCTAATTGGAAAGGTGAGCTGTTTTTCTTTTAAAACACTTTCTAATTGCCCTCCCAATCGTCTCTTGACTTTTGCCTTCATAATTCACATCTACTATAAAATCCCCATCCTGTAAGTGAAATTGAAGTTATTCCCCCTGCACCAGTTTATGACCTTGACTAACAGGAATGAAGAGTGGAAAAATTTCGGTTTTAAAATGTGTTGATAGGTCGTAGTTTGAGAGCTGATAAAGGAATGTGAGGGGACAAATGTTAACTATTTGGATGTGGTTTTAGCACAGCAGGAATATATCAAAGATTACATTTTTTTGGTGTGTACAGGAAATACACCCATAAAATCCAAAGATAAGTTGTGTGTGTGTGTCATTTTTTGCAAGCTTTTAAAAATATAAATTAAGTAAAAATGTAACTATGTTTATTTGGTCTGTATTTGTAAATTAGTAGAAAATATAACTAAATTCTTATAAAAAAGCAGAGTCCTGTGGCACCTTTAAGACTAACAGATGTATTGAGCATAAGCTTTCGTGGGTGAATACTTTCTACGTTCTTCAGTTTAAAATATACATATCAAAGTAATTCCAGTATTAGTGTTTTGATCCTGCGAGCACTTACACAGTGCTTAACTCTATGGACGCAAGTAGTCTTACTGAAATTAATGGGATTACTCAAATTCTTAAATTAAGCATGTGCTAAAGTGTTTGTAGGATCTGGACCTCAGCCAGCATTGCTGAGTTTTGTTAAACTAATTATTGCTGAATTGAAAGCTTTAGCCAGTTGACTAGATCTGGAAAAGCATTAAAAATACAAAGGCCAATCTTTGTAATAAACACTCACTTTTCATGGTAATTTTTTTTGTAACATTAAGATTTGGAAGAACCATTTTCAAAGGCTTAGAGTCATATTTGCCAAGCCGTCTTCCTTTCTCAACCATGGTTACCAAATTTGGCCCTATCAAGTTCATGGCCATGAAAAACGCATCACAGACCATAAAATCTGGTCTCCCCCCCCCCCCCCCCCCCCCGTGAAATCTGGTCTTGTGTGCTTTTACCCTATACTTTACCGATTTCACAGGGGAGACCAGTGTTTTTCAAGTTGGGGGTCCTGACCCAAAAAGTAGTTGCAGGGGGGGTCACAAGGTTATTTTTGGGGGTTGCGGTATTGCCACCCTTACTTCTGTGATGCTGCCGTCAGAGCTGGGCAGCTGAAGAGCGGCGGCTGCAGGCTGGGAGTCCAGCTTTGAAGGCAGAGCCACCGCCAGCAAAAGTAAGAATGGCATAGTATGGTATTGCCACCCTCACTTCTGTGCTGCTACTTTCAGAGCTGGGCAGCCGGACAATGGCGGCTGCTGACTGAGAGTCCAGCTCTGCAGGCAGCAAAGCAGAAGTAAGGGTGACGATATCATACCAGGCCATCCTTACTTCTGCGCTGCTGCTGGTGGCAGTTCTGCATTCAGAGCTGGACTCCTGGCCTGCAGCCGCTGCTCTCCAGCTGCCCAGCTCTGAAGGCAGCACTTCCGCCAGCAGCAGTGCAAAAGTAAGGGTAGCAGTACCGCATCCCCCTCTACAATAGCCTTGTGACCCCCCCCCCCCCCCAAACTCCTTTTTGGGTCAGGACCCCTATAATAGCAACACTGAAATGTCAGATTTAAATAGCTGAAATAATGAAATTTATGATTTTTTAAATCCCATGACCGTGAAATTGACCAAAATGGGCCATGAATTTGGCAGGGTCATAACCATGGTATAACTTTTAAAATGTATTGTACCTCTGTATTAGGGCTTGATCCTACCCAGGGCACGTGGGATAATGCTACCACATGGATGGGATCCGAAATGTCACTGAACACAGCACGGCAATCCTGCTGGTGCAGCTCGCCAGGTGTGCCAGGTGCAGAGAGCTACATACACATGGCCACCATGCAGTAGAGGCAGTCCAGAAACACCCACGCCCTCCAGGAGAGTGTGCTCCATGCTGTTACGGATGTGCGATACAGGAGGCTGCAGGAACTGGAATTCTGGTTTCCAAACTACATTTTCAAAATGTTACCTTAGTGTGATAATTGTAAAAAGTGTATTCTGAAAACTAAAATTCATTAACTCTTTAATGCAGACATTTATGAATGACCACATAAGCAGGTTCTTAACTTAACACATGTGCATAAGCCCCATTGAAGTAAATCCCTTCCCCATTGCTATGAAAGTGAGTGGGACTATCTGCATGAGTAAAATGAGTAGAATTTGAATTTATATCAAGATTTCAGTGACTGTCACTCTCATTCTAATAAAAAAATATGAAAAATTAAGCAACGATCAATTGCAAGTATAATCCTCTGAGAAATTATGGAAATTCCCCTTGTAAACAGGAATGAAACTGAAGATAAATGAGTTGAAGGAAGGGAACGCCATTCCCTTTTAAAACGTGGCTATATATATGAAATTAGGAAGAGATTAGAAAAGAAATCAAGTTCCATTTGCTACAGGTTAACACTTTTCTTATTGAAATAGAATTATTATGCTTTTAATCATCAAGAAAACAAAGCAGAGACATAAACCTTATGTTCATTAAAAATGCTTCTCTGCTTGGCTATTTTGGCTAGCTGTTATTTGTTGCATCTTATTCATTCAGGAAATCACTTAAACTAGTGCTTAAATTCCTCTGTTCAACTTTAGCACTTGCTTAAGTGCTCTCCTGAATGAGATTAAAAATCCATCAGTTGGTACCAATTATCTCATAGGCCTTGTGAGTTCAGGAAATTCACACCAGTGTAACTATATCACTAATGCAAAGTCCTAAAGCATATACACTGCATCAATACAAATGTACCATGTAGTGACTGCATTGGGGTTATATGGAGCGTGATTTGTATCTGTTTTGAAAAAAAAAGACCTCACTCAATAGGATTCTATTTAACTGGGAGTTACAAAAATAGTTTTAAGTGCATATTTTAAAATTTAAATCTCCAGTCAGTTTTAGGGAAGGAGTTTCTTTAACTTGATCCACTATCAATTAATGCACAGTGCATGCTTGGAATATTTTGACATGTTTCTGCTTTTTTTTTTTTTTTGGTTGTTTTTCTTTTCAACAAGCAATTAACAAAAATTTCCATGGTTAGCATTGCCTGTAGCAGGGAAATGTCATTTAATATGCTTATGTACCAAATAAATACATTAATAAGTAATTAATTCAGGTTTGCAATTAATCCAGTGCATTCTAAATAGGTGGGTTGTTCTATTATGTTTCACGCTTTTTGCTATTATATGATATATAATCAATTCATCCAGCCTAAGGGTAATTTTTTTAAAGACATTTTACAAGCCACTTATCTCCCTGTTTTGCTAACAGTTGGTGGCAAAATTACTGCACACATGCAAGAGTGAGGAATTCACATGTTCCCCTGCTAACTGCTTCCACAAAATGTTTGTTATTTATGCAATACTCAACGGGGCTTCTAAATGGAAGGAGGGGGGAGGAAATCTCCATGGTAAGACTTAGCAGGATGAGAGGAAAACTTCTTTGCTCAACCTTTGAACATATGCAGAGTCACTAAAACAAAAACTTGCAGGATAAGCAACAGGTCTGCTGTCCAATCCAAAAATCTGCGGTTTGGCAGATGCATGTGTTTTCTCTCTTGCTAGCAATGCAGCTTGTTGAAATAAATCAGATTTCTACTATAAATAAAGAGCATCATAATACAAACGGGTGACATCTTAGCCCTGCTGGAGTAAATGGCAAAATTCAAATTGATTTCAATAGAACCAGGATTTCACCCAAAGGCGCTGATCCTGCTCTCATCTAAGTCAGCAGGTTCACTGGGAAGAGAATCATGCCCAAACTTTTCAACATGTGACAGTCAGCTGGGCAAAATATTATCCCTTTCAAGTGTCCTCCCTCTCCCAGTACCTCCAGGGTCTCAACTACCCTTATCTGCATTAATCCCTGCTAATGAGGATGATTAGCCAAAATACCATACAGCTCAGATGCTGGGCCAAATTCAGCCTGGTGTAAGGAGGTGCAAGACTCAATATATTTTAAATATAACCTTAAAGGAACTATAAGTCCACATTAATTATTTCAGGGAGAGTTCCCTACAAGTTCTAAGCAGGTTACTCAGAAACCACATGTAATTTTCATACTCAAACACATCACACAAGCATTCCATGTTTCTTTTACTCTGGCATTTAGATTATTTGGTATACTATCTCTCTGTGTGCGTGAGAGAGATCCATAATCAGAATTAGTCAATGAGTCTTTAAGTGCCCCAGACCAACAGTGAAATCTGCCCTTTGAGATGTCTCTGCATAACAGATGACATACATATGCAATGAGTAACACAGCAGAGCCAGTGTAAAGCTTCTGCAGTGTATATCCCACCCCCACCACTTGCATAACTGGCTCCTTTGATAGCTACCGCAGTGCTGAACTAAAAGCCTAAAAGCCATCAGTGTGAGACCTGAACGGAGAAAACTTCCCGATCTGAATAAAAACAGGAAACGACACAAAAGATCTACCCTGCCGATACTGTGAGTGGCCACTTGAAAGCACAGAACATGAAATATTTGCAGCACAATATACACAACAAAATTGCCTAGAAAATCTCTTACTTATCTCTATGCACAACTAACACATTTTTAATGTGTCCCGTTTTAGGGGAAGCGCTAGAAAAAAAACTCTGGCATGTTGTTTGCTATTATATACCTGAGGAAACATAACTACTACCCTCTCTAAAACAGAAAATGCACGCAGCATGCAAAACATGCAAAGAGCTAGCTGAAAAAAAGATACTCGAGGATTTAGCTGCAACAGGCGATAAACAGCAAAGTAATGCCTGCAGGGTTGAGTCATTCTGGACCAAAGTTTGACCTCATCCTGTGCATTTTCATAGTCCTGTTTATTCATCATTTCTTGCGCATACTGCTTTGAATTTCGGATTATTCTGCTTCCGAGCCTTGATACGCAAACCTGCTTTACCACCACACATACATTTCACCGGGTTACTTCCGCGATGAGTTTGCTTTACTTTCAGACAGATTAGCGGTGTCGCCCCAGGTGAATGCAGGCAGCTACAATTAATGGCTATGTCTCACTAGCTGCCTTACGGATCAGACAAGCTGCCGGCTGCTTCTGTCAACACGTTGCACCTACGCCCTCCAGCTCCCCCAGTTCAGGTGCACAGCACTAGAACGACTGCATGGCGGAAAAAATACAGCTCGCTGCACACCCTCATTCCCAGCTAAGGAAGCTGGAGAGCACTCAGGAGCACAGCGTATATGGGAGACGGCGTTACTTAATGGGACTGTGAATGCGTTCAACAAACCACTGGCTGGAGGGACTGAATTCTGGGCGTCATGTTTTGCACGCTAGGAATCCCCTGAATGTTTCCCGTTTACATGCAGTCAACGTGGGCATAAACCGCGGTGGCATCAGGGCATAGTCATCCTATTGCAATGACTTTCCACACAAAGGGGATTTGAAGACCCTCCCCCGCCCCCAGTGCCCGCATTTCACAAGCTGCACACAGGGCTTTATCAGACGTTCCCCAGCTTTAAAACAATGTTGTCTCTTTGCTTTAAAGGGGGAGGCTTATGGTCCCCATTTCTGCAGATCACTATGGGAAGGACTGACTGCCCGTGGAAATCTGCTCTACTAGACACGGGGAGATTGATTCTCTGCTACCTTGCGTAGCCATTGGCACCAGTGCGAGGTGCTGCTTTGCAGACGCTGATCTGACAGCGTCTCACACTCGTTCGGCGCTGGCGGAGCGGGCTGCAGGGCGGCGGCGGCGAACTGGGGCTGGACCGGCAGCTAAGCCACAGCTCCTCCGCACGGCCACAGGAGGGGGCTTTGCGCTACGCTTCTCCACCCACGAGGCGCTTTCTGGGAGAGTGGCCCAGGGCTTTGGGCAGGGAGCGCTTGGGCCAGGTTTTTACGGCGGGTGCATGGTTGCGGGGATGGGGGGCTGGAAGGGGACTGCGGTGATTTAACTAAACTCCACCGGTGGGCGATGATTTGGCCAAGGCTCCTTCAGCGGAGACTGGGGGGGCTGGTTTGGACAAAGCTCTACCCGGAGGCACTGGAGGGTGGCGATGAACGCAGAGGGGCGCAGCCGGGCTACAGCCCTAGCTGGGGCGGGATGCTCCAGCCAGGGGGCAAGGGAGGTTCGGGCGGGTGTCCTGCTCCAGTGGGGTTGGCGGGGTGTGATCGGGGTAAGGGGGAGGAGGGATTTGCCCCTGCGGGTGCCCGTGCTGCCCCTGGCTCACTCACCTCGCTCCCCGGCCTGGATGGAGCGCACGATCTCGTCCAGGTCCAAGTAGCGGCCGCTCTCGTCGAAGCTGTGCACGGCCATGGGGAACGCCTCCTCCTGGAAGACCACATGCACCCCCTCCATGGTGAAGTAGCAGTTGCGCTCCTGGTTGTTGTCGCTGTAGAGCAGCGTGGCCCGGCTCCACTTGTGGTGCCGGAACAGGGCCAGGAACATCTCGCCCATCTTGGAGTAGGCGGGCGAGACCCGGGTCAGGTGCGAGTACTCGCCCGTCTTGGTGCTGAAGCCGGTGGCCAGCGCCCCAGCCGAGATCATGGGCAGGTTCCAGTGGGAGGCCAGCCGGGCCACCGGGGCAGCCGCGTACTCGCAGACGGGCCCCAGCAGCAGGTCCGGTTTCTGCTGCTTCAGGGCCACCAGGTCCACCAGGCTGAAGAGCGCCCGGTTGCCGCACTCGGAGTCCTCGTAGATGACCTCGAAGCGGTAGCCCGGCAGGCAGGTCCCGTTCTCCTGCTGACTCCGCACGGCGTACTCGATGGCTGGCTTGACCCTGGCCAGGGAGAACAGGTAGGAGTTGTCCTTGGGCAGCAGCACCAGGACCCTGATCAGCTTCTCCTCGTCGGGGCTGCTGCTGCTGCTTGCCAGGAGCATCCAAGCCATCAGGATGCAGGGGACGCTAAGTAAGAAGAAGGATGGCATTGTTTCAATAGCCGTGAGCTCCCTCCCCCCTCTCGCCGCTGCCTCCGAGTCCCCCTGTGTGCCCTGCACAGAACAAGAGAGTGCTACCAACCTCCTCCCCCTGCACACTTTAATACAGAGATCACTAGCCCGTGGGGTAAGAGGGAGCTGCTGGTTTTCCCTCGGTTGTTGGGTGGCTGATTTTTAAGGGTGTTTGGCAGGTTAACTAACTGTCCCAGCAACTTGTTATTGGTGGGGCAGCTTCCTCCCCCACGCTCTGCCTCCTGGCTGATCTTATTGATCCTCGCTGGTCTATAGCCCTCTGTTTAAATAGTGTGGGAGCCAACGCGCCTGTTGCCACACATGGCGCTGCGAGGCCGGGTTTGTGTTTGGGGAGGAGTCGTTCATTAACATTCCTGCCGGGCTGATCCGCCCCTCCGCCCCCTCCCCCTCAAACAAAATCCCGGCCCCCCCACCCCACCGCCCCTCTTTCTGTAACCAACCCACATCTCGCCCAGGGGCGCTCTGATGAGCAATGGCTGCAAAGGGCGCTGCAAACCTGGAGCAAGGGGAGAGGTGGGTAGGAAATAAAAGGACCCCGCTCGGCTGTTGCTTGCCTGAGAAGTCGCACTCACCCGTGCAATCCGGACTTTGAAAATCCCCTCCATGCGATCGTTCTTTTTTTCTTCACCGTGCACGTGTCCCAACACGGCGTGCAAAAGACCCGTTTAAAGTCAGGAGCTGGGGATGCAGCGAGTAACACGTAATACTGTAACTCTGGATGCGGAGCGACCTGCGGCCGTGCAAGACACCGAGCGTGTTTTAAAAGCCCGGTTTGCAGGATTGGGAGCCGCCCTCCGAATGAACGAATCCCCCCCCCCCCCCAAAAAAAAACCCTACTTAAAATAGCCCTTTCATGCAACAGCGGGTGGGGCGCCCTTTTAATGCTGCTGCCCCTGCTGAAAGCTGGCGATAGGGAAGTGTTCCTGGCTCCCCTCTGGGCAAAAGCACCGTGCGGCTATTCTGCAGCAATGGAAGAAAGCGCGCGTGCGAGTATTAGCAGCATAGGAACTGGAAGGGAGAGGACACAGTAGCTGTCCCCCCGCAGAATCCCAGACAATCCAGCAGTAGTCTTCTTGGCGGGTTGTTCCTGCGCCGAGTGTGCCGGAGTGGTACCTTAGTGCACGAGCATGTCCGTTGACACTGAACGGAACAACTCCTGGTGTAACGTGCAACTCAGCCTGAGAATGGGTGATGGACAGTGTACGCGCGGGATTCATACTACTTACTCCGCAGGCAGGCTCATGGAAAGCAGTGGGCTACCAATGTGGGAAAAGCTAGCAGAATCTGTCCCACCATTAACACGGGCTGTTCTGTGGCGAGGGGGGGGGGGGGGGAGGGTAAGAAACTCTTCTCCTTTGCACAGCCTTCATGGGGAGGGGTATAATTGAAACACTAGCACTCAGGGATGCCCAGACGATACTTCCAGGGAGTAGGTAGGACTTTGGCTGTGCCCCACAAACTCCAGCAGAGCTGGTCGGCAGCAAGTGAGAAGCATGTTGCCTCCTTTAAAGGTAGGGTGACCAGATAGCAACTGAAAGGTTTCAGAGTAGCAGCCGTGTTAGTCTGTATCCGCAAAAAGAAGAACAGGAGGACTTAAATTTGTTAGTCTCTAAGGTGCCACAAGTCCTCCTGTTCTTCTTTTTGCAGATAGCAACTGTGAAATAACGGGACAGGGGTGGAGGGTAATAGGTGCCTATATAAGAAAAAGTCCCCCAAAACGGGACTGTCCCTTTAAAAACGGGACATCTGGTCACCCCATTTAAAGGTATGTAGCATATTAAACACTCCCATTCCCTCCCCCCCCCCCCCCATGCAACTGTGGAGCTCTGGGAGACATTGTGCCACTTGGTGTGGCCCCTAGAACAGAGCAGCTTTGCACTGCCCCTCATTACAGGCTGGGCTTAACCAGTACAATTTAATTCTGCAGAAGACTTTGTGTGCCCCAGTAAATGTGTGTAATTAAAAGCAAAACAAAACTCATTTTTCAATTATTTAATTGGAAAGAGCTTGTATTCAGAGAATTGTGTTTAACACTTTTGGTGTGAAAAATTCACTTGTTAAATAGTCTGGGCACCACTCTGACTAATTTACTTAGCTATTGCCCATGGTAAGAAAAAAACACTTGTTTTTATATGTGTTACTAACAAAGCAACTATAACTTCAGAAATGCCACTTGAAAATGGATGATTGTTTTCTGAAGAAACTATTCTCAACATTAAATACTGAAAAGAGTTAAAAATGATACAGTGAAGGAGGATACAAATAGAATGGAGAGGGGGACTAACTGCATTCATCACTTGCAACTGTGAAATCTCTGTGGATTGTGCATGTTCCATAATGGTCAGTGGTCCACGTCTGCACAAACAGAGTAATCCTGCACAGTTTGACATTTTATGCTTATAATGAGAGGCCCAAGGTTGAACTGGTAGAGTGAGTGAACTGCTTCTCACCTTACAGAAGGGGTCTGTTTAACTCAGGGTTGAGGTCACTGTCAGGGCAATGTATATAAACAAATAGTTGCTGCCTTTACTATACAGAGTCTAAATTGGAGACTTTGGTTCCTAGTGGAACCCAGCTGTTCATCTTTAAGAGCACATGAAGTCTGAATTAAACCCAAGAGGAAACTGCACATGCTTTTAATGCAATTAAACTAAGCAATAGAATTTAAAAGGTCCAATAAATAATTTTCTTTCTAATCAAAACTAATCAACTAATCAAAAATTCACCAGAATATTTTCCTGGAATATTTATCTAATGGAGATCAGTCAAAAATAAGATGTAGAAATTCAAAGACAAGTAACGTGCCTGAAAAATGTGCATTTAAAATATTATTTGATTACTTAATTTGGTTTCAGAATGATTTTAAAGTTTACAGATACATCCACCCTACTGAAGATCATTTTGTATGTTGCCTTCCTTTCCAGCCACTGCTTTCCATTGACCCTATATGTCTGTTTAGGATACTGCCACCTGGCAATATCGCTTCGATTTTTTCTTCAAAATGTATCTCTTTCATTTGTGTGTGCTGCATTTTGTCTGAGAGCCCTCTTATTTCAACTAGCATGAATTGTGTCAATAAGGAAAAGATAAGCAAACAAATCACATGTCTGCCATCCTTATTCATTTTGACTACTCCTCAGGGAATAAGGTACTACTCAGCATACAGGACAAAAGTGATAAAAAAGAAGACTGGAAAATACAAGGTTTGAAGGCCAATTTTCATACATAGATACAGACTTGGATTTAGGCCCCAACCTGTAGCCCTTATGCACATGAACACTGCCATTCAAACTAGTGGGAGTCTGGCTTTAGTAAACATTTCTGGATCAGGCCCTTAGAGCACAAGGATCTTTTGGAGTCAAAAGCTTATGTGTAACAATTTATTGTTGATCCAAATTACATCTACCTTGTCACGAGTACAAATACAGTACGGCTGCAAACATTTTCCAGGGTTGTAAATCTAAAATTCTTTTCCAGTGAGCAGACATTAGTTCTTTCAACTACATACATGTTTTTAATAGGACCAACTCATACAGTCCTGAATCTTTTGTCAGGCAAAATGTCCATTGGCTACAATAAGAGTGAGGATTTCGGAATCTCACCCTTTAGGATTAAGGTAATTATGGAAACAGTATTTTCCTCCCAGAATAGCATGCATACAAATCAAGATTAGAATCACTGTTCCAACTCAAAGCATTACAGTGAATTGTGCTTTTTATTCTGGAAGGCTTTATTCCTAAATTAAGCTCCAGCTAACATTAACAGTTTCTGAAGCCTGCTCTAGATTAAGAAAATTCTTCTTGGGGGAGGGTTTGCTGAAAACACAGTTCCCCCTAGAGGTTGAAAAGATGAAAGAACTTAATATTGTCTGTAGTGCAAATAAATTCCTACTTTTGGGATTTTTAAATTCATTCCCTGTTTTCCTATACAGTTTTATTTTATTTTTATATTGTACCTTATGGATGTGTTATTGGTTCATTATATATCTTGGTGTATCTTTTTGTATTTTTTTATATTTATAAGTAAACCGCAACAAAGATTTTAAAAGAAGATACTGCAGCATAAAATCTCATGAGGGACAAAAGTCATGCCAGAAAATTAAATGAAACAAATTAGAAAATGTAGATGTATAATAATAAATACTTTGTGGTTCTACAGGGACTTCTATCTGCATACCTCCAAGTGCCTGACAGATTAACAAATTAAGCCTCACAACACAACAACCCTGTTAGAAAGGTAAGTAAATATAATTATTTCCATTTTACTGATGTGGAAACAGAGGCTTGACCATGGTCACACAAAGGCCTGGGATAGAACATGGGAAAGAACTTTGATCTTCTTCCTCCCAGTGCTGTGTCTTAACCTCAAGATTACCCTGCCTTCCTCTCCTACATAACTTTCCTTCTCTATGTCCATTAAGTCATGAGTTCTCAGCTGGGAGGTCACAAACAGGTGTCAGGGGTTTGCAACCACCCTACTCCTCCCTTATTTACTAAATGGATGATGGGGTAGTCCCAGCTACATGAGAGAGGGCTTCCAGGGGTGTATAAAAGGGCATCCTTTTACAGTATGGAGAAGGTTGAAAGAATCACTGAACAAGTCTATTTGGTATTTTCAGAGCTGCTATTTTAGCAGTTTCTTAAGTGTCAAGAGCAAATACGTTGTCCCAGGCATTCTCCTCTTGAGCAAGTTAAATATGTATAATGCTTTAAATATCTGTATGGATATCAAACCCCAGATGCACTCGTTGCTACAGAAATACAAGGTAATATTGACAAAGTGAACAAAGGTGGGGAAAAAATAAACCAGCAAATCTCTCTAGAGGATTGGAAGAATATAATGCCAACTACTCTGAACAGTACAAGTTCCCCTTCGTGGAGAGAATAACAGTGAGAAATTATTATCAGATTGTGACGGGGTTGGGACTCACCACCTGGCGCCTCCTACTGGTTGTCTCGGGAATTAGCTCTGTCCAGTGGAGCGCCCCCTCCTGGTGGTGTCCTGTCCATCATCTCGCTCTCCTTTTGGCGTGTCCAGACCCACATTGCTCCCAAGCTCGCGGCATCCTCTTCGAGCCACTGCCCTCCAGCAGTGCCCCTTAGTCCACCCTCACCCCCTTCCGGGGAGGGTGGGGGTGGAAATCAATCAGCTGCCTCTCTGCATCCTGGCCAATGTGGCCAACTGCACCCTCAAAGTTACTCCCCTCTTGGCAGGGGTTTGGTGCAGCTCTAGATGGCTGCTCCGTCGGCCAGGTGCAAGGCGGAAAGGAGGGGACCCAAGCCTGCTCACTATTCTGGGTCCCAACCCAGGGACCCTCTAGTGGCAGCCATCCTACCCTCCTTCTCTCCCTCCATCTGTCCACATCCCTGGACCGCTTCCCCTTCGGCCCCTAGCACCGGCTAGGCTCTTCCCTTCAGGGCCTGCAGCCTGACAGACTCCAGGCTGGAGTTACCCTCTGCTGTCCCGGGTGCTAGTCTCCCAGCCTGGAGACAGACCTTCCCCTCTCAAAGGCCTGAGACAGACTGCCTGCTCCTGTCCTGAGCAGCCTTCTTATAGGGCTGAGCCTGGCCCTGATTGGCTCCCTCCAATCTGGGCCCTGATTGGCTCCCTATAAGGCCTTCCCTGATTGGCTTTCTGTCTGTGCAGGCCCACTAGGAGGGTGATGAAGCACTGGAATGGGTTACCTAGGGAGGTGGTGGAATCTCCATCCTTAGAGGTTTTTAAGGCCTGGCTTGACAGAGCCCTGGCTGGGATGATTTAGTTGGGGTTCTGTTGAGCAGGGGGTTGGACTAGATGACCTTCTGAGGTCTCCTCCAATGCTAATCTTCTATGATTCTATAAATACATCAGAAGGATAAACACTAGGGAGGGAGAAGAGTTATTTAAGTTAAGCCCTAATGTTGGCACAAGAACAAATGGATTCAAACAGGCTATCAGTAAGTTTAGACTTGAAATTAGATGAAGGTTCCTAACCACCAGAGAAGTGAAGTTCTGGAACAGCCTTCCAAGGGGAGTAGTGGGGGCAAAAAAACCTAACTTTTTTTAAGACGCGTGCCTTGGCTACACTTACCCGCTAGTTCGACGGCTGGAAATCGAACTTCTGGGTTCGACTTATCGCGTCTAGTCTGGACGCGATAAGTCGAACCCGGAAGTGCTTGCCGTCGACTGCGGTACTCCAGCTCGGCGAGAGGAGTACCGCGGAGTCGACGGGGGAGCCTGCCTGCCGAGTGTGGACCAAGGTAAGTTCGAACTAAGGTACTTCGACTTCAGCTACGTTATTCACGTAGCTGAAGTTGCGTACCTTAGTTCGAATTAGGGGGGTAGTGTAGACCAAGCCTGAGCTTCTAGCAACTAGACCAGCCAGCCAGTTTCTAACAACTAGATCATGGTGGTCCCTTCTGGTCTTTAAGTCTATGAGACCTGCTGCTATTGATGTAAATGACAAAACTCCCTTTGACTTCAGTTTCTGGCTATCAGATAGGGGATGTGGCTGGGGAAGGAGGCATAACTGTTGCACTTCTTTCTGTCTGTTGCTGGCAGCCAGTACAACTTAAAGCAGCATGAAGACTGCTCCAATTTAGGGTAGAGCACGCCCCCTCCTTTGTTATGTGCCCTCTGCATTTGTAGCTAGGGATCTGGATCCATATCTTCATTTCCATCAGGGAATACCTGTAGCATGCCTGGCTCCTCTTCACTGTCTGCTGAGCAACAGTAACCAGTCCTGGAACCAGGGATACCTCATTAGCCTTTCCTTGATAGGGTAGCAGGGGCGTTTTCTCTCCTTCCCTTCTTACTCAATGGAATTATGGCAGGGATAATTCTGGCCCAGTATATCTTATTAGAGAATCCTGAAAATATGCTATCGATCATTTGTGGTTGCTGAAGTTTTGCGAATAACGTTATTGTGCAGTAGTATTCCATCAGGACCGTACGTCTGAATTACATTTCTTGGTCCTTTTCCAATTTATACTGTATCCTGCGTGAATGTTAAACTCTATCTACCTTACTCAGATGTCACTGGGAAAACATGGAGGACTAGTTTTTCATTTTTATGATGATTCTAAAATTGTCAAATTTTATTTATAGCACTTTCAGTTTCTAGTCATTCATCACCAGCTTCAGAAATGCTAAGACTTATTAACTGCCTGAAGGAAGACTGTAAATCCTAAAGGGGATGAGCCAAAGCATCTTTTTTAATGTTTCAAAGTAGGAAAATGTGTACATATAATTATTTTTCCATTTGAAGTTCATTCCTCTTTAGTAGTACCACCTCTTCCAAGTGGAAATAATCACCTAGAGGAATATTACAAAGCACGTAAAGGATTTTGCATATGTTGCTATCCCTTCCAATGGCTAATATTCATAAGGAAAATTATCACCTGTATTTCTATAGTCAAGGCATGTCTTCAGTTGCTATTGTGCCTTTGCCATGTCTTTGCCTTTCATTTCCAAACACATGGAGGTTAAAGAAGGTACTAGTTGTCTCTACAGACTAAAATCCTGAGTTCAGTAGATACTGCAGTGATGATCATTCCATATCTGAGGTATTATAGGTGGGTTGATAGCACTGCCTATTATTAAGGTGGTCTGATATGTCTCATTATAAGACCCAGTATTCAGTTGCCTATAACTTTGCTAAATTTTAACCATTTGGGCTGAAATTTTCCTTGCCAGGTGGTGACCTTAGGCTGAATTATTCTGAAATTTTCAACCAAAATGATTCAGCCATGCCCAAGAGTGAGACTAGGGAAAAATATGCTGGTTTGCCATGTTAAAAAATTCCAGCAACCTTTCTTTGAACGGCTTAAGCGCTCCCACGCTTTAGAGCAGGGACTCCAGGACTACAGAGGTAAAGCCAGACTTTCCCTGTAATGGCTGCTCCCAACTGTTCCAGGCCAGGCACTAGGATGACCCCCAACTACTGGCACCTAGACAGTATGGAGGAGGAAGCTGTTGGAGTCAAATGCAGAGGGGACAAGAGCTGGACCAGGGAGAGGGAAAGTAGTAGATTGAGACAAGAAATCTAGTGAGATTGGGACTGGAGAAGGGAGAGAAGCTGGGACTGATTGGGCAGGGAGGCTGGCACTAGCAGATGGGCTAGGAAGGGGCAGGCTGAAACTGGGCAAGCATACTGGGAGTTGGTGACCCTCCCCCTAATTAGAACGAAACAGGCTGGTGCTGTCAGACTGGAACACTTTCCTCCAAGCATTCTCGACAATCTTCGATGACCCCCACTGCACCCATTCAGCTGAAGCCGCCGTACAGAAGCTCTGACAGGGACAGGGCCCAGCTACCATACGCCGTTTGGTTTTGATGGCTTGCTGCTGATGTGGAATGGAATGAGGCACCCCTGCTTTATTAGTTTCAGTGGGGACTCCAGAATGAGATCAAGGATGAACTGGCCTGAATAGAGATCCTACAAGCTTGGATGTCTTCATTAACTTAGTTATTTGTATTGACAACAGGTTGCGTGAACAAAAAGAGGAGAAAAAAGGGGTATTGCAGTTGTCCTACCCACACTGTCATCCACAGACCTCTGAGCCCAGGTAGGTCGATCTAGCTCGCTGGCATTTGACCACCCAGGAGAGGGAGTGACACTGGCATAATAACCTATGTTTTTATTGCTCTGAGCCAGGTCATGCTCTGCTGCCTGCCCTTCGCGAACACCAGCCTGGAGAGAAATTACAGAAATTACAGAAACTGGGTTTAATAATAAACAAAACAATTTTTTTAACTATAAAAAGCAGATTTTAAGGGGTAAAAGGGGTAACAAACAGAAAAAAGCAGATTACTAAGCAAATGAAATCAAACACTCAAACTAAGCTAATCAGGGAAATGACCAACCTCAGGCTTGGTAGAGGGGCTTGGCGTGGGTGTGACCAAGGGGTTATAGCCTCCTCCCCGATCTTGACCCGGGATGCATCCTGGGCCACATGGGTCCTCACCACACTTTCAAGTACGATACAATTACGCATTCCGAACGAGAACCTTCCAATATCTGTGCTATGGGCCCTTAATGATTCCAGTGCTGCTGATAACTTTATCGATATCAACATGGTTTAGTCCTGCAAATCCGTGTACAGCCAAAACCTACCCCAGACCTTGTGGACAGGATAGGAGGGTCCTTCCTGTCCTCAGGTCCAGTGGTAGAAGAGACTGAACCCCTGGAAATCACTATCTAAGGACACTTGAGAGAGACTGCCATTTGGTTCAATCCATTATGCGCATTTCCCCCTGATTCTCAGTGTCTCATGGCTGGCTGTCCACAACCCCCATATCCTTTGTGCAAGGCTGACAATGGTTCTTCAGATCCAGGTAGACCCTTCCACTATAAGGCAATGTCATCTTCAAGGGTACTCTGGGCTCTGGTGGTAGGTCAGATGGGGCTGCCCTCAGGATTGTCCCCCTACCTCCCTGTCAAATACCAAGAGTACATGGCCATTTTTGAGAAAAAGAATGCAGACATGCTACCCTACATCGGGGCTACAACTGCCGTATAGATTTGTAACCTGGGGCAACAGCCCCTTATGGTTGAATCTATGCGATATCGAAATCAGAGTTAACCACTCTACATAGTACCCCCAGTCTACAATGCTTCTTAGGCTTCATTTTCTATCAGTGTTTATTTCAGATTTTTCAGGGCAAATAGTGCCCATGACCATCCTTCTCTGCAAAAATGCCAGATTTATTTGGTCCCACAAAGCCCAAAATGACTCAAGATCACCTTTGCCACTGCTCACATCCTGGTATACCTGGACCCAACGCAGGCCTTTATTGTGGAAATTGAAATGTCTAACACAGTAATAGGAGCAGTGGTCTCTCAGCAACATGGTCCGGAATCGTTATTACACCCATGTGTCTACTACTCCAGGAAACTCACCCACACAGAACAAAATTTTGAGATCTTGGATAAGGAACTCCTGGCAACCAAAGCCGCTTATGAAGAATGGTGTCATTACCGTGAAGCAGCCCAGTATCCGGTACCACAAAAACCTTGACTATCTACACAAGGCCAAAGTACTGAACCAGAGGCAAGTCAGGTGGGCAGTGTTCTTCTCTCTCTTTGACTATATCATCACTTACCGGCTGGTGGCCCGTAATGAGAAGGTGGACTCACTATCTAGAAAGGTGGAATATTACTTAGGCCAAGAAATGCCTAGCAGGGAACTGTCCTACATCCTCAAGCCCTGTAACTTTCTTAACAATGCCATCCTTTAAGATCTAATCATTTTCAGCCTCAGGAATGGGGTCTCTCCCAAAGAGCTAGGGACAGAGACAAAGGATAACACTACATGTGACAACGTTACATGTGAGAGGTAAATAGACAAATATATATACCTTTGGGATGCCCTTGAGTGGAGGCACTGTGTCTGTGCCATGACTCTCCCCTAGCGAGCCATTTCAGTCATCTTAAAACCTGTCACATAGCCTCCCATTTTTTTCTCCTGGCCCTGGATGTAAGCCATACACAGACTTATGTTGACTCCTATGACTTGTGCATCAGCACCAAGACACTGTGCAACAAATCCCTTTGCCTTCTCTTGCCCGTGAAGGGCTGGCCCAGGCCTTGGGCTGTTATCACCCTGGATTTTATCGTCAAACTCTCTGAGTCCAGCAGCCACATGTTAGTCCTGACTGTCATGGACCAATTTACTAAGATGGCACACTTTGCCCCTGCACCCACCTACCATTCTCCAAAGAAATAGCCCAACTCCTAGTGGAACACGTCATCTGCCTCCATGGCTTCCAAACTGTATCACTTTGGATAGAGACCTTCAGTTCATCTTGTGCTTCTGATGTGAGGCCCTTCAAGGGGTCCATGCTTACACCTCTTCAACATACCACCAACAGGTAGATGGCCAGACAGAGAGGCTAAACCACATACTAGAACAATGCCTATGGTGCTTAGTCAGTTATCAGCAGAATAACTGGCCCTCTACAGAATTTGCATATAACAACACCGATCATGTCTCCACTGGGCAGAGACTTTTCTTTGCCAATTACAGGTTCCACCCCCAGTTCACCCGGCATTACCTCTGGCCTCCCCAAACCTGGCAGCTATCAACTGGATTCAGCAGATTCACCAGGTCCAAGAGAAATTAAGAAGCCACCTTAAGGAAGCAAAGAAGGCCTACAAGTAGTATGCAGACCATCGACAATGAAAGAGACCAACATTTTCAGTAGGCCAAAAAGGGTGCCTATCCATGAAACACCTCTGCACCAACCAGCCTTCCTGTGAACTAGATCACCAATTCCTTGGCCTTTACCATATCTGTCAAAAAAATCAACCCCGTTACCTTCAAACTCTGCCTGTCTCAATCTCTCAAGTTGCACCCTGTATTCCAAACATCTCTCCTAAAACCTTACACGGAAAATCCATTCCCCCATCAAAAATAACCACCACCTTTGCTGGTATGTGTCCAGGACCACAAATAATATGTAGTCACAACGTGCTTGACTCCAGGATAAAGCAGGGCAACCTATTGTACTTCATTGGCTGGAGAGGCTCTGAAGAACAGTCCTGGGAACCAGCTGACCATGTCCACGCATCCAAACTTGTGGACGCCTTCCACAAAAATCACGCTGTTGAGCATGATCCAGCAGCACCCTTAAGGGGCATGGGAGGTGTTGGTGATGTGAAGCTCTGCAGGGACTAAAACCCAGGTCCTAGGGATAGCCGATGTCTCCTCACTGCCACCCAGCAGCTGTGATAGGGCTGTATACATTACCGTATAAACTCTGTGGCGATAAATAAACAGGCAGTACCACCTTAGAAAGCCGGACTTAAAGCTTCCCTTTTGGCCCCTAATTGGTCCAGGAACTCTATTTAAGACCAAGAGGAGTTCCAAGAAGTGTCTGTGCAACAAGGTGAACTCCCCTGCCAGTTGTGGTCCTGGACCCGCCTTTCAGCTTGCTTTTGGACTCCTGACTCTGACTCAGACTCTGAACCTTGGCTCTGGTTCCTGACTCTGGCTCTGACTTACAGCGCTGTTCCTGGCCTCTGACTGCTGCTGCTGTGACCATTAGGCTGACTGCCCATGCATGGGTCATGCCAATGAGAAGCCTGAGGAGTGTAGAGTCAGACTGGGTAGGCAAGGATAATAGGACAAGGAGCCAGGATGAGGAAGAGACAGAATTGGGACAGGGACAAGTTGGGGAAGAAGGGGACGAGCATGGTGAGGTAGGTAGAAGAATCATAGAATCGTAAGACTGGAAGGGACCTTGAGAGGTCTTCTAGTCCAGTCCCCTGCACTCAAGGGAGGACTAAGTATTATCTACACCATCCCTGACAGGTATTTGTCTAACCTGCTTTTAAAAATCTCCAATGATGGAAATTCCACAACCTCCCTAGGTAATTTATTCAAGTGCTTAACTACGTTAACAGGATGGTTTTCCTAATGTGCAGTCTAAACTGCCCTTGCTGCAATTTAAGCCCATTGCTTCTTGTCCTATCCTCAGAAGTTAAGGAGAACAGTTTTTCTCGCTCCTCCTTGTAACAACCTTTTATGTATTTGAAAACTGTTACCATGTCCCCTCTCAGTCTTCTCTTCTCCAGACTAAACAAACCCAGTTTTTTCAATCTTTCCTCATAGGTCATGTTTTCCAGATCTTTAATAATTTTTGTTGCTCTTCTCTGGACTTTCTCCAATTTGTCCATATCTTTCCTGAAATGTGGCACCCAGAACTGGATACAATACTCCAGTTGAATCCTAATCAGTGTGGAGTAGAGCTGAAGAATTAATTCTCATGTCTTGCTTACAACACTCCTGCTAATACATCCCAGAATGTTTGCTTTTTTTGCAACAGTGTTACATCATTGAGTCATATTTAGCTTGTGATCCACTATGACCCCCAGATCCCTTTCTGCAATACTACTTCCGAGGCAGTCATTTCCCATTTTGTATGTGTACAACTGATTGTTCCTTCCTAAATGGAGTACTTTGCATTTATCCTTATTGAATTTCATCTTATTTACTTCAGACCATTTCTCCAGTTTGTCCAGATCATTTTGAATTTTAATCCCATCCTCCAAAGCACTTGCAACCCCTCCCAGCTTGGTATCGTCCACAAACTTTATAAGTGTACTCTCTATGCCATTATCTAAATCTCTGATGAAGATATTGAACAGAACCTGACCCAGAACTGATCCCTGCAGGACCCCACTTCATTTGCCCTTCCAGCTTGACTGTGAAGCACTGATAACTACTCTCTGGGAACAGTTTTCCAACCAGTTATGCACCCACCTTACGATAGCTCCATCTAGGTTGTATTTCCCTAGTTCGTTTATGAGAAGGTCATGCTAGATAGTATCAAAAGCCTTACTGAAGTCAAGATATACCACATCTACTGCTTCTCCCTAGCCACAAAGCTTATTACCCTGTCAAAGAAAGCCATTAGGTTGGTTTGACCTGATTTGTTCTTGACAAATCCATGCTGTTACTTATGATCTTATTATCTTCTAGGTGTTTGCAAATTGATGGATTAATTATTTGCACCATTATCTTTCCGAGTACTGATGTTAAGCTGACTGTGGTATGTAATTCCCCTGGTTGTACTTATTTATTTTTGTATAGATTGGCACTATATTCCCTTTTCCAGCTCTCTGGAATCTCTACTGTCTTCCATGATTTTTTAAAGATAGTTGCTAGTGGCTCAGATATCGACTCAGTCAGCTCCTTGAGTATTCTAGGATGTATTTCATCTTTTAATAAGATGAGAGATTAAACTTCATGCTTTAGGGCTTATAACTAATTTCTAACTATTAGAGATCAGGATGAAACCTAATGTGGGGAGCAGAATATCCCATATCTGTCTATTGTAGGGTTCTTATATCTTCTTCTGAAGCATCTGGTGCTGGCCGCTATTAGAGACAAGATTCCAAGTAGCTGGACTCCGATCTGATCCAGTATGCCAATTCTTATGTTCCAGCAACCTCTTCCCCATGGGGCATTCCATATGCTTCACAGAAAAAAAAAATCCTAGCCAGCAGGAACTACTACCTACTTTTTAATATGCAGCCTGGAAAACAACAGGCTGGCTCTTGCCAACTTGAAAATGTGACCTCATTTGTTAACATGGCCTTATTAAAAGAACCAGCTGAGTTTCAGTTATAAAGATCAATTTTAAAGGTAATTAGAGGCTGATAAAAGCCAACTGTACCGTACAAATATGACTCACCACATTCTAAACAACCTAACCAAAAATGTGGCATGTGAATCCTGTGCTTTCATATTGCAGTAAGGTAAAGATTTTACAGACTATTGAATCAGTGCCAAAGAGCCAGTTAGACAGCGTGGACAAACATTTAGGAATTGTTCAATGCTTTTAAGCTTCATAGAAAGACAAGGACATTGACTGACCGTAACCCAGCTCACAAGCAGATATGGGATGGTAAAGATTCAAGGGTAATGGAGTATTGTATTACTTAGATATTCACAAAACAGAAAGTGCACTTATTATGTAGCCCAGTTGCTGATACAATGCAGATATAATTTCCGTACCAAATATAAACAAAGGTCAGTGTTCTTTTGGTTTATTATGAATTTAAGTAAAACAGCACTCTACTGCGAAAGTTGTTTTGCATTTGCAGTGAAAATAGTTAACATGGGCAGCAAAACTGGGATCCCAGTTATGAACCCATCCCAAACTTTGGTTGTTTGGGTCTAGGATTTTGTTTGATTCATTGTAAAGACAAGGGCTGTTTGCAAATTCAACTTTCAATCACACCAAAGTTCAGGTGGGTTGGGATCCTGGATGTTGGTTTCATCTCTTGAAAATATTGAAATTAATGGTACCATTGCCATTGAAAAGAAATGTAGTGTCTGCTACCATGTGTAACTTGTTATCAATTTGACTATAAGGACCAGGTAGACTGTTTCCCAAAGAGAGCAATACAAGCAGATTCTACTGTATATATCAGGGTGAAAACAGTGTTTGCCTGCTTTGGATACTGAAACACTGAAAAATGTGGAGATATCCTTCTAAAATCTAGAAACTTGACAAATGCTCTATACTGGAAACTCTTTGGGAAAGGGGCTGTTTTTTAATTATATGCGTGTAAAATGTGGATCCCTAATTGGGGCCTCTACGAGCAATAATACAAAATAATAATAATAATTAATGACCACCTAACCCTTAGGACAAAATTCTGCCTTAGCTAACATGGCTAAGGGAAGCAAGGATGTTGTCAGGTATGTCTTTTGATCTAAGAGTCCTGCCACCCTACAAGTGACCTGTACAGGCAAGTGCACTGTGTAATGGGATACGCATTGTTGTGCTAGCCTGCTGGAGATCCTTAGGCCTGGTCTACACTAACCCCCCAATTTGAACTAAGGAACGCAACTTCAGCTACGTGAATAACATAGCTGAAGTCAACGTACCTTAGTTCAAACTTACCGCGGTCCAGACGCGGCAGGCAGGCTCCCCCGTCGACTCCACGTACTCCTCACGCCGAGCAGGATTACCGGAGTCGACGGGGAGCACTTCTGGGTTCGATTTATCGCGTCCAGACAAGACGCGATAAATCGAACCCAGAAGTTCGATTGCCTGCCGCCGAACCAGCGCGTAAGTATAGACAAGCCCGGAGATGCATCACACCAGAAAACTGCCTCCTTGGAAACAAGATTGACAGCGGACACAAATCAGCATAGCTTCATTGACTACATTTGAGTTATGCCGATTTACCCCTCCTGAGGATCTGGCCCAGGGAATGCAGGAACTATCATCTCCTACTATCATTCTCAAGCACTAGCGAGAAATCCCATATGGAGTGGGAGGAACAGCAGCTTCCTACCCTCTTACTGCCACCAGCACAACATACAGCATGGCACAAGATCCAGCCTTTAACATAAACAAGATTAGCTATCATTCACATTATTATTTAACAGGATACATGTGGTTACACCATCGCCTACATCAGAGAATAGCACACATAAGTTAACAGTAGAATGTCACAGACACTTTTTTTTTGAGTTAATATATTACTAAACATTTTTCCAATTTAAAAAAAAAGTACTCCCATGCTTCTTTGTTATTTATTTTCCAAGCATTTGCTGCCATCAGAGAAATATTTAGAAAACAAGCTTATTTTAATTACCTAAAAATGTAACAGTATGCAATACCATTTTCCCCATGGTGTCTCCTCCCAGCATACTTCTCTTTTGCATGACAGTCAGTGGAGTCAAAGCCAACTGTAAAAGATCCAGCAGCAAGAGCTAACTTGTTTGGAAACACAGACAACCGTGCTGGCTGTGTTGTTGTCTCTGAGATTACCACATAAGGAGCCAGTTAATGATCAATATTTTCACTCTTTAGATAGCCAAGGTTTTATGCACCGTGGATCAAATTTGGAAACAAAGGAGCCCATTTTCTATTATCAGTGCTGAATTGGGTTAGGAGGAGGGATCACCTCTGTTAGAGGTGGCCAAATTTCATGTTATTAATTATTTGAGATTGTAGGGAGACCACATTTTTTGTTTCTCTGTGAATGCAAACACCAGTGGGAGTTGCATATGAAAAACTCTTGCACATGATCATAAATATAGTAGCAAAGTAAATCGACTTCTTGGGCTCAAGTCTGCCTTGGATGGTTATCCATGACATTCATGTGACAGTTTTCATCTAGTTCTTAATATGCGTTTGACTGCATCACAAAACCACTCCATACTTTGACATAAGTAGCTATTTCCCTAAAGGAGATCCAGTGTCACAACCCACAGGTCTCAAACCTAGGGCTGCAGGGTTTATAGACACAGCGACACACCAACCTTCCATCTGGTAGCTTGCTGATACTTGCTTACCTGGGACTCATGAAGCGCAGCCTTACTTTGAGATGCCACTTCTGCAGTCCTGTTGGTGGAGTCCTGGAGCAGCTGATTGGCCTCCTGGCTCTATTTAAGCCAGCAGCAGGAACAGGAAGCTATCTGAACAACTGGATTCTCCTCTGTTCTGGATTGTGTGTGCCTTGTGCTTCCTGCTCCCCTCACTTGATTTCCTGGCATTTGATTTGTAGTTCTGACCTCCAGTTTGTCTCCTGAGTCTGACCTCCTGGTATCCTGACTCTGGTTCCTGACTCAGGGTTTTGATCTCCAGTTTGTGTTCTGTTTCTGACCTGGTATCCTGATCCAGCTGACTCCTGCCTTGTGACTGTGGGCTCTGGCTATGACGACCAGCTCTGGCCACTCATGACATGGTTGTGATGCCCAGTATTGAAATATAAATCTCTACTGTGCCTGTCCCACTATTACAATCATTATAAACAGATAGTGTCAGATACACATGTACTTATGGTGTCCTAGCTGGATCAACATTCAATGGCCCTATCTAGGGTTGCCAAGAGTCCCTTATTATAAGGGATGTCCTTTATTTTTTCATCTCTGTACAAGATTGGGAGTTGCTGAGTGCCATGAAAAGCAGCAAGAAATACTGCTGGCGAGTGTAGGTGAGTACTGCTTACTGATGATGATAATATTGAGAGGAGGGGTGGGGCAGGAGTGCTAGGAAAACAGTCCTTTACTTTTTGAAATACAAGGTTTGAACCCTATCTATAACAGGGTGGCTTTCCCCATGAGCTGAAGAGCCTGGAGCCAATGCTGATTACAGGATGGGCCTCACCTGAGAGGAATTGGGTGATTCCTGTATGGAAAAAGCCAGGTTTAAGTACTGAGAGGGCCCAGCTAGGGAAAGGCTGGAGCGGAGAGACTGAAGGGAGCAAAATGGATCCCGCTGGCCCCTGAATGAGCAGGGAGGCTTGGGAGAGACCCTGAATAACTGGGGGAGAGAATGGCTAAAGAAGAGCCTGAGAGGGTGGAAGCTCTTTTTCTGTCAAAGACAGTTATCTGAACTTTTAGTTTGGACAATGGTGATTCCAGAAGGGGTGGGCTAAAAGACTGAGACCTGGCCGGGGGGTCAAGTTACCTGACACAAAGAAAACCACAGTGGCGAGCGGACTCTGTTACAGACCTCAAAATAGGCACCCGTACTCTGCAAAAGTAAAGTTACAGGTGCCCCTCCACACTGTGCAGTAGGAGTAACAGCAGAGGGCACTGTTCTCACCACTGCCAGTCTTCTCTCCTTTTAGCTTCCAAGGCCAAAAGGGATCACTGTGATCATCTAGTCTGACTTGTATAACACAGGGCACAGCACTTCCCCAGAATAATTACAAGAGCATAGCTCTTAGATAAACATCCAATCTCAATTTAAAATTTGACAGTGATGGAGATTTACCACAACCCTTGGTAAATTGTTCCAATGGTTAATTACTCTCACCATTAAAAAACGGTGTCTTATTTGCAGTCTGAATTTGTCTGGCTTAAACCTCCAGCCATCGGCTTATGTTACACCTTTCTCTACTAGGGTGAAGAGCCCACTATTAAATATTTGTTCCCCATGTGGATACCTATAGACTATAATCAAATCATCCCTTAACTTTCTCTTTGTTAAGCTAAATAGATAGACTCAAGGAGCTCAGTCACTAGAAGGTATGTGCTCTAATCCTTGAATCATTCTTGTGGCTCTTCTCTGAACCCTCTCCAGCTTATCAACGTCCTTTTTGAATTGTGTGCACCAGAACTGGACACAGTATTTCTGCACCATTGCCAAATATAGAGGTCAAATAACCTCTTCTACACAAGATTCCCCTATTTGTGTCCCAGGACTGCATTAGGCCTTTTGGCCACAGCGTTGCACTGGGAGCTCAAGTTCAGTTGATTATCCACCATGACCCCCAAATCTCTTGTGGTGTCACTGCTTCCCAGGATAGAGTCCCCCACCTGTAAGCATGGCCTACATTCTTTGTTCTTTCAGTGAGGAGACACTATCTTACTTTCTCCATCACTGTTAATGGACATTGGGGAACTCACAGGAGGCACTCACAGCATTGGATCGGGTCTGTAAAGGTGGTGTGTAAAGGATTTTTTTAGAAGTTGGGATTATGCCCCCTTTTTCCCCTCCTTTATGATATATAAAGAGGATCTGAAAGGGTTTGGTGTGTTAGGTTTTGGGGTGGGGGGAGGTTTAGGGGGGGCATTGGTTGTAATTCTATTTCCTGGTGTTGATGGAGGCCTTCTGATGGCTCTCGGCAGAGAAAAGGTATTGAGTCTTAGGCTGGGTCTACACTACCCGCCTGAATCGGCGGGTAGAAATAGATCTCTCAGGGGATCGATTTATCGCGTCCCAACGGATCGTCGATCCCCGAATCGACGCTCTTACTCCACCAGCGGAGGTGGGAGTAAGCGCCGTCGACGGGAAGCCGCAGAGGTCGATTTTGCCGCCGTCCCTACAGCAGGGTAAGTCGGCTGCGATACGTCGAATTCAGCTACGCTATTCACGTAGCTGAATTTGCGTATCTTAAATCGACCCCCCCCTGTAGTGTAGATGTAGCCTTAGAGCTTAATTGCCAAGAGCTTAATTAGCCAATAAAGCTGAATAGATATTAACAAATTAAAAACAAAGGGTTTTAAACATTCTGACTAAACATCTTATTTCAGTTACTCAGCTTTCACTTTTTTTGGCTCTTGTGATGTCAACATTTTGCTAGTTCTCCGGTCATTAGAATCTTCCCAATGTAAAAGAGAGAACTATCTTTAAAACAACTCCTTAAAGGCTGCCATTGTACTTCATAAAGAAGCACACAGAAAAAAGTGCAAGTCCATTTTTTCCCTTTACACTGAAACACACCAAATTAATTGCTAACTAAATACAACATATGACTTATTTTAGATACAAATGCAGGTATAGAAATGGAAATCCTTTCATGTGCTTAATTTATAGTTATTGGAGTGTTTTGTTTTTCTTAATCTGTAAACACTAATAGCTATATTGAAACTGAGACTAAAGAAGTTCATGGTAAACCTACCCCAGGTTTGGCACCATGCCTTTCAGAAATGTTCAGATTCCAGTTTGTAGCTAGGCTTAGAGCTAAAAGAGCTGAGGTTCTGCAGAAAAAGCTGCTGTTATGTTATTTCCACGCAGTAGCGTGCAGCAGGATCAAAGCCCAGTTTGGCAGATGTATGAGGCTTGGATAATTTCCATAGGTGCATCCAATTTTTTAGCCAAACCAAATCCTAATTCAGAAACATTTGAAGTGTATCTATCATTACCTGTGTACTGAAATATGAAACAAAATAGCTTACGGTGCAGGAAGACAGGTTTTATTCCAAAACAGCAAGTGCTTATTCAAATAATTCAATTAAATACAATTGTGCGCTTTAGGAGTTCTGCCATTTGCAGTTTATTAAAGTGCTAATTTAATAAAAACCATATGTTCCCTTTCCAGGGCACTTCTCTCTAATCTAACTCCCAGTTTAATTTATTCACTAAGCAAGCCACTAACTCAAAATTGAAGTCTATAGCTTAGCCTCAGATTGTTTTCATGGAAAATGTGCATTATAAGCTTGTACATCATAAATACAATAGAAAATTTTGATTTGCTGAGTTTGACTAAATTCTGTAAAAATACCCATAGTCTGAAGGATTTGGTAGATGCCCTTTCATCTTTCTTCATCATTAACTCACACTAGATCTATCTAAAACTAACTCTTTATTTTTAGAAAGAGTTAGTCTAAGGAATGGCCATGAGTCCCAGCTCACTCTAGTGTCCAGAGTCTGTACTGCAAATCAATGATTTTTCAGAAATTTTAGTGAGATGACTTTTCTAGGGCTCTTCAGGCCACTGTTGAGCCTCCTTTGGGTCAGAAGTGGAGCCTAGCTACTTGTGCAAGGGTCATAACCCAGGAGGAACATAACTAACAGAATCAGAGAAATTGGGAATGGAAAAGACCTATTAGGTCATCCAGACCCTCTCCCTGCCACTGCAGGCTGGCTCTTTTTGGGGTACTTTTTAGTATTCAGTCTAGTTTTGAAAGTCCTTAGCAATGGGGCTTCTGCCACTTCTCTTGGGCCTGGTCCACACTAACCCCCCACTTCGAACTAAGGTACGCAAATTCAGCTACGTTAATAACGTAGCTGAATTCGAAGTACCTTAGTTCGAACTTACCGCGGGTCCAGACGCGGCAGGCAGGCTCCCCCATCGATGCCACGTACTCCTCTCGCCGAGCTGGAGTACCGGTGTCGACGGCGAGCACTTCCGGGATCGATCCCAGAAGATCGATTGCTTACTGCCGGACCCGGAGGTAAGTGCAGACCTACCCTTGGAAGAAAAGACCAGAGTCTAATACATACACCTCCCACTCTGGAAAGTTTTCTTCTGCCTGAACTTTATTTTTGTTAATTCCATGCTATTACTTCTAGTTATACCCCGTGTACAACTCTAAAATAACTCCCCTTAAAGGCTAATCCCTTTATTTACTGTGCTGCTCCCTATATTCAATTCTCTCCCCAGTCGTGCCTTCTCTTTCCCTTCCTGCACAAGAGGTACATGCTGTCCCCGTACTCTCCTCACTGGGAGGTCTTCCATGCCTCCTTTTACTCTCTCATCTCAAAGGGGTTTGTTCACCCTATCCTCTAACTGCATCATTTCTGAGTGACGTGCTGCTAGGTCTCTCCCTTACTCTGACACCCTCCCCTTGCCCAGTGTTGCCTCCTCTCTCTCAGTGGCTGTTGCCACAATTGTTGAGAGCTGTTGGACTCTAGGTCCCCTTTGCCTTGGTTCTCCATGTCAACATTTTTCAGCTGAACCAGATATTCATTAAGCTGCCCCCCACCTTGTGGATGGAGGTTCCATTGACAACGCAGAGGAAGGGCCTACTGAGCTGCTGCTCACTCACAGTAATGCAAGTGCTGCTGGCAGAAGCCTACGGGTTTTTCTCAGAGTCAGAAGTCAGTTGTGGGGACTGTAAGTTGTGGGAAATTGACAGTTGTGGGGACAGTGTAAATGGGGAAACAGCCCCAAAGATGGATCTGCTGATAATGCAGTTCACTGGAGGAGGCTATAATGAGAGAAAATGGAAGTTAAGACAGAGGTAGGACAGCTGGTCTAGTCTGTTGTAAAGCCATTGATCTGGTCATTGCTCTTGACTGGGAAGCCAGGTGAAGGGGTAAGCTCATTCCAGTGATCTTTAGGTTAGGGTTACCATACATCTGGATTTTCCCAGACATGTCCAGCTTTTTGGTCCTCAAATCCCCGTCCGGGAGGAATTTCCAAAAAGCCGAACATGTCCGGGAAAATAGAGAGGCATGATAAGGGGACCCCGAGTGCGAGTGGCTGCAGCAAAGCCAAAACTAACAACTCCCCCGATCTGCCGGGACATGGAGGCGGCAGCGGCATCTGAGCGCGCAGCCGCCTCCTTCCCGGGCTCCAACTTTCCCGGCTCCCACTGCTCTCCACCGCAGCAGGGGCCGAAGCAACTTCCCCAGCGCAGCAGCAGCTGGAGCCCAGGGAGGAGGCGGCTGCGCGCTCAGATGCCACCCGCCACCTCTGTGCCCCTGAAGATCGGGGGAGTTTTTAGTTTTGCTGCAGCCACTCGCACTCGGGGTCCCCCGAGCATCTTTTGCCCGAGCACTACCGGCTTCACGGTTTGCCGCGCGGCAAACTGTGAAGCTGGTAGCGCTCGGGAAAAGACGCTCAGGGGACCCCGAGTGCGAGTGGCTGCAGCAAAGCCAAAACTAACAACTCCCCCGATCTGCCGGGGCACGGAGGCAGCAGCAGCATCCGAGCGCGCAGCCGCCTCCTCCCCGGGCTTCAACTTTCCTGGCTCCCGCCGCTCTCCACCGCGGTGGGGGCCGAAGCAGCTTCCCCAACGCAGCAGCAGCCGGAGCCTGGGGGGCGGGAGGGAGGAGGGGGAATGCGTGGTGCTCAGGAAAGGGGGCGGAGTTGGGGTGGGGACTTTGGGGAAGGGGTTGGAATGGGGGCGGGGAAGGGGCAGAGTTGGAGCAGGGCCAGGGCCCCCGTGGAGTGTCCTCTTTTTTCACTGTTTAAATATGGCAACCCTACTTTAGGTCCAGACCCATAGAAAGGAAAACAATCTTAATTTCACACAGGTGGCCAATGGAAATTCCTATTCCCTCATGTTTATCTAAATTGTGGCTTTTTTTTTCCACCCATATCAGAGGACATAGTACCATAAATATACAAGCTAAGCTCTGGTCAAAAAACCGTTGCCTAAAGAGTACAGGGGCAAAAATATGCAAGCCAGTCTTGCTGTTCCTAATGAAGTATATTTCCTACTTATATCAGTAGTACTTCCTGTGCATCCAGTCCTGCAGGCTCTACTCAGGCAAATCTCCTATACAAATGTCTTTGGCATTGCAGAGGAATTGGTAATATATTATTTTATATACTGCTTCATCATTAATAGCATCTGAAAAAGATGGTCAGAGGTTTTACTTTTATTTGAAGAGTAATTTAAACAAAAAGAAATACACATGATACTCCCAAAGTTCAATCGCATTTGATTTATTGCTTCCAAGCGATTCAGTTGTTTTCTCAGAAGTGAATGCATGGTCTTTGCTTGTTTAGAAAAGGGGGAAAAGTCTTTTATTTCTCAACAGGACCTATTTTTAGATTCTGCCCAAGTTACAGACATTAAAGAGCAGGCCTGATCTGCAGATATATTCTTTGTCAGCTTACCACCTTGCCTATCTCAATGGGCCGGGGGTGAAGGGGAGGGAAGTTAATTAGATACATTTTGTGCAGCACTTTGAAAATAAAAATTGCAATAAGTTCTACTTTATTATCATGAGATTAACTCAGCAGGGTCTAACACAGGGAGTTAGAATCAACACTTGCTTACCTTGTCTACATCACATCTGCCTTACAATGAACACGTCTAAGACCCAAACAAAAACACTTTAATTTGCACAATAACACCCCTACGCCGTACTAAAGAATTCAGTGCCCACACAACGCAAGCACATCAAAACCTTTTGTTTTCTTCCCACAACTTAGAGACAGATATCAAATAGCTATGAGCTGGAAGAGCATTCTGGGTATTGGCATGCAAATGAACATACCAAGCATCCCACTTTGCTTAAGAATTCCCATGTCTGAAAAAATGTAGACATTTATCAAACAACTTGTCCTCAGGCAGCCTTAACAGATGTACCATTTTTATAGAATATTTTTAACATTTTATTTTTTTGTTTTGTTTCAATTCAATTCAGGTCATTGAAAAAAAAAAACAAAGTTAAAAAGAAATAGTTGCAGTATTTGCCATGGAAAGAAACAGTTGCTCTATTTACTATGGAATCTCTAATGCGTATGCTAATGGAAAATTGTGCAGAACTAATAACCCTTTATAAAAATACAGGAATGGATAGGTAATGAACTCCTGTACATTTTGTTACTTTAAGGATACACAGATGTTTTCCAATAAACACATTTTCTTCCAATTCTATTTTTTAATTTATTTTTTAACTTTAAGCATTTTGGAAAACATGTTATAAATGTTTTTGTTGGAACAAAAATATATTAAATGCGGTGGCAGGCAATATTTTAAGGTGGAAGGAAGTGGGGGTTAGAAATTATAGCTGGTATGTCTTGCAAGAGGGCTGTGGTCTTCTGCTAGTGGATTTGTCACCAGCTCTGATGTGGGTGAGACAGTCTGGATTTTCTTGTGGCTGTCCCACATCCCAAAGATATGTTTGCCCTGTTTTCCTCCCTCTGGATCAAGTGTGTCATACTAGAACAGAGAAGCCAACATTTGATGTGACCCAGTTGGCTAATCCCACATACAGAAGACAATTGTCTGATTATATCAAGGGATCTTCACAATGGCTTCTGAACAATGTGCTTGAGTGAGATTTCAAGCACTAGTCTTACCAAATGGGAGGAGACAGGTCTTTAGGAGGTGACCTCCTTTACAAAGAGAGGAGAGAGAGGCTTTAAGGCCATGACTCCTAATTATTTATCATTTCTATAGTGCCAAAAAGTCGAACAGCAAGTTTATATATGGAAAATGCAAAAAAATGTTATCCGTGCTTTGTGAGAGGGGGGCTATAGAAAAGTGCAGCATCAATAATGCCAAGTTAATCAGAGGTTGGTGTGGTCAGTGTAGTTTGAAAGCTTCCCAGAATAGGTATGTTCGTAGGAATATCTTGAGGCAGGAGCCTTGTCCTGTAGTAATGGAAAACTATTCAAGACATATTGTAGTAAAATTGTAATGAGAAAGAAGTGACAAAGACATGAGAGAGGGAAAGAATAAATGGGAATGATCAGAGAGAGACTTGGGTGGGCCTAAGGACAAGAGAAGGGGTATAGGAGTATACAGTATGATATGTAGGCAGGCACAAGTGCTCTGAAGGTTAAGATGTTTTAAGCCAGTTTTGGAAGAATGGAAGCCAGTGCAGAGACTCAACAAGGGGCAAGACATACCGTAGAATAATGGGAGAAGATCGTGATCTTAGCAGCATTCTGAATGTCTTAGATCCTGGGGAAGCAAGACTCCAAAGAGCAGGAAGATGCAAAAGTCAAGTCAGGAGATAAGAGTTTGGGTTAAAATATTGGCAGGTAGCAATAGAAGAGAGGGAGATGGACAAGAGACACTGGGTGAAAAAATGCATTTGATTTCACATTGTAAAAGTGAGATGGGAATGAATAAGATTACCTTGAGAGACAGCATTGATGGAGAGAAGGGGGCTGAGGATTGAGCTCTCAGGAAAACCAACAGATGGATGGAGCAGGAACCAAAGGGAACCAAGACAGAAGTCGGGAGAGCAATGAATGAAAAGGGCATGGTCAGCAATGGCCCAGGCACCACAATGACCTAAAAGGATGAGGACAGAGAAAAGGCCATTAGATTTGATTAGGAGGAGGCCATCTGATACTTTAATTAAACCATTTTCTGTAGTGTGTGGTGGGCAAAAGGTCAAAAAGACAAAAACGACAGAGGATCATAGAGCTGGAAGGCAGGACCTTGCAGGCACAGGAACAGAATACTTGCTTGAGCAGTTTAAAAGCCTAGAGGGAGAAGGGGAGAGGGTGGCCTCCTTTACACATCAAAGATAGAGAGGCCTTAGAGGGTGTGGCTTTATTTACATATCAAAGAAATAAAGGCCTTTAGCAGGGGCGGTCTTATTTACATGCTGCTTACTCTGAACTTTCTAAAAGCACACTTGACGTTTTATTCTTTCCTTTAGTAGTAAATTTCATTTCAGCTGATAGCAGGAGTAAATGCTTTTATGGCAAATAAAACTTATTGCTTTAAAAGGTTGTCAGTCTTCTTGTATGTGTGTTTACAGACCAAGGTTAAAAGGAGAGAAAAATTCTTGGTGTGTGTGTGTGTGGGGGGGATTTGTTTGTTTCTTTGTTTTTTTTATTTAAATTTAAATTTCTGGTGCCAAAGCAGACAGAATAAATATGTGCTACTGTAGCAAGGTAAAGGGGAGCTAAGGCTCTTTCTGAGGGAATAAGCATCTTGTTTACTTCCTTTTTCTTTTTATAGTTATTGCTATTAAACTTTTCTGGCCTTTTTCAGGTAAAGGGGAAAAGAGCATCAAGATTATTGTGGGTTTTTGGGGGGGGGCCGCGGGGGGGAGTCAAGCAGTTTTATTGCTCTGTCTTAAAACCAATTAAATCTGCTTCAGAGAGAGTTCAATTGCCTTTGCTTTGAAAGACCAGCAGGAGCTAGTCCACGTGCACACAAAAAAGCATCATAGCATTTCCCATAAGGGGCAGACTTCACTGCTGCTTCTTACCTTCATCCTCCTCTGTTATTGGGAGAAGAACGAAGTACTGAACCGAGCAAGAAACCCAAAAGCAAACCTGAGTCCAGCATTGGGCTGCTCAATTTTTTTCCAATTAGGCTGCACTTAGTATAACTCCAGCAGCTCTGACAAAAACAAATAGGAAAACACTGAAATATTCCCAAGCACCGTGAATGCACTGTCAATTATTCTAGATTACTTTTAAGTGAACATAAGTATTCTGGGTACCTTGCAAAAACAATTAAACCCCCTTCTTCAAAGAGCATATATTTGATGTTGAAGAACTTCCTTTGTATTCAGAACATAAGGTATTACAACCCCAATGTACATGAAACAGCTTAACTTGCTGAGCAGACCAGAAGGCAGAAACTTCTGAGCTTTAATCCCAGTTTGCCAATGCCTCACTAGATGGTCTTGAACAAGTCTTTTAATTTCTCTATGCCTCAGCCTCCCCTTCAGTACAAAGGGGAATAGTATTTTCTTAGGGCCCTAAGTGGGGGGCGGTATGATGATTGATTTGCAAAGGTTTGTTAAAATGCTTTGCAGATAATACTTATTGCTCACATAGAATTTACTATCAGACAGTGCCAGTTTGTGTAGCCTTCTGGAGTGTGGAGAAGCCATCCTGCAGTGAGAGAATGAAGACTTTGAACCTTGGACTCCTCTGAGACAACGCTATTTGCATGATAGGCAGGAAGGAGGACTGTAGCGAGAATAAATACAGCCAGAAAGCAAAGCATTTTATTTCCAAACTAGACTACAGCCTCTCTGTTGAGGTCATCTATGGTGAGCTATGGAAGTAGAATTAGAAAAGTAAACTAGGAGGCATCATTATCCCTCAAGGTCAAGCATCAAGATTAGACCGCCGTAGGAGGGAGCTCTAGGAGGTTAAATCCTTTGAGGAAAAGGATAACCTAAGGTGCAGTGGTGAAATTCCTAAAATGGGGACGGTGCCTGAGCATGGCTACCAGCCAGTATGAGGCTCATGGACAAAACCTCAAAATTACCCAAGTCCTCCCACAGTGTGGCTAACTGGCCTCCCCCCTTAGCCCACATAAAGAATGCAGGGTCAGCATAATATGATTGTGGCAGAAGTGGGGCTGCTCTGTAGTAACACGGCTACCTTTCTGATACTCTGTAGTAATTTATTAATTCTGTATGTTGACCTGGTTATCAGGATGTCTACTGTATGACTACTGGGTTAAATCAATAGGACTGTTGGGAAGCAAACAAGAAGGCTAAACAAATGGCTCAAGATGTCCACACTGAAGCAACAATGCAAGAGCCTCTGTCCCTCTGCTGAGCTCCCTGGACTAGTTTGTCAAGGGGGGTATCCAAGCTTGTGAACACCTGAGAACAAAGACCCTGTCTAGATTTAAAAGGTCACACTGCCTCAAGCAGAAGGAGAGATAGGGGAAATAGACTGACAACCAGACCCCAGAGGTGAGGGGTCGCTGGAAAAGTGAGGCCCGTGTAGGATCTCTATCCAAGGATGGTAGGACTTGAGGTAAGATAGACATATGTGTAGACCACTTTCTGTATTAATATCCATTCTCTCTTTAAAAATCCTTATGCTTTTGTGATGTTATATGATTGTTGCTACTACTGTTATACGATTGCAACAAATCTTGTATGAAGTATGTCCTGTAAGGTGTGAATGGAAAAGTTATGGTTTGCTGAATATGATTATCCTATTTGCATACATCATTTTTGTATCAGGAGTTATGAATATTGACTATGTACCTGTATTTCAAATGTTTGCTCCTGGGTAACACCCACAAGGTACCTACATCTAGTTTAGCCAGCACAGTGTGAAGGGACTATTCAAGTTGAATTGCCCATTGAAAAACACTTAACTCGCAATGCACCATAGAAGAGGCTTATCTCTACCTGATGGGCCTTCCTGTGGATGTTCTAGCTAGAATATGGGTAACAGCCTCTGCTATGATTCATCGAAGCATGCAAGAGCATGTGACTAGACTGAACTCCATCTTGTGTGCCTGAAACTGAGATCTTTCCCTCCATGTGGCAGAAGCTATAAAAGGCCCTGGAACCATTTCCATTTTGCCTCTTTCCTGCTCTAACCTCTGGACTATGGACTTATACTAATGGAAGCATTCTAAGTAGGGGACTGAGGACCTTCCAATTATTTGGAAGCAACCAGAGACTTGACTTAAGCTAGCAGTTTATTCCATCACTGCTCCAAACCTGATGCAAGAACTCCGCAATTGTTGTATGTATTTGATTCCTTTAATCAATTTTAACTCTCACCACTTTTTTTTTTTTTAATAAATAAACCTTTAGATATTAGATACTAAAGGATTGGCAACAGCAGGAATATTGGGTAAGATCTGAGTTGTATATTGGGCTGGTCCTTTGGAAAGAATCCTTTGCTTGATTAAATTGATTTTAAATAACCACTCATCATTAAATCTTGGTGTTGAATCCAGAACTGGAATACCTAAGGAGGCTTCATTTCTGACCTCTTGTTAGCCAATGTGGTGAGACAGAAGTTTACTTTTGTTGTGGTTTGGTATATCTTATGGAAGAATAAGCACCAGTTTTGGAGTATGTCTATTTCTCAGCAGTTTGTCCTGAATTTGGTATTCTCAGTTGTGACCCACTGAGTCATGGTGACAGCTTTAGTCCTACTTTCAAGATTAGACTATACTTTGGTTTAAGAAGGCTGTCTGGAAACTCTGTTCACCACTGGTCACAGGCTACCAAGCATAATAATCACAGGTAGCGTATCCAGCCAGATCTGCTGGGTAACCATGGTCGACATACAAAGTACTGTTAGCCCGGGACCTGGTCTAAGAGTGGGAGAATCGAGTGATTCCATCCCAGGAGAGGTAAAGGCATGGGGGCTGACATCCAAAGGGATGCACTCAGAGGGGGCAGACGTGCAGCTATCCCTGTAACTGTGACAGTGATCACTGTGGAATTTAAAAACAAAAAACAGGTGTGTGTGCGCATTCTCAGTTAGCTTTTCTGAAAGCCTTGCTAAGAAGACATTAAAATAGTCAGGCCTTGTGGTCACAAGGACATGTGAGGGTCTTGTAGGCAGATTTAGTCCTTGAGATTTGTTAATAGTGAGGGTTCAAATTGCAGCCCCTTGTAGACCAGAGTTCTGAGGCTGGAAGTGGCAACAATAAAGTAAGTATTTCTTTCCCTCCCCCCACCACCTTTTTCCCCTTTTCTAAACAGGAAGAAGATGGAAAGGGGGAGACCAGTGGGAGCTTCATACCGAGACGTGTGTGTGTAAATACAGAAGCCACTTGGCAGGGGAGGTGAGGAGAAATATTAAAGGTGATGAACAAATTGCCCATATTATTGCAAACTGTGAACGAGCTGGGGAAGGAGTGATTGTGCGGGAGAACAAATAAGTAGTGTTTTTATTTTCCCCATGAGAAAGTAGGAGTCCATCCATTTGCCCCTCGTTACAGGCTGTGAATCATGGTAATCCTTTTATTGACCTGGGAAAGTTGAACATAGCTCCCTCTGATATCCTCCTACCCTAGTCCATATACAGGAAAAGCTGTGTTATCTGGCACTCACAAACCGGAAAGCTCTATAAACTGGCATTTTGGGAGGGGGTGCAGGGCACGGGCTTTGGGAGGGAGTTTGGGTACAGGATGGGGTAGGGGGTTGGGGCACAGGAGGGGTTTCGTTGTGCCAGATCTGGGTGGTGCTCACCTCGGGCGGCTCCCCACAAGCCGCGACATGTCCAGAGACATGTGGCCAGGCTGCGCTGCCTCTGCCCGCAGGCGCCACCCCCACAGCTCCCATTGGCCATGGTCAATGCTCCTAGGCAGAGGAATGGCCACAGGATCTCTATGTGCTGCCCCCGTCCTGAGCGCTGGCTCCGCAGCTCCCATTGGCTGGGGACCGCGGCCAATGGCAGTACGGGGGTGGCACCTGCAGGTGGGGGCGGCGCGCAAAGCCGCCTGGCCGCGCCTCTCTATACATGTCGCTGCTTGCAGGGAGCTGCCCGAGGTGAACACTGCCTGGATCTGGCACCCCAAAACCCCTCTTGCACCCAAACTCCCTCCCTCTTAGTTAACTGGAATTTTTGACTTACTGGCACCCCCCATTCTCTCAACATGCTGGATAACAAAGCTTTTACTGTGGTAGCTAATGGTAAAGTCACTCAAAATCCCATTTTAGGGCTTCCTAGAACTAGATACGGGCAAAGTTCCTTACATATGAACTATAGGATCTTGCAATAACTTTCAACTTCAGTATTTTTTTTAAGTTTTAGTTCAAATATTTCCATATAAAGAGGACACAAATAAAAAAAAAACTTTTTACATAACTGGCAGTGAGCATTTAGACAAAATTCACGGGGGGGGGGGGGGGAGAAAGCTGCATTTGAGCAAACTGTTATATATTGCTCTGATGCTGTTTGCTCAAATGCAGCTTTCTCCCCCGCCCCCCCCCCCCCAAAACATTATTGGAATGCTTCCATCAAACATCATCATAAAGCCTGTTCATGAGATGATCACCAGAACATTTGAGTCATGGCTAAGAAATCATCCAAGAACATGCATTGCAAACAAAATATATTTAATTGGAAATGTCTGGAACAACAACAACATGAATACAATAAAAAAAAAAAAGGTTAAAAGACCCTAATTCCTAGAATACAATATCTTTCTTTGCTGTTTAAAGTGATGTTTTCCCTAAAAATACTAAGTGCATATGCGCCTGAGAGAGAGAGGACTCTGTGTTCTCAGTGCCTGGAATTCATTTCTAACCCTAGTGAGCATAATAAAGAAAGAGAATTTTGGAAAAGTCGTGCCCATGGCAGGTGCCAAAGTGACAGCTCTGGAGGCTAAAGTCTGTATTTATCCACATAATGTGTTCAGTTTCCCTATATTACCATGCCACTGTGTCTCAACCCTGATCTGGATGGATTTCCTTGAAAGGAAGCCCTGTGCAAGGGAGGTTCTATGGCCTGTGTTATACACAAGGCCGGCTCCAGGGTTTTTGCCGCCCCCAAGCGGCGGGGGGAAAAAAAGAAAAAGCCGTGATCCGCAGCAGCTCCATCGCGCCTCTTTCTTCTTCGGCGGCAATTTGGCAGCAGGTCCTTCCCTCCAAGAGGGATTAAGGGACCCTCCGCCGAATTGCCACCGAAGAGCCCGACGTGCCGCCCCTTCCCCTTGGCCGCCCCAAGCACCTGCTTGCTCAGCTGGTGCCTGGAGCCGGCCCTGGTTATACAGAAGGTCAGATTAGATGATCACAATGGTCCCTTCTGGCTTTGGAATCTGTGACTCCATGCCATGTCAGTCACCTGTCTTTCTGTGAAGATTGGCAAAAAGGCTGTCAGCTAGTGCCTGTTATGATGGGGGTTTTATGATGTGAATGCTTGTCCACTTGGAACTGAACTGAGGTCACAAACTTGCTATCAGATAGGCCCCATATACTAGACTGTTTGAAACAAATGTTGAGAAGTGGAAACTGAATATTATCTTATTTTTCTACTGGTGTCTAAAGTTACATTTTTTGATTTTTTTCCACTGGTTATAACTCTTAGTCTACTTCACGATAGCCAGCTAACAAGATGTAGAATTGTAAGAGTGTGGGAGGCAGAAGTTCTATACATACAAGTTTCTCCTATTCTTTCCTCAATGTGTGAGCACAACTCCCATTAACCCATCCGACCCCATGTATGTTCTACCTTTGACCATTCAAATGAGGTAATAGTCTATGGTGGTTTAGCATACGTTGTCATGCAGCAAGGCCCTACTTGAAAACCAAAGGATTAATAGGCCCCACTGAATGACAGTGCTTTCAGTACAGGACTGGTAATAAAGAATTAGATGTGGATTAAATGTGAACCCCTATTTCCTTGTGGAACAAGCCTTTCGTTTTTATTGGTGTTGTTTAAACATTTCCACTGTGGTCCTTTTGCGGGGCTCAGAAAAGAGATCTATTTACAGCCCATCCCAGAAAAAAGAATATCTGGGGGGAGGAGGAGAAATGGTCATCAGAAATCAACAAAGTTCCATTACTACAAAATCAGTAATAAAACCACACTTCTTAACTTTAAGCACTGAGTTACACAGTATGAAGAAGCATAAAGAGCCAAATACTGTGGTCAGAAAAAAATCTCTCAGTTTGGGGATAAAAAAAAATTACTAAATGTAATTGGTTGCACCCCATTTATGTGCAGGGAAGCTTTGTTTTTGTAGGATGATTGGTGATGCTGAAAAGTGTACAGTTTGCACTAGAAGTTAGGCCGTTTTAAGTGAGGTAAGAAATACTAGGGTGTGCCACAGAGACAGAGAGGTCGGGAGTGGGAGGATGAGAAGAGAGAAAATTTAAATTACATGTTTGGAATTGTTTTGTTTTAATATTCTAACAGGATTAATAACATAGTTAAGGACCTTTATAAAAAAATATACCAACTTTTTAACCTGAGTGTCATTTTAAGTGATTTGCCTAGGTCACAGTGAGTCAATAAAATATAGAGGAAATCCAGAAGTCCTAAATCTCACTCCCCATAGTCTAAACATAAGATTCAAAGTGCATAATGACAATACCATGAGAGCCACAAACGGGGTTTATTTCTGAGACCAATCTCAGTGATTTTTTTTTAATGAAAAACAGAAATAAAACCTCCATCTGGTGTTTCTGGGTGTAAATTTTAATAGAAAACGATAGTAATTTGTTTCAATACCTTTAGGACTGGATTCTATAATCACCCTGCCTACGAAGCTGCAATTGATGTAAAAACAAAACTGGATCCTTTACTAATATACAAGATTACCCATTTATCTAATGCCCCTAAGGGATCATTGCATTAATGATACAGAGGACTAAAAAAGGTGAATTAAGAATGAAAGATTAGGCTTCATCTCTCAATATTCCTAATGTATACCAGTTTAAACTAGACCCTTGACGTTATTTTCACACAGGTGCTTAAATGTCAGTTTCCTATGGTGTTTTTGTACTTTATGTATTGCTAAAGCTCCTTTTATGTTTATTCTTTCTCTTCTGCCTTACTGGCATCATTCAGAGAGGCTTTTCACCTTACCAAACCAGCCCAACCAAAGATAATTCACCAAAAACTGGAGAAAAGAAACAGTCCCTTTGGATTAGTTCACTCCTGCTTTGGACTCTGCTCTTTCATATGTGGGCATTTGTCAATTGTCTCTGGGGGAAAAGGGCACGTTATATATGCCACTTTACCGAACAGAGCAATAAAAATAAATAATAGAAAAAGAGTTATATGAAGTAGATGGTTTAGGTGTCTATAGTTCCTGGCTATTTGCAGATTCCAGAGCACAACACTGCATCAGATTCCATTTAGAAGGTTCAAAACCATAAAGGCAAGAAGCTATAATTAAAAACTCTATATTTTAAAGACGAAAACCTAGATTTTTGACACTAAATTCAATGGCAGGGTGGATTTTGCAGCCAGTCCAGCAGTGAAGGGCTCAGGAAAAAGACCAACTTCCTGCCTGAAGTTACGTGCTGTTAACACTAGGTAGGGATGGATGAATTTCATGGAGTTCAGCTTTTTGCAAACTTTTCAAATATGTTTTTGTTTGCAAAACTAGTGAGAGTTTGTGGACCTTTTCTTCCTTGAATCCTTATTCCTCCTACAAGGGTACTTCATTTAAACCAAACATGAAAAAGTTAAAACATATTTTTCTACCTACAGGGAAGCTGTGCTACGCAGATTAGGCTAAAAGGATCCCCCAAAAGAGGCTAGTACAAGTGGGTGGCCTGGGTATGTGGTATTTTTTTTTTATTAAAATGTTTACCTCTTCCCCATTTCATCACTCCCACTTCCCTTGCCCCAGTCTCTCTGTTTCACAGTCTCATTGCAATTTTTCTCCCTATTATTTCACTGGCCTTTTTTTGTTTCTTGGCTCCTTTTTTCAGTCTCTCCTAAGCAGAATGTGAACCCAATAACATTCTAATTCCAGTCAGTCTTTCCAACCACAACTTTCAAGTGAGTTTGACATTAGGCAAAACAGGCCAGACACTCAGCTGGTAATAATCATCATAACTCCATTGAAATCAATAGTTACAACTATTTACACCAACTGAGGTGCTGGCTCAATTAATTCTCCCATCGGTAATTAAACTGCCTGAGCGTGAGGTGATCATACAAGAGCTCAATAGTTTTTGTTTTTTTATCTCAGAAATAGTGTTCTCTGAATCCAATGTCATAAACAGGTCGCCCCCTTGCAACTAGTTTTATACACTGAAGAAACTTGCATCTTTGCTGCCATCTTCTGACAAAATAATAGTACATTTTTTGTTAAACATCTGCCAGTGTTAACATTTAATTATCTTTTATCCATTTTTTACTGACCGTTCCACAGTTTTTCTTTTCCTTACTTGTCAACATAATTTTTTGGGATATTACACTATTTTTTTTTTATCTTTTAAACCAACGGTACTGATTGTTTTTAGTCTGAAAGGTCACCATCAAACTAAACATCAGCATTTTAAAAACTTCATTTCTTTTCACCATTTATGCTCTATATCTAGCGTTTGGTCAGTGATAAAGTGAAGGGGTTGATTTTTTTTGGTTCACATGCTCTACTCAGTGAAACAATTTTGGGGTTGTAAACACTGCAAGAAAATGTTTAAATCCAAGCCAACTTCTCCCCCCACCCCATTTTTAATTTAAAAAAAAAGCAAAAATATTTGTATTTTTCTTAGGTTCCTACATTTATGGCTAAACTATTGGATAGTAGTCTTATTAATTGCCTTTTCTTTTTGTCTGTGTATAGATTAGTATAATTTTACTAATGTTAATCCTCTTGGCTTGTCTTTTAGCATTTCATTGGGTCTGTAATGTCCAGCATGGTCTACTGCCTATCACAGTAAACTTTACTATCTGAATGAAACACCAAAAAATCTAGAACCCCAAATCACTGCTGCAAGGGGCCAGAAAGCAGCCAACACAATAAGGATTCGCTGTGCAGTGTAGGACTTGCATAACAGCCCTATCCCTATCGTATGGTTCCAGGGCGAGCTGTATGTTTGAGACCTCAAGGCCTGGTCTACACTTAGGCTGACCAGACAGCAAGTGTGAAAAATCGGGATCTGGGTGGGGGGGTAATAGGAGCCTATAATAAGAAAAAGCCCCAAATAGCGGGACTGTCCCTATAAAATCGGGACATCTGGTCATCCTATCTACACTACAAAGTTAGGCTGTACGTTATCTTGCATTGACCTTATTTTGCATATGTCTACACTAAAGCCTGTGGTAAATGCCCGATTACAACAATGTAATAAAACCACTTCCCTAAAGGGGTTAGAGCTATAGTCAACCTACTAAAGTCAATACGGTGCAAGTGTATAGACTCCATGACCTGGGTCAACCCTAACAGTCTTCTAGCTGTTGTCCTACAACACCCTATTCCTTGTAATAGTGACTGCTCTGGTCACAATTGTAAACTCCACTGTCCAGGAGTCATAGAGATGGGAAGCCATGCCCCTTTAAAATTTCCCATGCATTTTTGAAATGTCTTTTCTTGATTGCCGATCTTGGCAAGTGCACCTAGCAGTTCTTCCTTGTTGTGTGCAACTGCCCAGCCGACCATGCCAGCTCCACACACTAGCAGTTCTCCTGCCTGGAGAACACAGGCGATATATTGACTTGTGAGGAGAAGAGGCTGTGGAAGCACAGTTATGGACCAGCTGTAGAAAGGTGGACATCTAGGGAAAGATTGCACAGGGGATGTTCATGAAGGGTTACAATAGGGACTATCAGCAATGCCGCATGAAAGTGAAGGAATTGCAGCAGGCATTCCACAAGGCCAGGGAGGTCAACAATTGATCTGATGCTGAGCACAGATCTACTACCTTTACCACAAGCTGCATACTATTCTTGGCAGAGACCACACCAGCACCCCCCAAACTACTGTGGATACCCTGGCGGACCACAAGACAGAAACTCCTGCTAAACAGCAAGGAGGAGGATGGGAGGAAGCAGACATGGGGACTCCAGCCATGCCATGAGCCAGGACCTGTTTGATAGCCCTCAACAGTCCAGCCAGCCAAACATGGATGAGACCTATGAAGGGGAAGGGACTTTTGGTAAGTGTGTACATACAATTTTCCTTAGCAAATTTAAATTTAAAGATGGTGCCTGGCCCATCCACAAGTTCACAAGCAGTGGTATCTGCTTTTAATTGTTTTGCTCATACAAGAAGAGGTAGAATAGGTATCTACTTCCCTATTGGGTAAGGCAGGGGGAAGGGAAATAAGGAGCAGTTTGTTTATGTACATAGTGATGCCTCTTTTATCTTCCTGAGAGATCTCAGTGAAACTTTCATGGAGATACTCTGCAAATTCTCTTAAAGGTTTCTAGGCATGGTTGCCTTATTTCTTCCTCTGCCACAGGACACTTTACCATGCCACTTTACAATATCTTCGGCAGGCACCATTGCAGTAAACAAGCTAGTGGCACGTGGACACACGTGGCTTTGGGAGGCCAGTAGCAGCTATGCTCTCTGTTCCTCTATTACCCTTAGGAGTAAGATATCATTAGTGATCCTAGTTTACAAGGATAAAAAAAATCAAAATTCTAAAAAAACCAGCCCAACCTTAAAAATCCATGTTTTTCCATGATTAAAATGGAACGCTGAATTTTAGTTTCCCTAGCCACAATATATATAGGTATCAGTTGAACACAAAGCGTTATTGATATATTTACAATTTTTAAGCAAGTTCAAAGCCTACCAGTGCCATCAATTATTATAATCAAATTAATAGAATTGCAATTGTCTGCCTTCAAACATAATCTACAGCCTTGCTGCATACAGTACAGAACCTTGCCAAACTCAGTGACATGGTCTTTAGGGGTGAGTTTAAATTTTTGGCACCTTTTCATAACTTTAATTATTAACATCTGGAGGCTGAAGTGAAATTTGAGATGCATTAAAACACAAAACCCCCTATATGCCGGAAGCAGTTTAATGGAATATGTTTAGCTATGTAAATTTAAAACACATTCAAAAATCAACCACAAGAGGGGGAGATTGCACGCATTGCAATAAGTGACACTGGTACTTTCAGTAAAATTTAGTTAATATATGTTTATTTTTCAATAAATTTAGTAAAATTTAGTTAAAATATGTTTTTATTTTTCAAAAAATATAAAAACTAAAGATTCTCTATAAAAATGCAAATTCCACACTTTTCCGTGGCAAACAAATTTCTAGGATGCCTGGATATCAGTTAAAACCAGCCCTGACTGTGGAAAATAGTTTAAATGTTCAGTGCCGTTGCCCTACACTTGCACCCGTGGAATAGGGACTGCAATTTTATTGTTTCATGCAGCCAAAATTTCTTTCTGCCCCCTCAAATGGGCACCATGGCTGGGACTAGAGAGCGATGCTGTGCTGAGGTGCTCCAAAGCTGAAGTGTCAACAAGCATGTCTTATTAGAAGTTGTTATGGGAATAAAGGAAGGGAGTTTTGAAAGTTATCTTTCTCTTTCCATTGATCATTTTTCCAATGATCCATCTGTCTATTTTTATCAGCAGCTGCTGCCTTTGCAGTCTTGAAGGGTGCCTCCTCCACATCTGTAGAATGCAAGACCCTGGTGAGGCAAAGAAAGAAGATGACAAAGGAGGGCATGTTCTGCGAGATCCTGCAAGCCAGTGCTGCATCAGACCTTGAATGAAGGACCTGGAGGACCAATATGATCGACAGCATTGAGCAAGGCTCAGGGGTCCCAGTAGGAAAAGGACAAGGAGATGTACCAGGATATAATGGGTCTTCTCAGGCACCAAGCCCAAATGTTGCAGACCCTGGTTGACCTATTGGTTTAAAAATCAGACTCTCCACCCTTTACAGTCCTCAGAGAACTCCATGGTAGCAGTTCATTACCCCTCCCAACATACCAGGTGACATCAGAGTGCACATAAATATCCCTAACACTCCACACCAGGGGACAGCAAGGAAAACCATCACTTCATAAACACTGACCTGTGAGAACCATGGCAGGTGTATGTGTAGCTACAAGGCACTACATTTGTGGACTGATATGGACAGAAATGTTTGCTGCCTTTCCAATTTTTAAGTTCTGTAACTCTGTTAAAAGTTTGTGTTGCATTGCCTTTTGCACGTTTTTCTTTTGCCCTGGTTTTGCCACTTGATAAATTTCTATTGTTAAAAAATAAAATTATTTTTATTAGCTTGCAACACACTGTTGAATGCATAGCGGTACTCAAGCACACAATGCTTGTGCAGAAATAAAAAGGTCAGGAAAACACCCAGTCATATTTATAAATGTACAGAAAGCACCACATAATTCATAGCTTCACTAAAACACACAGTAATAGTTATAACTGTAAGCACCCGAAGTTCTGGTGCTCTTTTAAAGCTTCCCTCAAACGCATAGCTCCAGAGCCCTCGTGTTTTGTTGTTCAATGTCAGCAGACAGACTCTCCACCATCATCCATCCTGGTGGCAGCTTTCCACCCTTTGCCTCACACGTATTATGCAGCACAACACAGGCAGCTATAACCATTAGCATATTTTTCTCACTGAAATCCTAGCTAGTGATAAAGAGTTAGTGTCCCTTCAATCTACCAAAAGCACATTAAACTGTCATTCTATACCTGCAGAGCCAGTACTCAAACCAGCGTATGGTTTCATGAATGGGGGACGGCTGGGTCCCCCAGGACTATTGGCTTTTCAATTTCAAGTGGTAAATGATCAGAAAAGATGTCCCTTGCTTGCAGCTTTCTGAACAGTCCAGTGATCTTAAAGCTGTGACTGTCCTATACTTTCCCTGACCAGCCCATATTAATATTAGTGAAGTGTCCCCAATGATCCACCAGTGTTTGCAAAGCCATTGAAAAGTAGCCCTTTCAGTTGAGGTACTCGGTGGTAAGGTGGGCTGGTGCCCAAATAGGGAGGTGTCTGCCCTCTATCGCCACATGCAGTTCAGGAACTCCATTGCTGCAAATCCATCCACTATGTCCTGCACATTGTTGAGAGTCACACTCCTGCATAGCAGAAGATGATTGCCTTGCAAATTTGCATGAGAATGGCCACCAGTGTGGATTTTCCAACTCCAAAATAATTTCTCACACTTTCAGCGTGTGATCACCGCTTGCTTCTTCACCGTCAATGCAACTCTCATTACATTTTCCCTGCGCTGGAGGGTTGGGGCAAGCTTGGCACAAAGATCCAGAAAAGTGGCGTTTCACAACTGAAAGTTCTGCAGCCAGTACTTATCGTCCCAAAACTGCATTACAATGTAATCCCCCTGTTAGTGCTTGTTTCGCAGGCCCAGAAGCAGCACTCTACTGTCTGCAGCTGCTCTGTGAATGCCACTAACAAGCTTGAATTTTTTGCTATGTCCCTCAGCAAACTGTCCTCAAAGAAATTGTCATGTCCCCTATTCTTATGTTATTACCAGTGGAATCGTGCATCTTGTATTTGCAATGTTCATGTCATGATAATAGTGTAGTACTCTAGGCTCCATGCTTCTGTCGGGGATTCATAGATTCTAGGACTGGAAGGGACCTCGAGAGGTCATCGAGTCCAGTCCCCTGCCCGCATGGCAAGACCAAATACTGTCTAGACCATCCCTGGTAGACATTTATCTAACCTACTCTTAAATATCTCCAGAGATGGAGATTCCACAACCTCCCTAGGCAATTTATTCCAGTGTTTAACCACCCTGACAGTTAGGAACTTTTTCCTAATGTCCAACCTAGACCTCCCTTGCTGCAGTTTAAGCCCATTGTTTCTTGTTCTATTCTTAGAGGCTAAGGTGAACAAGTTTTCTCCTTCCTCCTTATGACACCCTTTTAGATACCTGAAAACTGCTATCATGTCCCTTCTCAGTCTTCTCTTTTCCAAATGAAACAAACCCAATTCTTTCAGCCTTCCTTCATAGGTCATGTTCTCAAGACCTTTAATCATTCTTGTTGCTCTTCTCTGGACCCTTTCCAATTTCTCCACATCTTTCTTGAAATGTGGTGCCCAGAACTGGACACAATACTCCAACTGAGGCCTAACCAGAGCAGAGTAGAGCAGAAGAATGACTTCTCCTGTCTTGCTCACAACACACCTGTTAATACATCCCAGAATCATGTTTGCTTTTTTTGCAACAGCATCACACTGTTGACTCAGATTTAGCTTGTGGTCCACTATAACCCCTAGATCCCTTTCTGCCGTACTCCTTCCTAGACTGTCTCTTCCCATTCTGTATGTGTGAAACTGATTTTTTCTTCCTAAGTGGAGCACTTTGCATTTGTCTTTGTTAAACTTCATTCTGTTTAACTCGGACCATTTCTCCAATTTGTCCAGATCATTTTGAATTATGACCCTGTCCTCTAAAGCAGTTGCAATCCCTCCCAGTTTGGTATCATCCGCAAACTTAATAAGCGTACTTTCTATGCCAATATCTAAGTCGTTGATGAAGATATTGAACAGAGCCGGTCCCAAAACAGACCCCTGCGGAACCCCACTCGTTATGCCTTTCCAGCAGGATTGGGAACTATTAATAACAACTCTCTGAGTACGGTTATCCAGCCAGTTATGCACCCACCTTATAGTAGCCCCATCTAAATTGTATTTGCCTAGTTTATCGATAAGAATATCATGTGAGACCGTATCAAATGCCTTACTAAAGTCTAGGTATACCACATCCACAGCTTCTCCCTTATCCACAAGACTCGTTATCCTATTGAAGAAAGCTATCAGATTGGTTTGACATGATTTGTTCTTTACAAATCCATGCTGGCTGTTCCCTATCATCCAGCAAAAAGTGCCACCTAGATTTGTGGGATTTTTTTAAAAAAGGTACATAAATTATGGGATATGGATGGCATTATGAGATGGAGAAAGTTGCATGCTGGGAAATTGATCCCTAGGTTCCACAGATGTCTGAGCAAGTCCACTTCTATCCCACATTGCACTGCAAAAAGTTCCCACAAGGCACTGCACCAGATGATGGCATTTTGCACACTGGGATACCTACTCATTGTATACTGCACTTTGCATCAACCCAAGCTTTCCAGGTGAGTACACGTAATACCAATGCAAGCAGCCATGTATGTACACGCCTGAGCGATACACATACTTTGGCTGCTGTATGCTGACGTAACTTACATCGACCAAAATTTTAGTGTATCTCCATGAGCACTCCTCCCGAGAGACAAGCCCATGCCTGTACTTCTCAGGGTAGAATCCTGCAAGTCACACCCACTCTTAGACCAGTTCACCAGGTATCAGGTTACAGTACCCCCATTTACAAACCATGTCCTCAGCATGTCCAACTCAGTTTGCCCCCTGCTATACACTTCCCTCCATGAGCCTATGACCTATATAAAAATTCAGTGACCAAGATTTATTTAGATATAGGAACTAGGGGTGACCAGACAGCAAGTGTGAAAAATCGGGACGGGGGTGGGAGGTAATAGGAGCCTATATAAGAAAAAGACCCAAAAATCGGGACTGTCCCTATAAAATCAGGACATCTGGTTACCCTAATTGGGAACATAGTCAACAGAGAACAAAAGCATTAAACCAAGTAAGGCTCAACACACATAGTATTTTACCTAAAACCATTCCTTGCAAGTATACATAGGTACCCCTTTGCCAGTCATCCCCCAGCATTGTGAAGGGGTGCAATCTTCCATGCTCAGCCTCTCAGTCTCCCCCCTGAATTCAGAGGCAGTCTTTTATCCATTCTAAAGTTTTGCGTGTCCTGGGACACTAGAACCTAGTTAATCTGGTTTATGCATCTCCCCAGGTGGGATAGAAGCAAACTCCAGAAGAGGATTCAGTGAAGTCTCCATCTGAGCCACAGCAATTAAATTAGTCATTGCCTGGTTCCTGCGGTACATATGGAGAATACCAGTGGGAATTAACCCTTACTGTTTCATAGAGCCACACCACAGTGCTCAAGCAAACAGAGATACACAAAAATATTTATAAAATATAATGCAGAATTCTCCCATGTGCTTCACAGCCTTCTTTCCTCAGAGTCTCCAGCCCCAGGGTGTGCCCAGGGCTAGCAAGGCATATTGGTGGAGGGCTGTGGTGGGTTGGAGTGCTCTAGCTATGATGCTGGATGGTTCTGTGTGGACTTTTGCAGCTCAGGTGTACATTAGAACAGCCCCTCGGGCGACTCTAGTTTATGCCACTGGCCATACTGGCAGACCCTGTATCCTAGTGGGGTAAACCACCTTTGTCTCCCATCCTCTGGGCTCAGAATCAGGGCCCGTGATCATGGTAGTTCAAAATGGAACAGTCCTAGTACAATAGAGTAGTTGTAGTCATGTCAGTCTCAGGATATTATAAAGACAAAGTGGCGGAGGTAATATCTTTTATTGGACCAACTTCTGCTGGTGAGAGAAACAAGCTTTCAGGAGCTCTTCTTCAGGTCTTCAGCACAGAGCCAGGTTCCAGGGCAAGGTCACACACAGGTGTAGCCAGCTCAGGCAACTGATGCAACAGAGGCACGGCTGCTCCCATCCCCAGGAGGCAGGCTGGGTGAGCTGTGGCTAGACACGAAGAGCTTTGTGTGGCTCAGAAACTTGTCTCTCTCACCAACCGAAGTTGGGCCAATAAAACTATTACCTCACCCACTATCTCTGAGTACAATAGAGTCCATCCCCCCTGCCAAAATGGGCCCAAAAGAGGCCATGCCAAGACAGATCTTTTAGTAACCCGAGTTTGGTTTGGAGATCAGCTCTGGAATCCCACAACAGCATGATGGGGTGGGAACAAGGGAGAGGAAGGGGACTCTTGGCAAGGATCTCTGGATAGCCGAGTGATTATGGAGCCTGCTATGGCCTAGTCAAGCCTCTGCTCCCACAGCCGCCCGGCTGCCTAGTTTATCATCTCCTAGCCCAGAGGGTGGGGTCCTTACGCCGATGGCTGCCGAGGCCTACACACCGCAGGGCAGCCGAGAGAGGCTGTGGCCGGTAGGGTGGGAAACACAGGGCCGGGCGCTAAGAGGGCGAGGGGCCTGCCCTGCACAGATCTCCGGGCTGGCCGCCCCGGGGCCGAGCAGCTGGCTCAGGCCGTTCTCACGTGAGGCTAGGCGGAGCGATGGCGCCGGGCCAGGCCCTTTGACAGGCCAGACGCGGCAGGGGGGTGCCGGGCAGCCCCGGCCCGTGCTGTCCCCTAGCGCTGGCCTAGGTTGCCCGGAGGCAGCCGCTACAGCGCCCCCGCGCAGGCTCGGGCTCCGGCCCCAACCCGCTTCCTGCTGCCGGGGGCGGGACCAGCCGCGCCTCCAGTTGCATCAGCTGCCAGAGCCGGCTGGGCCTGCGCGTGGCCTCGCTCCGACCGGCATCCGGGCCCGGCTGCGTGCGGGGAGCGGCATGGCGGCGGCAGGGAGCCAGGTGAGTGCCGCGTCCGTCTCAGGGGCCGCTGTGTGGGTCGCTCCCCGCAGCGCTCTGGACTCGCGGACCCTCTGGGCCGGGCCGGGCTGGGCTGGGTTTGAACCGGGGGGCGAAAAGCCCCTTCATCCCGGCCCCTGCGCCGGCTCGTCCCTGGGGGCCGGCTCACCTCAGGCAGCCCCAGCCCTGTAGCGGGTTCCCCTCTCGCTCGAGCCGGCTGTCCCAGCCCGGCCCGACCCGGCGCGGCGGCGGGTTCCCCTCTCGCTCGAGCCGGCTGTCCCAGCCCGGCCCGACCCGGCGCGGCGGCGGGTTCCCCTCTCGCTCGAGCCGGCTGTCCCAGCCCGGCCCGGCCCGGCGCGGCGGCGGGTTCCCCTCTCGCTCGAGCCGGCTGTCCTAGCCCGGCCCGGCCCGGCGGCGGGTTCCCCTCTCGCTCGAGCCGGCTGTCCTAGCCCGGCCCGGCCCGGCGGCGGGTTCCCCTCTCGCTCGAGCCGGCTGTCCTAGCCCGGCCCGGCCCTGTGGGCGGTTGTGGTCTGGCAGCGCCAACGAAGCAGGTCCCGCCCGCAGCACGGTGCTGTTCCTGCCCCGCAGAGCGCGCAGGATAAGGGGCTCCCCTGGTCCTGCCATCGGGACCCCTGCGCCACCGTGGATCCCTGATAAAATCAGCGGGGCTGTGTGCGGGCACAAGGGCTGCACAGGATCCGGCCCTAGGAAGCCAGTTGAAACCCTGCAAAACAACACGTATAGGGAATGGCCAGTGCATAGCGAAACCTCCAAAAACAGCGAGGAGTCCTTGTGGCACCTTAGACATTAGTGCTGATACACATATTTTCCTTTCCACTTTAAATTGTCATCTCTTAACCAGTGATTTAAAAGTGATGTGATCTTGGGATTCTCCAGATTGGACTTTAAGCTCTAGACGGCACTCTTTTAAAAATGCAGAGAACCATAGCCGTGCAAGGTGTTTTTACAGGTGGATAGAAAAAGGAAGTCCCTGCCCTGTGCAGCTTGCTGCCAATTATAGTGTCACGTTGCATATTTAGTAAAAGATAAAGCAAAACACAGAAAAGTATATAGAGCAGAAGTGTGCCCCTTAGAAATGGGGAGTTACTGACTGTTCTTCACAACAAGTTGGTAAGTCTTATGTGCCCAGTTAGAACTGGGGAAGCTGAGGTAGTGACTTGTCTAAGGATATGAAGAATCCTTGTCAGAGCTGGTGTTAGGATTCAAGACTTCCTGAAGCCCTGTGCTGTGCTGTGCTTAAACCAATGGACACCTTCTCCATCACCTGTAGAGTTAGATACAGTTATAAACTTGACATTGAGACAGGAGAGAATCTAATCTTACTTTAATTTCTCTTTTTAGATAGCTGCTGGGGAAGAAAAGAAGGAATGGGGAAAGAAGAAAATGAAAGAAGGATCTGGTGATGGGGGTTGCACAGAGGTAAATTTCCAGTTCATTTATATGCTTTTAAACAATTTAATTGTATTGCTGAATATCGTACCAAGGACACTAATGCATTACACCAGGGGTTCTCAAATTTCATTGCACCACAACCCCCTTCTGACAACAAAAATTATTACACGACCCCAGAATGAGGGGACCGAAGCCTGAGCCCAGATGGCAGGGCCAAAGCCCGAGCCCCACCATCCTGGGCGGGGTGGCCAAAACCGAAGCCCAAGGGCTTCAGCACCAGGCAGGGGGCCTGTAACCTGAGTCCCACTGCCCAGGGCTGAAGCCATTGGGCTTTGGCTTTGGTCCTGGGCAGTGGGGCTCAGGCGTTGGCCCCCATCCCAAAAAGTCTGAGCCAGCCCTGGCGATCCCATTAAAATGGGGTTGCGACTCCCTTTGGGAGAACTGCTTCATTACAGGTAGTATTGTGGGTGCTCTTATGCTCCAGCTGGTTTATAGTAATGACATGCAGCAGTGAAATAGTTACAAAATAGTTTTTGTTTCTTTGCTGCTATTACAACAGGTTACATTGGATTTGTAGAGCGGTCTGTAGTCATTCCCTTTTTACTATTAGTCCTCTGCTTTGCACCAGGATGAGGGATGCATTTGTAATGATGATATAACCTTTGTCTTTCTAGTGGCTAAGTTTTCTAATTTTGAGCAAATGAGAATACATAGTAGTATAGACATGAAAAGCATATTTTTTTTCTTAACTATGTACTTCCTGAAATTTTTATTATTTGGCATATTAGAATTTTAAGCAATTTACTATAAACCAGGTACAAGCCAATGTTTGTTTAATTTAAATCATCTTCATCTTAATTTAGCTAAAGTTTTTTTTGTCTTTAAATTAGAAATTAATTATGATTACTTAGCGTTTAAACAGCTTTAGCAACACTTCTGGATGCAGACTATTGAAGGAGTAAATGGGAAGAGTGGAAGAGTAGCAGGTTAAAGTGGGAATGGAAGAAGGAAGTGGAGATGGATAGGGAAGGTAGAGCATCAATACAGGTTAGCTGGGATGTTAGTAGGATTTGATTAATTAGAATAAGGTTGAGTCAGAGTTTCTATACCTCTAGGAGGTGGAAGTAGGAGATCTTGAGATGCATAAGATATAAAAAAAATTTTGTTTGTAATTGAAACAATGTGCTGTTAGATTTTTCTTTTTCCCCCCACTCCTATTTATTATTGTGATGATAACGTCAGCAGCTTGCTTTTTCCAGTGTGTATTAAGCTACAGTAGAATTTGTGCTTCTCAAATTCTTGTTGCATCGCATTAGCTGCTTGTTTTGCTAAGAAACTAGCCTGGCCCCTCTCTATCTTTTGAAAAAGGATACTGACTAAAACTTTCATAAGGACCCAAATAACTTGAAGATCAATGAGATTCAGATTGCTAAGTCACTTAGACACTTCAAAAGAATTTACATTCTTTGCTTAATTTTTAAAGTTATTTGTCATTAGAACTGGAAGTCTTTGCTAAATACTTCTCCTTTCCTCAATTCTTTTATATGTAGCTGAATCCCTGGCCTGAATATATCGATGAGCGTCTAGAGAGGTATCATAAACTTAAAGCAGAACATGATGCGCTTCTAGCAGAAAGAGCTGCAAAAGACAGCAAACCCATTAAAGTCACATTACCTGATGGCAAACAGGTTGATGCTGAATCCTGGAAGACCACTCCTTATCAAGTTGCTTGTGGAATTAGGTATGACTGACTTCTGTGACCTATGCTATCAGTTTCAGACACAACTACTGCAAATTGCATCTGTGATCTTTTATAGTCCTTAGCATGAGGGGTTATTTATTTCTTAGCACAACTTAATTTTCTTCAAGGCATTATTTTTAGCAAACTTGCTTTTGCTATAAATTCAAACTAAACTGCTTTCTCGTTTCAAAACATAATTCTTTGCCTTATGAAGATGCTGTTTCTAAAATTAAATCATTATTTATGGGCTGGATCCTGTAAATACATAAACATGTGAGTAACTTTTACTAAATGACTACTCCTGTTGAGTTGGGAACTAATCAACCATGCAAATAATGTTACAAACATGCTTGAAGTGTTTGCAGGATTGGGTGCTATTGCATCGCGTAACTTAATCTGTTCTGCATTGACATGTGGAAGACTGGTGGGTGACACACCTGTTAATTTCAGTGAGAGTCATCCATAAAAATATCTTAATTAAACCATTTTCCTACATATGTGTGGTACACGTCAAAAAGAGCACTACCCTAACTTCGGATGTATATCAAATGGTTAAACTTTTATTGTAGTTTTGGGCAATGTAGTAAGCATCTTGGAAAACTTCATGGTCATGTTTTATGATGCTCAAAATTAAAATGAGAAGACCTTAAACTTCAAAATGGAAACACTAACCCTATTGTGGCTAGGTTATTCATTGTACTTAAAAGCTTGTCTCTTTGCTTTCTTGGTACATATGTTTAAGGCTGGCAGTTCATGCACATGCTGTTTGCATGTTCATTCATCTGTCAAAACAGTTAGTCTCTGAAAATTTGGCCTCAAACTTTAATTTAGTGTCCTTTATCATAAAAATAAAGATTGTACCTATGTTCATTTAGTGTTTCCGTTAAGGTCAGGGTGAGTTCAGTATCAGTGGATGTTTTTGAACAATATTGGGACGGTTCTTAGACATCAAATAATCTCCAGTAGAATTGATTTCTTCTAGGTTGAGGTGAAATAAACTTAGAAGGAAAGACTAGGTCTTTCTTGAAGACTTGTTCAGCTCTAAATTAAGTACTTTAGAAACACTCATGGTGTGCTTCTCTCTTGCGGTCAATCCATCTGAACTACTGATCTGCTCAAACATTTAGTAATTTCAGTTTAAAGTTCAAATGACTGCCAAACTTATCATATTTAAGAATTGTTGGGTTTTTTTTGTTAGTGAAGACAAATGTAAAAGTAATAGTACCTACTTGAAGTTTTCAAAAAGAAAAATCTGATCTCATTCAGGTACCTGCTTAAAAGAGGCTGCATCTCCTATTGCAGAAGGGTCATATTAGGAGCAAGTACTGCCCTAAATAAGTCAAATATGTTAGTAAGAGTGCGCCACAGTGGGAAATTTGCTAAATTTGCTAGAGGAGCTTGGGTTGTTTAGTCTGACAAAGCGAAGGCTGAGGGGGGATATGATTGCTATCTTTAAATATATCAGAGGGATAAATACAAGGGAGGGGGAGGAACTATTCCAGCTTAGTACTAATGTGGACACGAGAATAAATGGATATAAACTGGCCGTGGGGAAGTTCAGGCTTGAAATTAGACGAAGGTTTCTGACCGTCAGAGGGGTGAAATATTGGAACGGCCTTCCGAGGGAAACGGTGGGGGCGACGGACCTGTCTGGTTTTAAGATTAAGTTAGATAAGTTTATGGAGGGAATGGTTTAATGATAAAACATAGTAGCAAAAGAAAACCAAGCAATGGTACGTAAATAGTATAATGGCCAACAGGGGTCGGACTAGAGACTCTTGCCTACATGCTCGGGGTCTTACTGATCGCCATATTTGGGGTCGGGAAGGAATTTTCCTCCAGGGTAAATTGGCTGAGCCTCTGGAGGTTTTTCGCCTTCCTCCGCAGCATAGGGCAGGGATCACTAGCAGGAGGGTCTCTGCCGATTGAGGTCACTAAAACACAGGATTGGGGACTTCAACGGCAGAGTCCAGGGAAGGGTTCTGTGGCCTGCAGCATGCAGGGGGTCAGACCAGATGATCATAATGGTCCCTTCTGACCTTAAAGTCTATGAGTCTATAAATAAACTACCTTTAGTTTCTTCCTGTTCATCCAAAAAAAAAAAAAAAATGTGTGTGGGATTTTCTTAAGTGCTTAGTGTTGGTCTAACTTTGCTTCCATTGCCATCCGTGGGTGTTCTACCACTGACTTCAGTGGAAGCAGACTTAAGTCAATACTAAGCACTCTTGAAAATCCCATCCTGACTGTGCAGGGGAAAGGTTATGGGGGAGTGTCTCCATTTGTTGATTCCAATAGCTGACATACAAATTATTTATTGTATAGTCAAGGTTTAGCTGACAACACCGTTATTGCTAAAGTGAACAAAGTGGTTTGGGATCTAGACCGTCCCTTGGAGGAAGACTGTACCCTGGAACTGCTCAAGTTTGAAGATGAAGATGCTCAAGCAGTAAGTATCTTCCACTAAACTGGTTCTCCCCTCCCTTGGATGAGAAACTTCAAAACCTGAACTTAGTCCTCAGTGAGCATAACTACCTTTAACATTTGTGGACTAAAGAATGAAAATTGCTGTGCAGTGCATACCTTATTTTCTACTAACTACTTCTTAAGAAAGATGTATGCTACTGCAGATATATATATGCTGGCATGTATTCATAGCAATTGCTTTGCTAGCAGTTGTGGTAATTAAGCCTATGTTAGGACTCTTGTGGTGAGAATTAGCCTCCAAATCTGCAATCTTAATCTTAATATTACATTAATGTGGGTTTTTTTGTATTAGTGTCTTTTTGTACGTCATAAACATGGAGCTCTTTATTTTAGTGGTTGCTTATTCAGATTAATGTAAATATGGAAAGTAGTATTAAGTACACTTTAAAAATGATATTCGGTGCAAGCAGCATTCAACTCTATAGCTGAGATCTTAAATTCATACTTATTGTTCCCATATCAACTAACTCTGCCATGTTGCACGTATGATATAGTTTAAGGCATACAAAATAATTCTATTTATGTGCAACGTGGACAAGTTACAGTTATGGTAAGATGCATAATTTTGCATTTTCAGATATGTACATTTTAAAAACATGCTGCAGTCATATAGATTTGGTTTTAATTTATCAACAAAACTAAAAATAGTAGCTTTGTAAAATTAATGTTCAAGTGTAATTTTTGTCATTTGATTTTTAATTGAAAACACAAACTAATAAAAAAATCCTATCATGTGGAAAGACAGACTATTTGCTATGTATCCCATGTTGTATGTGTAACAACTTAGGCCCTGATGTTGCAAACTCCTGCACAGGTGCAGGATCAAGACCTTATGTTCCAATTGTATCTTTCAAACTAAGTATTGTGTGGGTTCAATACACAAAGTAATGTAGGTGCCTAAACTCCAGTTTAAGCACTTAAGTCCCTGTGCGCAGCACCATTGTGATCCATGAAACTCCCACTTGCCTGCTGCCTAACCCACAAGGCACCTAAACCCACTCAGCGTTTAACTTTCAACTGTAGAAGTTCCCTAAGTTTTAGATCCTGTGGCATGAGCACTGCTGACCCACTTTAAGCCCTGGTTGGGATGATTTAGTTGGGGATTGGTTCTGCTTTGAGCAGGGGGTTGGACTAGATGACCTCCTGAGGTCCCTTCCAACCCTGATATTCTATGATTAGAATCTATGATAAGGGTCCAGACAACTGTCTCCTGCCTTAGCCCCAGAGCAATTCATGAACCTGGGAGGCTTGGGGGGAAGCTTAGTTTTTGGCTTCCTAAGTCATATGCGGGGCCCAATCCAATAGGTGCCCCTTGAGCATGCTTACCGGATTGGGTCCCATTCGAAATCTGGGATGGAGTGGGAGGGGGGAGAAAGAGAGAGAAATAATGAAAGAGGGATTGGAATGGGGGGGCTAGACTCAGGGTCTCCCGTTTCCCAGGTGGGTGCCCTAACCACCGGACTACAGAGAGTGTGTGTCTCTCACCCACCTAGTCACACTATCACTATTTATCCTCAGGGGAATAGCTTCAACGGGCGAGACGGAGGGTGCCCCACATCAGAATCTCCCATTGCTCAGTGGTCACAGCACATTCCTGAGAGGTGTGGGAGACCCCTGTTCAAATCCTTTCTCCCCTTCAGGCAGAGAGGGGGGAACTGAACCTGGGTCTCCCATATCCCAGGTGAGTGCTCTAATCACTGGGCTAAAAGGTATATCACAGATGGTGGCTCTTCCTCCTCCGTCCATTTTGTGTACAGTGAGGCAGGCACTTAACTCATTTCTACAAGAAGCAGCATAGGTGTCTAAACCACCTGATTCTCCAGGCGGCAGGTTCCCGTTTGTGGATGGCAAACAAAGATAGGCACCTCCCTGCTGCAGGGACTTTGGTGCCTATCTCTGAGAGAGGGGCGGGACTTGGCACACTCCCTGTCATTGGCATCTCCTGTTAGCTAGCTTGGGTGGCTCAGTGCCAAGTGTGCTGAATTTTTGTGGATCACATTCCAAGGTGCCGGTCTCTCCCCACTCATCGTATAGGAGCCTAGACACCTAACTGGGCTATGTGGATCGCAGTGTAGTTCTCTGATTCTCTAGGCCCCTAGAAGTTAGGTGCTGCAATGCTGTATCACAGCACGTAAGTGCCTTCATGGATCCCAGCCTGTATTACTGCTCCATTGCTGCTATTTTAAAGTAGATCGATGATATATGACTATAGTAAATGAGGCTAGTCAATTAACATTTGTGCAACTTACTAAGTGAATTTTCTCTCCTTCCCCAACCATTTGAGAGAACTTTTATGAAATAATTTTTGCCAATACTTAACGGATGTAAAGATGAGCAAGTACAATTTGTCAGATAATTACTCATGATTTTGGGGGGTAAATTGGCAAATTGATATGTGAATCATTTCCCACAGTGCAACAGGCTCTAATATTAGATCTCTTCCTTCAAGTATCTGTAAAAACAAATAATCAAAAGACTTCTGTATGGATTTCAGAGGATCTTGAAATGCTTTGTACATAAATACTCAAGCTGATCCCCTTTTTATCCCTCTCATTAGGTATACTGGCACTCAAGTGCTCACATAATGGGTGAAGCTATGGAGCGAATCTATGGTGGATGTTTATGCTACGGCCCACCAATAGAAAATGGATTTTATTATGACATGTACCTCGAGGATGGGTAGGTTCTTTCATTTCACTTCCAGAAGGTTGGATTGTAACCCTATGTTCCAGACCAAGAAAAAGGCAGAATGCGTAGCTGTGCTACCCAAGGAGCAGGAGTGAAGTCACAATCTGGGGAGTCTGAGTCACAGTCTAGTTCCTGCTTCCCCTTGCTCCTGAGGCAAAGTACTTTGACCAGCCCTTTTTCTGATAAAAATTATTTCCCTCATTGCAATGACTCTAGTGCATGAGCTGATACGTTGTGGGGGCAGAACTACGGCAGAGATTACTAGTAAGAGATAAGGCAAATTTATTTTTGTCTGTTGTAGAGGTGTGTCCAGTAATGATTTCTCTGCTTTGGAGACCTTATGCAAGAAGATCATGAAGGAAAAACAACCATTTGAAAGACTGGAAATTAAGAAGGAAACTCTACTTGAAATGTTTAAGGTAGGTTGTTCTAGACTGTTTCATATTTACTGTACCTGCACAATAATGTTAGCTGTGGAACGTTAGTGATGCATCTCCTATTAGTATTAGTGGAAAATGCACCGTTGATGATGTGTGCAGCAAATTGACAATATATTTCCAAAGGTATAGGTTTTTATATGGGTTTACTTGGGATATTTAATATTTAAAGGTGAGCACGTATACCAATTCTTAGTTTTTTAAATGGAGGGAATGAGGGTTAATCATGGGACTGTGTTCCCGAAACACCAGATTTCTAATCTGATTCTTCTACTGACTCACATCATGGTGCTGGGAAAGTTGTCGTTCTGTTACTTCGTTTCCCTGTCTTCAAAATTGGAATAATAGCTTACATTGATGTTGTGAACATGAATGGGATGGGATTATAACTCTTTGAGAATGTAAAACACTAGTGATAGTAAGTGCTGGCTTTGCAGATGTCTGAAGCTGTATTCAGCGAGCTCTTAAAATCAATTTTTAGATGACAGCACTAAGTCTGAGTATGAAATAATTTCTGTACTACTTTAAGCAACAAGGACTCTTGTGTTATCCTGTAATGTCCACTAGATGAACATACATTAAATCACCATGATGGCTACTAGTGCTGAAGTAGACACGAGCATTTTCCAATATTGTAGCATTTTTGCTTGAACTCCATTTGCTCAGTATTAACAGAGTGAACAGACCTTAGAAGAAATGAAAATCATAGAATTGTAGGACTGGAAGAGACCTTGAGAGGTCATTTAGTCCAGTCCCCTGCACTCAGGACCAAATATTGTCCCAGACAGTGGTTCTCAACTAGGGAGTTGGGGCCCCTTGGGGGGCTGCGAGCAGGCTTCAGGGGGTTCACTAAGCAGGGCTGGCATTAAACTTGCTGGGTCCCAGGGTAGAAAGCTGAAGCCCTGCCGCATGGGGCTCAAGCTGAAGGCTGAGCAGTTTAGCTTCACTGCATGAGGCCCCATGCCACAGGGGGCCCAATTGCCCTCCTTGCTACCCCGTAATGCTGGCCCTAGCTTTAATATGCAGAAAAACAGTTGTTGTGGCACGCATGGACCATGGAGTTTTTATGGCATGTTGGGAGGGGGTGGGGGCATAGAAAGAAAAAAGGTTGAGAACCCCTGATCATATCCCTGGCAGGTGTTGGTCTAACATGCTCTTAAAAATCTCCAGTAATTGAGATTCCACAACCTCCCTAGTCAATTTATTTCAGTGCTTAACTACCCTGACAGGAAGTTTTTCCTAATGTCTAACCTAAACCACTCTTGCTGCAATTTATGCCCGTTGCTTCTTGTCCTATCCTCAGAGGTTAAGAACAATTTTTCTCCCTCCTCCTTATAACAACCTTTTATGTACTTGAAAACAGTTATCATGTCCCCTCTCAGTCTTTTCTTCTCCAGACTGAAAAAATTGGGGTTGTTTAATCTTTCCTCATAGGTCATGTTTTCTAGACTTCTGTTGGCTCTTAGGTTAATTGCTTGTCAGCCGAATTACTTTTCTTTCAGAGATCAGCAGCAGTAATACTGGTGTTTACACAAGGATTACGGGGGGGAAGCAATTTTATAAGCTTCGAAGGAAACAACATAAATATAGTTGGTTGCCCTATTTTTAAAAGAAACACTGCAATCCCCCTTGTGAATAGAGCTCTGAGTGTTTTGTCTAAATCCTCATATATACTGTACAAGTTATTAAATTCCAAGTGATTTGAATGAACTTTGCCACTCCTCAGAAGTGTGTTCATGCAAAACTGATGCTGATAAAAGCTTCATACCACACTGTCATATATTCCTTGCTGATGAGTGAAAGAATAATATGGGAGTTGCATGTGTTCAAGACCTCTCAGAATTTAGCATCAGAAAAGCTTTTTCAGAAGAGTGCCCTCAGCTGTGGAACCCAATGGCCAGAGATCAAGATGAACCTACGTTGTTCCGTATAGACCAAAATGGATTTCTTTGTGAAGGTCTACCCTGAAAAGGAGGCCACACAAGTGCTACAAAAAGCTGTTCCCCATCCTTTAACCTCTATATCTAGCCCATTCCATAGGATACTCTCCCATCTGTGGGATCGGAGGAGAGGAATTAGTTTGTTCATGAACACACATTGAAGGGTTCTTTTAAATTAGTAGAATAGATTCTTTCATACAGTGGCAATAGCACATAACAAATACTTGAGATTTGAATTGCAGTTTCGAGTCGTGAAGAATTAACATGGACTCTGCCATTCTATTCTCTCCCAGTATAATAAGTTCAAGTGTCGGATCTTGAATGAAAAAGTCAACACTCCAACGACTACAGTGTACAGGTAAAAAAAAAAAAATACACACACACTGTAATGCCAGTGTCTGTAGTATTTACTAACATAATGTGGGCTAACTGAGCATTGTCTTTGTTTGCATTTTCACAGGTGTGGTCCCTTGATAGATCTGTGCAGGGGCCCTCATGTCAGACATACCGGCAAAATAAAAGCATTAAAAATCCATAAGGTAAGCATTGAGATTCTATGCCTAATTTTAAACAAAGATATTTACCTATTGACATCATGGGCCAAATCTCTGGGAGAATGGGGGGGTCTGGCCCTTTGTGCCACACTGCTAGTATAATCTGATCAGAAACTTAGTTTAGCCCAGCTGAGGGAGGAGCATCCTGATGTCAGAGTGACCTTCCAGTGGTGCAGTCAGATTATGGGGGCCTGGGCCTACGCTCATTGCTGATAGCATAGCAAGAGAGGGGACATGGCTCAAGGAAAGGGGTATAGCTAGGTACACCGTATGCTATGCCGATCCTGGCTTGTAATTTTTGCCCCTTGTAGCTGCTCCTTGTAGTTTATTGTAAATTGGAGCAGACAGAGGGGACTGACCATGCACAGAGCAGCACCAGGAGTAGAGGGCAGTGAAGGAAACCTTTTCACACAGCCAGCCGACTTGTGTTTGTGCATCTTTGCTACAGTCAGGGATCTTTATTTTGTAATGTGTAGATTTAACTTTAATCATCATTAAAAATCTAAGAGCTCTGTTTTCATGCTTGTGTTCTTTTTACATGGTGCCTTTATCAGTTTCATTTTTTAACTATGGCTGTTCAGTTTTTAATTATTGCATGCCTTTAAAGAACATATCACAGAACTTGTACAGTGGCAATCAGAATGGCAGGTGCTGTTGTCTTTGTTATACTACACCGTTTTGTCTGTCTTCAGAATTCCTCAACATACTGGGAAGGCAAGTCTGATATGGAAACCCTCCAAAGGCTTTATGGAATTTCATTCCCAGATGTAAAAATGTTAAAGGAATGGGAGAAGTTCCAGGAGGAGGCTAAAAATCGAGATCACAGAAAGATTGGACGGGTAAGACAAACTTTTTAGTGTATTTTTAAAATTCTGACCAGAGACTACTCAGTGATTTAAAAGGGCATGTGAAAGACAGCACCTATCTATCTGCTAATGCTTCAGATTTCAGATGTGATGTGATTCACAGAAAATACAGTAACACGTTGCATAATTAAGTGATTGTCCTCTTCAGAATGGAGCCCCAAAACCACTACAATGGACTGTAGACAAATAAGCATCTTTCTAGAGAGTTTTTGGTTATTTTACACGAATAATCAAAAACCTAAACAGGATGGTAACTGTCCTACACAGAGTAACTGTGCACAAAACATGAAAACTCCAATCTTGGGTAAAGCAGGAGATCTATAGCCTGCAACGGGGTTTATTTTAGTGCTACGTGGAAGCCCAAGAGGAAGCTTGTTCCTAGAGGGGGCTCCTATAGCTTGTCATTGCTTAGAGTTTTTTCTTTGTACATCTCTAGAATCCATTATATACTCTTACTTTTTTCTTCTTGATTATTGCTGATGTGTATTTCTAGTGTTCACAGTTACGCTACATTTTTTATTCTTTCTCCTCCAATAAAATAAAATCATCTTAATGAAAATGCATTGTTTTAGACAAGGTGATTAATAGTTAGAGTCCTGAATAAACTGTTAGTCTGCTGTTTCTATTTCAAGAAAGGAGACAGCAATGTGCTAAAATATCTCCTGCCCTAAAGCAGGAACACAATCTAGCGAAGTATCAGCTTACTGATTAATTATTTGAACTGCGCTTTGGAGAAGTAAAATGTCACAGCAGGACTAGTTATTGTTAGCAGTAATAACAGATAAGATGAACCTTGAGGGGTGTAGTTAAGAAGACATTCCTCACAGATACGTGAAATGACAGGTATATGTAGGAACATCAATATTAAAATAGGAAACCTAAACCTTAACCTTAAGCTATTGCTCCTGACGGGGGATATTTACACAGGGAAGCATATCAGATCTACTGCACCTTGCTACTTTACAGTATGTTAAGTTTAAAAAACTAAACAATACTGTAGTCTGGATAGTGATGTGTAGTAAGAACATTTCAGGCCTGACTTTAGCTGTAACATTGGGAGAGGAAAAGAGTATGATCAGAATCTAAACATCAGATAAAACTAAGATGTACCAATGTTTTTGTACAGGACCAAGAACTATATTTCTTCCATGAGCTCAGTCCTGGCAGTTGTTTTTTCTTGCCAAAGGGAGCTTACATCTATAACACATTAATTGAATTCATTAGGGTAAGTAATATCTTTGGATTTTTTATCTCCTGTGTTTTATAATAAGATTTCTAGACAAAGCGCTAAAAAGGTGTTAGAAGACCATATAGCAGTACAATTGGGATTAATTTTAAATGTTTATGGGCTCTGCTTTTTAAAAACTATATAGTAGTATACAGTACGCGGGTGGTTTAATGCATGTTTGTTTAATAGGTTATTGAATTTAGCCTGGCAGAGTTGGAGAGCTACTTTTTGGAGAATGGCATGTAAGAAAACAAAAGAGATGGGGAAAACATGCTGACATTCTGCTGTGATACTGTATTTATATCATCACTGCACCATGTTATGTATTTGTGCTACAATACAGTGCAAACATTGCAATGCAATATCACGAGGCGCATTCACTTATTTTGTGACTAACAAATGGAGACTGATTCTCAATTGCTTCTATGGTTGCTGGGATGGAGAAATATGTTTCTTCTTATTCCCCACCCCTTCACCCTCTCTGGCTGCTGCAAAGAACGGGAAGGAATCTTGGCAGCCCCTGCCTGTTTAGCTCATTATTGCCTTGCATGTTTCAGGGGAGCAACTTTGCTCGTTTTTATTGAGTCATACACTGCAAACGCGATCTTAAAGAGACAAATGTGGCTTTAAGCCACAGGTTGAGCATTGCTATTCTAGCCTGCCTTATTAATTCTTCTATTTCTTGGGTCTATTCTTTCAGAGCGAGTATCGGAAGCGAGGATTCCAGGAGGTTGTCACTCCAAACATCTACAACAGCAAAGTCTGGATTACATCAGGGCACTGGCAGCATTACAGTGAAAACATGTTTTCTTTTGAGGTGGAGAAGGAAATCTTTGCTCTGAAGCCCATGAACTGCCCAGGACACTGGTATTTATATAGCACCTGTTTAATCAAATATTGCCAATTTGTTTGAACTAGCTCTAGCTTTCATATTTTCCACCTGATTTGTGAAAAAATCCAAGCCAGGTGCACTCTGGTATTTTTTTTTAATAATTTATTTTAATACTATTGCTTAATTTGATGCAAGATCACCTATGAATTTCTAGCTGTTCCAGTGCACAGACACATTCTTAATTGATATCTTCAGTTCAGCTCTGTAGCTTTCTCTTTCTCATGTTTTTTCTAGTTGATTTTAGTTGATGCCAAGATGTATACATTTCTGCTTTAGTGGTGGTTTTGAGTAGTCTGCACCTCTGACATACAGACCTATTGCTTAGGCATCCACATTTGAAACACTATCAAGGGTGATATAATCTGATAATTAAGGACCATATAGTCTACAGTGCCTAAGTTCAGTGAGATACAGTTATGAATGCTATTAATCAATCTTTGCAAGGGCTAGATTTTCAAAACTGGCTGCCTCCTTTGATCCCCAAAACATTGTATGCCTGATATAGGTATTTGTGCATAGGTGCAGTGCCAGTTTTTAGTGTATGCAATGGGTGAACTTTATGGGAAGAATATGACTGGCATTGGTTAGAACCGTAAGGAAACCCATGTCCTGAGAAGTCCTATGCTGAAGACCAGATCAATGATGAAAATTGGATTTTGGAGTATGAGAACAGTGTAAGAAGCTACTAAAGCTGCTCAAGTAATTAAGGAAATGGATAGGTACCATGTCCTTGATGTCAGTGAGTGTAGATGGACAGGTCTGAACAAACTACACTTTTAGAGAAACAAATATGGCCATCATCTACTGCAGGAATGTGGATGGTAGACATGAAGCTGACATAGCAATCCTAATGTCAAACGAAGTAGAGTAGGCACTGACTGAGGGGAATCAGTCAATGAAAGAATTATCCCTGTTCGCTTTCAGACTAAATTCGTTGTCATACAATGCTATGAGCCAACTGATGAAATGCCAGATGAGGGAAAAGATGCTTTTTATGATTTGTTACAGAATGTGTTAACCAAGGTTCCAGAACATAACATGACATAGTGACTATGGGTGATTTTTAACACAAAGGTTGGAAGTAGCAATGATGGATTGGATACAATTATGGGCAGCAGGGGTTTGAACATGAACCAGAATGGTGAACAATTGGTAGAAATTTTCAGCATGAACAAGGTAGTGATAGGTAGAACAAAATGTTCTCATAAACAAATCCATCAAGTGACATGGAACTCTCCAGATGGTATTAAAAAGAACCAAATAAATCACTTCTGCATTTCAGGAATGTTTTGCAGCTTGCTGGAAGAGAGATGTACAGGGGAGCAGATGTGGGCAGTGACCATAACTTTTGTATCGCTACATTGAAGATCAAGTTAAAGAGGATGAAGAAGGTTAAAGAAGACCGCACATCAGTAGCGCACAATTAAAAGTCCCAAGCACAAAAAGTGCTTTTCAGTTTGAACTAAATAACTGGTTCAGTGTTCTAATGGAGTTAAATGAAGAAGACCAAGACATTGATACTCTGAGGGAAAACTTCAGAGTGGTTTCTACAAAGTGCAAAGAGTTCTAATAAGAATGAAATCTAAAAGGGAAGAATGAATTAGCGATGCTACTTGGGCAGCAGTAGAAAAGAGAGTAAGTGTAAAGCAAAAGCGCATGTGAAGAGACAAGCAAATGGCAAGAAGAATACAGAGCTCTAGACGAAGGTAAAAAGGAGTGATAGACGAGATAAAAGGGCGTATATTAATGTGAAGAGACTGAATATGGTAGCCAAAGAGGTGACCTTAGAACCTTGTATAAGACAATCAAACAGCGAACAGGAAACTTTAGCAGTCCTGGAGGGCCTATTAAAGGTGCAAATGGAAAGAGTCTTATTACAGAAAAAGGGGAAAGGAAAAGATGGGGAGAACATTTTCAGGCTGTTTTAAATAGACTAAGCCAAGTGAACTACTAAAAATACATGATGAAGACCTAGCATTAGAGCTTGATATTGATTTAGGAGCATTACAGTGGAAGAAGTTAGAAAAGCCATCAGTAAACTCAAAAATGAGAGAGCAACTGGAAGAGATAACATTACTGGAGAGATGCCTAAAGAAAGTGACAAAATAACTGTCCAGACTTTCCTTCTATTTTTGGGTAGAATATGGAATGAAGAAAAGAACCCAACCCAATTGAAGAGAGGCCTTATAGTAATATTGCCAAAGAAGGGTGACTTTACCAACTGCAATAACCGGAAAGAAATCACATGACTCTCAGTACCCGGCAAAATCATGTGCAACATCATCCTGGACCTTCAATTTAGAGAGGAACAAGTGGGTTTTAGACTGTTGAGATCATGTTCAGACCATACTGTTGTTCTCAGACATATTATAGAACAAAGTGTGGTGTGGCAAGTACCTTTTGTGATACATTTTATAAATTTCCAGAAGGCTTTTGACAATGTACCCAGAGACAGTCTCTGGAGAATTATGGCATATTATGGAATACCAGCAAAAATAATTACAGTAATCACAGATTTATATGATGATGCTGAATGTGTAGTCAGAGATGGCGACAACGTCAGCCAATGGTTTGCAGTGACAACTGGAGTAAGGCACAGAGTGTATTATGTTCCTAGTATTGTTTGTCCTGGTCACTAAGTCATGAGGAAAGTAACTGCAGAAGGCAATTGAGGAATTTTATGGACAAATGATAAAGCACAATTGGGTGACCTTGTTTTTGCTGATGACCTTGCCTTAATGGAAGAGAAGACATAGCTTTTGGCAGATACAGCAAAACAAGTTGGTTTGTTCATCAACAAGGGGAGGACAAAGTATGTGAGCCTTAGCCCCGCTGCGCACCTCTGCTACCCCAAAGCCGCTCGAGGTAGGCGGTGCCAGCCTGCACCCTGAGCCCCTCCTGCACCCCACACCCTAACCCCCTGCCTTGAGCCCCCTGCCACACCCCTCCTGCACCCCAACCCCCTGCCCTGAACCCCTTGCCACATCCCGCACCCCTCTTGCACCCTTGCCCTGAGCCCTTTCCTGAACACCGCACCCCTTCCCACACCCCCTCCCGCACCCCAACTCCCTGCCCCAGCCCTACATTCATGGCCCTGCATGCACTTTCCCCACCCAGATGTGGCCCTCAGGCCAAAAAGTTTGCCCAACCCTGTTCTAAGTAGAGCAAACCAATCTAAAGAACCAAATATGGTAAGATGATGATGATGGACATATTGAAGAGACACCTTAAAGATGCCACCAACACTACTTCCATGAAAAGTGACAATATGGACACCATCTGGAGAGAGAAAAAGGGCAGCCTAGAGAAACATTATACAGAACAATAGAGAAAAGCCAGATCCATCAATGTGATCCTCAGAAGTCTGAATGGACCAGCACAAGACCAAAATAAATGGCAGAAACTGTTGAATACGAATGTGTGGGGGGGGGGAAGGGGGAAAGATACATATCACCATTTCACAGATGAAGTTTAAGAAGCCAGCTTTTAATATTTGACTCAGATGCTGTATGGCTCTTAGGAAAACCTTCTTTATCATTCTTCCAAACAGCCCTGAATTTTTTCCCCCTGAAAGTTTTCTCTGGGTTTGACTCTGTGCTGTATTACAACTTGTAGGTATTACTGAAATTGCTAGCATCTGGCTTATCAGAATGTACACTGAGGATCTTTAATAGTTTAATCTTGAATGAATTTCAAATAATGAACCTTTTCCTTCAGCCTTATGTTTGACCATCGACCAAGATCGTGGCGTGAGTTGCCGCTGCGTATGGCAGATTTTGGAGTTCTCCATCGTAATGAGCTGTCAGGAGCCCTTACAGGACTTACTAGAGTACGGAGGTTCCAGCAGGATGATGCTCACATATTCTGTGCCATGGAGCAGGTAAAGCATATTGTTGAATCAGATGATACGTGTTAAAATGCATGCAACACAAAGCCTTACGTATGATTTGTCTTCATGTAAAGATTGAAGAGGAGATAAAGAGCTGTCTGGAGTTCTTGCAAGCTGTGTATGGTGTGTTTGGATTTTCCTTCAAGCTGGACCTCTCTACTCGTCCTGAAAAGTTCCTTGGAGATATTGAAGTGTGGAATCAAGCTGAAAAGGTAATAGGTAACTTCAATGGCCTGGTGGAGAGGTTTTAGCTGTATATTCAAGTAGTGGGAAAGTGGAATGTCTGAGGGGGGGAAAAATGGGCCTCCAGGTGGACTGGTGACAGCTGTGGCTGTAAGCAGTTCAGCTTGTACAGCCATTTTTAATTCTTTTTGCCACGGGCTAATAATAGCTCTCAGTGTATGGAGATCATGGTGGATGATGATATGAGAACTTGAATTCATTTTAAAGAAAGGGCCAGAAGATGTGACTGCTTAAAATGGAGAAGAAATCAAGATAGGTTTTTCTCAAGTGTGTGTGATCAGAATTTTGAGCCACCATCCAAGAGCCGAGCTGCACCTTAATCATGACAGTAGTACTGCTAAATTCAACTGCACAAGTAAGGGAAGCAAGATTGGGTCCCCAGTTATAATTGGGCATTGTTGACAATTAAGTAATGAATGACCTAGTATTCACTAACTCTCTGTGTGTGGATGTGACACTGTACTACGTGGAAGAAAAAATAAGGCACATGAAATAAATACAAAGTGAAACACTAAAATCACACGTATCCTTTCTCCAGCAACTTGAAAACAGCCTCAATGAATTTGGTGAGAAGTGGGATTTGAACCCTGGGGATGGAGCTTTCTATGGACCTAAGGTTAGTAAATTAAAATATTATGTTAGCATCTTTCCTAAGTAAGTGTCTCAGCACTATTGAGGGGATAATAACACTCCCATCACCATAGTACTTGAACATTATTTTTGGCGGATAGACAGCGGAATAGCACTAGAAACAATTCTTAGAGAACTTCAAAGAAATATAGTACTTCAAATCCCATAGTTTCTGGGGTTCCCAACCATAGTAGATGTTATGGTATTTTTAATCACACGAGAGGCTTGGGATTCGTCCATCCCCTGACAGACCCCAGTTCTGAGTGTCATCCTACAAACTCACTCATGATCTAGCTTTGTAGACTCAGCCAGGTGCATTGAGTAGTTTTAATTTTTCATTAAAGCATCCTGCACTGTTCCGGAGGGAGGATCTAAAATAAAATGTATTACTGAGGGAATTGCTAAGTCATGTATATCAAAGCCTATCCCTAGAGAGCAAACATTTTGAAATAAATTCCTCTGTCCTTTATGCTGTCTCAAGATACTCAGTCTGGAGTTGTATGCTTTCCCGGGATGTAATTTTTTCCCTCCCGTATGTAGCTTGATGGCTAACTCTGAAGTAGTGAGGCAAAGTTCTTAGTTGTTTTCATGTTAGATGCTACAACTTCCAAGAACTTGTTTTGTGCTTAACATTTTTCTATTTCATCAAATCAACCCAATTTACACAGACAAAACAATCAGGATTAATGTTATAATGAGCAAGTAGATAACTCATTAGGAAGCATGAACAGAAGGTGGCACTATTAGGCCTGGTATGAAAGAGTTTTAGGTATATTGGGAATATTCTATTTAGAGATCAGTAACTTCTTGCAGGTTTTTTTTGTTTTTTAAAGCAGCAGTTTAGTTTGGTTTCTCATATTCAAGTTTTAATTATACACTAGCCATGAACAATTTTACCTGAAGCAAAATATCGCTTCTGGTATTTGCAATTTTGTAACTACTATAGTGTGCTTCTATTCTTCTTGTATGAATAATTTCACATGAGTATTGCATTCAAAAACTATCTGGGAAAGTGGAGTTAGAATTGTATTGACACCTTTTTCAAGGAAAAATAAGCCCCTTACAGGCATCTGAGTAAAACTTGTCAAATTACTTGTTTTGAATAAGCTATTCAATAAACATAGCCTACTTTTCTGTTCACAGATCAGTAGCAAACTGATTTGATTTCTACGAATGTATGTTAGTTGTTCACAGAATGATTTGAACAAATTTCACCTTGTGGACTGTTAGCAAACTATTGGTGGTTACAAATGTTCATTGTTCACCTTAGATCTTGTCTATACACAAGCTTGCATCCACATAATTAAATCAGTTAGACTGGTGCCTACATCTGTGTGAATACATTTCAGGTTAGCTTAAACCTGTTCCTAATAGAGTAAAGCTAAATTGAAATAGTTACCCATGTAGCCTTTTGCACTGGTTTAACTAAAACAGTTTAAAATTGCACCTTAAGTTAAGTTGGTGCAGCTCTGCATGTAGTCAAGCCCTAAACTAAGTGGGATTTTTTTTTTTTTACTTCATGATTGGATGACTAAATTAATGAGAATACCAAGCAGCACACTTCTGTTAAGAATTTTGATGAATAACTATCTGTTAGTGTTCAAAAATCCAGAAAACTGACTTCCATCAAAATACTTGGACAACAAATGGCACCATGTTTATTTGTCCCCGCCCCCAAAAAATAAAAATTAAATCACTTTTTGTTTTGACCAGCTGATTCTGAAGGTCACTGGGGAGTTTGTTCAGTAAAACAGCTTAAACTGATTTATTAGTTTGGCTTTGTATGTAAATAAAATAAATAAGAGTCTTTTTCTCCCTCCCGTGCGCCCCCCCCTCCCCCCCCCCCCCGTGATAGAGTAGTGGAATAATAGGGACAATTTGCTAAATGATTAAGGCCCAGATCCTGCAAATACTTGCTTACATGCTTAACTTTCAGCCAAGGGTTTTTCAGGATTGCAGCCTGAATTTAAAAGAAAAGCATAATATGCATGCATTCAGATCTGGGAGCCAAGTTGCTTTGATGAAACTGAGCAATCCAAAATAAAGGAGTATGATCTTCATTACCCAGTGGTCTCTTCCTCAATTGATAGCCCTCACTGATGGAGGTATGCCCTTTAGCATGTAATGTAGGCTATGATGCTGACACCTTTGATTATCTAATATTTTAAGTTAAATAGGCCTGGGATTTGTTCACCTACAGGTTGCAGAAGTCTTGGTTTTGATGATAATTGTTCAGTTTGACTTTTTAAAGTTATTCCCATGTACAATTGAATAGATTCAAATGAGAACTCCATGAAAAGTGAGTTCAGTGCACTGAACCAATGTGCGAATTTAATTTGAATTAGTGAATCTCCTGCCGTATTCATTTCTGTCAGGGGGCCCAACACCAGGCCCTAAAAGCCATTTATGTCTTACCTTGGGCTGAAGAGAGGCATAGATGATATATTCACATGGTTCCTTAGAATATATTTCACTCAGTGTGAAGTATCAGAGGGGTAGTCGTGTTAGTCTGGATCTGTAAAAAGCAGCAAGGAGTCCTGTGGCACTTTATAGACTAACACACGTATTGGAGCATAAGCTTTCGTGGGTGAATACCCACTTCATCAGACTCAGTGTGATGTGTTTGAAAATCTCTTTGCTATAAGAGGGCATTGTTGTAACTTATAGACTCTCTATTAAAAGTTTGATTTGTTTCTTAGATTGACATTAAGATTAAAGATGCCATTGGCCGATACCACCAGTGTGCTACAATCCAGCTAGATTTCCAGCTCCCAGTCAGATTTAACCTTACCTTTGTGAGGTGAGTACAACTAAAAATGTTAGTGTATAGTAGTTACACAATCTAGTTTTTCCTGTCCGTTATTATAGGCATATTAAATCAGTTTACAATATTTCTTTTATTTACAGCCATGATGGTGATGACAAGAAAAGGCCAGTTATTATTCACCGAGCCATCTTAGGATCTGTGGAAAGAATGATTGCTATCCTAACCGAAAACTATGCAGGCAAATGGTAACGTTGAAAAATAAACTTATTGTCCAACCAGGGAGTGAACACTCTGGATGGTGTAAGAGGGGATTAAGCATGTCTAAAAGAGTTAAAGAACACTAAATACTACATAATTGTTTTTTTTTTCTGAAGGCCTCTCTGGCTGTCTCCTCAGCAAGTGATGGTGGTGCCGGTGGGACCAACATGTGATGAATATGCACAAAAGGTGATATTCATTTGTTCCAAGATAAATTTGTGATTTAGTTGAGTTACTTAATTGTCATTAAGTTCTGTTTTTAATTAACAAATTTATATAAATTCCTATTGTGAGTAAATTATATTGTATTCAGATGATAAATTAAGTTGCCTAAATTCTAAATGGAACGTAGTCATCAGAAGCATGAAGTCTGGATTCTGGATATCCAAACAACAAATGTTGATGCTGGAGAGAATGTTTCTGGTTGTGGAGGCAAAGGAAATTGCTCACCTCTTCAGCTAGAGGGAAAACCCAGGGAGAAAGTATCTTTACATTTATATCCTAATCCTGCAACTGACTCCACTCAGGTGGACCCTCAATGCTCACGTGCATTTTGAGTAATGATGATGGGGGAGGAAGAGACAGGGGTCTTTGTTTGCAGTATTAAACAAAATATAATCCACACAAATAGTGCTGTGTATATCTCTTTCAAACTCATCAGGCCTAAACTTTAAAGGATCTTCTGATCACAAAGCCCTATAGCTTTCCTGGCTTCAACATTGCTAAATTCTCGTAGCGTATCCACCTAATGGAGCTGGGTACTAGATTGCTTAGTGATTTAGTGTGTGCGAGGATCTCCTGCCATGTCCAAACCATTCTTCCATATTTCAGTGCCCTGTACACCTTTTTTGGCACTACCAAAGGGTAGTGTCAAAATGTGTCTGCCTCTGAATGAAAGCAAAACAGAGATCTAATTTTAATTTTTGGCTGTCAAACCTCAAATGATCCCTTTCACTCAAATCTACATATTCTCTCATGGTTGAGGGTTTAAATAAGATTTTGTTATTTTATTACTTAGGTCAGACAGCAGTTCCATGATGCTGGATTAATGTCTGATGTAGATGTGGATCCTGGATGTACACTGAACAAGAAGATCAGAAATGCTCAGCTTGCACAGTATAATTTTATCCTAGGTAAAGAAATAGCGTGTGGTGGTCATGTAATACAGTAGTTGACTTGTTTTTCTTGTACGCAACTGAAATTTGGTCTAACTCATTTTCCCAGTGAGCGAGTGCGGCAGAAGCAGCAGCTATACCTGTAAATTCCTTTTTAAGTTTCTTTCACAGCCAGCATCCTTCCAGCTGTGCATGACTGGGCAGTACACGCTATGGAGCCAATCTCTGCTGCTTTGTTAGCTGAAGAGATTGCTGTTTAGTGACTCGATACATTGACACTGCAGCAGGAAAAATATTTTGGTGCCTTTCAGTCAACAGGGCAAGAGACTGGCTCAGTCAAAGATCGCATTAAATGATTTGCAATAACTTGATTGTTCCCATGTCAAGTGTATGCTAAAGGAGGAATGCAACATTCTAATCTCTGATTCAGGCTGCTTTCCTAGATATCTCAGTGCATTAATGAGTCGAGGCTGGGTCTTGATGTTGTGCAGCAAAGATGAGAATCTGGACCTAGAAGTATAACACAGTATTGTTAACAGAAGCACCGTCAGTCGTAGGGTTTTCATTATTCAGTGTGTCTGCTGGAATTACTTAAGGTAGCTTTAAGTGTAGGGATTGGGCAAAGGAGGATGCACTGTAGGATTCAATTGTCTTGTCAAGCATTATGATGTTCTTATTCATAATTCTTATTTAAAGAAAAGTGATTTTTATTTATTTATTTATTTAACTCAAGCCTTGAGCAAAAATTATATTAATCTGTGGATTTTGGCTTTGTTTAGTTGTTGGTGAAAAGGAGAAGGCGAGTGGAACAGTTAATATCCGTACTCGAGATAACAAGGTGCACGGTGAACGAACAGTTGCTGATACGGTGGAGAGGCTGCTACAGTTGAAACGCTGTCGATGCAAACATGCTGAAGAAGAATTCTAACAGATTTTATTTCCCAACCTGGTTTAGTGTAAACAGGATGATCGGTTTTATAAAGCATTAAATCATTGTAACATCTTATTTGCGCTAGGTTGATTTTGAAATAGATCTTCAAATGAGCCAACAAAAATCAACCATGAAACATCTTTCTATAAATTCAGACATTACATGTGGCTATGGAAAGCCCATTTTATACAAATGATGCAGCAAAGCTTCTTGGTATCTGATCACAAAAAATGAAGCCAGGTGACTAAGGCTTGATATGAATTGAGGGAAAATGGAATTGTTAATGAAGGATTAAAATATTGTACTAGTACTTTAATGTTGTTCTAAGACTACCAAGAAAAATAAAATTTTGGTAACCGTGTCTTTCATAAGGTTCAGCGTGGGCGTGTGATGGATTGTAGAGTACAGCAGAGTGAACACATTGGTAGTGTTCATTTTACATATCAATACAACTGAACCTGAAGACTTGGAACCTAAAAATGAGCCCCCTTTTAAAAGAGGCTGGTCATGAAGCTGCAAAGGCAAAACTAAAGATAGAGGTAGGTTGGGGATAGATTTTAAAGGGCCTTGAAAGTGAAGACGGGAGAGGAGCATAAAGAGAATCAACAACGCTGTCAATAGAAAGAGCAGGGAGGAGAGTCAGAGCAGTCAAGAAGCCTGCAATACTTGATGGGCGTTGTAAGACTGAGTAACTATCACCCCCATCCCTAGTGCTATTGGAGGGGAAGCTCAGCAGAGAGAGCAGTGGTTAAAAAGACCAAGTCAAGTAAGCAGCCCTTTTGGGGAGCAGGGAAGTTGATCTAGGGCTGCAGGTTGAATGAGATAGGGGTGAGGAAATGTGCAGCTAAGAGGTTGGATGAGTTGTCAACATGGAAGCTGAAGTCGGGGGGAGGGAGGGGGGGAATTGTGGGAAGAGGAGGAGTGAGCAAGCCAGGAGTTGAACCCAGAAAAAGGCTGATTGTGAGGAGCTGGGTAGATGACCTCAACGTGGAGGGGGAGAGGTTGACCCAGACTGGCGGTGTGGTAAATACTGATGAGGACAGAGCACTCACAGAGCAATCTGGATTGCTTGGTATGCTGAGCCTATTCAAACAAAATGCATTTTAATACAGTCAAAGGCACAGTTGTGCATCTACAACAAGGAATGTAGGCCACACCTATAGAGTGGGGGACTGTACCCTGGAAAGCAGACACTCTGAAAAGGACTTAGGGACTGGCATAGTGGACAGGCCACCGAACATGAGTGTGATGCTGTGGCAAACCAGGCTAATGCAATCGTTGGCTGTATAAAGAGGACTAGGGAGGTGAGAGCTGAGACTGATGTTGGAATACTGCAACTAATTCTGATGTCCTACATTTTAAAAAGGATGTTGGGGAAAAATGGAAAGGGTGCAGAAAGAAGTCACAAAAATTATTCAAGGGCTGGAGAAAATGCCTCACAGTGAGAGCTCAATTTGTTTAATTTATCAAAAAGGGGACTTGATTGCAGTGCGTTAGTTCCTTAATGGGGAGAAAATACTGGGTACTTAGAAAGAACAGAAGTACTTGTGGCACCTTAGAGGCTAACAAATTTATTAGAGCATAAGCTTTCGTGGACTACAGCCCACTTCTTCGGATGCATATAGAGTGAAACATATATTGAGGAGAGATATATACACACATACAGAGAGCATGAACAGGTGGGAGTTGTCTTACCAACTCTGAGAGGCCCATTAAGTAAGAGAAAAAAACTTTTGAAGTGATAATCAAGCTAGCCCAGGACAGACAGTTTGATAAGAAGTGTGAGAATACTTACAAGGGGGGGGGAGATAGATTCAATGTTTGTAATGGCTCAGCTTGTAATGGGTACTTAGAGGCTCTTTAGCAGAGAAAGGCATAGCAAGAATCAGTAGCTGGAAGCCGATGTCAGACCTATTCAAACTGGAAATAAGGCAAGGGTGATTAACCACTGGAGCAAACTGGCAGGGGAAGTGGTGGCCTCTCAATCTCATGATGTTTGCAAATCAAGACTGGATGCCTTTCTGGAAGATCTGCTTTAGTCAGACACAACTTGTGAGGCTCAATACTGTGGTAACAGTGAAATTTAACTGGCTTGTGATTTACAGAAGCTCAGACTAGATTATTAGCTAATCTTCCCTTCTGGCCTTAAATTCTATGAAGCAGTCTGTAAAAGGGGAACAAAGTCTCTCAGATTTCGTAAATGTAATGTAATTGAGTATAAAATGTTTAACTACGTTACATGAATAGACAACGCCATGGGGCTGCCGCTACAACCTGTGGAAAAATAGGAATTGATTTTTCTAAGGGAGTTCTACTACAGCTAAGAATGTTTTCTATGAGGCTAGTCCAGTCTGTTCACCTACATGTTTACTGGATGTATTGTAAATACTTTCAGTCCATGTGAGAAGTTTGTCAGACTAAAAACCAGTGGGGAGACAGAGTGAGAGTTGACCAACAGAGCATATGGGACTAGATGGGCAAAAAAGATTGAGAAGAGGAGCTGTGGGGAGAGGAGTGAAGATTGGGACTTGGCTGGGGATCCCCAAGAATGGCCTGGCTGGGCAAGGAGACTGGGACCAGGATGAGGTGCCAGAGAAGTTTCACTGTGCAACCTTAATTTGCCTCCTTTGTACATATGCATTATAACACTCTTTAATTAGATGATCAATACTATATTTTCCACAGGGCCTTGCCTCACTTAATGGGCAGGCTGGACCTGCTCATGGGATGAATCAGGGTTGTGTAGTGAATGAGGCTATTTTCTGTAGGGCCTCTGCCTCGTTTGATGCAAAAGTTTAAGAGTGCCTAGTGAATGAAGCAGGGCACTGGGGGAAGAGAAAGGATGTCCTCTTGGCTACCGTGGAGAACTGGATTCTACCCCTGCCTCTGCCATAGAGTTCCTGTGTGGTACTGGGCAAGTCACTTAAATCAAACTTTTCACAAGAGGTCGCTCATTTTCTGGATGCTCAGCTTGAGACCCTGGGGTCTGGTTTGCAGAAGTGCTGAGCACTCACAGTTGCAGCTGGAGTTTCTGACAGCTGTGCTTTGAACATATGAAGTGCTAAATACTGCTAAGTATGCAAAAAAAAAAAATCAGATCCTAGGTATCTTAAATTTGGCACCCAAAAGTGGTGGCTACTTTTGCCCTTAATCTGTCTCAGTTCCCCATTTTACAAATAGCTCCTTACCTCACCGAGGTATTGTGAAAATTCATTTGTGAAGCACTCAGCTATTGTATTGATGAGTACCATCAAAATGCCCATGAGGAAATTAACACTTCCATCTTCATAGGAAGGGTTGAATAGTGTGCAGTAAATAGGGCCTGGGCCACTCCTTGAACAATGAGAATAAAACAAAATATTTTGTAGTTCCTCATTCAGTGTGCGCCATCTGGCCTGGGTGCTGACAGGCAGAGGTCCTGTGGGAAAAATCGTTTGTGAGCATATAATAAAAAGACAGTTATAATGGATATACACAGAGGGCCATATTAAGATTGCACTGGCAAATGTAATTCTGGCTTTTGAGTGCTTGACTTTGCAACGATAGGCTCTGTGCACCTGTTAGCTCAGTGTATTAAAATGACATTAAGAGCACTAAGACAACTCCCACCTGTTTATGCTCTCTGTATGTGTGTATATATATCTCCTCAATATATGTTCCATTCTATATGCATCCGAAGAAGTGGGCTGTAGTCCACGAAAGCTTATGCTCTAATAAATCTGTTAGTCTCTAAGGTGCCACAAGTACTCCTGTTCTTTTTGTGGATACAGACTAACACGGCTGCTACTCTGAAACCTGTCATTAAGAGCAGTGCTACTGTTTAAGCATCAGTGTGCTTTGTGCTGTATAAGAGACGGTTCCTACCCCACCAACCTTATATAACAGACAAACAAGAACACAGAGAGATGGGGAATGATACTAACTTTAAGGGGAGGGCTGTTCTTTGTGGAATTGTAACAGGTTTGATGTATGCCGACGTTGTGGCCTTGAAGTAGTAAGGGTTAAAGAGGTAGTTGAATGTATCAAGGCAGGAAAATGTATTCATATATCATACTTAGTCTCGTATGTAAGCCAGTGTTGTCAGTTATCACAAAAAAGTGAAATGAAGCATTTACAAGGGGAAACACTAAAACACATGACAAGTTTTCTGCCAGTTTCCCCATGCTGTGCATGCACATGGGAGAGCTATGCAGATACGATCAGGGAGGCAGTCTCACTGAGGTGATAATGAAAACACCGGAGATAAATAGATAGGGGCCTTGCTTACAGCCAACTGGTCTGCTCTTGGGCTCTTGCTCAAGGGGCTGGTAGAGCATCAAGGAGAGAAGGGAAAAGAAACCAGCAGCCAATCCTCAGTGGGTATAAGTTGTCAGAGCGCCAATGAAATCAATGTAATTTACACCATCTAAGAATCTGTCCACCACAGAAGTTAGGAGAAAGGAGACTCAACTATTATTTTCTTTGGGAGGGCTTGTTATCCAGGGTTTTCAGAACCCAAAGCACGGGTAAGTTATCTTTCTCTCCAGTGTCAGGAATAAATCAATGGGAATACAGTGCATCTGATAAATGATTGATACAAGGAAGCATGCTTATATAAAATTACTATTCATTAGCTATTAAGCACACACACAATAGGTTTAGAACATCCCAGATATAGTTACCCAGAGTCTGAGATGGTTTTGAGTGATCACCACCCAGGATTCTAGTGGTCCTCTTTCTGTTCAGCTGATGGGGAGTTTAGCTGTCAGCTCCTTGCCCGAACAAAAGCTCCCTCGGCCTGCCCCTAGGTATTTACTTTTATCTAATCTTTTATAGCTAACTCTAACAAAACACATAGCCTATAGTGGGTCAGCATTATAACCTCCACTGGGTCACCAATTCTAATGTCAACAAACTACTCATCTCAAAACATTTCTAGTATTTCTAGCCAAATCAACAGTAACTCAGGGGCACCTAAAACCAAGGTCGCTATTCACTCACTCTCCTTCATAACTTCCAGTCCCATCTTCCCATTCTAATTAACACACTGCAAGTATGTAGCTGTCTGATCGCATCTCACAAAGGCCTAAGATTTTCCTAGCTATGTAATGTTTGGTTTTCAGCTGGCAGTGGTTGACCATACAAAATGGCTGACTTCAGTACTGACTGTCAAGTTCTGAGGTACATGCAGGAATGTCAAATTCCGGTGTAACAGGCTGGATCCCCTGAACTCTTGTGCTCTTTTCCCACAGCCCCCTGCTGCTCTGAGTGATCTAACCTGCAGGGTAGGTGGCTGGTAGTGACAGGCGATGATTAAACTGTTTGACAGGGAAATTAGAGAATTTGGGAGTCTCCAAGGAAAAGCTAGGCTCTTCCTGCTCTCCTCAGTAAGTCCTAGAGAGTGAGTAGTAACAAGTGTTGAGTTACTCAGGTTAATGTTTCTGTATTATTCTGAGACAACAAATACAGTTTTCCAATTAAGAACAGTACAATCTACTTCACTGGGATGTCCCAGTGCTTGGCCTTTCATCCCCCCATAAATGAAGTTTCCAATTAACAGAGCATTCCACTCTGTTCTTGAAGTGGTTCATAAATTGCCTTGCTCATATCAAGCCTGCTGGTTCACTACAGAGGTAAATATATAACAGGTATAAACAGCTTAGTGATTTTTACCCCAGTGGATTGGAAGTGTAGTTGAAGTAGATAAATACTGTGTCAACAAGCTGCTGAGAAGGCTGTCCACCTTGCCACTCTGAAAAGAGAGTTAGCTTTAGAGAAGGGTCAAAAGGGGCCCTATTAGTTGAACACCCCGAAGAACTGTGATGTTTTTCTTACAACGGAACATAGATCTGAACTACCCCAGGCTTTAGGAAATCCCAAACGACCCCCGTTTTCCCATACCAGAGCTATATTGAAGCAGGAATATCTGACTTAACCCCTCTAAGACCCACCTCAACCTTCCTAAGTGTGAGGAGAAAAATGGAACCTGGATCTGAACCCTCCCCAATTTAAATTTTGCCAAACCAATATCCAATCAAGAAGTTTTAACAAAATCAAAACCCAGCCTCCTTGGTCCATCTTAATTCTCTATCTTAATGGTCTGTCTTAATTCTCCTTCCTAGCATTGTTTAAAGACCATGGACCCATTCTCCACTGCCTTGAAGACGTTTGCACCTGTGCAGCTATAAAATGACTACACGAGGTATAAGGTAGGTGTTGAAGCAGGAGTCCCATGTAGGCAGCAGTCCTAAGAATCATTAGGCTCAATTTAGTTCCCTGGGAAATATCCCATTTAACTAGTGTGCCATAGTGGGTTTCCCACTGCCCCCTGCTTTTGGTCTCATAACTGAATGATATTACAATGACCCCTATTCATATTTGAGTGTCAGGAGAATAAAGTTGCCATATTCTCCCCCAAAAGGTACTTCGAAATGCAGTGAAAGAAGATATGCATCCGAAGAAGTGGGCTGTAGTCCACGAAAGCTTATGCTCTAATAAATTTGTTAGTCTCTAAGGTGCCACAAGTACTCCTGTTCTTTTTGCGGATACAGACTAACACGGCTGCTACTCTGAAACCTGAAAGAAGATGTTGTACCAAGTCGTACCAGAGCTATAAAATGCCAGATGTTATTTCATTTTCTAACAGTAGATGTCAGTCTTGCATAAGTCCGACCTATGGAAATCTCAATTAAATGTTATGCCTTTAAATGTATATAATTTAACCAGCCAAAAGAAGGAAACTTCAAAGTTAGAAATCATTGGGAAAAAAATCTCTGTTAGTAAAATACCAACCCTGAATGTCAATCACCCGGCATTAAAAAAAAAAAAGATGTAAAGAGGCTGGATATGTTAGGATATAAGAAAAAGAAGCCGGCTCAGTGGGGCTGCTCAGATTTTTTTCTACTTACAATAAACTAGCAACGAGAGGACAATTACCAATATTTTTTCTCCAAAGAAAAAAGTGATTTAGGTTAATTTAATTTCGCAAATCACGCTAATGCCATTTCAGCTGGAGGATGAAAACAGAGATCACAGTGATGAAAATAACTGCTAGATCATCCCCTTATGCAGCAGGAAACCGTAAAACAGGATCAGGTGGAAAGCTCTGTGTTTGGCCATGCAGCTAAGTCACTCTGCTGGTTGCTCAACCTCTCTGGAGCCCCTCACATGTGTAATGTTAAAAGGGCTCCTCCAGTTTTTGTTAGCCACTTCTAGTAAGTAAAGAGAATCCCACGTAGTCCCTGAAATTGCAGTAGCCAAGGATAATTCCACTATAACTGTCAGTGGAGCAGTTCACGCTCTTGGGAAATACGTATCTTGCAGCACATTCATTTTTTTTCAATACTACTACTTTATCAGACTTGCAGCTGGTATAAATTAATGCAGTTTCACATATTTCAGTGGAGCTCTGCCGCTTTCCACAGCTGAGGAGTTGGCTGTAAATATATATTTTTAGTGTTTTCTATCTGTCTCTCATAAGTACTTACCAGACAAAACAAGCACTGCAATACCAGCATTTTCTCCTTCTCCTTCCTCCCCTGCATTTTCCAGGCTGCTAAACAAATGAATGTTTAGTACAATGATGCTATTCCCACTTTACAGATGGTAACAGTGAGGAGAGTGGCTTGCCCAAAGTTACCAAGGATGTTTATGTTAGCACTAAGCTTGGAACCCAGATTTTATGTGCCCAGTACTATGTGTTAACCACAAGACCATCTTTCTATCACAATGAAACAGTTACATAGGAAAGGTGCTACAGATGCACACACCATACTATAACTTGAACAGTACAATTAAAGAGCTCCCAGTAACTCACTTGCTACTCTGCTAGTCATGATGCAGAACCCTATAGTCAAGGAGATCACCATCTTCTCGCCCGGTAATATTTCTGAAAGTGCTTGACCTATATTCACACTAGTTTTTTCCGTCTGCTCTGGACAATAATAATCCTTTGCTCTTCTACAAAGCGTTGCTTGATGTCTTGTTATCCAGTATGAAAGCACCTTCAGGAGCAATATATGTTGTATTTATATTTTCTGTCAATGTGAATTTTCCAGACCGTTTTCAGGCAGAATAGGAGAGTCTGGGGGGTGAAGTAGCAGAAACCGCTCCATGGAGGTTGAGTGTCAGCCTTACAAAGGAAGCTAGGGACCTATCCAAGCCTATAAGCTGTGTTAAAGTTAAATCTTTGGTGTACATAATTAGCATGAATGCATGCGATTTCTGTATCCAGCTTGAAAGATTCAGCCCTTTGATAGGCCTGAAGTGCTCTTGTGAAACAACTGAGGGATTGTTGAAATGTGCAAATGTGCATCCATGAAAACTAAAAAAGGAGGAATTAAGAGGTTGAGTGTCTGGTGAAAAGAAATAATGCCAATCAAATATGCAAGAGCTTTCACAGGCAATTGTGCTTGTGTATGGCTGGCTGCATGAAAGGATGAGGTAATATACAACATGCTCATGAAGATCCAACAGCCACATCCACAATGCCACATAGGACTACGTCCTTGGAGCCTCTGGAATCAGGGGCGCTGGAACAATTTGTATAGTGGGGGGTGCTCAGAGCCATGGAACCAATCTGTAAATCCTGTGTATAATGGAAAGCACTTCAAGCCAGCGGGTGTGGCAGCAGCTCCAGTTCCAGCACCTGTGTCTGGAATCACCTCTGTCTGTGCTCTCCCCTAAGGCCTTGGCTACACTTGCGAGTTGCAGCGCTGTAAAGCCGCCCCCAGCGCTGTAACTCACTCCCCGTCCACACTGGCAAGGCATTTGCAGCGCTGTATCTCCTTGGTTGCAGCGCTGCATGTACTCCACCTCTCCGAGAGGAATAGTGAGTGCAGCGCTGCCGCGCCAGTGTGGCCACCCAATGCACTGTGAATGGCCTCCAGAATTATTCGACAGTATCCCACAATGCCTGTTCTAGCCACTCTGGTCATCAGTTCAAACTCTACTGCCCTGGCCTCAGGTAACCAACCATGTGATCGACCCTTTACATTCCCCAGGAATTTTAAAAATCCCCTTCCTGTTTGCTTAGCCCGGCCTGGCATGGAGTGCTATAAGCAAATCTTTCCAGGTGACCATGCCTCCATGCGCCAAGCGAGCCCCAGCATGGAGCAATGGTGAGTTGCTGGACCTCATCAGTGTTTGGGGGGAGGAAGCTGTCCAGTCCCAGCTGCGCTCCAGCCGTAGGAATTACGATACCTTCGGGAAGGTATCAAAGGACATGATGGAAAGGGGCCATGACCGGGACGCCCTGCAGTGCAGGATTAAAGTCAAGGAGCTGCGGAGTGCCTACCGCAAAGCCCGCGACGCAAATGGCCGCTCGGGTGCTCCCCCCGCGACCTGCAGATTCTACAAGGAGCTGGATGCAATACTTGGGGGTTTTGCACCTCCACTCCGAGCACCACCATGGACACTTCAGAGCCGGTGGGGGGGGGAGGAGGAGGAAAACAGGAGTGATGGTGGTGGGCCGGATAGAGACACCCCGGAATCCCTGGAGCCAGGCAGCCAAGAGCTCTTCTCGAGCCAGGAGGATGGTAACCAGTTGCAGCGGCCGGTACTTGGTGGAGGACAAACAGAAGAACAGGTTCCCGGTAAGGTTTTTTTTTCGGGAAGGAATTTTTTAGGTGCAGGCTCTTTGGGAGAGGAGGGTTAGGCATGCATGCCTAGATGCGGAATAGTGCATTGATGTGGTTTATCACATTGCGGTAATCAGCCTCGGTAATCTCTTCGAATGTCTCATCCAGAACGTGTGCAATGCGCTTGCGCAGGTTTATAGGGAGAGCCACCGTGGTCCTTGTCCCAGCCAGGCTAACGTGTCCGCGCCACTGTGCCGCGAGGGGCGGGGGGACCATTGCTGCACACAGGCAAGCTGCATATGGGCCAGGGTGGAAGCCGCATTGCAGTAGAAGACCCTCCCTTGCTTCCCAGGTCACCCTCAGCAACGAGATATCGTCCAGGACGAACTCCTGTGGAAAATGTTGGGACAGTGTTCAGTGTAGGTGCCCCCTGAAGCTGTTGGCTCTCCCCAAGGCACAGAAACCCAGAGGACAGTGCAGCCCTGAAACAATCAGTCCCCATTACTCACCATTTTGAGGCTCCCGTGGGATATGTGTGCTCTGTTTCGGATGGGAAAATTATGCTATTGTGTAGACCCTGTGTGTTTTCTACTCCTTAAGTGCGGGGGGAATCATTACTCTGTCTGGTATAAACAATGCTGCCTCTGTTAAATGTTACGTTTTGCCTATACAGCTGCATCAACCTTGAGACCTCAGCCGTCCCTCTTATCGCCTGCTCAGAGACTGCAAAGACTCAGGAAGAGACCGCGAAAAAGCAAAGAAGACATGCTGCAAGAAGTGATGCGGCAATCTATTAAAGCGAACAAGAAGGCACAGGACTGGAGGGAGAGAGAAAGCAGGATCCGCCAGGAAAACGCAGCGCACCGGCCGCAAAGCACTGATAGGCTCATCAGCATCCTGGAGCGCCAAGCAGATGCTATCCAGGAGCTGGTAGCCATGCAGAAAGAGGAGCAGTACCGAAAACGCAAACACCTTCCCCCCCCCCACAGCCCTTGTCCCAAAACTCTTTCCGTTGTGCCCCACTGTCACCTCCAACCCACTTTCCCCAACTTCTGTGTTCTTCACGCCACCCGCTGCCTCCAACACCAGTATCTTCACCACCCAACCCTGAAGACCATGACCCTTACCCTCTGCTCTCAACCCCCATCACCATGCAGTATAGCTGCCCTGAAGTGCAACACTCACTACACAGCACACCAGACAGGACATACACGAATCTGTGATTGCACTGTTCCCCACTCCACCCCCTTTTTTCTTTTCAATAAATATTTTTTTTTCTTTTCAATAAATGGATTCTTTGGCTTTGAAAACATTCTTTATTATTGCATGAAGTAAAAGACTCCTTAGCCCAGGAAATAAAGAGGCACTGCAAGTCTGCTTGTCTGCTAAGCAGACACTGATTCCTAAAGATTGGACCTACTGCACTTCACTCCCGTGCAGGGCACCAGATATCACTGCTGGTTTTCAGCCTCAAATTGCTCCCTCAAGGCATCCCTAATCCTTGCAGCCCCGCGCTGGGCCCCTGTAATAGCCCTGCTCTCTGGCTGTGCAAATTCAGCCTCCAGGTGTTGAAGCTTGGAGGTCCATGGCTGAGTGAAGCTTTCACCCCTCCCTTCACAAATATTATGGAGGGCACAGCACGCGGATATAACCGCGGGAATGCTGCTTTCGGCCAAGTCCAGCTTCCCATACAGAGATCGCCAGCAGGCCTTTAAACGGCCAAAGGCACACTCCACAGTCATTCGGCACCGGCTCAGCCTGTAGTTGAACCGTTCCTTGCTGCTGTCAAGGCTCCCTGTGTAGGATTTCATGAGCCATGGCATTAACGGGTAAGCGGGATCTCCAAGGATCACAATGGGCATTTCAACTTCCCCTACCGTGATCTTCCGCTCTGGGAAAAAAGTCCCGGCCTGCATCTTCCTGAACAGCCAAGTGTTCCGAAAGATGCGTCCGTCATGCACCTTTCCAGGCCAGCCTGTGTTAATGTCAATGAAACGCCCACGGTGATCCACAAGCACCTGAAGAACCATAGAGAAATACCTCTTCTGATTAACGTACTCGGATCCTAGGTGGGGTGGTGCCAGAATAGGAATGTGCATCCCATCTATCGCCCCTCCACAGTTAGGGAACCCCATTTGTGCAAAGCCATCCACTATTTCCTGCACGTTACCCAGAGTCACGGGTCTTCTGAGCAGGATGCGATTAATGGCCTTGCAAACTTGCATCAACACAATTACAACGGTCAACCTTCCCACTCCAAACTGGTTTGCGACTGACCGGTAGCTGTCTGGAGTTGCCAGCTTCCAGATTGCAATAGCCACCCGCTTCTCCACTGGCAGGGCAGCTCTCAAGCTCGTGTCCTTGCGCCGCAGGATGGGGGCAAGCTCCTCACACAGTCCCATGAAAGTGGCTTTTCTCATCCGAAAGTTCTGCAGCCACTGCTCGTCATCCCAGACTTCCATGACGATGTGATCCCACCACTCGGTGCTTGTTTCCCGAACCCAAAAGCGGCGTTCCACGGTGCTAAGCATGTCCGTGAATGCCACAAGAAATTTCGTGTCGTACGCGTTACGTGGCTCGATAGCATCGTCGGAATCCTCACCCTCACTCTCACTGTCACTTTGGATCTTAAGGAATAGTTCGATAGCCAAACGTGACGTGCTGGCGAGACTCGTCAGCATATGCCTCAGCAATTCGGACTCCATTTCCCACAGACAGATCGCGCTGCACAGAAACCGTTGAAAGATGGCGCCAAAGGTGGACGGAAACAAAGGGATTTCTGGGATGCGAAGCGATGCATCACGGGGCATTGGGACAGGACCCAGAATCCCCCGCACCCACGCCCCCTTCCCACAACCCACGGCGCCAGAATGGGAAAAGGTGCTCTGTGGGATAGCTGCCCATAATGCACCGCTCCCAATAGCGCTGCAATTGCCGCAAATGTGGCCACGATAGTGCGCTGGGCAGCTGTCAGTGTGGACAGACTGCAGCGCTCTCCCTACTCAGCTGCACGAAGTCAGGTTTAACTCACAGCGCTGTACATCTGCAAGTGTAGCCAAGGCCTAAGACTCTCAAAGAACACAGACCCTGCATCTGACAAAGCCTTGGGCCAAGAGTGGAAGGCCGTTGACTATTGCATGCCCTGCTACCAGAGCCAGTGCAAGGCTTGCCATGTTCAGAGCACAATGTGAGACTGATCCCTTTGCACCGGTTTCCTCAATCAACTTCAATAACGCTCTACTAATGCTTCTATTTGGTGTCCAGTTATCAGTGTGTTGGGAACATTGACTACGGCTATATAGGCAGAGTTTAAAAACAAAATCACAGGTAAAAATGGACACTTCTGGCCTGATTCTGCTCTCACACTGGTGTAAAGTCAGCATGAGTAGGCCTTTTGGCTCTTCTGGTTTTTAGCCACCTAGTGCAAGTATGTTTTAAAGGGAAGACAAGAAAGAAATGGGACAAGGTCTCCACAGACAATGCAATAAGCAAATAGGGGCAATGGTAATCAGACAAGTCTAGCTCTGCAAAATGTGGAATGGAAAGAAAGTGCTTTCTGTGCCCAAATACAGAGGGGAAAAGAAGCTAGCTTCTTCCTGCTTCAAGCACCTTGTTTTCTGCCATTCTTCCCACCAGATTCCATTAGATTCCAAGCTGTCAAAGAGACCATGTTCATTACGTGCCAGTTTTGAGCTGATATTTAAAACTTCTTTTGCCTTAAAGACGAATAGATCACAGTAAATAGCAGGCAAATAAAACAGCATATTGGTTTATTACACCCAATATGTATCATCATTCAAGGAACCCTCACAACTGACCCCTGCATGTCAATTTAACTAGATTGCAAGTACTGTGACTAAATAGTTTAATATTCAACAAGAGGCATACGTGTACAATTAAACTGCAAATTGTAATTAATAGTTTAATATGTGATGTGTCCATCCTACATTGCAGGACTAGCACTGCCTCGCCTGCATTGTTAGTAGAGCTAGATTTAGTCTTTGTTGTGGTCTAGGGGATAAATGCACAGAAGGGAATGAAATCAACCACAGGTGAGCATCTGCAGGGAGTTGAGGCTGCACATTGGACCAGCTTCGCATAAAGAAATGAAGGAATTTAAGACAGTTTTAAGACTGGTGGGAAAGGCTCCCTTTTAGTTCCCTTGAATCATCTAACTAATGAGGCGTTCAGTGGCTGCTCAAAGCATTTGCCCAAATGCTATGGCTGCTTGTTCCCTGCTCCACTTCACTCCAAGTAACTTAATTTTGTCCCTTGGCTCCAATTCCTGGTCTCTGACTCTGGTTCTGAGCTAAGTGCTGGAACTAGAGGTGCGGGGGTGCTGCTGCACCCCCAGCTCAAAGTGGTTCCCATCACATGCAGGGTTTACAATTTGGTTTAATGGCACTCAGCACCCCCACTTTACAAATTGATCCAGCACCCTTGGTTCTGACCCTAGACGCTGACTTCAGCTCTGACCACTGGTCCTTCCTGCCCACGTCCTGGTCATGTGATGCCTGGTTTATACCTAGATGGACAGTATCTGCAGAGGGATCAGCTGCAGTCCGGGCTATTAGGCAGCTGAAGGTGGGCTGAGGCAGGGACAGGAGCCAGTCAATGGGGTTTTACATGGGCATGTTTTAGAGTCACTGCAGCTGGAACTTCAAGTAGGGCTTGGTGCCAACCCCCTTCTGAACAACAAGAGCTTTTGAATGTGTTCAATCTCAGTTTCACTCTCTGTAGTGCAGTATGGGGAAAGGTCAGCTGGTACTACAATTCCATAGGCCTCATGGGCAGCAATGGTGCAGTCCCTGGCTGCTTCTGTATCCAGTGCTAAGGCACAGGCTTGAAGGAAGCACTTTACTCTTGGGATTCTGTCGGTGTTTGGCTTTTGCATTTGTGTTAAACTCTCACAGTCTTTACTTCTGCTTTGACTGCATTTATTTTACCTTAGGGGACGGTCAGAGACACACACATATTTCTGTGTGCTAAAACACACACCAGGTATTTGGAGCTATTTTAAAAAACAAACCCACTGCTATATTATATTCCGCACTTCTGCGATAAGCTTAGCATTATTCTAAGCCCTAAATTTTTCTTCTGCATCTTCTGTGTCTGAAAATATGCCATCCTCACAGCAACACCTATATAGGAAACACCCTTAACCTCCCACCTGCTGAAATCCCCCTCTCCACCTTCATTTCCCCTTTCTCTGACTATACACAGCTCAAGCAGTCTTCCTATGACCCGCCTCTGCAAATTCCAGCATGTGCTGAAACCTTCTACTCACTTTCTCACACTAAGGGATTGGAGAGTGGGGTAGGATTTCATTTCCTCCTGGTTTTTAAGATCTCGCTAAAGTCCTCACAGAGCCTCTCTCATTTCAAGTCATTGAGCACCTGCCTCAGATCTGAACCCTCTGTCTCAAAGGCATTATAAAAATAGGGTGAGCTGTGAGTGAAAAATGGTTGTGTTTGAGGACCCATGGCCCAACTTCAGTCCTCAGCAAAAATATGTCTGTAACGCTTCTGCCAAGTTTTGTCGCCTGCAACAAGGGCCAGGCTCAAATATTTACGGGGGGCGGGGGAACTCTTAAAATTAACAAACACACTGACTCAAGTCCCAACCCAGAAACCTAGGAGAAACGAAATACCTCCTCGCGGCCCCCTTACCAGGCAATGCTTCCCCTCGCAAACACTGACTCTGTGTAGAGAACAAGGAAAACTACAGTGAGAGGAAAAGGAGCATGGCATTAATTTGGGGAAACAACAATACATCACCTGTATGTCCATATGTCACAGCCCATGGCAGAGCTGGCTCATCGGGCAGATGCAGACTAAATCATGTCAGTTTCCATAGCCAATGGTACACAAAGGAGTGATGTGGCTAGCATTGTGTCTGAGTACCTTTGACTGTCCTCATCCATCAGGTACCATTTTGCAGCTGAGTGAACTGGAGGCAACTCTACCATGCCCAGGAGTCCCAAGAATACGGAGAATAAGGCCAGACTTAATCAAGTTAATTTAGGCCTGTATTTATCTGAGGTGATATGAGTAATGGCATGAAGGTACAGGTGTCTGCGTGTGCCTCCAAATGTGTTGGGTGGACATTTTGCTATTCCAGTTTATTTTAACCTGGACTACACTGCAACATTAAATGTAGGCACTAAAACTTCAATTTGCCATTCCACAAAAAGCTGATAGGCATTATTTTGGCTAAAGGTGTTTTTTTCCCTCTTTTCCACTTTCCTTTCCTTGGGGCAGTTAGTCAGCCGGCCCATTTCTCAGAAACAACCTGTTACAAAAATGTTTGATTATGACTGATCATTTATCATGTAGTTTATTTTGTGTTCCTTTTAGCTGAAGCTGCAATGTTACCAGTGTCACATTCAAACTCAAACTGAATAATAATAATGCAAAGGTCTAAAAAGAGCTTTGCAAATCTTAATTTATGTTATGCCTGACAGCACTCCATGACATCCATTTGAAAGTTGAGCAAATTCAGTTGAGTGACTTGCCCAGTCTGTGGCCCAGAACCCATGACTCTTTACTCCTAGTACTATGCATTAATCACAAGTTCATCCTTCCTAAACCTGTCTTAGTGATGTGTCAACAAATCATGTAAGATTATTATTTGTATTAACACAGCACCCAGCAGCCTCAAATAAGCTCAAGATCCCATTGTTCTGGGCCTATATTCTGATTAGACAAGGGATCAACGGTGAAGAAAGGTGAGGTAACTCACCAAGGTCATACAGCTGGTCTGTGGAAGAACTTGGAACAGAACCCAAGTTGCCTGACTCACAAGCCTGTGCTCCAGTCACTAATCCACACTTCCTTGTCAATAATGATTTTTCTGCTTATTGACTTTAATGAGAACATTTTTCATTAGGGGTATATATGTGTGTGTGTGTGTGTGTGTGTGTGTGTGTGTGTGTGTGTGTGTGTGTTTACTGTTCCCGCTGCATCTCCTGCACATGCTTTAAAAAATAAGTGTGACATGACAGGGAATAATGTGCACTTCGTTGCACTGATAAATTGATTCTGCCTGGCTGCTGGTGCTGAATGACCAAAAAAAGTCACAAGTCAACACAATAAGATAATTTCTGCACTTTGCTAACAATCATAGAAGAGGAAAAAAAGTTGGCAACCTTCAATTTTTCTATGTTGAGAAAAGATTGTACTTTCTAGCTGTTTAAATTACAGCTGTCAAATGCCAAGCATCGAATCTTTACAGCCACTGCCCCGGGTTAACATTTCCCTATGGTGTGATCGCAGATTGAGATTGAGGGTTAGAAGCCAAATGTAACTAGTTGTTTTATGGTAGGGAACACACATCTATAATTCATAGAAACAACAAGGAGTCTGGTGGCACCTTAAAGACTAACAGTTTTATTTGGGCATAAGCTTTCGTGGGTAAAAACCTCACTTCTTCAGATGCATAGAGTGAAAGTTACAGATGCAGGCATTATATACTGACACATGGAGCGCAGGGAGTTACTTCGCAAGTGGAGAACCAGTGTTGACAGGGCCAATTCAATCAGGGTGGATGTAGTCCACTCCCAATAATAGATGAGGAGGTGTCAATTCCAGGAGAGGAAAAGCTGCTTCTGTAATGAGCCAGCCACTCCCAATCCCTATTCAAGCCCAGATTAATGGTGTTAAATTTGCAAATAACTCCCTGCTCTCCATGTGTTAGTATATAATGCCTGCATCTGTAACTTTCACTCTATGCATCCGAAGAAGTGAGGTTTTTACTCACGAAAGCTTATGCCCAAATAAATCTGTTAGTCTTTAAGGTGCCACCAGACTCCTTGTTGTTTTTGTAGATACTGACTAACACGGCTACCCCCTGATATATAATTCACAGGAAGACCTTCCCAACCTTACCACTGGTCTGTGGCTTGCTGCTCACATCAGATCTATTCAGGATGGCCAGGCCACTTTGTCCTTGCCGTTTAGTCATAACATCATGGGCGTTATCCCTTTTGTGGCCCAGTCATGCAAGGTGATGAGCGCATCCAGGGAAGTGCTGGAATACTCTCCACTCCCATTGACTACAGGATCAGCTCCTTAAGCCTGTCCACCGCAAGGATCGCACTTGCTGAATGGGACATAACATGAGCACTCCAGTAGGAATGACGATGTCTGCACCTGCCTGTATTAGGCAACAGAGGGTCCTGTGGCACCTTTAAGACTAACAGAAGTATTGGGAGCATAAGCTTTCGTGGGTAAGAACCTCACTTCTTCAGATGCAGGCATTATATACCTTCTTCAGAAGTGAGGTTCTTACCCACGAAAGCTTATGCTCCCAATACTTCTGTTAGTCTTAAAGGTGCCACAGGACCCTCTGTTGCTTTTTACAGATTCAGACTAACACGGCTACCGCTTTGATACTTGCCTGTATTAGGGCTCTAAACAGCAGCTTCCTTCTCCTAGTCAAAGACAGAAGTCAGGACCCAGTAGGACTCTTTTGCAGCTGCTCAGTCAGATTGGCTACTCCACTTTGTATTTGCCCAAATCTTGCAACTTGCAGGAAGAAGAACAATCTGCCAGACAGTGGTAATAAATAACTGAAGGCAGAAAGAACAGAATCCCCAAAGCTTCAAAAGCTGCTTGGGAAAAAAGAGATCAATCTTTCTTTTAGGTCAATTTTGGGAGGCTCGCACAAGAAACTTTCAGCGTTTGAGACACTATTGATTTAGCACGCACGAAAATATCACAAAATCCTTTGAAGCTATTAATGCACGTAAATACCTGTTGCGGTTCTTCACAGGACAATGTTGACAGTGATGATTTAGAAAGAAACAATGTTTAAAAAAAGACAAAGAGGAAAAACTCATCTGTTGCACCTAACTATAGCACCATCACTTTTCATAAAGGGCTTTCAAATCTACTCACACTAGTCATCATTCATTTTTCATCGTATAGCCATGACCAGGCTTATGTCTAGTGAGAGATGAATGTATACCAAGGCTCTACAGCTCGGCCTTTTGCCTGGAGTAATTACAGTGCATGATTATATGCAGTAGTTAGAGTATTGTACGGTGCTGGGGCCAATAAGAGTATCTTGCTGAGTTGTTGTTGATTAGTCCCTCTCACCAGCGACATTAGCCTAGTAAAAACACTGACCTTTTTCAAATGCATTGTAATCCATGAGAACAATTCAAGATGTTTGATGAACACATAACAAGGATTTTACTGGATAGCTGCAGAATGTGAAACACATCAGGGGAGGTGTGTGTGTGGGGGGAAATCAAACAGAACATTTATATGATTCACTTGAAAAGGCAGACACATCAAGAACATGACAGTTTGCAATTTTCTCCCCTCCAAAGACGAGATGGGGCCTCCGACAGTTTTGTCAGCACAAGGAAGGTTTACAGCTTTGCTCTGTGTCATTTTGCTGCAGTCTAACAGCATAATAAAAGTGGTTCTTTTGCATTTGGTAAGACACTTTTCAGCTCAGGAGAGGGAAAGCATGAGTGGATGGTGTACGTTACGTGGGGAAGAGGATAGCAGAGGGTATCCGGAATGCTACATGAAGTACGTTGGCGCTTCATAGGATCATGAATTATTAATGAACTGCAATTCACAAATTTTAATTTACCATCCACAAATACGGCAATGAGCCTTTTGTTCCCCCCCCCACCCTTCTTGCATCGCGGCTGCAAGGGAGTGAGCCAGATTCTGCACTCAGAGTATGTCTTTACATGACAACAGCACTGTACTGCAGCTGTGCTGCTACAGTGTAGACACTTCCTACATTGACAAAAGGGTTTTTCCATTGATGTAGGTTAGCGGTTTTCAACCTTTTTTCATTTGCGGACCCCTAAAAAAATTCTAATGGAGGTGCAGACCCCGTTGGAAATCTTAGGCATAATCTGCGGATCCCCAGAGGTCCAAGGATCACAGGTTGAAAATCACTGCTGTAGGTAATCCATCTTGCTGAAAGGTGATAACTAGGTTGAGAGAAGAATTCTTCTAGTGGGGGGTTAGGTCAACCTAACTATGTCATGCAGAGTTTTACATTTGTCATAGCCCTGAGCAATGTAGTTAGGGCAACCTAAGTTTTGGGTGTAGACCAGGCCTCAGTTACAGCTCTGTAAATGTGGAGAAACGCCACTGGCTTAACTGCATTTATTCCAGATGGATAGTAATTGTTAGGAGAATGTGAAGTAAATAGGGTAGAGACATAACAATAATCTTGCTTCTGGCCTTGCTTTTAGTTTAAACAGGCTGAATAAGCAAATAAGAGAATATAAGTGAAAGCACAACACTGCACCCTCCCCCCCCCCCCCCCCAAAGGAGGGGCACTACAAGTATAATTAAGTTTTGTATAGAGATAGCCTGACTGGTGTGAGGGCTTCGGAATATACAGTTATTTGCAATAAACTTGCTTGTTTAGCCCCAATAATCTCACCAAATTGCGTGCAGACTGGACTCTGGACTGTTATTTTCTAGCAAACTGTGGCTGGGAACTGAGAGGGAGGAAGGAGCTGGATCCCCCACCAACAGTAATATAACTGAGAACAGAATCTACTGCAGTGGGTGTGTTCCTTGCCAAGCCTGTTGGATAAATGACTAATAACGGAACTGGTGTGGTGAGCAGCTTTCTGAACAAGAATGGAAACCAAACAGAGCTCAACTGAGTAGGAAGTTTTGATACAAATCTGAATCTTTGGTCAAATTCACCAAACACTTTGCTGAAGTTTGCAAACTTTTGTTTGTGAACATGGACTGAGTTTCAAAAAGAGCGGGTCAAAAAACCCTTCAAATTTCAAACTTTTCTGATAAAAAAAGGGGGGAAACTTTTTGTGGAAATGTTTGTGAAAAGTTCTCTTACTGACAACCAGTTCTAGTTTAAAAATATTCTAATTTACAGTCCAAGGTAGAAACTGTGTTCAACTCATTAGTTTCTGCCTGAAACCAATCAAAAGATTGAGGCATTGCATTTATTTAAACTCTAATCTCAGTGAATAAAATCAAAACACACAGAGAGGAATATCTTCCTCTTCTAATGTGGACGGAAGGTGGTGGCTGTTTAACTGTGCACCACAATTAGGGTGACCAGACGTCCTGATTTTATCGGGACTGTCCCGATATTTGCTTTTTTGTCCAGTGTCCTGACCGATGTTCAGTCGGGACACTGGACAAAAAAGCACATTTGCCCTCCATTCCGGCGCTCACGCTCCCCCCCCCGCCCCAACTCTGCCCCCTCCTTCCCCCATTGGATCCCTCCCCAAATCCCCGCCCTGGCCCTGCCTTTTCCCCAAGCACGCAGCCCGCATTCCCCTCCCTCCCAGGCTTGTGACCGCTGATCAGCTGTATGGCGGCTGTGCAAGCGCTGGAGGGAGGCCGCTGGACACCAGCGTGTGGTGCTGCGTGGGATGTGAGGGGGATGGAGGGAGGAAGAAAGGGGGATGGAGGGAGGAGCTTAGGAGGAGGGACGTGTGGAGGGGGGATGGAGGGAGGAGGGTCGGGCATCTACCAGGGGCGCGTCAGGGGAAGGAAAAGTTGCCGCGGCTGCTGGGGGCTAGCTGGGCATGGCCCGGGCTGCATGCAGGCAGCAGCTGGGGCTGGCTCTGGCCCAGGTGGTCGGTGCGGCCCGGGGGCGTGGGCCACCAGAGACACACGGCGGAGAGGGGCTGTGAGGGTGAGACTTGTCCCGGGGGGGCGGCCGGCGGACAGGGGCTAGGAGCCGTCTGGGGTCCCCAGAACCCATAAACTTCCCTGCCGCAGTCGGGGAGCCCCGCGCCTGTCCCGCTCGGCTGCGCTCCAGTGGCTCGCCCCCCGGGAAGGAGCCGCTGGAGCGCAGCTGAGCGGGAGAGGCAGGGGCTCCCCGCCGGCCGTGGGACGCGCCACATGTGCCCAGGGCGGGCCGGGGAGTGGGAGGCTCCACGGGGCCGGGAAAAGCCCCGGCTCCCACCCGCTGCCCAGCCTGGAGCCCCAGAGAGCTGCTCGGGAGACCGGCCGCCGCTGCGGCTTGGCTGTGCCAGCCCTGGCCCCTTGCATGCCCGCGCCGTGCCGCCCCCGGCTCCCATGCACCACCGCTGCCCCGCGCCCAGCCCCGGGCTCAGGGGCTTCTGCAGCTGCTTCCAGGGGAGAGACAGCTTTGTCCCCGCCCAGTCCCGCTATGGGGTTCTGCCTCCTTGCGCCCATCCAGCCTGTGCCCTGCCCGGGGCCCCGCTGGAGACGTACCCCCTCGCCCACCCGGACTCCTGTGCTTCCCAGTGCCTCCTCTCGGTCCCCCCGATGCCCTCTTTATCCCCAGCCCCCTCTGCATTGGGGCCACCTTTTGCCCTGGGGTGGGCAGCGCGCACTGCTGGGGCGCTATGTACGATCCGGCAGCGCGGCTGGGGCCTGCTAATTCCCCCCGCTCCTGCAAAACTCCTTTTTTTTTTTTTGCTCCACCACCATTTTTTTTGCTCCGCCGCCCCCCTCCCCCCCCCCGCGTCCCGATATTTCATCCCTGTGATCTGGTCACCCTAACCACAATACTGAACAGTAGCATAGTACAGAACGCTGGGAAGAGTACTAGAAAGGAAATTTAGGTGGAAAGAATGTAGTTACTCAGCTTGGAAATTAGACAGGCTACTGGAGTTAACATCTTTACTTCTGGGATATGTTAAATGGCATCTCTGAGCCATGACTAGATATTGGCTCTAATAGAAACCCAGAAGCCAACATCCCTTAATAAAACTGGTTAAAATTATTCACAGGAAAAATGTAAGTTTCCTGAGCAGTTTTACCCCCAAACTTTCAAGGGATTCAAAATCCAGATTTGTATTTTGTGGCTGGACCCCATCTATAGCTGGGAAGGTTTTTTACATCTCACACAAAAGATGACAACTGGCAATGGTTAGGCAAATAGTGATGTTCATTTTGCTGTTACCTCATCCTTCCACTTCCCCACCCCATATTTGAATCTTATCTCTTGTCTTCATTAGGATTTTACCTTGAGTTAGGGTACGTCCAAACTACTCGCCGAATCGGCGGGTAGTAATCGCTCTATCGAGGATCGATATATCGTGTCTCGTCTAGACGTGATATATCGATCCCCGAATGTGCTCCCGTCGATTCTGGAACTCCACCAGGGTGAGCGGCAGTAGCGGAGCCGACGGGGGAGCTGCGGCCGTCGATCCCGCGCCGTGAGGACCCGAGGTAAGTCGAAATAAGGTACATCGACTTCAGCTACCCTATTCCTGTAGCTGAAGTTGTGTATCTTACATCGACCCCCCACCCAGTGTAGACCAGCCCTTAGATTACTCAAATTAAGAACACGCCTTTTTCCCAGTGAAGATAAAGAATAGAAGGTCTTTAGTCAACAACCTCATTTTAAAAATAGTTCAGAGAATGGAAAGGAATTCAACATGTACAGCAAGAGAAGAAAGCGAAATAGTGGCTCCTGTAGCTATGGTATATAAAAGATTTTCCCCCCTGTATAATGCACCTTTAAATGTCATAGAAGATAATTGCCATTCTGCGAGGCAGACGTGATACAGCATGTTATAGGACACAGTGTTCTCTCTCTCTCTCTCATATGGGCACCTACTTAATTTAAAAGAAAAGTTATTCAGACTGAAAACATATGGTTGCACTTTGTGTATGGAAAAATATCAGAGCCAGGCAAAAATTCTCTATAAAAAGGTGGGGACCGTCTATAAAGTTGATATAATTATTGACTGTTTACATTGGACAAGATACATCACAAACCTGCTACAGCAGTGAGCTAATAGAATGTACCTTTTGTACTGAAAACAGCTTTTGACTGTACCACAACAGATGGCCCCTGTAAAATCAGCAAAACTAATTTGCTAGCCATAAAAATAAAAGCAATCGCTTCCTCCATGCTTAACACAAATTTAATAACATAGCATGTTTCCTTCCACTCTCTAAATGGTGAGCTCCTTAGAGCTTAGGGCATGGGTGAAATCGTGGTCTGACTGCAGTCAATGATGAGACTCCAATCGACTTCAGCGAGGCCAGGATTTCACCTCATGTCTTTATTCTCTTTCTAAAGCCCACCACACTGCTGCAGTACTGTATATCAATGTTAAATCCTACTCCTCTCAAAACGGCAGGGCAGAGGCTACAATTTCCCAAATGCTAAAGCTTTCTTCGCCTCCGCTGATACTTTCAGTAAAAGTCACTTCATGTAGGTAGCATACAGCATCTATTGTTGCACCCTGATGATCTGAAACTTTGAGACTTGTGTTTTGACAGTCAGGCTTATAGGTAAATATAAGCATCATACTCCAGACACAAGCCAATTAATTCCCTTTTCCCTTCCTGAAACTATCGCTCTGGCAGAGGGTGAAAGTGGTGCTTCTCATTCAGAAGATGACACACTAGACAAAAGCAGATTGTGGCTGGCCTTGCATGAGCTCTAAAGAGGAGGAGGATGAATGCACAGAGAGCCTCTCCGAGCTTGTGTCCCTGTGCAGAGCTCCATCCTGATGCAACCTACTTCACTTCACTGGCAGTGCTAGGCTCCCCAGAGAGAGGCCAATGGAGAAGGCCGAGCGCCAGGGAAGCACTCCCCACAGCCTTTGATAGGGCGATGGCACTGCCACTGCAAAGTACATGCCCGGTATTATTATTTGTGTGTGCCATGATGCCCTGTGGAGTTCAGCTCATCCACCCCTTCTCCAGAGCAGCCTGTGGCTCAACGATACAAGCTAGCCCACACTGAACAGCACTGGTATTTCATTTTGTTTTTATTCTGATTCCACTTTATTGCCCCTCACGCTATATCCCGATAGCCACGTCCCATCAGTCATTCCCTCTGTCACCAAAGAGGGGGACAATAAGCAGATGGTGCTGTATTGGCATCTTCAGGCAAGAGTGAGCTAATGGAAGTTCAAACACGTTGTTTGCCAAAGCCCAATGCTGCTCCCAGTGGATCAACACAGGCAAGGGTGTGTCCCCGGGGCAACATCCATGTGTCTACTTGCCCAAACACACACCAGTGGACCAGGCACCGTGGAAATGTGGCCTCCACAGTAGCATTGAGTTGTCAACTAATATCTTGTTTAGGTTTTTATACCGCATCCATCACAATAGTTTTCAAGGGACCGTGCACGTAGCACCAATTTGATAACTAGGGGGCTGACATGGATAATGCATGTGACTAAACCCTGCTCTAATCACGCTTGCATTTGAACATTTTGGTCCAATAATTCCTCTCTGAAGTATGCAATGCCTGGGTGGCATTGATCACAGCTTTCTGTCTGTTCACAACCCAGCACTAGGCACTTCTATTTTTAAAATAATTGTATGCCTCCAAGGATCCGCTTGCTGCAGTGCTCAGAAGTTAAAACCACAGCCCAAGGAAGTTCAGACCCCCAATCAGTTGCTTATTAAGAAAGATGCCTTTTGGCTTGGATTTGTTGTTTCCCTGAGTATAGCCAGCCTGCAGCTGCTAGAGGCAGCACGAATTTCCTGGGTATTCAGTGGTGTAGTCACTCCAACCTGGTTTGAATGGCAGGTCTGGTTCTGTCTCCAGTGAAATGCAAGCAGGTGGGAGGAAAAATTGTGATGGATTGCAGACTTTCCCTGCAAAGATGAATGCTCTTGTCTGAGTATCAGAGGGGTAGCCGTGTTAGTCTGAATCTGTAAAAAGCAACAGAGGGTCCTGTGGCACCTTTAAGACTAACAGAAGTATTGCAGTATAAGCTTTCGTGGGTGAATGCCCACTTCATCAGATGCAAGTAATGGAAATTTGCATAATGGAACATCGCTTGCCTCATAACCTAAGTCATGCAGAACGCAATGCCATCCACAGCCTCAGAAACCACCCTGACATTATCATCAAAGAGGCTGATAAATGAGGTGCTGTTGTCATCATGAACAGGTCTGACTACCAGAAGGAGGCTGCCAGACAACTCTCGAATACCAAATTCTACAGGCCACTTTCCTCAGATCCCACTGAGGAATACACTAAGAAACTGCACCATCTACTCAGGACACTCCCTACACTAACACCAGAACAAATCAACATACCCTTAGAGCCCCAACCGGGGTTATTCTATCTACTACCCAAGATCCACAAACCTGGAAATCCTTGACGCCCCATCATCTCGGACATTGGTACTCTCACTGAAGGACTGTCTGGATATGTGGACTCCCTACTCAGACCCTACGCCACCAGCACTCCCAGCTATCTCCATGACACCACTGATTTCCTGAGAAAACTACAATGCATTGGTGACCTCCCAGAAAACACCATCCTAGCCACCATGGATGTAGAGGCTCTCTACACAAACATCCCACGCACAGATGGAATACAAGTTGTCAGGAACAGTATCCCTGATGATGACACAGCACAAGTTGTTGCTGAGCTCTGTGACTTTATCCTCACGCACAATTATTTCAAATTTGGTGACAACATATACCTCCAGACCAGTGGCACCGCCATGGGCACCCGCATGGCCCCACAATATGCCAACATTTTTATGGCTGACCTGGAACAACGCTTCCTCAGCTCTCGTCCACTCACGCCGCTTCTCTACGTACGCTACATTGATGACATCTTCATCATCTGGACCTATGGGAAGGAGACCCTGGAAGAATTCCACCATGATTTCAACAACTTCCACCGCACCATCAACCTCAGCCTGGACCAATCTACATGGAAGGTCCACTTCATAGACACCACCATACAAATAAGCGATGGCCACACTAACACCACCCTATACCAAAAACCCACCGACCGCTACGCCTACCTTCATGCCTCCAGCTTCCACCCCGGTAATACCACACGATCCATTGTCTACAGCCAAGCTCTGAGGTACAATTGCATCTGCTCCAACCCCTCAGACAGAGACCAACACCTACAAGATCTTCACCAAGCATTCTCAAAACTACGATACCCACACAAGGAAATAAAGAAACAAATCAACAGAGCCAGACGTGTACCCAGAAGCCTCCTGCTACAAGACAGGCCCAAAAAAGAAACCAACAGAGCTCCACTGGCCATCACCTACAGTCCTCAGCTTAAACCTCTCCAACGCATCATCAGTGATCTACAACCCATCCTGGACAATGATCCCTCACTTTCACAGACCTTGGGAGGCAGGCCAGTCCTCGCCCACAGACAACCCGCCAACCTTAAGCATATTCTCACTAGCAATCACGCATCGCACCATAACAACTCTAACTCAGGAACCAACCCATGCAACAAACCTCGATGCCAACTCAGCCCACATATCTACACCAGAAACACCATCACAAGACCTAACCAGATCAGCTACAACATCACCGGCTCATTCACCTGCACGTCCACCAATGTTATATATGCCATCATATGCCAGCAATGCCCCTCTGCTATGTACATTGGCCAAACTGGACAGTCACTACGCAAGAGGATAAATGGACACAAGTCAGATATCAGGAATGGCAATATACAAAAACCTGTAGGAGAACACTTCAACCTCCCTGGCCACACAATAGCAGATGTAAAGGTAGCCATCTTACAGCAAAAAAACTTCAGGACCAGACTCCAAAGAGAAACTGTTGAGCTCCAGTTCATTTGCAAATTTGACACCATCAGATCAGGATTAAACAAAGACTGAATGGCTATCCAACTACAGAAGCAGTTTCTCCTCCCTTGGTGTTCACACCTCAACTGCTAGCAGAGCACCTCACCCCCCCCTGATTGAACTAACCTCGTTATCTCCATACTGATTTATACCTGCCCTGCCTCTGGAAATTTCCATTACTTGCGTCTGATGAAGTGGGCATTCACCCACGAAAGCTTATGCTCCAATACTTCTGTTAGTCTTAAAGGTGCCACAGGACCCTCTGTTGCTTGTCTGAGTATTTATTGACTCCTTTTTGCTATTCATTGAGCATTCAGATAGTGTCAGAAGCAGCAAATGTCAGTAGATTATGAACAATTATTGTGTTACTATGAGTCTGATTCAGGCTGCCATGTATTATAAAATGACAAAGTATTTTTACATCCACAGCCAAGAAATCAAATAACACATTTCTAGAGTGAACATAGCGGATAAGAGATAATTTAATCTCATGCTTCATTAGTTTATCCATTGTATGAAACAGATAACATATGCACGAGAAAACACAAAACATGATCTTTTGTTTCTGGCCATTTGTTTAAATAAATGTGTGTGGGGGGTGGGGAGCTGTAACTTTACTACACAATTAAGTCAACAGAAATTCATTATTTTATTATTATAAAGAATTGCTGCCTTGCTAGCTGAGCAGTGTAATCAGTTCCCATCATCATGAAGTCTTCTTTAGGGCATTCTCCCTCGAATGGCACAATTTCACATTGCTTTCCTATGCAGGGCAATGCCAGACTGGCTGGGCCATACAGTAGTGCTGAAGTTCCATTCTTCCCAATGGAATATTCCACTGAAATAGATAGAGCAGGTAGTTCCCTAATTTGCCACCACCACTCAGTGTGGAAATCGGGCTTTGACACAAATGGCGCTATATTTCAGATTGTGGAAGGGAGCTAAGGATTTAATAAAGCAGCTCAGTGTTTCAGTTCATACCACAGGCTTTACCATTTACACGAAGTCACACTGGAGTTTTCACCATCTGCACTAAATAATATTTCAGACACACTAGAGACTCTGTATACCTTGGAACTGCACCAGTGATGAACTGTCAGTTCCATTCCCCGCACCCCTACCCCCGTCATCCACTTTCCCATCTAATCATGCCCCAAGGCAGTTGCAGCCTGTTCTTTTTTCAGCTCACTTTCGCTTTTCTGGTCTGTCATTTCTCTCTCTCTCTCTTGTTTTCTGCAAAAACCAATGGATAGGAGTCGGAAGTCGGGTTCTATTTCTGGATCTGCCAAGGATTCATTGTGCCACCTTGATCAAGTCACCTGGGCCAAAATCTTCAAGTTTGGATGCTCAAAATTAGGCACCTAAATAAAAACCAACATTTTCAGGTTTGACCTTAAGTTCTTGGTATCTCAGTTTGCTCGTGGAACATGGCGATGATACTGTAAAACTGAGGATAAAAATCTATGGATAAAACTACCATTAGTGCTAAGTATTAATTATTACTATTACTATTACCCTCTTCTCCTTTCTCTTTCCCACACTGTTCCCCTGAGTGTTCTGTCTGCCATCTTTCTGGCAGACAGAAGCAAGCAGCTGTAGCACGGCTCTGCTAAGGGAGGTGATCTGCCCTTTCTTTCAAGCACTTGCTGTACCACCCTAAATTAAATGACCAGTTTGTTAGACCCTGTGTTACCTGGGGGATTTCATTCACTGTTTCACGGCTATGGCTCCAAAACATCCACGCAGCTCCGGGAGGTGGCGGTGATGGAATTCAAATTCAATAAGCAGCTGCCAAAATCCTGGAGAAAATCTCTTGAGTTCTGCTGCTAGTGCCTTAGGGGAGGAGCTGACTCACCGGAGCTCTCCTGCTGCAGGGTGTCAGAGCCCACTAAGGGCGTATTGCAGCCCACTTCTGTGTGTGATATCAGTTTGCCCCAAGATGTTTCCTTGCACATACAATTAAGGCACGTGAAGAGAAAACTCTCTCTCTATGTGCCTCACAGTCTTTGATATATTTATCCTCACAACACTCCTGCAAGGTAGGAAAATGCTCTTATCTCCATTTTACAGATGGGGAACTGATGCAGAGAGAGAGAGTAATGGCAAGATTTGTAAAGGTAATTAGGTGCCCAAAGATGCAGCTAGCCCCCAAAGGGATTTTCAAAAGCACCTAGATGACAAATTCCCACCGGGGCCTGTCTGCATATCTAGGTAGTTTAATACTTTTAAAAATCTGGTCCTAAATGATCTACCCAAGAAATCTGAGGTGAAGCAAAGACTTGAACCCTGGTCCCAGGCTGGTAGCCTATCTACTGGACCATCCACTTCGTTTTCTAAACTAGAGGACAAGATTTTTTGAAAATTTAAGAGCAAGAATAAAATATAAAATTAAAATGTTTCTGGAGGTAGCAAATGCAGTTGAAATTACCAGGCAATTTCCAGCTGCTGTGTAGTTGACGCTGGAAAACCAAACCAAACCAAAATAAAAAACCTCTTGGTACTTGGTATTTAAAAAGAAGTATCTGCTATAGAAGAGCACATGGGAGGCCAGAGGTGACATGTACCTGATAGTGGGGGATGGGGGAGGGACAACGTAAAGGGTCTGGAGAGCATATGACAGTCTCATGTGTCGCCTCTGGGTGCAGGAACCTTCCAATCCCACCTCCCTGGACCAGGGCAGCCAATCCTGACAGCTCCTGGCGGACGGGGGCCACAGGAACGGGGAACACATGCCACCAGGCAAGCCCCAGCTCCAGGCGGGGAACTCACAGCAATAAAGTTTCTCCCCGGAGCTCCCATGCCCTTGCAGACACCTCAGTGGGGGGAGGGGTGTAGGCAATACCCCTAAGGCCTGGTCTACACTACGAGTTTAGGTCGACTTTAGCCGCGTTAAATCAAATTAAGCCTGGACACGTTCACACGACGAGCCCTTTCTTTCGACTTAAAGGGCCCTTTAAACCGGTTTCTTTACTCCACCTCCGACGAGGGGATTAGCGATAAAATCGGCCTTAGGGGGTCGGAATTGGGGTAGTGTGGACGGAATTCAACGTTATTGGCCTCCGGGAGCTATCCCACAGTGCTTCATTGTGACTGCTCTGGACAGCACTCTCAACTCAGATGCACTGGCCAGGTAGACAGGAAAAGCCCCGCGAACGTTTGAATTTCATTTCCTGTTTGCTCAGCGTGGAGAGCACAGGTGACCATGCAGAGCTCATCAGCACAGGTAACCATGATGGAGTCCCAGGATCGCAAAAGAGCTCCAGCATGGACAGCATGGACAGAACGGGAGGTACGGGATCTGCTCGCCATATGGGGAGACGAATCTGCTCGCCATATGGGGAGACGAATTACTGCAGCCACCGCTACCCCAACCGTGTGCTATGACTCCCTCACTGGAGAAACACACAGGGAAGCGGGTTCGGGGTACGAGGAAGATGAGGATGGAGAAAATGTAGATAGCTCACAGCCGCAAGGAAGCGGAGAAACCGGTTTCCCCAACAGCCAGGATATGTTTATCACCCTGGACCTGGAACCAGTAACCCCCGAACTCACCCAAGGCGTGCTCCCAGACCCTGAGGGCACACAGGGGACCTCTGGTGAGTGTACCTTTGTAAATATTACACGTGGTTTAAAAGCAAGCGTGTTTAATGATTAATGATTAATTTGCCCTGGCAATCGCGGCCAGTACAGCTACTGGAAAAGTCTGTTAACGTGTATGGGGATGGAGCGGAAATCCTCCAGGGACATCTCCAGAAAACTCTCCTGGATGTACTCCCAAAGCCTTTGCAAAAGGTTTCTGGGGAGGGCTGCCTTATCCCGTCCGCCATGGTAGGACACTTTATCACGCCAGGCCAGTGGCACGTAGTCTGGAATCATTGCATAACAAAGCATGGCAGCGTATGGTCCCGGTGTTTGCTGGCATGCAGACAACATCCATTCCTTATCGCTCTTTGTTATCCTCAGGAGAGTGATATCATTCACGGTCACCTGGTTGAAATGGGGCAATTTTATTAAGGGGACATTCAGAGGTGCCCGTTCCTGCTCTGCTGAACAGAAATATTCCCCGCTGTTAGCCACGCGGTGGGGGGGAGGGGTGAAGTGATCATCCCAGAGAATTGGATGTGTGGGGGAGGGGAGTTAGTTGGGTTTGTGCTGCATGTTAACCCTGAAACCGCAGCCCCTCCTTTTACATTGCAAATCCATTTTAAATGGCCAACCCAACGGGTGCTTGGTATGGGAAATGAGAGCACTACTGTTTGAAACCATTCCCACATGTTAAGAAGGTTAAAAAAGCCAAAAGACTGTGTCTTACCATGGCTGCCTGCAAGCTGAAATCTGTGGCCTGGCACTGCGTGAGTGATCTCTCACACCAAACCGGCAGGCCCTCAATATAAGAGGAAAAATGCGACCTTGTAACGAAAGCACATGTGCTGTGTAATGTGAACAGCAAAATTTAACGTGAAAGAGTGTACCCATTGTTCTCTAAAATGTGTCTTTTTTAACCACCTCTCCCTTCTCCTCCACCAGCTGCAAATGTTTCTCCTTCGCAGAGGCTAGTGAAGATTAGAAAGAGAAAACATAGGACGCGTGATGACATGTTCATAGAGCTACAGATGTCCTCCCACGCTGACAGAGCACAGAAGAATGTGTGGAGGCAGTCAATGACTGATTACAGAAAAGCACAATATGAACGAGAGGAGAGGTGGCGGGCTGAATCGCGGGATGAACAGAGCAAGTTGCGGGCTGAAGATGATAGGTGGCGTCAGCTTGCAGACAGAAGGCAAGAGTCGATGCTCCGGCTGCTGGAGCATCAAACTGATATGCTCGAGCGTATGGTTGAGCTGCAGGAAAGGCAGCAGGAGCAGAGACCGCCGCTATAGCCCCTGTGTAACCAACAGCCCTCCTCCCCAAGTTCCATAGCCTCCTCACCCAGACGCCCAAGAACACGGTGGGGGGGCCTCCGGCCACCCAGTCACTCCACCCCAGATGATTGCCCGAGCATCAGAAGGCTGGCCTTCAATAAGAGTTAAAGTTTTAAACTGCAGTGTGTCCTGTTCCTTCCCTCCTCCCCCACCCATCCCGGGCTACCTTTGCAATTATCCTCCTAGTTGTGTGATGAATTAATAAATAATGCATGAATGTGAAGTAACAATGACTTTATTGCCTCTGCAAGCGGTGCTCAAAGGGGGAAGGGGAGGGTGGGGTGGTTGGCTTACAGGGAAGTAGAGTGAACCGGGTCGGGGGGGGGGAGGGTTCATCAAGGAGAAACAAACAGAAGTTTCACACCGTAGCCTGGCCAGTCACGAAACTCGTTTTCAAAGCTTCTCTGATGTGCACCGCGCCATGCTGTGCTCCTCTAACCGCCCTGGTGTCTGGCTGCGCATAACCAGCGGCCAGGCGATTTGCCTCAACCTCCCACCCCGCCATAAATGTCTCCCCCTTACTCTCACAGATATTGTGGAGCGCACAGCAAGCAGCAATAACAATGGGGATATTCTTTTCGCTGAGGTCTGAGCGAGTCAGTAAGCTGCGCCAGCGCGCTTTTAAACGTCCAAATGCACATTCCACCACCATTCGGCACTTGCTCAGCCTGTAGTTGAACAGGTCCTGACTCCTGCCCAGGCTGCCTGTGTACGGCTTCATGAGCCATGGCATTAAGGGGTAGGCTGGGTCCCCAAGGATCACGATAGGCATTTCAACATCCCCAACGGTTATTTTCTGGTCCGGGAAGAAAGTCCCTTCCTCCAGCTTTCGAAACAGAGCAGAGTGCCTGAAGACGCGAGCATCATGTACCTTTCCCGGCCATCCCATGTTGATGTTGGTGAAATGTCCCTTGTGATCCACCAGGGCTTGCAGCAGCATTGAAAAGTACCCCTTGCGGTTTATGTACTCGGTGGCTTGGTGCTCCGGTGCCAAGATAGGGATATGGGTTCCGTCTATGGCCCCACCACAGTTTGGGAATCCCATTGCAGCAAAGCCTTCCACTATGGCCTGCACGTTTCCCAGAGTCACTACCCTTGATATCACCAGGTCTTTCATTGCCCTGGCAACTTGGATCACAGCAGCCCCCACAGTAGATTTGCCCACTCCAAATTGATTCCCGACTGACCGGTAGCTGTCTGGCGTTGCAAGCTTCCACAGGGCTATCGCCTCTCGCTTCTCAACTGTGAGGGCTGCTCTCATCTTGGTATTCTGGCGCTTCAGGGCAGGGGAAAGCAAGTCACAAAGTTCCATGAAAGTGCCCTTACGCATGCGAAAGTTTTGCAGCCACTGGGAATCGTCCCACACCTGCAGCACGATGCGGTCCCACCAGTCTGTGCTTGTTTCCCAGGCCCAGAATCGGTGTTCCACGGCATGAACCTGCCCCAGTAACACCATGATTTCCACATTGCTGGGGCCTGTGCCTTGTGAGAGGTCTATGTCCATGTCAATTTCCTCATCACTCTCATCGCCGCGCTGCAATCGCCTCCTCGGCTGGTCCTGGTTGTGCTTTGGCATGTTCTGGTTCTGCATATACTTCAGGACAATGCGTGTGCTGTTCATAGTGCTCATAATTGCCGCAGTGATCTGAGCGGGCTCCATGATCCCAGTGCTAGCTATGGCGTCTGGTCTGAAAAAAGGCGCGAAACTAGTATCTGACGGACCAGGGGAGGGAGGGGCGAGTGACGACATGGTGTACAGGTACAGGGAATTAAAATCAACAAAGGTGGCTGTGCATCAGGGAGAAACACAAACAACTGTCACACAGAATGCCCCCCCCAAAGATTGAACTCAAAAGCCAGGGTTTAGCAGGCCGTTGATTTAACGGAGGGAAGGGGAAGCAAATGAATACAGAACAAATCTATTTTTTACATCTTAAGATGACGGTGCAGCATGACTGATAGCCCTCGGCATCTTCTGGGTGCTTCGCAGCAAATACTGGGCGCTTGGCAGTTACTGTACTAAGACTAATAGTCACATTTTTCCTGTATGATGACGATGGCCTTCAGGCCTATTGCACGATCTGCTGCTCAGGGAAGACTCTGCTAATGTGCGATGATCCAACTTGTAATAGGATGGTTACCAGTTGTAATACACCATCTACTGCCAAAAGGCAAAAGGCTGGTGCAATGCAGCCCTACAGCTGCCAGCACCCAGATCGCCGATGAAGGCTACCAGTCATGCTGCACCATCTACCGCCAAAAGGCAGTTAGCTGCTGCTGCTGTGTAGCAATGCAGTCCCACGTCTGCCGGCACCCAGATGACATATGGTGACGGTGAGCTGAGCTGAGCGGGCTCCATGCTTGCCGTGGTATGTTGTCTGCACAGGTAACCCAGGTAAAAAGGCACGAATCTATTGTCTGCCGTTGCTCTGACGGAGGGGGAGGGGCCTGACGACATGTACCCAGAACCTCCCGCGACACTGTTTTGCATCATTCGGGCATTGGGATCTCAACCCAGAATTCCAATGGGCGGCGGAGACTGCGGGAACTGTGGGATAGCTACCCATAGTGCAATGCTCCGGAAGTCAACGCTAGCCTCGGTACTGTGGACGCGGTCCGCCGACTAGAGCACTTAGAGCATTTTATGTGGGGACACACACAATCGGCTGTATACAACCGATTTCTATAAAACCGGCTTCTATTAATTCGACCTAATTTCGTAGTGTAGACATACCCTAAGTCTGGCTGAGCACAGGGAACTGGCTCCTGGCACTTTCCACAGAGATTCCCCCGCCCTGAGCCTGGCGCAGGGCCGCTGCCCTCTCCCCGCCCTGCCAGGGTTACCTGACGCATGGGCCGCTGCCGCTGCCTCTCCAGCCGAGCTCCCACAGGCACCTTCACCCAGCTGGAGAAGCGGCTCCTTCCCGCCCGGGCCCGGCTGCCGGGGAGAAGAAGGGCTGAGCAAGCTGGAAACATGCTGTGGGGGTGGGAGTAGTGTAGGGGCGCAGCACGAGAAGGACAGAGTCTTTTGGCAGGCTGAGTGGGAGCGGGAGCGGCCCACTGACCTGCAGTGAAGGGCTGGGAGCTGGAGGGGGAGCAGCCCTGGGTGCATTAGGCTTGTGTGGCATCATGCAGCACCCAGCCATTTCGGCCATGAGCTCTTTGTGGGGCCATGGGGTCGGTTTGCTCTGAGCCTTGCAAGGGCAGCTCAGCGCTTGCAGAAATCTGGGGGGGCATGTGACCCCCCCACCGCAAACTCGCCCTTCCCCCACGTCACCTTTATGGGAGGCAGCCTTTGTTTGGCCAGGCTTTGGTTTTTAAGTGTAATGGCTCTTTATAAGTGCCAACAAAGTGGTTCCTGGTAAATTCCCAATTGCCACTCCAAGATCAAACCCACTGGCATCCAGAGCCGGTGCTACCGTTTAGGCAAACTAGGCGGTTGCCTAGGGCGCCAAGATTTGGGGGCACCAAAAAGCGTTGCCCCCAATTTTTTTTACATCATTCCTACACCCCCTCCCCGAGCGCGCAGTCGCTGCTCCACTTCTCCCGCCTCCCAGGCTTGCAGCGCCAATCAGCTGTTTGACACTGCAAGCCTGGGAGGGGAGGAGAATAAGAGCGGGGGCAGCGTGCTCGGGGAGGAGGCGGAGCAGAGGTTAGCTGGGGTGGGGGGCTGCCGCACGACTCCCCGGGCCAGGGGGGGAGCTGCCGCAGGGGAGCCTGGGTGGGGGAGCTGCCGCAGAGCTCCCCACCCCAGCTCATCTCTGCTACGCCCCCTCCCCGAGTATGCCATCACTGCTCCACTTCTCCCGCCTCCCAGGCTTGCGGCGCCAATTAGCTGGGGTGGGGAGCTGCCGCATGGCTCCCCGGGGGGGGAGCTGCTGCGGGGGGGGGGGGGTGCCTCAGGGCAGGGGGGGAAGCTGCCGTGCGGGGAGACACCTCAGGGCGGGCGGGGGGGCTGGGAGCTGCCGCAGGGCTGGGGGGGGAAGCTGCTGCGGGGAGGCGTCTCAAGGCAGAAGGGGGGGCGGGGAGCTGCCGCAGGACTGGGGGGGGTGCAAGGTGGAAGTTTCGCCTTGGGCGCGAAACTTCCTTGCACCGGCCCTGCTGGCATCCCCTCAAAATGGTACGAAGAACTCCGCCTGTATTTTTGGCGTGAAAGCTCAGATATTATCACACATGTCAACACTAACACACTGTTTAACAACAAACATTAAAGAGGGAAAAGAACCTGATCTTTTATCTGAAGCAGCGTGCACAAGTTTTTGAATAAAGTGCCTCTGACTCAAAGACGATGACAAAGACTTTATTTTCTTCATTCTGAACTCTCTCAAATCACTGCTTATGGAGCTGTCTTCTTTTCCAGCAAAGCTCTGTGTGATTTTCAAATGGATTAAATACCTTTGCTCTGCCACTGATAAAGCCAAAAGATTTTTTTTCATTCCAAGTTAAACCCTTGCAGATTTGGATATAACTTCCATTGAGGATATAATAACTTTTTGCATAATAGGTTAATCTGTTTCAGTATAGATAGCTTTTCTGTTAGCATTAAATGATTTGTTTTTAGATAGGTTCTCCCCCTGTTTTTGCTTTTTCTGTTTGAAGATGTAAAATAATTCAATTTTGAAGCCTAACCTTATTTGACTTTTATGATTGCTCTAATGTCAATAATAGCTGTGTAGTTAAACTCTGGTAATTACTGCTTGAATCTCTTTCTTTCCTACTCCAGCTGAGGGTTTGCTTAGGTTGTCCAGCATCTTTTTCTTTGCTTAGCATTCTCCCTTCCTTTCTAAAGAATATTGTGCTATGCCGGAAAGAATCTGAAGCCCAGTGATAGAACAAAGGGGTAGAAGAATTTACTTAAGGGAGAGAGAATTTCATTTTCTAATGCTATCCTTCCAAACCAGCCTCACATTCCCACTGTAAGTAGGTTGCTTATCAGTAACTGAAGTTCTCTGAATAGATTGTCTATACGATCTCCTTCTTTGTAGATGGCTTTCCAGAAAGCCAGACAGGAAGGGCAGAGCTCCTCTTTATAACCTGAGGCCCCAGTTCTCCACTGTAGTCACTAACACCTTTGCTATGTGGGTGTAAAAATCTGCCATTCTGTCTGGGTAAGGCAGGGGTGAGTCAAGCCCTCAGGCAGGGCCGGCTCTAGCTTTTTTGCTGCCCCAAGCAGCAAAAAAAAGCGCCGCCCCCCGAACCCCCCAGCCGAGCGCCGCCAGAACCCCCCGCCGAGCGCCGCCCCCCCGCCGAGCGCCGCCAGAACCCCCCCAGAGCGCTGCCCCCCCCGCCGAGCGCCGCCGGAACCCCCCTCCAGCGCTGCGCCAGCGCCGCCCCCCCGACGAGCGCCGCAGGCCGGAGCCTGCCTCCCGTGCCGAGTGCCGCCAGAACCCGCCCCCCCCAGCCCCGCGCTGCCCCCCCCCGCCGAGCGCTGCGCAGCGCAGCGCCGCCAGAGCCCGCCCCCCGCCGAGAGCCGCCGGAACACCCCCCAGCGCCGCCGGAGCCCGCCCCCGCCCCCCGCCGAGAGCCACCGGAACGCCCCCCCCCCCCCGCGCCACCAGAGCCCGCCCCCCGCCGAGAGCCGCCGGAACACCCCCCAGCGCCGCCGGAGCCCGCCCCCGCCCCCCGCCGAGAGCCACCGGAACGCCCCCCCCCCCCGCGCCACCAGAGCCCGCCCCCCGCCGAGAGCCGCCGGAATGCCCCCCAGCGCCGCCGGAGCCCGCCTTCGCCCCCCGCCGAGAGCCGCCGGAACGCCCCCTCCTCCCCGGGAATGCTGCGCCGCGCTCCCCCCACCGCCCCTTACCAGGTGCCGCCCCAAGCATGTGCTTGGGTGCCTGGTGCCTGGAGCCGGCCCTGCCCTCAGGCCTGGTCCACACAACAAAATTAGGTCAATGTAAGTTGTCTTGTGTTGACTTACTTGTGAACGTCTCTACTTGCAAAATTGTATCTGGCAGACATAAGATCCTCATTACAGTGATGCAATAAAACCACCTCCCCAAATGGTGTAAAGCCAAGGTCAACCTACTGAAGTCACTACAATGCAAATGTTGATGCTGCTTGACACGTGTCGACCTTAACACTTCTCCATCAGCTGTCCCACAATGTCCCATTTCCTGTGACAGTGACTGATCTGGTCACAATTACACTCCACTGCCCATGGGTTACAGATTGCAGAAGCCAACCCCCACCCTAAAAAATCCCCATGTGTTTGTGAAATGCATTCTCCTGATTGCCCACCTTGGCAGCACACCTAGCAGTACTCTCTTGTTGTGTGCAACCACCCAGCTGATCGTGCCAGCCCTACACTGTAGATGCGCTCCCTACCTGGAGTAGCTAGGAAGTACTAGATCTCCTGGGCCTGTGTAAAGAAGAGGTTGTGCCAGCACAGCTACAGACCAGCAGTAGAAACGTGGACATCTACACGTAGATTGACCAAGGAATGTAAGCAAAGGGGGCACAATGTGGATTAGCAGCAATGCCACATGAAAGTGAAGGAACTTCACCAGGGATACCACAAGGCCAGGAAGTGCAATAATTGATCTGATGCTGCGCCACAGACCTGCCACTTCTACAACGAGATGCATGCCATACTTGGTGGAAACCCCACTAGCATCCTGCAGACCACTGTTGTACGGGGAGACTTTGGCAAAGTGCTTGAAATACTATGGTTTATTGTTAAAGGCGGCCTAGTCAGCAAGCTGTCCATTGGCCATTCAGCAATCTCAGCTTGACCAAGGCAGGAGGGGAGGGGAGTTTTGGGTGCCACAGAAAGGGCAGCTTGACCCCGCGTCCTTCCTGATAAGAATTGTGTTGAAGTTGCTGATACATGCATTTTAAAAGAGCAGGATGTACCCTTAGGAATGTCTATTGGGGTCTCAAGGCTGCAGACTCTGGAAAAACCCACACCTGGTTAATTAATAATCGGAAGGAGCCTCTTGCTTGATCATTGAAATTGCTTACTTAACAAGGTTTCTTTAAGGGACATGTCATTCTATTACTAATGTATAAATAAAGGGAAAAAGCTTGAGATAGTGAGACTCGTTTGGGAACTCTTCAGGACTGGTCTCGCCCTCTGGATGCATCTTATGTTACCCACCGGCAGACGGGCTGCCACTGTGCCACTCAAGAGCCACACTCAGCGTTGGTAATTATCCAGGGTTGGGGGTGTTTTACTAATCTTGTTGCGGACGTGTGTAAGTGCTTGAGACTAAGTAAAGATTTAGCTTTAAGTGAAAGCACTCTCGTGTTGTCCTGTTTGTGCCAGCCATCTATCGGTCGGACGGCCGTGTCTCCCCTGATTTATTTCCTGACACCTCCTCGCACAGCGTAAAAGTTACCAAGAGCTTTGGGTTGCAAGAACCCTGGGTAACACTGTGGGTACCTTGAAGGAGCCCGAGACAGAGACCCCTGCTGTGAACAGTGAAAAGGAGGAAAAAGGGGAAAAGCAGTGGGGAGGGGATCCAGTCATGCAGCGAGCCAAGACCTGTTTGAGATTCTGCCACAGTCTAGCCAATCCTGTAAGGTTAGGGTGACCAGATGTCCCGATTTTATAGGGACAGTACCGATATTTGAGGCTTTTTCTTGTATAGAAGCCTATTACCCCCCACCCCCGTCCCGATTTTTCATACTTGCTGTCTGGTCACCCTATGTAAGGTGAACATGGATGAACCTGCTTAAGGGGAAGGGACGTTGGGTAAGTGTATGTGTGCATTTTTCCTTACAATGTTTAAATATAAAGATGGTTCTTGGCCCATGCCCAAGTTAAGCAGACACAGATGTGGACTATTCATTGTTATACTGTATTTGTACAAGAAGAGATGAAAGTACAACAAACAGAGGTAGAGTTGGCATCTGCTTTTCATTCCCCTGTTGGGTTAGGCAGTGGGAAGAAGCATATGGAGCAGAGTATTTATGTATGCGGTGATGTCCCTTTTATCTTTCTGAGAGATCTCGATTAAACTTTCATGGAGATACTCTGCAGTCCTTTCCTGAAGGTTTTGAGGGATGGTAACCTTATGTCTTCCTCCCTGGTAGGATACTTTCCTATGCCACTCTGTGGTAAGTTTGGCTGTCACCTAGGGTGACCAGACAGCAAGTGTGAAAAATCGGGACAGGGGGTGGGGGGTAATAGACGCCTATATAAGACAAAGCCCCAAATATCGGGACTGTCCCTATAAAATTGGGACATCTGGTCACCCTACTGTCACCACTGCAATAAACAGGCAGCAGCATATGGGTCCAGGCAGCTTCCAAACACCAGTAGCAGCTGTGCTCTCTGTACCTTTGTGACTCTCAGGAGTGAGATATCATCTAAAATCACCACTGCTTGTGGAAAATAGTTCCAATATTCAGTGCCATTGCCCTATGCTCATAGCTTTGAAATAGGGACCAAAATTGAATAGGTTCATGCAACAGAACATCCTCCACCCGGCCCCTTGCAGGCCTTACTCACCACAGCTGCGGCTGGAGCGCAGTGCTGTGCCAAGGCTCTCCATAGCTGATGTGTCAGTAAGCATTTCTTATTAAAAAGTGTTTATGGGAATAAGGGAAGGGTGTTTTGAAGATTATCTTTCCCTTTCTCTTGTGACCGTAAATCCAGTGGTACATCTTTCTGTTTTTATCAGCCTATGGTGGCCTTGAAGGGTGCCCCCTCCACACCTGCAGCACGACTGACCCTGATGAGGAAGAGAAAAAAGAGGACTAAGGAAGACATGTTCTGCAAGATTCTGCAAGCCAGTACTGCATTTCACTCTGAACAAAGGACTTGGAAGGCCAGTATGACAGATGGCATGGAGAAAGACAGAGGACAGAAAACAGGTCCAGGAGCCCCCGCAAGACAAGGAGAAGGAGATGCACCAGGATATAATCTGTCTTCTTAGGCAGCAAACCCAAATGCTGCAGACCCTAGTTGACCTACAGATCCAAAAATCCCAAACTCTCTACCCTTTTCAGTCCTAGGAAAACTCCATGGTTGCTGCTTCCTATGTGCCATAACATATCACATGGTATCACTGAATCACATCAGCACCCCTATCACTCTACTCTGAATGACAGCAAGAACCCCCCCCCCCCCCCGCTTCACATGCACTGGCCTGTGAGAACCATGGTTGGTGTATGTGTAGTTACAAAAGACTATTTGTGGATTCAGATTGTTACCAGAGAAAATCACGTAGCCTCTGTTTTGCATTTCTGATCTCCATTCTGAATAAACAAAAATCATTCGATGCTTAGATGGATGCTGAGACCCTGAACATGCTCAGTAAAAATTTAGGATTTCTTTAAAAAGGTGCCTGGGCAAAGAGCCAAGTGGATGTGGGTGTGGCTCGTCAGAATCACAGCACTGAGATGAAGGACAGCAGTGAACATGTGCAAGATTGGCAACTATTGATCATGTGCAGTAAGGGGTGACTGAGAGGTCAGTCAGTTAAGACTCTACTGGTCAGAATCCACTCCTACCAGTCACAACTTGTTTTAAAGGTCAGAGCTGTCAATCAGAATTCTGAGGTAATGGTCAAGACTGAGCATGTGTGAGTGAGGTAAATATAACTAAGAATAGGAAGCTATAATAAAAAAAAGATCTACACTGTAGCATAAAAGGCCAGCTGACAGCAGCATTTTTGGAGTTCAGAGGCTGTATCTGAGAAGAAGAGAGCCGTACAGGGAGAGCCAGGAAGCCAACAAGAATCCCCGCGGCCTGCTGCTTCCCGCAGCTCCCATTGGCCAGGAATGGCGAACTGCGGCCACTAGGAGCTGCGGGCGGCCGTGCCTGTGGATGGTCAATATAAACAAACTGTCTTGCGGTCCGCCAGTGGATTATCCTGATGGGCTGCAGGTTGCCCACCACTGTCCTGGAGCAGTAATTGAAGGGTCCTAAGGGAAAGGGAACCTGATTGAAAGGGAGGTAGCAAACCGTCACTGAAGAACAAAATATGAAGGGGATGTTAGTAGCACAGTCCCTGTTTATGTTTATACCCGCTGCTGACATTACTGATCCTCTAGCTGCTGTTGATGCCCTGTGTGGATTGGTAGGAGGGAGAAAATAATAGGATCAGTGGTATAAGAGGCGGTGAGGTTTATCATAAGTGACTGAGTAACTGCAATTAGGTCCCGTGGAGACCACAAGCAGTTTAGTTGGATGGACGATCGTAGCCCAAGTAAGAATTGGTGGCATAAGAGGCAAAGTAGGTTGCTGATGAGCCGACATCCTTATCACAAGACAATTATAGCCATAGCACAGTCCTGTAAGTGAGAGAGGATATAATCCAGGGTTGCAACCTGTGTTCCTGCAATAGTCTGTGAGTTTCATTAAAGAATTTACAACTCAGGTGTGGCCGGGATTATGATAGCTGAGACCATTACCTGGCTTAGCGAGTAACATCAAAATGATGCAAAAGAAAAGCTAAGTAGCAGTTACAATTCAGAAATGATGTTAGGAAATGGGATACAGGATTTTGTTAAGCAAGAGGTAAAAGCTCCTTGGAAAGAAGGTGCTTCCACGGGACCTGGTGCTTATGGACAGTTGGGTTGGCACTGGGAGCAGTGGATTAAGCCTAATGGAAAAGGAATTTTTTCAGGAACTCCAATTAAAAATTAAAAGAAACAGGCTGCATTACAGAGGTTACAGATGGTAGCAATAGTTTTGGACTCCCTTACAGATAACTTTTGTACCTCCGTTTTTAACTTAATAGAGGAGAAAGAAGAAAGGGAAAAGGAGTTAATTAATTTGAAAGCAGAGGCAGACACCTTGAGAGCTGTTAATTTGACAAAGGCTGCTCAAATTGTTGCCTCACAGAAGGAGGTAGATAAAGGAAAAAGGGAAAGAGAGCATTTAACTGACGAGGTAACAGAATAGAAGCAAAAGGCATTAGATGGGTGAGCTACTGTAAGGGCTGTACTTACTGATGCAGGGAATAAGGCCTGGTCCACACTAACCCCCCACTTTGAAGTAAGATACGCAAATTCAGCTACGTTAATAACGTAGCTGAATTTGAAGTACCTTAGTTCAAACTTACCGCAGGTCCAGACACGGCAGGGAGGCTCCCCCGTCGATGCCGCATACTCCTCTCTCCGAGCTGGAGTACCGGCGTCGACGGCGAGCACTCCCGGGATCGATCCCAGAAGATCGATTGCTTACCGCCGGACCCGGAGGTAAGTGTAGACCTACCCTAAGAATAAAGAAGCAGGGAATGAAACGTAGATGTGAGATTTGTGCCTTAAAAACTGAGTTAAAAGTAAGCAAGGGAGTAATATCAGCAGTAAAATCTGGAGATAGTAATTGGATTAGTGGAGAAATAGAAACATATTATGATAATCCACCAGATTTGTATCCCCCTTGCTATGACTATTCTGAGGAGTTTCCTTTGGGTCCTGATGGTCCACTTAGGCTAGGTCTACACTACCCGCCTGAATCGGCGGGTAGAAATCGACCTCTCGGGGATCTATTTATCGCGTCCCATCGGGACGCGACAATCGATCCCCGAATCGACGCTCTTACTCCACCAGTGGAGGTGGGAGTAAGGGCTGTCGACAGAAAGCCGCAGAAGTCGATTTTGCCGCCGTCCTCACAGCGGGGTAAGTCGGCTGCGATACGTCGAATTCAGCTACGCTATTCACGTAGCTGAATTTGCATATCTTAAATCGACTCCCCCCTGTAGTGTAGATGTACCCTTAGAGAGCAATTAGAGGAGATGCAGTGACAGCCTCCTATAGCTCCAATAATTACTACCACAGTAACTAAGACAACTGCAAATGGTAATTAGGGTGGATGTGAGGAAAGGACAGAGGAGAGTCCATATACCCCAGAGCGGATTAGAGCATTGGGTAAATCTATGGGTGTTTTAAATAAGGATACAGTAATTGAGTGGTTAGCTAAAGTATCCAGCATGCTAGGACTAATAATGGTGGATGTCTCAGAAATGAAAAAAGAATGCATAAACTCGGATGATTTTGCTGGACTCCCTTATGAAATTCCGGTTGGGAGAGAAGAAGATAGCAATATCGTAGAAAGGAAGGTGTTAAAGTTTTTTTCCTAATGAGGATCCTGTTATATGGACCCATAGGGAAAAATAACAACCAGGGGAGAGACCAGAGCCATACACATCTAGGAAAAAGTTAGTATACAAACATTCTGTGTTAACTCAAGCACATGCAGCACTATATAATGTGCCACAGTTTAAAAGTGCATTGTTGCTAGGATTTAACCCAGTAATGAGAATGGCTATGGTTGCTGATGATCCTGGTCAGACTACTTTATGTGAAATAGAGGAGAAAGCAAAAAAAAAAATTATGTGAAATACAAGGGGAAACACTTCCACCCCCCTAAGAGAAAGTCTGACAAAGAATTAGTAGTAACTTTCTGTCATAATGGTCCCCAGGAAAAAAAGGATCAGCAAGGTAGACAGAATAGGGACAGAGAAAATAAGAAAGAAGGTAAAGGCAAAAATGTTGTCCACTATCAAAATAAGCAAAGAAAACCTGCAATGTGAGTCTAGGGATTAGATTAATGGGTTGCCTACTGAAGAATTGCTCCGAAAGTTGGTGAGTCATATGGAGACTGTACCTACAGCTCCCCCACCATCAAAAATTCAGAATAGGGAGACAGAGTGCTCCACATTTCCCCAGTGTCAGCACAGAATCATGCTGGCTTAGTGGCACATTTCGATCAAGATACTTGGGGATGACCCACAGTTTATGTGGAGTTTAATAAAGGAGCGTTCGGACAACAGATGTTGGTGGATACAGGTGCCACTTATTCTCTAATTCATATTAGGAACAAAAATGTATTTGGATTCCTTACAGCAGTAAAAATATTACAAGGATTTAATGAAACAGAAAGCAAAGTCCCATTCAGCCCTCCAATCCAATTTTGGGTATGAACAAAGCAGGGAACAGGGCAAGTTTATCTAATAGATTTAAATGATAATGGTATCATAGGAATGGGAGATCTCTTAGCACATCAAGTAATAGTTGATTTAGTAAATAAGCTATTATAGAAAATGCCCCCAGATCAAGTATACCCTGTAGCGAAACCGATTATTATTGAAGCTGGATGTAGGTTAGCTGCCCTTAAAGCTGCTGAGGATATAAAATGGCTTGAATGAAATATTAGAAATAGCTCAAAGGCATAAGAAAGTTTGGGCTACCAGTAAAATTGAGTGTGAAAAAAATTGAGGCAGAAGTTCTTATTACTGGACCAGATCCTCCACCTCAGAAACAGTATAAGTATCCTAAAGAAGCAGAAGCTAGTTTAACTGAAACTATAAAGGGACTATTAGATCAGGGAGTCATAGTAGAACACCAGAGTACAAATAAGGCAGCTATTTGGCCTGTTTTAAAAGCAGATGGAAAAACGTGGAGATTAACAGTTGATTTTAGACCACTTAATAAAGTAACTCCCATGGCAGCCCCAGTAGTAGTGAAATACCCAGAGGTAATAGCATCCAAGCAGAAGAAGCTACATGGTTTATAGTTCTGACTTTGTCAAATGCTTTTTTTTTTTTTTTGCCATTCCTTTTCATAAGGACTCCTGGTATAAGTTTGCATTCACATTCCAAGGATGAGTTTGTATTCACTAGAACGCCACAAGGTTTCCATAATTCCCCAGCTATTTGTCATATGCATGAAAATAAAATGTGGGATAGGATGCCTAACAGGGACAGCATTATTTCCTGTATGGATGATATCCTTATAAGTACTAAAACTAAGGAGAAAAATATGGAAATATTAGATCAAGTTTTGCAGAAAATAGAAGTAACAGGATACAAGATCAGTCCAGGGAAAGCCCACATTTGTCAACAGCAGGTAAATTATTTAGGAATTACATTGGGACAGAAAGGGAGGTCACTGGATAAACAGAGGGTAGAATTATTACAAAAATTACCAGCTCCCACAGATGTTTCTACCTTAAGATCCTTTTTGAGTATGACTAACTTTTCTAGGGATTGTATTGAAAAGTATGCAGAAAAGGCTGTTCCGTTGTACAAATTGCTTAAGAAAAACAGTGAATGGAAATGGAGACCAGAGCAGTGGGAGACTTTCACACAATTAAAGCGAGCCTTAATGCAAACCCCAGTATTAGCCTATCCGAAGGTAGGACAGCCTTTTGTGCTGGGGAGTATCTAGTAGGATTGTCCCTGGTACTCCTTAAAACATCCCATTCTCCAGGAAAATATTTATTGACAGGAAAAATTAACGAGGGTCATGTTTCTAGCCCCTGGTTAGCTAAATGGACATTGACATTGTTAAACAAAATGTAAATATGGAAAAGGTGCCAGTTTTATCCCCAGTCCCATACAGGCTCAGGATTGAAGGGGAACAGCATGAGAGTCCCCTGCCCGAAATCGCTCCAGAGGAAAAGTTATTGTTTCAAGGTGGCGCAGTATAGGGGGATATAAAGGAAAAGATAAGTGGAATTTGGTTTGTGGAGGGGTACTACTATAGTGAGGAAAAGCCCTGCACAGGATATGCCACAGTGAGAATTTCTGATGGAAGTGTTTTCAAGGGACAATGCGTACCTCATTCAGCACAAGCAACTGAAAACTTAGCAATAGCAGTAGCACTGGAAAACACACGGGTAGATAAGGAAGTAGCTATTTTTATGGATTCAGAGTGAGTACTAAGAGTTGTGGTAGATTGGATGTCCCAGTGGAAGAAAAGATGGATGAGATCAGCAGACAATCAGCCTATTGCACATGCTGAAAAATTGTCTTATCTTTGGAGTCTAGCACAGCAAAGAGAACAGCTGGTGCAAACGGGAAAAGTTAAAACTCACCAGAAACACACCGAGAAATCTCAGTGGAGTGCTAGAGAAGATGGGGAGGCTAAAATAGGAGCAAAAGAGGGGATATTGTGACAGCCACAATTCCAAATAGCTCCAATAGTGAAACTAGAAGGAGATAAAATAGAACAGGTAGATCTAATATCCCTACAGAACACAGATCCAGAAATAAAAAGGGGACTATCAAGGGTGGAAAATTTGGGAGCATGACTCACGATTAATTTTAGCCACTAAAATGGCAGAAATAAAGTCAGAAATGATAGCACTAGCCCAAAATAATGGACCTTTAAAGGTGTAGAGAAAACTCTCAGCAGTCTGCAAGCGATAGGATGGTGGCCGAGTATGATAACTGATACAGAGCAGTATGTAAATCATTGTTTGTCTTGTGCTGCCAATAATGCGGATTCTAATGTGGTAAAAGGACCCTTGGGTCATGAAAGAATAGTGGATTCCTAGGCTAAAATACAAATTGGTTATATTGGTCTTCTAGGTAAAACTGCAAAAGGAAATCAGTATTGTTTGGTAATAGTGGATGCTTTCATAAAATGGGTAGAGGCAAGAAACAATACCACGCTAACTATGGCCCGTGTCTTAGCTGAGCAGGTGATACCATGATGGGGTATTCCCCAAGAAATTTATTCTGATGGGGGACCACATTTTGTGGGAGAAATCACAAAGGGACTTTGGTATTAAGCAAAGATTGCATATAGCAGGGCATCCCCAAAGCTCAGAACAGGTGGAAAGAATGAATAGAACCATAAAGACAGCCCTAAGGAAAGTGGACATCTTCAGGGAAAGGATTGGAACCAGAAACTCCCACTGATTTTAATGGCCATTACGGGAACTGTAGCATCACATGGAGCAGTGGTGGGCAACCTGCGGGCCGCACGTGGCCCGTCAGGGTAATCCGCTGGCAGGCCATGAGACAGTTTGTTTACATTGACTGTCCGCAGGCACGGCCATCCACAGCCCCCACGTCCCTGCAGCCCGCACCACTTCCTGCAGCTCCCATTGGCCAGGAATGGCGAACTGCGCCCACTGGGAGCTGCAGGCAGCCACGCCTGCAGACAGTCAATGTAAACAAACTGTCTCGCGGTCCACCAGCGTATTACCCTGACGGGCCGCATGCGGCCCGGGGGCTGCAGGTTGCCCACCACTGACATGGCGTTACCCTATTTAAAGCCATGAATGGTAGAGATATGCGACTGTCTGAACAGTGGTGGGTGACTGGGGTGCCTTCAGATGAGCTGCAGCCCAGAATATTAACAGATCAGTGGATGCAGCAGCTACTGAAATCCATTGCAGATATGCACAGGCAGGCACCGTAGCACTTAAAGCAAATAGATAAAAAGATGGGGCTGATCCTGCGTCCACAGGAGTGGCAAATAGGGGACATAGTGATGTATAGGTATACAAAGGAAAAAGCCCACATCCTCAGCCCAGTGTTGGTTGGACCTGTTAGAATTGTAAATAAAGCTAGTCCAACCGTATATCAGTTGGACATCTGTCAGGGAAAAAGAAACGTGTCAAAATGGTTTCATTCTTCTCAGCTAAAGTGCTGGAAGGGAAATTCTGAAAAGGAACTGTACTGGGAAAAAACTATATATATTAATTAAATGTGCAATATAGCTTAGAAATAGGAAATTATTTTTGTTATTTTAAGATTAGTGGAATAAGTAGTGGTAAGTGTATTCTTTTAAATCTAGATAAGAAACAGAAAAGGCAGTGAAGGAGTAAAATAGAGGAGGAGATGCAGGCGACTCAGGAACAGAATCAGAAACAGACTTTTACTCTTTTAGAACCCTCATTCTTTGAATCACTTCCTTTGTTGGGACCATATCTTAATTGTGATCCTCTCTCTCCTTTTAATCCTTCATTGTCTAGATTTTCTCCTTGTGAATCCTTCCTACCTCAGCCTCTTCTCCCTGATTCTTCTCTGTTAAAAACCCTGTCCCCTCCCTCATTGTCAAAATCTCCTTCCCCTGAATCCTCACCATCCTTGAATCCTTCCCTTGAACCTTTATCTGAACTTCCCCCTCTAAAACTCTCTGTATCTGAATTCCCTTCTGTGGAGAATGCAATATCTAAAGAACCTCTACCTTTGGAATTGCATCCAAATATTATAACCAAGTTAATAAAAGATGAATGGAGCTGACTTTTGGTCCCTGTGAGTTTTGAAAAGGGATTATTCCAACAAATTATTTATATTGATACAGGAGCCACGTGCTCTGTTTTAAACATTGCTAATTTTCAGGAAATGCTCCTATTACATTACTATACACCACAAGTAAGGGAAATGATTGGAATCAATCGGGTGTGAAGTATAATCCCTATAAGTTCGTGTATGGAAATTAAAATAGAAAAGAGGGAGTTAAATGCTCAATTTGTTTTTCTTGAAATGGGAAAATATGGAGTCCTCGGAATGGATGTAATCACTCAACTGCATTACTTGATGGGTACTGTGAATGATGTGCTTTGGAAAATAAGATAAGTTCTTTTCTTTTAATTTGGAATAACTGATTTTTCTATTGCGTATAATAAGTTAAATAGAAGATAGGTTTAAGGTAGTGTATGAAATCATTTTGTTTTAATGCACCTTCCCTGACCAGCCCACATTGATGTCGATGACGTGTTCCTGGTGAGCCACCAATACTTGCAGAATCAGAGAAAAGTAGACGTTTATGTTGATGTACTCTGTGGCAAAGTGAGTTGGTGCCAAAATCGTGATGTACAGGCTGTCTATCATCATACCGCAGTTCTGAGTAGCAGGAGACAATTAATGGCTCTGCAACACTTGCATGACAACAGCGCCCACTATGGATTTTCCAACTCCAAAATATGCATCCGAAGAAGTGGGTTGTAGCCCACGAAAGCTTATGCTCTAATAAATTTGTTAGTCTCTAAGGTGCCACAAGTACTCCTGTTCTTTTTGAGGATACAGACTAACACGGCTGCTACCCTGAAACAACTCCAAAATGATTTCCTACTGATCAATGCCAATCCGGCATTGCAAGTTTCCAGAGTTCTAATCCCTACTTGCTTCTCCCCTGTCAATGCAGCTTTCATCCTAGTGTCCTTGCACGTGGTGAGCATTGTGCATAGATCCAGGGACGTGGCCTTTTGCATCTGAAAGTTCTGCAGCCACCATCTGTTGTCCCAAACCTGCATTACAGTGCACCCCACCAGGCAGTGCTCATTCCTCAGGCCCAAAAGTGGCCTTCCACAATCCGCAGCTGCTTTGTGAACATCACCAGCAACCGTGAATTGTTTTTTTGCTGTGTCCCTCAGCAAACAGTCCTTGAAGAAATCATCATGGTTCCTGTTGTTGCAATACTTCCTGTGGGTCTACAAATACAGGGGTGACATCATGTTCAGAACACGCAGAACTGTGAGCCACTGTGTTATCGCTCTGCATCAGGAAGTGAGAACTTTGCAGCTGCTAAGCTATATGTCAACTCTCTGAAGCACCAGCCTGTCTGCCTTGTCAGCAAACTCTTCAAGACTCTACCAGTCTAAATCTTGCCTTGCAGGTAACGATCAGTGAACCCCTGTTCCTGAGTTCCCTAGAGACATCTTGCAGGATCCAGTCCCATTCACTGGACACTCACAGAAATTAAGTTTGGTGCCTCCAACAAGACAGAGCACACATCAGCCTATTAGGTTAGCTGAAGACTCACACTTCACTTTAGTACACAGAACTGAGATGGTTTTGTAATAAAACAATACATTTATTAATAAAGAACAGTTTTGAATGATACTAAGGAGGAGAAAAGGAGACGTGTATGGTTATGAACAAAACATAATAAAAAACACTTTTTAGTGACTAAAATTTAAAGCAAGTTACAATCTTTGCCTTAATCAGTTTTCTTAAATACTTAAAGATTATCAGTGCCCTAGCCCTCCAGACTAGGGGATCCAACTTTCACAGGCTCAGAGGGTGCTGTACCCTATGTCCCCTCAGTGATGGATAACTAAAAGGTCTTTTTGCTCCCCTTATATTACCCAAAGTCCATTGTCTGGGCCTCAAGAGCCAGAAAGGTTTCCTGCGGCGTGTGTGCAAATTCTGTCCCCTAGTGTGCTCAGTAAGCTGTCACTTGTTAGCGTGATTGCTTTGTTTACCTTATATGTAAATGTACTTTCATTGTCCTCTGGCTTACAAAGGTTAACACAGACAAATACATTCACATTCCTTCTTCTAAGACAGGCTGTTTTATCAGTTCTCTCCGTAACATATTTTAGGAACATATTTCCAATACACACACAGCTCTTTATACACCATCAATACGTATATCAGGCAATAATATTCATGACCAGTGTGTCACTGGCTTTCATAAAAACACCTTACTCTATGGACTTTTATAGTCTAAAAATATTGTATACAATAAGTTGATTCAATTGCTTATTCTTTATTTATTCCCTCTATTCTACCCCTAGGGTTTCTGGACCCCCTTGAGAGTTTTCTACTGGAGTTTTGGCCACTGGCCATAACATGAGCTTCATCGCTGCCCCACTCTTTTCTGGATAGGGCATCAGCTACAAAAGGCACAAAAATTATGGGCTGTGGATGACATTATGGGATGGAGAAAGTTGCATGTCAGTCACTGGACCGCTGTGTAGGCCTGAGACCTGATCAACCACATATTAAACCAGCTTTGGGTGAAACTCAGGGAGTTCACCACTAAAACTGAAAAAAGGAATGTTTGCTACTGATAAAGCACCCCCACCTCAGGAATGTCCCTAATGAAAGTTATAACCACCAAGGTTGTAAAGACACGGGGAAATTAGGGAGGATACAGAAAGAGACTCAACAAATGGTAAGATAAGCTCTGACCAGCGTTTTATGCTGACCATCTGCACAAATAGAGAAGGTCACAATTAAGTTTCAATTTGGGCATGAAAGATAAAATGTAAAGAACTTGGGCGGGAAGGAGGACACATAGATGGCAGTGCATAATTGACTACATTTTTGTTATTTAGGAATGTGGGATAATGTGATAGGGGTTTAGTAAATTTGAAGGAGGGAGCTAGTTTTACCTATATACTGTAAAAGAAAAACAATGCTCTTTGGGAACCCTTTCTGGACTGCAGTTCAACATGAAGCTGCTGGAACTCTGACCCCTCTGCACGACTGTGACGTGCAGAGGCATCGCCAGGAACCCCCAGATGAATGACTCCTGACTGGCCATTGGGTGAAGTTTGTCTATATATTAGGAGTGGTGAGCATAAGAGATTTGCTTGGTATATGTATTCTGTGTGTGTTGCTAATAAATAAACGTTTAGAGCACAGCTGTGTAAGTTAGTCTTAAAGGTGACTTCTGTTAGTCTTAAAGGTGCCACAGGACCCTCTGTTGCTTTTTACAGATTCAGACTAACACGGCTACCCCTCTGATACTAAACTGTGTAAGGCTTTCACTGGGAAAAGGTTCCGCAGACCCATTGAGCCCCGAGCCCCGAGAGAGAGGGCAGGTACTTAAATTGACCAGGTTTCTTCCTGAGCCCCATGGGTAAGGATAGGTGCTTTACATCCTGAGCCCTTGGAAGGGAAAGAGTGGGGGTGCCCTAAATTGACCAGGTCATGCTTTGAGCCCTCGGTAGGGTATAGGCGGGATGCCCTAAGTTGAGCAGGCAACCCCTGCGACCCACAGATCATTTCTGTCGCATCACACATTGTGAACATTTCCCAAAAGGCATTGTGCAGAAAGGCTGGGCATGGTAAAGTGGGATAGCTACCCCTGGTGCACCTCACTTTACATTGTCACAAGCACTCCTGGTGAGTAGATGCAGTGCTGACACAAGCAGCCAAGTATGCACATACCTAACCGATAAACAAATTTGGTAGCTGTACGCTGATGTCACTTTGCATCAATCACAGCTTGTAGTGTAGACATGGCCTTAGTCTGCTTGCTGAGATGTGACTACAACTCAAGGATCCTCTCTAGCTGCTTTTAACTTTGATAAACATAAAAGTAAAAAGGGAATCCAGGAACAGGTGACTGCCTCCCTATAATCACCTCCAATAACCATCTACATCCTGTGCAAAAACTTTGCCTACTTTGATTTAGAAACAGCTACATCTAATAACACACAATGATAATACTGAACCAATAATAGGCCTTTGAAATCTTGACTAACTTTCCCTTTGATTACCCCTTTCAAATAGGATCTGATGATGACCTAGCTTCTTTAACATGTTCCCTACTTTCATGGGCCTGTCTGCTCACAGCACATCTGGAATTTCAATCAGGTAAGAAAAAATTTGCATGTCATAATTTATTTTTTGGCCTAAGAGATGTGTTGAAATTAGCAATCACTAACCATGTCTCACCAGGGAACCTTTTAGTTCTGCCATTTAAGCAAGCAGTATATGCTCTCTGAAATTCTTGAGCCAGAGATGTGGTTGTTGCTCTTTCATTCTTTACATGAGAAATCAAATTTCACTTGCATCACTCAACCTGCCAAAGCACTAGGTAGGACAAAGACCCCAAATTAGGGGTGTGGGGAAAAAAGAGCAAAAAGGTTTAGTGAAATGGGATTATTTTCTGTAAGCATAATAATACCTAGCTTTCAAAAGGGGAACAAAGAGGAACCAGGAAATTATAGACAAGTCAGCCTAACTCTGATACCTGGAAATACACTGGAACAAATGATTAAACAGCCAATTTGTAAGCGCTTAGAGGATAATAGGGTTATAAGGCATAGCCAGCATGAATTGGTCAAGAACAAATAATTCCAAATCAACCTAATTTCCTTCTTTGACAGGGTTACTGGGGGGTGAGGGGAGAAGCAGTAGATGTGATATATCTTGATTTTAGGAAGGCTTTTGACACAGTCCCACATGATAGTCTCATAAGCAAACTAGGGCAATGTCACCTAGATTAAATTACTATAAGGAAGGTACACAACTGGTTTAAAGATCTTACTCAAAGAGTAATTTTCATTGTTTTGTTGTCAAACTGGGATCCCTCAGGGGTCAGTCCTGGGTCTGGTACTAGTCAAATATTTTCAGTATGACTTGGATAATGGATTGGAGAGTGTGCTTATAAAAATTGTGGATCACCCCAAACTGGGAGGCGTTGCAAATACTATAGAGGACAGGATTAGAATTCAAAACTACCTTGATAAATTGGAAAACTGGTCTGAAAGTAACAAGACAATATTCAATGAAGTGCAAAGTATTTCACTTAGGAAGGAAAAATCAAATGCACAAATATAAAATGGGGGGGGGGCAATTGTCTAGATGGTAGTACTGCTGAAAAGGATCTGTATTAACAAGACTGTCATAGGTAAGAGATGGGAAGTAATTCCTGCTGTACTCAGCAGTAGCAAGGCCTCAGCTGGAGAACTGTGTCCAGTTCTGGGTGCAACACTTTAAGAACGATGTGAATAAATTGGAGAGTTCAGAGGATAAAAGGTTTAGAAACCTAACCTTTACCTTTAAATTTAAAGGTTAAAAAACTGGGCATGTTTAGCCTTGAGAAAAGAAGCCTGAGGGAGGATCTGATAACAACCTTCAAATATGTTAAAGGCTGTTATAAGAGCAGTGCGATCAGTTGTTTGCCCTGTTCACTGAAGGTAGGACAAGAAATAATGGGCTTAATCTGCAGCAAGGGAGATTTAGGTTAGAGATTAGGAAAAACGTTCTAACTATCAGGATAGCTAAACACTAGCAGAGGTTTCCAAGGGAGGTTGTGGAATCCCCATCACTGGAGGTTTTTAAGACCAGATTAGACAAACACCTGTCAGGCATGGTCTAGGTTTTCTTGGTCCTGCTTCAGTGAAGGGGGCTGGACTAGAAAACACACTTCCAGCACTATGTTTCCATGAGTCTATAATAATGTCTGTAAATTCAACGTTTCTATTTATCCACTGTACGTTGGTGCCAATTTCTAGTCATCAGTAATTTGCACTAATGAGAGTGAGCTACACTACTACAAACTCTGTATGGTACAGGGGCTGATTTGGGGCTGAAAAGGAAGGCTCTTGGAGAGGTCTGCTGACCTCTGAATAACGATGCTTTGCAAAAAGACCCTAGCAATTGTTCATGCCTAGCAATTCCCATTGTGTCACAGGTTCCCTCTGGATCAACCAAATCAACTCACATCTCAGTTTCCTATGACCAACTGGCCTATTCTCCAGGTACATCTGCTGCATTTCAGTTTTCTGTCTCCTTGCAGTTCCCATGTTTGCAAGCACAGACTCTGACTACTTGACAACATTCAGCAACACCTGCAAGCTCATCATTCTTTGCATCATTGACAGCTGGTGGCACTTTCTTGGTCACCTCCCTTGAGACAATGGGTCAGCCATAGAAACACACTATATGCTTTTGTGTGGGGTTAATTAATTAGGCCCAACTCCACAAAGGGTCTTAGGCACTGCAACACCTAACTTTTAGGTGCTTAGAAAACACTGCTCTACAATTTTTGAGAAGTCGTCTGCTTCAGAGATAAAATGTGCTATTTATTATGTATTTTGATGTGCTGAATTCAAATATGACAATTAAAACAACTGATTGGCTACTGTTTCTAAGATATTTAAGTTTTTACATTTTATGTCTATGTATATTGTGTAGATAGTAGAGTTTTAATCATAAATTGTAAACCTAGGTCTTTTCATGTGTTTATGGTTGCTTTACATGATAATATTTCACCTGTCCTGTTTATGTAACACTTTAAGAATCAGCAAAAGGGTTATTTAAATAAAATTTATTATGAAACAAAAGGCAAAAAACTATTATGTACATAGTTTAGTCCTATTCAGTGTCTACTCGGCGCTTCTTGGCTTGTCTCTTGTATTCATTAAATGGAGCATCTCTTGTCACTGTCCAGCAATAGTCTGCAAGCATTGATGGGCTCCATTTGCCCTGATAGCATTTCTCCATTGTTGCAATGTCCTGGTGAAATCGCTGCCGTGCTCGTCGCTCACTGCTCCGCAGTTCGGTGGGAAAAAATCTAGATAAGAGTGCAAAAAATGTATCTTTAGTGACATGTTGCAACCAAGGCTTTTGTATGCCTTGAGGAGGTTTTCCACCAACAACCTGTAGTTGTCTGCCTTGTTGTTTCTGAGAAAATTTATTGCCACTAACTGGAAGGCTTTCCATGCCGTCTTTTCCTTCAAATGCATCATCTCGAAGAAGTTCACGAATATAAGGACCAACCAAGACACCTTCCTTTATCTTAGCTTCACTTAACCTTGGAAATTTTCCATGGAGGTACTTGAAAGCTGCTTGTGTTTTGTTAATGGCCTTGACAAAGTTCTTCATCAGACCCAGCTTGATGTGTAAGGGTGGTAACAAAATCTTCCTTGATTCAACAAGTGGCGGATGCTGAACACTTTTCCTCCCAGGCTCCAATGACTGTCGGAGTGGCCAATCTTTCTTGATGTAGTGGGAATCTCTTGCACGACTATCCCATTCGCAGAGAAAACAGCAGTACTTTGTGTATCCAGTCTGCAGACCAAGCAAGAGAGCAACAACCTTCAAATCGCCACAAAGCTGCCACTGATGTTGGTCATAGTTTATGCACCTCAAAAGTTGTTTCATGTTGTCATAGGTTTCCTTCATATGGACTGCATGACCAACTGGAATTGATGGCAAAACATTGCCATTATGCAGTAAAACAGCTTTAAGACTCGTCTTCAATGAATCAATGAACAGTCTCCACTCATCTGGATCATGAACGATGTTGAGGGCTGCCATCACATCATCAATGTTTTTGCCGGCTACAAGATCACCTTCCATGAAGAAGAATGGGACAAGATCCTTTTGACGGTCACGGAACATGGAAACCCTAACATCACCTGCCAGGAGATTCCATTGCTGTAGTCTGGAGCCCAACAGCTCTGCCTTACTCTTGGGTAGTTCCAAATCCCTGACAAGGTCATTCAGTTCACCTTGTGTTATGAGGTGCGGTTCAGAGAAGGAGGATGGGAGAAAATGTGGGTCCTGTGACATTGATGGTTCAGGACCAGAAGTTTCATCCTCTTCCTCTTCCTCGTCTGACTCAAGTGAGAATGATTCTGGTGCATCAGGAACCGGCAGTCCTTCTCCGTGGGGTACTGGGCATATAGCTGATGGAATGTTTGGATAATGCACAGTCCACTTTTTCTTCTTTGACACACCTTTCCCAACTGGAGGCACCATGCAGAAGTAACAATTGCTGGTATGATCTGTTGGCTCTCTCCAAATCATTGGCACTGCAAAAGGCATAGATTTCCTTTTCCTGTTCAACCACTGGTGAAGATTTGTTGCACAAGTGTTGCAGCATATGTGTGGGGTCCACCTCTTGTCCTGATCTCCAATTTTGCAGCCAAAATAAAGGTGATAGGCTTTCTTAACCATAGTGGTTATACTGCGCTTTTGTGATGCAAAAGTCACTTCACCACAAACATAGCAGAAGTTATCTGCACTGTTCACACAAGTACAAGGCATCTCTGCTCACTTTGGCTAAACAGAAATGTGTCCCTTTGCAAAATCAAACACTGACAAATAAGATAGCATGACACTGTATGATTTCTAGAGCTGATATAGGGCAATTTGTTCAGCAGAGTGATGTCAGCTTCGTTATGATTGCATCATCCATGACTTCTAGGAATAACATGATGCAATTCATATCATGTATGATGCAATACCAGCTTCAGATTGCATCATTCATTGTTTTGCCTAAAAAGCAAGTACTGTCCAAACCCAGTCATAGATTTATTCATAGATCCAGTCAAAGATGTATTTTAGTCATTTCTGGTTTAAATTGAGATCCCTTCCCTTTATAACTCACTTATCCTCTGCCATACCCAAGTCAAGGGTCGTATATACTGACCCAATAGCATATTTTGAAAACTAGAGCCAATCAACAATTTTAAGCATCATTTTCGTTCTCAGTGACCCAGAATTAGTAAAGTTTGACTACATCTATTTCAGAAGCATTTTGGTTGTAGAGCAGTGAAATCATAGGAACAACGTTATCCACAAAGCTTGAATTAGGCACCTAGACGCCCTAGACAGTGAATGGGGAAAGATAAGCGCTGTAGAACGTGATCCACAAAAGCCAGCAAACTAGGTGGGGAACCATGTAAGGAGATGGCAATACTGATGAGAGGGGTGTTTCGTAAACCCCATTCCTCTCATGGAGACGTATTTACCAAGTTTAAGAGTAGACCAGGCCTTAGGCATCTAGCTATGGTGCTCAGGAATGGGAAAAATCCACACCTCTGAGGGCCTTAGATATGCAACCTTTATCCCTGGTGTAAACACAGCTAGTCAATGGAAGAATGCTTAGGGAGGTGGAGTTCCTGCAGTGATGAAAAACCCAGGGGAATGCCCTACGCACTGGGCTAGAGTTGGGTGAATTTTTTTCGGCTAACAGTAAATGTGCTGGAAAATGCATTTTTGGGGGCACTGAAACTGTTAGGGAATTTGAATAGTTTCAGCCGGAAAAAAAAGGAACAAAATTCAGAAATGTTGAACCTGTGCATTTAGAAAGAATCAAACATTTTGATTTTAAATGTATGCAGTGTTGTAGTAGCTGTGTCAGTCCCAAGCTATTAGTGAGACAAGGGGGGTGAGGTAATATCTTTTATTGGACCAACTTCTGTTGGTGAGAGAGACAAGCTTTCAAGTTTACACAGAAGAAGAGCTCTGTGTCAGCTTGAAAGCTTGTCTCTCTCACCAACAGAAGTTGGTCCAATAAAAGATATTACCTCACCCACCTTGTCTCTTGATTTTAAATGACATTTTCTAAATGAAATGTCGAAGTGAAATGATTAAAATCAACGGTACTTAAGTGCCTAAATACCTCTAAAAATCTGGCCCTATCTGACTTGACCAAGGTCAATGGGAAGTCTGGGGCAGTGCAGGGAATTTAACACAGGTCTCCTTATTCCCAGACTAGTCCCCTAACCACTAAGTCAGCCTTCATCCACTGTGAGCAGATCCAAGTGGTAATGCTTGGTGGGGGATGGAGCTCCTGGTAGGGGCCCCACCAACCTCATTCCCAGAAGCCTCTCACACAAAAACTGGGGGAGTGGTAAATAATGAAGAGGACAGGTCACTGATACAGTGATATGGATCACTTAGTAAGTTGAGTACAAGCAAACAACATGTATTTTAATACAGCCAAATGTAAACATATTAATCTAGGACGGGGTGGGCAAACTACAGCCTGCGGGCTGGATCCAACCCATCAAGGCTTTGGCTCCGGCCCATGGGATTGCCATCCCTGTGTTGCCACAGGGCCCGCGCCACTCCCAGAAGTGGTCGGCACCACATCCCTGCGGCCCCGTGGGGGGCAGAGAGCTCCGTATGCTCCCTTGCCTGCAGGCACCGCCCCCCCCACCCCCGCAGGCTCCCATTGTCCGGGAATGGGGAACTGCGGCCAATGGGAGCTTCAGGAGAGGTATCTGCAGGTGAGGGCAGCGTGTGGAGCTCTCTGCCCCCTCCTCCCCCAGGGGCCGCAGGGACGTGGTGCCGGCTGCTTGTGGGAGCAGCGCAGGGCCAGGGCAGGCAGGAAGGCAGGGAGCCTGCCCTGGCCCCGGTGCATGCTGCTGCTACTCCGGAACCACTCCAGGTAAGCGGCGCCAGGCCGGAGCCCTCACCCCAAACCCCTCCTACACCCAGCACCCCAACCCCCTGCCGCACCCCAACCCCCTGCCCTGAGCCCACTGCTGCACCTCGCACCCTTCATGCACCCCAACCTGCTGCCCTGAGCCCTCTCCCACACTCTGCACCCCCTCCGGCACCCCAACCCCCTGCCCTGAGCCCACTGCTACACCTCGCACCCTTCGTGCACCCCAACCTGCTGCCCTGAGCTGCCTAGTACATCCCACACACCTCCTCTGCCCCAACCCCTTGCCTTGAGACCCTTCCTGCACACCACACCCCCTCCCAAACCCCAACCCCCTGCACCAGCCCTACATTCATGGCCCTGCATGCAATTTCCTCAGGCCAGATGTGGCCCTCAGGCCAAAAAGTTTGCCCACCCCTGATCTAGGAACAAAGAATGCAGGCCATACTTACAGGGTGGAGGACTCTATCCTGGGAAGCAGTGCTGCCGAAAAAGATTAGGGAGGGTCATGGTGGATAATCAGCTGAACAAGAACTCCTAGTGTAATGCTGTGGCCAAAAGGAGACCATTGGTGAGACCACTGCTGGAATACTGTGTCTAGTTCGGGTGTCCACAATTCAAAAAGGAGTTGATAAATTGGAAAGCGTTCAGAGAGAGGCACAGGAATGATTATAGGATTGGAAAATAATGCCTTATAATGAGCACAATCTGTTTAATTTAACAACAAGAAGATTAAGGGCTGCCTTGATTACAGTTTCTACATACCTACACTGGGAACAAAAATTTGATAATGAGCTCTTCAGTCTAGTAGACACAGGTGTAACAGGCTCCAGTGGCTGGAAGCTGAAGCTAGACAAATTCACACTGGAAATAAGATGTAATTTTTTTTAACAGTGGGGGTATTAACTCATTGAAACAAGTTGTCAAAATTTGTGGTGGATTCTCCATCACTGGCAATTTTAAATCGAGATTGGATGTTTTTTCTAAAAGATCTGCTCTAGTCCAAACAGGTATTAATTCAGGGAAGTCCTATGGCCTGTCTTATACAGTAGCTCAAACTAGACAATCACAATGGTCCCTTCTGGCCTTGGGATCTATGAATCTCAGCCCAGGAGGGGTCATGGCTCTGGGAGAATGGGCTTTAAGTTGGATTTGGCCAAAGGATTCTTGCTGAGACATAGGCTAGTCAAACGCAGGAACAGATCCAGGAGGAAAGGGTAGCTGAAGAGAGTTTAGGTCACCATTAGGTTTCTTTGCAGTGATACAGACACAACTACAATAGCTAGCTAGCTATTTACTAAATAAACAGCGTTAGTCAGATTTTTGTTAATGACTCTTATTTGTTCATTATCTCTGTAACTGTGATAGGTGCCAGTGCCATTCTCAGCAATAGCAGCTATTTCACTGCTCACTCCCAGCAGGGTTTCTAGTCTCATGACACAGAATCAGCACAGGAAATGCAGTTTAGCATGTAAATGCCCAAGAAAGGTAGGAGACTTTAAAAACAACCCTAAGGCAGGGTCTATTATTAACAATAAATGTGATTCATTTCAAATTCTGCACGCCAAGAACAAAATGTGGCTCCTGAGCGTGGATTGCCAGGTGTGAGCGCAGTCAGAAATCCTTACCTTTGTCCCTCTCGCTGATGACTTGCCCAATCCTCCTTCCACTGAGGTCATTGAGAGTTTTGCAATCAACTTCAATGGAAGCAAGAATGGCCCATGACTTTGCTCCACTGAGGAGGTCTTTGCCCTCAGAGGAGAAGAGCCTGTGTAGGAGCAAGAGACTACGGAAATGACAGTGAAACCTCTGTATCTTGTCAAGTTTGAAATTCTGCCAAAATGAGCGAGAGCGAGAAAAGGAATAAAACTGGAGGTGAACAAAGGGGGACCAGTTTGTGGGCGTGCTTCTGCAGAAATGGAGGAGCAGCTAATCTGGGCAGGAAGAAGTTGAACAGGGGAGTGCGGTATTTGGTTGGAGGCATTGAAATGGGATTTAGGAGATCTGTGTACAATTCATACCTCAGCTACAGTCCATGGGCTGGTCCTTTGTTCTTCCTCTCCCTCAGTTCCCCATTTGTGAAATGGGGATAAAATACTTTCCTACCTCACAGGGGTATGGTGAAGATACATTCACCAGTGTTTGTGAGGTGCTCAGTGGGAAGGGGCATATAAATAGACAGGCTTAACTACGATAGCTGTTTTAGTGGGACACCGCTCAGGGAACTGATTTAGCTTGATAACGCAAATGCCAGTTACTGCTGCTTAAATCATCACACAGTTAGCAATATAGTAGACTCTTCTTTTTTTAAAAAAAGGTCAGGGATGCCCAGAGTATTGAATGGGTGTGCTTTTATTGTACTTTGTATAAATCTAAAATAAATACATTTAACAGGGATGCATTCAGCCAATGCCAAGGAGTTGAGTAGCATTTAACTTGTAGTGAAATTCCAAGATATAGTCCATTAATATGAAAATTGCTAAATCAAGACGGAAAGAGAAAATAAAGATGAGAAACAGTGAATATCACTTTTTATTTTGTATTCAGTACAGTGTTTTATTTCAATTAAAGTTTTTTTCAGAGCTTTTCCCTACTTTTGCTTTTTAATGAGCTACTCTGTTATATTGCCATAGGGGACTCTGAATATATCAGGTAAGAGGATTCTGGTATAGCAAATTCTCAATTACAGGAGAACCCCAGGCTGGTATTTTTTTTTACATTTTTCTAATTGTTCCAGTTCATGATTACTCTTTTATTGGAACCATAAAAAATATCAGACACGTCACACATAGGTAATGCCATTTATTATGAAGCTACAATAATGAATTGATATAGGTTGTTTCTTAAACACTTTACGTGCTAGAACAGCCTGTGAAGGTGCTGTGTAAAAGCGCTCATGCAGAGCAAGATGAAGGGTACTGAAGTGTCTCAGAATAATATGGTGGGCTTGCGTAACATGCGTCTAGCGCGAATGGTTATTTAGTTCACTTGTGAGACTAGCAACCATCAGAATTATAGCCACAAAACCATCTTTCCTTAAAAGATTAATTTTTAAAAAATGGAAACTTGTTAAACTGATCAAGGGACTCTATTACAAAGGCAGTCAGCATATGGCAGATAGTGAGGTGAGGAGCATGGTATGAGCACCTAGATAGAATAGAGTACTAGCATAACTGTATTATAAAGGTTCATGTTGCTCTGTCTTCCCTCTAAAGGTGTAAGCTTAGCACCAAGTGTGGCAGTACTCCCCTTTGGCCCCAAGGGAGTCAAAGCATTTGAATAATGGACCATCAGTTCTTCACCTTCCTCAATTTTAAATAAATCACAATGCCTGGATGCAAATAATGAAGTGAGAAATTACTCCATGCTGGCTGTAATGAGCACAGAAAAATAACCTCAGCTGGGCGAGTTCCCTTCTACGTATATCATGCCCACTTGGTCAGTCTCCCATGTCACAGTCAGGTGCCTTGCTAGTCCTAGTTCATTTACACGGTGCCACGTGGGCATGAAGGCTCATGTCCCCCTGAGTCTAGAGATACGTCAACAATGGAGGTAATTTCCAGCTCGCGTAGGTGTACACGCGCTAGCCTTGATCTAGCTAGCAGGCTAAAAATAGAAGTGTAGCCATGGTGGGATGGGAGGCAGGACGGTTTAGCTGTTTGAGTAAATACCATGGTAGGACTGTACTTAGGCCGGCCAGAGCCTCCCACCGCTGCTGCTCCACTTCTATGGTTAGTGTGCTAGCTTGATCAAACACCTACCTGTGCTGGAAATTATACTGCCACTCCAGTATGGATGTATCCGAGGAGATTGTGATGGTCAAGTAAAGCCTTTAATTTTCGAGCCCCAGTTCTGAGAGGTGCTGTGCACCTCAAGAGCACTTGCAAGCTCCATTGAGTTAGGTGGGTCCATGTTTGGCCCTCAATACAAATTCTGCTTGAGAGTGACAATGGAGCTCTATGACCAAATCCTTTGCAGTCATGTTGCTGCTTCAGAGAAGAAATGCATCCGTCCTTTCATTTTATTTAATAACTTTATCTCCAAACGGTATAAAAATGGTCTGGTTTTTATTCCTTATCCAGACTATTAAACATTCAGGAGTTCAAAAAATAAAAAGCAAATATTCTTAAGCATCTCATAATGTTTAGAAGGCAATAGAATTGGCACTGACCAGCAACACCATAGGTCTGTATAATTTTAGAGAGTGTATGTGCATATAGATTATGTATGTATGCACGCACGCGCACACACACATCATTTTAGTCACCATCCAAATATTAGCACCATATTATATTAGCACCATATCTTTAACAGCTGATTTAAAGCAGCTATAAAGTAGCTGTAATTGTCATTAAATTGTTGTCCCACACACATTAAGAGGCCTGATCTTGAGATGTTTCACCTGCAGAACTCCCATGAACTTCAAGTGAAGAATTGAGGCACAGATCTTGCAAATGCCGCCATGCCATGGTATGTGAGTGTGGGTGTATTCTTGAGGGACGGACCGCTATGCTCACCTGCCTGGCTGCAGTTGCTGGATCGTGGCCTTCATTAGTATGGTATAGTCAGGTCTAAACGTATTTCTAGTACGTTTTACAATCACTCCTTTAGTCACTGCAACACATTTATGACTGTGTTACTCCTTTTCATACGGTATAAAACCAAGAAGACTCTATGTAGTACATCCTTAGAACAATTAGGAAGCTGCAGGGTATGGCCAGGATTTTCAAATGTTAGCCAATCCATATGTTAGGCATAGTATATTCCACATTAATAGGTATTATGTGCGTGGTATTAATATAATATACATGATTGTATATTATGTTGGGAAGTTAGTTAACACAGTTATCTTCCCACAATTCTATTCACCCATGTCAAGCATCCCCCAACACTTTGCAAAGCTGAAGTCAGCTTTGGCATTAGGAAATAGAAAACTTGTCAAAGCAAAGGGGCATGAATACTTAGCACTCAGTCAGCGGTTCTCAACCTATGGGTCGGGACCCCAAAGTGGGTTGCAACCTCATTTTAATGGGGTCGCCAGGGCTGGTGTTAGATTGCTGTGGCCCGGGGCCGGAGCCCCATCGCCCGGGGCTGAAGCTGAAGCATGAGTCCCACCATGTGGCAGGGCTCAGGTTACAGGTCCCCGCTCCCCAACTGGAGCTGAAGCCCTTTGGCCCTCCCACCCCACTTGGGGCAGCGGGTCGTATAGTAATTCTGTGGTCAGAAGGGGGTCACGGTGCAATGAAGTTTGAGAACCCCTGCACTATGTCCAGGCAGGGTGGACTTTCATGGCCCATCCACATTTGGAATGTAGTATTCTAAATAAGGGCTAGGAAAGTATAGGGAGGTATCAAGGACAAAACTGGCACAAAGTGGTGGGTTGAGAGAAGCACCCAACCAAAGGCTGCTCTAGTTATAGGTGAACTAGGCACTGCCTAAGGCAGCATACTTGCCCCAGCGCCCCTCCATCATGGGCAGCTGGGCCAAATTTGAGTGGTGTTGCGACCTCACGTGCCAGGTTGCAATGCTACTCAAATTTGGCCCAGCCGCCCCTCTGTCATGATGGAGGGGCAGCTGAGCCAGATCTGCCACTCTAGGCCAATGAGGAGGGGGGCAGAACACTGAAGTTTTGCCTAAGGTGGCAGTTTGTCTTGAGTGGCCTCTGCATCCAACTTCCATCGAATTTCAGTGGAACTTGAGCACCACGCTCCTTTCAGCCCCTTTCAAATGCTCAGCTTAAATCCTTGCGCGTTTTAATCCAATCCAGCTCCCATTGAGGGTAGTTACGCCATTGTCTTCAGTGGCAGTAGGATCAAGCCTACTATCTGATACCATACCTGGGAAATGCTCCACTATTGACTAGGCTTCCTTAGCAGATATTTGATTGTTTGCTTTAGACTATCACTGTAAAATAAACTGTTTAATTGGGTCCAGTAGGTGCTGAAAGCTTGGTTTTAAAAAAGGTTGAATACTGCATCATGACAGCATAAAATATATGGTGTAATTTAATCCTAAACATTTGTTCTTTAGGTCGGGCCAAGATATTTGCACCAACAGAACGATGCTCAGAACTGTGTATTTAGGAGGTCTCCTTTAGAGAGTCAGTCAAGTGTTTAACATTTTTTTCTTTTAATAAAACATGCTGACTAAACTAGTCTTCGAATGCAAGTTCATAGCTAGCTATGACAAACGCCACTCGTTATTTCAGGTTAATAGCCTTTTAAAGGGACAGCAATAACTAGCAGTTTTAAGAGACACTCAAACAGATTTAAAAAAAAACAAAAAAAACCCAAGTTTATACAAAACCTAAGGGCCCATGGTGGGGATCTTCAGCTGTCCCTTTGGAGCATCAGCTTTACAGTCACTTTGTACCACTCTGGCAGTGCGAAGTGACTAATATACAGAAGGAGCTGGCTCAAAACATGCAGTAGAGCTCTGTGTTATAGTGTGATGGATCTGCTAAGGAGGAGACTACAACTCCCATTAGTTCTCTCCCCATTCCCTCCTGGCCAGGTAAGAGAAAAGTTCCTGAACCCGGAAGTGGTCGGACTCTGTTTTGAAATGGTGGCTGCATGGCAAGCAAGTTGCTGCAGAGAAGCTGATTTCAGAGCAAAACCCCCAGGAACCATATGTAGAACAGGCTGTGAATGCCAGATGATACAGCTGAATGCAGGTCTGTATGGGACTTATAGGGGAACAACAGTGGCTTGGCAGGGAGCCAGAGCAAAGGGGCCTCAATGTGGAGCACTAACTCATCCTGGCCTGGAAATCCCTAAGTGCTTATTTACTTGAATAGAGATTGGACTAGAGACAGCACCTCAGGCACTAGACCTGAAGAGCCCTAACTGTCCATTGGGCTGTCCCAGGGACCCAAACAAGAACCACAATTGCTCACTTTGAACTATAACTTGTTACGCTTCTGTACCTAGGGTATTTGCAACCTTTCCTTTTCCTGCCAGCCCTTTTCCTTGGCCGTGTGTCTGAGTAGTGATTGGGGTCCACTACGGCTAGGACCAATAAGGCTGAAGCGCCTACAGTGTTTGCCTCCAAGTTGCAGTATACCCGGCCCGGTACTAGCATCCTAGGAGGTTGTGTGCAGAGAAGCTCCAGTAATTACAATAGACAGGGATAGAATAACTTTGCCCTTTGGAATCTGGGACGAAATGGTGCGATGTACAAGTGCCAGTTGTTATTTTAATACTGTTTTGGGGGAACCACAGTTTGTTCTTCCACTGTAAATGGAGAAAAACAAACAGCACAAAATTCATATAAAGACCAAATTAATCCTGTATGCATGTCCTTAACCTGTATTCCATGCATGCATAAGAAGTACCAGGAACAGGTGTACATTGCAAATCACAATGACAAATTTGTAGCTGTCTTAAAGAGAAGGCTGGAGAAGCATATTGGGACTGGTTGCCCTAAAGGTTGTATTTTCCCAATATTGACCAGTTCTTTAGGTTTCCATCTATATAGAATGGCTCAATATAAAAGAGAAAAAACTCTGTAAATGGACCCCCTGATTAAATTAATCAGATTGAAAAACACCTAGTGCCCAGCAGGAGGTTGGCTGTTGCTTTTTTTGATTGGAGACAATTTTCTTCTGGGTTTGGTGTAATTTTGTTCTTTGAAGCGCTGTTGATTTCCAGATCTTGTTTTGTTAGGAATTTGGGGCCTGTTACAGGTGAAGCAGCACTGAGTCTGTATTGATGGCACCAAACATTTGCCAATCCGCTTCAGTCTCTGGCAGAAATTAATGGACAGCTTGTCCTTGTGACACAGCAGGCCTATGGTGAAAAACATGATGAAAGTTAGTTATAGTCTGGGCGTCTAGATGAGACTAACCTATATCCGTGTCTAGATCTGTGCGAGCGCATGGACAGAATAGGAGAGAAGCAGATTATCTGAGCTCCAAGGCAGCACATGCACCGAGGACCTTTGATGAACAAGCCCCAAACCACGGTGTGTCACACCACTCTCAAAGGTACCGCATTTACAGATATGCACTGCCTCCCTGTCCCACTGCACTACCAGGGATTGCTGGCTAGCTAGGGGTGGGGATTCCTCCAGAAGCTGTAGGAACTTACTTTTCTAAGAGGCCTTCTAGGAGGAGCTGGTGATAGCTTTCGAATACGACAAGAGGGAGCAGATACTTGAGTGCAGCAGTTCAGGCCCCATTCTGCCCCCTCACTTTCTGTAAAGAACACACTGACCCATTCCTGTGTATTATCTTGCCATCTACCTGTGCTCTGCTCAGCATTCTCAGTCCCACATTACTTGCGGCTTCTTCAGCCTACCCATATCCGGTGTTTGATACAGCAGAACTATGTTCAGTAAGAGGGCCATGTATCAGCGTGCAGCCACCTGACTGGAGGATCATACCCAGCTTTGGGCTGATGCAAGCAAAGCCTATGATAGCTCCTCAAAGAGGAACCTCAACCTGTACCATGGTATATCTAAGCAGCTGCTGGCCAATCATGGGATCAAGCAAACTGGGCAGCAGCGCAGGGAGAAGATAAAGGAGCTCAAGGTGACGTACCAAAAGACCGAGGATAAGAATTCCAAATCTGGTGCTGCCCCAACCACCTGTCTGCCCAGAGAGGGGTAGCCCCTGGCTTTGGAGAGCACTGGCCCTGAATCATAGAATCTCTTCCTTGATCTGGCCAGTAAGAGCACAGCGGGTGGAAACGAATACGGGGAGGACCTAGTATCTGAACTGGTTAATATTGGCACAGCCCTCTCTGTTACTATTATGAAAGATGTGATGTAATATTTGGGCAGGTTTTACCTTATAATCCTAGCTGCTGCTTCCATTGTGAGTAGATGCTGTGCCGTCACACACATCTAACTCACCCCCATTCTCTTCTCCTTCCCCCTTGCTCTCTCTCTGCAAGACGAGTGGAGACCTACTTGATGAGTGACTTTCTCATTATCAGTACTGAGGTGGTACTTGGTGATCTCCCTTAGCTTCTGAAAGGGAGGCAAGTCCAATTCCGGTCTCTGACAGAAAATTCTGTTGGTGCTGTGGATGGTAGCAGTGCTGGCAAAGGGAGTGTGTGTGCTACCAGAACCGAGAACTCCAGTAATGCCAGGAGAGGTCAGTGCCAGGTATTTTGGTGCAGGCGCATATAGTGCTGCAGTTCCCAGTGTCAGCATGGATGATGTTGAGGTGCTTAATCCTGGCATGCTCAGTGCTGAAAATGAAGACTTCCTTGGATTTTGGTACTGTAGCGTCAGCACAGGTCTCTACTTCAAGGCTGTGGGAGGAGAGAGTCTTAGGAGACACTTTCCATCCTTGTACTGCAGAGGGGAATCAGTGCAGTCCCTGGAGCAGGACTCCTTGTGGCTCCTGTATGGATTTGTCACTGGTGTGGCTGGCAGGAGGGACTTATTTAAAGCAGCCAAGGAGCTCGGGGCACTAGTCACGTGAGACTGAACAAGTACCTGGCACTTCTATGAAGGTCTGTCCAGAATTGATGCTGCCCTTGTGGATCTTTCCAAGAGGAAGTACATCAGCTTTGTCTCCCCCACCATTAAGGCATAGTTTTCAAGAGAGCTTAGCACGTGCAAATGGGGACAGATTTTCAGGAGAGCTCAGCACATTGGATGCATGTTGGGTGCTGAGCTCTTTTGAAAAATCTCACCCAAGTGTATTAATTTACCTGCACTTTTCCTGCACTCTTGCATATTGCATTTCTGAGATCCTGGAGGCTTGAGCTCGTGCTCACACATAGTTTGATCTTCAGCTTCGTTATCTTCTGTATTGATGCACTTTACTGTTCTTTGCTGAAGGCCCCCTCCACAGGAAGCAGTGCACTGAAAGAGATACAATTAATTTATCCAGAAGCCTTCTGAATGGGGATTGTTTAGTATGCTTTTAGTATGTTTGTCAATCAGCGCAAAGCAGCTCTGACATTTAAGTTGCTAAGCAAGGGATGCATGACCAAGATCTAAAGTACTACGTACCTTTCCAGGATTCCCAAAGATTTGCCAATATTTTCTACTCGCATTATTATAAGAGCAATAATGATATGAACTTCAGACAAAAGGAAAACAAGGCAAAGGAAAGGTTTATTTATATACTCTACAGACATATTCAGATCTTTTCCACCTGTTTTTCCCCCATGAGATTTTCCACTAATAGATTTGTGATCTGCATGCCCTGTATAACTAGATGGTAATGCTATACTGTTGTCTGACAAATCCATGACACCATTGGGCCTGCTATTACAGTCACCTTGCTGTTTAGTCTCACTCTGTTTACCTATGGTAGAATGATACGGGTTTCAAATCAAAATAAGCATCTGATACCTCGCTGTTACCTTGTTCTCTATTTATTATTAATGATCCCTTTTATGGCACTGTACAGCACAGTGTTAATTTACAAAGAAAATGTTTAGCCCCTCAAGAATAATAGACTGTACTTGATCTTACAGCCAGTAAAAAACAGAACACAATCTCTAGAAGGTTGTAACCATCTGTAGAACACACTAATACATCATATAAGCTAAACCAAATATATGAGGCAAATTTCAGCTCCAAAAACAGAGGCATCTAAGGCTACACCTATCCTAGGAGCTAGAGTTGTGATTCCCCTGCTCATGTCCATATATACTCACGCTAGCTCTCATCGAGCTTGTATGAGCATAAACAGTGTAGCCACAGTTAAGGCACAGCAGAGCCATGCTGAGTACAACCCCCTGGTGGGTATGTACTTGGCACGGCTCAGCCGTGCCTCCGCTGCTGCTACCCGTGCTACTGTGGCTACATTGCTATTTATACTGACACTAGCTCGATGAGCGCTAGCGTGCGTACATATACACGAGCAGGGGAACCACGTCCCTAGCTCCTAGTATAGCTGCAGCCTAATGCAGCTAGTGAGCTTAAGGAAAAACTACACAGCACTAGCTGCATCATCAGACAAAGCATGTAAATCCTTGAGCATGTTAGGCATTCTGTTCAGGAGAGACTGTAGCTTTTTGGAGTGGGCCAGTGAAATAATATTCTAGGTGGTTCTTCCCTAAAAATTGGTGTTGGTTGAAAAATTTCTCTCTAAACTGTTTCTGATGGAAAATTGGGGTTTTGACAAAATGAAATTTTTTTGGTGAAATGGATCTGCTTTCTGTGGGAAATTTTGACTTTTGGTTGAAAACGGAACACCCTAAAACTGAAGAGATTTTGATTCAGAAAGATCACCACAGTGCCTCAGGGGAGTTGTAGTACAGATGCCTCAAGCCCCCATTCTTCTCTATAGGCCCAGTTTCCAGCCAGACTATGGCCAGGTCTACATTACAGACCTATATCAGTATAACTACTTCGCTCAGGGGTGTTAAAAATCCACAACTCTGAGTGACGTAGTTATACCAACCTAACTCCCCACCTCGTCTAGACAGCACTATGTCAACAGGAGAGCTTCTCTCGTCAACATAACTCCTGCCTCTCAGAGAGGTGGATTAACTACGCTGACAGGAGAAGCTCTTCCGTCGGCATAGGTGCATCTTCACTTAAGTGCTACAGTGTTATAAGTGTAGACCTGCCCTACATCTCCCACATTGCACTATGGACAAGAACTTCCACAGGGGCTCAACAACAAGGGGGATGTTGGTGCATCATGGGAGATGTAATCTTGCTGGGGAACCTGGGTCCTAAAGGAGAATCCACGAGGGTCTGAACTACCACTCCCATGAGGCATGGCGGTGGCATTTCTGAATCAATATCTTTGGGTTTTAGCTAAAAGTTTTCAGTTTCAATTTTTTAATGAAACGTCGACATTTTCAGAGGGGAAAAATAACCATTCTCCAACCAGCTGTACTAAACATAACTAAAGCTACTGCGATCACACCACTATGGAAAGGACTGGCCTTAAGATTTTGGAAAAGCTGAATGAGTGGCATCTTTGAGGATATTTAGGCTGCCAGTATCTTTCTTTGCTCCAGGACATCTGCAGCCCAACTGTTTCTCCTTATCCAGATGCCAATATAGAAAAATGTCTCCAAGATACAATTCTCCAAGTAACTGGGGTATAAAATAATCTACAAATATTCATCCATCAAGGGGTTTTGTATGTATTCTGGTCAATTTTAGAGGTGTTTTCCTCCCCTTCTCTTTGAATATACAGTAGCTAGCAGGATAAATCATAAATCTTGAAAATTACCACCCTATGTCTTTTCCCTAAAATGTACAGAGCTATAGAATGTCTGCCAAGGCTGTACAATTATTAAAAGTGGGATGTGTACCTCTATTCATTTCTGCAAAGTATTCTCTTTCTAGTCTCTCTCTCTCTCTCTGTCCATAAAGGATTTTGTTGTAATCAGTATGAAATATATAAACGAGGCCCTAGATATTCAGTGGCAACTTCCAAAATTCTTAAAATTGAGATTTTTATTGGATTAAATAAAATGAAATTGAATAATACAGTCAGTACAGTAGCCCAGTGTTATTTTGATATTAAATTCAGTTTATTTTATCCTGTTCCCCACATTTTCAGTATAACTCAGATGTCATCTTTACATTTTAGCATTAAACCCATTTAGATGAATAGGGCAGTTCATACTTCTCAGCTATTGTTTCAGGTGATGTGCAAACTCAGGAAGATAACACTGGTCTATTAAATTCAGGGTTTGTCTACACTTCAAACACTGGAGTGGTGCCGTGGGAGAGGTTCTGCTCGTGGCACAGGCAATCTACTTCTCCAAGAGGTGGTAGCTAATTCTCCCACTGATTTGGTGCTGTCTACACTGGGGGTTAGGATGCTATAACTGTAGACCAGGCCTCAGTTATGTTCAGTCATGGGGGCTAGAAATATAGAAAATGAAAGCTGAGGTTCTGGATCTCAATTCTGCGGCAAGGGATGAATTTCTTGACAGTGAAATCATGCACTATGTGAACAAAGTCTATATGCCGCAGGGAACACCCCCTCACTGAAAAGACAATCTACTTGGCATTCTCCGTCTTTAAGTTTTTATTAATCTATGAAGATTTCTGTTTTTATACAAAAATTAACTAGTATTCTGATAATCATTTAAAATTTATAACATCTTGAAGGCGCTCCAGAAGAAGTCCCTATATTAAAGTTAGGAAACATCACTTGAATTGCTAGAATTTTTCTAAATGGTAGAAGTTCTTAAGGGGTCCCCTATTCTTTATTGTTAGATTTCACTCCAGAAGTACTATCCTACAGCTAATCTTTATTCCAGTGTCTCACCGGATGTTATTTTAGGGGTTTATTTAGATTAAGCCTTTTTATTTTGCTACACCTGATTTTTTTGGTCAAATTCCCATTTACGTACTAGAATTTGTTTTGAGCCAGTATTATGTAAAACTAGATTGAAAAATTTAAGGAAAATTTTTGCTTGACTGAACTTGCAATGAACAATTAAAAAAATCAAAGCCGCAGCGGTATTACTTTGTAAGTCCTGCCATAAAAATCTGAATTACTATATATTTTGAAAACAAAACATCTATTTGGTTGACTGCTTCTCCCATACTAAGAATGCTGCATCTCAGCTTTGGAAGATTTATTTCATGGTCATGTAGCAAAAAACTTAAAGTGGAACAAAAACAGAATATACCATGAGTTGATTTTAATAAACCAATTACTTCCTGTTACATGAATTAGATGCCTGGAACAATGTTAATGGAAAAAAACTACCAATAAATAAGACTCACAGAATATTCAAGTTCCATTTTATGGCCTTCTGCTGAAAAATTCATGTATCATTTGCTTTTTTTCTCTTAGCATCAATGAAACATCAGCTGGAGAATTGTATTGCACATTGCCTCTCATGGCTTGCCATATACTATTGTAATTTATATTTAACATTCTGGTTTTAAAAAAAAATGTAAAACAGTTGGTGGGATGTTTATGCAACATACCTTCTACTATGAAAAATATGTGTAAAGTAGTATTAGGATATAAGAAAATAGGAGGGAAAGGGTTATTGTGTATATGCCCCTTCTCCAGGACTGCCTATAATTGCCATGATTGCCTCTGGAGCCTTTTAAAAAAATAACTGCTATATTAGCTACCCTCTAGTCATCTGGTAGAGAGGAGGATTTAAGAAATAGATTACATACCAGAGTTAGTAATTCTGCAATTTCATATTTGAGTTCTTTCAGAACTCTTGGGTGAATGTCATCTGGTCCTGGTGAAATTACTATTTAATTTATCAATTTATTCCAAAACCTCCTCTAATGACACCTCAGTCTGGGTCTGCTCCTTAGATTTGTCACCTACAAAGAGTGGCTTAGGTGTGAGGATCTCCCTCACACCCTCTGCAGTGAAGACTGAAGGACTGACATACTCACAAGAAGGGGTGAGCATAACCTTAGGGGAGAGAGCATATAAAGCTTTTAATTGTGTTTCCTAAAGATCTGTAAGTTGTGTATGCTTTGAGAGTAAAAGTTACAGTGGTATTAGAAACTCCTGTGCAAAGGCCTGTGCTCCTTATTTTATCTGCCATATGGTCCCCGAGGAGTTACATTATAAACCAGAGCATCCATGGATATGGTGCTCTGGGGGAGTATGCATATGCGACTGGGGAGACTTGGGAGGTCTGAGCCACTGACCCACATCCCAAGGAAAGGGGTTAGACATGTTATCTGCACCTATGAGTATACCAATGGGCCCAGAGCTAGAAAGAGTGACCAGAGGCTGCCTAGGCTCAGATGGCTTGGAAACACATGCGATCCGAAGCCTGGGTCCAATTACAACAGACTGGTGACTGGCCACCAAGGGGACTCAGCCAGGTCTGTAACAGAGAATGTGCTTTACACAAAGAAGCCGAGCTCTTTTTTCCCTTTACTGCTTTGCTCTTCTCTTGAGACGACCTGAATCTGTGTCTAGATTTGCTGCTTCTACCACCCATGGAGCTTCCCTATACAGTTAACCTGCCGTTTTTGCCTACAGAGCTTTTAAAGCAAATATCATGTGGATGAGAATAGGCAGGAAATGATAAAATCTTCAAACAGAAACAATTACAGTATCACAACTGTGGAAAATTCGCTCCACAACATGGGAATTAAAAATATAAATGTATCTGCCTGGTGGACGCAGATGAGCTGGCCTTTCAGGTGAGATACTGGGCAGTACCTTTTGAGAAGACCCTTGCTCTAGTCTTCTCACTAACTGTGCACTAAGAACTGGCTTGCCATGTATACTGTACCTCACAAACACTGTGCATAATTATTAAAGGGTCCGATTCTGTTATCCTTGTTCTCATAGACCAGTTCCTTACTCCTTGAGCAGTACCACTGATTTTAACGTGAACAAGGGTAGCAGATTTAGGCTTTAATTTATCAATAGATTCTTATTAATTTATTTTAACCAGATAACATTGGAAAATTGGAGTTAATTAGCCAGATCAGATTCTGTATCTGAAGCGGATGATTTTTTTAGTTGTGGTGGATGCCACATAGTATATTTTACTATGCGTTTCTCAAAAGCCAAAAGAACAAGGATTGAATCCTACCGAACTCCACGTCCCATTTATCCACCGAGTACAAGGCTGCCCATTGCAGTGTGCCGTGGAGTTAGGCTTTTTCGTCCAGTCACAATAGTTCTCTTCTGGGCAGTAGACGTGTCTTTCTTGCAGGCCACCACCACATGTTTTCGAACACTAAAATAAAACAGCACACAAGAAAAGAGTAGAGAGAAAGCAATTTTGGGTGGTCAACAAAAATATGAACAAGCTGCAAAGGAAGCAGAGAACACATTTATTTGAGAAATGCACGATCACTGAACAGGTAGCAAGAAACATTTATCTGAAATAATTTATGACATTATCAAGTATAGTTTAGCACATATATCAAGTCTGATGACCCAAAGATGAAGATAACTACTGCAGTAACATATTTATCTAATCTTTTATAATGACCCGGACAGGGAAGGGGCTGTTATTAATCTGGAGTATGAGGCAGAATTTTATTAATAAATTCACTCCTAACATTCATAATGAAAGCAACATAATATTACTCAGATTCAGAGTAGGGACAATGATTCATGTCATAATGTCAGAAAGCAAGTCATGTTTCTGCAGGCTTAATCTGAAATATTAATGTACAAGTTTTGCTCACTGGGACAAATTTATGAGATGCAACCTCTCACTTTCATGAGGCTGCTTGGGGATATTGAAAATCCATACAGCACATACTAAACATTTAGCTACAAAAATGGCAATAAACAAGCATCATACAGAAACATGGACTGAGGATATTTTTAAAACTTTCTTTCCAAACTTGTTTTTAAAAGTGATCATGATTGTGGTTGGGGCATCTTGAAATGCACCAAAGGCTTCATACATGGCTGGGAATATAAGGGGCCAAAAATACTTCGGATAAAATGTTGTTCTTGAGCTTTCATGAAACTTCCTCTATCTGATGGTCTGCTTTCTGTAAACGGAGCTGCTCTCTCCCTTTAGGATAAACAGAATATCAGAGTTGAGGACCAACTTGCAGGTCTGATATCAGAATTTTATTTTTAAATCACAATTTGGAGTGGTGTGTCACAATATCTCCAGCGTGAAAAGAGCAGCCGTGGACAAACAAGAGGGTTTAGTAGATTTATTAGATAGGCTAATGTTGAAATTTTTTTTGCCAACCTCCTCCAAAACAAAACAAAACAAAACAAAACAAAACAAAACAAAACAAAAAACACAACACACAACTTTGGTGGTATAAATAAAATATAACCTATATTCAAACCACACATTGGATTTGGTTTTGCAAAACTAAATCCAGCAAATGAGATTTTTACAAAACTAAAACGAAACCTCTGCAGCCCCTCTCTTATTTTAGGCTTGGATTTTCAACAGATCCTATGGCAGTTAGATACTCAATTTCAATTCCACAATAACACATGCACAATTTCTTTATTAATACAAGGCACCTCAAAGGTGTTAACCCTAATTCAATCAGATCTAATTGAATTCAATAAAGTTTATCTTACTTCCATAAGGTTTGTTCAGGATATTGTCAATCATAGGCACCTCTCAGACTGGGGTAGAGACATGGCAGCTGCGACCCGGATGATGCTGCTCATGCCTGTTGCCATAGCGGCAGATTCCCCATATGTAGACTGTTGCTTCTGGAGCAGGGCCACAAGCACAGACTGGTGGGATCACATTGTCATGTGGGCCTAGGATGACCAGCAGTGGGTCCAGAACTTTTGCAGGAAGAAGCAGACATTCCTGGAGCTTTATGAGCCACTTGCCCCAGCCCTCCAGTATCAGGACCCACACATGAGGGAAGCTCAGGGCCGGCGCAACCCATTAGGCGACCTAGGCGGTCGCCTAGGGTGCTGTGATTTGGGGGTGGCGACTGCAGCGGTATTTCCGGGTGGGACCTTCCGCCACCTCTGGGGGGGGGGGGGCATTTCGGGGCAGCGGAAAAGCTGGCAGCGCTCCTGGGGAGGCTATGCCAGTCTGGAGACAGGTTGCTATAGCCATCTGGAAACTGGCTATCCCATTGTGCTACAAGTCCACGGCTAACCAGTTTGGTGTTGGAAAGTCAACTCTGGGAGTTGTGGTGGTGGAGGTTTCTGAGGCAATCAGGACTATGGTTTACCCAAAGATGGTGTGTATAAATACAGTTCCTGAAATAACTACCAGATTTAAGAGAATGGGCTTCCCAAATTGTGCTGGGGCTTTTCATGGGACTCATATACCCATATTTTGTCTTCTGCCAGGAGCACATGAGTGCATAAACTGCAAAGGGTTCTACTCCATCATTATGCAGGCCCTGGTTGACCACTGAGGTTGGCTCATGGGTATACACCAGCAGGGCAGGCTTTAGGCCAATTCCCCCGATTCCCCCGAATCGGGCCCCGTGCCCGTGCCCAAGAGGGCCCCGCGCCTTAGGCGCCTTTTTAATTTAAAATTTTTTTTTACTCACCCGGCGGCGGTCTGCTCCGGGTCTTCGGCGGCATTTCGGCGGCGGGGGGGTCCTTCAGTGCCGCGGAAGACCCAGAGCTGAGTGAAGGACCCCCTGTCGCTGAAGTGCCACCGAAGACTCGGACTGCCGCCAGGTATTCGAATTGGGCCCCGCAGGTCCTAAAGCCAGCCCTGTACACCAGCAAACTGCATGATGCCAGGGTTTTCCAGAGATTTTACCTTCATGGACAAGCTGGGGCATTATTCTCTATAAATCACATTTTTATGCAGGAAGTCACTGCACCCACTGCTTCTGGGGTTATAAGCATGCCATTCCCACTCAAGAGATTGTCATGCACCACTGGGGGCTGTGTGCTTGGCACGGTTCCCAGCACCTGACCAAATTCCTCACAGAGAGGCAAGTAGACAGGAAGTTCCCTAAGGTGTGGTTCTCACCCTTGGTTTGATAGGCAGTCTTGAGATGCTTGACCCACTCCTGGCATTGATTGTGAATCCCCAATGCTGGTGCCTGGTGAATCCCCAATGCTACCAGCCTCTCAGGGTATGTCCATACTGCACACTAAACCTGGGCGCTGACTCAAGTTTGAGCCCAAGCCCCATTTACAGCCACACAAAGATCAGTCTGATTCATGTGAGCAAGCACTCTGGAGCCAAGTCCTAGATCCCTGCTGGGGGGTGGGTCATAGCCAGAGTCCCATTATAACTTGGATCCAAACCCTGTCATTTTGCAGTGTGGATACAGCTCAAACCACAGACCCGAGTCAGACGGTCTGTGTAATGCAATATGGCTGTGAGACCCGAGTGCAGCAATGGTGAACCCATGTTTACAATGCAGTGTGGACACTCAACCACACGTTTGGAAACTGAGTCCACAAGCCCAGGTCCACAGAGGCTAATTATGCAATGCAGACATACCCTTGCAGATTCTTGCATAAATATGCTCATTTCTTGTGCACTTTCGCAAATCACAGGGCTTGCTCTCCTCACACCACAGATTTACCAGAATCCCGCTGTGTTCCTATGGCCAGCTAGCAGCATGCTGGATGTGGGGCTTCTTAGTGATGACCATCGCTAACACAAGATAGAGTTAACTGTGTTTTCAGTTGAGCAGTCCATGTGGAAAGGAAAGGTTAAATGCCAAATAGCTGTATTAGACCCAGGAGGTTGCTTCCTGTTCCTGGGAACAGAGTAGGAAGTTTGGGTATAGAAGCGCTAGGTCACAGAAGTCTAGGGAATTATGGGATAACAGTGGCAGACTCTCCAAACATGAGCTTGGCAACCTGGACTTCCACTACATCCAGGCTGCAAAATGAATGGATTTGGACCAGCGCCAGAGCTGGACACGGGCTCAGACCCATACTCCTGGATGTGTCTACAGGTCTGCATCATGAGAGGTTTCTGATGTGCGTCAAAAGGCCTTGTATGTGGATGGTAGGGGGGCTTGTGCTTAAACCTGAATCTGAGCCAGGGTTTACTATTCAGTGAGACATATCCTTACAGGATCTGGTATATATTGTATGCCGATCTATGAGTATCTCAGATGTGGTTTACATTTATATTAAGTGATCTGAGATCATAAGCAGTGATTAGGTAATAGCTGCATCTCTTCCTTTGAGAGTAAATTGACATAATAGCATGAACCATAATAGTCACTTTAGTAATTGACAGTTATTGCTTCACTCTAATTGCTTGTTTTATAGGCCAATACCTTATTCCAAGGCTCCACACGCCATTCCAAGCAGGGCTCTGTATTACAGCTAATGCTCAGTTGTGGTTTATGTTCTAATAATTGGCAGTGAAAAGGCCGTAGAACTCGCTTATTACGAACATCAGTACAGTGAACATCACGGGTCTTGAAACCACCACCACAGTTTGTAGAGCACTGTACACAGAACAGAAAGAAGCATATCTTTAAACCACAGACCTATGACAGGCTAACATTTCCACATTTCAGGGGATCAATGCAAATGTTTGCCTCGTGAAACATGACTGGAATTTCCTGTTCTTCTTAGGAGCAATGTATTATTAGGATGAAAAACTGTTTCTCATCACAGCAGATCTGAATGTGCCAAAATTATTTCCCTACCATCACTGGAATGTTTGAAACATCCACCAGTAATACAAATGCCTTGTTAATTAGGAAGCCCTGACAGTTGGTTCCAAAAAGTATCATAGTAAGAGAGTAATAATACATCATAAAAAAATCCCCCACAATTAAACATGCAATAGATTCTAAACTGCTTTGTTTGTCAAGTAAGAAATAAGCCAATCACCATTCAGGGTTTGGAGGAAATTCCCACCATCATGTAATGAAAAACAAGGGCATTGTGGGGATGTTACATGTTCCTCTGAAGTGTCTGGTAACATTGGTCAGTGCTGGAGGCAGGATGGACCACTGCTCTGGTACCTTATATTAAACTCCTAGCAACTTGTAGGATCAAGTCCCAAAACAACGAAGCATACGCCTTTAAAAAACAACTGATCTAATCCAGCCTTCTTTATACTGCCCTGCAGTGAAATGCAGCAATATTATTGTGATGGGTGCTTTATAAATGTTTCTAATAATAATAATGACAACAATGAGTAATGAGAATAATAACCACCACTCTTAAAAATCCACATAGCAAACAAATAGTACCCCCCAAAAACATATTTTTATATATGAGAGTGTAATTTGGTTTGTAGCAATAGATTCCAGGAAAATAACAGGGTGGCTAATATGGCAGGAATTTTTATTACAAAGATTTTTACCTCAATTTAGCCACATAACTAGACTCATAATCCCTAAAACGTCTCTTGCTTACAGTACTTAATCACTAGCCTTGATTTTTAGTTTCCTTCTGTGATATAAACATCATTCACTTGTCGCAGAACCAGTGACATTTATGGAGGGGAAAAAAGGGTGAAATTCACCCCTGCACAGAGGGCTTGAAGGCTGTCATAAGACTGAGGGCATGTCTACACTACAGCCATAAGTTGACCTATGTTAGTTGACCTACCCTCATTCTGTAGGTGGTGCGGGTCCTCACCAGGAGCACTTCCAAGGACTGAAGAGGGACAGCGTGGGAGGCTGAGAGCCCTCTGCACCGCTCCCTGTCTGGAGCCCAGCTGCCTCCCCCCTGGCTCTGGCCTCCTCGCTCCCAGTTGGGAGACAGAGGCAGCTGTGCTCTAGCTGCCCCACTTTCTAGTCAATTTCACGGCTCCCATGGAGCCGTGAAACTGACAAGACAGCTCACAGCCGATATAAGTAATGCAGTGTCTACACACGGACATAAGCCCTATGTCTCTCGTGGAGGTGGAGTTATTATGTCGCTATAGTAGGGCACTTACTTTGGCAGGACAAGGCAGTAGTGTGTACACTGACATAATTAGGTCAATGTAAGCTGCCTTATGTCAACCTACTGTGTAATGTAATGTCCTTATGTGGGCTTTCTGCACAGGGTGAATTTCACACACAAATCACTTATCAGTTGAGGTGCTCACTGATATGGTACAATTTTCATATTGCATTAACGATAGGGATTCAACCTTTCTGGAGAACTTCCTATCCATGGACCTAGTCCTGCTCCAATGGCAATGTCACTTCCTGCGAATGGAACCAAGGGAAAGAGTTTGGGATCTAGCTGATTTTTCTTTTGTTTAATTGGCATTATTGCATATTGTGATTCAACACATTGTTAGGGGGTTAGGGAATAGCATGGGAGTGACAGTGGCATTTTTAGATTGACTATAATGAACTTATATACCACCACCAAAACATTTCAGGCCTTCTTCAGATATCTTAAAGCAGCAAAAAGGGATAAATCCCAATCATTTTAATTTGCATATTACCTTTAAGAGTCAGATATAATCTGACAAGGGACAATGTGTGTAATGGGAACAGGCTATGACTCTACAGTCTATAAAATACAATGGATAACCATTCTCTCAGCTACATTTTCTTTCAGTGTTTGAAATAAGGCAATGATTTCTCTGAAGTTCAGGCAGCAAGGTTACAAGTATTTTAGGGCCTATTCCTATATCCACTTTAATCAATTCCATTGACTTTGACTGGCATTAGTTCAAGACAATAATAAAGTTTGTAGCAAAGGGATAGTGAGATTCAAATAGTCGGGAAATGCCACTGAAGACACAAGAAAAATGAGAGAAAGCATGAATACAGCAGGTGGAAGTTTTCCCTCATGAGATCTCTGTGAAATACTTTGTAAAATACAAGAAGTGATCATTGCTATATTTCTAGCTGCAAGATGTAACAAACATGACCCCCAAGTTCTGCAATTAAGAGAGAACAGAATTTGTAATATATGTTTAGCAAAGATTACCCAGACCACAAACACAAAATGAAGTTAGCTGTAAATAAGCTAGCAAGGAAATTATCAAATGAATGCTGAAAGATCAACTGGGAATCATGTGTGCATTCACTCAGTAAATTATTATTTTAAATAGTGAGCCATTTTAAATCTAAGTATAAAACTGCATGGTTTCTGAAATTAGTGAATTTACTGCTAACATACATAGTGTTGAATGCTGTTACCTTGCTCCAGGATCCTGTTTTCCAGTTAGCACATGGACGGAGATGACATCTTCTTGCAGGGTCAGGTTTTTTAATGTGCTGACAGTCAGATTCATTCTTACTGCTACATTCCACATGTCTCCAAAAAGCCCCCACACCACAAGTGGTAGAACACTGCACAATTGAGAGATGAAGGTAGAAGTCAGTTGTAGATTAATAAATCATTTGATAACTATGAAAGCAGGAAAGGAATGACACCAGAAGTTGCATGTGATTTGAAACGTCAATCATAGTCACTGCAGAGACCAATTAACAAAAGGTAATGCTCAGAGTTGGGCATGGACTGAAGTACCTGCTGCCCACCCATAAGCAGCATTAACTTTTCGGGCATAGTGAACAGTGCAATGATTTTCCAACTTTTTCATATTGCTTAACACAAAGATCCTCTTGTGGATGACTTTTTCATAGTCCTGATTCCATAACAATTGGCCTGTCTTGCAAAAGGTCAGGATATTCAGGAGGCAGATTTCAAGTTACAGAAGCTGCCTCAGTTAACATTAGGTGCAGTTCTTCTGCTTGGCTATGAAAAGGAACAATCTTCTGATTTATAGCATGCACTATTCTTCTCTGGTAAACGTCTTCCACTTAATGAGCCATTCCAAATCTGTAAGGGCAGCCCGGCATTTCTTTTGTAATTATTCAGTCCTTCATTGGCCCTCCAACTTCTGTTTTTCTAGGGTCAGATGTCAACATGCCTACACTCCACTCTGTCTATTTCCCCTCTCTATTGCCAATACTGCTGGTGACTGAAGGAGATAATTAAGAATTAGAATTGATTGTCTGATGTTGAAAAATTTGTAACTACCGAATAACCAAACAGGAAGAGGAGGCTGATTATAAAGAAGGCAAATTGCAATAGTGGCCAAAAATCTACATCATTTTGCATCTTTGGTGTCGTACATGGAATGAATTTGATCATCCCTGTCCAGTTTCCCGGGGGCATGAGTCCACATCCTCCACCAAAAAGCCAAATTTTGCACCTTGCAGAGAGTTCCAAGGCTGAGTTGACAGGAAGACAGAATTACTTGCTCACTGCTAAAAGTGCTCCCTCTACATCAAGGCTGAAGCACAATGGCAGACCAACATGAGGAAGTTTCCATTGTCTCTGCCTGAACTGTACCTGATCCGTGCTAAAAACAGTTAGTGAGAGATGTGGGTTCAGCAATTTTTGTTCAGGCGCCTAAATCTTAATGTAGGTGACATACTTCAGGCACCATAGTTTGAAAATGTTGATATCAATTGATGCAAAAAAAAAAAAAAAAAAAAAAAATCCCCCGCTGAGGCCTGTTTCTGTTTACAAACAAGGCAAATAGTATGGCAAAATGATGAAAAGGGGACTAAATAAAAGCACATAGCATTTATGTGGGATCTGGTTGCTTATATTCTCTTATTACGTTTGCTTGAACATGGTGATTGTTCCTCAGCCTGGACTTCTTGGATAATTACTATCTTAGAAACCAGCATGATGACCATGTTGAGACGTATCTGTTGAATAGAACAACTGACCTTAGGAACGGGGAAAGAAATCAACAGCAACATCAAAATAACATTGAAACATTTCAGAGGCCATAGAAAATTGTGACTGACACTAGCTTTCTGCATTGCTGCTGTATTTTGTTTACATTTAAGTAGAATATTCAAACATGTTGGTTTGGTAGTACAATAAGCAGAAATTATCCATTAGTACTAAGCAGGCAGTAATGACCAGGAAACTCAAAAACCTGAATGTCCATTCACAGAGGTGTGGCTCCTTATCTATTCTATTCAGCATGTGCAATCCTTGTGAAATGAACAGTGGCTATATAGAGTTATTCTATTACTTTACAAGTCTCCGTGGTACAACATTTGGTCTCTGTACATTTTTTCTGACAAAGTGTGAAATATGGGCCAAGCATCTTCTAGCCTGAATGCCTTCAATTTGATGTTATTACTTTCTCAAAAGAGTTTTCAAACTCACTGTGAATCGTGACTGGTTTCATACAGACATTCTAGACAATTTCACCTAAACCACAAAAGGACTGTTGGTAGACTCCAAAAGTGAGCCATCACTTTTTGTAACACTCAGACGACTATTACAGGATATTACACCCCCCCTCCCTTTTAAAACTATTTAGAGATGAAATTCTTAGTTTTGGTGAAAGCCCTAGTGCAGGTAAAAGACAACACTGACTCCTTTTTTCAGAGTGGTAGCCGCTTTAGTCGGTATCAGCAAAAACAACGAGGAGTCCTTGTGGCACCTTAGAGACTAACAAAGCTTTTGTGGGCTAAAACCCACTTCATCAGATGCATGGAGTGAAAAATGCAGTAAGCAGTATAAATATTACAGCATATGAAAAGATGGGAGTACCCCATTGCCAACTCTGTCCGCATAGCTATTCAAGGGATACCATCATAGGACCTAATCACATCAGCTGCACCATCAGGGGCTCGTTCACCTGCACATCTACCAATGTGATATATGCCATCATGTGCCAGCAATGCCCCTCTGCCATGTACATTGGCCAAACCAGACAGTCTCTATGCAAAAGAATAAATGGACACAAATCAGACATCAAGAATTGTAACATTCAAAAACCAGTAGGAGAACACTTCAATCTCCCTGGACACTCAATAACAGACTTAAAAGTGGCAATTCTTCAACAAAAAAAGTCAAAAACAGACTTCAATGAGAAACTGCAGAACTGGAATTAATTTGCAAACTGGACACCATCAAATTAGGCCTGAATAAAGATTGGGAGTGGATGGGTCACTACAAAAAGTAATTTTCCCTCTGCTGATACTCACACCTTCTTGTCAACTGTTGGAAATGGGCGATGTCCACCTTGATTGCATTGGTCTCGTTAGCACTACAAAAGTACTTTTCCCTCTCTTGATATTCACCCCTTCTTGTCAACTGTTGAGAATAGGCCACTTCCACCTTAATTGAATTGGCCTCGTTAGCACTGACCCCCCCGCTTTTCATGTGTTGTAATACTTATACTGCTTACTGTATCTTTCACTCCATGCATCTGATGAAGTGGATTCTAGCCCACAAAAGCTTATGCCCAAATAAATTTGTTAGTCTCTAAGGTGTTAGGACTCCTCGTTGTTTTTACTGGCTCCTTTCTATCTGTGAAGATGAGGGTTAATAACAGGACAAATGGGTTAATGCCATAATTATGGCTGCCCTGTCACTCTTCCATGTCCAGAGGCAGGGTAATTGAATTTCTTACTCAGGTAGCTGGTCCGACACAACTATCTTCTATGATAAGCTGGCGAAATACAACCTCCCCCCTCAAAAAAATCCTTTTCTATTTCTATCCGGTTCCAAAATATGGTCAACTAAAAATACTTCAACAGACAACAAAGAACTCCACACTGTTGTTCCCTGTATAGAAACTGTGGGCCAAGTTCTGTTCCCAGTTAAACCAGTGTAAATATGGACCAGCTCACTGATGTTCTGAATTTACAATCAGCATAACAAAGCAGGATGTGGCTCAGAATCTGGATGCATCCTTAGTGGTGGATATGATTTCTGATGGTGAAATGCAATAACAACAATATCACAATAATCTACTGTGTCAACAGTTGACTGAAAAATGTGTTTGGGCAATCAGTGAATAAACTGTGCTTCAGCCAATAATAGTTAAAATAGCTCTGTGAACCTGGTCAGACAACGGGTTGGAAAACATAGAAATATTCAGGAAGAATACCTTTAATTTAATAGCATGGACTAAAATATTATGGCAAATCTACAGATAGATCACTATAAGTGTAAGAGACAGAAATACAAACAAGTCCCTTCAGTGGGGTGGCACTGGTTCATCAGACATTGAAATCTGATCATGTTTCTTCAACATTTCTTGGAAAACACTAATTTACTCATGATCCATCTAAAAGCGTATTTCCCTCCTCTCCCCCCGTGCTGAAAAAACAAAACTGTTCTGATATTTCTGGTTCTAATCAAACCAAAATCATACTCATGGGCGGCGTGTGAACCACCCATTGAGGGAGGCTAGCCCCCACCCCACCTTCTGCCAGAGCCCTGAGCCCCCCACCTTGGCCAGAGCAGCCCTGCCTCGGTTACCCTGAGTCCTGGCCTGTCCAGGGCACCGTGCTGCCTGCCCTAGCCCCAGCGTTCCTAAGCCCGAGCCCTGGGGTGCTGCCCGCTTCGGGAAAGAGGATCAGCCTGAGCTGGGGCCACTGGGGAAGAGTGGGAAGCAAGAGGGGGCCCCGGGGCAGAGTGTGGGCAGAGCCATGCCTGGCAGTTTGGGGAGGCTTAGCCTCCCCTGGCCTGCAGTACCCGCCGCCCATGGTCATACTAGAAATGTTATATTTTGGTTTGATTTACATCACAATTTTGTAGACCCAAGAGATGTGGATAAATTTCACATAAGCATCCCATTATTAGACATGTATCCAATTGTCTAACCCAGTGGTGGGCAACCTGCGGCCCATGAGCCGCACACGGCCCGTCAGGGTAATCCGCTGGTGGGATGCAGGTTGCTCACCACTGGTCTAACCTAATTGCCAGAGGAATTCTATCCTATTTCTGCCACTCTTGTTTGGTTTTCCATCTTTTCTCATGGCCTGGCTTATATTTTATTCAGATTTATGATGAATATTTCAGATAATTCTGAATTAAACCAAGAATCCATACATACTTGACCATTCTTCAGACTCATATACTTTAAGGCCAGAAGGGACCACCATCACGATCATCTAGTTCAGGGGCGGGCAAACTTTTTGGCCTGAGGGCCGCATCGGGTTTCGGAAATTGTATGAAGGGGTGGTTAGGGGAGGCTGTGCCCCCCCAAACAACCAGGTGTGGCCTGGCCCCCGCCCCCTATCCCCCCCCGCTTCTTGTCCCCTGAAGCCTCCCCCCGGACCCCTGCACCATCCAACCCCCCCTTCCTCCTGACTGCCCCCCGCAGGCCCATCCAACCCCGCCTCTCCTTCCTGACTGCCCCCCCCCAGGACCCCTGCACCCATTCAACCCCCATGTTCCCTGCCCTCTGACCGCCCTGACCCCTATCCACCCCCCCACCCCCTGACCACCACCCCAAACTCCCCTGCCCTCTATCCAACCCCACCTGCTCCCTGCCCCCTTACCGCACTGCCTGGAGCACCGGTGGCTGGCAGCGCTACAGCCGCACCGCCAGGCTGGAGTCAGCCACGCCACCACGCAGCACAGAGCACCAGGTCAGGCCAGGCTCTGCAGCTGCGCTGCCAGGCCACCCAGAGCATTGCGCTGGTGGCGCGGCGCGCTGAGGCTGCGGGGAAGGGGGAACAGCGGGGGAGGGGCCCGAGGGGCCAGGGCAGGAGCTCAGGGGCCGGGCAGGAGGGTCCCGCAGGCCAGATGTGGCCCGCGGGCCATAGTTTGCCCACGTCTAATCGAGTCTGACCTCCTGCACATCGCAGGCCACAGAGCCTCACCCATGCATCCTATAATAGACCCCAACCTCTGGGTGGGTTACTGAAGACCTCAAATCTTAATTTAAAGACTTCAAGTTACAGAGAATCTGCCATGTACTCTAGTTCAAACCAGCAAGTGAACCATGTCCCAGGCTGCAAGGGAAGGTGAAAAGCCCCCAGGGTCTCTGCCAATCTGATCTGGGGGGAAATTCCTTTCTGACCCCAAATATGGTGATTAGTTAGACCCTGAGCATGTGGGTAGACCTACCAGCCAGACAGCAGGGAAAGAGCCCTCCCCATCTAGTGTCCCTTCTCTAGTTATTGGAGATATTTGCTAATAGCAGTCACCTATGGGCCATATGCCATTGTAGATAACCTCATCATACCATCCTCTCAATAAACTTATCAAGTCCTCAACAAGTTAGTTTTTTTGCCCCCACTACTCCCCTTGGGAGGCTGTTCCAGACCTTTATTCATCTGATGGTTCAAAACCATCAACTAATTTCAAGCCTAAAGGTACTAATGGCCATTTTGTATCCATTTGTTCTTATGCCAGCACTAGGCCTTAACTTATATAACTACGCTCCCTCCTTAGTGTTTATCCTTCTGATGTATTTATAGAGACCAACCATATCTCCCCTCAGCCTTCATTTGGTTAGGCTAAACAAGCCAAGCTCCTTAAGTCTCCTCTCATAAGGTAGGTTGTCCAGTCATCTGATCATCCTAGTAGCCCTTCTCTGCATCTGTTCCAGTTTGAATTCATCTTTCCTAAACATGGGAGATCAGAATTGCACACCGCATCAGACCAATGAGTTAAGTCTCCACATCCTACAAGTTACGAATCACTTACCTCACTCCAGTTCCCCACTATCCAGTACACATCACCATGCAAAATATTGGAGATTCTTGCATAGTCCCATTCTGTGGCATTGGGTAATTTTCCCTCAGAAACTGTACTGTGGTTCTTTGGAGAATCTTCAAGACTTGGAGATTTTGTGCTTTGGGTATAATCTATCTTGTCAGAGGGTTCCATTTCTGTTCCATTTTCAAACTGGGCTCTTGATACGTTATCTAACATTGCTGGTTTTATTGTAACCGGTCCTTTTGTGGTGGCTTTTTCTATGACAGGTGTATCTATTTGCACACTGATACGTTTTAGGTTCACTGTTGTTGAAGGTGACAGTCTTTCTGCTGCTGTGCTACTAGTAGACTGTGTAGAAGATTCATGTTGATAAAATGTTGGTGAGATTTTGGGAGTAGTAATGACATGAGACCTGATGTTTGGAGTTTTGCTCCTGGTTTTGATTGCAGGGCTGCTTTTGGCATTGTAAGAGATGTCAATAGGTTTTTCATTGCCTTCTATGGACCAATCAGTATTGTCAGACTCTTCAGTTAAATAATCATAGCCTGGAGTTACTTCTGGATTTCTGGTTAATGAGGTGGTGCGACTAGCCCCTCCTATCTGAACAAGGCCCCCTTCTGAAGCAGAGTCCGGATCTATGTTAGAGACATTTTGGACATTTCTTATATTTTCAGTACTTGAACTATTACTTACAGTATTATCTTGGTGTGACCTGTTTCCATTAAACACAAAGGGATAATTATAATCATTATTTGATCTGGTAGAATTATTTTGTAATGTTCTTTTTTCCATGTTGTCCTTTTTGGAAGAGTGGACAGGACTGGAGGAAGTAGAGCCCAAAGCAGTTGTGCTTTGGGACTCGGGTATTTTTGTCGTTGTCTGGTATCTTTGGCCTAGTTTCGGGATGGGTATTCTGCCTGATGGGCCTCTTTTGGGATTAATTGCTGTCTTCCTGATTATGATATTTCCTCTGTTTGGTTTCAGTGGGGGTATCAATAGTCGTCTGGTGGAAGGACACTGCTGGAGGCCACATAGAGCCTTAGAATTTGGTCTCTTGAACATATCACACGGTTCATCATTGTTTTTAGCACAATTGATTTTACGAGTCCGTATCCCACCGCCACACGTAACTGTGCACTGCAAAATAAATAGTCAATTTTCAGTCCGTAGCTCTTGATTCTCCTCCACATATTCATACACATCATTACGAAATGTGCATCTATCTATAAAAATCAATGTTCTTATCAAAATCAACAACAAAGTTTTCCCCTAGAAACAAGCATTTTGATTTTTCCTAGGGGGGAATTCTTCACGGAAGGGAGATTTGTAATACTTTCCCACATACTGTACATAGTGAATGTCACCCAAGGTGGACATAAATGATACAGATTAAATGATAAAGTTAGCATCTCAAAGTGGGATCATTCCATTGAACAGAGCGTCTTAGAGCACATTATTTTCAAGTCCTGTTTGCACAATCCCCACATGAAGTTTAAGAAATGTCAAAGACTTAAAAGGCCACCACCCAAAACATCCCTGACCTGCTCAATTTTGGTTGCTCTGAGTCTCCCAGAGCTGCATTTTCATGTAATGCCCTTCAGCCTCCTCCAACTCTAGAAGCTAACCTGTGTTTCAAACTCCCCTACATACTCTTTGCTTCAGTTGCTGTCAGTCAGCATATTTTGTAAAGGTTCTGCCCAGAGGTGAAAGTAACTTATAGACTCATAGACTCATAGACTTTAAGGTCAGAAGGGACCATTATGATCATCTAGTCTGACCCCCCGCATGATGCAGGCCACAAAAGCTGACCCAACCCCTTTCCCTTGACTCTGCTGTTGAAGTCCCCAAATTCTGTGATTTAAAGACTTCAAGTCGCAGAGAATCCTCCAGCTAGCGACCCCCACCTCATGCTGCGGAGGAAGGCGAAAAACCTCCAGGGCCTCTGCCAATCTACCCCAGAGGAAAATTCCTTCCCGACCCCAAATATGGCGATCAGTAGAACCCCGAGCATGTAGTCAAGATTCTCCAGCCAGACCCTCATTGGCCATTGATACTATTTACCAGCGATGGCACGCTGTTGATTTGACTAAAATCACATTATCCCATTAAACCATTCCCTCCATAAACTTATCTAGCTTAATCTTAAAGCCAGACAGGTCCTTCGCCCCCACTGTTTCCCTTGGAAGGCTGTTCCAATATTTCACCCCTCTGATGGTTAGAAACCTTCGTCTAATTTCAAGCCTACACTTCCCCACGGCCAGTTTATATCCATTCGTTCTCGTGTCCACATTAGTACTGAGCTGAAATAATTCCTCTCCCTCCCTGGTATTTATCCCTCTGATATATTTAAAGAGAGCAATCATACTTAAAGGACTTACCAGTATGCCGGAGTCCTGAGCAGGGCATCGCCTCAACTGAAAGAGGCGGGGTCTCAACCGGATGAGGCAGGACCTTTCAAGATTTAAAGGCCCTGCGGCTCCGGCTGTGACTGGAAGCTCCAGGGTCTTTAAATCACCCCAGAGCTACCAGCTGCAGAGGTGGCTGGGAGCCCCGGGGCTCAGGGGCAAATTAAAGGGCCCTGGGCTCTGGCTGCCGCGGAACTCCGGGCCTTTTAAATTACCACGGTAACCCTACTGCTGCTACCCCGGGGCAGCAGGGCTTGGGCTAGGGCTGGGGTAGCAGCAGCAGGGCTCCAGCAGTGATTTAAAGGGCCTGGGGCTCCGGCCGCTGCAGGGAGCCCCAAGCCCTTTAAAGCGCCACCGGACTCTGGCAGCGGGGCTCGGGTGGCGCTTTAAAGGGCCCAGGGCTCCCCGCAGTGGCTGGAGCCCTGGGCCCTTTAAATCACCACTGGAGAAGCTGGTCCAGTCTGGCACGGCGTACCGGACCGGACCAGCTTACTTTCACCTCTGGTTCTGCCTAAGTCCCTACCTTATTCTTAGTTTCTAGATTCTTCTGCTCCCTTCCGCTCTATGAGGGGAACCAGAAGGGGAAGGAGGAGTGTGAAGAGTTCCCTAAAATCTGCTGAATAGGAAATGGAGCCAAAACTGAATTCTCTCAATTTGCCAATAAATGCCCCACTAGTGTGCTGAGCTAGCCCTCTTGTTCTGTTTTCTGTAGCATGGATTCATGAAGATGGATGCCAAATTAATGGAATTGCATGAATACTTTGTTAATACTTTATAAGGAAGCCTGTGTAGGTTGTAACTTATTTTATCAGTCCAATATGCCAATTGAAGGGCACACTCTATGGCCTAGTACAGAAAGATCTGTGGAAAGGCCATGGGCCCGCCTCCTGTTTGACCCTCCCAATCCCTTGGATTTTCTGTGCCGTTCCATCAGCAGACTACATGGGGAGCAGTCACTGTGTTTTAATGACTTCAAGGTCTGCAGTTGTGCCTGGTCCTTATGCAAATGGAGAAGAATGCTTCTTCTACCTTCCTCCCACACCCACAGGCACAATATAGTCCTCAGTGGCTGTATCTATGCTGAGATTTTTCTGAAATTTCCCCACATTTCTCTAGCTCTACAGGTACTAGCAATGATACTAGTGAAGACTGATAGTTGGCACTTTAGCCACTGGTTCATCTAACCCTGCTCAAAGCAGGTCTAGGTAGCATGATGGTAGAAACATTAGTGGCCAGGTTACAGAATCATAAATATGTAGAACTGGAAGGCACCTTGAAAAGTCATCAAGTCCAGCCCCGTGCGCTAAGGGAAGACCAAGTAAAACTAGACCAACTCTGACAGGTGTTTGTCTAACCTGCCTTAAAAACCTACAGTGATGCGGACCTAACAATCTCCCCAGGTAACTTATTCCAGAGCTTAACTACCCTTGTAGGTAGAAGATTTTTCCTAATAACTAACCTAAGTATCGCTTGCAGCAGATTAAGCCCATTGCTTCTTATCCTACCTTCAGTGGACATGGAGAACAATTGATCAGTATCCTCTTTGTAACAGCCCTTAGCATATTTGAAGACTGTTATCAAGTCCCCCTCAAGTCTTCTCAAGACTAAACATGCCCAGATTTTTTAACCTTTCCTTATAGTTCAGCTTTTCTAAACATTTTATCATTTTTGTTGTTCTCCTCTGGACACTCTCCAATTTCTCCACATCTTTCCTAAAGTGTGGCACCCAGAATTGGATGCTATACTCCAGCTGAGGCCTCACCAGTGCAGACGAGAGCAGGACAATTTCTTCCTTCATTTTACATATGACACACCTATTACTATACTCCGAAATTATATTAGCCTTTTTGGCAACTGCATCACATTGTTGACTCATTCAATTTGTGATCCACTATAACCCCAGATCTTTTTCAGTAGGACTACCACCTAACCAGTTATTCCTCATTTTGTAGTTGTGCCTTTGATTTTTCCTTCCTACATGACATTCTCATAGGCAAACTAGGGAAAGGTGGCCTAGATGAAATTACTATAAGATGGATGCAATTCTGGTTGAAAGACTGTACACAAATTTTATAAGCATATTCTTCACTCTATTATCCAAGTCATTAATGAAAATATTGACTAGTACCAGTCCCAGGACTGACCTCGACAGGACCCGACTAGATATGCCCTTGACAGCAAACTCTTGATAACTAGTAGCATTTTGGAGGATAGGATTAGAACAGATAACTACTCTTTGAGTAGTCTTTCAACCATTTGTACACCCATCTTATAGTCATTTCATCTGAGACCTACCGACCTAAATACATCTAACTTATCTAAATATTATTTTAAAATGTTTTTTCCCTATTTTGGCTTGCATTCCTTCCCCCTTGTTGTTAATATAAATTGTGTTGAGTATCTGGTCAACTTTTACCTTTTTAGTGAAGACTAAAGCAAAATAAACATTAATACCTCAGCCTTTTTGATGCCATCCTTTATTAGTTCTTCTTCCTCACTATGTAGCCATATGGGCCTCTTACTATTCTTCTTAAGTCTCCTTCACATGAGGTAGTTTGCAGTTATGCCTTTAATATTGTCTCCTTGAGAAACTGCCCGCTTTCCTGAACAAATTTAATCCTTAGATTTTTCTTTCTGTGGGACATCACCTACCAGTTCTCTGAGTTTGTTATTCTGCTTTTCTGAAATCCATTGTCCTTATTCTGCTGCTCTCACGTCTTCCTTTCCTTAGAATCATAAAATCTATTAATTCATGATCATTTTTGACCAAATTGTCTTGCACCTTCAGATTCACAACCAATTCCTCCCTGTTTGTCAGAATGGCAAGCCTAAAATGGCAAGCCCTCTACTTTCTTCATTCCCTTTCTTAAACTAAAAGGTTGTCCACAATAAATTCCAATAGTTTAATGGAAATTTTGTGTTTTGTCATATTATTTTTCCAACAGATGTCTGGGTAGTAAAAAGCACCCATTACTCCTTGATCTTGTGTTTTGGATATTTCTGTTATATGTTCTAGAAATGCCTCATCCATCTCTTCTTTCTGATTTGGTGGTCTATAGTAGACCCCTACCATGATGTCACCCCTATTTTCCTCCCTTCTATCTTTTCCCAGAGACTTTCAATTGGTCTGCCTCTCACCTCCTTCCAGACCTCAGAACCTGCATATACATTATTGATGTATAATGCTACACCTCCCTTTTTTTCCTGCCTGTCCTTCCTGAACAAGCTATACCCCTCTACACCAATAAAGCCATAATTTAGCTTATGTACTATTACTTCCACTTCTTCCTGTTTATTACCGATACTCCTTGCATTTTATACAGACATCTAAGATGTTGAGCAGATTCCCCCACTCTATACAATCACTATCCCCACTGCTAGCATGTGCTGAGCTGTACCATTACTGGAACTTTGGTGGGAGAATTTCCAAAAATCCTGAGTAAATAAGGCCAGTGAGCTTGATAAATGTCTACATATTTTCTCTGTAGATCACAGCTGCAGCAATACATTTAATCTATGGCTCTTTCTTTAAAGAACTTTGAAGATTACATGTGGGACCAGATCCTGAGCTATGCTTGTTTGCTTCTGTTGAGGTTCTGGCCTTTTGAATTAATTTAAATGGCTAGCACAAGATTTTGATTAAGGATGAAGATGACAACTATTAACATTGTATTTGTTGCTTCTGAAGAAACTAACCAGTCTCATTCTAGTTTTCTTACACTTTATTGCCAGTCTGACCCAGACATTTTGGCTGTGATTTTCAAAATTTCAGATTATTTGGATCCTAATTCCTATTAGTTTTAATGGGAATTGGACATTCCAAATTCAATTATTTTAATGGGAAATGGGACTTAATATCCCATAAGTGGTTTTGAAGATCTTGCCCTTAAACTGTGGTTGACACTCAAAAAGATTTTAGAATGACACGGTAGCTGTCCATATTTGTGTGTGCAGCTTTGAATGATCTAGTCTTGTATTAAAATTAAAGTGCTCCCATTGATTTTAGTAGGATAAGAAGGTGTTGAACACCTTGCAGGATCAGGGTTGTGGATCTGAAGAGTTCTAAGGAGTGTGAAGTCCTTCTAGAGATGAAAGGCTGTAATAATGTAGATATCAAATGAGTTTAATGGAGTCACACACAGAAGATATGCTCTACTATTTTAAAACAAATTTGATATAGCAATATTTTGATGACCTCATTCTGTAGGTCACTGGCTGCCACTAAAATAACTGTACATTATTTACTGACCACTTCAAGGATGTGCAGACAGTCTGGAGTTCTGACAGGCAATTGTAGTCAAGGGAGACATAGCAAGGTCAAATGTTGTTGCAATACAGAAAGTAGAATGAGGGCTTTAGAGCTCTGTGTGCCAATATAAAATGCTACAAAATCTCCCAGATCTCTTCCATAGCAGTGCTGATATCTGGACTCCGAAAGGCTTGAATATGCAGGCGCTTGGAAGGCTTTTGCTACTTAGCTAATCAATATTTGTTAAACGTGGTAAATATGAAAAGCACTATGTAAATGCTAAAGTTGAAATAGAAAAAAGCCTCCAAGTTAAGAACTGGATTTGGATAGAAAGTTTGGCATGTCTGTATCAAGTATTTGGTCAGGCTCATTTTTGGAGGTATTGTTATTGTTGTTATGGCTGATGTTACCATGTAGCTCTTTTACACATAGTGTATGTCTACACTGCAATTAGACACTTGTGGCTGGCCTTGGACTCACGGGACTTGGGCTGTGGGGCTGTTTAATTGCAGTGTAGACATCTGAGCTTGAGATGGAGCCCAGGCTCTGAGACCTTGTGAGGTGGGAGGTCCCACCCGACCTTGGAAGTCTACACAAGAGTTAAAGAGCCCCGCAGCCCAAGCCCGAGTCAGCTAGCCCAGGCCAGCCGTGCATTTTTAATTGCAGTATGGACTTACTCATAGTCTTCAAGTTCTTTTTCCTAACATGTGAGTAAATGTTCAGTCTTGGGAGGGCATGCTGTGGTGTTCGGTTTTTCAATGCAAGATTCTGTGGAGAGGCAGTAGTCTTTGGCGAGAGGGATCTGAGAGAGTAATGGGAGTGTTGGTCTCCGATTGCCTCAAGAATTGTGTCCTTAGTTGCTCTCTGGGAATGAGGCATTGGCACTGGGCTGAGATTCTGGGAAGAAGAGAATGCTGTATGCTGTGTGACCATCTCTGTTCCAGGATTGGTGCATGTGTATAAGTAAAGGAAGTTACATATAGAATATACCCAGACTCTGCATCACTGATTTTGCCTTCACTGAGAAGCCAGCCTGCAAGACCCTAGAGATTTCTGCTACTGCTCAGCACAGGGGTGATGCTAGTGTCTGAATGGCAACCTGGTGTAAGAAGAAGGGGCATCATTATCATTGCTTTTATCCATCACTCCTTTACTGTAGAGAAGGGCCTGAAACAAATATCCAGAATGACTCTGGAGATAGCTTTGTATCTTTTTGCAGAACCAACCCCCCAACTTACTACTTCCAAACTTGAAATTCAAATTCCAAATCTTTCGCCATTATAAAAATGTTCAGATTTTGAGTTAGGATTTGGCCTATTGTAGATTTCAACTCAGAACTAGTAATTGAACCTGGATATAGACCAGGGCTTTGGTTTAGGTATATAGCTGGATATATAGGTTCATTATCAATTCTGGAGAGATGGGAGCACTGGTAACTTGTTTCTCTTTCTTACATCTCCCCATGATTCCTTCTGAAGAGACTTTCCACCTTGAAATTTGAAGTCGGGTGGAGACAGAACAGAAGCGTTAGTTCTTTTGACTGCCATGTGTTTACCTCAGTCCAGTTGCTCACTGTCCAGTCAGATGGGCATAGAACATCTCTGTTGCATGAAAGGTGGGTCTTTGGTTTAAGCAGATGCTGGCAGTCTTTAGCAGCCAATGCCTGCTCATCAGATCCCACTGTTTGGATGCAAAGGACAGTTCGTTTCTTCTCTCCTGTTGGGCCACAGGTGGTTGAACACTTCTGCCATTCTCCTGCCCACCACCTGTAATCCAAGTCAAAGGGAATGCAGAACATCAGAAGGACAAAAACATTAATCCACTGCAGGCACACTAGATAAAGGTAGCTTTGGGGAGGCTCAGACAATACAGAAGAAGTAACATAATGAAGAGTTCTGGGCTTGTATTTAAGTTCTTCATAGAAAATATTAAGCACCTTAAGCAACTTTCCCCCTCCATTCTGTGCCAAGTATCTGATGGGCAGTTCAGACACTGATCTTGTATCAGCAGTAGACACTGAAGGTTATATTTCTAGAATACCTAAGAATATAAGCCATATTGAGGGGATTCTTCGAAGCCTAACTATGACTGATATCTGTGCTGTTCAGGAAGTTTTGTATTTTATTTATTCATTCCTATTGTTCACTTGCTCATTGTTTATTCATTCCTATTGCTCACTTGCTCATTATGATCTTACTGAAAGTAAATGAGAACAAATGACTAGGTCGATGGTTATGCCAATAATTAGAAGTGGAAGAGACTGTACAGGTCATCTCATTTGTTCCTCTGTCAATAAAGGATTGTTCACTATAGCACATTTTCCTGGTTTGGTCTAGTTTTAAATGACAGCATCCACTGCTTCCTTTAGGGCAATATTTCACATTGTAATAGGCCTCACAATTAGATTTTTCTTTAGAGTCACCCTGCTTTAACTTTTCCTTAATTTCATCCAATTATTTCCTGTTATGTTTTCTGAGGCTACTCTATACAATCAGATACCTGTATGGCTGGCTTGCATCAGAAGAAAGGAGGGCAAAGACCATCTGAGAAGCACTGACATTTTGTGATTCATCTTGAAATATTTTTATTAGGTTTTGCAAAGCCTATCTAATGAGCTCTGGGTGGCCTTACCATTTGCAGGGACCCAGGCAAGAAGAGGGCCACAAGTTGCTGAAATGGAAGATTGGCCCAGCTGTGAACTACAAGTCCATGAAGGCATCATAAACAATGACATGCGCTCCCTGAGCTCCAGGCATGCCCTATGAAACCTCCCACTGGCAACTAAACAGATGCTTGCAAAGTCACAGAGACTGATTCAGCGGTGTAAGTAGATGCAACTCTACTGGAGTGAGTAGACTTCAATGAGCCCTGGTTTTGACCTAAAATCTATACCATTTGTTAGATTTCTTTCTTCTTAGTAATAGTTTCATAGTAAGACAATTACACCACTTTTCTACAATTATCCTTTAGCTTACAGACATAGTAGGTCCCATATCTTCTTCTGGGTCTCTTTCCTTGACTATATGAATTGCCACTATCAATGCCAATGAATAGTTACTGGGCCAGGGAAAGAGAAAGTGAGAATAGCTCTATAACCTGATGGTTAAAGTGCTCAACTAGGATAGGGGAGACCCAAGTACAATCCCTGCTCCAATGACTATTTAATTACTTATATATGGTGGAACACACTCAACAGAGATATTGAGAGAGTCCCACACCAGGCTATATCCCCAGAGCCCAGTAACTAGGGTGCCCTCCTGCAGTGTAGGAGACTGAAATTCAAATCCTCTCTCCACATCAGGCAGAGGTGGGAACTGAACCCAGATCTCCCACATCCCAGGTGAGTGCCTGGGATTCAAGGTTGTAAGAAAGGCATAAAACATTTTGTATCAACATTACCAAAACATTTTGATTTTTTTGTTTGGTTGAAACTATTCAGCAAATTCAACATTGCAGAAATTTGTGAATAGGTTTGGATTGACCAGAACTTCATTTTTTGATGAATCAACTATTCACTGGGGGGAAAATCGCCCAGCTCTAGCCATCACATTACAATATCTTGTTTCTTCACCCTAGATTTCCCTTTCTGATTGTTTGCTTTCTGAATCAAATTAAAAGCTAAAATAAAATAAAAGTATAGCTCAGAACATGAACCAAGGAGTCAAATTTTGTTCTAGATCATACCGATTTATATCTAGAGTAATTCCAATGAAGTTAATACACTTGGAGTTACACTGGTTTAATCAAGAAATTGACCTATTACTTGTTAAACTTACAGTACTACACAAGAAATGCTAAGAAAGAAATGAGGGCTTATTGTCCTAGCATTTCCTGGTTTATCATCTATCTGATTTTAAGACATGATCAGGTATATTTAAGGACTAACACAATTCCAAAATCTGTAGGATTCATTGATCTGTAGGGTTGTGAGGAATTCTGCAGGCTTTGGTGGTGATTCAAGTGTGCAATGCTGCCTGCATTTCAAAATAGCCATGTCCTCAGTCCCCAAAATAGCCAAGACAGACTCAACAAGGAGGGTTAAGTTCTGGCTACCTCTGTGGGAGCTCTCATTGACCCCCTGGGTAAAATGGAAAGGTTTCAAACTCATAGATGCAACTCCATTGGCTTCAGTGGATGAGCACATGCTAATACAAGGTCTGAATTTTCAGTAAGAGTGCATTATAGCCAGAAAGAAACATGCCTCGCTCATAGGAGATGGAATCCAAATGTACACTGACATTTTTTTGGGGCATAAGCTTTCGTGGGCTAAAATCCACTTCATCAGATGCATGCAGTGGAAAATACGGTAGGAATATATATATATATATATACAGAGAACATGAAAAAATGGGGGTAGCCATACCAACTCTTATGAGACTAATCAATTAAGGTGGGCTATTATCAGCAGGAGAAAAAAAACCATTTATAGTGATAATCAGGATGGCCCATTTCAAACAGTTAACAGAAGGTATGAGTAACAGTAGGGGGAAAATTAGCGTGGGGAAATATTTTTTAGTTTGTGTAATGACCCATCCACTCACAGTCTTTATTCAAGCCTAATTTAATGGTGTCCAGTTTGCAAATTAATTCCAGTTCTTCAGTTTCTCACTGACAACTGCATTGGCTCCAATCCCTCAGACAGAGACAAGCACATACAAGATCTCTATCAAGCATTCTTAAAACTACAATACCCACCTGCTGAAGTGAAGAAACAGATTGACAGAGCCAGAAGAGTACCCAGAAGTCATCTACTACAGGACAGGCCCAACAAAGAAAGTAACAGAACGCCACTAGCCATCACCTTCATCCCCCAACTAAAACCTCTCCAGCACATCATCAAGGATCTACAACCTATCCTGAAGGATGATCCCTCACTCTCACAAATCTTGGGAGACAGGCCAGTCTTCGCTTACAGACAGCCCCCCAACCTGAAGCAAATACTCACCAGCAACCATACACCACACAACAAAAACACTAACCCAGGAACCTATCCTTGCAACAAAGCATGTTGCCAACTCTGTCCACATATCTATTCAAGGGATACCATCATAGGACCTAATCACATCAGCCACGCCATCAGGGCTCATTCACCTGCGCATCTACCAATGTTATATATGCCATCATGTGCCAGCAGTGCCCCTCTGCCATGTACATTGGCCAAACCGGACAGTCTCTAGCAAAAGAATAAATAGACACAAATCAAGAATTATAACATTCAAAAACCAGTCGGAGAACACTTCAACCTCCCTGGACACTCAATTACAGACCTAAAAGTCACAATTCTTCACCAAAAAAACTTCAAAAACAGACTCCAACGAGACACTGCAGAACTGGAATTAATTTGCAAACTGGACACCATTAAATTAGGCTTGAATAAAGACTGGGAGTGGACGGGTTATTACACAAACTAAAAACTATTTCCCCACAATAATTTTTCCCCTACTGTTACTCACACCTTCTTGTCAGCTGTTTGAAATGGGCCATCCTGATTATCACTACAAAAGTTTTTTTTCTCCTGCTGATAATAGCTCACCTTAATCGATTAGTCCTGTTAGAATTGGTTTGGCAACCCCAATTTTTTTCATGTTCTGTGTGTGTGTCTATATATATATATATATATCTTGCTACTGTATTTTCCATTGCATGCCTCTGATGAAGTGGGTTTTAGCCCACGAAAGCTTATGCCCAAATACATTTGTTAGTCTCTAAGGTGCCACAAGTACTGCTCGTTCTTTTTGCTGATACAGACTAACACGGCTACCACTCTGAAAGCTGAAATCTTTGAGAACAGCAACTGGGAGTGAATCACTAAATATCAACATTAATTATTTGAGACAGAATTCAGCGAGTGCCAAAATAATGCCATTTCCAGCATATTGTGTAGCGAGGAGGCATGGCCTCCCTCAGAGAGTGACAGAGAAGAACCACAACACATCCCTTAGTGGGCTGAACCACAACACACCCCTTAGTGGGCTGAACCAGGAGAGCCATGTCCACCCCGCCGGAAGCAGAAGGGTGGGACAGGAGGGGGAAGTACAAAAGGCAGGCCCTGCAACTCAGTTGTGGTGGAGCCACCACAGGAGACGACGCATCCCGCTTGCTGCTGGAGCCTGCAGAGGAGCTACCAAGGCTACCTCCTGAGGACTGGCTAGATCTCCCCGGGCTGCTGGCTGACCAAGATGCTGAGGAGTTGCTGGGGCTGCCACCTACGGACTGGCCAGAGCTCCCCAAGATGACAGACGCAGGTACACCTGAGGGGGAGAGTAGGAAGCAGCCCAGGGAAACCAGGCAACAGTCTGGTTGGGAGCTGGCCTGATACAAGGTCAGTGTATTGCAGGCAGATCCCCGCTGATCCAGTGATGGACCACTCCGCCGCTGTTAGGGTCCTGGGCTAGGACGCGGTGGAATTGGGCAGGCCTGTGTCCCCCCTGTCACCCCACTCCTGGGGTGGCAATACTTAGGCCTCCTTAGGCCTGGAGGCCTGTGCTCCTCAGGCAACCCTACGTGAGCCCCATAGACTCTCTTGGTGCTCACCCTTACCTGAGCCTCTAGACTTTATGGGGCTCACCCCATGGGGGCTCATAGACAGCATAGCTGCTCTGCCCTGATTGCAGGCCAGAGCCCACTCAATTGCTTTGCCTCCCTGCCCTGACTGGGCCTGGGGGCTCACAGACTGCCGTACTGTTCTGCCCGGCTGGACGACCAGAGCACTAGGTGAAGCTAGTTCCCCGCTTTGAGCACCTTTATAAGTACACGACAGCAAAGAGGCGTGGCCTCCCAAGAGACTGACAGAGAGGGATGGCCACCCAACCTACAACTGAAAAGGCAAAACTACTTAAATGAAGTTTAAGAGTACTTTAAACAAGATCATTAGGTGTACTTGAATAGCTATCTGTGTTTTAAGAAAAATTTCCCACAATCCACTTTTAATCTTGTTTCTCAACAAAAACAAAACAAAATAAAACCAAGCACCTCCACTCAAAAAAACCTCCCCCCACTAAACCTTGGCTGCTTCATATGAACAAAGAATTAATATTTTGAATTCTAGTGTACGATATGAAACAGAACCAATGCCTACTATAGTAATTGAATTACTGTGTACTACCTTTGATATTTTCTGTATACACTGCTGACTGGATTAAATGTTAGTCCGAAAGCACTTCAATTCATGCTGACTGAACATCTGACTTATTCAATTACCTGATCAGGGGATTTCAGCTGTGTCACCAAAAAGCGATAATGTGCCTCTTTGCTATCATTTCTTACCATTTCCTCTGTTAGTCACAGGGCAAATATTTGTATCAGTTCATTACCTCTGGGAAGCTAGCTATTATTTTCTACATCACTGTGGGCAAAATATTGCTTAATACAAAAGCAGAGTAATGGTAAAATAAATACTCCCATGCTAATAAATACATAATAAATTATTATTGTGTCAGGTTTCATTCTTTTTCTGCCATGTATCCTATTCTGCAATACATCCCTCTTTGCGCTTCTTACCTCCCCCATCCTAATCTTTTTCTCTAATTTGGCTCCTCAGTTTCTACTCCCATCCTTTGTTCCCTGGTAGTTTCACTCAACTGCAAAAGGGCTCTCACTGATATGAGGGTTGCTGACAACAATTTATTTATAATCATACAATTAAAAAAAGACACTGAGCCATCAAGCTGTGAACACTTCTAATTTGTGTAACCATCTGCTCTCATCACTGGTCCTCCTTATGTTCCCTTTCCCATTCCCGTCTATTGTTTGGTGCATTTTCTCTTAAATTAGAAAGGCTTTGGGGGCAGGAACTCTTTTCCTACTTGTTTGTACAGTACACTGGGACCACAATCCTGACCGAGGCCTCAGGATCTTACCACTTCTGTGCTCCTGCATCTTGTCTCTAAGAGTTTCATTTCCCATCCATGCAGGTACAAACAGCAAAGTGAAATTGACAAGTTGTTGAGAAGACACTGGCAAATCTTCTCAGTGGAGCGCAGCAGTAAAGAAAAATACTGAATCAATTCACTTTGTGTGATGCTCTCACCTTCCAGATCTTCTTTCCAGCTCTTTTTTTTTTTTTTTTGTAACCTCTTCTGTTCCGTAAGGCCCTGATCCAGCTAGGCACTTCAGCACCTGTGCAACTTCAAGCATGTGAATAGTCCTATTTACTTTAATGGAACATCTTGTATGCTTCATGTTACATATGTGAAGTGCTGAGTGCCCTTCATTCCCACAGACCTCAGCAGTATTCAGCACCTTGAGGGAGTGCTTAGCAGCTTGCAGGATGAAGCCCTAAATCCTTAGTCTCCATCTTTCCCTTCTCACATACACACATTCTGTTGCAGATACTTTTTCTTTACTGGGTGGCTCTTGCCACCACAGGCTATCAGCTTTCAATATAAAGCAAAACACATCGCCCATATTCCATAAACTGATACATTGTCAAAGGACATAGCTAGACCAGGACTAGTAACATGTAAGTAATAAGTTGTTACACACAAAAAGCTAGGTTAAAAGAACATTACGGTTACAAAGTCAAGCACTCCAGTTAGGAAATGTCAGAATGAAGGTTGCCGGTGCATCCTCAGTTTGGTGCCCTTGTGCATATGCAACACAGTCTTTAATTACATCGAGTCATATAGTCACAGAGTTTAAGGAGAGAAGGGACCACTAGATCAGCTAATCTGACCTCCTGTATATCACAGGCCACCAACACCACCAAGCACCCACACACTAAACCCAACAATGGAAATTAGACCAAAGTATTACAGCCCACAGGGGACTAGACTATTATGTACCATGGGGAGAGATTAGGAGGGACTGAGGTGCACCAGTTTCTGAGGCCCCTGCAGTGGCAGGGAAATGATTAAATGAGATATAGCCAGATAATCCTGGCAAGTGACCAACACCCACGTGCTGCAGAGGAAGGCGAAACCACCCCCCAAAGTCACTGCCAGTCTGATCGCGGGGGGTGGGGAATTGCTTCCTGACTCCACATATGACGATCAATTAGACCCCGAGCATGAGAGCAAGAACCAGCCAGCAAGAACCTGAAGGAGAAAACTCTCGGTGCCACTCAGACACCTGGCCCCACCCTGCCCAGTGTCCCATCTCCACCTGTGGCCATCCCAGATACTTTAGAGGAAGGAAATTAAAAAAATCTGGGGTGGTGGTGGTGAGGAATCACTTTCTGACCCCCGGAGGTGGCTGACTGAAACCTAGAAGGATGAGCTTTTAGGAACATAAAACATAAACCAGAAGTCTGACCCCCACCATCACAAGCAACCTCATCACACAATATCACTCATGAATTTGTCCATCTCTCTCTTAAAACTAATAAAGTTGTTGACTGATTTTATACTATTTTTCCTGTGCATTGGTTTAAATGACTTTCCTACCATCACATAGGAACTCTGTGGCAGGGGCATGGATAGAATCCAGCTCTCCAGGGCAACAATCAACTGCCTTGGTCTTGACACCCACCCTTTCTTTTCCTGCAATCCCCTGCCTCATTCACTACACACATTCCAAATTTTGTAAGAAACGAGACCGGGGTCCTGCCAACAAAGCCTCACTCACTACACTACCCTGATCCATCCGCAGAGCAGTTCCATCCAGTGCACTGAATGAGGCAGGGGTCCTGTGGAACAATAGTATTTGGCCTGTGTCTAATGTATCATAATGCATATGCACAAGAGGGCCGAATTAAGATTGCACAGGCAATTTTCTGCTTCCACAAACAGAATAATGATGGCCATGTTAAGACACTACACTGGGACTTGGGCGATCTTGAGTTCTATTCTTGTGTGACCCTGAGAAATCACTTAATTTCTCTGTGCCTCATTCCTCCCCCAATAAAAATATTGGAAATAATAATGCTTCCTTTTTTTCAGCATGTGTTTAGTTTGTAAGCATGTTGAGGGAGGGATTGTCTCTGATGGTGTCATGGATCGCACACTGGACTAGAGTGCAGGAGGTCTGGGTTCAATTCACATTGACATTGGATAAGTCACTTCCCTCCCTGGGCCTCAGGGATACTGCCCTCCTTTGTAAAGCATTTTGAGATATACCGATGAACAGGCCTAGGTATTACTATTAGCATGTTTCTGTACAGCACCCAGGACAATAGGGCCTCAATCTTGGCTGGGACCTCTAGGTATTACTGTAATACAAATAACAACAATACTCTCTGTCCTTTACGATTGCTGAAATTTACTAAGCAAACTGTTGGCGGTGGTTAAAAAAGTTTTTCTCCTAAAAGCAGCAGCAAGCTTCCTTGAGAATGTCAGAACACCGCTGGGATGGCAGGAGACTGAAGACTTCAAATTATCTATTTATGGGCATTCTGGCTGAGCAGCTATTCATGTCAAAAAAAGGCCAGGACAATTTTCTTTAGAAGGAAGGAAGAAAATTTCTATTCATTTGGTAGGTACAGAAGAGTGTAAGTAAAGAAAATACATCGTTCTTTCCTTTCAGGACAATACAATGAATTTTACACTGAGCATCTATAAAGATAAACACCTGCTTACCAACCAAGCAATATAATTGTAAATTATATTGGTTCATACCAGCATCTTTCTGTGCTGCTGCCTGTCAATAACACTCTAGTTAATGGGGCTGTCATATCTGCATTTCCATCAAATGCTAGCTCCCCATTGTAGGAGTCAACCATTTCTGTTCTACTCTGAGTTGACACTTTACATATTTGTGTGCAACAAAATATTTTAGAAATGTCTTCTGTAGCTCCAGATTATTTAACTAGAGAATGGGCAAAAGAGTTTTATCACATGCCTCCAATCGCCTAAGAAACATGAATGTTTGGACTCCGACTTCTCAGAAACCTGTGATTTAACCAGTTTCCAACTAACTTCCTGAACTCTATTAGCTGAGAAGGTGGAAGTCAAGACATGACCCTGAGCGACTTGCAGCCACGCTGGTGATATGTACATTTTATCAAAGGTAAGCTGCATAGCAATAGAATGGAATGTCTTCCAGCTCCTGTATAATTCGGTTTGAATTCATAGTATGATGGCTAATCTTGTGGCCATGTGTTTTCAGTCCATGGGATCCAATAGATGGTAAGGAAGCTATCTGAGAAAACTTCCTCATGTCTGCTTTTGATGATACATTTCCATTGAGAAATTTATCTGCATGTTGGAAAGTGGATGACCGGCTAATAAGCGCATTGCCTTTGATGGTAACTTAGTTTCTGGAGCCAGGAAATCTAGGGGTATGGTTACATAGCCAACCAAAGGTCCATCCATGACTGCGTTGTGTTTGACCCTCCAAATCCCTTCTCAGTTCTTAACAAGCATCGAGTATAGTCAGGCCTGTATCCTTAGAATCTCTGACAGATTCAGCAAGTGAATACTTCCCTGTGTGCCCTATTTTCAAGGGCAGAAATACCATCTCCCTGTCACTCTGATTTTCGTCAAAACAAAGAAACTGCTTTACTACTACTTTACTTTCCTAGTTTGAACTGCTAGCGTGCCTGCCATTGGAGGCTCCAGAAAAACTGGATCACACCACTGAAGATGCCATCGCTTGGCTAGATGACTATGCACGCACTAAATAAATAAATACTTTGTGGAGAGGAAGCTTAGCCATCCTTCTGGCTTGTAGATGACACAGCTGTAGGAGCCTAGCTGTGGGTTTCAAAGCTTTAGAAAATAATTGCAGTAGCTCACTATGAGTCCATGGCATGTGTGTGTGTGTGCGTGTGCGCGCGCATGCGCATGCACCACTGGCCATTGTGGAATGAAATGTTAGCACTAACTCAGTCTGTGATCGTATTGCCTTGTAGTGAGCAGTCTACAAAGAAGATATATTGCTATAAGGCTTGATAGGGAACAGCAATCCCCCATTACTCAAGTAGCAGAGGCCTGTGTTTTTAGAACAGGGGCTCCTAAGTTCCATGTTTCACGTGCTGTGTGTGTGCTTTAAATGCAGCTCCAGATTTATTATTCTGTTTCTGACTTATTCTTTTTTAATTATCAGAAATCATGGCTACTCTATGATTTTGTGCTGCTACAGGTAGTAGCTATGCTGTCCAGCAGCTCATATACATCACAGGCAACTAATTATCACAACTAAAAAGAGAGAAATAAACAACCAAACCCCTATCGCTATGTTTTATGAATCTCCTGCATTTCACTTTATCAATATTTTACTATTATCACTAGTACTCTATAAAGGACATTTACCAAAGGAGACAGAAAGAATTGTAAATGGTTTTAGAACTGCCAATCAGACTGGGATTAAGCTAGAGCATCTCTTCTGCAGTGTGCAGAAAGCTAGGCACAACAAGTCATGTTTAACATAATTCTATAATCACTAAGAGATGATTTACAGCAATCTAATTTCCTACAGCAGGCTCTGACTGCTAGTGAAGAGAAACAGTGATTTCCAAATGTAAGCAGCAGAAGCTAGATAATATGGTCTTTAAGGATCTTTTAACTTCTGAATAACCCAGTCATTTCTCTTTGGGACTTTGGAATAAAGAGCTTAATTTATATTTTTATAAATATAAATGCTCCTGTGTGTTCAGTTTAGCCTCAGCTATTATGGAAGCCATTAGTTAATAAGTTTGATTCTGCTGTCAATTGACTTCCTTGGCAATTTGCACAGATTTACTACCAAGCTGCATTCTTTATACTTTTAAAATGATTTATATAGGCCGGAACAGCATTCCTAGATATTTCCCCAAAGAGACATCATACATAATTGTGAACTGCTGCAGGAACAAGTAATAATCCCCCGAACATCTGTACATTATTTACTATATAAAAGCAGCAATATCCATCGTGCAGTTCAGTACTGACAAATGCAAAGTTATACACAGCGGAAGGAATAATTTTAACTACTCCAGCCATTGCTTGGTTCGAAATTCACTGGAACCACTACGGAAAAAACCTTAAGAATCATTACGGACAGCTCAATGAAAACATCTGCTTAGTGACAGACAGTTGTCAAAAATAAATAAATAAAGCAAAAAATATTTGAGTATGTAAACAGTGAGATAGAAAACAGTACTAAAAATAGTGCATTACATATAAATCAATAGTTTGCTCTCACCTAGAATACTGTATTCAATTCTGGTTGCCCCATCCCACAAAGAGATGTAGCAGAAAGGGAGGGTCCAGAGATAGACAACAACAACGATGAGTAAGAATTAACATAATGCAATAGGGACATGGGAAAACTTCCATGAGAGTAGACAATGAAAAGACCAGGACTGTTTAGTTTAGAGAGAGTAGACATATAAGTAGGGACATAAGTGTATTAAATAATAAATGTACAGAGAAGGTAAATTGGGCATTCCTATTTACCCTCCTTCCTAATACCAGAACAAGGGAACATTCAATATAACTGAAAAGCAGATTTAAAACTGTTGAAAAGAAATAGTTGTTTCGAACACATAGTGAGAAATTAACCTTCATCACATGATATCAAAGCTCAGAGATTAGCAACATTTTAAAAATGGTTAGATATTTATAAGAGTAACATGTACGTCAGTGGTCCCCAAACCTTTTGCACCCCCCTTACCCGTAATGGAACCTGTCCGCACCCCCCTGGGATCCATAGTTGGAATCTGGGGCCGGGAGCCACGGTTGGGGCTGGGGACTGCAGTCTGAGCTGCCGCTGGGGCGGAGCTGGGGGCAGAGCCGGGCTCGGTGGTGCTCCCTTCCTGTCCCCTGTGGGGCTGGCCTGGACCCCACTACACTCCCTCCAAATGTTCCTCCATGCCCCTTTAGGGGGGCATGCCCCACAGTTTGGGAACCACTGGTATACATCCACAGCTTTATTAGATAGGATAAAATATTTGAGATATACACATAATCATGCTTCATGGCATAGACTACCCATTAACTGATCGTAAGAAACTTCTCTTATGGGCAGATAATTCTGAAATTGTCCTTTAGAGGGTTTCTTTCACTCTTCCCTAAAACACCTGGTAGTGGCCACTGTTGGAGACCACTGATGGATTATTGAGCTGAATTGTTATTGCAATTCCTGTGTTCTTTGCCTCCCCTGAATACTATGTTTAAATTATAATACAACACACTGAATAGTGCTCCTGTACAGTATCCTCGTATTCACAGTGTTTGTTACCTGGGTGGACAATCCTTTTCATTGCATTTCTTTTGTCGTCCATTTGGCTGCATTTCTGGGTCACAGAAGGAGTTTTTGATCACACTTCCCCCCCTTTTCACACATTGGGCTGTCTGTCGCTGAACACCTGTGAGAATAATAATTTCTCCATGCATATTAAATCCTTACACCTTTGTGCTCCATTCCCAATGGACACTGATCATGGTGGTTTACCAGGCCCACCCCACTATGTGGCAGAGTCGGTGGTTTTCCAAACAAAAAGGAAACGAGAGCAGAAGCTGTTTGAAAAGCAACACTTGTGCTGTACTAGTTTTGCTTTCAAAAGGAGAGGACTATTCCCTCTTAATTTATTATTCTTAGTCATATTAGAAAAATAAAAAGCATATCGCAGCACTTGAAATATCTTAGCCAATATACAATGGGCCACATCTCAGAAAGCTGGAAAAAAATATTTCTGTCCCTTTAAAAAAGATACAGCTAAAACAGATACCAAAGAGATACAGCTAAAACAGATACCAAGGGCTCAGACGCCCACTGGGAAGATAAACACTGTCATTGCTTAGATTGTGTGCTCTGCATTTGTTACTCGCACTCCATTCCTCTGTGCTGGAATAAAGGATGAACAAACACAAGATGCTCTCTCTCCATTGACCCACAGAGGAAATGCAGTGTTATTGTAGCGGTGTCAGTCCCAGTATAATCAGAGAAATACTGGATTTATGGCTTATTACAACAAGCTATAACCCACTAACAACTCCCCCTCAGCTGCTTCCCCCCGCTTCCTTTCACCTCCTATGGGCACGTCTACACTACAAAGTTAAGTCAATCTAACATAGCCACTGCAGTAATTACTGCAGGGGATCATGTCCATCCCCTCCTTCTGTCGATGATGCACATCCTCACCAGGAGCACTTGCACTCACTTAAGAGGGGTAGTGTAGGGGGCTGAAAGCCCAAGTTTCTCAGCTTGGTGCTGAGATCCAAGCTGGAGCCAGGCTGCCACCCGGGCTCTCAGCTCCACACTCTGCACGGAGCTTGCTCCGTGGGAGCTGAGAACTTGGGTGGCAGCCAAGCTCCAGCTGGGTGCTTCGTGCAGAGCAGGGAGCTGAAAGCCTGGGCTGAAGCCAGGCTCCAGCTGGGAGCTCTGTGGGGAGCCCACAGCCCAGGCTCTCAGCGCTGGGCAGTGAGGCTCCAGCTGTCAGCACTGCTGGGGCTCACAGCTGGAACACCTTTCCCCCCCACTTTCAAAACAGCGATCCTATTAGCAGTGAAACTGTCGGCCATGCTGACAGCCAACAGCGACGCAAATAATGCAGTGTCTATACAGACACTGCGTCACCTGACCTACGTCGACCTAAGCCTTACGCCTCTCGTCAACGTGGATTTATTAGGTCGACATAGCAGGTGAGTTACAGCAGGAATACTGTAGTGTACGCCTACTTAGGTCGATGTAAGGTCAACTTAACTTTGTCGTATAGACATGCCTTATGACTGGAGGGGTGTGAATGGGCCACTTCACCTTGAATGGTCCCTTGGAATACGTGTTAACTACTTATGCTAAACAATCTGTTCCACCTTGTATTTAGCTGTGATACAGCGTACTTTTCCCAGACCTGAAGAACTCTGTGAAAGCTTGTTTCTCTCACCAACAGAAGTTGGTCCAATATAAGAAATTACCCCACCCACCTTGCCCCCCAGAGGAAATGAAAGTTTTGCGGCATGGGGATGAACTGCATAGACCCACTGGTGTAAATGCCTACATGGGGATTAGAGAGACAAGGCGAGTGAGGTAATATCTTTCACTGGACCAACTTCTGTTGGTCAGAGAGACAAGCTCTCAAGCTACATAGAGCTCTTCTTCAGGTTCAGGAAAGGTATTGAGGGCAGATCTACATTTAAATGCTGCAGCAGCTGGTATCTATGCCTCTGGGAGGGCTTCTCCCATCAGTGTAGCTACTCCACCTCCATGAGAGGCAATAGCTATGTTGACGAGAGAAGCCCTCCTGTAGACACAGCGCTGTCTACACCAGGGATTAGGTTGGTATAACTACGTTGCTCAGGGCTGTGGATTTTTCACACCCCTGAGTGATGTAGTTATATCAGTGTAAGTTTCAAGTGCAGACCTGGCCTAAGGTTGTCACCCCGGAATACTAGATTGAACAGATAGTTTAGCATAAGCAGTTAGTATACATTTTAAAAGTGGTCCGTTAACACCCCTAAAGTCATAGGATGAAAAGGAGTTAGTAGGCTACAGATTGTTGTAATAAGCCATAAATCTAGTGTCTTTATTAAGACTATGATTCTTAGTGTCTAGCAAAGTTATGAATTTAAGCTTCTAGGCTCGTCTTTTGAAAGTGTTGAGCAGGTTTCCTTTGAGGATGGGGACTGATAGGTCAGATATAGAGTGATCGCTTTATGTTCACCCACAAGTGATATGATGTTTTTGTCTTTTATTATTTTCATGTGTGAAAGAGAGTAATGATTGTCTGGTTTCACCCACATAGTTGTTATTGGGGCTTTTAGTGCACTGGATGAGGTACACCACATTTTGTGATAGGCATGTATAGGACCCCTGCATCTTGAAAGGTTAGTAGTGGGGGGTGTTGATCATGGTAGTAGTGGAGATATGTCTGCAGGTTTTGCATCTGTTGATGTGGCAGGGTCGTGTGCCACTTTGAGTTGGTGTGTCCTGGTTTGTGGGAAGCTTGCTTCTGATGATGAGCTTGGAGAGATTGGTGGGGTTTCTTGAAGGCCAGAGGAGGGCGTTCAGGAAAGATTTCTTTCAGGATGGAGTCCCCATTGAGTATGAGTTGTAGCTGTTTGACAATACCCCATCTGGGTTCCAGTGTGGGGTGGTAGGTGACAATTATGCATGTGAGGTCACAGAGGGTTTTATTTCTAAAAGCAGATTCTCTTACGGTATTTGGATGGCCCATTCCATGATGTTATCTACTTCTCTGGTGGAGGGTCCCTATTTGGTGAACGCAGTTTTGAGTGTGTTAAGGTGTATATCCTGGATTTTCTCCTCGGTGTATTTCTACAATATCTGAGTGCCTGGCTATAGATAACAGATTTCTTGGTGTGTTTGGGGTGTTTACTGGATCTATGAAGGTTGGTGTGGTGATCCATGGAGTTCTTGTATATAGTTGTCTGTAGGTTTCATTGTTGAAACTGATGGCTGTGTCCATGAAGTTGATGCTAGTGTGGGAGTGTTCCAGACAGAGTTTTACGGACAGATGTTGGTCGTTCAAGTTGTGATGGAAATCTATGAGGAAGATTAAGTCGTCTGTCCAGAGGATGAAAATATCATCAATGTATCTCAGGTATATGATTGGTTTCGCATTTGTCCAAAAATTCTTCTTCAAGTTGACCTATGAAGAGGTTGGCATATTGGGGAGTCATCCTAATACTCATGGCTATTCCCATGGTTTGGGCAAGATGTTTGTTGTTGAACGTAAAATTGTTATGGGTGAGGATAAAATGGATGAGTTGGGTGATGTCTTTGGGGTGGATATCTGAGGTCATCCATTTTCTTGTAAATATTTGAGGCAGGCAACTATGCCATCGTTGTGAGGCATGTTGGCGTATAGGGAAGTGACATCCATGGTTAATGTTATGGAGTTTGTCGAAGAAGTCGGTTGTGCACTGGAGGAAGATGGCCCTTTGTATGGTGAGCAGTTTGAGGATGGTTTCTCCGAGTCCTGATATTCCTTCAGTAAGAGTGCTGTGCCAGATACTATGGGTCTGCCTAGGTTCCCTTGTTTGTGGATTTATAGCTTATTCCAACAATTGGTAATCCTCTAACCCTCTTTTTGTCCTATGGAAACAAACTGGCCATTTCACCTTGAATGGTCCTTTAGAATATGTACTAACAACTTATGCTAAACTATCTGTTTGATCTTGTATTAGCTGTGACACTCTTAGGGCTGGTCTTCACTACCCACCAGGATCGGCGGGTAGAAATCGCTCTCTCGGGGATCGATATATCGCGTCTCGTTGGGACGCGATAATCGATCCCCGAATCGACGCACATACTCCACCAGCCCAGGTAGGAGTAAGCGCCATTGACGGGGGAGCCGCAGCGGTCGATTTGCCGCCGTCCTCACAGTGGGGTAAGTCGGACCAGATATGTCAAATTCAGCTACGCTATTCCCGTAGCTGAATTTGCGTATCTGAAATCTATCCCCCCCCCCATAGTGTAGACATAGCCTTAGACTATGGCTACACTACTACTTATGTCGGTATAAGTTAAGTCATTCAGGGGTGTGAATTTGCCACTCCTCTGAGTGATATAAGTTACACTGACCTAAGCACCGGTGTGGACAGCGCTATGTCAGCTTTCAAGCTTTACACAGAGCTTTTCTTCAGGTCTGGGAAGAGTGCTACTCAGAGTAGTGTCTCACTTTGAGTGTGTTTCCCAAACCGGTAGAAAAGCTCCGGGTAGCTCAAAAGCCTGTCTATCATACCAACAAAAGTTGGTCCAATAAAAGATATTACTTCGCCCACAGGTATGCTAAATGAAAAGAGCAATTAAGACCCTTTATGTAGTGAAGTAGCTGGAAACAACAGAAACCGCTGCCGAAGGCAAAGCACTGGATGGCAATGCCTGCTAAACTAGGTGCATTGAAGAGTTTCCTGATTGCAAAATCTGGGTTAGGGAATTGGTTGACAAATTGTATGGCTGTGAGAGGCAGAGAGCCAGAGAGGCAAAAGTGAGCAGTCAGCAGAAGATGCAAGGATGAGCATGGCCTTCAGAGGGAGCAGAGAGACAAAGTTCCTTGGATCATAACTGAGAGGAGATACAGACTTGGAAATTGTGAGCAAGGAAACTATCTACTGTAATTTGTTTCTATTGTATTCAGGAAAACACAATTTTGTGTAAACAAACAGGATTGCTAACCCCTTGGGCCAAAAGGGCAATAATATTGTACCACTGTGATTTTTATCCTCCCCTATATAGGTCTGTTGAAGGGTTCAAAACAGAATATGCTACTATGGGGTCAGGGATACGTGTTGTATTTTAGATAAAGAGGTGTCAACTTTGCACAGATTCTTTAGCAGGTTTCAAGAAAATAAATTTAAATAGAAATCTATTAATAACACATAATAAACAACCCATAAGCTTTGGGAAACTGATGAGTTTTTCCCAATATTTCACACTTTCCCCAATATAACCATTGCACATATAAACAAACTTTAAATATTTGTTTCCTAATATTTCACACAAATTCTAATTATTTTTTTCATGGAATATCAGAGCCCTCCCATTTCACTTATCCATAAAGTTACGCAAAATGGCTTACAAAGATGGACATAGAGAAGATAGGATGCAATGGGAAAATCCAAAGGAAGAAATGAAAGTAGGTTTGATGGTGGCAATGGTAGCGGGAGATTGAAGGAGGGTTGATCATTGTTGAAAAATGCCAAGAGAATTTAACAGAAAATGATAAACTTTCTATTGGTATTTGTGTCATCTTATAGTATTTAATGGACAACTGTAATTCTTTTTATACAATTCTATAGGATAGTTAAATAAGGCCTATGGCAACACTATTAAATTCAATTTTTTTAGATACGTTGCTTTAGAACCCTCTTGGTTTCATCCCTATTCTGTTCTATGCAACTTTTCCATAATGATGTTTGTTTTTTGCTTTGGAAATCTAATCAGAGAGTTTGGCAAATGTCACTGCTAGTTGTAAAATGAGGGAAGTTATCAGAAATGCTTCTCTGCCCCTTTTCAAACTCAGACATGAATTATTCCCCTATGATGAATTATTTAGCATAGTTTCAGCTGCTGTAATGCATTTTAAAGCAGAAGTCTGGTGCTAAGGTAGCCTCTTCAAACATGTACAGAAGCCTAGTTTACAGTGTGTGCGCTCTTATCCCTGCCCTGACCATTGACATCAGTAAACTCATCTATTTGAATCTTGTCAATTATTTCAAGCTGTAATCACACAAATACCATTCTTAATAGGGGCCTTCAGTGGATTCACTTTATTTGCAGAATCCGGAAAGTTCTGGGATTGTTCAGAAATTAAAGGTGGATATAGGCCCCTAATCTTTCCATTATGGATGTGCATAACTCACTTCAAAGCCAGAGGGTGTAACATGTGCACATCAAAGTGCAAACAGATTCAGTGAAACAGTCTTTAAAACAAAACAAACAAATATTGTCATATTTGGTAACTATAAATATCCAACGTTCTGTATGAAGTAAATCAGAAATATCTCACACTGGCCCTGACCTATTCCACACTTAAGCACGTGCATAATTTAAAACACAAGTCCCACTGAAGTCACACATAATAAACATACTTAAACGCTTCTTTCAACTGAGGCCTCTAACAATTTTTATATAGAGGTCCTGCTTCCACCCAGCTATTTCTCCCCGATCCATGTCAGCAACAATTTGATGTGGCATTGGTGGACACCCACGTAGGTGCCGGGCTCTGTGTGTGTGTGTGTGTGTGTGTGTGTGTGTGTGTGTGACAGCAGTCCATGGGGTTTGATCCCTAATGCAGAGACCTTGCTCTATGTTCAGAAGCTAGAACATATGTGGGAGTGTCTCCCGGAAAGAGAGCTTTCTGCTGGTGAAGCAGCCTCCTTCCTACACCCGTTGTCTCACTGCTGGTCCCACTGAGCGATCACTTAGGACAGGTCTACACTAGGAAATTAGTTCGCTATAACAATGTTGTTCCGGAGTGTGAAAAATCCACGCTTAAGAGCGACTCAGTTAAACCAACCTAATCCTCTGTGTAGACAGCACTAAATCGATGGGAGAATTCCCCCATCGACATAGCTACCGCTTCTTGGGGATGTGGATTATCTACGCCATCGAAGAAGCCCTGTCAGCATAGGTGGTATCTTCACTGAAAGCTCTACAGCGGCATATCTGCAGCATTCTAAATGTAGACCTACCGTCAGCTGCTTGAAAGTCATTCACTTTCTCATTCTACCAATCCTTCCATGCCTGACATTCTCACTATCAAATATACAAAACCACTATATACAGAAATGGCTGAGCTAGCACTTCCAGTGCAATTGAGCTTTTTTGCATGCAAGTACACTCATAGGGGCATGGATATCCAACATTTGCGCAAACAGAACGTGTCTGCACCAATGTTCATGAAAAAGCAAACAAACAGTATCAACATAGACAGATCAAATAGTGATTTTTTTCACAAACAATTTTCCCTGCTCTTTGCCTATCTCAGATCAACCGTGAGCTGGAAGGATTATTTTTGATGGGAGAGTCCAGTTCACCTTCCATGTTCATTCAATTCTTGATTCCTCTGCTAAATCTACCAACAAAAATGCTGGTTAGAACATGGTTAGGTTGAGCTTTTTCGGATGTTCACTCAGAACCTTAACAGTTCTGTTGAAAGTGTCATCAAAACTAAAAATTTAGATAAGAAGGGTCAGTGTTGGAAAAAGTCAGACATACACAGTGTGTGTCTGTAAAAGTATGTGTGTGATTGTGTGTCTATTTGCAACAGACATGAAACTGATTGTGTGCATGAGTGCATGCGTGCACACACACACACACACGGTTGTTTTACCTTGCCCTTTGAATGCACAAAAAATCATAGTAATTGTATGCACAAATTATATACACAATTATGAAGGCAACCTTACATCCCTAACTTTTTGAAAATCAGCATCTAAATCCAGACAGAAAACACAGTGACCACAGGTTTGTAAATTAATACCACAGCTTTTGGATTAAACTTCACCTCTGGGCTAAACTAGTACATATGGAGTTAAATTTGCAATGCTGAAGCTGAAATGGGATTTAGTGGGTATACACTAATTAACCCCAATAGGAATCTTGTGGCTAAATCCCTTTATAAGCTTTGAAAATTTACCACTTGCTTGTTATTTCAACAGAGAGAGAAACTTTTGCATTCTGCTTAATGCTATCTTTCAATCAAGAGGCTGTCCTGTATTAGACAGATTATGTTCAATGCCACTTTAATCTAATTCTGAGAAACATGATTGCGGCCTTTAGAAAGGACTGAATGTATTTGCAATTTTGTTTTTATCAACAATTATTTAAAGAATGATATTCAAGAAAAAGCAAAGTAAAGGTTTTATGCATCCATATAGGTGAAATAATATATTATCTAAGGGGTTTATGTGCCATCCTGACAGTAAGTGTCTAGAACAGTGGTCCCCAACCTTTTTGTGGCCCGTAGCACATTCATGTTTTCAGAAGAGTGTGGCGGGCGCCAACAATTTTTCAAGGCTTATTTTGTATTTGTACAGAAGGAAAGGGAAAATCTGGGGAAAAAACGCAGTTGAAAATGATTTTGGAAAACAGCTTGATTATTTGTACAGGAGAATGGTAATGGTTTTTGGAAGCCTGGAAGCTTTACCGGCCCCGGGGAGTTCCTGCAGCTCTGTAAGCTGATGGGTAGTGATGGTGGTAAATAAAGAGATAGAGGAGTTAAAGGCAATAAATAAATAAATAAATAAATCCAGCCTAAAGGCAGCATCAAATATCCTCCTCACCACCAGCATGATTCAGGCCGCACAGATAGTGGCAGGGATGTGACAGTGAGCGAGAAAGTAACAAAGCTGGAGCAGGAGGTATTTGGATTGAAACAGCAGACAATAGAGACTGAAGGAACTGTTAGAGCCTTACTGAAGGATTCCCAGGATAAGAATCAGGCAGATAACGGGGACTGTAAGAGACATTATTTGACCTATATGGATGCATCAAACCTTTACTATGCTTCTTCTTGCACATCATTCTTTAAATAATTGTTGATAAAAAATTGCAAATACAATCAATCCTTTCTAAAGGCTGTAGTCATGTTTCTCAGAAAACCTTCTAGAGTTTTTATTCCATAAAATAAGAGGAAATGCCAATTATTTATTTTTATTTTACATTTATTTATATACTATAAGCATATATTATTGATAATATAACCAAAATAACTATAAATTATATAATATTTATAATATAATTATATATTAATATACTTGTATATAATTATATACTTTATATAAGTAGATATGGTATACTTGAGGGGAAGGATAGCTCAGTGGTTTGAGCATTGGCCTGCTAAACCCAGGGTTGTGAGTTCAATCCTTAAGGGGGCCACTTGGGGATCTGGGGCAAAAATCAGTACTTGGTTCTGCTAGTGAAGGCAGGGGGTTAGACTTGATGACCTTTCAAGGTCCCTTCCAGTTCTAGGAAATGGGATATCTCCATTAACTATATTATTATTGTTACTTTTTATATTATTTATTTAATTTATTATTTATATGGGGGGAGTCAATTTCAGGGGATAGCTCTTATCTCTCAGGTTTTGTTGTTGCAGTCTAATCTGATCCAGTTTATTTTTGAGACTAAACAAGATAAATCCATACAAAGGAGAGAAGAAAAATAACTAGAACAATACATGAAAATGCAGCTTCTGTTTCTAGTTTGTAGTTTTGTTGCTGGAAGACCATAGCATATGACTTGTTTAACCATTTATGAACCCAGCTTCACTTCCTTGGCTCCAGAAAACATCTGGCTGGATTGCTCTGATTTCCCTCTAACCAGGCTGTAGGAGGCAGAATAGATTAAGGCAACTTGATGTTGATTGATTGTGATAAGGATTATTATTATGGGTCTGATCCAACGCCACTGAAGTCAATTGGAGTCTTCCCACTAACTTCAGATGGGCCTTGAATGAGGACCCGAGTTACCAGTTGCTCCCAGGAAAGAAAATATTCATAAGTGGTGGGAAGCTTATCCCATTGGATATGCCAATCAGATAATTGGATAGTGCCTATATAAATAATTGGCACTTCCTCTTATTTTATGGAATAACTAGTCCTTCATTAAAGGAAACTCTGCCCACAAAGTCCTTGAAGGTCATTTTACCACCACATTTTAGTCAAAACGAGCTTAACTCTCATCATTTCTTTGACTCCATTTTGGACTTATTTTCAACAACACTTGTTATATAATATGTTTATTAGTATACGATGATCTTCTAGGCAACTTTAACCCACTTCACCTTAGCAACACCTGTTTCAAAAATACCAAGATGGCTTGAATGTAGCACAACAGCTCTGTTATTGTCAATGACATTCAATTCTGAGTCTAAAATGCCCTGCACTGCGCTAAAAAATAATCATTGTCTAAACCAAGAAACTAGTTTTATGGACGCTCAGAGAGTTGTGGTATTTAACAGAGTTTGGAAATAGTATTTCATACTGGCCTCTCAAACCCACTAACGGGGAAAACGTGTGTCACATTAATTTAGTATGTAATAGGTCAATACTTTTTGGTCTAGAAGGTCAACAATTAATATAATTCCTATTCCTCATTATATGTAATACATGTTTAGAGTAACAATTTCCAGTTTTCTACACTGAGAGACAGCTGGCATTTCCCAAATACACCAATAATGGTGCTGCTATCTAATTCTAGAAAACATCACAATCTGCCCTAAGTAAGGGGCCAGAGCAGAGTAGTGCCATCACAGGAGCAGAGGAAGGTTGGAACTGTGATCTCATTTTCTCCTTGCTACAGGGGTGCAGTAGCGGGAACAACTGGCATAGATAAGCAGCAGTTTACTTCCCCTTTTGTGCTAATGCTCCACTGTCTTTGGCTGTCCACTTGCATATGGCAAAATTAGTGGACCTGCTCAAGCTTCTTTTTCCACATATCATGACCTATTATGATTCACCCCCCTAACTGCCCTGAGCAGCCATATAGTGGCAGAACCCACCCTATATTTCAGTTTCCATCTTAGCAGAGAACTAGAAGTGAACTCTAATAGTTGAAAAAAGGTCAATAATAAGTGGGGATGCCATTTGTTAGAAATCAACAAACAAAAGTAACCTGGGGCCATCTATTAAAGTGATCCAGCTGGTAGTCCAAAAAACAGAGCCAAAGATCACAGGTGTAATCCAAGCAGCTTTTCAACCAGACGGTGTTTCCCAGGATTATAATTTTTTGCAGGGACCCCTTAAGAAAATAGTTCTGCTAATCTTAAAGAAAACAAATCAAGCAGTTCAAAAAAACATTAATCTCATTTCATTGTCATGCCATTCATTAAATTAAACATCAAACATTATCAGCACTTACATACTATGGTGATTGATGGGGGTTATACAAGTATACTGCATAACATTCAATCCAAGGGGTTTAATCCTTTCAGATAACCCCTCAAATTTAATTAGTTTATTTTTGCTAACAGGAAAAGAATACTATGATTTATTGACTGACAATAGACCAGTGTTCTGAGAAAAGTAAGAGCACATAATTAGCGTGGAAAAAAAAAATCACATTGACCCCAGGCATTAATTACCTAAAATGAAAGCTGTAACAAGCCAGTTCTTCAAACTATGGAAAATAAATAACCATAGTTGTTTTCTTCATAGGGAAGATTTAAACACTAGTACTAATAAAAACAATGAGGAGTCCGGTGGCACCTTAAAGACAGATTTATTTGGGCATAAGCTTTCGTGGGTAAAAAATCAGAAGTGGGTTTTTTACCTGTGAAAGCTTATGCCCAAATAAATCTGTTAGTCTTTAAGGTGCCACCGGACTCCTCGTTGTTTTTGTGGATACAGACTAACATGGCTCCCCCCTAATACTAGTACTAATGTTTGTCTTTGCTGCCTTAATACACTTGACTTCACTCTAAATTTGTTACAAGATTTTTTGTTTGTTCCTTTAATACCAAAATCTCATGGAATGCAATTAAAGTAACCAATAATTATCTGCCAACACTCACAAAAACAAAAATTAGAAATGGAAAAGGCCAATGTCCTCTTAGCAATCCCCTTGCAGGTGCAAGTTTGTTCCCCCACTACTTTATGTAGTCTAGTTATAAATGACTCAGGCAATGGGATTCCTACCACATCGCTCAGACTTTTCTGCTATCTAACAGATCTTATTGAAATCCAAATACAAACTTCTTTAAAGACCATTACAAGTAGGGTGACCAGATGTCCTGATTTTATAGGGACAGTCCTGATTTTTGGAGCTTTTTCTTACATAGGCACCTATTACCCCCCACCCCCCTCCCAATTTTTCACACTTGCTATCTGGTCAACCTAATTACAAATCTGCTGAAAAATCAACTGCCTTTTTACCATTCATAACATTCTTCTCCAAAAATGTATTTTGTGTTTCAAAAAAAGACCTGAAGCCTCTGTTTTGCAGAAATGCCCCTGGGATCTTCATTATTTTATGCTCACTTTCACTTACCACTGCCTTCACTTCATTAATCTGTTTAAGATGATATTTTATTATCAAAGACATTTCTGCACCTGTTGTTGGAATCACCTTATATTTCTTATTCTACTTTCTACAACAAACAATTTTTGTCTGATTTATAATTCTATACTGAACTGCAATAACACTTCGATTTTTTTAAGTCACCATAATGTAGAAAGAATTAAACAGATACAAGTTCTAAAAAATGATTTAACATTAGCTGATTACTGAGAAATGTTGGGGAAACATTGATTCCTATTAGTGCAGTACAAAACTGAAGTAAAAAAAATTACTTAAATGTATTAAAAAACCAATCAGTTCTGGTAATACAAAAAAAACTGTATACCTTTAATAGCCTCCATTGGTGGTATACAGGATCACTACAAGTGCTAACAATTACTCTAGTGGAAAACACTGTAAAAATGCGTTTTTCAGTTTGGTTTGTAAAAAAGGATGAAATTCACGCTGGAGGTTATAAAAACCCATTTGCTGCCCCCTGAGCAATTTTAATAGATTTTAAGGCGACAATGATCCATTGTCATTATCTAGCCTGACCTCCTATATAACAGAAACTAAACAACCTCACCTCAATTTTGCTCTTCGATAATTAGAATGCTATTACGATAACATCCTTGGAATTTCTAAATATTACACATGACAATTTCCTAACAGTACAACAGTCCAAGGGAAGTGATAGGAGTCTGATTGCTTGAGTCATTTATAACTAGAGTACATAATCTAGGAAGGAACAAACTTGCAGCGGCCAAGTTACATCAGCATTTTCCCTTTCTACTTGTTATGGTTTTATAAGGGCAGTGTGATAATTATTGGTTTCTTTAATTACATTCCAACACAGGAAAATTCTATATTAACCCTCCTCTTAACACATTAAGAGGAACTGATCACTGACCTAAAAATTAATGGTAGCTTAGGTACAAGTGATCATGATTTGATCACATTTGTGAGGTGCTGTAGAATAAAGTCTAAATCAGAGTGTGTATGTGTGTGTGTCTAAATCAGAGTGTATGTGTGTGTGTTACAGATAATAGAAATGAATAATGTACTTAGACTTCTGTAAGGCAATTGATTTGGTACTGCATGATACTTTGATTAAAACACCAGAATGATGCAAAATTAACATGATGGCACACATTATGTGGATTAAAAACTGGCTAAATGATAAATCTCAAACTGTAATTGTAAACAGGGAATCATCATTCAGCTAGTGTGTTTCTAGTGAAGTCCTGCAGCAATCAGTACTTGGCCCTATGCTATTTAACATTATTATCAATGATTTGGAAGAAAAAATAAAATCAGTGATAAAGTTTGCAGATGACTCAAAGTTTGGGGGAGTGATATATAATGGAGACGACACATCAATAATGTGGAGCAATCTGGGTCCCTTGGTAAGCTGCATGTAATGCATTTGATATGGCCAAGTGTAAAGCTATACATCTAGAAGCAAAGAATGTGGGACATATTTACAAGGTGTAGGACTCTGGGGGTGGGTCATAATCAGCCGAATATGAGCTCCTAGTGCAATGCTGTGGCCGAATGTGATTCTTGGATGTATAAATGGGGGAATAGGCAGGAGTAGGAAGATTATATTACCTCTGTATTTGGCAGAGAAGCATGTGGTGGTCAGAGGAAATGCTACAAAGACACACAAAGCGTATCTTAAGAAAACTGATGTGACCATCGCAAGCTGGGAAAAGCAGCCACCAACCCACCCCAAAGGTGCCATATCCTCCATCAGGCAGTGGCCCGCTTCGAGAAGAAGTGCCTTGTCCTCGAAGCTGAACATAGAGAGAGGAGGAAGGAAAAAGAAAGAACTTTCTCTCAGCAGTCCGCTGGCCTGCCACAAAATGTCTGTACCTACTGCGGGTGGATTTGCAGTTCTAGGACCGGACTCCTGAGTCATCTCAGGACCCATATGTAAATCCATGGTAGAGATCATCCTCGAATTGAGGGATTGCCAATCAATCAATTTGGCACTGATGCAACCAATGGAATACTGTGTCCAGTTCTGGTGCTCACAATTCAAGAAGGTTGTTGGTACATTGGAGAGGGTTCAGAGAAGAGCCAAGAGAATGACTAAAGGATTAGAAAACATGCCTTGTAGAGACAGACTCAAATTAAACAGATTGAGGTCCTTAACATAAAGAAGGTTAAGAGGTGACTGGATCACAGTTTCTAAGTACCTACAATGGGAACAAAAATTTGATAATGGGCTCTTCAGTCTAGCAGACACAGGACTAATAAGACTGAATGGCTGGAAGCTGAATCTAGAGAAATTCAGACTGGAAATAAGGTGCAACATTGATTACCCTCACTGTTAAACTCATTTTTTCAGTTTGGTTTGTAGAAGAGGATGAAATTCAGGCTAGATGTTATAAAACCCCATTTGCTGCCCCGTAAGCAATTTTAACAAAGGGTTATGGTGGATTCTCCATCACTGGCAATTTTTAAAATCAACATTAGATTTAGATATGTTCTAGCTCAACAGGAATTAATTCAGGGAAGTTCTATGGCCTGTGTTATACATAGGCTTGGAAAGATTAGAATTGTATCGGTAAACACTGATTTCACCGTGCACACAAAAACCTACAAAAAATATTTCCATTGATGATAATTGAAATGTATAGATAGGTAAAGTAAGAAAATGCTACTTGTGAACTTATTACAGTCCCATCTGAATGCATATAAAACATGCAATGAATACTGCATAAAACATACTTACAGCTCTGCTAAAACAGCCATCTTATAAATCTTTAACTTTTTGAATCTCAAATATATCGTCATTATATATCTATTGTGTGACACTCCCCCCCAAATCAGTAATTTCCCACAACTGTGAAAATTAACTCTATACAAATGGGGGGGGAGGAGGGGGAATGCTTACACACATCAATATTATCTGTCAAGATTATTTAAAAAAAATAAGCCAAATTCTGCCAAACCTAGTGGTGCAAGAGGTCAGACTAGATAATCACAGTGGTCCCTTCTGGCTTCATAATCTATTAATTTATAATAAACAGAGTAAATCAGATGTCAGTGAATGAAAAGGATAATAGAAAAAAAGCGTGTTTCTTAACCTCTTCCACATGTTACACTGCAATCCGTCCAGCCTCCATATTGCCAAAAATATTCTGGGTCCCCTACTTCATTCTCAAGGTTTCCTTCTTTACGTATAGTGTATTCATACTTAATTCCGGGGTTATTTTCCTGAAAGAGTAGCTAAAAAAAAAAAAGTGATTAAATTATGTACTTGTCTGTGACTATAACACATTGGCCCAAATCTTCAAGAGTAGAGTCCAAAGTGTCTGCAGATATTTACAGGCACCCAACCTGGGAACATATGACTCTTGAAGCATGCCTGCTCTTGAGAAATGTATATATCAAACTCTCACTTGTGCACAGGTATGGAGAGGGAGTAGGTGCATTTAAATGTGGGGTGCACTAAAGCAAACAAATACTTTTGCAAGCATACTAGTGAAAATTTGGGTCAGAGTATATGATATCAACTACAAGACAAAGCTATGCAAAATAACCAAATTGAGATAATTGAAAATGGACATTTTATTAACACCTATATTTATATGCAAATTTGATAAATGATAGTGTCCCAACCATATGACAGCTGTTCCTTCTAGTAGCTCAGCAGACAGCAGCATATTTATCAAAACATTGTTTTCTAAATGTCTCCTTAAATAAAAAGGAAATTCTTAGCAGAAACAGGCAGTGAGCAAGTCAAACAAATTGTTCATTTACTTTTGGCAGATAACAGAGGTGGGGAAGGAGATAATCTTTAGGGGATAAAATACTGAAACAATTCCATAAAATGGTTTACTCCCACCCAACTAGGCAACATTGAACACTGACAGAAATCTTATTTCCCTGCTCTAAGTTCCCTACTCTGCACACTGAACATGGCTCATCCATTAAGCTCACTTGGATACATCCTTCCCATAAATTCAAGGTGTGGGAGTGGTGCACTAGTAGGTCCCAATCCTGCCTCCCTTCTTTTTCTATGGTATTATGTTTAATACCTATCTACGGCATACTAAGTAAACAGGAAAAAGGCAGGATTCAGAGAGACAGACAGCAAAAGGGAAACTACAAGTACCTTCCCCAGGGTAAATATTAGTTTGATATATTTAAAGCTAGACTGGATAAATCAACAGAACATATATCGTAGGGAGCACTTTTATGTAGTGGGCATTGAATGATTAAATAGGTCTTTCCCTCTCTGGGTTTTTGGCCCTAGTTCATCAAGGTACTCAAGCACATAACTAATTTTAAGTAGAGTAAATGGGAGTACTCATTTTCTTAAAGGTATGCGTGTGCTTAAGTAATTCTATTGAATCAAGGCCTTCAGTCGTATGACTACATTCAAAGCCAAACCAAGATAATGAAGGAATTTTTCTTGGAATACCAATGGAGTGAGTTATAAAAGATGAGTTATTTTTTCCTGCCTTGTTTTCAAAGCTCCAGATCTTTCTGCTTCCAGCCAGAGTTATCAGCGTCTGTTGCCGACCCTTTACTGTACCTGTATCCACACTGACTCATTGGTGGGTCCAGATGCTGTCAGGTTTTCGAGATCTCCTTTTCTCTCATATTGAAATGTTGTTCCTGCCACTTTGTATGCTCCATTCCACTGGATAATAAATCCCCCATTTAGGTAATACTTTTGTGGGTCTTCACTCCGCACTGCAAGGAAATTTCCTGCTTCTGCCACTTCTACTACTCTTATGTCCCTTGCTCCTTTTGGAATCAGTCCAATGTCAACATAGCCTACGGAGACAAGACAGGTTCATTTAAATGATTATTGTTATAACAGAAAGTGATTACACATTACTTACCTTTTTAAAATACAAACTTCAGCCACACTTGTAAATATGTAAGGTGAGCATACTATCATACAGTTTAAGTTTCAGTGTCTCCTTTTAAATCTAGTTAACAGTGCCTTTCAATGAAAAGTTTTCCTGGGTTTCAAGAATCAATTAGAGGACAGGAATACGCTTATTATTTAGGCTATTAGAAGACATATCGATATTCATTCTTCTCTGAGGTACACCAGAGTAAATCTAGAGGAACTCCATTGAGGATGGACTAGGTGGCAACAGCTACCATAAATACTGTGACATGTGAAAAGGGTCACTGTATATTTCAGCGAAGAAAATCTGTGGCAGTTGCATTAAGTCATGATGCCTCCTATGGGGAAGGATGTTTTAAACTTGCAGGAAATGTTATCAGCTGTCACCAATGTATGAGAGGAGGGATACAGTGCTTTGGGCACTAGCTGGGAACTTGTAAAATCTGGATTCAAGTCCCTGTTTTACCACAAACTTCTTGTGTGACCTTGTGAAAGTCATTTAGCCTCTCTGTCCCTTTGTTCTCAATCTCTCAAACGGGGGCAACAACACGATCCTGCCTCACAGGAGTGTTGTGAGGGTAAATCAATGAAAGACTGAGACACTCAGATACTGCAGTGATGGAGGCCAAATAGAGGGGTGTGTTTTCAGCCACCAACAGAAAGTCCAGATTTTACCGACAGGACTCAAAATTGAGTGTGGTCATGTGCTGAAATAAGGCAAGTTTTGCTGGTAAAACTTCCTAGTGTAGACCAGGATTTAGAATTAAATTTTCCTTGCCTTATTCACACAAATAGTCTTAATGGCCTCGATAGGTCTACTCATGTGAGTTAGGTAAGCAGGATTTGGCTCTAAGCCATACTGAGCAATCTTTAATATCTATCTTGGATGCTTATCTGACACCCATTACCATGGTATTGGAGCACCTCAGTCTCTAATATATTTATCCTCACACCACCATTGTGAAGTATGGAAGTGCTACACAGTAAGTTTGTATTCAAGCTTCTTTAGAATAATGTTTGTTAAAATTAGTGTTAAAAATACAAATTTAACAAAAATCGGTTAAGCAACAACTCAACAGATACAATTATTTTGGCATGGCCCTTCTACTGTGGCTCAAAAACTTGGTTTTAAAGTGTACTGGGACAGTTTGATAATATATTTTTGCATTCTGGTCTTTGTATTACGTTTATTTTCTTTTGACCAGCTGAATTATCTTCTGATTTCCCAGATGCCGGCACTAATTCCTAGTGAATATTGTGCTGCTTTTGACAGCAAAGCTAATCAGCTGCAGGTTATTCAGTTGTTCCCCTTTAGGATGCCATGAGCTATTTTCACGTAGCCATCCAGGTTACACAGCTTAGGGCACACAGCTCAGTCTGACCGGGATCTGGAGATTTGAGACTCAACATCACAGTCAAAATGTCATAGCCATCTAGCCCACACATTGGAGTATTAATATTGATAGCATTATAAAACCTCTGTGAACTGAGCAACTCACTGAGGCTATTAACCTTCTCCCCTCCCCCCCCCCCAAAAAACTTACTCTTTTTGAAAAGTTAAATGAACATACTCAACCACTGAAGGGAATGGAAATGTCATAATTAGGGTATGAAGAAATTTATGCTATAACTACATGTATGTCAAGAACCTAATCCTGCAGCCCTTGTGGAGCCCAAACTCCCATTGGAATCTAAAGTCTTGAAAGCCCTTCCATACTAGAGAGACAAGGTGGGTGAGGTAATATCTTTTATTGGGCCATCTTCTGTTGGTGACGGAGACAAGCTTTCAAGCTACACAGAACCCTTCTCTGTGTAAGAAGAGCTTCTTGTAAGCTCAAACGCTTGTCTCCCTCACCAACGGAAGTTGGTCCAATAAAAGATATTACCTCACTCCCCTTGTCTCTCTGATATCCTGGGACAGACATGGATACAATAATACTGCATATTTTCATATTGGTGTAATTCATGAGTAACACATCTGAAGTAAATAGTTCCAACACCATAAATGAGAATAGAAGTAGGCCCATTGACATCTACTCCTTATACCAGAGTAAGTCAGCTCACTGTTATCCTACCCACCTCCTGTTTGTCTGTTGCCACCTGCTCTTTCAAGTTTGGACCAGTATAAAGAAGCTACCATTTGCAAAATCCTGCTCAATTTTTAGAAATGTGTTCTTCCTACATTTCGGAGATGTTCTGTGGTCAAGGTTTGGGTCCATCACTTAATAATACACTATTGTATCTGCTAATGTACCGCTTACATGGGTAGAAAAAAGTACATGCAGTAATACACTGCATATAAAAAGGTAATTAATAAAATAAGTGTTAGCAGTAGGCATATAGTTAAAGATGGCATTTCAATCATGAGAAGCTTTTTGGGATGTGAGAAAATTGAAAGCATTTTTCAGGTGAAATTGATTTCCTTGCACTACAGTCCATATGAAAGACTCAACTGATTATTTAAAGCAAATATGAAGCTCTTCACTGCATGATTCAATGGGTGCTCATCTGGTCTCTTGGTAGATTTGAAGACGTGGAAAACGTACTGCTTCAGCAGCATAAATGAAAGAATTATCTCAGAAGCCCAGCTGGACTTGTCTTTGAATGACACATTTAGATCAAAATTATATTAACTTTCCTTTTCTATCACTCTGTTCCATTAAAAGCAGAATAACATCTTCAAACTTACTTTTGGAACAAATGGCAGCATGTACACCTTGCTTTTGACCCAGTTTTGTTAAATATGCTGAACTGACAAGCTAAAGGTCTTTAGACTTTACATGTGCTGTTTAATTATCAGACCTATATAATTTCTTACTATAAAAGAACTATACTTACTATAGAACTCTAAAAGCAGACATAATCTTTAGGCAAACAAAGACGTAGAGAGCACTGGAAATTCAAGTAATTATTTCCCTTTTTCTTTTTAATGAGCGTGCAATATCAACGCTAGCCTTACACAATCTTAGAAAATTAGACAACAAACTCACTACCTTTCTTTCATTCTTTCTGAAGCAGTGTCACTCAGTTTCTGCACATAAAGTATCTGCACAAAGTTTTTTTTAATGCAATCTAAAGACAATGGTGGGGTAGCTTTACTGGATATTAAAGGGTATTATGGTGGAACCCAACTTAGAGCTTCTTTTATTTTGGCTAGAAAATATTAGCCAACATCATTGGGTAGAAATGGAAAGAAATTGCCTGTTATCTTATACCTTTCTCTTGCTTTGCTTATGAGATACATCTCAATTTCAAATGCATTTATACTGAGAAAGCGGTCCTGTGGTTAAGGCATGGGACTGGGAGAAATAAAAATCTTATTTCTATTCCTGACCTGCCATATGTACCTGTGTGAGCTTGCACAAGTTATTTAGAGCCAGATTCTGCCACACGTGTTAAATAGTAGCTTATCCTGTGAAATCAGTGGGACTACTAACGGAAGAAGGTAGTACTCTGTGTGAGAAGGATGACAGAATGTGGCTCTTAGCCTCTCTGCATGAAATTTAGTTTACCCGCAGAAGGGCCAGGTATTGGGGCACTATGTGAGTGGGTGCAGAACAGCTACAGAGGTAAATTCCGTCCTGTTCAGCGTCTGTGGCTGCTACACAGGTCCCACATGTTTGTTTTGCCGGTTAGCAAAGGGGTAGAATGAAATTATTAGGGCTATCAAATGATTAAAAAAATAATCACAACTAATCATGGGATTAAAAAATAGTCGAGATTAATCACAGTTTTAATTGCATGGTTAAACAAAAATAGAATATCAATTTTAATTCAGCATGGAAGCCTGTCCTCTGGAATGGTGGTCGAAGCATAAAGGGGCATACGAATATTTAGCATATCTGGCATGTAAACACCTTGCAATGCTGGCTACATCACTGCCATGCAAACACCTGTTCTAACTTCCAGGTGACACTGTAAATAGCAGCATTATCTCCCATAAATGTAAACAAATTTGTTTGTCTTAGTGATTGGCTGAACAATAAGTAGGACTGAGTGGAATTGTAGACTCTAAAGTTTTACCTTATTTTGTTTTTGAGGGCAGTTATGTAAAATAAAAATAATAATTCTACATTTGTAAGTTGCACTTTCATGATAAAGAGACTGTATTACAGTACTTGTAGGAGGTGAACTGAAAAATACTATTTATTTTGTTTATCTTTCTACAGTGCACATATTTGTAATAAAAATTATAATATAAAGTGAAATCAATATATTTGAAAATGTCAACAAAATCCAAAAATATTTATAATGAATTTCAATTGGTATTGAATTATTGTTTAACAGTGTGATTAAAACTGCTTAATTGTGACTATTTTTTAAAATCTAGTTAATTTGTTTTGCTTTAATCGCTTGAGTTAACTGTGATTAATTGACATCCCTAGAAATTATGGATAAACAGTTCATGATTTTTTTAAAAATGGTTTAATTCTTTTCCCTCAAGCACATTTTGCTGATTTCAGCTCTCTCTGCACCGAAATAGATATCACTGTAACATTCATAAGTTATATAGTAAGATAAGCAAGAAAAGCGTTTAATATGGAACACTGATCCAAATCCAAATATGACAAATTGTGTTAGAACCAGAAGGTGTTACCTGAAATTTGACTCCACTCTAGTGTGTCATACAGAAAGAATAATAAGGTTAGATTCCAAATGTCATTTACATGATGCAGGCAAGATCACCTGGTTTAAGAAATTCTGCAATTTTTAAGCAGGAAAAAAAACAGGTGGAAGGGACTGGATGTTTTGCCATCTTGATCACCAGTAGCAGATGATATTTTACCAGTACATCCAGTATTATGGTGCATTTTCTAGAACAAAACCTGTTTCTTCAACAAACTTGAACACAGGAAAATATATTATAGAAAAGGAAATGATATTATCTATGAGAACATTATTTTCCAACTGTACAACTAATTACATTTTTAAAACCTGATCGAGCTTAAAAGAAATATACAAAAGGTCAAATCCTGGCCCCATGAAAGCCAATGGCAAAGCTCCCATTGACTTTAGTGAATTTCACCCAAAAGCTATTTCAATATGGCTGGTCAGTATTATGTTCTGGGCAACTTTCTCTCCCGTCCCCTTAATTATTTACAGACTTGTTTTCCTCAATAGATCAAAAAAAGAATGATGCAGAGGTGTGTGAACTGCCTTGTACCACATATTAAAAAGACAAATAATGGATCTCTGTTTGTTTGTGCCGCAACTCACTGAACACATGATCTCTGAATGCAAATACAACACTAACTTGCCATTTTAACAACAACAAAATGTGCTGTATGAGATTATAATACCCAATTAAGCAACAGCAACCTGTTGTAGATAGGTCTTTGTATATATACAGTAATGTGAATGACACCACATATGAGAGTTAATAGGTTATCTGATTTAAGAAGGAAGGTAAAATAGACTTATCAATTTACTGGATACTAATTTGCCTTAGAGGCAGGACACATGTGGGTGATATTTAAAAATGACAAATTAAAAGATTTTAATCAAATAGCATTTTAAACAGTATGATGCTACCAAGTCTGCAGTTGCAAAGCATCTAGTTGCCGCTTCGCTCGGATAGAAACAATATTTATCTTTTTCTAGAAAAGAAGAGAGACTCTCAAAAGCGCATAGGTTAATTGTAGAACTGTACCAAATCTGGCAACTGTTCCCTTATGTCTGTTTTAAAAATTTGCCTTCAGAATAATTATCTTTCACTCCCATTTCTAAACAAACAGGTACAGCAAGTTCTCTCATGTTACTATTAACCTTGATCTGTATTCCAAACAGGAGTTAGATTTGGCAGGGAGGCATGGCGGGGGGGGGGGGAGGGGCAAGGACGGGGGCAAGGTGATAGTATTCTTCCAGACTCCTGTAAAATAAGCTCCAGTCAAACAATCTGCTGCCCAGGGCCGGTGCATCCAGTAGGCAAACTAGGCAGCCGCCTAAGGCGCCAAGATTTGAGGGCGCCAAAAAGCGGTGCTCAAAATGTCTGGGATGCTCACCCGGCGCCGGCTAAATGTGTAACCCTCTTTGATCAGCTCCGGCCAGCCAGGAAGTGATGTCATTCCTCCTCCGGCTGCCGGATGTGCTGCGCTGCTCCCGGCTGCTCTGGCTCTTCCCCAGGGCCCCCGCCCGTGCTCAGCCCAGCCCTGCCCCCACTCCCCTGAGCTCTGCAGCAGGGCCAGGGCTGCACTCACCAGTGGCAGGAAGTACAGAGACTCGGCCTCAGCCGCGCTGCCAGTGAGTGCCGGGGGGTGGTTCCCCCCTTGCCCCCCAAGCCAGCCCCAACCGCTGGAGGCCTGCCCCCCCATGGAAACCGGGCCCACCCCCGCTCCCGCCTCCCCCACGGAGGCCTGGGGCACCCCCCCCCCCCGTGGGGGGGCTGCGTAGGGCCCCAGAATATCTAGGGACGGCCCTGGTACCCACCACCCTGTCCTCAGCCAGTCCCGCACCCCCTGCCCTGCCTGCAGCCAGCCCCGCACCCCCCGCCTCCAGCCAGCCCCTGCCGCACCCCCGTACCCAAAGCCAGCCAGCCCCACACCCCCGTCTCCAGCCAACCTGGCACCCCATCTCCATCCAGCTCCGCATCCCCTGCCCTGCCCGAAGCCAGCCAGCCCCACACACCCCTGTCTCCAGCCAACCCCTGCCACACACCCCTGCCCCAAGCCAGCCAGCCCCACACCCTGTCAGGTTATTCATTTATTTTCATTAAATATGTAGTCTAAATAATGAAATTAATAAATTTTCAAGCCGAATATGTATTAATTCTAATGAACAATGCCATCTTATGTAGTATTCATTTTTGAAAGTTTATAATAAGCGATGCTTCGGGGAGAGAGGTGGGGGTGGGAGGTAGAAGGTGGAAGTTTCACCTAGGGCGCAAAATATCCTTGCACCAGCCCTGCTGCTGCCCACTGTATATGCATGCTCTCTGGGCTGGTTGGGCTTTGCAACCTCACTGGGGGTTCAAATATAATCAATGGCACTGCTGGGCTCCTTGTATGTCCCAATGGACTTCTTCCATATGGCTCAGCCTTGTGGGGCCTGAGATACCCCATTGGGTTCTGCTAGGTTCTTTGGGTTTGGCTCCTTCTTCATTGGGAGCAGGGGAAAAGTGGTGCTTTCTTCCAAGCCCGCTTGCTTATGGTACCAAATTGAGCAGATCTTCATAAAATAATCCTCCCTCTCCTTTTTTACGTGCAACTGGTGAGCTGTGAAATAGTTCACTGCTTGCACTGGGTATCTGAACTAGCACTCTCTGAGATCACTGAGGCAGTTCACACCTCTCAGAGCTGCTGTTTAGATTCTGCAGGCAGAATCTCGGCTTCAGTTACCTCAAAAACATGAACCAAGTGTATCTCAACAACCATAACAGGGAGAGACTTACATTAAAAAAGAAATAATCTCAGGCTATGTCTACACTAGAGACCTTATAGCGGCACAGCTGTACCGATGCAGCTGTGCCGCTGTAAGATCTCCCATGTAGCCACTCTATGCTGACAGGACAGAGCTCTCCTGTTGACATAATTATACCACCCCTAACAAGAGGCAGTAGCCATGTCAGCAGGAGAGCATCTCCCGTCAATGCAGCGCTGTCCACACCGGTGCTTCTGTCGGTTTAACTTATGTCACTCAGGGGTGTGTTTTTTCACACCCCTGAGTGACATAAGTTAAACCGACAAAACTGCTAGTAGCCTAATATTCTGGAAAATACGGTGGCTGCACAGAATAGGTGCCGGCCTTTTACCAGCAGGCACCCACTGAATCGGAGCCCTGATTCTAGCTGTCATTTATACAGTCAGTATCGTTTCTCTTCCCCTATTCTGTTTATTTGTCAGTTAACTTTTAAAACATGTAATGATTTAGGTGGCACATCTATATAAAGGAGCCTACAACATTCGATAATTTAGTCAGTCAATGATTTTTTTTATTTGTATAACCTTTTTTGTTAATGTATTTGACCTGCATAATTAACATAACGAACCAATGAGTGACAGGGCATGGATCACTTGATGATAACTTGTCTGTTAATTCCCTTTGGGCACCTGCCATTGGCCACTGTCAAAGGACAGGATACTGGGCTTGATGGACCAGTATGGCCGTTCTTATGTTCTTCTGAATAACTACTGTCTCTCTTAATAAGAAAATACTAAACTGACTGTGTCTCCAGTTTATGATTGTTATACATACTGATATAAACAAACTTAGAGGCCAAGTCAGAGTCAGTCTGCCCATCTAATTTCTTACATTGCTGCAACTCTCCTGAATTAATTAATTAGTTCTCTCGGGAACTCTGAAGTGCCACATCACACCACAGCCCACAGTGTGAATGAACCACGCTATTGCCTATCAGAACATGGCAGGTCAAACAAAAAATGGTACTTCCCTGAATTTAGGACATCTCCATCCCCCAAATAAATAAATAAAAACCTTCCCCTGCTTGAGGTTTTATTCCAATTCCATAAAAAAGGCAATCAAAAGTGTGCACGGTGTCTCAGAAGTTGGTTCAGAACTCAGCACTGGTGTTTGATACAGAGCACTACAAACATAAAACATGTCAAAAGGAAGCATTCTTGCTTGCCTCACAGTAATACCTTCCTCTCGTATATTGTTTTTCATCAGGAGATCTCAATACAAAGGTCAGGACCATTAACCCCCTGTTACAAAGGTGCAGAGAGATGAAGTGACTTGCTCAAGGTCTCACCCTGGAGGCCAGTGGCCAAATCAGGAATAAAACCCACATTTCCAGAGTCACCACCTAGTGTGCTATCCACTAGACCACACTGCCTCACTCAGAACAGACACACAAAAATCACAACTACCCTGACAGAATGTTTGCGCCCAGCTTTCACGAAAAGTTCTTAGATGTGTACAAAAATTGTGCAGACCACCAGTTGTCTGTAAAGGTAAGTCAAACCCAGCCAAAGATGATCTGAGCACCTTTGAGGTTTGAGCAATAAAGTCATTGCAGAGAAACTAAATGGATTCTTTGCTTCAGTCTTCACGTCTGAGGATGTTAGGGAGATTCCCAAACCTGAGCCGGCTTTTGTAGGTGACAAATCTGAAGAACTGTCACAGATTGAAGTGTCACTAGAGGAGGTTTTGGAATTAATTGATAAACTTAACATTAACAAGTCACCGGGACCAGATGGCATTCACCCAAGAGTTCTGAAAGAACTCAAATGTGAAGTTGCGGAACTATTAACTAAGGTTTGTAACCTGTCCTTTAAATCGGCTTCTGTACCCAATGACTGGAAGTTAGCTAATGTAACACCAATATTTAAAAAGGGCTCTAGAGGTGATCCCGGCAATTACAGACCGGTAAGTCTAACGTCGGTACCGGGCAAATTAGTCGAAACAATAGTTAAGAATAAAATTGTCAGACACGTAGAGAAACATAAACTGTTGAGCAATAGTCAACATGGTTTCTGTAAAGGGAAATCGTGTCTTACTAATCTATTAGAGTTCTTCGAAGGGGTCAACAAACATGTGGACAAGGGGGATCCAGTGGACATAGTGTACTTAGATTTCCAGAAAGCATTTGACAAGGTCCCTCACCAAAGGCTCTTACGAAAATTAAGCTGTCATGGGATAAAAGGGAAGGTCCTTTCATGGATTGAGAACTGGTTAAAAGACAGGGAACAAAGGGTAGGAATTAATGGTAAATTCTCAGAATGGAGAGGGGTAACTGGTGGTGTTCCCCATAGGTCAGTCCTCGGACCAATCCTATTCAACTTATTCATAAATGATCTGGAGAAAGGGGTAAACAGTGAGGTGGCAAAGTTTGCAGATGATACTAAACTGCTCAAGATAGTTAAGACCATAGCAGACTGTGACGAACTTCAAAAAGATCTCACAAAACTAAGTGATTGGGCAAAAAATGGCAAATGAAATTTAATGTGGATAAATGTAAAGTAATGCACATTGGAAAAAATAACCCCAACTTTACATACAATATGATGGGGGCTAATTTAGCTACAACAAGTCAGGAAAAAGATCTTGGAGGCATCGTGGATAGGTCTCTGAAGATGTCCACACAGTGTGCAGAGGTGGTCAAAAAAGCAAACAGGATGTTAGGAATCATTAAAAAGGGGATAGAGAATAAGACTGAGAATATATTATTGCCCTTATATAAATCAGTGGTACGCCCACATCTCGAATACTGCGTACAGATGTGGTCTCCTCATCTCAAAAAAGATATACTGGCACTAGAAAAGGTTCAGAAAAGGGCAACTAAAATTATTAGGGGTTTGGAACGGGTCCCATATGAGGAGAGATTAAAAAGGCCAGGATTCTTCAGCTTGGAAAAGAGGAGACTAAGGGGGGATATGATAGAGGTATATAAACTCATGAGTGATGTGGAGAAAGTGGATAAGGAAAAGTTATGTACTTGTTCCCATAATACAAGAACTAGGGGTCACCAAATGAAATTAATAGGCAGCAGGTTTAAAATAAATAAAAGGAAGTTCTTTTTCACGCAGCGCACAGTCAACTTGTAGAACTCCTTACCTGAGGAGGTTGTGAAGGCTAGGACTATAACAGCATTTAAAAGAGAACTGGATAAATTCATGGTGGTTAAGTCCATTAATAGCTATTAGCCAGGATGGGTAAGGAATGGTGACCCTAGCCTCTGTTTGTCAGAGGATGGAGATGGCTGGCAGGAGAGAGATCACTTGATCACTGCCTATTAGGTTCACTCCCTCTGGGGCACCTGGCATTGGCCACTGTCGGTAGACAGGATACTGGGCTAGATGGACCTTTGGTCTGACCCGGTACGGCTGTTCTTATGAGCAAAAAGTTTCAGACACCTCTAACATAGAATCCTTTACTTCTAGGTCTCTGGATCAAAACCAGCCCTGGTCAGTAATGACCAAAAGCCTGGGGTGGGATTTTCAGAAGTGCTCAGGACTGATCTAACTCTGCTCCCATTTAAACCAACAGGAGTTTTATCTTTGACTTCAATAGGAGCAGAGTTAGGTCCAAACTAAGTGCTTTTAAAAATTCCACCCCTATTTTCCATTTGACAGCTGCTTGGTGGGCTAATGTGAAATGAGCAGGTGATCTCAGTCCAGTTTCTAGTGATGTTTGTAGATACATTACTAATTGATTATCTTACTTCATAATAATCAACTTTTGGTAATCTTAGATGAGGGCAAGGGATTAAAAGAGGGGGGAGGGATAGCTCAGTGGTTTGAGCATTGGCCTGCTAAACCCAGGATTGTGAGTTCAATCCTTGAGGGGGCCATTTAGGGATCTGGGGTAAAATCAGTACTTAGTCCTGCCTAGTGAAGGCAGGGGGCTGGACTCAATGACCTTTCAAGATCCCTTCTAGTTCTAGGAGATGGGATATCTCCATTAATTTAAAAAAAAAAAAAAAATTTAGGAAGTGAACTATCCTCTCACTTCTGAAGGTGACTACTCCTTGCCAGGTCAGGGTCTAAGTATCTGATAGGAGTGGTATAGAGAAGGTATCTTTACTGATACCCAGGCTCTAGTTAATCAGAGACTTTGCAGGCCACTCTATTTCAGAAGCACTACATTCCTTTAATAATATTTGCAAGATCTTTTAATAATAAATAGCAAAGTAGGTTAACAAAAATAAAACCACTACCAAAAGTTTGTGTGTTCAGAGTGAAATCTGCTATACTTCTAACTAGTGCTCAACTGTGTTTGGGAAACTATCAGATTCACAGGACTTTTTCAGCAAAAGTAAATGCAACAATAATGTATCTCACTGATTTGCTCACCAAGTCAGAAAGTGTTTTAATAAGAGCAAATGTGAGGATCTGGCCTGGCCTGGCCAAGCTGTTCTAGGTGCAGGATTCAAGGGACGGGAGGAGATGGAAGGTGGTATGAAGCTACCTTTCCTTTCCCCCAATCCTAAGAACATCCAGGGAACTGCTCAGGCATCCTCTATGGACCATTACATTACCCAGAGATCAACCCAGCCACATCCCTACCTGCTACCTACACGGGGAATGGGCTGCAGGAGGGCAGATAAAACTGATGTAACTGGATCTATGGCCACCCAGGGAACGAATCCCCAAGTTGCTCATCTGAGGAGCTTTCTGGGAACTTACCACCTAATGACTTCCCCAGTTTTTCTAAGGCAGTTAATTACATACCTTTTGCAAATGAGCTTGCTGGCTATTTATTATCTGGGTAATTTGCAATGGAGGCTATTGACATCCAACAGCCAGGAGGCAAAACTGGCATTTAATTGGTTAAGTGGGCACTCAAAGCCATTTCACAGTACAAGCTAAAGAAGCGTCTCTGATTTAAAACAGACTATGCAAAGCCGTCAGTGAGGAGTCACTGGTAATTTGCCATTCAGATTACTCGCCAACTTGAAATGAGAAGAATTTTTCAGGCCTCCTTATTTGCAGAAACAGTTTCAGCAAGAGAAGAAAAAAAAGCCCCTCTTTACCTAATCCTTCACTTTGATTGAACATCATCTTCACTGTCTGACAAGCAGATCCATCTCCTAGGCAAACTCCGCATCGATCTTCAGTTGCATTGGAATTTATCTCATAATCACAGCCAATAGTCTAAAGGGAAAGACATTTTCAATATAAATATTCTATCTATAATGAATTGCTCCAGACCCAACGTATCACTGACTCCGGTGTCAGCTTCTAATCAGCTGCTTCAGAAGGGGAAATGAACTGATTTCACTGAATACAACGTATTTTATGTTCAGACACTTAATACCAGAGACTGTCACATCTTATTTAAGTATAAATTCATGCATATTGTACGAGAATGACAGACGTTATTTGCATAGTACATGCTACGAACCATGCAATGGTTACAAGAAGCCATTATTTTAACAGAAACACACCTCAATTGACCTTTATTGTCCAGCATATCCTGGATTTTTCTTTGTATGGCATACAGATATCCCAGGTTTCCCAAGCAAGTGTTTTGCCAATTGGACTAAAAAGTAGCAGTTAGTGACCTAATATTTTATCTACTAACCTTTGCAAGTATATCACTAACATGAACATTTTTTGACAGATCTCAAAGACTCACTCGTTATAATGAATGCTTGGAACTTGTACTAACATTGGTACCCAGTGGCAGTTTAGTGCATATTTTGGGGATTCAGTTGTAGAACATGATGAGTTTATGCAAGCATGGCCGCAGAACAGCTCTAGAAATAATAGGTCAGATGCTGGTTTCTGCTTCAGCATCTTTGTGCCACTCAGTTGGTACAAAGGGACTTGATTCTGGCTCCTTGGAGACTAACAAATTTATTAGAGCATAAGCTTTCGTGGGCTACAGCCCACTTCTTCGGATGCATAGAATGGAACATATATTGAGGAGATATATATACACACATACAGAGAGCATGAACAGGTGGGAGTTGTCTTACCAACTCTGAGGGGCCAATTAAGTAAGAGAAAAAAACTTTTGAAGTGATAATCAAGATAGCCCAGTACAGACAGTTTGATAAGAAGTGTGAGAATACTTACAAGGGGAGATCAATTCAATGTTTGTAATGGCTCAGCCATTACATTGTATATGCAAAATAGATACAATCAATTTAGGCTTGAATAAGGACTGGGAATGACTGAGCCATTACAAACATTGAATCTATCTCCCCTTGTAAGTATTCTCACACTTCTTATCAAACTATCTGTACTGGGTTATCTTATCACTTCAAAAGTTTTTTTCTTCTACTTAATTGGTCTCTCAGAGTTGGTAAGACAAATCCCACCTGTTCATGCTCTCTGTATGTGTGTATATATATCTCCTCATATATGTTCCATTCTATGCATCTGAAGAAGTGGGCTGTAGCCCACGAAAGCTTATGCTCTAATAAATTTGTTAGTCTCTAAGGTGCCACAAGTACTCCTGTTCTTTTTGAGGATACAGACTAACACTAAAACTTTTATTTTGTATAGACAATTACTTTTGAAGATGCAAAGCCTGCCACCTTAACTATGGAACAGTGAATTTAAAATATTTATTACCAGAGATTTAAAAAAGAACTGAATTTTACGAACCATTGTCACAAGCTATTTTAACAAATGTTAAAACATATCAATAGTGCTTCACTCCCACAGTCAGATATAATCATTATAGAAGGGCTGGTGGCATGTAAAACAAGGATTCAGCCTCTTTATGTATGAAGAATACAGTGTGTATCCTCCCCAAAATTACTGTACAGCACTTCCCCTCTGGGCACACAATGAATACTGGGGAGTCTGGCAGCATGCAGAACATGCAGAAAATGTCCATTTCTGGTCTCCTGAAGTTGAACTTTTTTTCATTCTTCCCCTCCTGTGAAAAATTGTGAATTATTCACCTTTCATCATGATTTGGGATGAAAGCTTTTTTATTTATAAAAAAAAAAAAAAGACAAGAGGGAAATATTTTTTTCCAGACAGCTCTAGGGGTTATTTTGAAAGAGGGCATCTTATCTGAGGGCAACTTGTTTTCTCAATCCCAATAAGAACAATGGGAGATGGCAGCCAATTTCCATGGGCATGTCTATTTAGGTCACCCAAAACGCTCTCAATTCTGCCCAAACCGTGCATTTCCATAACTTAATGTGCTTGGATTTCTTTAAAAACCAACCTTAACTCTGAATGTCCTTGGTTAATAATGTTTGTTTGGGAATAATTACAACATACCAGTAATGTAGTTCACTCTATATGTACTCTCAATCTTAATGTGGTTTTGCCTGGAAATAGAAAGAGAACTACTACTGTAATATGGTCCTGCTCAAGACAGATTTTCAGACAGCAAATAAGATTTTGTAAGGATTCAAAAATCTGAGAAACAGGCCAAATTCATCCCTGACGTAACTAAACCAAGATCAATTTTACTTGACAGAGTGGAGGCATTTTGCCCAATGTTGAAACTTATTCTGTATCTTGAAAAGCTAAACCTTAATTGTTCATTAAAATACTACCAGCTAGATTAATATAAAGGGAGTTTTCCATAGCAATGCTTCCATGGGTAAGCACAAATAGAAAGTGCCATGCTCAATAGCACTAATTTCTGTCTGGCCTACCTGCTTAGTGCTCATCGCTGTGGTATCTGAGCATCTGCAGTAGCACTGTCCTTTCACTCCTCAGAGTTTATACACTCTGTTTAAGAGGGTCTCTTGAAAAACGATTAGTCATTTCACCTCATGAAATTCCAACACTGGGTTGCCAAAGGAGGCAAGAGAAAAAAAGTTGCATCGGTTTGTTTTCTGTTCAACTTCTTCAGAAATGAAGGGCTACATTATGCCTTTCCCGTAAGAGGAAGAGAGTATATAGGGTGCCATTCTCCCTCCCAGCAATAAAATGGCTCCTGGTGTGTTTTGCTGTGCAAGGGACAGAGGAGAGACGGTAATTTCTGATCAGAGTCACCTCCACTGCTTGCCTGCTGGTATGAATGTGCTGGAAGAAGTGCCTGCTGCGCCATTTAAAAAAGTGTAGCAAGAGTCACCTCACACCGTGTTCCTCCCCAGCGCTCAGAAGATATTATGCCTTACAGGGTTAATTCTTGCGGCTCTGGTGCTTGGGGCTCCTCCTTCCTACCCTTGTGTGACTCAGCATCATGAAACCATGCTCAGGGTCTGTGCCACATATTCTGTCACTTTCCAGAAGCTCAACCAGCAGGAGGCTCTGAAATGCTCATTGTAATTCAACAAGTTGGGCTAAAGTTACAGAAAGTAAACCTGATGATAATAATGGTTTTAAGTTCTTTTTGTTACGGCAGCTGGAGGCCTTCGGCCAGGCCCCACCCACAAATGAAAATGGATTATTGTAATTTCGATGTGTTATTTTCTTTCATTGTTCTACTCATGTAAAACACCCTTTCAGTTGTGGTACTTGCTAACTTCTCTAACACCAACCTGCTGTATGAGATTGTAACCGGGTTCACTCACCGCTAAGTGCCCCCTCATGGCCAGGTGTGGTGTAGCAGCTCCCTTGAAGAGCTAGTGTCCCCTGCCGACAGTCACTCTGCTGCTGTGGTGATTTCTCTGTCAGTAACTCGGCTCTGCGGCCAGGTCTCCATCTTAAGTCCACCCTTCCTGGGGTCACAGTTGTCCAAACTAAAAGTCCCCAGAATGTCTTTAACACAAACAAAAATCCTTTCCTCTCTCTGGGGGCTCTTCCACAGCCTGTTGTCCCCTTGCTGGGCTCAATAACTCTTGCAGTGGGCTTGTACACCCCCTTCCTTGGGGCCAGCCGGAGTACCCAGTCCCAGCCTCCACTCTGGGTTCCAGTCCAGGGCCTTGTACCGAACAACTAGTTCTACTCCTCTACATGTGCTGCAGTTTTCCCCGGGCCGCTTCCCACGCAACCTCTTAAATACTCCTCTGGATCTCTCTGTCTCTTCCCTGCTTAATCAGGGTTCCTCTCAAGCCTCCTTGCATGGAGATCTTTTCCCAGTCTCTTCCTTCTTTCATCAGGGTCTCTCCCAGGCCTTGAGAGCTTTCCTTTCTCTCTCAGCTTACAACCTGTCTCTTCCTCCAGCCTTTCCCCAGTTGGGCCTTATCACCATTCAGTAGGGTGACCAGATCACCCAAGACAAATATCGGGATGCGGGGGGGCGGGGGTGACGCGGGGGGGGGCGGGGGGGACGGGGGGGCGTGGCGGGGGGGGGCCAAAAAAAAAAAAAAAAAACCTTCCTCCGCAAGTGCTGGAGGGATGCCCAGGAGACTCAGGGGAAGCGCGGGGCCGGGGTGAGTAACAGTCCGGCCTGGCCCCGAGCAGGCAGGACTCAGTTGGGAGGTAGGGCGAGGAGGGGGGCGGCCCGCGGGGCCAGGCGGCGGCTGTTCTCCCCCCCGGGCAGCGGGACTCGGGAGCAGCCGCTGCTGCAGCTCCCACTGCCGCGGGGGAGGAAGCGGCCATGGAGCTCCGCGGCTGCGGCGCCCCCGAACCCCCCGAGCCGGGGCCTGCTGCAGGGACCCAGCAGCGTGCACGCTGCGCCCAGCCCAGCCCCTGGCCAGTCGCGTCTGGGCTGCTGCCCAGCTGGTACTATCCCGCGGCGGCCCCGGAGTGGGGGCAGCAGGCCCCAGCCCCCCCGTCCCGCAGGGGAACGAACGGGGCTGGGCTGCCGATGCCTCCACCCCGGGGCCGCCGCGGGATAGCACCAGCTGGGCAGCAGCCCAGACGCGACTGGCCAGGGGCTGGGCCCAGTGTACGCGCTGCTGGGTCCCCGCAGCAGGCCCCGGGAGGTTCGGGGGCGCCAGAGCCGCAGCCGCCGAGCGCCATGGCCGCTTCCTCTCCCCGCGGCAGTGGGAGCTGCAGCAGCGGCTGCTCCCGAGTCCCGCTGCCCGGGGGGGAGAACAGCCGCCGCCTGGCCCCGCGGGCCGCCCCCTCCTCGCCCTACGGCCAGGCCGGACTGTTACTCACCCCGGCCCCGCGCTTCCTCTGAGTCTCCCGGGCCTCCTTCCAGCGCTTGTGGAGGAAGGGGGAATGGTGAGCCTGGGGAAGAGGCGGGGATTCGGGGAGGGAGCCAATCGGGGGAGGAGGGGGCGGAGTCGGGGCGGGGGGGGGGGGTGCGAGCACTTCCGGGCTCTAGGCTCCGGGGCATTTCCTTGTTTGTCCAGTGTCCCGACCGCATGTCGGTCGGGACGCGGGACAAACAAGGAAATATCGGGACAGTCCCGATAAAATCGGGACGTCTGGTCACCCTACCATTCAGGCCTGGCTCTTGTTCCCATTACTGCAGCCAGCTTCTGCTCTTTATGGGGAATTGCCTGATCCCACTCAAGTAGGGCTTAGTCTGTAATCGGGGTTGGCTTAGCCTCAGGATCTCCAGTCCATGGGGCAAGCCACCCTGTTATAGGGCTATTGTGTTCCCTTTTGCTCTGTTTTTTATTTTCATTTCAATCTAGCACCAGCTACCATCACATAATCATAGAATCATAGATGTGTAGGACTAGAAGAGATCTCATTAGGTCATCTAGCCAAGTCCCCTGTACTCAAGACAGGACTATGTAATAACTAGACCATTCCTGACAGGTGTTTATCTAACCTGTTCTTAAAAATCCCCAATGATGGAGATTTCACAACCTCCCTAGGCAATTTGTTCCAGTGCTTAACCACCCATTAGTTTTTCCTAATGTCCAACCTAAACCTTCCTTGCTGCAATTTAAGCCCATTGCTACTTGTCCTATCCTCAGATTAGCTAGAACAATTTTTCACTCTCCTCCTTGTAACAACCTTTCATGTACTTGAAAACTGTTATCATGTCAGTCTTCTCTTCTCCAGGCTAAACAAACCCCATTTTTTCAAGTATCAGAGGGGTAGCCGTGTTAGTCTGAATCTGTAAAAAGCAACAGAAGGTCCTGTGGCACCTTTAAGACTAACAGAAGTATTGGGAGCATAAGCTTTCGTGGGTAAGAACCTCACTTCTTGCATCTGAAGAAGTGAGGTTCTTACCCACGAAAGCTTAAGCTCCCAGTACTTCTGTTAGTCTTAAAGGTGCCACAGGACCAATTTTTTCAATCATCCATCATAGGTCCTGTTTTCTAGACCTTTAATCATTTTTGTTGCTCTTCTCTGGACTTTCTCCAATTTGTCCACATCTTTCCTGAAATGTGGCGCCTAGAACTAGACAAAATACTCCATCTGAGGCTTTATAATCTACAGCTTCCTGATAAGATGATCCATCTGTCAAATTAATCTAGACGGAGAGGGACTTTCTCTCCAATTTTCTTCTGGTCCTTAATGCCTAGAAGCACCTTTCCTCCAGGCACCAACTATTAAAAGAACCATTACAGTATTTGCAGTAGTTACACTGTGGCAATGGAAAGCCCCAGATTGAATAATTATGTTAGACTATTAGGCTTGGTCCACACTACTGAGTTAGATTACATCGACCTAATTATGTCAGCGTGCACACTACAGTCTTGCTCCCACCAATGTAAGTGCCCTACTACACCAACATAATAACTCCACCTCCACAAGAGGTGTAGGGGCTTATGTCAATGTAGTTAGAGTGACACAGTGTCCCTATAGGCAATGTGTTACTTACATTGGCTGTTGGCGGTCATTCTTGTCAATTTCACGACTCCATGCTGGAGCTCTGAAATTGACATGAAAGCCCGGCTGTCACCGGGGTGGGTGGGGAGCTCCAGCTGCTACCTGGGCTCCCCGCTCCAAGTCAGGCTGTGCCTGCGAGCTCCTGCTGCTGGTAAGGGGGCAGGAAGCTGGGGGGTTGGGTAAGGGAGTGGGGATTCTGGGGGCACTCAGGGAGGAAGGGGCGGTTGGATGGGGTGGAGGTTCTGGGGGGGTGGTCAGGGGATGGGGAACAGGGAGGGTTGGGAGTGGGAGTCCCGGGGGGCCTGTCAGGGGGCGGTGATGTGAATAGGGGTCGGGAGGGCAGTCAGGGGACAGGGAGCAGGGGGGCAGATAGGGGGCAGGGGTCCTGGGAGGGGGCAGTCAGGGGACAAGGAGCAGGGGGGGTTGGATGGGTTGGGGGTTCTGAGGGAGGCAGTCAGGGGGCAGGAAGTGGGTGGGGGCCAGGGTGTTTGGGGAGGCACAGCCTTCCCTACCCGGCCCGCCATACAGTTGCACAACCCCGATGTGGCCCTCGGACCAAAATTTTGCCCACCCCTGCCTTAGACAGACAAGGTGGGTGAGGTAATATCTTTTATTGGACCAACTTCTGTTGGTGAAAGAGACAAGCTTTCGAACGACACAGCTCTTCTTCAGGTCTGGGAAAGGTACTCCATATCACAGCTAAATACAAGGTGGAACAGATTGTTTAAGTAGTTAACACACATTGTAAGAGACCTTTCAAGATGAAGTGGCCAGTTAACACCTCTGCAGCCACAGGACAAAAAGGCATAAGTGTGTTACAGATTGTTTCAATAAGCCATAAATCCAGTGTCTTTCTTAAAACCATGATTTTTAGTGTCTAGCAAAGTTATGAATTTAAGCTCCCAGGCTTGTCTTTTGAAAGAGCAGGTTTCCTTTGACAATGAAGACTGAGAGGTCAGACATGGAGTGACTGCTTTGTGAAAAGGTCTGCCCCCGGATGCTAGGGTGTTTTTGTCTTTTATCCTTTTTCTGTGCGAGATCATTCAAGAGCATAGTGTTTGTCTCGTTTTACCCACAAAATTGTTATTGGGGCATTTAGTGCACTGGGTGAGGTACACCACATGTTGTGACAGGCATGTGTAGGACCCATGGATCTTGAAAGGCGTGTTGTGAAGGGTATTGATCACAGAAGCAGTGTATGCAGGCTTTGAATCTGTTGTTCTGGCAGGATCTAGTGCCACTTTGAGTTACTGGGAACTGGTCTGTGGGAATCCTGTTTCTGATGATGAGTTTGGCAAGGCTGGGCGGCTGTTTGTAGGTCTCAGAATACGTGTTAACTACTTATGCTAAACAATCTGTTCCACCTTGTATTTAGCTGTGATATGGAGTACTTCTCCCACACCTGAGGAAGAGCTCCGGGATAGCTCAAAAGCTTGTCTCTTTCACCAACAGAAGTTGGTCCAATAAAAGATATTACCTTACTCACCTGGTCTCTCTAATATCATGGGACCAACATGGTTACATCAACATGGCAAACAAGTATATTAAACTATGTCTGTGATACATTGACATTAAACGACTAGCAGACATCTTTAATTTATTCTGTGCAAAACAAGGTTTGTGTCAAGAAGCTCTGCAGTAACCTTGGCTTCTCTTTGTCTCTTTGGAGAAGGTTAAATTTAAAAAATAAGTAAAAATTGCCTTCAGTGCTACTTAAGGCCTTTTAACACAAAAATACCTTAGCATTCAAAGTGCCAGGCTTAAGTTTATAAGCAGTACAGTCGTGTGTTGCAGAGAGATAAGCAAATGCAGTGGGTAACTCACGACCCCACTCTTGCCTCCCTGCATTATAGTTGTTCTGTCAAAGGTAGTGCTAATAAGGTGTAGGAAGAGCTTAGATACCACAATGATAAGCCCAGTATTGCCCTCATCCTCTGAGGTGCTGAGAACTTACTACTACAATTGGAAGCAAAGGGAGTGGAGGACGCTCAGTACTTCATATTTAGCACACCTTAAATAGATAAAGTTGTACCATGCACCTAAGTCTATCAAGGGCAGATGCATCATATTTATTGCATTCTAGGCACCTTGAATAACTATCTGTTCAAGGTTAGCTAAATCAAAGTTTCCAAGTTTACCAGGCTGGAACCAGATTTTACATTTTGCAGGGAATGCCATGAGTTCCAAGTTTTATTTACTGTTCCAAAACTGAACAAAAGCAACAACAACAAAAAAGACTTCCTGCTACAGAATTTTTTTTTAAATGATCATTTTCATTCCAATTTTGACTTTCAAAAAAATTCATAATAATAGAATATAATTTCTATTAAACATTGAAATGAACATTTATTTCTAAGAGGAAAATGGAAATGTTCTTTTTTGAAAAGGTTATCAAAACATTCATTTTTCTTTGGAAACCAACTTTTGTCAAAACCTGCACATTTCCACAAAATCTTTCACTTTTGAGGAATCAGCATTTCCTGACATTCCATCCAAATATTTCCAAGCAGCTCTAATTGCTATTCACTGTACATCTAATGCAGGGTGGGCAAACTACAGCCCGCGGGCCGGATCCAGCCCATGAGCTGTTTTCAGCCGGCCTGCGAACCGCACCACGCAGCTCGGCTCTTCTCCAGTGCTCCGGCCGGGCCGCTGGGTTGGGGGCTAGACCATGCGGCTTGGCCCCGCTCCGGCCACAGCGCTGGGTCGGGGGCCGCACCACATGGCTCCCAGAAGCCATGGCATGGCCCCGCTCCGGCTCCTACGTGCTCCAATCAGAGCTGCAGGGGCGGTGCCTGCAGATGGAGCAGTGTGCAGAGCCACCTGGCTGCGCCTCCGCATAGGAGCCAGAGAAGGGACATGCCACTGCTTCTGGGAGCCGCTCGAGGTAAGCACCGCTTGGCACCTGTACCCCTGAGCCTCTCCCCATGTCCCAACCCCATGCCCCAGCCCTGATCCCCCTCCTGCTCTCCAAACCCCTCGATCCCAGCCTGGAGCACCCTCCTGCACCCCAAATCTCTCATCCCCAGCCTCACCCCAGAGTCGCCAGCCAGAACCCGAACCCCTTCCCGCACCCCTGCCCCAGCCCTGATCCACATCCTGCCCTCCAAACCCCTCGGTCCCAGCCCAGAGCACCCTCCTACACCCCAAACTCCTCATCCCTAGCCCCACCCCAGAGCCCGCACCCCCTCCCACACCCCAACCCCAATTTTGTGAGCATTCATGGGCCTCCATACAATTTCTATTCCCCAATATGGCCTTTGGGCCAAAAAGTTTGTCCACCCCGATCTAATGGGAACATGTTTCTTGTTTTGCTGTTTCAGCTGCTGCTGCCCAGAAAGGATGAATACAACTCCTGCTTTTTAATCAGCGGTTCGAAATCAGACATCACTGTCAGCTATTGTAACACTAATGGAGTCCCTGGGCCTTCTCAGTTATCATACTAGCAGCTCACATTCCAGTTTCCCCCCAGTCACTGAAAATGCAGTTCATAGCTCCAGATAGTTATTCCAAAGTGGCCAATCTTCTGTCTCTCATTAAATAAAACCTTCCTTGTAGTCTCCTCTTCCTATGCCCCACCCCCCTCCAAATTCTGCCAGACTGATATCTTCATGATGGCTTTTGACATTTAAAGGTACAACTTCCTTTATAGCTGCCTCTAGGCTGCCATGTTACAACTGCTACACTCCAAGTGAGTTCAGTTGGTGGCATATGTTTACATGCATGCAGCACACCACATTCACCAGAATAAGAGGAAGTGTTTGCACCAGAAAGCTTGATAACAGACGTTCTAAGACAGTGCAATATATTAGACCAACTTTAAATTAGTAGTTCCCAGGTTTACTTTCCCCAGTGAGTATCACAGCACTTCCTTTTATTTTTGTCATGAATAACTTTTATTTCTAAGTATCAGAGGGGTAGCCGTGTTAGTCTGAATCTGTAAAAAGCAACAGAGAGTCCTGTGGCACTTGCATCTGAAGAAGTGAGGTTCTTACCCACAAAAGCTTATGCTCCCAATACTTCTGTTAGTCTTAAAGGTGCCACAGGACCCTCTGTTGCTTTTTATTTCTAAATGCTTCATCCTGTCTTTTAGCTGCTGTCCTCATGTTTTCGATCCAAAGCAGATAAAAGCCAAATTTTCTAAACTAACTTAATTTCGGGCCTGAAATTTTGTGCCCACCTTTGATTGTGGAAGCAAATTTTGAGGTCAGGCTCAGGTTATTAACAAACAAACAAAAAACCAAAAAAACCCCACCACACAATACAGTAGTAATTGGGTTCAGCTCCTGGCACACTCTTGCCTCCCTTTGCAGTACTTGGGCAGTGCAAAGTGGGACTTAAAACTGCCTCAGGCAGGCATTTAAGGGTTCTCCCACCCTAATGGAATCCTTAGTTGGCTCTGTGCCACACAATGTAAGTGGTGTACCAAAGGTTGGCAAAGATGAGTTGGAGTATGACTAGAAGGTTCTGTGCTCCAACAATCCCTCATCTGGCAGAGCAGTCCATAACAAACTGGCATATTCCAAGCAGCACTGAAGCTGCTCTAAGTTACATGGCTAAGCAAACTACCTCTCAGCCAGCCCCAGCAAAAGGGATGAGGACAAAGAGTTGCATGAAGTCCCCCTTGTCCCTCTATGGCAAGTGCTACTTTGACACACCTCAGGGTTCAGCCCTTGATGTTTAATATCACTGTTTTATTATTTGCCTCACCACATGGCATAATATGTATGTCATCAGATATACATGTGACTGTAATCTGAAAGCCTTTCTACAGGAAGGAAAAACAATTGATATCCTGCTGCTCAGTGTTTAAAAGGAAAACAGCCTGGAGTGTTTTCCTTTTGTCTCCTGCTGCCATTTCCACAAGGAGAGACTTGGATGTCTGCCTGTGAACAAAGGCCAAAATGAAAAATCCCTTCTTTAGCTGAGATGTGGTCACAAAAACTAACTGAATTTCAACATTGCTTGGGTGGTACATTGTGCCTTTAAAGCTTCTCCTTTCACTTGTGTCTCCCACTGCTACTCCAACAAGGAAATCATGATCCAGTCATCATGGCTACAGTATTGTCCTAAATGGAGAGAGAGACATATCCCAATGTGTCTATTTAGCTTGTTATATATTTAGCCTGAGTTGAACTGATGTCTTATTGGACCGTCAGTTGAAGGGTAAAATGTGGGGGCAGTAATGTTAAAGATCTGTGTTGCTATAGTAAGATTGAAACATGCAACCTGATATCTGAAAAGTTAAAACCAAAAACAGAACAAAAAATAACAAACAAAAAAACCAAAAACAAAAAACAAAGCCTACTTTCCTTTTCCATTCCACACAGTATTATTATTCTCCAACGTGATGATATTATTTTATTACTAGTAATAAATATTTATGTTATGGTAGCACCCAGATGTTCCAATAATGATCAGAGCCCATTGTGATATGCACTTTAATAACACAACACTTGCCTACCTCACGGGGGTGTTGTGAGGATTAAAAATTGTGAAGTGTTTTGATATCTAGTGATGAAAAGCACTATGTACAAGTTTTTTATATATTCGTGTATATAAAAAACTTGTACATAGTGCTTTTCATCACTAGGTATCAAAACACCTCACAATATTACCAGCATCATCCACGCATTTGTCAACTCCTCATACAAGTATTTATGTCTTCAAACCTGCCCTTACACTTAAGATGTCCTTCTTGAACAGATGTCTTCCTTCAGATTTTGCCTTAAGACCCACCTCTGCTGTGATGCCTGTCAGAAACCAGACAATAAATAATAGCTTGGGTGGAAGTTGGGGGAAATTGGCACTTTTTTCCCCATAGTTACACTTAGAAAAAATGGCAAATGTATCTCACAATTGTATATACACCTCTACCCCGATATAAAGCGACCCGATATAACACGAATTTGGATATAACGCGGTAAAGCAGCGCTCCAGGGGGGCGGGACTGCGCGCTCCGGCTGATCAAACACGGTTTCACCTATAACACGGTAAGATTTTTAGGCTCCAGAGGACAGCTTTATATCGGGGTAGAGGTGTATTTGACCATATCTTCCTACCACCAGCCTTCACACACTTTTCTTTGTGGATTATAAACTGCATGGAGCAGGTTTCCCAATGCTTATATGAGGAGTTGACAAATGAGTGGATGATGCTGGCAGTATTGTTTTGGAATCAGCACGAACAGATTACTGACATCACATTTACATGACTTCACTGGGAGCAGCTGCATGAGTGGCACTTTAGAAAAATCAATCATTATGGGCATGCTGGATAAACAGTGCATATTGGGAATTGTTAGTGAATTGCTGTGATACCAGCACCAACGTTGGTGTACATTTGTTTTGCCTTTGTACTAGATACTGACCCTGCCAAGGTGACTGTAAGAGCATTCAACATATTTTTCAAATGTAGATGCCTAAATTTAGGCATCTAAATCCATGTTTAGGCATCTAGATAAAAGTGATTTCCATGGGAGTTGTGTATTCACAGTAAAATCAGATAAGTTTCATTTAGGTGCCTAATATATGGATGTAGGAGTGGGAGAAGGCGGCCCCCTTCATGAGGTGCCTTGCTGTGGCAGGCCACAGCATGATCGGCTTCAATTTCCCCTTTCTTCTGGAGTACACACACTCTTTCAGACTATACATAGCCCTTTGCAGGTTTAATTTATTATTAAAGGATCCAGAACCACCATCCAGAATTCCCAAGTCCAGTCCAAATAGCACATTCACTCTTTCAAGCTCCAATAGTCCATCAACACATCAAGTACAGCTCCAGCATCTCTCACCGCGCTGCAGCTCTTGAGTATGGTGCCCAGTGCCTCTCACCACACCTCACCTCAGCTGCTCTAGCTGGCGTGCTTTTCGACCCAGTTTCATTCTCAAGTCTGGTTATAGTTCTTGCCTGGTGAACTCACTCCCCCTCAATCATTCCCCTGCTTTCAGCTCTCTATGGTCCTCCAGCTTCAGCTCCCCACCTCAGAGAGCCAGCAGGCATCCTGCTGCTGCTCTCAGCCTTCAGCCCTACTTGGCTGTGGCTCTTCGGCCTGGGGACGGACCTCCTGACCACCTTCCACTTTCACCAACCTGATCTGGCTCCACTGCTCAACTAGGAATCTCTCACTGCTCCCTCCTTCAGTGCCATCCTCTCTCAGCAGCTCTCAGCCCAGCTCTGCTCTTCTTTTGAGTTCTCTGCACGATCAAGACTCCAGACTCTCTCCCTTGCCTTTGGGCTGTTTTTCATTTAGAACTCTCCAGGGCTACCCCACCCTCCTCATTACATAGGGTGACCAGATACCAAAGACGAAATATCGGGACGCGGGGGGGGGGGGGGGGGGGGAAGCAAAAAAAAAAAAGCTGCCAGAGCCCCGCCCCCGCCCCAACCCTCTGGAGCCGCTGGCTGCCCCCCGGCTCTGCAATCAGAGATGCAGCGCTCGGCTGCTCCTCTGCCCTAAAAACCAGCCTCCCTCCCGGCACGGGCTTGTCCCGCCTCTGCACTCAAAGGCTGGTGCAGGAGGCAAAGTCCCGGGGGGTGGGGTCGGGAAGGCCGCAGGAGCAGGGGGCAGCGAGAACCCACCCGGGGCCGAGAGAGCCCCGCAAAGGAGGCACAGACCCCCCCTTCCCCACCCTGTAGCTGCCATAAGCTCCAGTGAATAAACGCTTGGGGGGAGCTCCCCCCTTGGTGTGTGTGGGACTGCCGAGCTGAGCCGCTTCCTTCTTCCCCCGCCGCCTCCGCTCCACTCACGGGCGGGAGGTTTCGGGTTACAGCGCCCGCACCCCAGACCCCCCACAGCCGCCGCGCCAAGAGAGAGGCTCAGACTCAGAGCAACTGCCCGACCCCCCTCCTTCCATCCCCCCTCCACACATCCCTCCTCCGCTGGCCTCCAGGTGCAGCTGCTGCACCGCACCACTCTCTTAATCTTCATGGCGGCCGCGCCACACACGCTGGTGTCTGGCCTCCCTCCAGCGCTTGCGCCGCCGCCATACAGCTGATCAGCGCGCAAGCGGTGTGCGTGGGGAAGAGGCGGGGCCAGGGGAGCTATCCAATCGGGGAAGGAGGGGGTGGAGTCGGGGCGGGGAGGGGGGCACGAGCCGGAGTGGAGGGCAGAAATTGCTTCTTTGTCCAGTGTCCCGACCAAACATCGGTCGGGACGCGGGACAAACAAGTAAATATCGGGACAGTCCCGATAAAATCGGGACGTCTGGTCACCCTATCATTACACCAAAACTAGGGCATGCCTGGAGTGGAACAGTTGACCTATTACAAAGTGCCTGGCCTTAGGTACCTACATTTGAAAGCGTTGGCCTTGGTCTTTAGCCTTGTGCCTCAATGCACACCAAATACACGTGGGTAACAGATATAACATCACACAATACCTTGCCACTATTACCTCTTATTTGACTTCAGGCCAGTGTGAAACATTATTTTGGCCAAAAGAAAACAAACCAGAAGCATTTAGCATCTAGCAAATTCAGTTCCTAAAATGCATTTCAGTACCTAAAATGTCTGATTAAAAACTTGAGTAGCACTTGATCGGGGCTTACTATTTACCTGTAATGTTTAAGGACTCCTTTTTCAGGTTAGCAACCACAATATTCATCTATTATTATAGTACCAGAATTAGTCCTGTACAAATAATTAAGTGTATTTTCTAATTCACTTGCTAAGAACCACACAATATGTATTGCATTCACTTGGACTGAACTAATACTGTGCTGAATTATTCTGAGAGATGTTTGAAAAGGTTTTTTCCCAAGTGGGTATGCTGTGTACACATTTTATATAAAAGTGTACTACCATTCAGAGAAGAGGCTTACTTTAGTTACCTATTCATCATTTGCTCTAGTCCTTGGAAATTGCCAGATTACATTGTTCATCACATGATCCTGGCTTCGATTCATTCTGTTTGTTGGGTGAACTGAAACTATATGTAAATGGGCTGCCAGCTTTATTCACAATAGCACAAGTACACTAATTTAAAAACAACCTTGATTCTCCAGAATTGTTTATGATAATATATGTTGTTGAAGGGAGAAAAATTGTTCTTGTTAACCTCGGAGGATAGGACAAGAAGCAATGGGCTTAAATTGAAGTAAGAGAGGTTCAGGTTGGATATTAAGGAAATTGCCCAGGGAGGTTGTGGAGTCTCCATCACTGGAGATTTTTAAGAGCAGGTTAGACAAACACCTGTCAGGGATGGTCTAAATAATACTTAGTCCTGCCATGAGTGCAGGATACTGGACTAGATGACCTCTTGAGGTCCCTTCCAGTCCCATGATTCTATGACTAATACCTTCAAAATGGCCCTTGAAAACAATCATATTCATGAACAATTCAGAACTTCATAGGTTCATGTACCATCTTCTGAAAAAAATTGATGTTTGAAGTATGTGACAAACGGCCAACCCTTTTATGGTGGATCCCATGCTTTTCCTTCGTGTGATGGGTCAGGTCGCTGCCTCTTGCCCCTATTCTTGGGCTTCCTGCCCTCTCTCCCCTTGGGCAGTGTTTCTCTCGTCCTCTGCGCCTGGGGAGTCCCTCTGCTCTGCTTAAGCAGGTTTCCCTTCCCCTGGTACTCTGGTCAACAATAGTACTCCTCCAAACTACAGTCTTACTCTCCTTTCCTCCTGCCATCTGACTGAAGCAGGATTTTTTATTTAGTCTCTGGCAAGGCCTTAATTGGCTCCAGGTGCTCTAATTAACCTGTAATAACTTCTCCTCAGCGCACAGGGAATAAGGCTCTGATCATCCTGGGGCTTATATACCTCCCATCTATCACTTTCGTGCTGCATCACAAGTACCATATGCAAATTTTTACAGTTTATACGCATTTATTTTAGGCCTTAATAAACTTAAGTATTGAATTTGCCTGGCAGACATCTGCCTGGGGGAAATTAGACAAGATGGTAGTTTGGAGGGGGAGTCTGAGTTGGAGGGGACAGGAAGTTAAGAGCTGATTGGGAATTTTAAAACAAAACAGGTTTTTCATCAGAAAATGCCAATGTGTCAAAACTGAAATTTTGTGAGAACATGTTGGTTTAGATGAAACTTTCATTAGGAAATGTTTCTTAGGTGCAGGATGGAATTTCTGGTCAAAACCAGACATCAGAATAGCCTGGTGGTCAGCGCACTCACCTGGGATGTGGGAAACTCACATTCAAGTCCCTGAAGAAGAGCTCTGTGTAGACTGAAAGCTTGTCTCTCTCTGGTCCAACAAAAGCTATTACCTCACCCATCAAGTCCCTGCTCTGTCTGATGAAGTTGAATGTGCTGACTAGACTGATAGTGACTACTCTGGGAAAGGTGGGCCTTTCTTGCTGGGTTGTTGTGAAAACGTAGAGTGGTCTCCCTTTTATCTGGATGCACAAAGGGAAATATTTCGAAATTACAAGAAGTTTCACAAGATGGCAAAACAGATTCCATCTCAGCACTAATGAAGTTAGACTGAGAGTAGGGATTCTGGATGGAGTGTAGGGAGGATTCCCGTGGTGTCTGAAGGAGTGTAAGTATAAAAAAAAAACAGGGAAGGGGAAGGGCGGGGAGGGCTCTGGAGGTATGTGGGGGGGGGGAAGAAGGGCAGGGACAGCTCTAGTGTGTGTAGGGGGAAGCAGGGAGGGCTCTGGTGGTGGGGGTGGAGAGGAGGTGGTGTGTGCGTGCGTGGGGGAAATCAGGAGGGCTCTGGTGATGTGGGGGGAGGAGAAGGAAAGGGAGGGCTCTGATGTGTGTGGGGGGGAAGAAGAGTAGGGAGGCTCTGGTGTGTGTGGGGGGGGGAAGAAGAGCAGGGAGGGCTCTGATGTGTGTGGGGGGGAAGAAGAGCAGGGAGGCTCTGGTGTGTGTGTGGGGGGGGGGGAAGAAGAGCAGGGAGGGCTCTGGTGTGTGTGTGGGGGGGGAAGAAGAGCAGGGAGGGCTCTGGAGTGTGTGTGTGTGGGGGAAGAAGAGCAGGGAGGGCTCTGATGTGTGTGGGGGGGAAGAAGAGCAGGGAGGGCTCTGGTGTGTGTGTGTGTGGGGAAGAAGAGCAGGGAGGGCTCTGGAGTGTGTGTGTGGGGGAAGAAGAGCAGGGAGGGCTCTGGTGTGTGTGTGTGGGTGGAAGAGGAGCAGGGAGGGCTCTGGAGTGTGTGTGTGGGGGAAGAAGAGCAGGGAGGGCTCTGGAGTGTGTGTGTGGGGGAAGAAGGGCAGGGAGGGCTCTGGAGTGTCGGGGGAAGGAGAAAAGGAAGGGAGGGCTCTGCTGGTGGTAGTGGCTGTGTGGAAAAGAAAGGCAGAGTGGGTTCAGAGGGGAGAGGCAATGTGCCTTGACTGTAATTTTGTGGCTCTGGGCACCAGGCATATTTACTTGCAATTCACCTTGCTTGAGGGCTTCAGGTTTCCGAATTTCCTCCAGTTCCCTTTGAACCAGGATGCTTTGCCAGTCTCACTGCAATCTCTGAGTCTGGCCTCTCTGGGAAGTCTTTTTTGCTGGTCTCCTCCTCCCCGGACTCACAACTGCTTCCTCGTAGTTAAGGGATCCCACAGCCCCCTTCCACGGGGTTGTGACATGATTTAAGCAGGCTTCCCTGGCCCACCAGAATCTGGGTTCTAGTCCCATTGCACAGAGCCTCCTTTGGGCCCTGAACTCACAACTCCTTCCTCTTGGGGAAAGGATTCCACAGCCCTCCTTCTTGGGGCTGGGCTGTGATTCAGGTAGGCTCCCCAGCCCACCTGTCTCCCTTCTCGTTCCTATCTCAGGTAGCCTCTCTTCTGACTCAATGTTCCCCTGCAATTCTGCCCTCTCTGCTGTCTGTCCTCTCCCTCTTAATCTTCCTGTAAACTACCAAACAGCTGGATTTTATCATTCTAATGAGGCAGCTATCTGATTAACATCTGGATCCCATTCCTCTGCTAATCTGCTGCTCTCTCTCTCTCTCCCCCCCCCCCTTTCTTTTTGAAAGGTTTTGTCATGGAATAGGGTTTGGCTTGCTCCAGGCCCCCCATCCCTTCAAGGGGACAGAGCAACCTTTTGCCATAGACCACTTCTAACATGCTCATGTACCACAGTTTGGGAACCTCTGATCTCCATGGTAGAGCTTGCTTTCAACAGAGATGCATCCTCTGAATTTTTGAAAAACCTGCTTTGTATAAAATAGACATACATTTGTAGTGATGTGTGAACTGCCAAAGCTTGTGGGATTCAATCTGAATAAATATTCAAAATATTCAAATATTTTGAATATTCAAAATATTCAAAAGCCTGAAGCTTAGTCATGCTGATCTCAATCCCTTTGGTTTAGAAACCAGAGTGAAACTCTCATGAGAGGAGTGCTCTTATAAAATTTCAGACATTATTGGAGCTGGATCAAATATACCATGAAAATAGCCCTCTTAATTCAGTATTCTGCCTCTCTTAGATCAGTCCTGCCTGAAGCCAAGAAGTATAGAGGTGAGCAAAAATCAGGGTGACCATATATCCCATTTTGGCCGGCACAGTCCTTTTTTTAAGCCCTGACCTGGACGTCCTGACTCCTCTCCCCCTCCCCCCCCCCCAAAGCGGGCATGTGTCCCATTTGCTTTTGCTAACTTGATCAGTTGGCAAGAGCAAATGGGACAAATGCCCACTTTTGGAAAAAAAGTAGGGTGCGGAGGAACATGCAGGGGGGGGCGGACAAGCAGCAATGCCAGCCCCACACGGGGGGGAGGCAGGGCTCAAGTGAGCAGTGATGCCAGCCCCAGCCTTTGGGAAATAGGGTCATTCTATCTAGTATGTGTGTCACTGCTTGCCCCCTGTGTGGGGAGGTGGGCTTGAGCAAGTGGCTTGGGCCAGCCCTGTGCCGGGGGAGGAGGGCTCGGGCCAGCCCTGCGTGGTGTCCCGTTTTCCCTTTGGGAAACCTGGTCACTGAAGCAAAAATAAACATTTGAAAAATTTACCAAACATTTTCATATCTTAAAAAGGTTTGTTTCTGTATATCTTCAAGTATGACTGTTCACAGAATTTCCAGCTGCCCATCCCAGCTCCCATTGAAGCAACGGGGAATATTTTCACTGACTTCAATGGGAGCTGGATCAGGAACTCCAGTTTATCCAAAAAATTCACTAGTACAAGTGTAAGCACTGTATAAAAAATTAAGAATTAACCCTTTTGTTGCTGTTCTTTGATGCATCAACAATTCCACTGGAAAGTTAAATCTTTGGAGTAGATACATAGCAAGTATGCATTGGCCTGCTAAACCCAGGGTTGTGAGTTCAATCCTTGAGGGGGCCACTTAGGGATGTGGGGCAAAAATCTGTCTGGGGATTGGTCCTGCTTTGAGCAGGGGGTTGGACTAGATGACCTCCTGAGGTCCCTTCCAACCCTGATATTCTATACATGACTTGGTATTCAGGTGGTTAAGGCATGCAGCTATCAAATGGCCCTCCAGGAAGATGATAAATTAATTTCTACCAGCAACTAAGTGTTTTCTAGGAATCACAGTCCTGCTTTTGCTCCCAATGTTATCAGTGGCCAAATTTCCTTTGGACTTCTACAGGAACAGGCTCTGAACCTCATATTTTCAAAAAAATTAAACTACAGATAAAACTATTACATACCACAAAAACAAACTCCAGTGCTTTGCTATCCTATTGGAAAACAACCCATCAACTAAGACTATGGGATTTCCTTATCTTATAACTATGTAACCATAATCCAATATTGCAAGAACTGCATATATTTTCAAAACACACCAATAGAATGTTGTGGATGCTGGGTATACCCTAGGTGTAGTTAGGGTGACCAGACAGTAAGTATGAAAAATCGGGACAGGGGGTGGGGAGGTAATAGGTGCCTATATAACACAAAGCCCCAAATATCGGGACTGTCCCTATAAAATCGGGACATCTGGTCACCCTAGGTGTAGTGGAGAATTATGTCAAAAGAGTAATGTTGTTACAATTAAAAACCATATCGTTATATGTACTCTCATTTGTTTGCTTTGGTTACGTACAGTAAATTTCATGCAGTTTCACTTCAGTGTGTGATTAAATATTACAAATACAATGCCTTTAATTCTAAGCTGATGAATAACACATGGTTTCATACAATTAGGATCACATTTTCAAAATGTAGCTCTATGAAATGGTTAAAACTAATTGTGCCCCAAAACTGTATAATCCTCTGTGAAAACAATATCGCCATAGGAATAGAGCAAACAGACATTCTTAAATTGATTCTGATAACAAAAGAAACAACAACAACCAGGCCCATCTATTCCGTAGAAAGGGTCAAAGTTATTCTAATGTCCATTTAGAAAAGCAGTTCCCCTTTAACTTGTTTCTACTATAATTTAAAATACAATGAAATCAAATGCCCTGAGCTGGCATCCTCTTAAATAAGTTGGTAAACAGTTTCCCCTGATAATACAGTCCCATGAAATTTTAGAGAAGGAAACATACAAACATACCCAATACCTTACACATGCCATTAATACAGATATCTCGGATGTTTCTGCCTTCAAAGCAAGGAGTCCCATCAGTAACTGCATCCAGCATTTTCTCTGAAAATTGGCCATCTACAGGGCGGCAGTGGAGCTCACACAGATTAGCTGAAGGAAAAAAAACAGATATTTTCTCACTGTACTAATTATAATATGTAGTAACCAAAGTTCTGAAGTAAAATATGCAGAACTCTGAAAATCTGTGGTACATCAAGGAATTTGCAAGATGAAACATATGGAGAATATCTCACATCTCAAAAAAATGTATTAGAGTCAGATATGGGATTGAAAATATTTAAAATGAATGTAGTACTCATGAAAAATATCAAATTGACAGTCCCACTGCTGAACAACAGTGGCTAATGTACTTCATATCTGATTTAATGCCCCAATCAAGAAAGCTTCAACTACCAACCATTGGATTGTGTTATACCTTTCTCTACTTGATTGAACAGCCCATTATTAAATATTTGTATTCCATGTAGATACTTACTGACTGATCAAGTCACCCCTTAATCTTCACTTTATTAAGCTACATAGATTGATCTTCTTGAGTCTATCACCATATGACATAATTTCTAATCTTTTAATCATCCTCATGGCTCTTCTTGGAACGCTCTGAAGTTTATAAAATTTCTTGAATTGTGGACTCCAGAACTGGACACAGTCCAGTGCCAAATACAGAGGTAAAATAATCTCTCTATTCCTACTTGGGGTTCCCCTGTTTATATGCCCAAGGATCATGTTAGCTCTTTTGGCAATACTGTTGCACTAGGACTTTTGCTGGATTGGGGGTTTAAATCTGTTACTGACAGGCCCAAAGGAAGTAAGTCAACCAAGACATCAAGGTATTTGTGTAGTTTACATATACATTTGTTAAATATTTTAAGGAATATTCAGCTGTGCTGTATACCCATATCTGCTGCCTGATACAATGCCTAATGAAGTCAATGACAATCCTTCCCTTGACTTAAATGGGGAATTAAGTCAGGCCATTCCTGCATAATTTTATTGTTGTGACCACTGTCTTTCTTTCCCACCTCACTGTTTTGTCGCACTTTCATTGTGTCATATGTGCAGCTGTATTCAAACTTGGCAGGGAATGGCCCTTTGCATTTACATGCAATGTGAGCAGTGCAATTTTTGGCACTGTTTAAAAACAAAAACAAAATTATACTTATAAATGATAAAAGAGCAAGAGGGTAGCTCAGTTTCTATTGTTGTTTGAACAGCATGAGCAATATGTTCAGCTCTGTGTAGCACACAAAATAAAAGCTGTCCCTTCCCACAAACTGCTGCAAGGTCCTAGTCTTGCAAAGACAGCTTTGAACACTTCAGAAGTCCCACTTGAGTCAATACAGTCTTTGGAGAATTGGGGTCTCAAAGACAAGGGAGGTTTAGGTGGGACATTAGGAAAAAGTTCCTAACTGTCAGGGTGGTTAAACACTGGAATAAACTGGCTAGGGAGGTTGTGGAATCTCCATCTCTGGAGATATTTAAGAGTAGGTTAGATAAATGTCTATCTGGGATAGTCTAGAGAGTATTTGGTCCTGCCATGAGGGACTCTCGAGGTCCCTTCCAGTCCTAGAATCTATGAATCTATGAATCATTCAAGGAGGTAAGTGGTAGGAGTTAAGGTCTGAGATGTAGTCAGAGATGGAATCATGAAAGACTTTGACGGCTAGGATGAAAAAAATAATCCCCATTCAATCCTGATCCAGTGTGTGAAGTTTGCTAACCGGGGCAATCAATCAATCTCCATTTTGATAGTGGTTTTTGTGATGTACAAAAGAGGTATGATTTTTATTTTATTTCATTAAATTCACATAGGAGCTTTCTGCCAGCTGTGATTAATTTCAGTATCTGGTGCTAAAATTAACTTAGTGCTTATTTCTGCTCCTCCCCCACCCCACCCCGGGCAAGGCACCATTTCCCAATAAAAAGCACCATGTTTTCTAGGAAACAAGGATTCCAGAATTTGACCTAGTCGTTGTCTCCTGCGCTAAACTGATCCTGTCTGACACAGAAATTGTGCAAAACTCTTTTTTCGACTTTCAAGCAGTTCCTAATGGGTAGAACAGAAGTTTGACTTCCCAGTGGAGAAGTGTATGGGACTGTGTAAAAATCACCATGGTGTCCAACTGCATTTCTGGAAGAACTGAGCATGAAAGGAAGCACAGTGGCAACTGCTGAAAAATGAAACAGCCCTATCAGGCATGAACAGAAAAATTGCCAGTTTCCCACTGAACTTCACTGAAAATAAGAGCAGTTCCTGCTCCTACCCCACAGTGTCAATTCATTATTCAATAGACAGGCACATTAACACTAGGAATGATGTAAGTATTAGCCTTTGGTCTTTCACATACAGATACAACTGATTATGGGATGGGTCACTGCAGCCATTGAGGAAATTGCCTATTATCTCAGCCACCTCACTAGCCGTTTGTTTTCCAGATTATTATTATGTATATTACTGTAGGGTCCACAGGCCCTAACCAGGATCAGGGCCCCATTATGCCAGTGTTTCTCAAATGCGACCACCAGGGGCTTTTCTTGTGGCCACAAGCTCCTGGATGGTGATGGCTGCCAGCAGGGATTGGGCCTTGCCCCCTCTGGAGACACAAACATTGGAGGAGCAGGCAGCCAGTGAGTTCCCCAGCTTCCTGGGGCAGAGGGGTTGGGATCAGCCCTGGCATAGCAGGAAGCAGGCTTCAGCTGCGGGACTTTGGGCTCCATCTCCAGGCTCTGGGGTCCATCACCCAGGCCCTATCCCCCGGGTGCAAGGCTTCGGGCTCTGGTCCAGTGCTCACCCCCGGTCCCCGCTGCCTCCTCCAGCCCCTCATCCATTCTCCCTATCGCTCCTGGCCCTGCTGCCTCCCTATGCACCATCCCATCCAGTGCTTAATTTGTCCCTTGGCAGGCTGGGGCTGAGTAAGCCTGCTGTGAAAAGTGATATTTGTATGTTTGTTAATATCACTTTTCATAGTAGACTTGGTAGCTAGCTGGGAGGCTGTGAAAAGTGATATTAACATACAAGTATCATTTTTACTCGCCAGCAAGTCTAAAATAAAAAAAGCAACGAGAAAAGCAAAAGGAACAACAACAAAGACAAGATTGTGCAAAGCACCTTATTTGTGTTTCTATTCTGTTTAGCTCCAGTAAAGAATAGAGACAACTGTACATTATTTTTATTATTGAGTCTGCAAAAAAACCCTACATGAATAAATTACAATGATTTGGAGACGCATATGTGCATATTTATTTGTTTTTCCTAAAGTGAATTTAAGTATTTTAGGAAAAATTCCTTTCCTATGGAAAAACACAAAGAGGCAGCCCTGGTGGGAGGAAAACTTCATAATGTTTTCTCCAAATCGTTTTAGGGGAGATAGGAATTTTCCTCCTCAGAATCTGTGGATCTCAGGGGTTCTGCAGAAGGAATGTTCTATCTGCCAGGACTTTTCTGCTTTCGCTCCTGCAGTAGCGCATCCCATTCCACCGTGGCTCCTCGGTAGCTTGTCTCCAATGGGCACCCAATGACAACAATGGGGTTTCTCTGAAAGTAAGCTTGTTACATAAGGACAATGCAAAAACTGAGTAAGGATATCAAAATTTGGCCCTGTGGCTTCCCCCCCTCCCAGTTTGTGCACACAGGAATCCCTGCTCAGGCAGTGTAAATTGAACTATATGAAGCTAATCAAAAGGAACACAAATTCTTTCTCAATAGCAGAAATATTAATAAAAAGGTTTCAATTGTTTCCTTCAGAGTTTACTCCCATTAATTTACATCAAAGTACATCTACACTCTTGAGCTGGAAGTGTAATGTACATGTGCTAGTTTTGATCAGATCAGTGCACTAAAAATAACAGTGTAGCCATGGTGGCACAATCAGTGGGACAAGCTAGTCGTCTGAGTAATTGCCTAAGATTGCAGGCATGATGTTACTTGGGACAGCCAGCCTATTCCACCACCCAGCCTTGCCATGGCTCTACTTCTATTTTTAGTGCACTAGCTTGATCAAAGCTAGCATGTGTATGTCTATCTGATCAGGAAATTATACCTCCAGTGTAGACATACCCTTAAAAAAAGGATCCACTCTCACCTCATTTAAGTTGGTGTTTGACCAATGTGTGCTGCTGCCTAAAGACAGGATTGCAATATTTTTCCTACTACACAAGGAGTGATTCTGTCTTTCTGTTGAAATGCTGGTTCCATTGAACTCAATAGGACCAGGATTTGGCTAAGGGAAGGCTGCAGCAGAAAAATCAACCAAATAACTCCTCCCCTCACTCCAAGCACCCTAGTCATCAGAAGGGGGCATAAAAGAGAGAGAGTAAGAAGGCGAGCAGGTGCTTTATAATATCAAGCAATCCTTGCGACTTTAGTTTCTGCCTGATTTCAAACTAATGGCAATAGAAGGTCCTGACAGCTCAGCTCCAGAGAACGTAGCTGTACAGATCTGATCTGAAACACAGACATATTGCCTTCTGAAGACATATGAGATCCGTCACAGTTTAGTTATGTAACCCCTATTCTCCAATATATGAGAGGAGGATAAACAGACAGTTGAGCCCATCACTGTCACGGACTGATTAAATATAATGTATCCATATAGGATTATTTCTCTTTCTAGCCTTTATTCCATAAACTCAGAGTAGGCCTCACATTGAAATACTGTTCTCCAAGAAACTAGCAGATTTAGATAAGCTAAACTGTACTCCCCTGAAGAAAATAAATTAATAAAGTAAGCAAGCCGAGTATCTCTCCCTTATCAAGCTCGGTAGATTTAATAACATAAGGATAAACATTTTATCCTGGTTTAATTACCTCTGTCACAGCGGCACCAGTCTGCCAGTTTCAAAGAGAATTGTCTGTGGAAAATGAATAAGGCTTTTTAAACTTATTTTTTTCCTTCAGTGCAAGGTCGGCTATTTCTATATTTGTACTTCTTTTTTATATAATGTTGGAGAAACTCTAACTACATGTCCAGTATTAAGAGAAATGATCTCTGCTGGGTTTTGCATCTCTCTTCAAATCTTGGAATCATCTGAACGCTGAACTGAAGGTGGAATTGGATGAATTTTCTCACAAAGATGAAGGCATAAGACTAGTGAACAATCTAACAGGTAGGCAACTATATGCTCCTTCAGTGTACAGTAATGAACAACCTGATACTTTTCAAATCCCGTCTCTAGGCCCTTTCTTCCTCATGGCCCATGCCCTCTAACCCTCTCAGCAAAACACTTGGGCCACAATTTTCAGACTAGAATTCCTAACGTTAGTCATCTGCTATGGTGTCGAACCCCCACAAACCCAGTGAAGTAAATGAGAGCTAGTGCAGCTTAGTGCCTTTTAAAATCAGGTTATTGTGGTTTCTGTTCCTAATTATGGATTTGGGGGCCTAATTTTAGGCCTAAAATCCTCTTTCCAGGCCTATTCAGTTGCTCCAGGCTCAGTTATTCTTCCTTAAATTTACTCATTATATCTTTTCTCACTTCAGTCTATGTCCAACCAGGGCCGGTGCTACCATTAAGGCAAACTAGGCGGTTGCCTAGGGCGCCAAGATTTGGGGGTGCCAAAAAGCGGTGCCCCCTATTTTTTTTTTATTGCGTTCCTGGGCTGGGCTGCCAGCGGTGCGCTGACATGTGCAGCTCAGACTCCCTCTCCCCGCTCAGCGGCCGCTCCACTTCTCCCGCCTCCCAGGCTTGCGGCGCCAATCAGCTGTTTGGCGCCACAAGCCTGGGAGGGGAGGAGAATTAGAGAGGGGGCGGCGTGCTCGGGGAGGAGGCGGAGCAGAGGTGAGCTGGGGTGGGGAGCTGCCACATGGCTCCCGGGGGGGGGAGCTGCCGCGGGGGGGGCGCCTCAGGGCAGGGGGGGAGGGAGTTGCTGTGGGGAGGGGACATCTCAGGGCAGAAGTGGGGGGGGGGGCGCGCAAGGTGGAAGTTTCGCCTAGGGTGCAAAACTTCCTTGCACCGGCCCTGCATCCAACTAGAGAGGCTACTGCCACAAAATTAATCTGTATCATACAGTACACACTTACTATACCTGGGTTTGCATTGACAGGTTGGAACTGCGTCTGAAGCATTTCGTTTAAAAGATGCAATTAAAAAAATAAACCATCGCATTATTTTCCTCATCCTTGTCCACATCTGAAGAAATCTAGTTAGTGAGCTTCATATTGTTCAACATCTCCTTTCACTGTAGATCTTATTTATAAATTTACACCCAATAGACACTTTAGTTCGGATCACTTCTAATTGTAAACATTTTAGGCAAAACCCTCCCACGTTGCACACTGCAGGTGGGGAAGAAGACATAGCAGCAAGGACTTGCCTCAGTTGCAGCAGCATGGAATAGCAGCAACATTCCTCCACCATGCATGCCCCTTCTTGCCCAGCCCTGGTAGTATGGGGCAAGAAAACTCCATATACCTAGTACTACTACATTCACTAGCTTCCTTCCTGGCTCATGAAGATAGCAGCTGGATTTTGCATTTTGTCCTCCATCCTTTCTTTCTTCAGCTCCCCTTCCTCCCTCTTTCCTGAATGTCCCTCTGCCTCGGATGACCATACATCCCGTTTTGGATGGGATAGTCCATTTTTTAAGCCCTGTCCCAGCTGTCCTGACTTTTTTGGCAAAACTGGGCATTTGTCCCATTTGCACTTGCCAACTGATCATCAGTTGGCAAGAGCAAACTGGACAAATGCCCAGTTTTGCCAAAAAAAATGGAGTGTGACCCCTAACAGAGCGCGGAGGAACGTGTGGGGGAAGGGAGGGCAAGCAGCAATGCATGGGAGGGAAGGCTCAGGAGAGCGGCTCGGGCTGCGCCAGCCCCATGCAGGCAGGAGGCAAGGGGTCTTGGGCCAGTCCCACATGCGGGGAGGAAAGGGGGGCCTTGGGCCAAACCCTTGTGGGGTCCCGTTTTCCCATTGGGTAAGTATGGTCACCCTGATCTCTGCCCCTTCTTTCCTTTTCCTATTTCCTTCCTCATGTTAACTCCCCTCACTTCCTGCTATTCCCCACACATCCCCCCTCTGTCTCCAACATTCAATTTAAAACGTGTGTGTCTTGAGGGGAGAGGGAACTAATATGATTTGGAACCATCAAGTTGTGCATAGTAGCCTTTGTAACCACGAGATCTCATTACCATTGCTCCCCTCCTCTTTTCCCTCTTACTATTTATGTCCGTTTTCTTAAACGGACATAAAATTGGTACCATCGTCTGTTAAACTCTCTCTGGGAAAGCCTACTCTGCTGAAAATAGCAAATAGAGCTGTAGCTACCATTTAAGCTTCAATATTAGACAATGCTGTAGCCTCGGGGTGCCCGGTAGCTGAATCTACCACCACCAATAAATATTTCTTTCCATTCCTGGAAGGTCTAGAGAAAGGTCCCACAAAATCCACAGACTCTCTGGCAAATGCCTCTGTGGTCTTGGGCTCCAGCAGCTCCCGGGCAGGAGCCTGCAGCATACATCCTCCCTTCTCAGCAGTCAGACCAGACTGACATGTGCGACTCTCTTTCATACTGCTGTTTCAATTGGAGCATGCCCAGTAGGGGCGAGGGGGTGGTGGCTTCCTCAGCCCACAGTGTGGTGTTAAGTCCTCCTTGTCAAGCGTGGGGCAAGTACACCCCCTCACAGGCACTTTACAATGTCTCTTTAAGTCCTTACGCTTCTGACACAAGTTAGAGCTTCTGCAATAACCCTTCACTGTCTCAGAGTAGCAGCCGTGTTAGTCTGTATCCGCAAAAAGAACAGGAGTACTTGTGGCACCTTAGAGACTAACAAATTTATTTGAGCATAAGCTTTCATGGGCTACAGCCCACTTCATCAGATGCATGTTGGTTGTTTGCCTAATTTAATAGAGGGGAGCGTGTCAGGCCACCAGTGCAGAAGCATGCACGTGCACACAGGCGTGTGCATTTTTCTCTCACGGGTGAGCCCTTCTGTGTATGTGTGACCGATGCGGGTGAATAGGCGCGTGCAACACTGTGTGGCCATGTGCTCGTGCATGACTGGGGCATGGGTCAGTGTGTAAATGCACATGGGTGTGAGCACCTCTGTGGCTGCCCCCTCCCCAGCATGTGTGACTGCACACACAGGCGCACAAGGGCATTTGCACACATGCCGATGCACAAACACGGGCCAGCAGGGGCCCAGCCTGGCACACACACCGAGTTCGTCTGAAACATATAGGGCAGGTAAAAGTTTCCTTCAGCCTGTCACAAGCTTTCTCTGCTCCTAGATGACCCGCAAATGGCCCATCATGAGCTAACTGGAGCAAATCTCTCCTATACCTCTCAGGCCTAAACAGAGACTGGGAATGGTTGGGTCATTACACTAATTGAATTTTTTTTCCCCCCATGTTAAGTTCTCCTCACACCTTCTATGGGTCATCTCGATTATCACTTCAAAGTTTTTTCTTCTGCTGCTACTGATAGCTCATCTCAATTGATTGGCCTCTTACAATTGGTATGCGTACTTCCACCTTTTCATGTTCTCTGTATGTATAAATATCTTGTGTCTGTGTGTTCCACTCTATGCATCTGAAGAAGTGGGCTGTAGCCCACAAAAGCTTATGCTGAAATAAATTTGTTAGTCTCTAAGGTGCCACAAGTACTCCTCTTCTTTTTGCGGATACAGACTAACACGACTGCTACTTTGAAATCAGGCACAACTATTTGCTTGCAAACTTCACCAGGAAGCTGCCTTTTTCCAGAAGGAGCTTCCCCAAATAATACACCATTTTGAATAAATAAAACTGACCTTTCCTTCCCCAGGAGGGGTCTGATCCTGTGTAGGAATCCTGGTCTGTTCCAAAGTAATGTCACTTGACTGAGCCGATATAAATTCTTTCTATGTTTCACTTAAACCTGGAACAGTCTCCGGTAGGAAAGAATCCTCAGCTCCTTCCTCAGCTGGCAAGCTGCCATTCTCAACAAACAATAGCTCAGGGGAATTCCCCCCCACCTCCAGCGCACCTCCCTGACAGCAGGCAAAGTAGAGGAATCAGATCCATGCTAGTTATAACATTAACCTGATTGGACATAGTTACAATGTCATTACCTATCAAAATATCAGCAGGTAGCAATTCCTAATACCAACCACAATATCATCCTTAACATTTTCCCACTCCGGTGGATTTTAGCCAGAGGCACAGTCATTGAAAACTCAGCAAAAGTTAGAAGATTTATACTTCTGCCAGGCAATTTATCTTTTATCAAAAAACTTTTTTAATCAAAGTAATATGAGATGCAGTATCACGCCACCGAGTACATTCAACCCCATTTACTTTTACATGCTTAATGAACTGTTCACTATCATCCCACGACTCAGTTCTAATATAATTTATGAGGCCATTTTCCTCTCCCACAATTTCCTCTGTGGCTAATGTGGTAGCATTAACACTTACATTGGTAGCAGTGGAACCCATGAAAGGGGTTGCAGGTGCAGGTTGTGAGGTGGTTTTAAGCCTTGAGCAATTTGACTTTATATGGCTAGGGATCCCACCTTCATGGCAAACAATTGGCTTCCCCGTAAGGTAAGAGGTTTTAAAATCTGGGCTCCCTGGAGATTTTTTAACACAGTTGGGGTTAGGTTTATTCTTAAATCTTTCCTCCCTTGTAAACTGGAGATTGCACCCCTCTCGAGCACTTGACTCAACATACTCATCCGCAATTTCTGCAGCCATCAAAACCGTGGAAGGTTTTTTGTCACAAATGGCTGCTTTGACATCATTGGTAACCACCCATAATAACTGCTATTGCATCACCAAATGTAACAGCTTATCAAAGCTGCCATCAGCACCTGCCCCTATTTTTTTACATAACTACGCAGTTTATTCCACATGAGTTATATTGTCAGACTTTTTAAGATTTCTCAACTTTAAGCAATAAGTCTCAGGGGTGATTTTAAACCTTTTCAATACAGCATGCTGTGTCATGGGGTCAAGCAATTCCCTGGCGTATGTGCTTTGCCATCAGTTCTTCAGATGAACTGCAAATTTTTGTTTGCAATTTCTGCGTACGTGCCGTTTGAGGTGTCTTCGGGAATGACATGCAGTGGCTCTTGTTTACAATTCCTTTGTTATTCCTGAAGAGCTAACCTATGGGCGTTTCTCAGACTCACAGCATGTTTAAGTTACAAACATATACAAAATTTCATAACTCCGCACATGTTGATTCACACATTATAACAATATAATAATACTCAGCAGATTATAACTAGACATACTTTGTACAAGATTTATCACAATTTTGTGAAAGTGGTGACCATATTATTTAGGCGGTCACCTTCCCCTTTAGATAGCATCATAGCTGCGTGTGAGTCTTCTTGCTCTCAGTGAGGGAGCACCTTTTTTCCTGACACTTCCGTCAAAAATGACTGAATCATTTGCAAGTAAAGAAGGAATGAAAAAAAAAAAGACTGTTTCTCTGATAAGAGAAAAAATTTGTGACTTTTTAAAAACACCTCTAGCGCCTCAGCAGAAGGTGATAGAAACTTGGGATTTGGCAGGGATGTAGTCATAGATGTGCCTTTAATTGTTCCATGAAAAACTGAATTTGATTCAGATGAATTATAAGAATTTTTTAAAAAAACATACTTCATGCATGTACACTGGATCATGTTAAATAGTGAAAAATTCCAAATTCCACGTGCACTGGCCCTGTATGTCCATTTTCACCAAGTGGGTGATATATCCAGATTCCAGTGAATGTACACATTCTGCATAACAAAATGGAATGGAATTTCAGTTTTCCTACATAGAAAATTGCATAATGTGACCTGTGAATGTATGTAGTTTTTGTGTCAGGCCCTAAGTGCTTTGGATTTATTGTGGTTTGTTTTTATTGACAAACTCTTTCATAAGATACTTAATCACCCTTATTTTCTTTGTTCAAACTGAGGAAACCACTTTGATAATGCTTTCCTGGACTACTGCCTGTTCCAATCTTATCTTCAGTAGTATATTTATTTGATGCGTGTGACACTAGGTGATATTTAAGAAGTTTATTCATAGCTGTCAAGCATTAAACACACAGTAAATTTGATGACAAATGCTACTGGCAGAAAGTAGATCTCAAGTCAAAGCAAAGTGCCAACCTTTGAGCATAACAAAGGGAAGGAGGAGGATCCGGGGAACTACAGGCCAGTCAGCCTCACCTCAGTCCCTGGAAAAAGCATGGAGCAGGTCCTCAAGGAATCAATTATGAAACACTTAGAGGAGAGGAAAGTGATCAGAAACAGTCAACATGGATTCACCAAGGGGAAGTCATGCCTGACTAACCTAATTGCCTTCTATGATGAGATAACTGGCTCTGTGGATGAGGGGAAAGCAGTGGATGTGTTATTCCTTGACTTTAGCAAAGCTTTTGATACAGTCTCCCACAGTATTCTTGCCACCAAGTTAAAGAAGTATGGGCTGGATGAATGGACTGTAAGGTGGATAGAAAGCTTGCTAGATCGTCGGGCTCAACGGGTAGTGATCAATGGCTCCATGTCTAGTTGGCAGCCGGTTTCAAGCGGAGTGCCCCAAGGGTCGGTCCTGGGGCCGGTTTTGTTTAATATCTTTATTAATGATCCGGAGGATGGTGTGGACTGCACTCTCAGCAAGTTTGCAGATGACACTAAACTGGGAGGCGTGGTAGATACACTGGAGGGTAGGGACTGGATACAGAGCAACCTAGACAAATTAGAGGATTGGGCCAAAAAAAACCTGATGAGGTTCAACAAGGACAAGTGCAGAGTCCTGCACTTAGGACGGAAGAATCCCATGCACTGCTACAGATTAGGGACCAAATGGCTAGGTAGCAGTTCTGCAGAAAAGGATCTAGGGGTTACAGTGGACGAGAAGCTGGATATGAGTCAACAGTGTGCCCTTGTTGCCAAGAAGGCTAATGTTTTTTGGGCTGTATAAGTAGGGGCATTGCCAGCAGATTGAGGAACGTGATCATTCCCCTTTATTCGACATTGGTGAGGCCTCATCTGGAGTACTGTGTCCAGTTTTGGGCCCCACACTACAAGAAGGATGTGGAAAAATTGGAAAGAGTCCAGCGGAGGGCAACAAAAATGATTAGGGTCTGGAGCACATGACTTATGAGGAGAGGCTGAGGGAAATGGGATTGTTTAGTCTCCAGAAGAGAAGAATGAGGGGGGATTTGATAGCTGCTTTCAACTACCTGAAGGGGGGGTTCCAAAGAAGATGGAGCTCGGCTGTTCTCAGTGGTGGCAGATGACAGAACAAGGAGCAATGGTCTCAAGTTGCAGTGGGGGAGGTCTAGGTTGGATATTAGGAAACACTATTTCACTAGGAGGGTGGTGAAGCACTTGGAATGCGTTACCTAGGGAGGTGGTGGAATCTCCTTCCTTGGAGGTTTTTAAGGCCCGGCTTGACAAAGCCCTGGCTGGGATGATTTAGTTGGGAATTGGTCCTGCTTTGAGCAGGGGGTTGGACTAGATGACCTCCTGAGGTTCTTTCCAACCCCGATATTCTATTATTCTGTGATTCATAACTTCTCTAAACAGTTTATTGTTCTTAGGTGAAGGAACAAGTAATGTTGGTAATTCTTGCTAGATAGGCTTTTGAAGTCCAGCGCTAACAGTAGAGATAGCTCCTGATCACTAATTGCTTTCGAATTTTTCCAATTTCTACCTAGATTTTTTTGCCTGTTCGAACTCCCCAGACCCAGTTCCCCACTTGCAAACTCCCTGCCGGTTGGCACTGTGCAGGAGAGGGTAACTGCACTTGATGGTTGCTGCAGCTGTGGAGTGGTGGAATGAGATGGGCAGGGAGCCTGCCAAGACCATGGACTGCTGCAGCGACAGGACACTGGGAATGAGGTTGCATCTGGGAGTACTGGCCCCTCCTGACCCACTCCCACTGTGTGTGCCAGGCACCCCTTCTTCTCCTCAGGCCCATCCCTCCCTGATTGCTGAATACCTCCTCACTCGCTCTTCTCTGTGAGAAGGGGTGCTCCCTCCTCCCCTTCCCCCATTCATTACTGAGTGCTGGGCATCCCTTCCCTACTGTCTGAAAAAGATACTTTGAAAAAAAACACTGAGAGCCTACGCCACCCAGGACTTTTGGAATTCACACTGAAGCCCCTTACAGAGCTGTAGGGTTTAAAGCCAGAAAGGATCACCCCAGTTCAACTAGTCTGATCTCCTGTATATCACAGGCCACCAGCACCTGCACCCAGCACAATCAACCCAACAACCACAACTAGACCAACATATTACAGCCCCAGGAGACTAAACAGTTGCATTCAACTGACAGAGGATAGGAAGGACAGAGGTGCGCCCGTGCTTAAGGCCCCACAATGGCAGGGAAATGGTTAAGTGAGTTATATTACATGTAACTGCGCAAGTCACCAGTTGTAAACTGTTTATTTTTAGAAAGAAGTTTAATTTTTGGAATGGAGATTAGAGATAATGTCTAACTCCTAATTGTCTTTATTTGTTGCTTTTTTCCTGTCCTCCCAGCCCCCAATATTAATACTGATATTTATTCAGAAAACAGCAAAGCTAATTTTTGGCACTGGTTTCCACCTGTTTTTAAATTGTTGAGATAAACACTGATTAATTCCTGGGAAAGTAAGCAAACAAACAAACAGAAACGAAAGGCCTTATTTATAGGACCTGAAACTTCAACCAGGACCCATGTGGCTTTCAAAGTGGTATTTTTCTTAGGTAAGTCAAAGACTCATGTTCATTTACTTCCCGTTCCCTTTCACACATTATTTATCTCTAAGTGCTCTGAATTTGACTGTGTTAGCTCCTTACCTGTGTTATAAACTGGAATCCACTGGTAGAATTCATTCTTGTAGGGAACTGTGTCAAATTCACTGCATTGCATCTGACGAAAGGTTGGTGTGTCTCGTCGACATGGGAGAATGTTACACACGCGGTAGCGTTTCCTTTCTCCAGTGCAATACTTTCCTCCAAACTGTGGCCTAGAAGTAAAGTGTGACGTTTTGGGGCTTTAGAGTCTGTATGAAAGTTGGGTGTGTTTTATTTTAAATTAGTACATTCATAACAAGATGCTGAACACTGAAGTCAATGGGGACTTGACTTCTCAATCACTTAGGGCAAGTCTACACTTGAAATGCTGCATCAGCACAGCTACACCAATGCAGGTGTGCTGCTGTAGCATGATAATGAATCTGCTCTATGCCAACGGGAGAACTCTCTTCCATCGGAGTAGTTAATTCACTTCCAAAAGGCAGTAGTTTTCCCGCTGACATAACGCTATCTACACGGGGGGTTTGGTCAATATAACTATATAACTCGGGGTGTGGATTTTTCACACCCCAGAGTGACATAGTTATACCAATATATGTCTGCAGTGTAGACCAGACCTTAGGCACTTTGGAAAATGTGACACAGTGTTATTTGTTTAAGACAGTAACATATAGATAGTTCATCATGACCTCAACCATGTCAGGAGCCGATCACTCCTTGAAGTGAGGCACCTAACTACCTTGGAGGATCTGGGCCCTAAGTGTTTCCGTCCTTTTTGAAAATGAGACACAGGCATTTTTAAAAAAAATTTGCCCTATACATACCTATTTTACTAGATTCTTAGAATCCATCACCAGGATCTCTGAGACTTCAAATGAAGCTGGTTTAGGATCAAATGTGACTTGTGAGTACTCATCAGCTCTCAGGAATAGGCCACAAATCTTTACACTCACATAGTTATTGAGGATATTGCAAATTATCCAAAGTAGTATCATTAAAACAATGTTTCTGATGTTTGTATTAATCCTGCAGGTGAAGATTTTCGTCTCTCTTGGGTGGAAGTAATTTCCATGGAAGGTAAGAAAGACTGAGAAGCAACATGAAAATTGTAAAAGGCAAGGCTGGTGAATTCTAGACAGGGGTGTTTCTATGGGGAGAAGTGGATTCAATGGTTGTCTTGCTGCAGTAGCTGTTAATAATATGGTGAGAAACAAAAGTGTCCCTATCCTCACAAATACCCATCAGACCTCTCAAACACCTTGCATTACATAAAAAAGCATTGAAAGGGTTGGTGATGAACTGTGCACACAACTTACTCTGGGTTATTGCAGGGTCTTTCTGCGCTTTGAACTCCTGCCCCACATGTCCGTGTGCAATGGGACCAGGAGGACCATGTGCCCCATCCACCATTTATCATTTCTGGATTCTTTCCCACTGTAATGCACTCCGCGTTGAAGCACCACTGAATAATAAAGAAAAAGCAAATACAGAGGGTCAGAAAATTATCAATGCAAAAAAAAAATGCAGACTGATGAACGCTTAAATTAAAACCTACTCAGCTGTGTGTGCTGAAAGCCATTTAATCAGCATTGTTGGTCTAAAGATGACCTAGAACAGTGGTTCTCAACCAGGGGTACACGTACCCCTGAGGGTACATAGTGGTCTTCCAGGGGGTACATCAACGCATTAGATATTTGCCTAGTTTTACAACAAGCTACATAAAAAGCACTAGTGAAGTCAGTACAAACTAAAATTTCATACAGACAATGACTTGTTTATACTTCTCTATATACTATGCACTGAAATGTATGTGTAATATTTATATTCCAATATAAATTTATTTTATAATTATATGATAAAACCAGAAAGTAAGCAATTTTTCAGTAATGGTGTGCTGTGCCACTTTTGTATTTTTATGTCTGATTTTGTAAGCAGGTCATTTTTAAGTGAGGTGAAACTTGGGGTATGCAAGACAAATCAGACTCCTGAAAGGGGTACAATAGTCTGGAAAGGTTGAGAACCACTGACTTAGAAGAGGTAAAATCCCCTCATCCTGTCATAGACTACGTCAAGCAACATTTCCTCAGCAAAATTCTATTGACAACTGTTGGTCATGACTAAACGATTTGGCGGTTCCTTCAGACCTTAAACTCTATGACTCTCAATGTCATTCATATTTTGTATGTATCTATTGCTAGAAACGTAGGCATCTTCCATTTGTATTCTATTGGAGATGGAATGGAAAAGTCCTTCAGTTAGAGACTTATGGTGATAGGTCACTGAAAGGAAGTGTGTGATGAGATGAGATGGGTTCAAATTCAGAGGAGACATAAATGGTGGTGTAAGTTACAAATGGTGCACATAAATGTAACATAGCACAGCTAACCAACAGAAGGTGCTGTAGTAGGAAAAGAAACCAAAAGAGAATGTACAAAGTGTAAAATAAAGCAGTTCGTCTCTTCCCACACACAAGGTCAAATTCTGATCTAAATTACACTAGTATAAATCCAGAGTAATCTCATTTAAATTCTGCTTCATCCACTGTACATCCTGCATATAAATAACTGTCATGGGTTTTGGCATACACAGAATAATAAGTAGTAGAACCTATTTATCTAAAGGCTTAGAAAAACGTGTATGATACTATACCATATTATTTAAGAAATAATAAATGATCATGTATTTAAAGACTGTGGTTCAGATTTTCATCAGATGTAAGTCAGCATAATTCCACTGACTTTAACAGCCCTAAGCCAGTTTATGCTATCTGAAGATCTAATCCACTGTATCACAATCCGTAAGCACGAGAGCAGACAGCTCAACTGTGCAAAATTAATATAGTCAACAGTTTTTTATGGACAGAAATGATCTTATACAGGTTTTGTTAGTCCGAGTGTCAGAATCACATAAATAGAGCAGTACTTAACAATTACCCTTTGCAGGTAAAACTAAGTTTTTAATATGTACCATACGTATATTCCCCCAAAAGCATTTTACAAACTTATCCTAGGATAATCTATATATTAATTTAATTTCATCTTCCACTGATCGGCAACCACCTCTGAGGTGACATGGAAGAAGAGTACCATATCCAAATGAAATCTCAGGGGGAATTTAGGGGGCACAGGGCAATTACCTGAGCTGGAATTTGGCCATAACACTGTGGTTAACACAATTTTTCTTACCAAAAATGCCATGTTAACTTTAATGACCTCAGTCTTGGCTTTTCTATTCTATTAGGTTCCCATAATTTGCTCATCACTGTATTAGTTGAGCCCCTTCCCTTAGAGCATAAGCAATGTGACTGACATCGATCACATGTTCACTCTTTCGCCCAGTGTTTGCAGCCCATCTCTGCCAGGCTTCAGGGATGCAAAGGAGCCACTGCAGTGCTAGGGTCCAGGTGGTTGGAACCAACAAACTCCCAAATACCCACTCCAGGGTGGGAGGAGGAGGAGGAAAAATTACAAGTCACTGCTGTGCAAAAAGGAATCAAAATTAACATTCTATAACAAAATGGTCAGAAGAAATTGAGCTGCTGCCTTCTTTCACTGCTGGAGGCAGAAAATCTGGTGGCCTGAACTGAAGAGCGGGGCTTAATCCTGGAGCCTCCAGCAATAACTTTGGAGCTCCTCCGAATTCCACAGGTGGGAGGTATTGCCCATTAGTGGTGACTGAGGAGATATTCTGTGCAACAGAATTGACTTGAAATGAAGTAAACATAATTTCTGCTCAATTAAATTATAGCCAATATACAGCTCCTGTAGTTGTTTTATATAAGTAATTAAACAATAGAAAGTACTGACACTGTATCTTTCAATCTCCTTCTCTCTCTATGAAGATGTCTAGCTAGTTCAGATTCAGTATTTATTCTGATAGCCTTAGTTTCTATTCTACACACCACTAAACTTAGTTGACAACTTGTTCCATGTGTTTACTATACTTTGATTTAAATAATCCAATGAATTCTAGGTTCTTTACAGATCTGAAAGATTTCCCCTGGTGTCCACCATAGAAAGACCACCCCCATCACAGTAAACAATATTCTCCTCCCCTCTCCTCAGCAGTGCTTCCCATCCATTTAGACTAGATCCTCAGCCTTCCCATTGAAAGTATCTGCATGAACCCACTATTCCCCCAACCTTTCCTTCTTTTCCCTAGGTCGTTTCCAAATCCCTACTTTTGAAGAAAACCATCTCTCCTGTGGTCACCTGCTCCAATCCACTACTAGTCCAGCAATCATTAGCCCTGCACTGATTCATGCTGTTATGCTACACTGACTTAGAGGCATCCTAGAGTGAATTTTGCCACTGGCAATCACCATGCAGCACCAAGGAGCTGAGTCAACATTTGGTTATTTTTCCCTGCCAGTGGAGGATTTTGCCCTACAGGGTATTCAGTGGTGCTTTGAAATGTAAACATCCCACCACACTGTTCACCACTTCCTCTGAGAAACTAATCCTCAGCTAAATAACTGAACATCATCTCACTGGTCAGGAAAACTTTCCCTTTCTTTCATTTCATTCCACTCCTCTTAGTTTAAATTGCAGTTTCATTCTATGAGTCCGAACGTTGAACCTCTGAACAAAGGTTTCCTGTTGGACCCATACTGTGAGCTAGATTGTGGTGCCTTGGTGGGGTCCTGCTGCATCAAAACCGTTGACCTGCCTGAACAATAACACCAGCTGGCTCAAAACTGAATATCTTTCATGGAATGTGTTATGAGCAGGGGGACTGTAAACTTTCAGAGCTTGTCTACACATGAAAATTATTCCAGAATAAGGTAGGTTGCAAATGTAAAGTGGAATAACTATTTGGGAATAACTGTGTAGACAACCCCTTATGGGCAGTTTGAAGGGGCTGCAGAGGGAATGACCCACTTTGCCACAGAACCACAGCGCACTGACTTGTTCAGGTAATGAGACTTTAGTAATGGAGAGGAAATGGATTTATCTCATGAAATCCCGATTAAGGACATAATCCTGAGAGGATCGGAGCACTCATGACTCCCACTGAAGTGCTTGTCATGTTTTAGGATTGAACCCCCAAACCATTTAATAGCTATGCATTTCAAATCTTCCTTTACAAAACAGCTAGTGCAATAATTACACTAGGGAAATTTCACCAGTATGGAGTCTGAGGGTGGTGCTTCGGGCTCCAGCAATGCGACAAATTCAGAACAAGACTCAGGGGCCTGACTCCCTTAGCAAGCAGAGGCTGTGGATGGCTTTAAGAAGTACTGAGGTCATACCTTACAGACCCTGTGAACTAGGAAGTTGAGCTCCTGCTGGTTAGCAATAGGCATGGATTGAAAAGAAAGCTATTAGTCCTCTCAGTTGGAAGAAAAACAGTAAAGTAATGATAATAAAAGCAAGCGAGAAAAGGTCAGGGTTTAAGATTAATAACAGAGAAAAATGTTACTATGAGTGAACTCCATTAAGCAATAGAAAATATGAAAAGCTGGAGGCTGAAAAACTCAGCAAAACAAAGATATGAGACATCTCTCAGGTGCCACTTAGTTTAATCTGGAACAAATGACAAAACCTGTTATGTCACAATTAGTGCTGTCAAGCGATTAATTTAAATATTTTTGGATGTTTTCTACATTTTCAAATAGATTGATTTCATTTACAACACAGAATACAAAGTGTACAGTGCTCCCTTTATATTTATTTTTATTACAAATATTTGCACTGTAAAAAACAAAAGAAATAGTATATTTCAATTCACCTAATACAAGTACTGTAGTGCAATCTCTTTATAATGAAAGTTGAACTTACAAATGTAGAATTATGTACAAAAAATAACTGCATTCAAAAATAAAACAATGTAAAACTTTAGAATCTACAAGTCCACTCAGTCCTACTTCAGCCAAATCGCTCAGATAAACAGGTTTGGTTACAATTTGCAGGAGATAATGCTACTCACGTCTTGTTTACAATGTCACCTGAAAGTGAGAACAGGCATTCACATGGCACTGTTGTAGCCGGCATCGCCAGAAATTTACATGCCAGATGCGCAAAAGATTCATATGTCCCTTCATGCTTCAACCACCATTCCAGAATATATGCATCCATGCTGATGACGGGTTCTGCTCAATAATGATCCAAAGCAGAGTGGACCGACACATGTTCATTTTCATCATCTGAGTCAGATGCCACCAGCAGAAGAAGGTTGATTTTCTTTTTTGGTGGTTTGGGTTCTATAGTTTCGGCATCGGAGTGTTGCTCTTTTAAGACATCTGAAAGCATTCTTTACACCTCGTCCCTCTCAGTTTTTGGAAGGCACTTCAGATTCTTAAACTTTGGGTCAAGTGCTGTAGCTATACTTAGAAATCTCACATTGATACCTTCTTTGCATTTTGTCAAATCTGCTGTGAAAGTGTTCTTAAAACGAACATATGCTGGGTCACGATCCATGACTGCTATAACATTAAATATATGGCAGAATGCGGGTAAAACAGGAGACATACAATTCTCCCCCAAGGAGTTCAGTCACAAATTTAATTAACGTATTATTTTTTAATGAGCATCATCAGCATGGAAGCATGTCCTCTGGCATGGTGGTCAAAGCATGAAGGAGCATATGAATGTTTAGCATATCTGGCACGTAGATACCTTGCAATGTCGGCTACAAAAGTGCCATGCGTGAACGCCTGTTCTCCCTTTCAGGTGACATTATAAATAAGAAGCAGTCAGAAATATCTCCCGTAAATGTAAACAAACTTGTTTGTCTTAGCAATTGGCTGAACAAGAAGTAGGACTGAGTGGACTTGTAAGCTCTAAAGTTTTACTTTGTTTTGTTTTTGAGTGCAGTTATGTAACAAAAAAAAACCCCTACATTTGTAAGTTACACTTTCATGATAAAGAGATGGCACTACAGTACTTGTATGAGGTGAACTGAAAAATACTATTTCTTTTATCATTTTTACAGTGCAAATATGTGTAATAAAAAATAATAATATAAAGTGAGCACTGTACACTTTGTATTCTGTGTTGTAATAGAAATCAATATATTTGAAAATGTAGAAAAACATCCCAAAATATTTAATAAATTTCAATTGGGGTTCTATCAGGGCCGGCTCTAGGATTTTTGCCGCCCCAAGCAAAAACAATTTTGGCCAACCCCCCCCCCCCGTTTTTTTCTTACCCCACCCCTAGCCCCGCCTCAACTCCGCCCCTTCCCCAAATCCCCAGCCCTGCCTCTTCCCGCCAGGCTCTCAAGCCTAGGAGGGAGGGAGGGGGAGATCCCGAGTGGCCGCGGCGTGCGAAACAGCTGATTCGCGCACCGCTGCTCCCCGTCCCTCCCAGGCTCTCAAACCCGGGAGGGAGGGGGAGATCCCGAGGAGACGCGGTGTGCAAATCAGCTGTTTCGTGCACCGCGGCCGCTCGGGATCTCCCCCTCCCTCCCGGGTTTGAGAGCCTGGGAGGGAGGCAAGCAGCGGCACGTGAGCGGCAGCAGCGGAGGTGAGTTAGGGCGGCCGGGGCACATTTTTAGGGATGGCATGGCTCACGCCAGAATGCCGCCCCTAAAAATGTGCCGCCCCAAGCACCAGCTTGTTTTGCTGGTGCCTAGAGCCGGCCCTGGGTTCTATTGTTTAACAGTGCGATTAATCGCAATTAATTTTGTTAATCGCCGTTAATTTTTTGAGTTAATCACGTGAGTTAACCGCAATTAATCGACAGCCCTAGTAACCATTTATATTTTCTGATCTTCATTTTCATACACGAGAAGCCCATAATCACCTTCTTTTCTCCACATCTAGTTCCATCTGCGGCAGCATCCAGTTTTGAGCGGCAGGAACCTTTCACTGAGCACCAGAGTGTCTGGCAAATATTCTGTAAAAAAGAGAACAAACTGCAGCTGCCTTCAGAAGAGTTGAACTCCCAGTCCCAGGCCACGATTTTCACAAGTCATTAACAATTTTTGGGTATCTCAATTTGAGATACCTTTTAGGGGCTTGACTTTCAGAGGTCAGGAGGCTTAGACCTTTTTGAAAGCTAGGCCCCTTTAAAGTTATCTCAAAATCAGAAACTCCAAATCTCTAGTCACTGTTTACAATTTTAGCCACAGAACAACTTTAAATTTACTCCTCATTAGTGTGTTGTCGTAGATCTGTGCACAAATACAAAACTGTGAATATATTGTGTTCAGCTGACTGAATTCAAGTTCTCTTGAGAGTTTAAAAGTTCTCCCTATTGTCTGAACTGACATACCTCCCAAGCACCCACTGTTCATTGGAAAAATTTCTTTACAAAGCTTGGGGCATATTGCCCATGCAGAAGCAGCCTCAAGAGGGGAAAACGTACCATGGCCACCTGACTGTGTTTTCTCTTCATTAATCATGCTGTTGGAAGTATGTTTAACTTCTCCTTACAAGTGTCTCACCTTATTGACAGAATATTATTGCTGCAGTACCTACAGGCCAAATCCCCAAGTCTTCACTCAGTCTTAATCAGACAAGCACCTATACATTTCAGTGGGCATTCACCTATAAAAAGACTGTTTACAAAATAAATTAGGACCTCAGGATTGGCTGGTAATTCTGCTTTTGGAATTAGGTTTCTCTGCACTATACATTTTTCATTGTTGCCTAATGCCTGTAATTTAGATTTAATCCTATGTACCTCAATTTTCATCCCTTTTTTGTTTTGTTATAGTCTAGGTTTTTTTCTTCCTATTGTACATTGAGCAATTTAGTGTGTGTGTGTGTGTGTGTGTGTGTATATATATATATATATTAGTTACAATGTATAAATAACTTTATACACACACACATATATGTTACTATTTAAAATTAAAAATGGGCTTTAAGGGGCAAAATCTGGATGTAGTTCAGGAGCTTAAACCCTCCAAGCATACAAATTTCAAGTAAATCCAGATCTAGCGTTTTGGTTCAGCCTTTCATAGACATGGGGTCAGATTATCAAAACAGTTCAGCATCAACTATTGGGGACCAATTTTCAAGAAAGCTCAGTTCCTATTTTGGCACTTAAATAATGGCTAGATTTTCCAAAGGACTCAGCACTTATCAGTTATCATTGTGACAACAACGTGACAAGTACTTTTGAAAATCTGACCCATAGGGCCTACCAGCCACATTCAAATATGAATTTGGATTCCAAAGTTTGGATCTTGAGTTTGGCCTATCTCTGTTTAAATCATTCACAAAGTGTTTGTTTCAAGTGAGTTGCTTGTTACTTATGTGTATTATTTGTGGGCTCCTATTATGATCACATATTTAGAACACTGGGAAAGAAAGATGATGACAGAGAACTGCTCAAAGTATTCTAAAATCTTCACTCAAAGCATGGTACTCTGAGGCTATATTATTATTGCTCATTTAATTGATTTTAGGTGAAGCAAACATGCCAGTGGCTGCATTGAAGTTCCCTATTTATTATTCAATACTACCATTGTTTAGAGCAGGGGTTCCCAACTGTGGGCCGTGGCCCAAAGGTGGGCCGCGACAGTCCTGGGTGGTCTGCCAGCGCAACTGCATTTGCCAGTCAAGCTCTTAGTAAATCTTTAACTCCATGTGACTCATGTAATCGAAGTCAAAGCTATATAAATGTAGTGTTTTGAGCTGTTTATGTTGGATAGAGTATAGAAAAAGCTTTATTTTTTAAGAAACAAGCTGCAATATGTCAAGTTTAATTCTTACGAGTAAAGTGGTGCATTTCACTGCAAGGTAACCTAGCAAAATACGCTCAGTCCACCATTTATAACTGTAAAAAACGGCAAGCAGTATTTCAATCTGACATGGATCGATTTATTTTTCAGAAACGAGAAGGGTGCACTGGTGAAGAAGATAATGAAAGTCCCAGACCAGCTACAGAAACACGAAATGAGCCAGTCAAAAAAATAAAGAAAGTGGTAAGAAAATATGATAAAACATACTTGAAGTTTGGATTCTCCTTTATTGGGTCATCTGAGTACCCGTTGCCTCAGTGTAGTATAAAATAACTGTTATTTTATATGTTTATTTACAATATTCAATTCTTTTCTAATTAATACAGATTAGGGTTGGGTCTTTACTTACACAGCTCAGAAATGCAGATTTTACACTAAAAAATTGAAAATACAATATAGTGTTCAAAGCCGTACATCTATTGTGTTTTAAAGTCAACAAATAATAACACAATGTGTTTAACAATTTTGTTAACATTGTTGCTTTGCTTATTGTTCAGTTTTATACATTTATACATTGCGTTTTCTATGTCTGAATGCCACATTTTACTCTGAACATTTTTTTGAAGTGCAGCTTTACTAAAACTGTTTGGTTTCAAAAATCTTGAAGCATATCTTTGAGTGCATATTGCTAGGAATTTCTATCATTACACATGGTTACATTAAAATGAAAAGGAAACCAACACTGTTTATTTACTGTGTTATAGATTATGTGTATGTAATAATTAAAATTAATAATTTTCCTACGTAAGTGTTAATAGTGGGCTATACTGCCAATTGCAGATGCACAGGTGGGCCTCAGGGAAAAAAAGTTTGGGAATCCCTATTTAGGGGGCAGTTGGGGAAACTACATTTTCTGAATGTAGTCAGAGTTAAAATCTGTTCTGGCTGAGTGGTTTTCTACCACTGTGTATGGAAAGTTTTGTTCTTTATCTATTATATATGGAGTATGTTTTGTTCTTTTTCAACTATGTGACGGGTACTCTGCCACTATATTTCATGTACTCAAGAAGAAATAACACAGTTGATAAATGTACTTTTAGCTGTCATCCACTAGAATAGCCTGTTCGATTACTAGACTAGGGATTTAAGATGAGCACATCCTGCTGCTGGTAGTTACATTTTCACACTACGCAAAAATCCATAAATGTTATAACCAAATATTATCTTCCATTGAAAAAGTGAAGGATTTAGGCAGGAAACTCATTAGCTTTAATAGAAGTTATCCACATAAATCTCCATGCATATGAATTTCCCCCCCATCATTAATAATGCTAGGTTAAAAAAAGGATACTACACACACCAAAGTAGCAGCATTGTTCAATGGGCAAATATGGGAGTGACAGTCAGAAACTCATGGCTCTGAAATTGATACAGTGCATGACAAGTCATTTATTTATTATCAGCAGTGTGCGAGGCACTTTACACACATGTATGAAATCAGGGTCTCTGCCTTGCAGAGCTTCCAATCTAAATGACCTCTAACCTCAGAGGCAGGGCCAGCTCCAGGCACCAGGCAACCAAGCACATGCTTGGGGCGGCACCTGGTAAGGGGCGGCCAATCTTGGGGTGGAGGGGGGGCAGCGCGGCGAGGCATGGCATTCCACGGGGGGAGGGGATGCTCCGGCGGCGCGGCGCTCGGCGGGGGGGTGCTTCAGCGGCGCTGCGCGCAGCGGGGGGGCAGCGCTGGGTGGAGGAGTTCTGGCGGCGCAGCGCGCGGCGCTCGGCAGGGGGGCTCGGCGGGGCGGCGCTTTTTTTTGCTGCTTGGGGCAGCAAAAAAGTTAGAGCCGGCCCTGCTCAGAGGCTAAACACCAAATTCCAATCTCATTAAAATGGGAGTTTTGGAGATAAAGATTCAGTGACAAGGCATTCATAACCGCAGTTTCAAAGGTGCAGATCACCTGCAGCTCTCATTGCATTAAAGGGAGCTGTGGGTGCTCTACTTCTTGGAAAAATCTGCCCATTAATTTGTTTCAATTTCTTCCTCAGCATAATAGGGATACTATTTACCTACTTCACAGGCTGCTGAGTATAAACCTTGCTCAAAGTGATCATTTCAACACAGAAAACCCTTGGCCAAATTCAGATAAATACAGCTGAGTGTAAGCAGACACATCTCTAATGGGAATTCACTAGAGCTGTAAACAGTGAGGTAAGTTACACATTGAGTGCAAGTTAGAAAGCGAGAGTTAAGTCAGGAGCAGCAAAAGCTTCCTAAAAGTGGGGGGAAGGCACAGATGCATGAACCATGCCCCCCCCCCCGCATTACACCTTTTCCCCTGAGGCCCTGCCCTTATGTCACCCCTCCTCCCTGAGCCTCGCCCTCACTCCTTCCCCCGAGGTTCTGCTCACCCTCTGCCTCTTTCCCCCAGCCCCAGCCCCCCGCTCTCTCTTCTTCACAACCTCTCCCCATCACTCGCCCTTATGGCTGGTAAAAAGTGGTCTTTGGATGTCCTTGTTAATTTCATTTGATGCAAGCCTATATGAAAGGATAGTTTACTGGCATATTGGCACAGATTGAAGAGTCAAGGGTGTGTAAAATTGGGGGCAGCAAAAAAGTTAGAGCCGGCCCTGGCCATATTCATTTGAAACTGGAGAAGAATTTTATGTAGGCAGAATATAATTTCCCCAAACTGGAATTTAGTCAGGTCACAATAAGAACTAAAAGCTTAAATTCTTGTTAGTAAAATAGATTAAAACAAATAGCACTTACATCCACCTCTTCACAGAAAGTAGCAGTGGGGCCGTACTGCAACTGGCATTGGTGATGTACATCATAGATAACTCCTGGGGCAATAAGTGGTGACTTTAAATCTTTCTTTTTGGGGATATCATCTAGACAGAATCCCCATCCTCGGCTAAAGGTGAAAATTGGAAATTTAAAAACCACACAAATGTGCTTTTAATTTTAATTTTTTTCATAGTTCATCTTTACATTTCTAATCATTAATGGCACTTTCCCACGTGGTCTTTAGAAAACAACACTTCCAGATTCTAAGTCGGGCATGGGGAATTTAGCAAATAACTTCTTATTTCCAATAATGTTTTAGGAACCTCAGATAAGAGCAAAGTACTTCAGAAAACCTGGGAGTACCTGCCATTCAGGAGCAGCCTGGGAATTAATATCTGGTATCTTTACCACCCCATGGCATATAGAAGGGGCCCTGAAGTCTGCAAAAGCAACAGGACTTGTGTGGTTCTCCTCTGTGGCGTATCATGATTCCTGTGACCTCAGCAGCTCTTTCCTTCTGCTGAATTATAAAGCAGGGCTCGGCAGTAGCTCTCCCCATTTCACCTTGCAGAGGAATTGAATGGAGGCAGAATGTAGTTTGTTAAATTGGAAATAGATTCAGTCATTGGAATGACTTCAGTGAAAGCTGCCACCACTCTCAACAGTGTTGAAAGTCAGATTAGAGGCGTCTGAAGTTGGGCACCCAAAATTTGAGGCTCCTCTAATAAAAGGTCACTTTTGAAAAATGTGAGCACAAGTGATTTGTCCAAGGTGTCATAGGAAATCTGTGTCAGGCCCTCATATACCTTAAATTAATGGAGATATCTTATCTCCTAGAACTGGAAGGGACCTTGAAAGGTCATCGAGTCCAGCCCCCTGCCTTCACTAGGAGGACCAAGTACTGATTTTGCCCCAGATCCCTAAGTGCCCCCCTTAAGGATTGAACTCACAACCCTGCGTTTAGGAGGCCAATGCTCAAACCACTGAGCTATCCCTCCCGCAAGGCCATCTTTTCTCCCAGTAACCATGTGATAGCTGTAGGTTACACCAAGTTTTCAACTCAGATTGTTCAAATCTAAGTCCAATTTGAACATTGCATAAGTAACAATTCTTCCACTATCCACTGTATCATACTTGGTCAGATTTGGGTGTGCCATGACATGGGAACCAACAACATACCTCCAGGATCCTCAAAGGAAAAAATAATTAAGAATTTCTCCTCAACTCTGTGTCACCTCACATAGCATTCCATTATTCCAGGTGGACATAGTATTCTAATCACTCACTCTAGGAAACGTGTGATGTATTCCTTGCTGCACAGGGACCAGGTGAGTGGAGAAGGATCATACTGTAGCTGCCGGGACATAATGTATGGATGTCTTCCAACAGGTTCACAGTCATTCTCTTTTCCATCATGCTGGATACCAAAACTAGAAGTAGTGTTACCAAGCACAGGAAATAGTCATTATAGCTGATAGTTACATAGCAACTTTCTTCCAAAGATCCCAAAGTGATCAGGAAAACATATAGGTATCACTTCATCCATGAGCTAAAAGTACAACAGAAGTCAAAACTCTTGTTGACTTCGGTGGGCATTAGATCAGGCACACAATGCACAGCAGTGCCCCCGGGCAGAAAGCAAAGAGTAAACTTCCCTAGTTGAAACTCGGGGAGAATTTTAGGGAGTCAAAACATAATTATCCAATCTGGCTTTTGCCAGGCCCCAGCGTTTACACCCAGTGCTTAATTTTTTAATGAAAGAGGTGTCAAGAATCAAGCAAGTAGGTGCTGGGAGTCAAGCAATATTTTTACTTTTATAACTGAGGCGGCAAGCCCAGAGGTGCCGGGGTTATGAACTGCCAAGCCTAGAGATGTCGGGGCTCAGCCCTGGCAAAAACTAAGCACTGTTTACACCCCGACTCTTGAAAAAGATTCCAGGGCAATTTTAATAATCATAGGTACTCATGCCTCATCCACATGGCAGTGCCCTTTAGTACCCTGCAGTGAAGTTAATTTGGTAATGATTCAGAGGGAAGGGTGCCACCTGAAGAATGCTCATACCACTTTCTGCAGCACCTTGTTTTTCAGGTCAAAACCCAGTTTAGACTATGAAATTGGTTGATACCACAGTACTGAGCAGCGTGTCTACAAGTTTGGGGTTTGCAGTGAGGGACTTTCAAAGACAGGACGGCAAGTGCTGGAAGTCTGGGACAATACTGAAAAGAAATCTCTCAAAAATTGCAGGCCAAATTTTGCTCTTGATTAGTGTGCTGTAAATCAAAATAACTCCATTCACTTCAGTATAGTTATATCTGACTCAGATCAGAATTTGACCCATTAATCTTCTCTTAATAATTTCTCTTGTTACAATACTCTTTCTTTCTTTCTTCCTTCCTTTCTTTCTAAAATAATTTCAAGGATGTCACTTTTTATTGATTTAGACAGAAGCATTGCTTCCCACATTGTCATATATTCATGAATGGATTGGTGAATTAGCCTCTAATCTCCTCCCCATCTCTCTCCCCAGTTAATAATACTGTGCATTGTAACAGACCTTCCCCACAGCAGGTCCTCCCCCAGCTGTTCATAATTCAGTCTTGTCTAACCTCTGCAAAGCTTTTGTCAATCCTTGTAAAAGATTTACTACTCAATAACTTTTAACAATAATAACCAAACACCCCACTGAAAGACCAACATGAAAAAATTGTCACTGTAGCTCAGTTCAGCAACACACAGGGCGGCTGTCCAAGGAATCAAAAAACCCCAATTACTTTAGACACGTTTATTTTTTGAAAACATCACGGTTACGTCATCCCAGTATTTCAAAAGCGTGGGTGGCTCTTTCCCTCTTCCACAACTTTGTTTTTTTCTTACTGATTTTTAGATTTATAGAAGCTGCTCCTCCTCACCCCATCTTTGGGGGTGTATGCAAAAATGAAGGTCAAAATCACTTAGGCAAAGCTGAAAATCTCTGCCTAAAATAACATGCACTGGGTACCAGAAATGACTATGACTGTCAGGAAGAGAGCTAGAGCTGGTCAGGAGGTTTCCATCTTGAATGATTTTTTGACAGAAAATGCAGTTTCTGCAAAACTGAAATTTTCCACATGATAATTTTGATTTGCCAATTTTGTTTCAATATTCCATTGTTATAACCAAAAAGAATCAAAGCGCTATGGCCTGTGCTATACCAAATGATCACAATGGTCCCTTTTGGCCTTGGAATCTATGAGGGAAATACAATTTTAAGATAAACATATCAAACACTGAATTAGACCTAGCTAGACTCCGCATTTTACATCCAACGATACCTGTGTCCAAGCTCATGTGCAATAGTGAATGCCAAAGGCAGCCCAGAATCTTCATTAATATTACAGCTCCGGTGAGGTTGGCACATACCAGACAGATGAGACAAACCTAAGGTTTCACAAGGACGATTCATGCCAGCACAGATGTCCTTTCTGTAAACACAGTGAAGACTTGTAGGTAAGAGTTTAAAACTGCATATAATGCTGCTCACAATGGACAGTAAACCTCCATGTCATCATATATTTGTGGTCCATTTGAATTTTAAGCAAAAGACAGTATGTCTAACATTTATACCACTATGTAGGATTTATTATTTATTAGTAAATATTTATATTGTGGTCATGCCCAAGTATCCCAGTCAGGATTGGGGCCCACTTGCGGCAGGCACTGTACCAATAAAGAAAAGAGACATCCCTGCACTGAAGGCCTCACAATCTCAGGACACAGACAAAAGGCAAGGGATGGGGATACAACAGACATGCAAATGAATATGGTAAAAAATCGGCATTGCTTAATTAGTTACCTGGATTGCAGTTGTTTGGTTGCCTTTTAATTGGGGATACCGCTAGGGGAGGAAGAGAGTAGGAAAAGGAAAGAAGGGGAAGAAAAAAAGCTGCAGTTTGTCATATGTGTAGCTATGCTCATCAGGCTGAGATTTGTAGGGCTCATTGCAGAGGCGATTCTTACGGAGGGATCTGAAGGAGAATAAAGTAGTGGTTGTTCAGATTTTATCAGAGAGTTTTTCCAAGGCAGGGAGCATCAGCCACAGCACGTTGGTGTTTGAGAGGCTGACTGGCGGTAGCCAAGGCAGGAAATGCTGGCAGAGTGAAAGTGAGGGTTGACGTCATTTTAAGTTGCTAGATCAGCTTGGCAGCAGGAAGCTAAATTATAAAGGGACTTGAAAGTAAAGACTTGATTGATCGGAAATTATACCATTTTTTCCAGGCAAGCAGTGTGCAAATCCTTGCTCTTGGCTCCAAAAATTCAGCTATTGTGGAGCAGAGTTCTCCATTTGATGCCGAGGAAAAAACAGAATGTGCACATCTGAGATTCAGAACAGTGAAGATAAATCTTCCTTCCCTGCTCATTTTCCACATCCTTGAGATCTTCTGCACCAATCGGTTTGTATAGAGTTCCTCCCGACTAACAGATGAAGACTGCATAACTAAGTCCTTTGATGATATTATATCCCTCTCTTTATGGGTATGTCTACACTGGAGCTGGAAGGTGCAAATGATAGGAGAGGGTAGCCACTCTGAGTACAATTCCATCTGAGATTGTAGGTATGTACTTGGGCAGCTAGCCCCTCCCACCGCTCACACCAACATGGCTAAACTTCTGTTTTTAGCACACACAGCCTGATTAAGCCAGCATGAGTATATCTACTCCAACTGGAAATTATACCTTCCAGCTCCAGTTTAGGCACATCCTAATTGGAAGTGAGCATGGGACCATTATGAAGGGAGTATTATCCCAGTCTCCTCTTAGACAAGGACAATACCTTATTTTTTGCAATACATGGTTAAAAATCCCTACCTTTTGGAAATGCAGGAGAACATGACAACTGAATAATAAAGGTGCTGGGAATGCTCTATGGAATACTGTCTCTTGTAGCATCCAGGATCCACTTATCTGTTTACTCTAGGCCCATGCAATGAAGAAATCTTTAAATAATATAATATATGGAGATATACCTATCTCATAGAGCTGAAAGGTCATTGAGTCAAGTCCCCTGCCTTCACTAGCAGGACCAAGTACTGGTTTTGCTCCAGATCCCTAAGTGGCCCCCTTAAGGATTGAACTTACAACCCTGGGTTTAGCAGGCTAATGCTCAAACCACTGAGCTATCGCTCCCCCTCTGATGGCATTCTATGCATGGCTCTGTGGATCTTCATGGTGGATTATTTGAAGTTTGAGTGGTTCACCCCTGGTAAAGCATCACAGGAAGAGTCATCTTCTAACACTGAACAGGGATTTTTATTAGAATAAGGTGAAAAGTGTGATCCCTAAATCACTCCACTGTAGGCTTTCTGCTTAGAATTTTCCCCAGGTCTCTTATTGCCTGGATTCCTGTTATAGCTTTTGGAAAAAAGTGTTCACAAAAACTAATTAATCTGCATAAGACAATTTCACCTGGAGCACAGCACAGGGCCCACGGGTGGTCGGCAGTTGCAGCAGCAAGCCACAGCAGGTGGCTGAACACCTTGTAGGCGTCTAAGATCTGCTCTATTTTTTCCTTTGTTCAGGCCCTGTTCTCAGTCAACAGGAGATCACTGATGCTCCCTGGCTAGAGATAAACAACTGAGCTCGGTAAACCAGTAAACTCCTTAGCCAAAAGACTTAGTTATTCTATCTTCATCTATCTGGACTAGTACAAGAGATCAGAGAGAGAACAGAAAGGTTACTCCCCCAGTGCAGTAACTGTAGTTCCTTGAGCTATGGGTGCTGTGCTACCCACCCTCCTTCCCTTCTGCTTTGGAGTTTCCTTCTGAAGCTTGCAAGTGGGGAAGGAACTGAGGGAGGGTGGCCCATGCAGCCTGATATAGCCTCGGTGCAGGGTACGAGAGTATCAGCCACACATGCACAGACCGAATGGACACTGCTAATGAAAATCTCTGATCGAAGGCACGCGGAGCACATGCGTACCTGATGTGGAGCACCAATAGGGATGTGACTCAAAGAAGATATTTGTTTTTACTCTGGATATGAAGAGGAACAGTACTAACCCAGAGGTATGCAACCTACAATGGAGAGAAATAGCAAGTAATCACCTCTCAACCTGTGCAGTGTCCATGTGTGGCGTCCTCTGGGACAGGGCAGTTTTCATTCCCTAGGTTCCGTCAGAGGGTGTGTGTGTGTGTGTGTGTGTGTGTGTATGTGTGTGTATGTGTGTGAGAGAGAGAGAGAGAGAGAGAGAGTTAGGATATTATATAAAGCCAGTTCATTTTGGCAGATCTACCATTAACCGTTTTGGAGACATCTTCTTTTGTTCTAGTTTTTTGTATGTATTGATTCATTTCCTTCCTTATTCTGTATGTCAGTTAGGAACTGTTACTTTGGGTATGTCTACACAGAAAAAAAAAAAAACCAATCAAACAAAAAATCCAGTGGCAGCAAGTCTCAGAGTTCAGGTCAACTAACTCGGGCTTGTGCTGCAGGGCTAAAAATAGCAGCCTAGCCATTTGGGCTCAGGCTGAAGCTCGGGGTCTGCGACCCTTCCTCCTCACCAGGGTTCACAGCCCAGGCTCCAGCTTCAGCCCGAATGTCAATACTGCTATTTTTAGCCCCGCAACATGAGTCCCACAAGCCTGTATAGACGTACCCTTTTTTTTTTTTTTTTTTTTTTTGATGGACTGATTAAGCGAAGGACGATTGTTTTTGCTCCTAAGCCAAATCCTTTCATTTTGGTTGGTGGTCAGTGCAAGCTGACTGGAGCTTTAGTTTTCCTTTTGAAAGTTTTGCATTGGTTTTATTGTGTGGTGCTTAGGGGCCAAATCAAATAAAATATATTAAGTAAATGAAGCAAGTAATGTGTTAGTAACACACACACACACACACACAAAATATATATATATATAAAAACCTGCAAACGGCATCATAGATTGCTGATAATTATGGTAGTAGTCAAGAAACTGCAATTACCATCACTTGCATCATTGTTATAAAAGTCACAGACAAGAGCGTACCGTAACTTTGTTACAAACAGCAATGTGCAGCATCAAAAACATTGAGTTTGTTTTTGGATGTATCGGAGAAAGGCTGGCAAAAAAAAAAAGTTGTTTTTCAATAGACAAGGATACTTTCTTTTGTACAACTGGGAAACTAAGGCCCCAATCCTGCAAACACACATGCACACATTTACCTTTAGACAGGTGAGCAGTCCCAGTGAGTTTGCAGGATCAGGCCCTATGTGCTTTGAGAGTATGGACAGTCTTGTTTATAAGGCACTAGAACAGGACTCAAGAAACCTGGGGTCAGTTCCTTGATCTGCCACAGACTTCCTGTGTGATCTTGGGCAAGTCCCTTACTCTCTCAGTGCTTCTGTTTCCCATCTGTGAGGGGTGAGTGGGGGAATACTTTTTTTCCCTCTTACCCTTTGTCTCCCTCGTTTCTTTAAACTGTGAGATCTTAGGGCAGGGACTGTTTTTCACTATTTGTGCAGTGTCTAGCACGATGAGGCCCAGATCTTGGGCTATAGGTGCTACTGTAATACACATAAATCACAATGATAATATATCACATTTACTAAAAATATTCATGGAAAGCAAATTTCAAAGCCACATGCCCAAATATATGTATCAACTGAATTTTTAAACCACATGTGAGAATTTATGCCAGAAGCATTTGTGTGCTTATCCAACTGAAACAATACCACAGGCCTTCTCTGACCAATTGCAACTAAGTAAAACAGCTCAAATAGTGAATACCCACAGGTAGCCAATTGAGAAATATGTTTTCATCTTTATGAACTGTGAAAACAAATTGTTGAATACTTTTGAACGACAAATATATTTGAGGCAATCATGATCTTCTGATGGATATTCAGCAATACAGAGAAAGAGACTAAATCTGTCAGACACAATAACTATTCTGTGAATTATCTGCACAGCTAAAATTGCCCATTGGAAATGTCTGCTTACTCCTCTTTCTATACATAGTGTCTGAGACCCAGAAATATGAATGAAAAGATATTATCAAGACATTTTTGCATGTTTACAATCATTTAGCTAGAAGTCTGAATGTGAACTGTATGACTTTAACAACAAGATAATCCGCTATTGTGAAGTGCAGTTATTTGTTATTGTAGGGTTTTGTAATTAGGGGGCTGCTGATCTACAGGCTGGGCTTTTGGCCCTATTATTTTTTCCGTGAGAAAATAATTGATTGAAGCCATAAACAAAGAGATGGGCCCAAACTGAATACTAACCTCAGCCTTCCCAACCATTGAAGTTTGAGGATGTTTACATTTGGAGCTAATTACAGATTAGATTAGATTAGATTAGATTAGATTAGATTAGATTAGATTAGGGGGGAGAGATAGCTCAGTGGTTTGAGCAGTGGCCTCCTAAATTGAGGATTGTGAGTTCAATCCTTGAGGGGGCCATTTAGGGATCTGGGGCAAAAACAGTACTTGGTCCTGCTAGTGAAGGTAGGGAGCTAGACTCCATGACCTTTCAAGGTCCATTCTATAGGAGACAGGATATCTCCATATTTAAAAAAAAAAAAAAGTTTCCTGGCTGTGACTCATGGTTAATAAAACAGATACAAATAAAACATAATATAGGCTTTGCAAACAGATGTAAGCAACCCTCTACAAGGTACAGTGGGTCAGTTTTGGCACCTTCCAGCCTTAACAGTGTGCTTTTATATAACAGCTCAAAATTCAACCTGTACTAGCAGCTGATATACTCATCAAAGAAAGTTATTTTTGTATTAAAACTGTCCTTCAGAAATGACATGTTTTCATCAGGAACAACAGTATATGGGGAAGTGTCTGTGTTGGTGGGGGGAGGGGTGACTAAAGGAGCCTATTAGCCTATAAACATGTTCTCAGTGAAAGAAATATAAATAAAAATAATATTTGGCAGCTCCTCTCCAGGGTTGTGACCATACCTAGTTAAAAGTACAGCTACATCGTGATGTATTGGGTTGACATCATTTTTGGGATTGATGCTTTTCTGCCATTTGCAGAAGCTGGCTAATGTCTTGTCTGCATGATGAACTATTTTCAAGCCTCGCTAAAGAAAAAAAGAAGAAAATATTATTATAAAGACTGCATTATATTGCCAGAGCACAGCAGCAACATTAATTATCAGGCTCACTAAAGTCATTGACTGTTTATGCTTTTGCCCAAAGCTAGAAACATCATTAGGAGCAATGACAGTTATTTGTGTAATATCCCAAGTATTAAGTTAAAACTTTGTCATTTTTGCAGCTAGTGTAACTAGAGAAAAAGTATATCAAAGGAGGAAATTAGCATTTTTGGGAAGAAGCCTTCATAAAATGAAACTAACAATTGCATTTTTCAAACAACAATATTTTATTTTCCTCTTGGAAGCTAGTATTCTTCCTAACATAAAGAAGATTAAAATTAATTTGCAAGTAACTTGGAGAAAGCTACCTTCCATCATGTTTATCACCTTTAATGCAACATGAACAATCTCATGATGAGGTAACATTTTATGCTTTCATGGGTACATTTCCTTCACTCCATTTTTTTAAAAGCTGAAAAAGATGGACAACAGTCATCTTATGATCAGAGAGAACAAACACAAGTTGAAGAAGAAAAAACATTTTGCAGTGCAAAATAAGTGCTACCAAAAACATATTTCCCTCTTCTGTGGTTTTGCCACTTACTCTGCCTCACTCCTAGTATATTATTATTTAGGGTAAAGTTTTCCAAAGCACTGAAGTGCCGTAAGCAGCTACATCCCTTTTTCAAAGGTGCATTAGGCACTTAGGGGCCCAAGTCTCATTGAAAGTCAATGAGTACTTAAAACCCTAAGTGTTTAAAATCAGTTTTGAAAATGGGCTTTAGGTGCTTTTGAAAATTTTACCCTTGATAACCTTACCCATAGCTGGATAAATTAGGCTCCTATTTTACAAATTATTTTCACCTGTGCAGGCACTAGCTCTCATGTGGAGACCAATTGACTTCAACAGCCCAGGCGTCCACCTGGTTTAGGATTAGGACCTTTGATCATAAATCCCTTTGGACAGAGACCTTATTTTAAGGCTATCTCCACAGAAGGCCTTGCACAATTATGGTGCTATGAAAAGAACCATTAAGCTATAATAATCAGCATTCATTTAGGGGGCGGTTACAGCATTTATGAGACATGGAACATGCAATCACCTACGTGTGGTTGTTCACAACAATGAACATTTTATCAGTCACTGTTTCTCTGAGTTTTGAAAAGGAGCTTATGGGAAAAATAACCTGTCTTGCAGGCGTACAATAGTAGACCTGCTACTTCAGAGAGCTCCACAGGCAGCTGCTCTGTGCTTTATGAATATGCTATGTGATTAGGCTGTGGATGGTTCATTTGAGCATCCTGTACGTTTGAATCTCTGCTCCGCAGCAAGCCTCCTCAGTCTTTGAAAGACCTCTTCTGGTGCCGAAGAGTTTCCCCCTCACACACAATTATCCTAATATTTGAACATTTTAACTGAATTTCCTTTTGGGAGTTTATGCACAAACACCTGTAGTTATGAGCTGAACAATGTACCATTTAGAGCAGCAGTTAGCTTTGAAACAGCTGTGCCAGAGTCAATAGATTAACAGAGGAATGAACAAAACATTTTAAACAAGCAACCCTCTTCCCACACACAGTGGATGCATTCATTACGCTCTTTAGTGTTAATCTAAATACCCTACCAAAATCTCTCTTCAGTGCACTGCGTGCCCAACTTTCTTCATTGCAATCTTGGGGGAAACAAAATCTCACCTCTTCCTCTTCAAGAAGAATAAGGCGGACGAGCACGATGTGGATTGCATTGCCAATGCTTGGATCATGGAACAATCCTGTGACCTGTGTCAGAGCCAGGAGGTCTGAAATTAATTGATTCCTCTACAGCAAGACAGAACTTTAGAGAGGAAATATGCAGGTTATTTCAAGCAGACTGCCCTCTTTGTTTTTTTCCCCTCCTACATATTATTGACAGAAGGTTCACTTCACATTCTGAAATGTAATAACCATGATGAACTACTGCAGAGGGCTGCCCAGTCAAATGAATAAAAATTCAGCAATTAACAGACGTTATTAAAATGTTATGCAGCAAAATTTACAATCCATTAAAAAAATTATTTTAAGTTCATTTTTCTCATTTAGGGTCCATCCACTATTGTGCTCCCTGTGTAGTCGTTTACATCAGTGCAAGATAGGTGTAAAACACTGCCAGTGCACAATGGTAGCATTTTACATCCACTTTGTACTGGTGTGAATGACTATCAAAGGTTCAGGGCAACAGCAAATGAGGCATTTATTGTTGAGTTCTGTAGAAAGGATTTGGCTGGCCAAAGGGAAAAGAGGAAGTCAATACTAGGCAAATAGAAGGGAGTTGAAAAATAAATACAGTGGTATCATCAGCATAAAAGTGGAAGCTAAGGGTTTGTCTTCACTACTGGCTAAATCAGCACTGCTGCAATCGATGCAGTGGGGATTGATTTAGTGGGCCTAGTGAAGACAGGATAAATCAAAGGCAGAGTACTCTCCTATCCACTTCAGTACTCCACCTTCTCAAGAGGCGGGAGAGTGGTGTAGACACTGCTGTAAAATCGATCTAAGTTGCTTTGACTTAATTTACATAACTTACAGAGGGTCCTGTGGCACCTTTGAGACTAACAGAAGTACTGGGAGCATAAGCTTTCGTGGGTAAGAACCTCACTTCTTCAGATGCAAGTAATGGAAATCTCCAGAGGCAGGTATATATCAGTGAGGAGATAACGAGGTTAGTTCAATCAGGGAGGGTGAGGTGCTCTGCTAGCAGTTGAGGTGTGAACACCAAGGGAGGAGAAACTGTTTCTGTAGTTGGATAGCCATTCACAGTCTTTGTTTAATCCTGATCCGATGGTGTCAAATTTGCAAATGAACTGGAGCTCAGCAGTTTCTCTTTGGAGTCTGGTCCTGAAGTTTTTTTGCTGTAAGATGGCTACCTTAACATCTGCTATTGTGTGGCCAGGGAGGTTGAAGTGTTCTCCTACAGGTTTTTGTATATTGCCATTCCTGATATCTGACTTGTGTCCATTTATCCTCTTGCGTAGTGACTGTCCAGTTTGGCCAATGTACATAGCAGAGGGGCATTGCTGGCATATGATGGCATATATAACATTGGTGGACGTGCAGGTGAATGAGCCGGTGATGTTGTAGCTGATCTGGTTAGGTCCAGTGATGGTGTTGCTGGTGTAGATATGTGGGCAGAGTTGGCATCGAGGTTTGTTGCATGGGTTGGACTCCACATGGACTCCTCCTGAGGGTTGAAATGACAGTCTGGACCTATACATAGAATGCTTCCGCCGACGTGCACAGGCAGAAATTGTGGAAAAACAACATCGCTTGCCTCATAACCTAAGTCGTGCAGAACGCAATGCCATCCACAGCCTCAGAAACCATCCTGACATTATCATCAAAGAGGCTGATAAAGGAGGTGCTGTTGTCATCATGAACAGGTCTGACTACCAGAAGGAGGCTGCCAGACAACTCTCCAATACCAAATTCTACAGGCCGCTTTCCTCAGATCCCACTGAGGAATACACTAAGAAACTGCACCATCTACTCAGGACACTCCCTACACTAACACAGGAACAAATCAACATACCCTTAGAGCCCCGACCGGGGTTATTCTATCTACTACCTAAGATCCACAAACCTGGAAATCCTGGACGCCCCATCATCTCGGGCATTGGCACTCTCACTGAAGGACTGTCTGGATATGTGGACTCCCTACTCAGACCCTACGCCACCAGCACTCCCAGCTATCTCCGTGACACCACAGATTTCCTGAGAAAACTACAATGCATTGGTGACCTCCCAGAAAACACCATCCTAGCCACCATGGATGTAGAGGCTCTCTACACAAACATCCCACATACAGATGGAATACAAGCTGTCAGGAACAGTATCCCTGATGATGACACAGCACAACTTATTGCTGAGCTCTGTGACTTTATCCTCACGCACAATTATTTCAAATTTGGTGACAATATATACCTCCAGACCAGTGGCACCGCTATGGGCACCCGCATGGCCCCACAATATGCCAACATTTTTATGGCTGACCTGGAACAACGCTTCCTCAGCTCTCGTCCACTCATGCCCCTTCTCTACCTACGCTATATTGATGACATCTTCATCATCTGGACCCATGGGAAGGAGACCCTGGAAGAATTCCACCATGCTTTCAACAGCTTCCACCCCACCATCAACCTCAGCCTGGACCAATCTACACGGGAGGTCCACTTCCTGGACACCACCGTACAAATAAGCGATGGCCACATTAATACCACCCTATACTGAAAACCCACCGACCGCTACGCCTACCTTCATGCCTCCAGCTTCCACCCCGGTCACACCACACGATCCATCGTCTACAGCCAAGCACTGAGGTACAATCGCATCTGCTCCAACCCCTCAGACAGAGACCAACACCTACAAGATCTTCACCAAGCATTCTCAAAACTACGATACCCACACAAGGAAATAAAGAAACAAATCAACAGAGCCAGACGTGTACCCAGAAGCCTCCTGCTACAAGACAGGCCCAGAAGAGAAACCAACAGAACTCCACTGGCCATCACCTACAGTCCTCAGCTTAAACCTCTCCAACGCATCATCAGTGATCTACAACCCATCCTGGACAATGATCCCTCACTTTCACAGACCTTGGGAGGCAGGCCAGTCCTCGCCCACAGACAACCTGCCAACCTTAAGCATATTCTCACCAGCAACCACGCACCGCACCATAACAACTCTAACTCAGGAACCAACCCATGCAACAAACCTCGATGCCAACTCTGCCCACATATCTACACCAGCAACACCATCACTGGACCTAACCAGATCAGCTACAACATCACCGGCTCATTCACCTGCACGTCCACCAATGTTATATATGCCATCATATGCCAGCAATGCCCCTCTGCTATGTACATTGGCCAAACTGGACAGTCACTACGCAAGAGGATAAATGGACACAAGTCAGATATCAGGAATGGCAATATACAAAAACCTGTAGGAGAACACTTCAACCTCCCTGGCCACACAATAGCAGATGTTAAGGTAGCCATCTTACAGCAAAAAAACTTCAGGACCAGACTCCAAAGAGAAACTGCTGAGCTCCAGTTCATTTGCAAATTTGACACCATCAGATCAGGATTAAACAAAGACTGTGAATGGCTATCCAACTACAGAAACAGTTTCTCCTCCCTTGGTGTTCACACCTCAACTGCTAGCAGAGCACCTCACCCTCCCTGATTGAACTAACCTCGTTATCTCCACACTGATATATACCTGCCTCTGGAGATTTCCATTACTTGCATCTGAAGAAGTGAGGTTCTTACCCACGAAAGCTTATGCTCCCAGTACTTCTGTTAGTCTCAAAGGTGCCACAGGACCCTCTGTTGCTTTTTACAGATTCAGACTAACACGGCTACTCCTCTGATACATAACTTACGTAACTTAACTAGCATAACTTAGATCGCTTTACCTCATTAGTGTAGAGCAGACCTGAGACTAAAGGTAAAATGACAGATGGAGCAGTTAGACTAAAAAATAAAGGGCCCAGCATTGAACTCCGAGTCCTCATGCCCCAAATGATGGTGTCAATGTGTGTGCGATTAGACAGGCTGCTTCTCAAGAGCATTACTCGTAAAAGGAAGAGATGGGGGGGGGGGCAGCAGGAACAAAGCTGACACTTAAGCCTGGTCTATATCTAAAATTTAGGTTGACCTCGCTATGTCACTCAGGGGTCCTGAGCACCATAGTTAGATTGACCCAAGTCCCATCATAGATGTGGCTAAATCAAAGGAGGAATTCTTCTGTCAACCAAGCTACCGTTGGTTGGGGAGACGGATTATCTACATAGATAGGAAAACCATTCCATCAATCTAGGAAGTGTACACACTATGGCTGCAGTGCTGTAGTGGCTGTAGTATATGCCCTTAGTCACAATCTGCCAGAGGAAGTCATTTTCCCCCTCAGCTGGGAAGGGTTGCATCTGTTGTTTGAAATGAGCTTCATTGTGAGTACAAAAATTGATCAGTTACATTGTGCTCTGTAAACAGTTACTCCAAGACAATACAGTATTGATGGCTACAATGAAAGACAATTTCAAGACTTCTGTGTGAATCCATTGCAGATGTGTCCCATTAGTGCAAATTATATAAACAAAAACCTAGGAGACATCTGAATTGCATTAGCTGAATACTGTAGGATGGAAAAAAAATATTGTGCTGGCTCTTAATTCTTCAGAAATCTCTCAACTGAAAGATAATTGTTTAAGTATTTTGCACTCATTAGCAGCTGTTCCTAGTGGGGGATGGTTAGTCTAACTAAGTCTCAGTCACACAAAGGAATATTGAAATATTATGTACTTATGTTTTTTTTCAGTGCATGTCAGATTTTTTCTGGGGATATTAATACAGTTCAGAACATAAATATTCGTGAAACAAAGGATTTTACATAAGAACATAAGAATGGCCATACTGGGTTAGACCAAAGGTCCATCTAGCCAAGTATCCTGCCTTTTGACAGTGACCAATGCCAGGTGCCCCAGAGGGAATGGTAATCAAAACAGGTAATCATCAAGTGATCCATCCCCTGTCGCCCACTCCCAGCTTCTGGCAAACAGAGGCTAAGGACACATCCCTGTCCATCCTGGCTAATAGCCATTGATAGACCTTTTTTTTTTTAACCCTGTTATAGTCTTGGCCTTCACAGCATCCTCTGGCAAGGAGTTCCACAAGTTGACTATGCACTGTTTGAAAAAATACTTCCTTTTGTTTGTTTTAAACCTGCTGCCTATTAATTTCATTTGGTGATCCCTAGTTATATTATGAGAATGTGTAAATAACACTCCCTTATTTACTTTCTCCACACCAGTCATGATTTTATAGACCTCTATCATATCCCCCCTTAGTCATCTCTTTTCCAAGCTGAAAAGTCCCAGTTTTATTAATCTCTCCTCATATGGCAGCTGTACCATACCCCTAATCATTTTTGTTGCCCTTTTCTGAACCTCTTCAATTCCAATATATCTTTTTTGAGATGGGGTGACCACATCTGCACGCAGTATTCAAGATGTGGGCATACCATGGCTATATATAGACACAATATGATATTTTCTGTCTTATTATCTATCCCTTTATTAATGATTCCCAACATTCTGTTCGCTTTTTTGACTGCCACTGCACATTGAATGGATGTTTTCAGAGAACATGAAAACACAATGACTCCAAGATCTCTTTCGTGAGTGGTAACAGCCAAATTAGACACCATCATTTTATATGTATAGTTAGGATTATGTTTTCCAATGTGCATTGCTTTGCATTTATCAACACTGAATTTCATCTGCCATTTTGTTGCCCAGTCACACAGTTCTGAGAGATCCTTTTGTAGCTCTTTGCAGTCTGCCTGGAACTTAACTATCTTGAGCAATTTTGTATCATCTGCACATTTTGCCACCTCACTGTTTACCCCTTTTCCCAGATCATTTATGAATGTGTTGAATAGGACTGGGCCCAGTACAGAACCCTGGGGGGGACACCCAGTATTTACCTCTCTCCATTCTGAAAACTGGCCATTTATTCCTACCCTTTGTTTCCTATCTTTTAACCAGTTACCAATCCATGAGAGGACCTTCCCTCTTATTCCATGATAGCTTACTTTGCTTAAGAGCCTTCGGTGAAGGACCTTGTCAAAGGCTTTCTGAAAATCTAAGTACACTATATCCACTGGATCCCTCTTGTCCACATGCTTGTTGACCCCCTCAAAGGATTCTAGTAGATTGGTGAGGCATGATTTCCCTTTACAAAAACCTTGTTGACTCTTCCCCAACAAATTATGTTCATCTATGTGTCTGACAATTTTGTTCTTTACTATACTGTAGTTTCAACCAGCTTGCCCGGTACCGAAGTCAGGCTTACTGGCCTGTAATCGCTATGATCAACTCTGAAGCCCTTTTTAAAAATTGGTGTCACATTAGCTATCCTCCAGTCATTTGATACAGGAGCTGATTTAAATGATAGGTTACAGACTACAGTTAGTAGTTCTGCAATTTCACATTTGAGTTCCTTCAGAACTCTTGGGTGAATACCATTTGATCCTGATGACTTATTACTGTTTAATTTATCAATTTGTTCCAAAACTTCCTCTGACCCCTCTGGGACAGTTCCTCAGATTTGTCACCTAAAAAGAATGGCTCAGGTTTGGGAATCTCCCTCACATCCTCAGCCGTGAAGACCGATGCAAAGAATTCATTTAGTTTCTCTGCAATGGCCTTTTTTGGCCTTCCTAATTATATTTTTACCCTTTATTTGCCAGAGTTTATGATCCTTTCTATTTTCCTCCCTAGGATTTAACTTCCACTTTTTAAAGGATGCCTTTTGCCTCTCACTGCTTCTTTTACTTTGTTGTTTAGCCACAGTGGCACTTTTTTGGTTCTTTTACTACGTCCTACGTGCCGACTCCAGGGGTGCTCCAGCAAAAAAATTGTAGGTGCTGAGCACCCACTGGCAGTCCCTCTACCAGAACCTATCCCTTCCTGCAGCGCCGCCTGCCCGCCAGCGGGCCCCACCGATCAGCACCTCCCCCTCCCTCCCAGTGCCTAAAACCTGCCACGGATCAGCTGTTTGGCAGCGTCAGGACAGGAGGCGCTGGCAGGGGGAGCGAGGGCATAGTGTGCTCGGGGGAAGGGGTGGAACTGGGTGGGAAAGGGGTGGCGCGGAGGTGAGAAGAAGCAGGGCGGGGGTGGGGCCTTAGGGGAAAGAGGTGGAGTGGGGGCGGGGCCAGAGCAGAGCTGGGAAGAGCACCCCCCCACAGATTAGAAACTCACGCCTATGTACTATGTTTTTTTTAATTTGGGGTATACATTTAAGATGAGCCTCTATTATGGTGTCTTTAAAAAGTTTCCATGCGGCTTTCAGGGATTTCACTTTTCGCGCTGTTTAACTAACCTCATTTTTGTGTAGTTCCCCTTTCTGAAATTAAATGCTATAGTGTTAGGCTGCTGTGGTGTTTTCCCCACCACAGGGATGTTAAATTTAATTATATTATGGTCACTATTACCAAGTGATAAGCTATATTCACCTTTTGGACCAAATCCTGTGCTCCACTTAGGACTAAATCAAGAATGGCCTCTCCTCTTGTGGGTTCCAGGACTAGCTATTCCAAGAAGCAGTCATTTAAGATGTCAAGAAACTTTATCTCTGCATCCCATCCTGAGGTGACATGTACCCAGTCAATATGGGGATAGTTGAAATCCCCCATTATTATTGAGTTTTTTACTTTAATCTCTCTAATCTCCCTGAGCATTTCACAGTCACTATCACCATCCTGGTCAGGTGGTCAGTAATATATCCCTACTGCTATATTCTTATTATTAGAGCATGGAATTACTATCCATAGAGATTCTATGGTACACTTTGGTTCATTTAAGATTTTTACTTCATTTGATTCTACGCTTTCTTTCACATATAGTGCCACTCCCCCACCAGCACAACCTGTTCTGTCCTTCCAATTTTGAAGGGGAGAAGGGGGACGAAGGTGAGATTTGATCATTTCTTTAAAGTATTATTGTAACTAGAAATCAAAACCACAGCTCTATCACCCCAGCTTTGAGGGAATCCAGAATCAAACCCCAGATCCAGATTTTGCAACTGGCTGCTGTTGCTATAATGAACCAAACCAAAATGTTGGATCTAAATAACTCTGAAATCTGGATCTGATCTGACTTTTGAGACCCAGTCCAGCTTTACCTTCCTCCCAAACTCCTTTTTCTAACAATAATTAAGGTTCCCATTGACTTTGATGAGAGCAGGACATGAACATCTGATGACAGAATCTGACATGGGGAAGCCTGCTCATTAAGAACTGAAATGAAAATATAGATTTCAGACATAGGCCTGGTCTATGATAGAAAATTAGATCAGTTTAATTACATCGGTCGGGGCTGTGAAAAATCCACACCCTGGAGCCGCGTTATTAAGCCAACCTAAATCCTCATGTAGACAGCGCTAGGCTGACAGAAGAATTCTTCTGGTGACCTATCTACCACTTCTTGTGGAGGTGGATTACCTTCGCCAATGGGAGAACCCTTCCCATTGGTGTAGGTAGTGTCTACACTGAATGCTACAGTGGAGCAGCTGTGCCGCTGAAGCATTTTAAATGTAGACAAGCCCTAAAAGAGACCTTGTACATTGCTTACAAGGAATAGAAGCATAGGTCTTTTCTCATGTCTCATCCCTAAGTATGGGCTACACCATTTTCTATAGATTGGCTGCCCCACTGTGCATGAATGATGTGACAGCTTTGGAGCTGTTCTATATTAATTCAGGAACAATAAATGTTCTGTTGGTCTGATTGTTGTAAGGGACGCTGAGTACAAGGGGTTAATTCAAGCAGGAGCTGGTTGCACTGTGCAGGAAAGACGACAACAGCTTCAGATAGCTACCATTTCATTACACTCAGGGAACAATACTAGACATATTCACTTTGACAGGGTGGCCAAATAGCAAGTATGAAAAATCAGGACAAAGACCCAAATGTCAGGACTTCCCTATAAAATCTGGTCACTATAGGCTGTAAACACTGAAGAACCAAAACGCCAGGGAAGGAAGACAAAGGGCTTCTGAGGGGAAAAAAAGGGACATTCTCAAGGGAGGGGTTGCTAATGAGAAGTGGTGCTCATAGACCTAGAGGTCAGAGGTCTGGAGCAGAGGAACCTCTGCCAAGGGCTGGCAAGCCTCTAGGTAAGATAGTTATGTGGTTAGGCCTCATATTGTTTTAAACTCTCTTTTTTCTGATGCTTTGCTGGGTTCCTACTGTTAAGTTTAAAAACACTTTGTTTTAAGAAAGCTGCCTGGTCACATTTCCCCAAAGGGAGATTTACAGGTGCCTAACCCAGTTGGGCCTGGGACATCCTGGTAGCCAGGATGCAGTAGCTTGGGGACTGAGTGAATTGTGGGATTCCACCTTCAGAAAGGTAAAGGGTTGAGGCCTAACACCTGAGAGATGCTCTCAGAGAGACCAGAAAGGGGTCCTGTAACTGTGACATGTAATATGGGTAATTTCTTTTGACTCTCTCAAACACCAGTGATGAACAGTGTCCATAAACAACCCCAGTTTTCCTTCCTCAAATGCTGTGTAATATGCTATTTACTCTTATGGCTACTACCTAAATACAGTTAGGTAGAGAAGGAAAGGATGCTATGAAACTGAAGAAGTCTCATAACTTCATACATATCTATCATTCACATTAATAGTACCAGTAAAAACATACCTACAGTAATGAAACTGAAGGCCAGATTCTATTACCCTTACTCATAATGAGTAGCACCTTACTCTTCAAGTTGTCCCACTGAAATCAATGGAACTAACTGTAATAATAGTATGAGTAACAGCATCTGTCCCTATGCTTGTAAATCTAAAATGAAAGTCAGGAAATGCAAAAGTTAAGGTATTTATTACCACATTAACATACTGATTATTAAAGTTCACGTGTACCACTTTAGCCACAGCACTGCTGGAGCTAAAGGAGAACTTATTTAGCTGTGAGAAAGCAGCAAGCTATAAAGTCACTTGGACCAGTAAGCAAATGCTGTTATAAGATCCTGTGTTTTACTGTATCGGTTTTAAATCCTACTATATTGTAGCTTCAGGAGTAGCCTGCCTGGAACTGGCTGCCTCTCTGTTGACATAAGAAGATAACACCACAGGAGGTTCATGTCCAGAAGGTTTCCTTGACAATTATAAGGGCTAGACACTTTTTTCCCCCAAGGGAAAACGTAGATGCTGCAGACAAGGGGGTCAGATTAATGCACTGAGGGGGATGGATCTGGGAGTCTGATAGCTGTGGTTTCATTTATGCATTGAGTGAGTGGAGAAGGACGGAGAAGATAATCTCAAATGACTACATAAGGTCAATGCCTAAAGATCCAAAGATGATATTGTAATGCTGGCAGACCAGGTGCCAGCTTATGCCAAGGTCCCAGGCCTCTCTGAATACTGACAAATACATGGGTGAAAACCAGCTTGGCTTACCTATGAGTTAGTATAGTTAAAACAGATATTAGTGATATAAGAATGTGTTTAGTGTCCAGACTTTGTGAAATGCTTGTAGGATGCTGCATGTATTAATTTTACTTACAATGTCTGTATCCCGTGGCATAAAGTTACATTAAGTGTTTGCACTGTAAACCTCTGTCATTGTGTAACAAACTGAACAGGAAAAGATGCATTGATTAAGGTAAAGTGCTCATCCTGTGCACAAAATGGCCCTTTGAAGGCAAATGAGGCATTGTGTGACATCCAAGGGCAGAAACTTTGTTGATTGCATTCCTTAGTCCCTCCATGAAGGGGAAGCATGCGGATGAACTCATCCCATCAGCTTGGATTCTGAGGTGAAGGGGAGAAAAATCCCTGTCAGGGAGGAACTGGAATCTTTATACTGTCTGGATTCCGAGGGGTAAAGATTCCTAAACATAAGCAATAGACTTGGCATGGGTCAGCCCTAAAGGACATGTAGAGCTGGTTATTATGGAAGCTTATTTTACCTTTTTAAATCTAAGACTAACTCATTTGCATGTGTTGTTTCCTGTTTTAACCTTGTGAATAACTCATTTCTTTTCTTAGTTAATAAATCTTTAGTTAGTTTATTACAGGATTGGCTACAGACTTTGTCTTTCGTTTGAGATCTGAGTATAAATGACACAGGGTAAGTGACTGGTCCTTTGGGACTGGGAATAACCTGAATATTGCTTTGATTTTTGGTATAAAATGCCCATCCATCACATAGTCCAGCTTGCCTAGGTGGCAAGATAGACTGGAGTGCCAAGGGGACTGTCTGTGACTCCATGGTATAACTGTTACAGTGTTGGAGGAGTTCACACTCATTAGTGGGTTGGTGAAATCTAATTATAGAACATACCACCAGTTTGGGGCTTTTGCCCTGCTTCTTGACAGTCTGCCCCAAGATCGGCATTCATGGTTGTGAGCTATTTCAGACCGCGTGACAAATATCACAAGATATTTTAACTTTTCTTAAGTCAAATTACATTTTGAAATTTGCTCATTTGGGGATTTATTTGAACTGAGACACATTTTACATTTTTAATTTAGATTTCATTATATGTGGGGAAAAGCTCAATTTGTCTGAACCATTTCCTCTGAGTGTAAAACCCACATGATAATTGTTTTGATTGAGTCTTAATAAAAGCTAGTAAAACTGCACAAATCTCTACACTACACCACTTTCACAATATCAGCAGTGTAAATCAGGAGTAACTCCATTTCTCTTCACAGAGGTTCACCAGTGTACATGAGATCAGAATCAGACCAAATATCTAAGAAATTGCTAAGCAAGCACTGGGACACACCAAGATTTTTATTATTTAAATAAGGGAATTATGTCTAACTGAATAGGGGAATCCCTGAAAATTTACCTCCCTGCTCATACACAGATGGGGAAAGGAATCCATACCATTGATAGTCTAAAGCTCTCGTGTTCTGCTGCATCTAACTGCTCCGTCACATTATGTTAATACTGCTGCCTAGGAACATCAACAATCAGTAGATTGAGAAGGTGCATGACATTCAGAACTGATAATTTCAGTGAAATGAAAGTTCCTGTGTAGTGCACATACGTCATATGGATGTCATGATTCAGCACTGTGTCCGGAAATCACCCTGACTTAAAACCTATAGAGGAAAAGCCCGTCCTGCATGAAATAATAGAGAAGACTTTAGATGAACACATACAAAAATTATTCCTCTTCTTTAAATGACAGACCGTTATTTGGCGATTAACAATGTAATCAAATTTGCTTATATTTATATAATTTATCTAACTGAGAAATAGTTAAATATATCACCTACCATATTTATTATAGTGAGGATGTAGGATTCCACATTGTCACTTCCATGATATTCAATCATCTTACTGTCTGCAACAACCAGCGTCTCCACCCATCGTTCCTTGCTGACAGAACGCCGAGAAATTGTTTTGGCTGCCCTGTGATTTCCTTCCCACCTAACCCGCCGATGCTCTTGTTGTTTGAAAAAGCTGAAGGTATCTGGAATGTTAAAGGGCATTGATTTCATTTTACATGGAGATATTTTTATTGCGCTTCAGGGTCACTTTACATTTTAAATGTTTCATTGTAATACTTACAGAGAAGTCAGAACTCGACAGATTGGATTAAAATCAAATGGATCCAAACTTTACCAAAAAGTCAGGAGTGTTTGGATGCCAGGTATTGATTGTGCCCATCATAGGGATAGAGGCCAGCTGCAAAGTTTGCATCTGGGTATGAACCCTCCCAACATTCAAGAGATTTTGAGGTCTGTCATTTTGTTTCAAGGCCATCTCTAATTACAGCAGTTCTTAGTATAAAATAAAGGGCATATTCTCCCTGTAACATATATGCTCAATTCTTATCAGGATGGTAAATTGGATCCAGTCCTTCTGGGGCATGTGGTCTGTCCTGTGCATGAACAGGTTGGGAAAGATCCCCAGCTAGAACAGGGAATGGATCACTTGATGATTACCTGTTCTGTTCATTTCCTCCGTGGCACCTGGCATTGACCACTGTCAGAAGACAGGATACCTGGGCTAGATGGACCTTTGGTCTGACCCAGTATGGCTGTTCTTATGTTCTGAGCAGTGGAACTGCTTCACCAGCAGGCGGCACCTATACTCCAGTGGGGCATAATATCCGCTAACTACCTTAGCTGTCAATTAGAGACAAGGCGAGTGAGGCAATATCTTTTATTGGACCAATTTCTGTTGCTGAAAGAGTCAGTCAGACTTTCAAGCTACACAGAGCTCTTGCTTTCGAGCTACACTGAAGAGCTCTGTGTAGCTCGAAAGCTTGTCTCTCTCACCAATGGAAGTTGGCCCAATAAAAGATATTACCTCGCCTAACTTGTCTCTCTAATAACCTGGGACCAACATGGCTGCAACACCACTACAATCAGCTGTCAGTGTAACCTGTCTGATTGATGGGTGAGGAGCTCTGCGCTGCAGCTATAGATTTGTGATCTTTGCTTCTTACTCACTCAGGGAAGTTTTTTTCCCCTTTCTCTTTAGTGTTCTTAACAATTTAAATCATGGTAGCTTCTCCTGATTGACTTCTAGCTTTGAAAGCCAGAGCTGCCTTAGCAGGGAAATGATCTGTGGGGGAGTTGTGAGATACCCAGGTGGCAATGACTGGAGGCACTCTGCCAGCACAGGGCACAGTAGAATGTCTTTGTGGTGGTCATAAGCTCCTAGAAAGGCATATTATTAATAGACGAGTAGTAGTACTAGAGAGCGCCCCAGTCATGGTCTAGGACCCCATTATGTTAGACACTGTACAAACACAGAACAAAAAAGATGGTCCCTACCCCAAAGAGCTCACAGTCTACTGTGCTTTGCCCCAGCATCAGCCTCCGAGCATTACTGGGACATGCTTGGACCAGACCTCCAATTCACCTGGTCACACCTACTTTGGGGTCAGTGCCTCTGGTTGTACCTCAAATCACTTGTGTTCAGAGACTACAAGCTACAAGACTGTGGAGACACAAGACATTCAGTCTGTGTCCTGCACGGGAACAGGACACAGATGGGACTCTTCACACTCTCTTCTGTCCCGAAAACCTGCACAGGGTCAGCCAAAACATAGCCAGATGTGTTCCCATGACTATAACACATCTGGATCTTCTGACTATTCATTGTATGGATACAATACGTTTTTGCAACATACAATGGTTTTCATGGTATAGCTAGATGCATACGCTTCTTTAAAGAAAGCAAAGGCATGCAAGAACGTTTCTGCACTAAACCAGTGTTGGTCTGTCTCCTTTTCTGCTCGGAAGTGTGCTCTCTGGGGTCAATATGAAAGTAACACAAGTAGCGAATCACATCCAAGTGAAAGACAGGGAGGGTTCCCATCTAGTGCGGAGGACTCTACTTAAGGGTCCTAGGTACCATTAGACCCTCCCTCTCCAGTGTTTAAAGACTGAGCTGATTAGACTCAGTTGAGAGTCATTGTCTCTTCCAGTGGCCAATAGAGCTGAAATCACAGATGAGCTAATCTAGGAGGCGGAGTGTTAGGGTCTCTCTACATCTGAAATGCTACAGTAGCACAGCTGCAGCTACGCTGCTGTGGCGCTTCAGCATAGACGCTACCTATGCCAATCGAAGGGGTTCTCCTGTCAGCGTGGTTAATCCGACTCCCCGAGAGGTGTCAGCTAGGCGACAAAAGAATTCTTCCATTGACCTAGCACTGTCTACATCAGGGGTTAGGTCGGCTTAACTACATTGTTCAGGGGTGTAGATTTTTCAGACCTCTGAGTGACGGAGCTGGGTCAACCTAACTTTTTAGTGTAGATCAGGCCTCAGACCTGATATGGGGACAGTGTTCCCATGAAAAACAGTACAGAGGAGGCAACGGCACTGAGGTTCCCCACTACTCGGTGAAATCACTAGAACTGGGCTAGTTGGGTTGGTGGACCCTCAGAACATGGCATTGCTGCTAAAGACAGAGTGGTAAGAGAAGGAGTGGCAGCAAAAGTGCCCCCTCCCCAGCAAATTCTAGAACTGTTGTAGGGATATTAAAGAAGGTACTAACAGTGATTCCCCCAAGAGACAGTGACCCCCTCATAATTTGGCCCCCAACTTTAAAATCCAACAGTTTCACCAAGTACAAAAATCTCTTGGGTCTTCTGTTAAAACTTGTAAGCTACTGTCTGTAGAAACCATTGATTGTATCTGTCCTGTGACTACTATGTAAAACTTACAAACAAGTTAACTGACTTTGTTATACAATGTAAACAAACACTATAAGCTGTTAAGTGTCTTTCACTTCATTCAACTGCTCCTAGGACAGACCCCCACCCTCTGTGATTAAAGGGCTGGGAGTCTCAAATGAATTAGCACACACTCTGAAAGTGGTGGAGACAGTAAATTAAAATATGGTTAAGGGATGGAATGTATGCTGATGAATGCTTGATGTACATGGATGGTTAGGGAGGTGCCAGCCTAGAAAAGGAGTATCCATCGGCCGAAGAATGTGTCGAGTGGATGACCAGAAACCCCCGGAGGGTAAACTGGGACCCACCCCATCACCTGGAAGGATGAGAAACACAAACTTTGGACAGTGTGGAGCCACCAGGAATGTGCCACTTTGGACAGGAATGTGCCATCTGCTGATTGAGTCAGCAACAGCAGGATGAAACAGCTCCCATAGCTGGATCTTATTAAGAGGGATAACACTGTGATTACTAATAGCTAGACAAAGAGGTCATGGCACTGAAGGACCAGGACTGGACCAGACCAAGGATGCAGCAGAGGCAGTAACTACAGCGGTGAGCAGCATCAGACAGAGGCAACTGCAAGCACAGGCAATGGAGATAACATTAAGAAGTAGCAGAGGTGGTAGCAGCACAGCAGAAGTATCACTCACCCACACCTACCCCAAGCTGGAGGTAAACCCACCTGAACGCAGCCCTGTGACTCTGTCCTGATCTCAGACAAGCAACTGTGAGTGGGATGCAGCGGAGGGGAAGGGGAGTGGCGTGTTAAAGGGACATTCATCCATTGGACTTTCACAATGCAAGGTGGAAAACTGAGGCAAAGCCTACTGCCCAAAATACAGTGGGGCCGGTGTTTTACCTACTGTCTGCATACTTCTGAGTCGTTACTGCTGTCTTTTCCCAAATTAATTCTGAGTTCCCACTCCCCTTAATAAAAGTTCTTTTTTGTTATACATACACTCGGTGCTTATGAGTGGGGAAGTATTGCCCATGATATCCAGTATGGGTTCCCATCTGCGGTGGTAGGTAACAACTAGGGGTATCATCAAACACTACAAGCCATACTCGATAGGTTCCCCATCCTGAAATAAATCTTTCCTGATGTCTGGTCTTCAAACAACCTCTGCACCGCTCCAAGCTCACCATAAGAAGCAAGCTCCCCGCAGACCATGACACACCAACTCAAAGCAGCACCAGACCCTGCCAAAACAACAGATGCAAAACCTGCAGACATATCTACACTGCTACAATGATCAACACCCCCCATAACACACTTTCAAGATTCATCGGTCATCCACATGCCTATCACAACATGTGGTGTACCTCCTCCAATGCACTAAATGCCCCAATAGCAACTTTATGGGTGAAACCAGATAATCACTGTACTCTTGAATGAGCACACACAGGAAAATGATAAAATACAAAAACACCATATCACCTGTGGGTGAACACTTTTCACAAAGCGATCACTCTACATCTAACCTCTCCGTCCTCATTATCAAAGGAAACCTGCACAACACTTTCAAAAGGCGAGCCTGGGAACTTAAATTCATAACTTTGGCCTTGGCTACACTTGCAAGTTAGAGCTCATTAAACCAGCCCCGGGCACCCTAACTCCTGAGGTGTCCACACTGGCAGGGCACGTAGAGCGCCTGGACTCAGCGGCTGGAGCGCCCCTGGTAATCCACCTCCACAAGAAGCATAGAGCTTTCTGCACCTGGCTGAAATGCCGGGGTGTCAGTGTGGACGATGCGTTACATTACTGCGCTGTGATTGGCCTCCAGAATGTCCCAGAATCTCTTGAAGTCAAGTGGCCACTCTCGTCATTGTTTTGAACTCGGCTGCAGGCATGTGGATATCCCCTTTCTGACAGCCCGCATGCTTATCTGCTCCGGGACACAAAGCAAACCATTACTGTGGAATGCTCCTGCTGCAGAGGCAGGTGTTTGTGCGTGTGTGTGTGTGTGTGTGTGTGTGTGTGTGTGTGTGCGTGTGTGTGTGTGTGAGAGAGAGAGAGAGAGAGAGGCGGGAGGTGGGGGCTGATGTCGGGTTTCCCCCTTCTCCCTGCCGCTGTCTGAACTTACAAAACAGCATGTTGACACACTCTCTGCCCCCCAAAACACACCATCTCTCCCCCCACATACACACAACACACTCCCTGTCACACTCCACCCCCCCATTTGAAAAGCATGCTGCAGCCACTTGCTGCACGCTGCAGCCACTTGCACGCTGGGATAGCTACCACAATGTACTGCTGTCTGTGGCGTTGCAAGAGCTGCTCATGTGGCCACGCCACTGCGCTTGCAGCTGACAGTGTAAACACACAGCAGCACTTTCCCTGGTACTGTCTCCGAGGGCTGGTTTAACTCCCAGTGCTCTACATCTGCAAGTGTAGCCATAGCCTTTGTTAGTCACTAAAAATCATGGACTGAATAGAGACACTGGATTTATGGCTTGTTACTATCATCTATAAACCACTACCAACCTCCCGCCCACACACACACAGCTGCTTTCCCCCTACCCTTCCTTTCCTCTCTGTAACTGGAGGGGTATTAACGGGCCACTTCACCTTGAATGGTCCCTTGAAATGTGTGTTAACTACTTACGTTTAACATTTTGTTCCACCTTGTATTTAGCTGTGAGACACTGAGTTAGGGCAGGTCTACACTTAAAATGCTGCACCAATGCAGCTGTGCTGCTGTAGTGCTTAAGTGAAGATGCTCCTACGTGAACAGGAGAGCTTCTCCCGTCGGCGTAGTTAATCCACCTCCCTGAGAGGTGGTAGCTATGTTGATGGAAGAAGCTCTCTCATTGACATAGCACTGTCTACACGGGTGGTTAGGTCAGAATAACTCCGTTGCTCAGGGGTGTTGATTTTTCACACCCCTGAGTGACGTAATTTTACTGATATAGGTCTGCAGTGTAGACCTGACCTTCGTTTCCTAGACTGAAGAAGAGTTCTGTGTAAGCTCAAAAGCTTGTCTCTCTAATAAAATATATTACTTCACCCACCTTATCTCTCTAATATCCTGGGACCAACATGGCTACAGCACTGCATACAACAACAGGATGTCTTATAAAAACAACAAGGAGTCTGGTGGCACCTTAAAGACTAACAGATTTGTTTGGGCATAAGCTTTCGTGGGTAAAAAACCCTCACTTCTTCAGATGCAGGATGTCTTATGTCACCCAGGACCTTCCTACTGGTAATGGATTGGGTAGGGAGAAAGACCACAGAGCCACCAAAGGATATATGGGGAGAGAGATAGCTCAGTAGTTTGAGCATTGGCCTGCTAAACCCAGCATTGTGAGTTCAATCCTTGAGGGGGCCACTTAGGGATGTGGGGCAAAATCAGTACTTGGTCCTGCTAGTGAAGGCAGGGGGCTGGACTCAATGACCTTCCAGTTCTAGGAGATGGGATATATTCATTTATTTACAATGGACTTCCACAAAGAAGCTACAAGACCTTGACTTTGCAGATGACATCAACCTGCTGTCCTATACCTACAGAGCTTTGCAAGCTAAAACAAATGATCTCCAGACCTATGCATTTAGTAGAGCTGAAAATCAAAACAGAGAAATTTAAGATGATGAGAAACACCAATAATACTTCCTGGGATTGACATAAAAAAGAAGTCCACCACCTCACATATTTTGGCAGCATTGTAAGCAAAACAGATGGATCATATGAAGACATTAAAGCCAGAATAGCAAAAGCCAGACATACCTTCTGTGACACTATACCTCAAAACAGCACCCCGTACCTCCATATTCGCCACTGTTATAGAATTATGATAAGTATGCCTTGTGAGGTATCATTGGAAAAGTTATAATCTGTTGACATCACTATCCTGCTAAAATGTGTATATCATCATTGTATATAAAGTTATGACATTTTTCTTATGTATATTACTATTCTATATGTTTATTACTGAAACATGTTGTGAGTCTGGGAAATGCCCCCACATTCATAACTAATTCAGCAAGCCTAGAGGTGCCGGGACTACAAACTGCCAAGCCTAGAGGAGCTGGGGCTCAGTCTTGGCACAAATTAGGCACTGTAGGTATGATTGGTGTTCTTCAAAGGCAGCTGCAGAAGTCACTATTCACCATATCCCTGCTGTAGACTGAATTATCAAATTTGTAATTTATTATTTATAATTAAAACCTGTGAGTGAACTCTGGTACAGACCATCTCAAAATGCCCACTGTCCTTGTTCAAGTCCTGGAAAATCAGATACAGTTGACAGGCATGTCTGCCACTCAACACCACTCCTGATGGAGGATTGAAAGCGTAAAACTGACAAACTGTTGGCCTCAGCAGCTATAAGCAGAAGACTATTTAGGAAATAGTTATAGCTAAAGATGGTCAAAAAACAGTAAGTATATTTTGCGAAAAATCTGAAAAAAAGACAAGATTTTTTATTTTATTTGAAATTTTTCATTTTCTTAAAATTTTCATCAAAAATGTTCAAAACATTCAAAATATTAAAAAATTTAGCTTGTTGGGAAAATCCCACTTTCTCCCTTCCCGCTTCCCCGAGGAAAATAGGAAGGGTATAGTTAAAAACAAAAGGTGTGTGTGTGGGGGAAACACTGGAAAAATATGGAAAAAAGGGAAAAGGTCAAAGAAAATGGGGATAAAGAGGCACTTTTGATAATCTTCTCCATACAGAATAAAATAAAAGAATTAGTTAATAGGACATTGGTAGTATCTGTAAACTAATCCAGTGGCTATGAATTTGGGTCTGTATCTAAACTTTAATATAGTATTATTATATTAAAATAATTTGGAATAAGTATAAATTGAGACCAGAAATAATGTATTGAACGTAAACAATACTGAATACTGGGTTGCCATCTCAGTGAAGACCCTGTTCCTGCAAAGATTTAAGTATGTGCTTAAGTGAGTATTGACTCCAATGGGACTGTTCATAGGGAATAAAGTTAAGCATGTGCTTAAGTCTTTGTAGGATCATAGTTTAAGTTTTTTTGTTAAAATGTTTATTTCAATAAGCCCTCAACGCCTGCTCGCCTGTCCCTACATGACCATCCTGTGAGAAAAGTACTTATCAGATACTATAGTACCAATCAATGATCACTTTTCAGCTTTCAGTAGTTATTTTATTAATGAACATTATTGGACAACACTTTTCCATTACCAAATAGAACTACTAAGCCTCTTTACAACTAATAGTCACATTTCTGGCATGTTTGCACATGCTGGCAAAGAATTGGGCGTTGAAGACGCTTTAGAAGCTAAACATAAAGTTCTAGAAATATATCATTCAATGTGATTTGTATTTCCATCCACTTAACAGCTTCAATGACTGACCTTTATCAACCTTGCTGATAACAGTAAACCGGTGGACTGGAAAAACAAGACAATTTTTCACCCCGAAAAATATATAAAACATTAGTAAAATTTAAAAAAAACTTAATTTACAATATAGCGTTTCTGTCTCCACTTGATGGAAATATATTCTATAAAACAATGTTCTTATGTAAATTAGCCTGAAAATTAAAAATCCCCATTACAATTATATTTGCATACGACTTTATCTCTATAATTAAACCATGAAGGACATGTTTTTCTTGGCACAAAAACACTGAAGTCTTTCCCAGCTAATGCATTAAGAATTAGCTTTTTAATATATGGTCTGTGTCAAGGCTGAATCCCCACTCTGTCACTTTGAGTACAGAAGAGGGGGCCCACAAGGATTTTAAAAAGTAATACTGGTCACTCCAGGCTTGTATTAAACTCCCAAGGTTACAGCTTTTCTTTGACCTTGGCTTGGTAAAAGCTGCCACCACCCAAATGCAAAAAAACCCCTTTGGACCAGGAAGGAGCACTTGGGAATTCCTCTCTGTGGCGTACCCTCAAGCCCTTTCACCCCCCTCTCCCTCCTTCTGGGGAAGAGATGAGAAAGAAAACAAAGGAAATTAGCTGTTGCTACCAGCTAATCCAACAACATGCACAAACCTCTCAGGATACCAAAAATCCAATCCTGTTCTTAAAAAAGGTGAAATTTATTAAAAACAAAAAGGAAGAAAATACATCTGGAATTTAGGCGTTTGCTAGATTTTAAAAGAGCAATTCCAAAAATTAAGCACCCAAAATAGCTTTCTTGGGGGTTCGGCTTTATGGTTACAAGCAAACAAAAGCATCTGGGGTTAGCACAGAGGAGTCCACAAGCCAAATAAAGAAATAAACTTGATCGCATCTAGCTAAACATCCCTAATTTACTTACATATTTGCAGAGTTTCAAATAAGTAATTCTAGGTATGATCTGATGAATTTTCATACTTGGTTCAAGCCTTGGAGCAGCAATGCTATAAGCAGGAATGCTGTTTGTGTCTCTGAGAACAACACACAAAGGGAAGTTTCCTTCCAATTTAAAAAAGTTTTACCTTCCCATTGGCTCTTTTGGTCAGGTGCCCACTCCTTTTCTTTTACCTGTGGGCTTGTTAACCCTTTACAGGTAATGCAAGCAGAGAACAGACACCAAGAGGGATTTTACGGCTAACTGGCTGGCTGAGTTTCCATAAGGGAGCTCCCCTGTGCCCCTTCAGTTATCACAGCCTGTATCAAGAATTGTTTTTTATTTTTATGCAGCTGTATGAAAATCCCCTTTCATAAATCTGCGGACATAAGAACAGCCATACTGAGTCAGACCAACAGTCCATCTAGCCCAGTATCCTGTTTTCCGACAGTGGCCAATGCCAAGTGCTTCAGAGGGAATGAACATAACAGGTAATCATCAAATGATCCATCCTTTGTTGCCCATTCCCAGCTTCTGGCAAACAGAGGCTAGGGACACTTCAGGGTATGGTTTCCAAGATCTTTCTTTTGAGTGCTCTTGGAGTCAATGTGGATAGTTCTCTGAAAACATCCACTCTATGTGCAGCTGCAGTCATAAAAGCTAACAGAATGTTGGGAACCAATAGGAAAGGGATAGATAATAAGACAGAAAATATCATATTGCCTCTACATAAATGAATGGTATGCCCACATCTTGAATACTGCGTGCAGATCTGGTTGCCCCATCTCAAAAACGGTATTTTGGAATTGGAAAGGGTACAGAAAAGGGCACCAAAACTTGTTAGGGGTATGGAACAGCTTCCACATGAGGAGAGGACAAATGATTAAAAATGACATTTTCATGTGTTTTATGTCTTTGCATTCTCAGGGCCTGATCTGATGCCTAACAATGGCAGTGGAGAGACACCCATTGACTTCAGAAGGTTGTTGGATCAGGCCCACACATTTCTAATAATATTCTACAAGCTGAATAGGGAATCACACTGATAGGGAAAAAGGAACTACTTGTGTTGGGGCCACTGCAGTCATGCTTACTAAAGCCAGGAACTGGACTAATGGCTGAAGGGCTGTTGCAGGAAGAATACTTCCCCTGGGACACTTGTCACATGCGTGCTACAGGTTCTGTATGTGCTCCCCCCAGCATTCTATGCATCCGATAGCCAACATTCAGGTTTGTTGGGGGCAGAGGCTGTAACCACAACATGCCCAGATAGGCAGGCCACACTGGCCAGCCTTCCCCTAACTAGTGCTCCCTGCACTTGTGTGTCAAATTATGCACTGGTTTGGTGTGGGCCAAGAAGGGGTTTCCTTTACTCTTGTTCATAAAGGCAGCCATAAGTTGGCCATAATGTTCACAGGGAAGCTTCAAATGTAATGATGGTTGAATTTCATAAACATGGGTTGGAGTTAATCTTGAAAAGTTTGGCTGTATTGCTAAAGTTCTCTGATCTTTTTGAGGTCACCTATCTACATTTTCCCAAGGCAGCCAAATTTCTTCCCTTTCCCCAGTTCCTCTTTCTGTTCTATTAACTCCCCCACCTCCCTCTCTATATACAGATACTCCCTGGGTTACGCAAACCCGACTAACGCAAATCCGCACTTACGGAAAAAGTTACGTAAGTTACGTAAGCTTTATTTATTTATTTTTCGACAGGTAATTGTCGGGTATACGTTCCCGACTTATGCAAAATTCGACTTGCGCAAGGCATTCCGGAATGGAACGTTTGCGTAAGTCAGGGAGCGTCTGTACACCAATAGGGCCTGCTGACCACCCCCAGTTTCCTTTCTGATATGCCTAACGAGTGTCCTCTCCCATAACTCTTTCAGATGTCTAGCATGGCCCCAACTCCTTCTTTAAGACACCCATCAGATTTCCAGAAACTGAGCACCCTTTTTGTGGCAGGCCAGTATTCTCTCAGCCTTTGGCACTCTGCTGACTACTGGCTACTCAATTCTACTTTGAGTTGCTTGGGTCAGAAACATTCCAGAAAGTACTGCTTCTCTGTTCCCCAGGAAATTATAGAACCCATGATATCAAAAAATAGAACCCAGCCAAATGTGGTTTTCAGACTTTCTTTGACCTGTTGTATTAATAAGCCACATTTTACTAGTTAAAAAGTTAAAATCATATGGAGGCTTTTAATGTACTCTGAGCACAGTTTACTGAGTACAGGGTTACCTTTGCTTTGCATGTCTGCACGTTGCAAGTTTCGGTTGTATTATAGGCACAGAATGTAAATGCTTCCAGTACACGACTCTAACATATCCCCAAGCTAAAAATTTTAGGTGAGATGGCTGCTACGTCTCTAGGAGGCAGCTATGGTGGAAGGAGGGACAAAGGTGACTTTGAGCCTCCTTTACATGCTTGGGATTCTAAGAGGGAACAAAATGGCCCCTGAATCATTTAGATAGCTCACAGAGTTGCTCTAAGTTATGGCAGTACTGCCTGGGCTGCCTATACACAGCTCCACATGCCAGAGCTATCCCAGAATCTATGATATGGAGATCCCTCTTCCACCCTCAACACAGCCCTTTCTGTTCCTGGCCTGGTCTCCAGCCTACTTTGAGTGAGTGAGCCTGTGATGGATAGCCTATGGATGTTCTACAGAGTACCTGCACCGGGGGAAACTCTCCCCTGGCTAGCTAAGGGATTTTTATGGCCCCAGTATGCCCTATGTCCCTGCCTTTGTTTAGTAGAGTCAAAGACTGGTGCTGCTCTGTAAAGTGACTCTAAAATTGGTATTATGAAATGCCATGTTTTTAGTCCCTCATTGACTTCCACGTCAAATTTGCTCAGGATATAGGGTGACCAGATGACAGGAAGAAAATATCGGGACACAAGGGGGGGGGGGGGGGTCACTGGCGGAGCAAAAAAAAACCAAAACACCGAGTGCTGCCGGTGTAAGGACACAAACAGCTCCCTCTCCCAATTCCCTACTGTGACCCAGTGCTGCCGGCAGTCGGGGGCGGGAGCTGAGAACAGCCCAGGGCTGCAGGCAATCAGTGGAGATTATGCTTACCCTTCCTTAAGTATGCATACCTTCAGCCTCTGGTTTTTAGGAGCGGGGGAAAAAAACCAACAGAGAACAGCTGAGTGCTGCCGGCAGTCAGAGGGGAAGGAAAAAAAAAAAGCCGAGAACAGCTGAGTGCTGCCGACAGAGGAAAAAAAAAAAAAAAAAAAAAAAAAGCGGAGTGCAGCGTCCCGACCGAAGATCAATCGGGCGCGGGACACATACCTAAATATCGGGACGGTCCCGATTTTATCGGGACGTCTGGTCACCCTATCAGGATATAAGATCAAAAGATATAAAAAGATGGTTTCCTTCCTGCCTAACTGCTTGGGATCCAGAAGATAAACCAGGGATTGTGGGTTAGAGTCCCATCTGGGGTGCCATTCTGTAGCCTTGAATAAACTGAATTAATAGTTCTGTCCTAAGCCACATTATCCCTAGTAAGTCCAGCTCCTATGTTGCTATAGTTTTAAGTTCAACAAAGTGATAGTTACACTTAATGATTCTCTTAGTTTGGGAGACTCTAGGAGTACACGAAGAACAAATACAGTAACCGCCACCACAGTTACAAGTAAATTTTGTTTGTATTATAAGTTACACTCACATGCAAGTATACAAAACCTGAGGAAGTCCACGCAATGGCAAATGCTGTATTTATACTCACATGCCCAAAGATATCATAGAATTTGGTGGATTTCTTAACAGATGGTCATCAATAGACGGGTGATTCCTGCTGGAATCTTCCCACAGGGTCTTCCCATCCCATGCATAGAAGAAAACCCTCTGTTCTGACCACCTTATGCATATGATGAGGGTTCCAATCTCCTTTTCTTAATCTAAACTTCCACACCCCATAAATGTTGAACGGGTGCCCCACTTCTCATATCAGGGGGTAGCTGTGTTAGTCTGTATCTACAAAAAAACAAGGAGTCTGGTGGCACCTTAAAGACTAACAGATTTATTTGGGCATAAACTTTTGTGGGTGAAAACCTCACTTCTTCAGATGCACCACTTCTCATAGATTGTCCTCTTCCTCTTTCTCTTTCTCTGACACTATGGTTGTGTTCTCCTTGGTCCCTCCCTGTTCTCCATCCCACCTGCATTTGGCCCTTGACTGAGTATGTGGGGGTGAGGGTCTCTGCCAAGGTGCTGGCTTGTCTTTCCTGGGTACAACCATGAGAAATTGGGTCATCTGGTACTAACTGGATGACATGTATGGATGGCAGTTGCATCTTGATACACATTTCCTCCTCTCTCTCAGTCTCTAGGAGACCCTGGGCTTTCTTTTTCAGTACTACTTCCTGCAGTTGCTGCCTGGCGGTACATTTCCTCCAGCGTGTCACAAGTTTGTTTTGTTTGTTTGTTTTGACAGCTCAGTCCTCTCACCTGCTATTCTCACCCAGGGCTGGCTTTAGGACCTGCGGGGCCTGATTTGAATACCTGGCGGCAGTCCGGGTCTTCTGCGGCACTTCAGCGGCGGGGGGTCGGCTCCGGGTCTTCGGCAGCACTGAAAGACCCCCCACCGCCGAAATGCTGCCGAAGACCCGGAGCGGACTCTCCGCCGCTGGGTGAGTAAATTTTTAAATTTAAAAGGAGCCTAAGGCGCGGGGCCCTCTTAGGCACGGATGCAGGGCCCTCCTGGGTTTTTGAGGTAGTCCTGCCCAAAGGCCTCGAGGGGCATCTGTGGGGCCATCGGGGCAGCTGTTTGGCTCCTCACCTGGCTCTGTTCCATGAGGGAGCTCCCTTTTGGGAAGGTGACCTTTTCTTATTTGCTCCCTGATTTAACTGGTTAGTTTAAACTTCAAGTTCCTTTGAGATATTACCCCTGGGAAGTGCTTGTGGTGCTTCTTTCCCCTTTGACTATTAGCAGCTGGGTTGCAAAGTACACCAAAATGAGGGTGGTAACCAAAGTACCCACAAGGTTTTCCTTGATCCTCCATCAGTGGTGCAGTCCAGAGGATCCTAAGATTTGGGGATGTTATTTATCCTATTGACAGATGATCATTTGACTCACTCTGCCATGTATGTCAGGACCTCTTCTCCGTACATTGGTGCTGGGTCCAGACACAACTGCTGTTTATTTATGTGGTGCCACTATGTCACAATATCCCCCTTAAACATTACTCATTAACAAGACAACTTATCCATTTACTATAACTACAGTGTTTACAAGAGGATTTAGATCCCCCTTTTAATTTTCCCTTGATCTCAGTTCCTACAGCATAATACATAGACAGACAAGAAGAACCACAACAATGATGCAACAGCAGGCATACAAAAAACAGGAACAAAAAACTCCCCCGGAAGTTCCCTGTTTTAGGTACCATGAGTGTGACACAGTCCTTCTACCTGCATTAATTCTGACAAGGATTTCTCTTCATTTGACTAAGTCCCTTAATCATTCCCCTTTTATCCTAGGAAGCCTTCCCCCTCCCCCCGCCCCCCCGCTTTTTTTTTCTTTGTACCTTCTAGAGTCCTGTCTGGGGAACCATTCTGGACCCTCTATTTTAAACTGAAATTGATAGTTCTGTGCTAAACCACAGTGTCCCTAGTGAGTGAGTCCGGCCCCTGTGTTACTACAGTTTTAAGATCAACAGAGTGAAAGTTACCATTAGTAAAGTTACCCAACTCTTAGGTTGGGAGGCTCTAGGAACACACAAACAATGAAACAGTGACCACAAACACACTGTGGTCCAGGTAAGGAATCTTGTCGCTATTATAAGTTTTACTAAGCAGATGATTAAGGTTACAATCACACACAGGTGTACAACACCTGAGAGAGCCCATTTAATAGCCAATGCAGTATTCATGCTCACATACCCAAAGATATTGTAGCATCTGGTGGATCTCTCAACAAGTGGTCATTGATAGAGCAGTGATTCCTGCTGGGGTCTTCCCACCCTCTCCGTACCAGGGAACCCCTTTTATCCTGTTGTTCTGACCATGCATAACACGTATGCACTTGCATGAGAGTTCCAACCTCCTTTTCCTTATCTGTACTTTCACACCCCATACATTTTGGAGTGCCCCGATTTTCATAGGTTGTTCTCTTAGTTCCCCTTATTCTCATTAACATCCAAGTAAACATGTCCCCATGGTAACCTGTGGCAAAAGCAGAATTATCCACGGTGTTACAATCAGATGTCTTGCGGTCTAGAGAGGTACATTGTGGCATATTTTCCTGAACATCACCTACTGGCACATTCTTGACAGTAATTTTGTAACTTTACTAGCACAGGTTTATCCTAGATCATCTATTTATGTCAAGCCTCCTTAAGCCTGAGGCCTCATATGGCTAAGCTGAAATCTGACAGACCTCAGCCTGTAGCCTTGCATTACAGCCTTGCTTTACTTATATTCCTAATACACGCTCATCACTCCTGAATACTTATCAATCTTATACTCCAATAATCCTATCCTACTTATATGTACAACTTAAATCTATTCTTCACACATTAATTACCTATGGAATAACATGTAAGTTAACCACAACAATAGATAACACAATTAAATGATCAAATAAACTAATTGGCCGGGGATGGGTTGGGTAAGGGGGGGCCGTCAGGGGACAGGGAGCAGGGGGGGTTGGATAGGGGGTGGGAACCCGTGCAGGGTGGTTAAGGCAGGGGGTCTCTGGAGGGGACAGTCAGGGAGCAGGGGGGGGTTGGATGGGGCATGGGAGTCCCGGGGTCCGCAGAGAAGCAGCGGGAGCAGGGCCTTGGGGAAGGGGGGGTGGAATAGGAGCATATCCCCCTCAGCCCCCTGCCCTGACCCCCCCTCACACACACCCAGCCCTCTGCCCTGAGCCCTGACCCCCCCACATACACCCAGACTTCTGCCCTGACCCCCCCCACACACAGCCCTCTGCCCTGAGCCCCACAGCCCCGCACATACCCCTAGGCCCGTACCCTGATTCCTGTGCCCCGCACACACCCCAGGCCCCTGCCCTGAGCCCTGTACCCCCCTCATACACACCCAGCGCTCTGCTTGACCCCTTCACCCCTCCCCCACAACCCCAGCCCTGACTCTGGCACCCCCACACATATCCAGCCCCCCCTGCCCTGACACCTTCACCCCCTCACATGCCCCCAACCTTCTGCCCTGACTCTTGCACTCCCTCACATACCCAGCTCCCCCATATCCTATGGACCCCCCACATCCTGACTCTTGCACCCCCCACAACCCCACCTCCACCCTGAGCATCAAATGGGAGCTCCTGCACACACACACACACACACCACATTCCCACCTGCACCCCTCGCACCAAATGGGAGCTGCCCAGGTAAGTGCCCCACACCCAAACCTCCTGCCCCAACCCTGAGCCCCCTTCCTCATTCTAGCTACTGGCCAGACCCTTCACCCCCAGCCCTGTGTCAGTGCACTCCCACCCTCAGCTCAGTGCAGAGAGAGGAAGAGAATGGGTCAGAACCAGGGAGAAGGTAGGTACCCACTGTATGTGGGCAGGGCCGGGACCCCAGACCGGCAGCGGGCTGAGGGGGTCCGACAGCCAGGATCCTGGCTGGCAGGAACCGGTGGATGGACCCCCTGAGCAGCAGTGGGCTGAGCCGCTCAGCCCACTGCCAGTCTGGGATTCTGGCCGCCCGCCCCGCACAGTCCACTGCCGGTCTGGGGTTCTGGCTGCCAGACCCTTGCCAGCCGGGGTCCCGGCCGCAGGCCCCGCTCAGCCCACTGCCGGCCTAGGTGAACAGAACCCCAGACTAACAGCTCTTGCATCGACACAGAGAGCAGTGCACTGTGGTAGCTATCCCACCATGCAACTGGCTGCAGGGTGCTTTGGGAAGGGTCTGCAGTGCCTCATGGGGCAGGTACAGCGTCACATGACGCAGGTTTCTCAATCCTATCATTCCAGAGGCATCCTAGTAGATTGTCAGCTGCTTTTTCAACTGAAGAGTGGTGGGGGGAGACAGAGGAGAATGGTGTGTCTGGGGCGGGGGAGACAGCAAGCTGACCGACCTATTCTGAGGCAGGGGGAGATGGACGCCCCCCATCCCCACGTCAGCCCCCGCTCTGCTCCACACAGCAGTCTCCCTCTGCCTGCATGCCTGCCGATGGTTCTGTGATCTTCAGCAGCTCTGTGAGCCATCTGTGCTGAAGAATGTCAAAGCAGCACGGCAGTCCCCCCACCCTCCACCCTGCTCCCTGCCTGCTGCTACTGTGTTCCTAGTGCCGGGCAGAACAGGAGCATTCCACCCTAATGGTTTGCTTTTTGTTCCCCAAATGGAGCAGCTGTCAGATACTTCCCAGAGCTTTGAAAGGGGAGGGGCGCATGCCTGCAGGGCAGCAGAGTTCAACATAGTGAGCAGAGCAGTCACGGCAGGCATTGTGGGATACAGGTGGAAGCCAGTTATGTCGACGAGACAAACAGCAGTGTCTACACTGATACTTTGTTGCTTTAACTTTGCCGCCAAAAGCGTTACGCCTCTCATTGAGGTGGCTTTATTTTGCTGGCAAAACAGCAGAGTTTTGCCGCCAAAAGTAGCTTGGTGGTGTGTACACCTCCCCTGTTTGGTCGGCAAAGGGCTGCTTTTGCCAACAAAACTTTGTAGTTTAGACAAGGCCTCTCATAAGCAAACTGCACCAGCGACCTTTTAAACGTTGAAAGGCACATTCCACCACCATTCTGCACGTGCTCAGCCTATTGTTGAACTGCTCCTTACTGCTGTTCAGGCTCCCTGTGTATGGCTTCATGAGCCATGGGAGCAAGGGATAGGCTGGGTCTCCAAGGATCACAATTTCATTTCACCATCATCAATTATTATTTTGCAGTCTGGAAAGAAAGTCCCTGCTTGCAGCTTTCTGAACAGACCTGTGTTCCTTTCCTGGCCAAACCATATTGGTGTCGGTGAAACAGCCCTTGTGATCCACCAGCACTTGCGACACCAATGAAAAGTATCCCTTTTGACTTAGGTACTCTTTGGCAAGGCGGTGTGGTGCCAAGATTGGGATGTGTGCGCCATCTATCGCCCCCATGCAGCTAGGGAACCCCATCACAGCAAAACCATCCACTATGTCCTGCACGTTGCCCAGAGTCACTCCCCTTCTTAGCAGAAGTCTATTAATGGCTCTGCACACTTGGATCACAACAGCTTCTATGGTGGATTTACCAACTCTGAATCGATTCCCCACTGACTGGTAGCAGTCTGGCATTGCAAGCTTCCATAAAGCAACTGCCACTTGCTTCTTCACTGTCAGAGCAGCTCTCATTTTAGTATTGTTGCACCTCAGGGCTGGGGAAAGCTCTGCACAAAGTTCCTGGAAAGCATCCTTCTGCATTCAAAAGTTCTGCAGCCACTGCTCGCCATCCCATAACTGCATAACGATGTTCTCCCACAAGTCAGTGCTTGTTTCCTGGGACCAGAAATGGTGCTCAACCACGCTCAGCTGATGCATGACTGCTACCAACAATTGGGAATTGTTTCGCTCTAGGGGTTGCAGCAGGGCTGTTTGTGTGACATCACAATGTGCCGTGTGGCGGCTCCTGTCTTGCTCTGGAAATTCTGCAGGATAAGACGCGAGGTGTTTGTAATCATAGAATTGGAAGGGACCTCGAGAGGTCATCTAGTCCAGTCCCCTGCACTCAACGCAGGACTAAGTATTATCTAGACCAGAGGTCTCAAAGTCCCAGCCCATGGGCCATCTGCAGCCCAAGAACCTCCCCACTGCGGCCCGCGGAAACTTTTAAAAAAGTTATTTCATCCGGCCCTCATGGCTGCCGGACGAGGGGGGCGGGGTGCAGAACGGGAACGGGCAGGAGAGATTCACATATCCCTCCCCCCAACATTGCTCCATCCTGCTGCTCCTGGGACCCTCCCAGGGGTTGCACTCGGCAACGTATCATTCATAAAACTTTTGAGGTCTGTGGCCTGGGGGACATTCACCTCGGGCAGTTCGGCTTCCTGCAAGCAGTTCCCTATCCCTGCTGTTGCTGGCGGAGCTGCAGAGGAGAGACCCTTGCAGCCACTGCTGGCTCTGACTGCTGAAGCGCCTCCCCCTGCAGCTCCCATTGGCTGGAGGAGAGGGACAGAGATACCATCACTAGTCACGGGGCAGAGTTAGCCGGGGCGGCATGAGGCCAAGGGAGCGAGGGAAAAGGGTGGGAAACTGGCTGGGAGGTGGCGTGACTCGTGAGGCTCCAATGACAGCGCAAGGGGGCACGCTGCCTCCGTTCCCCCCCGAGCGTTGACTCCGTGGCCAATGGAAGCTCCGAGGGACAGCGCCTGCATGGAGGCAATGTGCCTGGTGCCTGCAGATAAGAAGGTGAAGATAAGAAGAAAGGAAAGAGGTTCTTTCTAGCTGTTGGCACTCCAGGGCTGTGTAATGAAATGGGGCCCTTTATTTACTTTTGTATCCACTGTCCCATGTAATGTTGGTAGGCTGTGTAGGAGAGGCCATCTCAGCAGGAGCACCAGGAGGCACTGAACCTGATGGGAGAATAATCCCAGACCCACAGGGAGGGTTAGAACCAACCACTGCCCCATCTCTTTAGGGTAGTAGCCATGCGCCTCACCCCCTGCATCTGACCAGTAGGCAGACCATGACTGTGTCTCCTCCTCAGCCGCTTTTGTGCCCAACGAGGCCCAGCCCAGCAAGGTCCTGCTGTCAGCAGAGCATGAGTGAGGGAAAGTGGAGCAGGAACTGCCTCATGGTAGTATGGTCTTGGTGAAGGTGCTTGGTGGTCCTATTTCTATTCTTGGCGCTGCCTCTGCCAGTGATGACCTGTGCGACCTTGGGCAAGGCCTCAGTTCCCCAGCTGTCACACAGGGATAAAATAACCCATTGTGCAGGGATAATAATAACCCATCTCTCTCTCTCTCTCTCTCTCTCTCTCTCTCTCTCACACACACACACACACACACACACACACAGAGCTTGTAAACACCCTTACAGAGAGATGTCTCAACCTAAAAAAAAAGGAAAATTGATGACGAACACCGCCAATTCCAAGACAAGTGAACTGTTGATTATTTTGTCATTGAGTACATACAGACTGCCTCATGCTTGATCCGCAAAGACAAAGTTGCTGTTTTAAAAGTCTACAATATCAAACGACATTACACAACAAGACATGCACAGCAATATGATAAATATCAGGGAGAAGAGAGAGAGAAGATGGTCTTACAATTGAAAAAAGAATTAGCGAAGCAGCACCAGCTTTTTCAGAAAGCGAGAAAGAAGAGTCAGAGTCATCAGTTTTGGCAAGTTATGTCATGAGTGAAATGATTGCTAAGTGTGGAAAGTCATTTACTGACGGCGAATTTATTAAACACTTTATTACAGTCAGTGAGATCGTATATCCCGATAGGCTGATATTGCTGAAAACACATCTCCTATCTCCAAATACAGTAGCAGAGCGTATTCTTGAGCTCTCTAAAGATATAGATGGGCAGCCCATCGAGAAAAGCACAGCTTTCCGTGCATATTCAATCACAACTGAGGAGAGTACCCATTTGGTTGACAGTGCGCAGTTTGCCATTTTTGTGAGAGGCGTTGATGAAAACTTTGCAGTAACTGAAGAATTGCTCAGCTTGTCAACAATGTGCAGTCGAACAATGGCCAGTGACATTATTCACTGCCTCACAGAAGCAATGGAACAACGCGGTCTGCCATGGCACTCGTTAGCAGGCTTAACCACTGACGGGGCCCAGCAATCATTGGTCAAAAAACCGGATTGGTAGCACTAGCACAAAGAAAGGTGGCCGAGCAAAACGCTGAGCAACCAATAGCGTTACACTGCGTCATTCACCAACAAGGACTGTGCAGTAAATCTTTGAAATCGGACAAAGTCATGTCAGTTGTTGTGAAATGTGTGAATTACAGGGGCTTGCAGCACAGACAGTTTTGTGCTTTCTTGGAGGAAATTGAATCTAAATACGGTGACTTGCTCTACTTCACTGAGGTGCGCTGGCTAAGCAGGGGTTTTACTTTAAAGAGATACTTTGAATTGAAAACAGAGGTGAAAAGATTCATGGAAGAAATTAAAATGCCTGTACCACAATTTGAAGATCACAAATGGATGTCAGATCTTGCTTTCCTTGTTGACGTAACACAAAAGCGGAATATCCTAAACCTGAAGCTGCAAGGTCCAGGCCAGCTGGTAACAGCAGTGTATGATAATGTGAGAGCATTCATAATTAAACTAAAATTGTGGGGAAAAAATCAGATTTCTCAGGGGAATCTCACTCATTTCTCAGATTGCAAGTCACTTGTGGAAAAGCTCAGCTCTGAAATATAGTTCAGTGGTTCTGAATACACTACTAAGCTTGACCTGCTTTTGCAAGAATTTGATCAGCGGTTTGTAGATTTCAGAAAGCACAAAGAAAGCGTCGATATGTTTGCTAATCCATTTTCTGTTGATGTGGAACTGCACCATGTGATTTACAAATGGAACTCATTGATATGCAGTGCAACACATCTTTAAAGACTAAATTAAGAGAAACCGAGGATGTCACAGAGTTCTTCAGACAGCTACCACCATCTTTCCCAAATCTTTACAAAACCTTCAGAAAAATCATGTCCTTGTTGGGCAGTACTTACATTTGTGAGAAACTTTTTTTCACAATGAATATAAACAAGTCAAAATACGGAACACAATTTCTGATGTCCACTTTGCTGCAACCCTGAAGGCTTCACCTGCTCAGTCACTGAGGCCAAACATCAACAAACTGACAGAACTGAAGTGTTGCCAGGTATCTGGCAAACACTAAAAACTCTCTGGCAGGCAAATAATTGTTGTAATAAAGTTGTATGACAGTTTTATTATTTCTAAGAAATTTGAAATAAATACAATATAAATGTTTTCTTTTCTGAACACCATCTTTGGTGACATTATTGGCCCACTGGGAGGATTTGCAGACTGACACTGGCCCTAAGGTAAATTGAGTTTGAGACTCCTGGTCTAGACCATCCCTGTCAGATGTTTGTCCAACCTGCTCTTAAAAATCCCCAGTGATGGAGATTCCACAACCTCCCTCGGCAATTTATTCCAGTGCTTAACCACTCTGACAGTTAGGAAGTTTTTCCTAATGTCCAACCTAAACTGCCTTTGCTGCAATTTAAGCCCATTGCTTCTTGCCCTATCCTCAGAGGTTAAGAAGAACAATTTTTCTCTCCCCTCCTTGTAACAACCTTTTATGTACTTGAAAACTGTTATCATGTCTCCTCTCAGTCTTCTCTCTCCAGACTGAACAAACCCAATTTTTTCGATCTTCCCTCAAAGGTCATATTTTCTAGACCTTTAATCATTTTTCTTGCTCTTCTCTGGACTTTCTCCAATTTCTCCACATTTTTCCTGAAATGTGGCACCCAGAACTGGACACAATACTCCAGCCGAGGCCTAATCAGCGCAGAATAGAGTGGAAGAATTACTTCTTGGGTCTTGCTTACAACATTCCTGCTAATACATCCAGAATGATGTTTCCCTTTTTTGCAACAGCGTTACACTGTGACTCATGTTTAGCTTGTGATCCACTATGACCCCCAGATCCCTTTCCGCTGTATTCCTTCATAGGCAGTCATTTCTCATTTTGTATGTGTGCAACTGATTGTTCCTTCCTAAATGGAGTACACTTTGCACTTGTCCTTAGTGAATTTCATCCTATTTACGTCAGACCATTTCTCCAGTTTGTCCAGCTCATTTTGAATTTTAATCCTATCCTCCAAAGCACATGCAATCCCTCGAAGCTTGGTATCGTCTGCAAACTTTATAAGAGTACACTCTATGCCATTATCTAAATCATTGATGAAGATATTGAACAGAACCAGACCCAGAACCAATCCTGGGGGCAGGGCCGCCTCCAGGCACCAGCATTCTAAGCAGGTGCTTGGGGCGGCAATCTGAAAGGGGCAGCAGTCGGTGTGTTTTTGTCTCCCCAAGCAGCGCACCGAATTGCCGCCGTGGACGGCGGGGGCAGTCCGTGTGCCATTAGGGCGGCACGTGCGTTTCCACGGCGGCAACAATTCAGCGGCAGCTTCTATGTTCAGCCGCCCGCGACAGCAATTCAGCAGCTTCTGTCTTGCCACTGAATTGCCACCGCCACAGAAACACATGTGCCGCCTGAACGGCATACAGATTGCCCCCGCCGTCCGCGACGGCAATACGGCACGCTGCTTGGGGCAGCAAAAACAGTAGAGCCCTGCATGGGGGACCCCACTTGTTATGCTCTTCCAGCATGACAAGCCCTTCCAGCCAACAAGAATGCACAGCTGAGTAGGGTCCATGCTTCTTGGGCTATGGCATAAGCGTGACTAACCCAGGCTTTAAAAAAAAAAAAGGTGCGAAGAAACATGGGTCATTTGCCGTTGAGATCAGGGAGAGAGGGAGGAAGGGAGGAAATTGCATTAAGGGAGGCCAAAGCCATTACCACCCGCGACAATGTTTTGGTCCCATGAGGCATTGCAAGCCCTTTCCAAAATCCCCTGTGGCTAGTTGCACTGTGGAATAGCTACCCATGGTGCACTGCTCTGTGCATCGATGCAAGCACTGCTAGTGAGGATGCACTCCGCTGAGACAATAAGCATGGTGTGGACATGCATGATCGATTTAATTAATTTGGAGGCTCAATGTTGACTTACATAAAGTCGACTTAACTTTGTAATTTAGACATGCCCATAGTCATACACACAAGCAGTGGAACACTGCTGCTCTTCTACTGTGCTTAGGGCCTTCTGTAGAAGTGGAGAGCAGGGCAGGATTTACCCAGCAAGCTTTTGCCTGAGGGGTGAGAGTTCTGATGTTTTTGCTGCAAGCGCTTCATTTTGTTCAGTGACACAGTGAACTCAGTGACACTGTCCACTCAACATTTTCATCCATGTAGTGTTCAATAGCTGTGTACGTGCACCAAGAGGTTTCAACTGAAAAACAAGTGCAATTAACATTCCCGTGCTGGATTGGCACAGTGGTGTGTGGCAGAAGTTCTGGGTTCTCCTCCCACAGCAATCCCACCTAACAAAACAACGGAAAGTGCGTCACATGTAGCAATTCTTCTGAGAGAAGGGATGGGCTGCCTTGGTGATACAACCAGCCATTACTCGCGGTGGAAGAGAAGGGACTGCACCCCGGATACTCTGCCCTGAGATCAAATGTGTCTGGAAGAGGAGAAGTCCTGGCTCAGGCACATTTCCCACCAACACTAAGTGCACGTGATAGGATAGGTTTCTCCATGTAAGTGCAGGGGGGTTGGGGGGGGAGGTGTGAAATAAACTCCCTCCTGTTCTCATACCCATGGTGGAAGAGTGGAAGTATTGTGACCCCCCAAGCTAGGTGCTGACCCTTATTCAAGGCAGATTGTATATTGAGACTGGATCTCTAGAGAGCATCTCTCTCATTTTCCACCCTCACCAGGGAGCATAGTACAGCAAAAGGCATCTAGGTTCGGGCAGATGCTGAGAATGTGAACTGAGGAATGCAACCATAAAAGGGCATGGATTAGCTTCAAAGACAGTGTATCCTGTGCAAAATGAATAGGTGTCTGCAGGGTGTGGATTTGTCACAGCCGTAAGTAGGTCACAAATGACAGGAGGCTGTCGAGGCTCATGGATATGGAGAGCTGGGAGGAACACTGAGCACATAGGGGCGCATAGGGCCCCACTACCCAGGACCAGCTGTGCTCAGAGGTGCTAGGATCCTTTCGATGATCTGCCAAGGAATAGTAAGATAGTTGTAATGCTTTTCATAAAGTTCAGCCTGACTGAGAAATCTGGCATTAACAGCACTGTGTTAAACAGCTCTGCCAGTGTTTCAAGCAAATTTTCAAACTACTTCACGAGAAGTGCTTCTCAGACACACGTACCTTTATTTTTGACTCTGCCTGGGGAGTGGAATTTGAAATTGCCTGGAGACTTATGTTCTTCTACAGAATAGATGCAGAATGAGAAGATTTGTGAAAGTGTACAATAACTTGACTTTAGATGAAGTGCCCCCGTTCCCAATAGATACTAGACAACTTCCTGAGGAGAATTTATTTTAAAATAAACAAGTTGAAATATTTAAGAAGCAAAATTGGCATGTTAAGATCACATATTAATTGCCAATAGGGAAACTGCAGACATAGATCAAGGGCAACCGACATCCCTGAGGATGTCATAAAGCAAACTTTCCTGAAGTTCTGAAATGCAAGAAAGAAGGAAGCCCAAATATAGGTCCAGTCTGCGACCCTTAGCTCAGATTGGTGAGTTGTTGCAAAGCAGTTTCAGTGAAGCCAGCAGGGTTCTTTGTTGGAGTAACTGCTCAGCAGTGCAATCCAGGGGCTCACAATCTAGCCCTTACACTGAAGAAAGGTAAATTCCCTATAGCAAACATCTTCCCACAGACTATATCCGTGCTACGTCTTCTCCACAGCACATGGTTTACTTTCATCACAGTCCTGGTGCTTAGCCAAAGAGATTTTACTCTTTATTTTTGATATCCCCCCACCCCCAACATTTTGTTTAGCTCATCGTTTTCCCAAAAATGGTTTGGCCAGGAAACTCCAAATGTATTTTGTTTCATCTATCTTAATGAGGGGGAAGTGCCTTATAGGTTTGCTTGGTTACTTTGGGGCAGATAGAGGTAAATTAAGGAGTTATCATAAAAACAGTGCATGACGCCTCACACTAGAGATAGGCAGGAAAGAGATTATCTAAGAGCTTGTTATAGCAGGGTTACAAAGAGGAGCCAATGAAATACTGAGGAAAGGGAAGAGGAAGTTGTTGCCCAGCTGTGGAGTAAGAAAGCAAGTAGGGCCTGGGAAACTAAAATAATTATATCATGTTTAAGAGGTCTTATAACACACCCACCTTCCCCATCTGCTGAAGCAAACTGCACCTAGCTGTTGCTTGCTGGGGAGTTTTAGACCTGGTGGAGGAAGCCCAGGTTCTGACTCCCTGCACATTGGGTTGGGGGTAGAGAAATGCTCTGTACAGCGGTATGTGTGCCTGAGGTGGCAGGATGCAGTATTTTGTCCCCCGCTGCCTCCCGTCTCCCTTTTCGATCACCTGTAACGACAGCCTAGGCAACACTTGTACGCAACTGTTGCCACATGCACGCAGAGTAAAGATTAAAATTGTGTTAAAATGTTTGTGAATTTGCCTGGTAATGACTTCAGGGCAGGTCTGAAAAGGGAAGGAGGGATGTGATGGGGCAGAAGTCTGAGAATCAGGTAGATAATGAACTGGAACAGACGGAGACCTGGTGGAAAGAGGTGAGCTTCCTGCGTCCTGGGTACAACAATGATGGGTGCTACAGAAAACCACAAAACAGATTATAAAAACCTATTTGAGTGATCCACTTTCAATAATGTCCCACCCAATCAATTATCTTGACCTTTTGGGGGGTAAAGTGGAAGCTGGGTAGTTGGGGCAGCCTGGTAGGGCACAATCGAGTGATGAAGTGGGGAGAAGGTTGGTTCCCATAACTGTTCCTTTCCAAGTATTAGAACACGTTGAGGTTATTTAAAAAAGTGTCAAACTAAGAAAGTAACATCATTTGGGGTTGTTACAGGGATGCCACAAAGAGCTTGGCTTCTTAAACCAGCTGTGAGGGAAGTCTAACATTTAAGGTTCCTAACATTTCCCAGATAATAGCAGGACTCTGATCAGCAAGATTTGAGGACTCCACTGTGAAATCAAAGTTATAGCTCTTAAGGTATATCTACACTGCACACCACTGGCAGCGGCAGGTAGGGTATGTGTAGCTGCATCCACACTGAAGCAATGAAAGTCTCGGGGGTGGGGGAAGGAAGCGAGGAAAGGTTCCAGCACTCAGTGTAGACATGGGAGGAATTGCTCAGGCATGTAAAGAGCCATCATCTAAGGATTCAAATGTGTCTTTACTCTGCTGGCATAAGCAATGCCACACCATCTACACTGCTGCTTATACCTGTGCTGGGGAGCATGCAGGGTATGTACTCTCCATGCCTCCAGAAGGAGTGTGCAGTGCAGACATACCCTTAGAGCACTTACAGCTTAGCAACAATTCTGAACACCACATCTGTGGAAAAGTTAATACGTTAACGATACCCGCAGTTTTTTCCCTTGCTTAGCAAGAGGATTTAACATTGTACTTGTGCCTATTGGAACATGGCGCCTTTCACTTTTAGCACATCACTTTTGAAGCCAAGCTGAAACCAATGTATTAAAGAGAAGGGAAAGAAGAAAATTAAAGGACATAAATCAAGATGGGACTAGAGTTAGTGAATTTTTAACAAATCATTATTTTTATCAAAAATGCCAATTTCTTGAAACTCAAACTTTTCACACAACAGAGTTGGGTTGATGGATTTCTGAACTCAAAAAAAAAAAAAGAATTGAAAAAAATTAAGAAGTTGTCAAAATATTTAATTTCAACACTTCTAAAACAAAAAGATTACAGTTTCTCCATTCAAAAATGACATTTTGGGTCAAAATTTAAGCTAATTAGATTGTTAAAAGGTTAAAAAAAGTTGAAAACAAAATTAAATATTTCAATTGACCACAAACAAAAACATTTCAGCTTGCAAAAGTTTTTCTTCACATTATAAGAGAAGTATAAACAAGTCAAGACTGCAGGAAAAGCAGTAGTAGCAAAAGAATTACATAAAGCAATAAAGAAATTGCAAAGGTTGAACAAGCAAAAGTTGAACAAGCAAAAGTTTCAGAAAGAAGAATGTCAAACAACTAGAGAAGGCATCAAGAAATCAGGATATGAAAATATACAAAAAGGCTAAGTTGTAGGGAAACACAATTGGGACGATTCAAGTGGTAAAAAAAAGCTACTGGTGAACTGATAACAAAATGCCCAAGATACGTTGGAAGTATGGAAGGAGCATTTTGACACAGCGCTGAACTGTGCAGTTCATCCACGTGTAAGCATTTTAGACAAGCTAGATGAACTGGGAGGCTTGCAAAGTAGCATGGATATCAGCACTGAACCACCGGTAGAAGAAGAAATAGAAAGAGCACTGAAGCCATTAAAGAATGTGAAAGCAGTAGGAATACACCCTTGTGATGCTTACTTGACACCAGTCTTGCTTACTTGTGTGTTAGAATTATCAAAATAGATATTAGATGTTAAGTTGATAAGAATGTGTTTAGCCTTTATAAAATGCTGGTAGGATGCTGCATGTATTGATCTCACTTATAACCTCTATAGTCCATGGTATAAAGTTACATTGAGTGTTTGCATTCTAATCCTCTGTAATTGTATAACTCACCAAACAGGAAAAGATGCATTGATTAAGATAAAGTGCTTGTCCATGGCCCATTGAAAGCAAATGAAATATTGTGTAGCATCAAAGGACAGAGATTTTGTTGATTGCATTCCTAACTCCCTCCAGAAAGGAGGGACCTGCACATGAACTCATCCTATCAGTTTGGACTCTGGAGTGAAGGGGCTAAAAATCCCTGACAAGGAGAAACTGAATCTCTTTCATGTTGTCTGGTCTCTGAGGGGCAAAAGATTCCTACATAAGCAAAGACATCTCCATGCTACTTGGCATGGGTTAGCCCTGAAAGACACTGAACGGACAGACTACTACAACTCTTGTTACCTTTTGAATCACAAACTAAAATTCACTTGTGTATGCATGCTTGCTTAATTTAACCTGTAAACAACTCACTTCTTTTTCCTAGTTAATAAACCTTCAGTTAGTTTATTGCAGGATTGGCTACAGGTGCTGGCTTTGGGGTGAGAGCTAAGGTATACACTGATCTGGGGTAAATGACTGGTCTCTTGGGACTGGGAGCAACCTGAATATTTTGTGATTTTTGGTGTAAGTGACCATTTAAGTGCAGCTTGCCTAGATAGCAAGATAGACTGGAGAGCTCAAGGAGTCTGACTATTACAGTGATCTAGGAATCCACATTTGTTACTGTGGTGGTGAAATTTAGTTATAGAACCTACCACCACTTTGGGGTGTCTGCTCTGCTTTTGACAATCTGTCCTGAAGTTGCCACTCTCAGTTCTGAGCTGGAGTGACAGCGCGACAACCATATAATAGCCGAGCTGCTAAAAGCTGGCTGGAAAAGTGCTATCAAAGTATTAGAAAAAATATACAAGAAGGTATAGGAGCAGGAAGAGGTACAAGATGATTGGCTAAAGGCCATATTTGTACCAATCCTGAAGAAAGGAGATGTGCTGATCTGAATAATTATAGAGGTACAAGCTTATTGTCAGTACCAGGAAAAATCAGGATGAAAGTAAGGGTATATCTACACTACGGGATTAATCCGAATTTATATAATTCGAATTTTGGAAACAGATTGTATAAAGTCGAATGTATGCGGCCACACTGAGCACATTAATTCGGCAGTGTGCGTCCATGTACCGGGGCTAGCGTCGATTTCCGGAGTGTTGCACTGTGGGTAGCTATCCCATAGCTATCCCATAGTTCCTGCAGTTTCCCCCGCCCATTGGAATTCTGGGTTGAGATCCCAGTGCCTGATGGGGCAAAAACCATTGTCGCAGGTGGTTCTGGGTACAGCCTCACCCCTCCCTCCATGAAAGCAACGGCAGACAACCATTTCGCGCCTTTTTTCCTGGGTGAACACTGCAGACTCCATACCACGGCAAGCATGGAGCCCGCTCAGCTCAAGACAGCAGTCATGAACATTGTAAACACCTCGTGCGTTCTCGTGCAGTTTATGCTGAGCCAGGACCAGAAAAACGAGGCGAAGAGGTGGTGGCGACGGCAGCACAGCAACAAGCGTGATGAGGACATGGACATGGACATGGACACAGAATTCTCTCAAACCGCGGGCCCCGGTGCTTTGGAGATCATGTTGTTCATGGGGCAGATTCTATCCGTGGAATGCCGATTCTGGGCCCGGGAAACAAGCACAGATTGGTGGGACCGCATAGTGTTGCAGGTGTGGGACAATTCCCAATGGCTGCGAAACTTTCACATGCATAAGGGCACTTTCATGGAACTTTGTGACTTGCTGTCCCCTGCCCTGAAATGCCAGAATACCAAGATGAGAGCAGCCCTCACAGTTGAGAAGCGAGTGGCGATAGCCCTGTGGAAGCTTGCAATGCCAGAAAGCTACCGGTCAGTCGGGAATCAATTTGGAGTGGGCAAATCTATTGTGGGGGCTGCTGTGATGCAAGTAGCCAAAGCAATCACTGAGGTGCTGCTACAAAAGGTAGTGACTCTGGGAAATGTGCAGGTCATAGTGGATGGCTTTTCTGCAATGGGATTCCCTAACTGTGGTGGGGCGATAGATGGAACCCATATCCCTATCTTGGCACCGGAGCACCAGGGTACCCAGTACATAAACCGCAAGGGGTACTTTTCAATGGTGCTGCAAGCACTTGTGGATCACAAGGGATGTTTCACCAACATCAATGTGGGCTGTCCGGGAAGGGTTCATGATGCTCACGTCTTCAGGAACACTACTCTGTTTAAATGGCTGCAGCAAGGGACTTACTTCTCAGACCAGAAAATAACCATTGGGGATGTTGAAATGCCAATAGTTATTCTTGGGGACCCAGCCTACCCCTTAATGCCATGGCTCATGAAGCCATACACAGGCAGCCTGGACAGCAGTCAGGAGCTGTTTAACTACAGGCTAAGCAAGTGCAGAATGGTGGTAGAATGTGTATTTGACCGTTTAAAAGGTCGCTGGCGATCGTTACTGACTCGCTCAGACCTCAGCCAAACCAATATCCCCATTGTTATTTCTGCTTGCTGTGTGCTCCACAATCTCTGTGAAAGTAAGGGGGATACCTTTATGGTGGGGTGGGAGGCTGAGGCAAATCGCCTGGCTGCTGATTACGCGCAGCCAGACACCAGGGCGATTAGAAGATCACACCAGGAAGCGCTGTGCATCAGAGAAGCTTTGAAAACCAGTTGCATGACTGGCCAGGCTACAGTGTGAAATTTCTGTTTGTTTCTCCTTCATGAAAACCCGCCCCCTTTATTGACTCATTCTCTGTAAGGAACCCACCCTCCCCCTTCCCCCAGCTTGCTTTCAAAGGAAATAAAGTCACTATTGTTTAAAAATCATTTATTCTTTATTAATTGATTATAAAAAGAGGGAGAGAACCCTGGTGGGGTTTGGGAGGAGGATCGGCGGGAAGGAAAAGGCCACTAAAAAAAGGTTAAAAAAATGACAGCCTTTTGCTTGGGCTGTCCACTGGGGAGGAATGGGAGGGTGTACGGAGCCTCGCTCCCCGCATTCTTACACATCTGGGTGAAGAGGCTATGGAACATGGTGACAGGGGAGAGGGGTTATACAGGGGCTGTAGCGGCACTCTGTTATCCTGCTGCCGTTCCTGAAGCTCCACCAGACGCCGGAGCATGTCTGTTTGCTCACGCAGCAGCCTCAGCGTTGCATCCTGCCTCCTCTGATCTTCCTGCCGCCACCTCTCATCTCGAGCATCTCTCCTCTCCTCACATTGGTCCCTTCTGTCCTCACGTTGGTCCCTCATGTCCTCACATTCACTGGCTTCTTTCCTATACTCTGAAACCGTGTCCTTCCACTCATTCAGATGAGCTCTTTCACTGCGGGTGGATTCCATGATTTCTGCGAACGTCTTGTCTCGCATCTTCTTTTTCCAACGCCTTATCTGAGATAAGCCTCCCTCCTCCGTCCCGAAGGCTGAAAAATTTGCAGCTGCTGGGGGAAAGGAAAAAAGGAGAGAATTTTTTTAAAAGATACATTTTGCAGAACAATGTTTATACTCTTTCACAGTGACCAACACTATTCACATTACATAGCACATGTGATTTCTGTGCAAGGTCGCATTTTGCCGCTTAATATTGAGCGCCTGTGGCTTTGCTGCTAGAGATCACAGACGCAGGTCCGGGCAACAGAATTCGGCTTGCATGCGGCCATTGTAAGCCATTGTCTTTTGGCTTCTGCGCCCTCCTTTCCCACATACCAAGCAAAGCCCGTTGAGTGCTGCGGTTTTCCTGTTAACCTTCAGCAGCAGAAAACAAACTAACCCCCCTCCATCCAATTCTCTGGATGATCGCTTTATCCCTCCCCCCACCGTGTGGCTGGTATCAGGGAAGATCCCTGCTAGCCAAACGCGAAAAGCTCTGGGCCAATTCCCCCCCCAACCAGCCCCCCACCCCTCCACGCTTGGCTAACTGCAGGGAAGGATTTCTTTTCAGCCACAGGCAAACAGCCCAGTAGGAACAGCCACCTCTGTCCCCTTAATTAAATTCCCGTATTTCAACCAGGTTACCATGAGTGATATCACTCTCCTGAGGATTACACAGCGAGATAAAGAACGGATGTTGCTTGAATGCCAGCAAACACCGGGACCATACGCTGCCAGGCTTTGTCATGCAATGATATCAGATTACTTGCCGCAAGCATGGCATGGTCAAGTGTCCTACCATGGAGGACGGAATAAGGCTGCACTGCCCAGAAACCTTGTGGCAAGGCTTTTGGAGTACCTCCAGGAGAGCTTCATTGAGATGTCCCTGGAGGATTTCCGCTCCATCCCCAGACATGTTAACAGACTTTTCCAGTAGCTGTACTGGCCGCGAATGCATCCCAAGTCCTCAGGGCAAAGTAATCATTAAAAATGCTTTTAAAACAAGTTTTATATTTTAAAAAGGTAAACTCACCTGAGGTCCCTTCCATGGGGTCATGGTTTTGGATACTGGCTTGGGAGGGTTGGAAGGGTACTTCAGTCAGGCTGAGAAAAAGATCCTGGCTGTTGGGGAGAACGGAGAGCTGGGTGCTCTCCGCAAGCTCGTCGTCCTCCTCCTCCTCTTCCCCGTCTGCAGAATCCTCAGGTGTAGCTGATGAGATTATCCCCGCCTCAGAATCCACGGTCAGAGGTGGGGTAATGGTGGCGGCCCCCCCTAGAACTGCATGCAGCTCGGCGTAGAAGCGACATGTCCGTGGCTCTGACCCGGAGCGACCGTTTGCCTCCTTTGTTTTTTGATAGGCTTGTCTGAGCTCCTAGACTTTCACGTGGCACTGATCTGAGTCCCTATTGTGGCCTCTCTCCATCATGCCCTTGGAGATTTTTTCAAAAGTTTTGGCATTTCATCTTTTCAAATGAAGCTCTGCTAGCACTGAATCCTCTCCCCATATAGCGATCAGATGCAGTACCTCCCGTACGGTCCATGCTGGTGCTCTTTTTCAATTATCAGCTTGCATGGTTACCTGTGCTGATGAGCTCTCTGTGGTCACCTGTGCTCTCCACGCTGGGCAAACAGGAAATAAAATTCAAATGTTCGCGGGGCTTTTCCTGTCTACCTGGCCAGTGCATCCGAGTTCAGATTGCTGTCCAGAGCAGTCACAATGGTGCACTGTGGGATAGCTCCCGGAGGCCAATACCATTGAATTGCGGCCACACTAATCCTAATTCGAAATGACAATATCGATTTTGGCGCTACTCCGCTTGTCAGGGTGGAGTACAGAAATAGATTTTAAGAGCCCTTTATTTTGAATTAAATGGCTTCGTTGTGTGGACGGGTGCGGGGTTAATTCGATTTAACGCTGCTAAATACGAATTAAAGTCATAGTGTAGACCAGGCCTAACTGTCAACAGATTAAGGCCAGTTTTAGAGGAGGCAGTAGAAGAACAGTACAGACCAGACCAGGCCAAAGTTGCATTGATTAGGTTTTCACACTCTGACTGTCATGGGGAAAAAGTGAGAACGGGGATTTAAAGATTAAAGCTATTTACAAAGCTTTCTGCAATGCTATAAAAGAATTGGTGGGAAATTAATCAACTTGTTGAAGTCAATGTTTGGTGCAAGACAAGAGGGCATGGCCTCACTTTCTCTTTCATCGTGTTCTTAAACTGGACATTAAGAATGTTAGATGAGTTGGAGGATATAACATTGAATCATCTAGAGTTAAACTCCTAGCTTATGTAGATGACATTGTATAACTGGCAGACATGTTTGAATTCATGATGATTCTCTTTGCGACCTTTGAAAATTGGTGTAGTCAACTTGGACTTACAATAAATGCCAAAATAACAAAGTGGTTGCATCTTGGAAAGGGAACAATAGATAAAGTGTTGAAATGCAGAGGCAGGGAACAAGCAGAATTTTAAATGTACCTAGGAAGCTTGATAAGTGTCGATGAGGATGAGGTTAAAAGGAGATGTGCTTTAGCAACACGTGCTGCACAGAAATGACAAATGTATAGATTGATAAAGACATTACATCTGGTACCAAAGTGAGAGTTTATCAAACCCGTGTACTAACAGTATTACTTTATGGTCTGAAAGCAGCTGCATTAAATGAAACAAACATCAGAAGACTGGAGGCTGTAGAGATGAGAGTTCTTTGAAAGATGTCAGGGTACAGTGAAATGTTTTTATGGCAAATGAAGAATTTAGAAGGAGAGTAGGATGTGAAATCTAGGTATGGGATTGGCTACAATCAAATCTATTATGATGGCGGGGAAACTGCAGAAGACAAATGAATGTTAGGATGCGAAAGAAAATAATGCAAACACAACCAAGGTCAATCCAATCTAGAGGCCGACCACCGACTAGATGGTGGGACATTGTACACAGGGATAGGACTAGGCTGGGCTTAATGGAGGAAAAAGCCATGGACAGGACTGAATGGTGATGCTGTACTGCTCCCTGTGTCTGTTCCAGGATGAAAGAGAATAATTTAAAAATTTCAAAACTGATTCAACACAGAAACAAATTTTTAACTCTTAAAATAATTGGTGGATGAAAACCATTTCCCACCCAGCTGTAGCTGGGACTAACATGTCAGCATTACTTGCAGTGCTTTAACTCCCAAGAATTAGATCCAGAAATTATACAAATAGAAAAGGATTTCTTTAGGTTTGGGGGAGGGGGAAGTTGCTTGAAGAGAAGTGCAGGAGACAAGGAAAATGTACAACAGGGTTCTATACTTGATGGATGCAAAGTAGTGATAAAATTCCTTCCACACAACATTTCTGTTATACAAAACGTAAACTTCCTGAAATTTGCAGAACCCAATGCTACACATTTTTAACCAAACCTCTGGAAACAAAAATAGAGTTGTGTTCACATCAAGCAGTGAAAAATGATTACTTGATCCAGCTCTGCCAGCACAATTCAGCTGCTATGCCATTGTTTTCTGTACTGCATCTGTAAATCTCTAAGGGTTCTGAAGTCTGCAGAGACAAACACTCATTTTATGTTCATTTCAGTGCAAACTGTTTCAAAGAGAGGCTGTGTGCGCTCATGGAAGTTGTGTGTGTGTGCACCCTGTTGTTCTTACTTTAAAATAAAAGTCATTCTGACTGACCATACCCATTTACTCTCTGTGTATGGCAAATATAGAATACCTCTTCTACAGTGTATTAAAGAGCTCTCACATAAAGGGAAGTACCAGGGAGAAAGATGCTCCTTCCTCTACATCAGGGGTCGGCAACCTTTCAGAAGTGCTGTGCCGAGTCTTCATATATTCACTCTAATTTAAGGTTTTGCGTGCCAGTAATACACTTTAATGTTTTTAGAAGGTCTCTTTCTATAAGTCTATAATATATAACTAAACTATTGTTGTATGTAAAGTAAATAAGGTTTTTAAAATGTTTAAGAAGCTTCATTTAAAATTAAATTAAAATGCAGAGCCCCCCGGACCGGTGGCCAGGACCCGGGCAGTGAATGCCATAGGTTGCCTACCCCTGCTCGACATTTATCACATCCCACTTAGTCCCTGCAATGCAATTTGTATACCTGAGCTTTTCTATTGGGAGTTTGTCCTAAGAAAGAATGGGCTTGGTGTTTTGGAGAAGCTAAAGAAAAAATGGGACTGACCAGGATTTGATATGGTTAAATACAGAATATACAAGTGCTGGAAACATGTCAGTGCAATTCCTTTAGCAGATAAGCTAGTTATATAGTATGCAGCAGATTGCTGCTGGCCAGCCAGACTGTTTATATTGGCTAAGCCTCTAATATTCTTCCAAAAAAGACAGGCCATCCTTTGAGAATAAATGAGTGACCTGGTTTCTTTCATTTCCAAGGAGTTAAACAAATAACTGCACTATCAAAAGCCACAACAAACAATGTATGCCATACGTTTAAGGAGAGTCTTCTGATGGTAACAAGTTAATCTTCAAAAAGAATCCTCATTATTCAGTAAAATCTTACACTCAGAGTTATCCTGTAGGAAGTGCAAAAGTCATTTAACTGCTGCATTTTGGGGGCTTTTTATCCCAGGCTATAACAGTTATTCTGTGAAGTGAGCACCTGAGCCTTTTTTTTTTTTTTTTTTTTTTTTTTTGAAGTTGCTTTCTGCATAAGATGTTGCTCTGTCTGGGCACAAGCTCTAACCAGTGTGCCCACCACCCCCACTGCAGTCAGGCATGGCAGCTCCCAAGCCAGCATTCCAAAAGGAACTCTCTCCACTCCTTGCCATTATTCCCACAAGTGCTTCCAGGAACAGACACAAATATCTAAGATCTTGTAAGAGAGTTTCTTCTTCAGAAGTTTCCGACCTACATATGCAGACAAGAGGTGGATCTTTCTGAATAAGCATCTGTTTTAGATGCTTATCCAAACTAACCCCAAACTCCGAAATGTTTGCAGTTCTTCAATCAGTGATTTCAATGGCAAAATGAGGACATAGGACAAGATGATTTTTGCTTCCATGAAGTTCCTCTGGACAGAGTTGTCAGTTTTAGCATCCTAAGTCCTTTTGCCCTACCTCTAAAATACAGCAGGTTTCTGCAGTCACTGAGAGTATGTCTACACTGCAATTAAACACCTGGGCGGGCCTGTGTCAGGTGACTCGAGTTCATGGAGCTCAGATTACAGGGCTAACTGCAGTGTAGACATTCAGGCTTGGGCTGGAGCGTGGGCTCTGGGACTCTCCTCCATTGTAGTATCCCAGATCCCAGGCTCCAGCCCAAGCCCAAATGCCTACACAGCCCTGTAGCTGGAGCCCTGCGAACCCAGGTCAGCCGCAGATGTTTAATTGCGGTGTACTAAGTCTACTACTCAGACTATGTCTACAACAGATACTGAGCCACACAAGCCTCCAGCTACTTTCACAGCAACTCCACTATGCTACCAGTCCCGGTCACCCAAGGAGCAGGAATCCAGAAGTCTTTCCCAGATCTGTCATCTCCATGGTGCTGAGCAGGAAGGTGACTCTTATACAGCAACATTTGATTTTTGTTCAGAGAATTTCAGAACGTTCAGTGCACAGCATCTAGCAAAATGGGCTTCTGCTGCATGACAAGGGCCCCTAGGTCCTATAGTAATGCAAATAATTAATAATTCATTTTGAAGGATGTATATTTAACAGCAGCAGCATCCAAGCTACAGTAAACAAAAGTAATGGATGTGAGGACAACACAAGACCAGAGTCCCAGCAAAATCTTTTATTTACTCTGCCGAAGGACAGTGCCAATCTCACCAAGTTAGTTAGTTACCTCGGGCTACTGGAAAGTTTGTAAGGGCAACTACCATAAACACGATTCTTTTTTTGCCATTTTCCTGCCAGGCTTACATGCAAGTGCAAATGATGAAAACAATTTTACTCATATTTTTAGGCCACTTCATTTTGTCATATTTGTCATTTCTCATTCAAGTTTGAGATGATAGAGCCACTTGCCGTGTACAAGAGTACAATATAGCAATCATAATGCAGTTTTCAGGAATAGCACGGAGCTATTAAAAATGAGTCAGCTCACAATTTCCAAAGAAGCAGCAGTAATGAAAATGTACATCACATGCTCAAATTTCTAATTTGCATAATGCTATCACAGTCTTCATTTCTAGCAGCATACTGGGTTTTGCCAGAGTATGCGAAAATACTGAGGATGTTGCAAACCGTAAATTAGTTTATACCACTATTGCCAGAACACAGGAATGAGATTGATGCCAATGTATAAGAGATTGCAGCATTTTTCTAGTGCATAGAACGTAAGTAGGGAGTGACGACACTCATTGATCGTTCAACCATCCTTCCCAATATATCCATTCTGGGAGGCAAATCCATTGTAAGGAGAGTGGAGGGAAACCCTGTGTGTGCCACAGACCCGTGCTCTGTAGTGAAGTCCTGCACCTCAGCACACAGGGAATTAGGAGGAGATGCCACTGTCCCTACTTTCACAGCTGTGTTGTAAAGACAGACACATTCAAAAAGACTGTGCAGTGCTCAGGCGTTACAGTAATAGGGGAGTAGCGAAGCGAAGACTCACCGGCGTGGTGCCTCCTGCTGGTTGTCCTGGGAATTAGCTCTTTTCCAGCTCCGGAGCGCCCTCTGCCAGCTGATGTCTCACCTGCCTCAGGCCCCGTGTCCCTCCTGGACCCTGGTGCCATTTTCCTCAGGGTTCTGCCCCAGCAGTACCCCCACACTCTGGGTCTCCCCTGCCAGGGGAACCCCCAACCCTCTAACCCCACCTTGCCTCAGTGGCTACTGACAGTCATCTAGCCCCCCGCTCACTGGGGCAGACTGCAGTCTGTAAAAGCCACTCATCACTGGCAAGGGAGTCCAACCAGCTGCCTTTGCCTAAGTCCGGGCTGCACCTCTGCAACCCCTGTACCAGCTTTGGCCGTTAGCAAGACCTGCAGACTGAGGATTTGCCAGGCTGGAGCTCCCTAGCTCCTCTTGCCTTTCCCCAGCCCTGCTCTACTCCCAGTACCCTAAGCTCCCAGGCAGCCAGGTCCTTCTCTCTCCACAGCTAGAGAGAGACTCCTCAGCTCCTAGCCCCCAGCCCTCTTATCAGGGCCAGCTGGACCCTGATTGGGCGTGGCCCCAGCTGTGGCTGCTTCCCCAATCAGCCTTGCTTGACTGCTTTTCCCCTGTTCTCCAGGAGTGGGGAAGGTGCCCCACTACAGGGGGTCATAAAATTACCTAAGATAAAGAGATGGTGGATTGTCACAATGGTCCTTTTGCACTTAACTCAACTGCTACTCTTTGCAATGGACCGAGCAGCACCGAGTACCAGTGTGACAGTCCTGGATGAGCTCCCCCTGCAGGACATCCACCAGGCTGCTGTACTGGACACAAGCCTTGTGTCCCAGGCATGTGCTCATGGCCTGCAAGGGTTGGGCAGAGTTTAGGCACTGTCTCTCTGGCTGTGGACCACCAGGCACGCTCTCTAGCTGCAGACTCTGTGTCTGAAACTCCGCTTGGCAGTGGGGACCTGCAATCCAATTGCCTAGGTCCTGAAACTAGTGCCAGCTCTCCCAAGCCTCCCCAGTAGCTACTGCATATTTTCAGAGTTCCACTGACGCTGTGGACTCTCTAGCTTACTGCTTTCCTCTTGGGGAACACAGACAGTGTCAGTAAACAATTCACAAAAGAGAATTTCTAAATTCACACACACTTTATACAGAGAGAGCACAAGAGATGTACAAATCTATAAAAACAGCAAAAACCTGCACGCAAATCCTTACCTCACCATCCTCTGGAGCCAAAAGAAGATGAAACTATATACAAAAGTACAGATTTATCAAACCTGGGTACCACCGATTCTTTCATATGGATCTGAAACATGGACATTGCTTAAACAAACATCAGGAGGCTTGAGGCACTTCGTATGCACTGCCAGAGGTGACTACTGGGGATGCGATGGCTTGACTTTATCAGTCATAAGGAGGTGTCATTGAGAACAGGCCTCAAGAGGAATGATGTCATCATTGGCCACCACTGTCTGGCTCTTTTTGGTCACATTGCCCGCCTTGGAAACAAAGTCCCTGAACATTGTGCTCTGAAGATCAGATTTGAGGTCAGAAGGGCTCACTGACCCATCATGGCCTGGCAGCTGTTACATGGTCACTCGTGATTAACCTGACTGCACCAGATCAGTAATAATCCTGTGGCGCTCGTAGACACCTGGAATACAGCCATACATTCAGTGCCTCTGACCTTTGCTGTCTCAGTGTATTGTTGTTGTTTCCTTAACATTCCAAGAGGCCCTTGGGATTTGGTTAGTGTCTGTTCAGGGAGCCCAGGATTCTCCTCTCCTGCTTAGCCTTGTCTTCTGGTTCTGGTCTGCTTCCCTCTCTGCCTCTCTCTAAAATGGCCGATGAAAGAGCATTTTACCAAGTTCTAGTCCTTTTTGTCAGGTGACCCCTAGCCCGACCCCAGTGACTTCAAGTCCCTCATCAAGTGATCTACTGTTTGATTACAAGGCCACCTGGGAGAACAGGTTTCTCTGGGGTATAACTAACTCACTGTGGAAGAGAGCTTCCATTTGAACAGAAGATCCTGCAGGTTAACAGCCCTCGATTGTTATGCATTTTTCACCCTCTGGTAATGCCTCTTGGATTCCCAGTCCAGGATGGAGGTGAAGAGACAACAGTGAAGTCACATTGTTATTATCAAAAGGGTGTTCCCAAAACAAACAGGAGTGTGTAGTTTGATATAGGTTATGACTACACTTGGGGTGGCGTGTAGAGCACAGGCACTACACGTGTACCTACATGCGACAGTGAAAGGCTCTGGCACTGGGGAGGCAGTGGGACACTATGCTGCTAAAAATACCAGTGTAGACATGGAAGGCACTGCTTGGGCATGTAGAGAGCCCATGAAGGGGATATACCATGGGGGTTCAGCCAGCCATGTAGGGCCTTTGACTTACTCTACTTACCTAAGCCGCATCTCACTATCTACACTGCTATTTATACCTGTGTTAGCCGGGCGTGCAGCCTCTGTACTCTACACAACACCCAAATGTAGACATAGTCATGGATAGAGGCATACACTAATCCATCACAACCAGGAAACCCAATTCTTTTATTTTTTAAATCCATGTCTGATATTATCCCAAAATATTTCCATGTTAATTCTTCTAAAAAACCACCATAGGTAGTTTGAACTGTTTCCGAGAGGGTTTTTTTTTTTTTAAAGTCTCCTAGAAATTTATGACTTTTTAACACACAAAAAGATTTTCTAGAAATGTATTGTTCCTGAGACTTACTACAGTAAAGTTAGCCCAGTTTAAAATGGTTCAGCATTAAATATTTCTTCCCACAAACAAGCATCTCCATGATTATTTCTTTGCCAAATCTGTCCAGACAAGCAGAAAGTCCTCTTCTATAGAGAGACTACTGGACATACTGAAATATTAGTGTTGTAGGGGACTGAACCAACTCCCATTGCCGTCAGTGGAAAGATATCTATAGACTCCCATAGGAGTTAGATCAGGCCCTAGATGTGGGCTTCTACAGTAACTGCTCTCTGTCTCTAAAAGATGATAAATATTACATTTCCTCTTGAGAGAGACTTCACGTTCACCGCAAACTAACTCATGCTCTTTGAAAAAAGTGTGCACCTATTGAGCAATCTGCCAATGTAAGAAAACCTTACTCAGCCAAACCACCGCATAGGTGCTGGAACTACGCCCTGGATTGAAGTGGTTTCCATTATTTACAGGGTTTACAGTTTGGTTCAATGGCTCTCAGCACCCACCACTATACAAATTGTTCCAGCACCCCTGACCACAGGTAGAAAAAGCAGCTGCCATTTCTACAGTCAGTTAGAAAGAAACAGTTGGTGCTAGTGAGTCCTCACAATGAGTAAGTTCAGAATCTGAGATCGAGGAGATTGGGAAGCTTAGTGGAGGAATTATTTTTTCCCTCTCTGCAGTAGAAATGGCTCAAGTCCAACCTAAGGTTTAATTAGCTTGAAGAAGAGTTTTTGACAGAGTAAGATAAACAAAATACACCCCCTCTGTACATTCCATCACTTAGAATAGAAGAAAAAAAGATGTAGGTGGCTTCCGGCTCCTGGTGCTATAATATAGTGAACTCAGCATGCAAGTCTTAAATCTTATTTTGATGTGAAATTAGCCAACGTGGAAGGCGACTGGGAAGGGAGGAATGGTAGAAAAAAGATTTTCAGCGGTATTCTATAGTCTCTTTAAGACTATGCTTTACTTAATGTTACACACAAAAAACTATCTTAAAAGAAATTAAGGTTGTAAAGTCAAGCACTCAAAAGTTAGTAAATGCCAGAATTAAGGTTGTCAGTGCAGCCCTAATTTGGTCCCCTTCTGTGTATCCATTCTGAGACAGTCTTTAATAACATGATTACATTCTATCTTTTAAACAGGACCCTGCCTCATTCAGTGCACAGAATGAACAGTGCTCACTTAACGAGAGCTATTCAATATTTCGTTTTCTTCTCATTGTTCCATGGATAGCCCTAGGCTATAGTTACTTCACACTATTCAAACCCTGCTCTGAAGACAGAATTATTAAATTGCCTCCAGGGCTTTTCTATGGTGCTCATCCCTATACTATCCAAGTGCTTCACAAACATTAATTAACCTTCAAAAAACTGGTATGAGACAAGGAGATACTATCCCCATAATACATATGGGCAGCTGAGGAGCAGAGAGATTAAGGTCCAAAGTAGCCACTAATTTCGGATGCCCAACTTGAGATGCCAAGGAACCTGATTTTTCAGAGTACTTAGCAATATAGAGCATTTTATATATTCAGGCACAGCTCCCATTGACTGATTGCTCATGTCAGCAAATAGCAAATATTACTCAAGGTTTATAGCTGTAGAGGCATGTGTGGGGGCTGAGAGAAGAGGGAGAGACTGTCTGCTACTTCTGCTCCACAATTAGTAGTACATATAATTAAAACTTCAGCAGCAGTCATGGCTCAGAAAGACAGGAGTCCAATTATCAATCCATTTTCAGCCCTGGAAAAGAATTAGCCTTTTTAACCACAGTAATTTTAAACATATTCTCAAGCTAAATACACTGCAACTCCATTTCTAGAAATTTATGATTAAGATAGATATGGTCCTCTAGTTAGACTTCCTTCCAATGAAGGAATTTTTTCCCATAGTATGTTTACTAATGTTTTGTCCAGGCTAGATTTAAAATTTTCCAAGTGGCAAGGAACAAATGCAGGTGGTGAAAGTAGGACAGACAGCATCCTAATCAGCAACATATTAAATACTGTAATTAAGGGAGAGCAAGAGCACCCTACAGATATGTTCCTTTATTCCAGGGTCTTCCAACCAACAACAAGAATCGTACTCCAAAGAGTCACACCCGTGAAATAACATTTAGATCATCTAGGTAGCTCCTCACATAACTTGTATTATCACAAACAAGACCTCAAAAATTGTTACCTCTTTGAACAGGACAATGCACTAGAGGCACTTTAATACAGCCAGGTGCAGGGCTTTAGATATTCCAACAACAGTCATATGGAAATCTGAAATATTGATACTCAACCACAGAGATGATACCCAGAACTGATATAGCTAAAACATTTTTTTTAAATGGAGATATCCTATCCCCTAGAACTAGAAGGGACCTTGAAAGGTCATCAAGTCCAGCCTCCTGCCTTCACTAGCAGGACCAAGTACTGATTTTGCCCCAGATCCCTAGGTAGCCCCCCCTCAAGGATTGAACTCTCAACGCTGGGTTTAGCAGGCCAATGCTCAAACCACTGAACTATCCCTCCCCACCATGGTATGGTAAGATTCTGTTTAGTTTTTCTGACAGTGTGAATGGAAAGTTAGTCTCATTAAAGCCAGAGGGACAGATCCTCAGCCAGTGTAAGTGTACATAGCTCCACTGAAGTCAGCAGGGCTCCATTGATTTACACCAGTTGAAGATCTGGCCCCAAGCATCTGGACCTATTTGAGTGCTGCCTGGTGTGACTGGCAAAGGGCTGCAGGGCTCTGCATAGATTGGATCAGATGGATACTCACAAGCTTCATCTCTAATGAAATATAAAATTGAAATTACACGAAGGTTAAAATACATACAGGAAACCCTGAAAATCACACACAGTAAGCCACAAAACTGTTCTTATGGAGCTGCTAATGCACCGTACTACCAATTCGTGACTTCTATATTTATAGAAAGCTGTCAGTTGGAAAAGAAGGGTGTAAATATTTGGAACGGAAATGTTGGGTTAAAAAAAAAATTCAGCAACCAACAAGCAAAAAGCTCCAACAAAATTCATACCATTCAATCCACAAGCTTGTTCCTGGTCTGTTGTGGTCTCCCGCCGTTGCCTTAAAGCATTTTGAAGGATGTTTGCCCTGTAGATTATGTGTGGGTATGGTATTCCCTCTTCCAGTGGATGCTTTTTGACAGGCTCAATGAAGTAGTCCCCCTGAGGCAGACGGAAATATCCAGTCTGAAAATAAGTACAGAAATGTTAATTTCAACGGCACCTGTCCAACACTCTGATTCAAATCTGAATGAGTCTGAATGTTCCCTCACATCAGCATCTTTGGGCTTTTCTGATAAGTTAGCCATGTTTCACTCAACAGCTTTATATGAAAACAATAGGGGGGGTTACTACTTTTTTTTTCTTTGTAACATAAGATACAAAAAGGGGAACTTTGAAGTCTTGCTAGGAACTCAGCACTTGAGGGTAATAAAAATGGAGGATGCTGCTTTGACAACTCGCTAGCATCATAGTCCTGCTGGGCCCAGCTTACAAGAGTTGCTCACATGAACTCCTTTCTAAGAAGCTGTGCACCTCTTCATCATGGCAAAGGTTTTCAGACTTTAACTTTTTGCTCTTCTGTCATCGTTGTTGATCAGTCAAAATGCTGCATTCATGACACAGTAGAAAAGTCTTTTGTTTTCCTAGGGCTATACAACAAAACTTGTATAGAGGCTGTTGCACAATGGGGGAGAATAATTCCCTCCACTGAAGGAATTACGGGATGAAATTCCATGGCCGGTATTATACCGAAGCTCAAGGCTAGATGGTCCTAGTGGTTCCTTCTAGTCTTACAATTTATGAAAGCCTTACTCTCCTCTGACCTCACAGCGAAACAGGGGTGGTTTTTCCATAGATTTTTAGGCCAGAAGGAACCATTGGGATCACATAGTCTGACCTCCTGCATAACACACGCTGTAGAATTTCTCCCAGTTTCTCCATCAACTGAGCTAGAGCATCTTTGATTAAAGACCGCCAATCTTGATTTCATGGGATTGCTTTAAAAATCCCAGCGCTGATGTTCTAAGGGCTCCCCTGGGAGATTAGGCTCTGTCCCGGAGAACTCAGTTCAGTTTTTCCTGCCGCCCACATGGCATTTTTAAACAAGAGTTACCAAACATTTAAACAGGACAGCACAGCCTCCCCACTTCAGCATTCACATTGGACCAATAGCAATTCTGCCTATAGACTTGCTTTAGATCCAACACCAGCTGCACATCACCAGGCTTGTAGTAGACTGAGGATCCTCCCCAGCTATCCACCCCACCCTTTTTGTTTCATTCTGGTCACTGAACTCTCCTCCTTTCCTAGCTTCATATGAGAAAGGCAGTAAAGATCACTTGGCAGACACACTCCAGCCTTGCATAGCTAAATTCACAAGAAAAGACAGACACACGTGAAAGGGCAGGGGATTGGGGCAGAGGAGGGGTGCAGACTGCAGGAGGGGGCTCAGGGAAAGGGGTTGGGGTGCAGGCAGGATGCAGCAGGGGGCTCAGGGCAGGGGGTTGAGGTGCACAGGGATGCAGGGTGCAGCAGGGAGCTCAGGGCAGGGAGCTGGGGTGCAAGAAGGGTGCGGGGCTTTAGTAGGTCTTCAGATGTACTGGGCCCAGGCCTTTGACTGCTTTGAAGATAAGGATCAAGACCTTGAGCTTGACCGGATATTCTGTTGGAAACCAGAGTGGCAGGTGGAGGACAGGTCTGATGTGCTTGTGATAGCCCATGTTGCTGTGGAGATGTTCTGGCCCTTTTATGGGGTTGCTGACTCATGATTTTATCATGAATCTTGCAATATCTGGTGTTTGTCTTAAAGCCCCAGCTCCTGGAATCCTTATACTAAGGGAGAATCTAATAAAAGATTTTATGTTGTAGAGAAAAACTTGAAAATATCAATACAAAAGGCTCAATACACAGCAGCCAAACAAGAACTCAAAATGTATTTTAAAATAATCTCATGCTTTATTAATGCCTGGGTTTGCCAATATTGCTTATGTTATTCTGGGTTGACAGACCTCAGAACAGTTGTCACTGAAAGGGAATCATGAGACTCACAGTAAAACTAAGGAGTACTGCAGCCATCTGAACTAAAACGACTTATAAATGCATGAATATTGAAGCAATCCAAGATCTCAGAGCTATTCCCGTGCACAGGGAGAATTGTTTACTTACTATATGGTAGTGACCTTACAGACATATTGGGAGGATTAATGTTTGTTCAGCACTCTGGGATTTATTAAGTGTTCAGTTATGAGGCATCTGTGTCAGGGGCCATTTTCCTCCCATTTTCTGTTGTCTTGCAGACTTATGCTCACCAGCCTTTGGACCATATTGATAGTTAGACATTAGCATGACTGCAATGAAATTAAATGGCTCGGATGAAACTGATCTACTGTTCTAATGCCAAGGAATTGAGTAGAATGTATTACATTCACAACGCAATGAATTTGATTTACACAAGGAGAAAGGTCATGTAGAGAGTCAACTTTCGTCTGCTGTAACAAAAATCAATTTGCTTCACAGCAAGTACTTATAGATCCTATATTCTACTAACTTATTGGATTTGTCTGAACCATCTTGACTGTTGTGTGTCTTATATTTTTCCGGGCGGGGGGGGGGGGGGCGGGGTGAGGAAAGTGTTTGTTAATGGTCGCTCTTTTCACTTGAACTTTGAACTCTAGGAGTTTTTGAAACAGTTGGAAATCTGGCCAAGACCAAAATCGCTATAATATGGAGTAAGAGTAAGTTATGTTAGTAGCTTTTACATGCATCTGCACTCTTTTCTCTACAAGCAAGTAGCCTTAGGAATTAATACTTTCTATACTCTACCATTTATGCCAATTGCAGATGGGAGCTATTAAATTAATTGACCTGATTCATACCCACAGACATTTTTTACAAAGATATGTGCCCCAGTAGGTAACTCACCCTTCCTGTTGTCTATCATACACATGGTGGTAAAATCCTCCCTTGTATTTTACTCAATCAGCTTGTTGAAACAGTGTCAGAGGAGCTTCTACTAGAAACCCAATGAGGACTTAGATCAGGTCAGAGCACCACAGACATGATTTTCATTGTGAAACAGCTTCAGAAAAAACGCATTGAGCAAAACATGGAACTCTATGCTGTTTTCATTGACCTAAAACAAACATCCAGCACCGTGAGCAGTAACAGTCTCTGGAAATTTTTTAGAAAAGTTTGGCTGCCCCACCAAATTGTTTAACATCACACGTCAAATCCAGGTTGTGTCAGCAGCAACAAGAGCTGGGTTCAGTATCTAGGAGTTCCTCTAACATTACAAAACAGAACCGTCTCGAGCCCCCACCCAGAAATCTGGGAACCCTAAAGACCATCCCTGGGTGCCTTTAAGAGGCAACACTTCCCCACTAATAAGCACTGAGTTTGCATATAACAAAAGAAAACGTTTACCAACAGGGAGATGGAACTCAGCATTAATTTCAGAAAACACTTCAACAATAAGTCAAAAATATGCAAGCAATAAGTAAACACCTGCACACAGTATCTTGGGCAGTGGCCCTTTGCCTCCGTTTCCCATCTTGCAGTGTGACTGTCTGACAGACGAATGTCCCTTTAACATGCCACCTCAGTGGGCTGTCAGAAGTCAGTGAAGGGGTTCACCTCCTACTCCTGGGGGGAGGGGGATGTCAAGCAATGCTGCTGCTCACTACTATCACTCTTCTCTCTGCCCCTGCTTGCCAACACCACCTTTCTCTGCTGCTGCGTGCCGCTCGCTGCTGTCTCGGCCTCTAGCTGCAAGGCCATGCTCTGAGGTTCCACCACTTAGCCCACTTCTTAGTGATTTCAGCTCCTAGTGATTTCACCGGGTATTGGGGAACCTCACTGCTGCTGCATCCTCGGCATTGTGTTTCACAGCAACACTGTCCCCCATACCAGGTCTAAGGTTCAGCCTCCTTGACCTGTTCATCTCTAGTGATCATTGGGCAGAAACAAGGACTCTAAACTGACTCAGATCATCTCAGTCAGTGAGCGAATCAAATGGTATAGGGGACTCTTTAAACAGAGCTCAGGTAGGAACACCTGTCCCCACCCCCTCTGACTTCCAGGAGGATTTGACATCACTGCTCCCTGCTAAAGTAAATTCTAACCCAAAACTGATCATTTTGGCAAAGCAGGTCTGTCTGCTGATCCCCTGGGCAAAGTAGGTGTGCCGGATCGGGGGGGCGCTCACCTCGGGTCTCAAATACAGTCTCCTCCTGAGGTCCTTTTCCCCAGTTCATGAATACCCTGGCTTACATGTGACTGGTAAAGTACTCTCACGTGATGGCCTCTCTAAACCATTGCCCATGTCTAATGAGATGAAACGAGGTTGTCAAGGTTCCTTCCCCATTTTGAACTCTAGGGTACAGATGTGGGGACCTGCATGAGAACCTCTAAGCTTAACTACCAGCTTAGATCTGGTTTTGCTGCCACCACCCAAATTATTTATGAGTTATTTGGGAAACTCTGTCTACCTCCCCCCCAGAATATCTCCCTCCCAAGTACTATAACCCTTTCCTGGGTAGCCTTGAGAGTCTTCTCCACCAATTTCCTGGTGAACACCGATCCAAACCCTTGGATCTTAAAACAAGGAAAAATCAATCAGGTTCTTAAAAAGAAGGCTTTTAATTAAAGAAAGAAAGGTAAAAATCATCTCTGTAAAATCAGGATGGAAATAACTTTAGAGCATAATCAGATTCAAAGAGCCCAGAGGAACCGCCTCTAGCCTTAGGTTCAAAGTTACAGCAAACAGAGATAAACACTCTAGCAAAAGGAACATTTAGAAGTTGAGAAAACAAAGATAAACCTAACACACCTTGCCTGGCTGTTACTTACAAATTTGAAATATGAGAGACTTGTTCGGGGATTTGGAGAGCATGAATTGATGTCTGGTCCCTCTTAGTCCCAAGAGTGAACAACCCCCAAAACAAAGAGCACAAACAAAAGCCTTCCCCCCACCAAGATTTGAAAGTATTTTGTCCCCTTATTGGTCCTTTGGGTCAGGTGTCAGCCAGGTTACCTGAGCTTCTTAACCCTTTACAGGTAAAAGGATTTTGGTGTCTCTGGCCAGCAGGGATTATATAGTATTGTACACAGGAGGGCTGTTACCCTTCCCTTTATAGTTATGACAGAGGCAGTGTGCTGGGATCAATCCTCTTTGCTCTCTTCTTCGCAGCTGTTCTGAATTACGCAACTGACAAGCTTTATAAGGGTAGTACATGAGGTACAGAACTGGTGGAAAACTCTTCTGTCTCCAAAGGCTCATGGCAAAGACAAAAAAGTCCTTGAGGAACTCATATGTGAAGCCCTTTTTGTGGATGACTGTGTTCTACTTAGTCACAATGAAAGCAACATACAGTTTATTCTTCACAGGTTATCTGAAACAACTAAACTGTTTGGAATCACTATCAGCCCGGAAAAAACTTAAGTCCTCTTCCAATCAGCCCCATTAACCACTACCACTGAGCTAAACGTTACCACTGATAGTATAAAATTAAAGACCATCGATCACTTTACATACCTTAGCAGAACCATTGCAAGTGACGGTTCCCTGGATCAAGAAATATCAAACAGAATACAAAAGGCAAGCCAGGCTTTTGGAAGACTTCAGCATAGGATACTCAACCTGCATATCATCAAACTGTCAACAAAACTCAACTGAAGAAGAGCTCGGTGTTGCTCGGAAGCTTGTCTCTCTCACCACCAGAACCTGGTACAATAAAAGATATTATCTCCCCACCTTGTCTCGCTAACAAAACTGATGATATACAGTAAAAACCCTGCACCAACCGGAAATCTCTATAAACTGGCATTTCTAAGCTTCACAGAAAGTCCAGTTCATAGTCCAGTTGGCATGGGGCCAGCAGGCTCCCTACCTGGCTCCATGTGACTCCCCGGAAATGGCGACATGTCCCTGCTGCTCCTAGGTGGAGGAACAGCCACAAGGGGTTTGGAGTGCGGGAGGGGGTGTGGGGCATGGGCTCTGGGAGGGAGTTAGGGTGCAGGACGGGGCTCAGTGCAGGGTGTGGGAGGGGGCTCGGGGTGCCAGATTTGGGGGGCGCTCACCTCGGGCAGCTCCCTGCAAGCAGTGACCTGTCCCGACTGCTCCTAAACGGAGGCGTAGCAAGTGGCTCTGTGCGCTGCCTCCACCCACAGGCACTGCCCCTGCAGCTCCCATTGGCCGTGGTGGCCAGCCAATGAGAGCTGTGGAGCCATCACTCGGGGTGGGGTAGAGGCAGTGCATGGAGCCTCCGTGGCCATTCCTCCACCTAGGAACAGCAGGGACAGGCTCCTGCTTGTGGAGAACCACCTGAGGTGAGCGCCCCCTCCCCCCCCCGAATCTGGCACCCCGCACCTCCTCCTGCGCCCCAACCCCTAGCCCCGCACCCCCTCCCGCACCCAAATTCCCTCTCTCTTAGTTAACTGGCATTTTTCACTTACCGGCACCCCCCATTCTCCCAACAAACTGGATAAAAAAGATTTTACTGTACAATGCCTCAGTGCTTGTATCCCTTTTATACTGGTATAAAGCATGGACAACTCACTGAAGACACATCAAGAAACTTGAAAAGTATCACATGCTGTCTTTGCTCTATTCTGAAGGTTGGTTGGCAAGACAAAGTTTCAAACATTAACATCGTTGAAAGAGCAAAAACAACCAGCATCAAGGCAATGATTAGCAATGATCAGTTTAGATGAATAGGTCATGTTACCAGAATGGGTGATAATAGACTCTCAAAGAAAGTCTTCTTCAGCAGATTGAAACATCTTTAAGCAGAATCTCAAGTCATACGGCAAAAATATTGATAACTTCAAAGACACAGCCTAGGACAGATCTGAATTGAGACCAACTATCACTAAGATTGTAAACACTTTGAGAAAGACAGAGGCAAAAACATGATTGAAAAAAGGGCCAAGCATCATGCCAATTCTTCAGTGACAGCCTACACCTTCCATCTGACATCTGTTCATGACCTTGCTCCTAAAACAGCCACAAGAGAACACACATGATGTGATTGTCAGATACGACAATAAACATATAATACATGTGCCGTTACCCTGAAATCAGCACATGGGTTGCTCTCAAGTCTATCTTAACAGCAGTTTGCATCTCTGCCACAACATGAGGGGAAAGCAAACAAGAGGAGCAGATAAAGGAAAAAGATGGGAACGGCAAAGAAGATTCTTATGATGTAACTCAGACTCTCTTGACTGGATTCCCACCCCTAGGAATCAGTCAAACAACTGACAAGTGGATCACCAGCATCTTCCACACAGTTCTGCACATCTGGCACAAAGATGTTCTCTTTTTTGCTCAACATCTTCAATAATGATCTGGATGTTGGGATGAATTGCACCCTCAGCAAGTTTACAGACAACACTAAGTTGGGGAGAGAGGTAGATACGCTGGAGGGTAGCAATAGAGTCCAGAGTGACCTAGACAAATTTGAGAATTGGGCCAAAAGAAATCTGATGAGGTTCAACAAGGACAAGTGCAGAGTCCTGCACTTAGGATGGAAGAATCCCATGCACTGCTACAGGCTGGGGACCAACTGGCTAAGCGGCAGTTCTGCAGAAAAGGACCTGGGGATTACAGTGGACGAGAAGCTGGATATGAGTCAACAGTGTGCCCTTGTTGCCAAGAAGGCTAACGGCATATTGCATTGCCAGCAGATTGAGGGAAGTGATTATTCCCCTCTATTCGGCATCGGTGAGGCCACATCTGGAGTATTGCGTCAGTTTTGGGCCCCCCACTAGAGAAAGGATGTGGACAAATTGGAGAGAGTCCATCGGAGGGCAATGAAAATGATTTAGGGGGCTGGGGCACATGACTTACGAGGAGAGGCTGAGGGAACTGAGTTTATTTAGTCTGCAGAAGAGAAGAGTTAGGAGCGATTTGATAGCAGCCTTCAACTACCTGAAGGGGGGTTCCAAAGAGGATGGAGCTAGGTTATTCTCAGTGGTGGCAGATGACTGAACAAGAAGCAATGGTCTCAAGTTGCAGTGGGGGGAGGTCTAGGTTGGATATTAGGAAAAACTATTTCACTAGAAGGGTGGTGAAGCATTGGAATGGGTTACCTAGGGATGTGGTGAAATCTCCATCCTTAGAGGTTTCTAAGGCCCAGCTTGACAAAACCCTGGCTGGGATGACTTAGTTGGGGTTGGTCCTGCTTTGAGAAGGGGGTTGGACTAGATGACCTCCTGAGGTCTCTTCCAACCCTAATCTTCCATGATTCTATGAATTTTTAGTAGCTATCTAGAGAATGATGAGCCAAAGTTCTTTTGGAGAAGATCTCTCTCTTCACCACCACACACACAGTAGTTTCATAGAGTCCATGTTCATCAATGCTAATCAGAATAATGACAAACTCTGTGCTTGAATAAAGAGCAACTAATTTACTATCAAGCACTTTTTCTTCTGAACCTCAACCCTGTCAGTGCCAAAGTAACCAACCTGCTCTCTAACTTGGTTGGAAGTGAATTAAGCTACATTGAGTTAACACCACTATAATTTTGAATGAAAGTGTACACACAGAGGTTTAATGCAGTTTAACTAATCCACTTTAAAGTCATACCTTTAGGTGAGTGTCCCCATGTTGACAAACCCTGTGAGATGAGGGATTAAGTGGGAACGTGTCATACTGCCTTCTACATGTTATCTATTGTTGCCTCCACAACAACTGTTGGTCTCTTTTTACCATCAGTTCAGTGGAGAAAGGAGACATGGTGGGAAGAGGCAGCAGCCCATTGGTGTTGCACATGAAGACATCTTATCTCAGGCTGGGAGCCATCACTAAAACTATATTGCTGTTCAGTGGGCAATTTAATGGGCATACCTCAGTGATGTTGGACCTAGTAGCAGAAGAGTTGAAAGCATCCCCTGTTATCCATTTGCAAACAGGGCCAGCTCCAGGCACCAGCCTAGCAAGCAGGTGCCTGGGGCGGCCAATGAAGAGGGTGGCGGCACGTCCGGCCCTTTCGGCAGCAATTCGGCGGTGGGGCCGTCACTCCCTCTGGGAGCACAGGACCTGCCGCCGAATTGCCGCTGTAGAATGAAGTGGTGGTAGAGCTGCCACCGCGATCGCGGCTTTTTTTTTTTTTTGCGCTGCTTGGGGCGGCAAAAATGCTAGAGCCGGCCCTGTTTGCAAAGATTATGGATGATGGCCCAGATTTGTAGATCTTGCAAGAATGGGACATTGTCAACTCCCTACAAACTTTTGTTTTGCACCGAGTCTTAATACTTCTGTTTGTACCAAACAAAAATACACAAGAGGCCCATCCTGGTGTCCGACCCTACATATAGGCTCCACCTACAGTACAAACGGTGTGATTCCCAGCTCACATACATATACTCACAATACATCAACAAGAGCAAGTATAAGTAGCAATGTAGCAACAGAGGCAGCAGCAGCACAGCTTAGCCACGCCGAGTACAAACCCACCTGAACCCCGTGGGTATGTACTCAGCACAGCTAAGCCATGTCTCTGCTGCCACTACCCCCCTACACTACTATTTGTACTTGTGGTAGTTCTCATTAAGCTACTGTGAGTAAATGCATGCGAGCTGTAGATCACATGCCTGGCTCATAGTGCAGATGTAGCCATAGATTCTATGGTTATGGCTGAATGAGTAACCAAGACAGACACTCAAGTGTGTATTATCCTCCATTTCACCATTTACAGATGGCAATACAGCGTGTGCAGACATATCAGAGATTAAAAATGTTCCCCTTTTTTTTGTCCTGTTTGTGTAAAGTAGAGATGGACTGGCCAATTTTGGAAGAAATAAAAGCCCCTTCAACTTTCACCCATTTCTAATACTGAATCATTTTGCATTTTCTAACAATGTTCAGATAAACTTATTTCATTTCCACTTTTGAACTGTGACAAGAACTGGAGGTACATTTGCAGCTGTGACTGCTATGAGAATTATTGGTAATCATGAGTGAAAGGCTGCTCATATGAGACTTCCTGCAGTCTCAAGAGGTTTGGGAGCTTCCACGTGATTTGTCCATCAAGAACAAGCTCTACCCATCACTAGCTCACTTGTCACTGGCAGCATTTGGTAAATGACAAGCTGTTTATTGAGAAGAATGAATCCATCTGTCTCAAAAATCAAAGAAAAAACAATGAGATACTCTGAAACACTAAGTAGCATTTCATTCACAATGGTCCCTAAATCTCACTTCTTTCATAAAGTCTTTCTATAATAACCCAAATTCATAAATCTTTTAAAACTGGACCAATAAGAGACCCAAAATATTTCAGATAAAGACAATGCAATGATTATCTGAGGCTAATTGTATTCATGTAGGAACTATGGTTTTCATACATGCACAGCATCATGTACGCCTATAAGAGCTATATGAGGGCTGAATAAAGAAGAATGAAAACAAACAGATTCCTATCGGTATGTGACTAGTTTATTATATATTTCTCTGTGCTAATAATAAACATCAGTACACTATAAATTAGCAAGAATAAATAAGATTATATCACTTTTTCTACCCTCAGGTATATCCATGATATAAAAATGTTATTTCAGTACTAAAAACTTGATTCATTATTTTTCAAACACAAGCTCTCTCAGGGGAACAATCGATATTGTAAAAGGAGTTTGATTGCCTGTTCCCTATGTTAAAAAAAGAAAGGATGCTTAAGTAATTTTGAAGCCAAGTAAATAAATAGGAAAAAAATACACTATCCTCAATTTCCTGTTAATTTCCTTTCAATAAAATGTTGTTTGCTGTGCGCATCAATGCTGTTTGTGTAGAAGTGATTGTCCTAACAGGTTTTCCACTGACAGGTATCTGCTAATGGCTCACACAGCTTCCATAACACATTCGTTAATTAATGTAATATACTGTGGGAGCTGTATAGTATATGTCACAAAAGGTAACAATCTGCACTGGATAAAAGAAAGTTTTAATTATTCTTCAACTTAAAAGCTTTAGTTTGTTACCTTTTTGTAGTCAGTATTGAGAAAATTTCCTTTGCTATTATATGAGCCTCCAGCTGGTGTTCTTGAAGGTTTGTTATTTCATACCCTTTGTTGTCTTCTGAATCATGAACATAAAAGCAAGGTAACAAACGAAGGTGAAGAAACTTAATCTAGAAGCCCAGCAGAGGTCAATCTGGTAAGTGAAACTTCATGGCAAGAAAACATGTGGTCTGCTGCTTGTACCACACAGTTTGGATGACAGGATGATGAACTCTGATATCTGAAACGCATTCACACTGGAGATGTCCTATTTGTGTTCATTGCCAAACATCTGTCTCAATCTTTTCCCAAGAAAAAAGTGATACTGCAGTAAAACTGGCATTATTTAACTCAAGCTTCTTTGTGAAAAAACTACCATATGTAACTGGAAGAGAGCTGGCTGGAAAAAAAGGTTTCTGCCTTCTCCTCCTCCCCTAACTCACCCAAGGAATTTTGGAAATTATTTGACTTTTCAGCTAAAAATTGAAAAGTGAATTCGAGCCGGGGAGCCCAGCACATAGAGGAGAAGAGGAGCACAAGCTACCAAAACGACAACTGCCATGAGACACTGCTTTGGCATATCTGAATCAATTTTGTTGTCAAAAAGTAAACACCTGAAAAACGTCAGCCAAAAACAAGGACAAAATAAAAAGCCACAACACAACCCTATGTTGTGAGATGTTCCATGGAGAGCAGAGACGTTTCATGAAAAATTTCACTTAGTCAAAGACCCAATTTTCCATCGAAACTTTCACAGAAGATTTTTGACGGGCCCAAAATGGGAACCTGAAGTAAACTTTTCCCTACTGGGAAAAGGGAGGCGGGAGAACAACAACTAGATCCTGTCCAGCTATAGTATCAACATGCCAATAACTACATTCAACTCGGTTTCTTCTTTTCATCAAGCCTGGACAGAACAGCTTCTCTTCTCTTCCAGTGCCTGACAGAGATAGGCAGAGAGTGCTTGGATGAAAGTTAAGTGGTTTACATTAACTCCAGTTAAGGCTGATCAAAACAATCATAATCCAGTTTATCTGCATTAAAATAAACGATTAGAAAATGGAAGTGGAAAACAGAAAGACAGGATAAGGCCCATTCTCACTGATGCCCAAGCAATGCACAGCAGTTACACACACATTAATACTCATGGCCAACATCATTTGGACGTCATCTGTTCTAACCCACCAAGAAACTCTCTGATGGGCTTCCCAAAGAGTTGAAAGCAAATGTTTTTTTTTTAAATCCTCACGTTGAACAAGTTCATTTAAAAACAAACAAAAAAAAAAGACCTTTGTTCACTCTCTAAGCCATGGTTTCCTCTTTTATTAACTTTCACATATCTGTCTAGCAACAATGCCAACATCCTTTAAATGCACTGGATATTACTGTTCCATTGTGGAAGCTCTTCCACATAATAGTCACTTATCTATGTGGTTATGATTGCCCTACAAGCCATTGCTTGAAGATCTGTATCAGTCTCATAAAACATACTGTCTTACTGCTTGTCCTCATGGTATAAAACTGTCGGTGGATGAAGCTATCCATAAAAAAAGGTAGATAATTATCATTTGGCCGTGGATCTGCTTGGAGCCACATTAATTTCTGCATGGACTTCTCCTTGGAAAGCCATGGGATTTTAAGGGGAGCATGCCATATAGAACAGCTGCTTCTTCAGCCACCACATCTTTGACCACACACAGCCCAAGCTGTTTGTGGTGTCACATGTCCATAGCGCCTCCCCTCCACTTTCCTTATTTTCTCTCCATACTGTCCAAAGGCTGTTAATCCTTCTTCACTTGAGCCAGAGCTATCAGCCAGCCACGGGTATGACCACAATCAACCCTTGTTTCATCTAATAATCTCTTTACCACTGCACAGCTACCATGAGCCTAGATTTTAGGTGCATTAACACTCTCCACGATGCAGAACAGAGCCTACTTTGCATTGTTTGGTGTTTCTCCCTTACAATAATTGCTACTATTCTGCCATCCTAAAAGGATTTTCTCTTCTTCCCCCCTCCCACCAGTTCACACAGTTGGTGGGTCAGAAGACCTGGAACTGTTGACGCCAATTAGCTCCACAAAAAATGCAGACCCCTTTTACAGATGAGGGATGTTTGCTTTTGTACTAAGTGCAAAATTCTTGCAAACTTCACATACATTTGAAATTCCAAAATAACTTCGCAATAATAGTTCTGAAAACAAAAATTGTTTTGTTCCCCTCCAAAAAACTCAGGTTTGAAAAGTAGAAGATTACAGCAGCTGCTTCATTCTAGAAAAATCATCTCAAAATACCCAGTTTCTCTCTTTTAATTAGGACTGCTCCAAGAAGCCTGTAAACTGAGGGGGTTGCTTGTCCAAATGATTTGTTTGTCATTAAATTCCAAAACTGTCTCTTATGCAAATGGAATAAATGTAATAAAAATGGTTCTGTACTTAGACTCATAGACTTTGAGGCCAGAAGGAACCATCATGATCATCTACTCGGACCTCCTGCATATTGCAGGCCACAGAACCTTACCAACCACGCCAGAAGTAGGCCTATAACGTCTGTCTGAATTACTGACGTCCTCAAATCTTGATTTAAAGACTTCAAATTACAGAGAATCCACCATTTACTCTAATTCAAACCAGCAAGTGACCCAGGCCCTGTGCTATAGAGGAAAGCAACAACAACAACAACAAAAACAGAGTCTCTGCCAATCTGACCTGAGGGAAAATTCCTTCCCAGTCCCAAATATGGTGATCAGTTCGACCATGAAGATGTGGGTGAAACCCACAAGCCAAACACCTGAGAAAGAATTCTCTGTAGTAACTCAGAACCCTTATCTAGTGTCCCATCACCAGCCATTGGAGATATTTGCTAATAATAGTCACAGATGGGCCATATGCCATCGTATGCAACCTCATCATACCATCCCCTCTATAAACTTATCAAGCACAGTCTTGATTTTGCCCCCACTGCTCCCCTTGGAAACCTGTTCCAGAACTTTACTCCTGTGATGGTTAGAAACCTTTGTCTAATTTCAAGCCTAAAGTTGTTGATGGCCAGGGTATATCCATTTGTTCTTGTGTCCACACTGGCACTTAACTTAAATAATTCCTCTCCATCCTCTGTGTTTATCCCTCCGATGTATTTATAGAGAGCAATCATATCTCCCCTCAGCCTTTGTTTGGTTAGGCTAAACAAGCCAAGCTCCTTAAGTTTCCTCTCATAAGGCAGGTTCTCCATTCCGGTGATTGCCCTAGTAGCCCTTCTCTGCACCTGTTCAGTTTGAATTCCTCTTTCTTAAACATGGGGGACCAGAACTGCACACACTATTCCAGATGAGGTCACACCAGTGTCTTACTTATCTTTACTGGAAATAGCTCACCTAACGCATCCTAGGATTGCATTCGCTTTTTTCACAGCCACATCACATTGGTGGCTCACAGTCAACCTATGATAGACCAATACACCCAGGTCTTTCTTCCTCTGTTGTGTCCAAGTCCCCAGTTTGTGGCAAAAATTCTTCTTGTTAGACCCTAAATGCATAACCTTGCAAATTACACTATTAAATGTCATCCCATTTCTATTACTTCCATTTTCAAGGTTGTCCAAATCTTCTTGTAGGAGGGCTAGTCTGCACTAGAAAGGCTACAGCGGTACAGCTGAACCAATGCAGCTGTGTCGCTATAGCGCATCTGTTGAAGACACTCTATGCCCCCAAGTTTACCGATTCATTTAAAATCCTTGCTATTGGACTTGCAATTTCATGTGCCATTCCCTTTAATATTCTTACTTGCTGTAATGTGGCTCCACTCACCACACTAGCGCCTCCTGCTGGAGATTAGCTCTGCAGGTCAGTATACCCTCTCCTGATGGTGCCTCACCTGCTGTCACTTCTGCTCCTGGACCCACATCACTCCAAGAATCACAGTGTCCTCTTTGTGGCACTGCCAGAGGCGAGTTCTGCAGTCCAACTGTCCTGCCACTTCCCCACTTCCTACAGCCAATTGTCCGGCCACTTCCCTGTGGTCCCATCACCCTCTTTGCCCTGGCCTCAGGGCCTCAGCCTGCAAATCCCAGCAGCCAACCAGGAGCTCTCTCTAGCTCCCCCGGTCCCCACTACCAGCACTGCTTTGTCCAGGGTGCTAGCTTTCATCTGCCTCCCTCCTGGAGCTCCAGGGAGTAACTGAACCTGCTCTGCCCTGCAGCTCTTCTTATATGGGCCTGCCAGGCCCTGCTTGGCTGCTCCTCCCAGCCCCTCTCTAATTGGCTGCCTCCTGCAGAGTCTCCCTAAGGCTCTATTAACCCCTTAGAGGTCAGTGTGGGGCCAACGCCCCATCACAATTGCCTGCACGAGAAATTCCCTGAAAGACCATTAATAACCTGAGGAGTTCTAGAGCTTTGAACTGGGAGACAAACTGGGCAGTTTGCAAAGTAGATCAAGTTTTGACTCTAAAAGCAACTCTAAAAATGAATACAATACTGAACAGATCGGAGAAAATGTCAGAAAGATAATAAGTCCTTTCCCCAAAGAGTTTACTGTCAGAAGGCACATGTGAAATAGAAATAAAACAGAACACACACTGAATGGTATATGGGTTTTTAATCCTAGAGATGAGAGTGTGCTAAGAATATTTTAAATTATTGTTCACTCATATTCTAAAACCAACCTCTGGTCAGTATTCATGTCTTTGTGAATATTCAAGACCTCAAATATTTATGAATACTCAGTAAAAGCAAGAATCAATTTCTTATTGTATATTTGATTGCAGAAGTCACAATACACCCTGTTTTGGTTTGCTACATATGTAACAGGCTACAAGTTTGTGTTTATCCCTCCGATGTATTTATAGAGAGCAATCATATCTCCCCTCAGCCTGAGAACTGTTTGGAGAATGAGGGGAAAAAAGGGCAACATTCGTAAAATGAATAATTCATTGTGACTTAGTCACTCATTCCTATTTTATACAAGAATACTCTATCTACCAGGGCTATAGGAAAGTCTGAGATACATTATCAGTGGAATTTTCTTGACAGAGTTTACCATCTGTAGTAGAGACTTATACAGCTTGGCTTTAGGCCCATCTGTTGGCTCACCTAGCCTCAGGGCACTGTCTCTGCTTCTTCTCAGATGGTCAACCACCAGCTCCCATTGCAGGTAGGTCACTGAGGTGACTTAGCACTCCAGTAAAGTCACAAGAATTCACTCCTTCCAGAGTTACATCAAAGTCCAAAGGAAAACACCAAAGTCAGTCCTCTGCCTTGGACCCTTACCAGGCAGAGCCCTTCATCTAAGAGTCTGTCCCCATCCCCAACATTCTTTAGTCTTGTTGCTGACTCCAACTTCCAGCCCTCCTAGTTTCCAATCAGTCCCTTCTCCATCTAGTGGTACAGGGATAGCTATGCACCTCAAGAAGAGGCAGAATAGGAGGATCCTACACACATCTTTCTATCATTTCCCACCCATGGGACCCTACCTAGTTGGGCTATCAGCCCCTGTAACACAAACTGCCCTGTCTTTCTTTCCCGGCACCCCTTCCTATGGGATCAGCCTGGCCCCTTGCTAGCCTTCTGCTCATTAATAAGCACTCTGCTTATCTCCAGGTCCCATCACAGGCTACACCTACATCTTCCAGAAGTCCACTGTAATTCCTAATCACATGCTCGCCCTTGTCACATGGCCCCTTACACACCCTCCCTTCCCCTGGGGAGGCAGGTTAGATGAACACAGGTGAGAGTGAGCCCCAGCTCCTTGAAAGGGCCATCCTGCAACATCCTTATTTCCTGCTTTCTGTATAACTGCACTTTTTGAGTGTAGCAACAGAGTTTAAAATGAAAGAGAGTGCAGGGAATCACCACTCCCTCTCTATAGGCAGAGAGAGCATTCCACTCCACTCCTCCCCCTGGCTCAGGGAAGCACAGCTGCCCCAGAGTTCCCTCTCTTTACCGGCTCACAAGGCAAGGACTCGCAATGGGTCTGAGCAACAGGAGAAGTTGGTGCCTGGTTGAGGAGTTTCTGGAGCTCCCAGAGGCAGCAGCTGCCCTCATGACAGAAGAGGTTCCCCATCTGAGAGTCCCTTATCCACCCTCTTTCTAAAGGAAGACCGGTCCCCACCCTCCCCTCTTGGAAGAGTGCAGCAAAGGGAGATCATCAGACCCTGAGCTTCTTCACTCTGCAAAAGCTTGATCAGCTCTAACATGCAAGAAGGATTTGAGAGGCAGGGCGGATCCAGACTGGACTACACAGATCCATCAGTTGACTCCTGCCATCCTCACCCCAACAACACACACAGGTAGAGAGGGGTAGACAGAATTGCTCGATCTGCTTTAGGCTGCAGTGGTAGTTTTTGAGCCAGTCCACTGCAACTCTCCAGTCTGGGGGCAAAATTTCTTTCCTCCTTCCTATCAACCCCTCAAGTTCCTGGTGGTGCACAGGGAATGAGGCTTGCCCACTAATGAAGAAGATCACCACTTTGAAGGGGGTGTGCCATTGCCTACCATTAAATTGCCACACCGAGATAGTCTTCCATCCAGCCTTAGCAGTAGTGACCTCAGTCTGTTATCAGTTTACCATGCTCCCAACATTTTTGGAGAAGAGATCTTCCTAGCTCTTGCTACATCCTGAAGGCTAATGATGGGGTAAATGGTAATTCCAGCAAAAAACATCCATCATAGCTTGTCATCACTGTGCCAGTGACAGTTTCTGCTCAGCGCAAACAAGAAAAATGATGGCTTCTGCTTAGTAATTGTAGATTGCAAGATACTTTACTTGATTCCCCTGCTGCTGCAAAGGAACAGCTGCTCTATTCCTTCTGCAGTACGTGTCCCTGGCATGCTGACAAAGCCATGCTGGAATTGCCGCTTGCTGCATTGTTTGCCACTGGGGAGGAATGAAGGAGGCAAGTAGTGAAAAAATATATATAAGTGAACAAATAACTTACTAAACTGGAGAATGCATTCCCCAGATGAGGCCAGCTGCAGTGTTAAGATATAAACCAAAGAGTGTAAAGCAAACTGTACAACATACAACACATCCTATTTTGTACTATTTGCTGAAGGATATCTTTTAAAAAGGATTGAGGATAAAATATGAATGGGGGAAATGAGAGAAAAAATAAAATTGCAAAAGACAGAATAAAATGTAGTAACAAAATTTTGAGAACAAAGAAAAAAATGACAGGACATAAAACTATAAGCTCTTTGGGGCATGGACTGTCTTCATTATAGAGTGTACAGCTCCTAGCATGATGGCACTCCAGGCACTAACACAATACAAATAATAAACAACAAGAAAGACAGGTTTTAGGTAAACTTCTGCTTGTCCCAGGCAAATAAAATGTCAGTCATTTTATTTTCCCCTTCATGGTAAGGGTGGATGAATAGATTTTGTGCTTTGCTGAAACAATCTCATAACAATTGTGAAAAGCTAGCTTAAACTACAAAATACGGATCCAAATTACAAACACCCCAAAGATCAGAGCTTTTCAAATCCAGCATGTATCCAAATCTTTTAGTTTATTGTTCATTTATGGTCTGATGTTTTAATTAACTAACACGTTATGTCTTGTATAATCATTGTATGTTAACTAGGGTTGAATTGTAGGATTATAGAAGTATAAGATTGATTAGTAGTTAGAAAGGATAATTATGTATTAGATATCTAATAAGTAAGGCTGAAATGCAAGGCCTACAGGCTGAGGCGTGTAAAACGTTAGCTTAGCAGTACTAGGCCATAGAGTTAAGAAATGCTTGACGTAAGTAAGTGACTGAAGAATGACCTTATGCCACAAGATTACAGGAAAAGATGTACCAATGGATGATACTGCAAAAAATTAACAGTAAGAGTAATTTTTTGCTTACAAAGATACCTAGTAATCACATTTTTCTAACACATGCCCTAACCTCAGGGTGGCGCTATGTGCATAAATGCTAATGAGGTATAGTCATAATCAAATTATAAAAAGAAGGTGCCCGTATTAGGAAAATTGAACTCCCTATGGGAAACTCCAGCAGGAACAATCCCTCTATTGACGATCAATCCATGAGAGACCCATCAGACCCTAACACTATCTAGGAGGATGTGAGTATAACTATATTTGTAATTTGTGCATAGGTGTGTATAGAATTTCTATTGCCTTGGGTAATCATAACTTTAACTGTAGCTTTAATAAAACTTGTAAAACAGACTAAACCTTGTACTTGGGAACTGCGTGTGTTGTCACTACCTTTGGATTTTTATGTGCTCCTAGACACTAAATCTGAAGCAAGCAGCAAATGTGACTTTCACTCTGTTAAGCTTGAAACTGTAGCCACTGTAGAGCCGAACCAACATTACAAAATTCACTTTAAATAAAATAAAAGGCTACAAGCATTTGAGTTTGAGTCACTTTAACTCGTTAGAGTTGGTATGGCAACACCCATTTTTTCATGTTCTCTGTGTATATACATATCTTCCTACTGTATTTTCCACTGCATGCATCCGATGAAGTGGGTTTTAGCCCACAAAACCTTATGCCCAAATACATTTGTTAGTCTAAGGTGCCATAAGTACGCCTCATTTTTTTTAAGCTATAGATGGCTTGAAAAGTCTGGATCTAGCTCTGGCCATGGATTTCAAGCACCCAGAAAGTTTGGGTATACTTGGATCGAGGATTTTGGTTCTGATCCATTTCTATTGTTTTGAGAGCTGTGAGAAACTTTATTAGCCATCCTGTAAAGATGCCAAACTCATCTGGATTTGTGAGTGCCAAGGGGCACCACATGATGAGAAACCTCTCAACTGAGCCTGAGATGATTTATGCTTTTGCATCAAAGTCACAAAAAACGGGGTCCATTCAAACTTAAGCCTCACCTCAAAGCTTTGAGGGAGTGAATACACATGAACTGAAACAAACGAAAGGATGGCACAAACACCACGAACTAAATAACTTTGTTTTGCTCAGATAAGCAGAATAGCCCTACCATTAATCATTATTCCAAACCCTTTCTGCTAAACTACAAGCTGATCTCCTGAAATACTGAGTTCCTCCTGTGAGGTGCTTAATGCTTTCAATTCCCGTTGAATTGAATGGGAGCTCAGAGCATAGGACATGTGGAATTAGGCCCAGAGTAAATTTAATTCTTCTTGAGTCACCAGCCACACAACAGAAGATTAGATCATGTGGGCGTACTGGCCTGCTGGGCAAGAATGACAAGTACTGCTTATCAACCATGAACTCCAATTATATAGAGAGAATAATAACATCTCAGATCCAATGATTTTCCTATAGTATGCATCGTCTTGGTGAGAAAATAATACAGTGTGCTGAATGCAACATAGGGCAAGCACAAGAGACATCCTGTTCACTTAAATTCTGCCACTACGTGGGCACTTCTGGTAGAGGAATTTTTCTCAATGGCTAATCTATAAAACTTCAGGACAAGTTTGTGCTGTGGTTGTGCATAATATCACCCCACTTGATTCCTGGCTGAGTTTTTGCAGACTGACTGTTGAAGACCCAGATCTCATGCTCCGCTACATAGCCCCCTAATCAGCAAGCAGGACCAGGAAACACCTTATACTTAAAGTGATAGCTTGCCATTTTAATACAGTTTTTAATACACCACAGGGACAAATGTGACCACTTATGTCCTAACAAGCCTTGTGTGTGGTCAGAGTGGAGAATTTGCAAACAAAACTAACTGGTGAATACTTATGAAAGCATTAGCAAAAATCAGGATGGATTCACCACTGATTCACAATTCCTCCCCTGCTAAAAGGGATACATTTCCAACAAACATTATTTGCAATAAATAATTCATACAGTGCTAGCTATTGTTAAATGCTCAGAGGTTTAGCTAAGAAATCAAAGTTTGGGAACTTTAAAATTTTGCAGCAGAAACCCTTCAATATGGGAGGAGAAAGTGTAACTTATTGATAGTTGCGTTTTTTTTTTTTAAAGGACTCCATCAAAGGATTACTCTGCACCAGGACAGAGCCAAATGTTGCCTTTAACTTTGGAAACTTTTAGTTTCTAGCTACACTGTAACGTTACTGAACTGTATCCAACTTTTATTTGCCTTAGATCTGGTGATGACCTTAAAAAAAGCTCACAGATCCAATGACATCACACCTTACAGAACCTGGGTATCTGATTAACTGATGGGCAATACCACTATCAAATTCTAAAACATATGCAATACAGGGCCGGAGTTCACATTAGGCACATGCCTTGGGGTGCCGGCATTCTAGGGGCACCTAAAAATTCAAATTTTGCTGCTCCCGGGTTCCACCAGGGGGCGGGGCCAGCTGAGGGGGAGACGGCCCCACACAGCCCTGCTGAAGCGCTCCTCACTCAGCCCAGTGGACAGAGTCACCTCCCAGCGGGGCCGGTGAGTGCAGCTAGGGGGCAGAGCATAAGAGAGTGGGTCTCTGGAGGGGTTGGTGGGGTAAGCGGGGGGCTTTGGACAGTGAGGGGGTGGGAGATGCAGGTCAGTGTGCGCGGTCTGGGTGTGTTGGGGAACTGGGCAGTGGGGGGGTCTGTGTGGGACACTGGAAAGTTGTGGTGGGGCTGTGCCAGGGCACTGGGCAGTGGGAGGGTCTGTGGGTGGAGTGGCACTGGGTGGCAGGGCACCTAAAAGTTAAAAGTGATGAGGTACCCTTCCCACCCACAGCAGTTAGGAGCTCCAGGCCACTGCAGGCGGTGGGGTGACCCCCCCAGCTCCTATCTGCTGCCGGGCGGAGGGGGCACCCCGCAGTTCCCGGCTGCCGTGGGCAGCGGGTAGGAAGGATGCTCTGAACCCCCCTGTGCCTAGGGACGCCCTAAGTGTAAATCCAGCCCTGTGCACATGGGGCATTTCCTTCCTGAAAACGCAAGGCAGCTATGATTCAGAAGGCAATTTCCCTGCTCCCTCTTTCCATAAAAACCAAGAACTAACAAAGATACAACACTAGTTTAAAAACAAATCACAGCGGCTTCCTTTTCAGGTTCTGCAAGCAAGGCACAGCATCAAAAATCAATGATATTTCATACTTCCACTTGCTTAACATCCCAGGTTCTATGAACACTTCCCAAACAGTCATTTACTCTCATTATGCCCCTGTGAGTAGATTTTATCCCTATTTTACAGATAGGAGCTCTGAGACAGAGGTAAGATTGCATGGGAAGTCTGTAGCAAGGCTGGGAACAGAACCTAGGTCTCCCGACTAGAGCTTGTCAGGCAACGGGGTTTTTTAGCCTGTGAAAAAAATGTGATGTAAATGAAAACTTTTCATTACTTTTCATTTTCATCTTTTTTTTTTTTTTTTGGTTTTTGACAGCCAAAAGTGGATTTTTTTTGTTTAAAACCCAAAATTTTTCAGTCACTGAAAACTGAAATATTTTTGATTTTTGGTGTTTCAACAAAATCATAAAAATTCTTGAAAAATTTGGGCAGAAGCTTCCATTTAATCAAAAAGCCATTTTTTGTCCAAAAAAGTTCCAATGGAAAATTTTCAACTAGATCTACTTCCAATCTACATCACCACAGCACCTTCCTTCTTCCCTTCTAGTACTAAGGAAAAGAAGGGGAAACACGGAATCAAATTCATCCCTGTTGTAACTTCATTGACTTAATAGATTTATTTGTAATGGGGACACATCTGACAACCCGTGTGCTACGTGCAAATTCAAACTGCAGTGAACAAGCCCCTGCAAACTTACATAGAAAATACAAGCTTTGGCCACTTGCCTTCCTTTTGTGTTACATTATTATGTGTGTGTTCTTACTCTGGGGCTCCTACCCACACGTGTCAAAACTGCCTAACAATTTTTTCTGTAAGAACATTGTGACATTTGGGAAAAATGTAAAGAATTTGGATGAAGGACATGTTAGTGGTAGATTCTGTCCTCCAAAATAATCATTTCCTTTAAAACAAAAAGGCTCTTCAGTTTTTCCTTTTAAAATATACCCACTCCTGTCGTCACTGCAACAACACAACAGAGCCAAATCCTCCTGACGCAGCATCAGAACAGCTGACATTTTATGGTGACAGCAGGTCCAATTTCTAAGCCTAGCCTTTGTCTTTGTATTTCGTTATGGGACCCGCTTCCAAACAGAGAAAAAGCTGAGTTGCTTTTGATTTGATTGATTTTAGTTTATTGCTGCCTTTAAGCAGCTTTGGATTAAGAAGGACTCAGAAATACTTGTGAACATAAGCTATATGTACATAGTAGCTAGGCCACCTTCTTGTTGGCTGTGAGTTGTTGGAGGATTGTTCCAAAAACTCTGCCTCAAACTTCACCAATTATTTTCCAAAATCTTCAGCAAGTGGGAAGGTTTATTTGACTATGACAACGACAATGACAACATTTGTGAGGCACTAAGGGTGACGCGGAATTACCATTGGGTCCAAATCCTTAAATATTACAGACCTCAAAGTCGCAATACTCAAAAAAAAAAACACTTCAAAAACAGACTCCAAGGAGAAACTGCAGAATTGGAATTAATCTGCAAACTTGACACCATTACATTAGGCTTGAATAAAGACTGGGAGTGGGTCATTACACAAAGTAAAATCTATTTCCCCATGCTAATTTTTCCCCCTACTGTTACTCACACCTTCTTGTCAATTGTTGGAAATGGGTCATCCTGATTATCACTACAAAAGTTTTTTTTTTCTCCTGCTGATAATAGCCCACCTTAACAGATTACTCTCATTATAGTTGGTATGGCAATACCCATTTTTTCATGTCCTCTGTGTATATATATCTTCCTACTGTATTTTCTACTCCATGCATCCGATGAAGTGGGTTTTAGCCCACAAAAGCTTATGCTCAAATAAATTTGTTAGTCTCTAAAGTGCCACAAGTACTCCTCGTTCTTTTTTTTTAAATATTTGTGTGATTCTTGGCCTTGGCCATGTAAAACACAGGAACCAGAGTTACCGGTAATTTCCCAGAACTAGAGATACAAATTAGGTCTTGGAATAAAGGACAGAGTCAGCCCCTTAAAAATCAGGGATACAAGGGCTGAGCTACTACAAATCATAGTATCATAAAATATCAGGGTTGGAAGGGACCTCAGGAGGTCATCTAGTCCAATGATTGACAGAGAGAATACAATTCAGAACCGAACTCTTAAAAACTGGCAAATTCTACCTTAATTGTTGAAATTCAACATGTCGTTTTAGACTAACAGCTGTGAGCCTTGTTTGCCTCTTTCTATTGAAAGTTTATAAATATGGATTAGCAGTCATGCATGTAACATTTAACTCAAACTGTACTACTTGAAAGGAGGTTGCTCTAAAACCTCTGTAGAATACCCCCCACACACACACCTTCAACATGTCTCATTTGATTAATGGATAACAATTAATAATCTCATTGCCTGCTGGTTTGTAGAATTGCATAAACTTGTATGAAGTTCATAAAGTATATTCAAGTTTTAAATGCAGATTGTTTTTCTTTTCTAAGGCCCATATCCTGCAAACACTTAAGTCCAATCAGAACTTCACTTCAGTGGGACTATTCACATGACCAAAGTTATACACCTACTTAAGTGTTTGCAGAATCGGAACCTAAATATGATATTTTACATACTTTTATGAAGTCACACTATATGAAATATTCTAAATTAAAGGCTTTCCCCCATATCACATTCAAGTTATTTTAATTAACAATTAGAAAATGTAAGAAAGGAAAATTCTTTCCATTAACACCCCCTGCCAGGAAAATCCATTACATTCACCTCTTCCTATAATGATAGTCAATTTTACAATGTTATTTTCCCCAAATATATAATTATTCATATTCTTGTAGCACGCACAGTGTGCTAAGCACAAACCATGTCCACAGGGGAGAAAGAACAAGCAGCAGAAGAAAGTATGAGAGATAGAATTTTAAAGAAAAAAATGTTAGGCAGGCATGTAAAAATGATAGAATACTTGGTTTGGAGGGAGAAAAAAAGAGCAGAAAAAAAATCCCAAATGTATATAGAAGAAAAAGTTGAAGTGCAGAAACCTGGTTGAAAAATTGAAAAATTCTGCAGAATTTTTTCTCACTTCTTGTCAAAATTTTGACATTTTCTTACTGTCTCTACTAATGAATATGAAGTTTTAAGCATATGCACAGAGAGGAACTAGTTCCTTTCAAATTGAGAGTTTTAGAATTAATGTTGTTAGGGGTGTTGCTGTGCATTTCTGCTATAATAATATTGCTTATTGGTTTGGTAATCAGCTTTGCAGCATGGATACTTTGGCATAGCGTGTAACAGATGAAGCAAGCCAGCAAACCTGCTTTGCTTTCAGTTACAAATAGCATGCCATTAGGGGCCATGTTTCTATACTTCTATATGCACAGGGAGATTCCACGAATTCTGAGATCTCCCAGTTCCTGGAAGTAAATATTTACCACAGAGTCCAAGAACAAATGTATTGGATGAACTTTTGCTAGCTCCCTGCATACAAGAACGCATGTGTCAGCTCTCTATGAGATGAGGGATGAAAAAATATTTTAACCATTTTGTTAAATTAAGCTAAGGTGTGGAAGGTTTTAGAGCAGGGGTCGGCAACCTTTCAGAAGTGGTAAGCCAAGTCTTCATTTATTCACTGTAATTTAAGGTTTTGCGTGCCAGTAATACATTTTAACGTTTGTAGAAGGCCTCTCTCTAAAAGTCTATATTATATAACTAAAATATTGTTATATGCAGAGCCGGCTCCAGGCACCAGCTTAACAAGCAGGTGCTTGGGGCGGCCAAGGGAGAGGGACGGCACCAGCAGCAATTCGGGGGCGGCAGGTTCCTCACTCCCTCTAGGAGCGAAGGACCTGCAGCTGAACTGCCGTGGCTTTTTTTGTTTGGGGCGGCAGAAATACTGGAGCCGGCCCTGGTTGTATGTAAAGTAAATAAGGTTTTAAAATGTTTAAGAAGCTTCATTTAAAATGAAATTAAATTAGAATGCAGATCTTATCAGTTTAGTGTGATCCTTGCCCTTGCTTTTCCTTGCTGCGTTTTCCAATGTCTGGCACGTATTTGGATACTTTAAGCTGCACACAGGCTTCTGAGTGATCAGTTGTTATCCGGCTCCAAGAGGGACAGAGGACAGATTTCATATGTGAAAATACCTGTTCACACAGGTATGTGGATCCAAATGCTGAAAGCATTGCAAATGCAATTTTCTTCAAACAGTTAAATTTCACTGGCAGGGAGTTCCAGCAGGTCAGAATAGAGGCCTCACGATCTCTCTCGGTAGCTTCAAGTGCACTATACAGATCTCCAAACTTTGATGCCCACAATTTTGAGCTTTTTAACTGAATGAGTTGCATTTCAAAATCTTCAACACCCATCCACTGAAATACAGACAAATCCAAGTAAGGTGACCAGATGTCCTGATTTTATAGGGACAGTCCCAATTTTGGGGTCTTTTTTTTTAATATAGGCTCCTATTGCTTCCCACCCCCTGTCCTGATTTTTCACATTTGCTCTCTGGTCACCCTAAATCCAAGTCGCGTTCGTTGAAGTTTTCAGGTTTAATTAGAAAAGAAAGCATACGGCCAAATCACTGGAAATCTTGAAATCTGTCAGAAAATTCTGATTCTAGTTCTTGCATGTACATTCCAATCTCATCGACACTGACAGTGCAACGTGTCGATAGCTCTTTTATGTGTTGGAAGTAGTAGAAAGTCGAAGTTCGAATACCCCGAGAAAAAACTGCTAGTTTTACAACAAATGCCTTCCAGACTTCATAAAGATCCAGAACCATTTGCCCTGCACCCTGGAGACAGAGGTTGAGTTCGTTTAGGTGAGTGGTGATGTCAGTTAGAACCATGAGCTTACACAGCCCTTTGTCATCATCCAGTTCGGGGTAGTTTTGTCCTTTTTCCGACAAAAAACCTTGATTGCATCAAAAGAGTTTACGAAGCGCACCAAAACCTTGCCGCGACTTAGCCACCGAATGTTGCTGTGAAGTAGAATGTCGTTATAAGCACTGTCCATCTCTTCTAGCAGTGCTTGAAACTGTCTGAGAGTCAAAGCAGATCGAGCAACAAGGAAATTCATAATTCACACCACTGTATTCATCACATTATTAAGCTCTGAATTAGAAATTTTAGCACACAGGTTTTCTTGATGGATGATACAGTGAAATTTGACTGTCAGGAGGCCAATTTGATCTTCAAGTAACTTTACAAATCCCTTCCGTCTTCTGACCATGGCAGGAGCACCATCTGTTGTCATACAAAATATTTTTCTGATGTCAACTCCTCGTTACAAAAGTTTCCACTATTTCTTCCCCCTTTGTTGTGCCATGCAGCGGTTTTAGGCAATGAAGTTCCTCCCGGATTTCATCGGAAGCACAAGATCTTGCAACAACTGCCAAACGTGGAAAGTTGTTTATATCCATGCTCTCATCAACTGCAACACTAAACACTGCTGTGTCTTTTAATGCAGTTGTCTGCTTTTCATTAATGTTTTCTGCCATTTTGCTTATGCATCTCTCAACTGTTCTGGCAGAGATAGGCAGTTCTTTTATTCTAGATATGATCGTATCTTTATTTGGCAAATCATTGAACAAAACCTCCGAACTGCTGAGAAAACCTTCTTTTATATATTCCCCATCTGTAAATGGCTTTCTGTTTTTTGCAATGCACTGTGCAATCTTGTAACTTCCTTCTGTAGCTTGATTTTTACTTACACTTAAGCATTTAAAAACACTGCTTTGCTTCTCATATCCTGTAACTGCCTTTTTGATCGATTCAGTCTTGTCTGCTTCATCAAGAAAGGTCTTCTCGTTCTTCGTTTCAAAATGTCAAACACTAGATGTGCGACAAACAACACTTTCACAACGGAAAGCACAAACAGCATGGTCCTTCTTTTGAATAAATCCAAATGTATCTGTCCAAGAAGGCTGAAATGAATGGATACCTAACTTTTCTTTCTTAGGAGCTGACATTTTGTCAAATGTACCCTCAACTCACAGTGGGGGGGGAAATGGGGACAGAGGGCACGCACAATGTCAAACGCAGTGTGCTGTTCCACGTGGTCTGATATAAGCAGCAAATCGGGATTTAAAAATATCCCAGTGGCGCTGGAACAATTTTTAAGGTAGGGGTGCTGAGCTGCGCCCCCACTTGCCCCTGTGTGCACCCCTCACTGCCCCAGGCTGGGGCCAGTGGGCCACAGCTGGGGATGGCTACAGAGCACCGGGCCACAGGCAGGAGCAGAGCCCTGGGCCGGCGGCCGGTATCCCAGGCCAGCAACAGGCTGAGCGGGGCCGGGGGCTGGGACCCTGGCTGGCAGGGGGCCGGCGGCCAGAACCCCAGACCGGCAGCAGGGTGAGCGGGGCCGGTGGCTGGTATTCCAAGCCAGCAGCGGGCTGATAGGGGCCAGCAGCTGGAACCCCAGACCAGCAGCAGGCTGAGCAGGGCCGGCGGCCGGGACCCCATCTGGCAGGGGGCCGGCGGACGCAGGGCCGGCTCCAGGCACCAGTTTACCAAGCAGGTGCTTGGGGCGGCCACTTCGGAGAGGGGCGGCATGTCCAGCTGTTCGGCGGCAATTCGGCGGACGGTCCCTCACTCCTGCTTGGAGCGAAGGACCTCCCGCTAAATTGTCGCCGCAGATCACGATCGTGGCTTTTTTGTTTTTGTTTGTTTGTTTGGCTGCTTGGGGCGGCCAAAACCCTGGAGCCGGCCCTGGGCGGACGGAACCCCAGACCGGCAGCGGGCTGAGCTGGGCCAGAGGCCGGGACCCCAGCTGGCAGGGGGCCGGCAAACGGAACCCCAGGCCAGCAACAGAGTGCCATTGAAACTCAGCTCGCATGCCGCCTTTGGTACGCATGCCATAGGTTGCTGACCCCTGCTTTAGAGTCAGAATAGATGAAGCGACCATTATTTGAACTTATAATTACTGTAAAACACCAAAAAAATCACAGACATTTTTAGCTTTAATAAGTTATTTTAGGGAGTAAAAAAACTGGAGAAACTACTGCCCAAACAATCATGAATTCTATTTTTCTGTATGCAACACAGAAAAATCAGTCAAAAGCTGTGTATATTCTTGGTGTATACTTTCCTGTTCTAGCCATACAGCAATGATTTACCCACCCTTCTGTCTGAAATCAGGCTCTTGCTTTAGTTAATGTAGCTATGATCCCCCTTTCCAGACTTTTCTGCCTGATTCTGAAGACATAAACCATCAATGCACATGAACCCCTGCATTTGCACAGACAAGCACTGAAAAGGGGCAGAGATCCAAGAGTGCAAAGCAGCTTGCAGAAATGGGGCCAAAATATAACTGACACTAGGGTTACCATATTTAAAAAATAAAAAAAGAGGACACTCCATGGGGCCCTGGCCCCGACCCTTTCCGACCCCAGGCCCCGCCCCAACTCCGCCCCTTCCCCGCCCAACTCCGCCCGTTCCCCACCCACCCATTCCCCAACGTCCCCGCCCTAACTCCCCCTCCTCTCTCCCAGCCACGCGAAAAGGGCTGCCCAAGCGCTACCGGCTTCACGGTTTGCCGGGCAGCCTCCAGACCCTGCACCCCTGGCCGGCGCTTCCCCAGCACAGCTGGAGCCCGGGAGGGGAAGCGCCCAGCCGGGGGCACAGGGTCTGGAGGCTGCCCGGCAAACCATGAAGCCGGTAGCGCTTGGGCTTCGGGCAGCCCCTATGCCTCCGGACCCTGCGCCCCCAGCCGGGCACTTCCCCTCCCGGGCTCCGGCTGCTCTGCTCCTCCCCTGACTCAAACTTCGGCTCTGTTTAAGAGCCAAGCTGCCCGAGCCAGCACTACCAGTTTCGGGCAGCCCCCTTGCCTCCGGACCCCAGCCGCCGGCCGGGCACTTCTCCTCCCCGGCTCCAGCTGCTCTGCTCCGGCAGCGCAGGGTCCGGAGGCACGGGGGTTGCCCGAAGCCGGTAGCGCTGGCTCGGGCAGCTTGGCTCTTAAACAGAGCTGAAGTCTGAGTCAGGGGAGGATCAGAGCAGCTGGAGCCCAGGAGGGGAAGTGCCCAGCCGGGGGCGCAGGGTCTGGAGGCTGCCCGGCAAACCATGAAGCCGGTAGCGCTCGGGCTTCGGGTAGCCCCTATGCCTCCGGACCCTGCGCCCCCGGCCGGGCACTTCCTCTCCCAGGCTCCAGCTGCTGTGCTCCTCCCCTGACTCTTTGGCTCTGTTTAAGAGCCAAGCTGCCCGAGCCAGCACTACGGGCTTTGGGCAGCCCCCTTGCCTCCGGACCCTGCGCTGCCGGAGCAGAGCAGCTGGAGCCGGGGAGGAGAAGTGCCCGGCCGGCGGCTGGGGTCCGGAGGCAAGGGGGCTGCCCGAAGCCGGTAGCGCTGGCTCGGGCAGCTTGGCTCTTAAACAGAGCCGAAGTCTGAGTCAGGGGAGGAGCAGAGCAGCTGCGGGAGAGGAAGTGCCCGTCTGTATTTTTCCCGGACATGTTCGGCTTTTTGGCAATTGCCCCCGGACGGGGGTTTGATTGCTGAAAAGCCGGACATGTCTGGGAGAAACCGGATGTATGGTAACCCTAACTGACACAAGCACAAGAATTTGATCCTATTTCCTGTCTACAAAACCAAGAACATAACATTAGATTAGAAAATACTGTGGCTGTTATTTTCGCTCGCTTATTGTTTGGTGTGGAGTCAATTGGAATTTTTCTATTTTTGTTTTTTAAAAACTGAAATCCAAGAGGTGAAATGCCACCAAGACAGAGAGGAAATCTTGATAACATGCTGTACAAATAGCAGTGGTGGAGAACATGACAATAGCTCTGCTTCTGCTTTCACTGATCTAAGCCAAAATCCACTAAGGCTTGCATTTGTTCAGGCCAACTTCCACAGAGACTTATTTGCCTGTAAATTAGATGAGATCCCAAGAAACAACAGAAAAGCCCTGCTTTGCATAGATAAAAGGAGCTACAAAGGGATGCCCTTCTGGATTTGGTTTTTTTGGGGGGGGCAAAGAGGGGGGAAAGAGGTGGAGATAGGAGGACACCATAAATAGAGCTGATGGGGAAATGGTTATCTCCCTTCCCTCCCCAAACAGACACACACACAGAATTTTCTGCAAGAAAAATCTCTATTGAAACTTTAGCCAAAAAAAATTATTCCCAATGGGAAATTTCTAAATGAAATGACAAAAATTGTCATTTCATTTTGAAGATACATTTCAAAATGAAAATGTTTTTTGTGTTGACTTCAAATGACACTGTTGTGTTTTTAAATAAATATTTCTTAAAAAAAAATTTTTTTGGGTCCCCTAACTGCCCTTTTAGCCCCCCTCCCTTTTTTTTCCTCTTGGAAAAGGAGGAAAAGGGTTAAAAAAAGTGTGGCAGAATGGGAAAACGCCACTTTCTTTACCTTTTACTTGTTTGTGGTAATTGTAAAAGGTGTGAAATTGTTGCCTAAATTTTGCCAGTTGGAACAGTGTATTGGAAAGTGGATGGAAAAAACAGTTTTTAAACAAAAACTAATTTTTGGGGGGGGCGAGGTATGAAATTTTTAAAATGAGAGTTTCAATAACTGAAAAAAAATTCCCACAAAAATTCATTTTCAATGAAACTCTGACAGAAAACTTTTTGTCAGCAATATTTTAACCAGCTCTAACCAGCAGCTATATAAATTTGGATTTAGGTTATGAGGAAAATGAAAACCTCATAAATAAGGGTAAAATAAGAATCACTTTCCTGAAGTGCAAAGAGACAACCAAACTGAAAAAGATGGTAAATAATATCACTGCTTACTTCTTATGTCAATCAACTGAATAAAATAAATTAAAGTCAATAATGATAAAAGAGTATATTCTCTAAAGCTTATCAAATCTCCTATGACTATCACTGTGTATTTAACCTGAGGGTTTCTACTATTTGTAGGAAAGAGATCAAACATCTCAAATTATCTAAAACAAAATTAAATTTAAAAAACCCTTAGGCTAATATCATTGTATTAAAATGACAATGCTTCATACTACTCCATTTATATTGCTAATGCTGAGGAATATATTTATTTCAAATTATCTTTGATACAATGTTAAACTGAGAACTTTAGGATGTCCATTCTCCAAAAGAGATAATGACACCATGAGATTCCACTAAAGTAAATGGAGTTACTCAGCTGAAACTGAGTAGAATTTAGCTTGGAATGATTTCCTCTGGGTAATCAGTAGTGTGGAACAGATCTGGAATAGCGTGGAACAGATTCGGAGCAGTGTGGGTGGGAGTCCCTTCTCCTCCAGTGCAATTTGGATTAGTGGAAATTCCACAGATGTGTATCAAAAGGAGACAACAGGTGAGTTGGGCAGAGCATGGGAGAGGTCTGAAATTCATTGGCAACTGGATGCCAAAAGGCTGGTCTACACCGGGAACTTACATCAGCATAGTACACCTCTCAGGAGTATGAAAAATCCACACCCTGGAGCGACATAACTATACCGACCTAACCTCCGGTGTAGACAGCCGCAGGCTGACGGAAGAATTCTTCCCTCAACCTACCTGCCGCCTTTCAGGGAGGTGGCTCACTGACGCCCACAGGAGAGCCACTACCATTGGTGTAGGTAATGTCTACACTGAAGCACCTACAGCAGCAGAGCTGCTTGCTTTGTGCCTTTGAAAATCTCCCCTCAGAGCTCCCTTAGGCCTGGTCTACACTACAATATTAGGTCAGTTTAACTATGTTGGTCAGGGGTGTGAAAAAATCCACACTCCTGAGCAGCCTAGTTAAACCAACCCAAGTCCCCATGTAGACAGCACTAGGCTGACAAAAGAATTCTTCTATTGACCTAGCTACTACCTCTCATGGAGATAGATGACCTATGCCAATGGGAGAATCACTCCCATCGGCATAGGGAGCGTCTACACTGAAGTGCTGCAGTGGTGCAGCTTTGCTGTCATAGGGTTTTAAGTGTGGACAAGCCTTTAGTGTTTTGGACTTAATTACCTGAATGCTGAGTAGGAAAAGACAGGTGGATTCTTAAATGACAGGGTGTCAGTTCCACGCCATTTCCTAATTTGCATTTTGGGTTGTTTGTTCACATTTTCCTTTTATAATATTTGGATTCTACAGCAAATAATGTACAACAAAAACAGAAATAAAGCACTGCTTGCCTTATGGCCAGGAAAAGTTACATGCACCAAACTATATTTCTAAGCTTCAAACTGGCCAACAGCACAGAATTATCAGCCTTAACATTTGTAATTGAGACTATTGAATTTCTCCTTTTTGGATTGCAAATTCACAACAGCGAAGGCTCGATGTGATCAAAATGTCATGTATATCACATTTCTGTTCAGCCTGAAAGCCAGCCCATCAATGGAAGTGACTGGGTTTGCTTTATTTCAGCAGGCCATGGAATTAAAATGAGCAGATTCAGGCAGGAAACGTGACACTGAGCTAAATGTATGTGTGGTTTAATTTCACTGACTTAAAAACAGCGACACAGGAATGAATTTAGCTCATAGTCTCTGGATATCTGGCACCTGGGAGCAAAAAAGTGTCACAACATTGTTCTTATATTGCTCTGCCCTATTTTCTTTAGGGAAAAATACACTAGCTAGCATGCCTTCTTGCTTTTGCTTAGTAAATTTATTTTTACTAATTAGAGCTAATAGAAGGTACAAGATTGACAGTCTTGGAAATGAAGGAGGGATTTGGAGTGGATGTCTGATGTGGGGGGTGAGGGTGTTGTTGCTGATGTTGGGTTTTTTGTTTATTTATTTGTGTGTTTGGTTCTTTTGTATCCACAGAATAGGTGCAACATGGATAGTGACATTGGCTGAGCAGTATGGAAGAAGTTGTAATGTATTTCAATCCCATCCTGGAAGGACCACATCTATGGGAGAGAAGGTGCTTCAGTTTCCGAGCCCTTTCCAATACGTGGCCTCTATACAGAGTACCAAAGGGTGCCAGACTATGCTTTTTGTGTCAATGATGGGTTTTTAGGATGTTCCATCTGAGGCCTCCACTGTCGGCCAGCTCTGGCAGGACAGAACCTGAGACAGCAATCCAGCTACACTAATTTCTACACATTGCTTCTTGCAAGTTTTCTTAATCCTCTTTCTCCATTTTACACTAGCATGATCAAATCTATTGGGTAGCTTCCAGTGAGGAATTTTCCTGCACATTCCATTTTTATCTATGTCTCATGTGCTGTATGATTTTACCCATTAAGTGCTCATTAATGCTATAAATACAATTCTCTTTGACTGCATTATACTCTAAGGATGTATCCCCCTCAGAGCATCTCCCAGAGGCAAACTGCCCTGAAAGAGAGCCTATATATACGGTGGAAAAAACTGATCATACACTCAGCTAATGGGGCAGAACTAGCTCCAGCAGGGAAGCATATTAATAACAAACCCCCAGGGCACACTGAAATTATTCTCAATCCACCACCACTCAGGGAGCTGGTACAAGTCAGCAATGCTCATTTACATATTTTTAGAGGAAGTACAAGAATCAACTAGGACCACCAGTTTTCTTAAAGGCCCCTTCTCAGCTAACCCCACCAGGAGGCACCTGCCATACATCTCCTCCCCCATGGCTCCCTTCCAACAAGGCTGCTCTGCCTCCCTCTTCCCCCACTCCACAAAGGATCCCATTATTCACATTCTTTCCATTTCCCTGTTATTTAAAAGGAGAAAAGCCTACTTTATTGCCAGAGGTGATGGTTTAGGGAATCTGTCTATGTACAGTTTATGAATTCTGTTTCCCATTATGAACTCTCTGTAGGTATCTATATCAAACTTCATTTTGATTGTGAGGTAGGTCTGTGACTTCTTCCCTCCTCCCCCCCCCCCCATCTTGTGCTGAAATTCCAAGCGGTATTGACACATGGATCACAATGGAGGGTCATCTAACCTTGATGGGCTTCTATTCAAATGATTGGCACCCTAGGTCAGTGAGCTGGCTACCACTCAGAAGAGCTAGTCTACCCAGGTAGGCTGGTAACTAAACAACTGATCACCTGATGGGGGTTTTGACCAGGTAGCTCACCTGACAAAGGGGACTGGAAGGTGCTCTCAGCTGCCATTTTAGAGAGGTAGAAAAGAGACCAGAAGGCTGAGGTGAACAGGAGGAAAGAAGAAGGAGGGGGGCTTCAGCAGAATCCTGGACTCCCTGAACAGACACTGACCAAATCCCTGGCAGTGCTGAGGAAACTGAGGCAAGTATTTGCTTGCAGTGTGTTGTTTTCCCACAAATTTGTACATCTCTTGTGCTGCCTATGACTAAAGTGTGATTGGTTCAGAATTTCTTTTACAAAATCTGTGTTCTTGCTTCAACTACACCTCTACCTCGATATAACGCTGCCCTCGGGAGCCAAAAAATCTTACCGCGTTATAGATGAGACCACGTTATATCGAACTTGCTTTGATCCACCAGAGTGCGCAGCCCCACCCCCCGGAGCATTGCTTTACTGCGTTATATCCGAATTCGTGTTACATTGGGTCGTGTTATATCGGGGTAGAGGTGTACCATCAAGAAGGCTGAGGTGTTTTGCTTCAGTCTTCACTACAAAAGTTAATTGTGACCAAATACTTAACACAATTAATATTAACAACAAGGTGGAAGGAACACAAGTCAAAATATGGAAAGAACAGGCTAAAGAATATTCAGATAAGTTTAGGGTTGCCAACTTTCTAATCACACAACAGCAAACACCCTAGCCCCACCCCTTCTCCGAGGCCCTGCCTTCCACCCCCCGCTCACTACATTCCCCCTCCCTCGGTGGCTCACTCTCCCCCACCCTCACTCACTTTCACTGGGTTGGGACAGGGGATTGGGGTGCGGGAGGGGGTGAGGGCTCTAACTAGGGGTGTGGGCTCCAGGATGGGGATAGAAATGAGGGGTTCAGGGAGCGGAAGGGGGCTTCAGGCTGGGGCAGGATTTGGGGTGCGGGAGTGGGATAGGTCTCTGGCTGGGGGTGCGGGCTCTGGGGTGGGGCTAGGGATGAGGGGTTTGGGATGCAGGAGGAGGCTCCAGGCTGTGAGGGTGGGGCTGAGGGATTTGGAGTGTGGGAGGGGGCTGCAGGTTGAGGCAGGGGGTTCAGGTGCAGGAGGGGGTACGGGCTCTGGGCTGGGGGTACGGGCTCTGCGGTAGGGCCGTGGATGATGGGTTTGGGCTGCAGGAGGGGTCTCCAGGGTGGGGGGTAGAGCCAAGGGATTCAGAATGCAGGAGGGGGCTGCGGGTTGAGGCAATGGTAGGGGTGCAGGAGGGGGTACAAGCTCTGGGCTGGGGGTGCGGGCTCTGGGGCTGGGGATGAGGGGTTTGGGGTGGAGGAGGGGGCTCCAGGTTTGGGGGGGATCAGGGCTGGATCAGACGGCTGGGGCTCAGGGTTGGGGTGCGGACTTACCTTGGGCGGCTCCCGGTCAGTGGCACAGTGGGGCTAAGGCAGGCTCCCTGCCTCACCTGGCTCTATGCTGCGCCCCAAAGGCGACCAGCAGGTCCAGTTCCTAGGCGAGGGGGCCAGGACGCTCCGCGTGTTGCTCTCACCCACAGGCACCGCACCCCAGCTCCCATTGGCCATGGTTCCTGACCAATGGGAGTGCGGAGCCAGTGCTCGGGATGGGGGCAGTGCATGGAGCCTTCTGCCTCCCCCACCGCCCCGCCTAGGAGCTGGACTTGCTGGCTGCTTCCGGGGCACAGCGCGGTGCCAGGACAGGTAAGAATTAACCTCCCTTAGCCCTGTAGCACCATCAACCGGACTTTTAACAGCCCAGTCAGCAGTGCTGACCGGAGCCACTAGGGTCCCTTTTCGACTGGGCATTCTGGTCAAAAACCGGACACCTGGCAACCCTAGATATGTTAGATGTATTCAAGTCAGCAGGCTCTAATGAAATTAGCCCTATGTATCTTAAGGAAGTAGCTGAAGCAATCTCAGAATCATTAAAAGCTATCTTTGAGAACTCAGGGAGTACAGGTGAGGTCCCAGAAGACTGGAGAAGGGCAAACACAGCACCTATCTTTAAAAAAGGGGAACAAAGAGGACCTGGGAAATGACAGACCAGTCAGCCTAACTTCGATATTTAGAAAGATACTTGAACAAATTATTGAACAATCAGTTTGTGAGCAGCTAGAGGATAATGGAATTACAAATAACAGCCAGCATGGATTTGCCAAGAACAAATCTTTTCAAACCAACCTAACTTCCTTCTTTGACAGGGTTACTGGCCTAGTGGATGGGGGGGACTTGTAGATGTCACATATCTTGATTTTTGTAAGGCTTTTGACACAGTCCAACAAGATATTCTGATAAGATAACTAGGGAATGTGGTGTAAATAAAATTACTATAAGGTGGATGCAAACCTGTCAGAAAGACAACAAGGAGTCTGGTGGCACCTTAAAGACTAACAGATTTATTTGGGCATAAGCTTTCGTGGGTAAAAACCTCACGTTTTTACCCACGAAAGCTTATGACCAAATAAAACTGTTAGTCTTTAAGGTGCCACCAGACTCCTTGTTGTTTTTGTAGATACAGACTAACACGGCTACCCCCTGATACTTGACACCATGTCAGAAAGACTGTACTCAAACAAAAGTTTCCAGGGGTTTGCTATCAAACTGGTAGAACCTATCTAGTCAGGTCCAGCAGGGGTCTGTCCTGTGTCTGGAACTATTCAATATTTTCATTAATTACTTGGATAACGGAGTGAAGAGTATGCTTTTAAATTTGCAGATGACACCAATCTGGGAAGGTTGCTAGCACTTTGGAGGACAAGAGTAAAATTCAAAATGACCTTGACAAATTGGAGTACTCATCTGAAATCAACAAGATGAAATTCAATAAAGGCAAGTACTACACTTGGGAAGGAAAAAAATCAAATGCACAACTACAAAATGGGAAATAAGTAGCTAGGCATCAGTACTGCTGAAAAGGATCTGGGGATTATATGGATCACAAATTGAATACAAGCCAACAATATGATGCAGTTGCAAAATAAAGATGGTATCATTCCAGAGTGTATTAAAAGAAGTAACTATCCCCCTCTACCTGGCACTGATGAAGTCTCAGCTGGTGTATTTTGTCCAATTCTGAGTGCCACATTTTAGGAAAGATGTGGACAAATTGGAGAGTCCAGAGGAGAGCAACAAAAATTATCAAGTTTAGAAAACCTGACCTATGAAGAAAGGGTAAAAATACTGAGCATGCTGAGTCTTGAGAAAAGAAACCTCAGGGGGAACCTGGTTGTAGTTTTCAGATATGTGAAGAGCTGTTATAAAGAGGAGAACAACTGATTACCGTCCTTGTCTATTGACGGCAGGATGGGAAGTAATGGGCTTAATCTGCAGCAAGGGAGATTTAGATTAAATGTTTGGAAAAACTTTCCAACTATTAGGGTAGTTAAGCTCTGGACTAGGTTTCCAAGAAAGGTTGTGGAATCCCTGTCACTAGAGGTTTTTAAGAACAGGTTGGACACACACTTGCCAGGGATGGTCTAGGCTTACTTGGTCCTGCCTCAGCACAGTGGGCTGAACTAGATGGCCTCTCAAGGTCTATTTCAGCCCTATACTTTTATGATTCCATGATCATGGGTCCCTGAAGGGTTAAACTGTAAACCACAGTGTCCACAAAGTGGAGCTCTCAGAAAGGAAGTTTTTTAAACTCCTGGGTTGTCTTTGGGAGAGTCGGGGGGGTCAGAACTGATCCTGGAGCAGCTGGCCCATTTCCAGGAGGGGTACCAGACAGAATCTGTGCCAAGGGAGTATGCCAGAGAGGCCAAAGAAAGAGATGGTGACTTAAGTCTGCCTAGACAAAGGGGAGCTTAAAAGCACATGGGTCAGGATGTGGGTCCAAAGACAGCAGAATGGTGAGTGTTCAGTAGGGGCACTTGATTAGGGTTGTGACACGGATGCCCTCAACTCAAGCACTCTGGCCACCTAAGAGACACCACAGGCAAGAAGTGCCATGTGCAATTGTAACCCATTGATGAGTGTATGTTACAGGTTCCCATCTGGGTCTGATCCCCAGAAGATATGAGTCTATTACAGCACCAGTTAGGGACTTCTAGCTCTTTAGCTCAACACGTAACAGCTTATGTTTTTAGCTCTGGAGGTTCCCAATTCACTCCCTGGTGTATCAGCCAACACACAACCATACTACTTGCACATCCCTAGGACTAGCTCTGCCATTGAAGTAAAAGGTGTCTGGCAGAGCGTCAGTCTGCACTGACCCACATGCTGGATGGACAGGATAGTGAGGCATCACAGAAAACAATCTGTGGTAGGTATAGACACCGGTTGGCTAGGATATGGATTGAGACTACCACTTGTTTTCAAGTACTCCCTCTCCAAACAACCAGCAGCTTAATGGTTCCCTTATTTTTAAAGCATAGCAGGTTTTTTAAGGCAACATTTATCACTTACACTATTTTCTTTTGCAGTGCTGTCAACTACCGTATTTTTAAATTTCTTGAGGTGTTCAATTATGCCCATTAGTGGATACTGACTGCTATTTTTCCTGCTAATTTAAAGTCAGGCTTCTCTATGAAGAGAGAAAAGGATAAGGATTTCATAGGCGTCCCCTGCTGCTACGGAACAGTCTGCGGCAGGAAAGCACAGACGACGGCTGAATTCTACAAGATAGAAATGTGCAGTGCAGACAGATTGTATAATATGCTGATCTGTAAACATGTGAGAGGGGCACTTGAATTCGCTCCTCCCAGACATGTGTCTGAATTAAAGTCTAGCCATTGGTTAGATGCAACTTTCAGGTCCCAAGGCAGACTGTCCCAGAAGGCTTGAGAAGCTGAAAGCATCCTGGTCCGACTGGTAAATGAACTGCATTTTTGCCTTGAGGTAAGGTATCTTATTAGTCCCTAGGGACAGAGACCAATGCCGTATATACAGCACTGTAAAAAGAGAAAATCCTGCCACCATTGAAATGGATATTAATTTCAATGCCAGGATTTCATCCAAGAATTCCACCCTTTCAGTGATGCATCACTGATTTTGCTACTGGTAGCCCTCACAGTTCTTGATGTACAGTTAAAATCACAACATTCTGATTGCCATCTCGCCTCCTTCCACCCTCTTCAGTTCCAACCTTATTTTGAGCTAATTTGATAACCTTTCTAGCCAAAATCTTCTAATGCCAGCTGTCAAATGGTACCAAACACAAATCTATTACCCTAGAAGTTCAAGAGAATATTGGCTGCTAACACATAGGAATTAAAGGCAATGGGCAGCAGGAATCAGCGGCCTCATATTACAGTCTCAGTCACCTAACTTATTAGCCATGGGGTTGGCTATATTTCCACATGTTATTGAATATGAACTTCACAGGTGTTTCACAAAACTGAAAGCATTTTTATATTTGTACCCAGGTTGTGATTCCCTTTCTCAACACACCATGAAAGGCCAATTGAGCCCCATGCTGCTGCTGTTATCAATCATTTTCTGTTACCACATTCCAAAAGGACCTCAGCAGCTCCTCTTGGGCATGGAGATGGGCACTGCTAGTGAAGTTAGCAGAGCACTAAAACAGATCTCAGACTTTGTCTGAAACAGCACAGGATCAAATATGTATATTTTTAATTTTGTGACATGCCTGAAGCTTTACAAAGTTAACATTTGAAACACAAAGGGATTGAGAAAAAAATTTAGGAGACGTCCACACATTAAGGTCTAATGTTTCATGACTTGCCAAAGCAGAAACACAACTTAGAGGGCTAGTACAAATGCTTTCAGGGCCCATAATTTCTTCTAACCATCGGTTTGGGGCAGTGATCAGACAGAAACATTTTCAGCAGTCATGGATTCCCTGGCTTTCCATGACCTCCGTGACTTCTGCAGCGGCCTGTGCGGCTGGGCCGGGAGCTGCCTGAGCAGCTCGGGCAGCACCTGGGCCAGTCGCACTGGCTGCAGCTGGGGCAGTCTCGGCCCCTCTCCCCCCTGTGCCCCAATAGGGGGAGTGTGGGTGTGAGGGGTGAGGGGCTAGGGATTGGGGTGTGAGGCGGTGCTTACCTGGGGGGAGCTCCCTGGAAGGGCGACAGGAACTTCCCTCCCTCAGCTCCTAGCTCGATGTGCTGCCTCCACCCACAGGCACTGCCCCCACAGCTCCCATTGGTCACAGTTCCCAGCCAATGGGAGCTGCAGAACTAGGGCTGGGGCAGAACAGAGGCAGCACGTAGAGCTAGGAGCTGAAGGTCGCTGCTTCCCAGGAGCCGGGTAGGGAACCTACCCCAGCCCCAGCAACACCCCCACCCAAGCACCCACAGCGCCACCCCCCACAGGCCGCGGCGCCCCCTGAGCAGCCATGCCCCCCAGCACCCATGGCAGCCCCCCAGTTGCCCCCCCCCACGACACCCACGGTGGCCCCTGAGCCACGCCCCCCTCCCTGAGACACCTGCGGCGCCCCCCAGGGCATTCCCCCCCCAGCACCCGCAGAGTCCCTGGTGCCACCGAGCTGAGCCGCCCTCCCCCGCACCTATGGCATCCACCGGGCTGCCCTCCCAAGCTGCCCCCTCCACCCCCCCACACACACAAGTTTTAGTCAGGCGTATATGGTAAAAGTCACGGACAGATCATAGGCCATGAATTTTTGTTTACTGCCCGTGACCTGTCCATGACTTTTATTAAAAATACCGGTGACTAAAACATAGCCTTAGTTATGATATCCCTGCACTGAGGGCTTTCAAGATCCTTCCATACTGGATTACATAGTGCCACTGGAATTTGCCTTCATGGTAAGCACACAGGTTCCACTGCGAGGTCTACTTCTAGTTGCAGCTTTCCTTTGAGGCATTCATCGCCTTTGAAAACATCCCCATATGCTTTTTAAATTGTCTCCATTGTCAAAGGGTCTCCTTTTACTTCTTGCACTGCAGCTACAAAATTCTGTCACTGCACCCTAATCAGATCTCTGGCTTGTATTTCCAAGAGGGGTCTGTGGGGCTTACCATCCACCACCACAAACGTCATTTGGTATTATCTGTTATTTTTCGCATTAGTTTCTATGAGATCATTTTTTCCTATGGGCTTCCTTATGCTTTCATTGTACACTATTAAATTGCATCTGCTCTTTGTAACAGGTGTGTTGGAGTCCAATTCACCCTGAGGAATTACATAGCAGGAGTCCTCGCTATCTAGCTAAAAATCACACACAGTGATTCCCTATTACCATTGTTGCATGCACAGAGGTTGGTATTATCCTTTCTTGCTTTCCTGTCCTAACAGCCTGAACCTGATATGCTCTCTGACTCAAGGAAAGAGTCAAGATATATCAGCACTGACTGATGTACTCTCCCTCTCTTGTACTAAAGTCTGACAATCTTTCTGAAACCTTCCTCTGCTCTTGCACGCACTGCTAAAATAGCTCAGCTTGCCCCATTCCTTGCAGTGCTGTTCTAGTGTGGGGCACTTCTCCTTTATTCGCTGTCTCCCATAGTAAATGCATCTCACTGTGGGCATCGAACGCTGGCCAGCTGCTTTCCTTTGCTGTTGTCTCTCTGCAGGTATTTCCGGGGGTGTTGTACCTCTTGGGGCTTTCATCCTTTCTCTTGAGGCTTCCACCACATGCCCAACATCTAAGCATCTATCTAATGTGAGATGCCTTCCCAGAGCAGCCATTCCTGCAAGAGCTGATCCCAAGAGCTGCAGACTATCCTGTCAAAGTCCCCAAAATTACATGTAGCAGCCAGTGTGCATAAGACAGTAACATAGGCCTTGTCTATGCTACAGGGGAAATTCGATCTAAGCTACACAATTTGAGTTATGTGAATAGCATAACTCAAATCGACGTGGCTTAGATCTACTTACTGCGGGGTCCACGCTACGCAATGTCGTCGGGAGACTGTCTCCCATTGACTCCCCCTACTCTTCTCGATCCGGTGGAGTACAGGAGTCGACAGGAGAGCGATCTGCGGTCGATTTAGCAGGTCTTCACTAGAGCCGCTAAATCGACCACTGATGATCGATCGCTGCTCCTCGATGCCACGGTAAGTGTAGACAAGCCCTTAGTCTATCCCTTCCTCTTCAGATTGGTCTCTAGTGAAAAACCTGTGTTGCTTCAGTTTCTTTTTGCTTTGGGGAGCAATAGGTCCCTAGGGATCCGCTGGCCCTACTTAAGCCAGGAGCAGGAACAGCAAGCTATCTGAACCACCCCTGCTCTGGACTGCATACCTTGTGCTTCCCGCTCCCATGGCTTGACTTCCCGGCACCCTGACATGGCTTGGCTCCTGACCTCTGACTTGTGGTTCTGATCTCCAATTTGTTTCCTGCTTCTGATCTCCTGGTATCCTGACCCAGCTGATTCTTGATTGTGGACTCTGGCTCTGACCACTAGGCCTGGCTGCCCATGACCCACCCTTGACACTCAAGCCATCCTGGGGCAGACTGGCTAACTACAGATCTGGAACCTCCTGGCATTTAGCCAACTGGTTAGTTTCCCTACCTCTGTCCTTCCAAGTTAGCTCATTTGTTATTGTGTGTGTTGTGAGCATATGTTCTCTCTGTTTTGGGGAACATGCTGCTTGCTTTTAATCAAAACTATGCAAAGGGCAGCGTTTTTTATTGTGATTTATAAAATGTGCTTAACCCATGTCTAGGTACATATAAATACGTGCAATGATTAATAACAATATAATGAACAGAACTAATCAATAGACCACAGTATCCCTGCCCCAGTAATGGCCTATAACAAATGAGATACTTCAGAGGGATCTGAAAACCTCCTGTGCAGTGTGAAAAAGCAAACTGTGCAATGCCAGACCATGGTAGAGATTTATTTCCCAGTCCCAGCTGGCCATCAGTTTATGCCCTGACTGATAACCCTTGAAATGTTTTTTATTGCACAGTAATGGTCTTGTTTATTCTGTGATTCAAACCATATTTCATGAGCTGCTTCCTGGATATTCTATCTAAATCTAGTTTAGTGCAAAAATCATGTCATGTCAGTGGGAAATTTACTCTGGTTGATTGGAGTGAGGATAGGACAAGTTCTTGAACAGATCCAACGGTTCAGAGACCACCATACATTAAAATGAAGTTGTACAGGTGCTGCCAAAAATGCCCTCAACCGTAGAGACACCAGTTAATTAGCAAGGCATCCTGCTTCTGTATGTAAAGTATAAAAAAAGAGAGAGAGCAAAAGCCATCAGATTACTGAGTACACAAGAAAGAAACTATGCTGCTGCAATCATCCACAGGAACCTGCTGTATGACAGCAATAAGTCTGCCACAGACTCCAAAGGTGACTGTGCTCAGAAACTGTCCGGGGTAAGTCCCTCAGCTGTTTCTGCTCAGTCTCCTGACAGCCTAACAAGTCAGCTTAGCTGCCTGATGGGTACCGACAGTCAACTTCATCCATATGCCTATTACTTTTGCACACTATCCCTGGCAGAAGAGAATTAGGACATACAGAACAAGGAACAATTAGCTATCAAGGCAGCATTTGAGGAACGGTGTCATCTACTGGAGGGAGCCAGGCTCCCTGTCCAAGTACTCAGAGATCACAAGAATCTGGAGAATCTTCAAATGGCCAGACACTGCAACCAATGGCTGATCTGGAGGTCTCTTGTCTTTGCCTAGTTTGATTTCATAGTCATCTCTCACCCAGGAGCTGACACCCCTCCTGTAAGGCCAAGTACTAGGAACTGGATGAGAAAATGCCTTCTGTGATTCAAAAGGCATCCAACTTCATTAATGGCACAATAGACCACAGCCAAAAGGAGCCAATTTGTGCTTTGTTACTCAACAACCGCTTCACTGCTCAGCTCCACCAGACTCTGGAGAATGTCAATGCCTCACCAGCCCCTGGGTTCAGTTTCCAAGGTAGGCTTCTCCACCATGAGGACCATATCTACATCCCAGAAGGGCAACGAAAGATGCAGGTTTTTAAGTTATGTCATAATGTCCCCTGGCAGGGCACTTCAGCCGCCTCCACACCCGGAGCCTAATCACAAGGTGTTTCTTGTGGCCAGGCTTGCCCATCTTAGTCAAGAGCTATATCAGATCCTGTGACCTGTGTGCCCAAACCAAGTGCCCCCGCTCAAAGCCAGTCTGCCTTCTCCAGCCATGGCCGTCGCACCTCAACCATGGGATATTATATCCCTCAACTTTACTGTGCCACCTTCCCAGGGACAGAAATGATCCTAGTCATGGTCAACCTCTTAATCGAAATGCCACACTTTGTCCCCTGTTGCACCATCCCTACTGGCTCATCTCTTCCTGGAAAACATCTTTTGTCCTCACAGATTGCCCTCAGGCAGTATGTCAGACCACGGTTCTCATTTTGTTTCCCACTTCTAGCAGGAATTTCTAAAACTTCTAGAGATTGAGCCCCTCCTCTCATCTATACACCATCCTCACACTAATGGACTGATGGAGCGGGTCAAACAGATTTTCTAACAGTACCTGCATGACTTCTTGAACTATCATCAAGACAACTGGTTATCTCTGCTCTCATATGCCAAATTTGGCTACAGAAATGTCACACATGCCTCCACCCAGCAATGCCCTTTAAAAAAAACCTACAGTTTTCACTCCCGCTTTCATTCAGACATCCCCACAAACCCCCCAGTACCTGCTGTCACAGATCTAGCTACCCATCTCCACCAAGTACACAAATAACTCAAGGAGCACTTAAAAGCAGCTAAGGAAGCATATAAACATCATTCTGACTGGGACCGCCAGGCCACCCTTGACCTTGCCATAGGGGACGAGGTCCAGCTGTCCACCCACAATCTTAAATCAATTCACACCTTGGCCAGACTTGGACCATCAATATCTGGGACCTTTCAAGATTGAGGCAAAGACCCAGTAACATGCAGATTGCAATTACCCAAGTCCCTGAAGATCCATTCTCTATGTCATGTTTCCGTTCTAAAGCTGTAAACAGAGAACCCCCTCCTGCACCACTCCAGCCCTCCGCCTTCACTTGTAACAGTCCCAGGGCACTAGGAGTATACATTTCGGCAAATCCTTGACTGCTGATGAGTTAGAGGACAACTCTAATAGTTGGTGGACTGGGAAGTTTACGGCCCAGATGAACAATCCTGGACCTGGCAAGTCACATCCTCGCCCTAGTTCTGTTGCAGGCACTTCACAGAACCCAGGCCTTGGGGTTCCAGGAAGGGGAGGCAGGCTTACTGTCAGGAGTAAGGCCCTGCAGCCAGAGGCAACACGTATCTGTGGCAAGTGGGGGGGAGGCACAAATTAAAGGTTCTGGAGGGGTCATGGGCCCCCCTAGATTTCTCGGGATGCCTCTGGCATGGACACCCAGCAGCAAGGAGGCCACATGGCAACAGCTGAGCTCCTTCCCCACCACATGGGGCTGCTTCACCTTCCTTGCTGATGGAAACCCACGCGTCGTCTCAGCCTCCACCCCGTGAGTCACCTTGCTGGATGGCCTGCAAAACAGGCAGCAGTGCTGGGAGGTAAAGCAGCCCCATATGGTGGGGTATCCAAGCTCTTCCCCTTCATTCAAATACATTCATTAAGGCAAACAATTAGTCAACATTTGCATTAATTTTCATCCTGATTCTGATTTTCTTCCTCAGACTGAGTAGCACCTTCCTCCTCAAATGGGACTACAGTCTGAGCAAGGGGATCCAAATCGGGATTAAAATTAATGCTGCACTGCCCAGTTCAATGTTGACTAACTGTTTGCATTACAGCTACATGCTTCTAACCATGCTTGTGCTACAGATTCCTGTCCTTGTGTGTAATCATTCCAGCAAATGTTTTACTGATTACAGTTATACCTAATATGGCATTGACATCAAGGTTTTGCTTCATGGAACTGTGCTGAGGGCTATTTCTGTATAAATTTTGCTTATTCAGCCAAGTTTTAAAACCAATAAAAAGAATTGTTGTTCGCACCATTAGATTTGTGTTAGATTTATATTTTTCCCCTGATTATCTAAACTAATTTATAAGAATTGCTCAACAATTCAGGAACATATATTAATAAATTTATTGATAGTACATGGAACACTAGCTAGCTTGTGAGTTCTTTAGGACAGGGGCTGACTTTTTGTTCTGTGGTTGTACAGCACCTAGTGTACTGGGATCCTGGTCCTTGACAGGAGTTCCTAGGAACTTCCACAATATAAATAACGGTTTCCTGATTATTTTCCTTTCATGTTCAGAGATGTAACTATAGGATGATGCATAGGACTAGATTCTCCCATCCATTTGTGCTGCTTTGCCATCCAATGCAGGGGGAAAAAGAGGGAATGAGGGTGTATGGCATAACTCCACTTTGATACCTATCCTCCAAGAGCATAAGTTACAGTAACCTGTTGGTTGCTCTAACTATAAGAGCCAAAGTGCACAGCACCAGAGAGCCACAACCAGATCTCAACCGATCCTTCCATCCCACCAGGTGACCAGAGCTCAGACATGAGGAATCACTGAGCCCTGAGAACTGTAATGCATAGCTACAGTTATTTTTATTTCATTATACGGATGTCAGGCATGTTTCTTTTGGCATTCCCAAGAAAAACCACACAGATTTGGCCAGCACAAATCTTTGAGAATCTCAGTTTGTACATGCCCAGCACAGACCTGTTAGAATTTGGCAGCTGACTTCTGAAGATTCTATCTCTGCTGAGCATGCTCCAGCCCAGGGCTGGAGGACTTTCTCTGTAATTGCTGCTTTTAGCTGCTGCAGGCCACTGTGGTGCTGAGCACAGGACTGGAGACTGTCTCTCCTGTGCTCTCAGTGGTTCCCCTGCTGGCACCTAAGCAGCCTGGAGAAAGAAGCAACCTGATGGAGGATGTAGAGGGGACAAGAACTGGACCTGCGGTAGCAGAGGGAGAAGACTGGGACAATGAATTTGGGGTAAAGGCACATACAGGGATTATGAGCTGGTAGGGATTGGGACTGGGAAAAGGAGCCCAGTTTCAAGGGAGAGAGTGAGCCCACAGAACGTAGGGATGAGGGGAAGACTAGGACTGGCTGGGCAAGGAGTAGACTAGGATGAGGAGTTTAGGGAGAGAGCGTGGGAGACGGAAACACATGTGTGGGGGAAAAACAACTGGGATTTGGACATGAAGCTTGGAGGGGGACACTGGGACTGGCTGAGCAAGATTACTGGGACAAGGAGCTGGATGGGGAAGGAGGGAAAGAGACCAAACTGGGTCAGGGATAAAATGGCTGAGCCTTGGGGTGGGGGGAGGCAGAACAGGGAAAGAAGGATCTGTACCCACTAGGGAACATTCTACTCATAAGACCAGCCATACTGGGTCAGACCAATGGTCCATCCAGCCCAGTATCCTGTCTTCCGACAGTGGCCAATGCCAGGTGCTTCCAACACCTGGAATGGAATAAAAGATTCCAGAATCGCACCCTTCCTCTTCAGTCAGCAAATATTTGTTTGAAACCCACTGACAAAAATGTGTCTCAACCCCCACCCCAGTGGCCCATCCACAGAGGCTGGCAACTTACGATTGCTATCAGTTACTCTGTTAGCTCAAGTGACAAGAGGTCTGTGAGGTGGATCAAACAGTTCCAGCCCTGTTGATTAACCATGCAGTTGTCAATATAATGCCACAGGATGAAATTTTGGGGACATGTTCAATTTTCTTTTTTGAAAACCCAGGAAATCACACACACACACACACACACACACACACACACACACACATTAAAAGAACATTACTTAGATTGCAAATTCAAGCACTGAAAAGGTAAGATATATCAGAATTAAGTTTGCCTGTCCATAACGCATATGTGCACAGAGGCCCAATGAAGGTTGTGCAGGCACCCGTAATTTTGGCATTTCCTAACTTTTGCGTGCATAAGTTTGCAACTTTATGGTTTCTATTGTAGGTTTTCATAAGTAATATATAATAGATATAAATAATTTGCCAAGCTTTGTGGTAGGGTATAGTATTTTCAAGATTTGGCTACTTCTCACAGGAATGATATAAGAATGAATTAATATTTTGCAATCTTTTATATCTTCAGAATGCACATACAGGGATGGCCATTAACAAGAGTTGGCACTCGGCAATATCTGACTGTTACATTCTGATCAATAAAATCCCTCACTGCATTCCAAAGCTGCAGACTTATCTCTGGCTCTTCTGCCACCCACAGAGAGCTCTTCCCCATCACAGGGTCTCCTCTCATAGCTGTCTCTCCCTGGAGTTTAGCGTTCTAACTCTAGCTTCCTTCTCTTGCCAGTGTCTCCCTGGTTTTGAGAGAGAAGGCAACCTATGTACTGCCCTCCTCCAGAGAGCTCCTCCCAATTGGCTAGAAGAGAAGGGAGCCCTGCCCAACCCAACACTACAGGGCTCCTGATCTCACACCCTCCCTCCCCCCAAATCCAGCTCCTAATTCCCTGGAAGTGATTCCTCTCTTCCACTACCTAGCCATTACTTGGGCCTTTTTTCTTTCCAATTCCCTGGCCCTCTCTACTTTTAAAGGGTCAGTTTGCCCCATTACACTGACCTCTGACTTTCAATGACTCTCTTCCTAGAGTCTGAGGAAATCATATTGACACAAAGTACTCAAACTGTGATAGATCCCTCCTCAAGGTAAATAAAAGGAATCTGGTCTCCTATGCTTATCGTGCTCACCTTTCTTTCTTTTATAGACTCTGCTTTCAAATATTCTGCACTGAGAAAGTACTAAGAGTTCCGAAAAGAAAGAAAAGTTTGTCCCAGACAAATACATTGTGAGGTGAGGTTCAGCATCTTCTGGTGATTGTTGGGTGCTTCCAAGTCATTGCCTTCATTTTCTTTGTGTCTTTCTCTTATTGAGTACAGTAGGAACACCAGAAAGTGGAATTTACTGTTTATATTACATGCTGTATTTCCTGCCATTTACGTAAGAATATAGCGCTGGGACCTGTGTGCCATGCAGCATGGTCTTGGTATGGAAATGCTTATATTCTAGGGCCAGCTCTGCTGGTGACTTCCTGTGTGGTTTGAGCAAGTCATTTCAGTGTGAGTTTCCCTACATGTAAAATGGGGATAGCACTTCTGTACTGGACCCCACAGGAGTGTCAAGAGAAATAATTGGTGGAGCTATATGAAGTCTCCTCAGTGAAACAATAAACTGGGTGAATTTCCTGTGGTTTCAGGTTTCATTTCAAACTCAGTACTCAGACCAGGGTCACAGTATTTGCTGACTGACAGTCACAGATAATGGTCCAAAATGCAAGTGAATTGAGACTCAGCTTTGAGCGAATGCAGGTTCAGCTTATTGTTTTACATAACTATGAAATTCTTAGTTTCACATAGCTTTGGAGCAAGTCCAGGGAAACAGGGTTCAACTGAGATTTGCTATGAGTTTAGGGTTCATTTGGTGAAGAAACAAATCAAAACTCAGGACTACAAACCTACATGGGTCATTTATTTAGTCTTAGACACGTCAAAAGGATAGACTGCCACATTGCACGTAGGTCAAATAACAGATAAAAGCTGAAGGGGCTAATTGGGAGGAAATCCTATTCTGGCCTCCTGGAGATTTTTCCCCAGTCCTAATGGTGAGGAGGAAAGAGATATGGATTTTGCCACACTAACCAACCACAGGATTGGCCATGGGATGCACCCACAGCCCCGGTGGATCCCTCAGCCTTACAGAAAATGAGAGGTGTATATGGTAGCACAGAAATGGCAGCTCTTAAAGCTGTATCACAAAAGGTTTTGGTTCAGTCCTATTTCTGTGACCAAGAACATCCAAGCTCTGTTTATATTGTGAATCATATGTGTGTGTTTTGGGCTGTACATAGAGTGGCGGTGTAGAAGTGATATGGAATTGAACGGATAAAGAATTAAAGGAGAGCAACATGATTAATGCCAGTCAACATGGTTTTATGGAAAATAAGTCTTGGCAAACAATCCTGATTTCATTCTTTGAGGAGATTAAAAGTTGAGTTGATAAAGGTAACTGTGTAGATGTTATATACTTAAACTTTTGTAAGACTTTTCACTTAGTACCTCATGACATTAAAATCAGCACTATCCAATATCAATAAAGCACACATTCAATGGATTAAGAACAGGCTAACTAACATATCCCAAAAAGGAACTGTCAATGTGGAATTTTCACTGAATGGGGGTGTTTCTAGGGAGGTTCTGCAGGGAACAGTACTGGGCCCAACATTATTAAATATTCTCATCAGTGATCTGGTGATACATATAAAATCACTGCTGATGAAATTTGCAGATGACACAAATATTGGAGCAGGAAGAATGGTAAGTGATGAGGTTGGGGCAGTCGTACAGAGTAATCTGGATCACCTGGCAAATTGGGTTTATTCAAACAAAATGCATTTTAATACAGCCAAATGCAAAGTTATACATTTAAGAAAAAGGAATGCAGGGCATATCTACAGAACAGAGGATAGTATCCTGGAAAGAAGTGACTCTGAAAAGGATTTCTGGATCCTAGTGGACACGCAACTGAACATGAGCTCACAGTGATATGCTGTGGCATAAGGGCTAATGCAATCCTGAGATGAATAAATAGCGAGCATTGAGTAGGAGAAGAGAGGTGTTTTTTCCCTCTGTATATGGCATTGGTGAGACTGATACTGGAATACTTCATACAGTTCTACTGTCCACATTTTGAAAAGGTAATTGAAAAATTAGAGAGAATGCAGAAAAGTGCTACACAAATTATTTAAGGGCAAGAGAAAATGCCTTATGGAGAGAGACTTGAAGAGTTCAATCTCTTAACTTATCCAAAAGAAGATTGAGAGGTGACTTGATTACCGTGTTTAAGTACCTTAACAAGAAGGAAATGCTGGGTACTAGAGGGCTCTTTAATCTAACAGAGAAAGGCATAGCAAGAACCAATGGCTGGGAGCTAAAGCCAAACAAATTCAAATTAGAAATTAGGCACAAATGTTGTAACAATGAAGGTGGTTCAGCACTTGAACAAATTACCAAGGGAAGTGATGGATTCTCCATCTCTTGATGTCTTCAAAATCAAGACTGGATATCTTTCTCAAAGATATGCTTTAGCCAAACCCAAGTTGTTGGGCTCAATACAGGGGTAACTGGGTGAAATGTAATGAGCTGTGATATAAAGGAGGTCAGGCTAGATCATAGAATCATAGAATACCAGGGTTGGAAGGGACCTCAGGAGGTCATCTAGTCCAACCCCCTGCTCAAAGCAGGACCAATCCCCAGACAGATTTTTACCCCAGTTCCCTAAATGGCCCCCTCAAGGATTGAACTCACAACCCTGGGTTTAGCAGGCCAATGCTCAAACTACTGAGCTATCCCTCCCCCCCCCTTTTTTTTTTTTTTTTTTTTTTTTTTCTCTATAGCTTCAGCCCCCCCACCCACTTAACACGGCACTCAGTGATTTCAGCTCTTTATTGATTTCAGCTGGTAGTAGGGGAGCCCCAGTGCTACTGCACCATTGGCCCAAAGCGAGCTCAGCATAGCAGCCTGTAACTAGACTCTTAATGGAATCAAAATTAGCTCTGCTATTCAATAGTGGAGAGAGGAGATAGTACAATTGATATTTCCAGCCCTCAAAGAGTGCCCACACCATCCACTATAAATACCCATCCCTGGCCTCTCTCCAAGATGATCTAAAGGTCCCTTCTGGCCTTAAACTCTATGGATCTATGAAGTATATTGGACTTAATATACAATATGGTATTGTGACAGTGCACCCCATAAGGCTTTATGGGGGGGGGGGGTTGCTTATAAATGTATGCATGACATAACTGGAATATGTCTTGTGCTGCCTGTGCCATGTAACATATCTCTGTAAAGGTTATGGTTTACTGTATCTATTCATCCTATTTGTGTATATATATATATATATATATATATATATATATATATATATATATATCATTTTCTACTTGAGGTTAAGAATATGGGCTGTATGCTTGGTTGGTTTCTAAATAAGCTTTGGGAGGCATTTGGTCAGCTTCTTTATGAAGGAATTTGCAAGTTAATTTGGTTAAGTACCCAATCAGGAAACACTTGGGGAACAATGCATCTTGGAATGCTCCAATCCACATAAGAAGTCTTCCTGGAGACATACAAGATACCATGTGGACAATGGCTTCAGCCTGTAAAGACTGAGTCATGCAAGTCGTGACTTGCCCAGGTGACTCCAGAACTCCATCTTGGAGCTGGACTTTGCATAGGAGGGGGGTCTCCACCCACAAGAGAAAGTCTATTTAAACCCGTGGGAGACCCCCCCATTTTGTCTTCAGCTGACTAAAGAAGGAGCCTCTCCATCGCCCCAGCATACTTGAAGGAAACTGGAACAAAGGACCGTAACTACAGGGGGTGTGAGTGATGGCTGGACCCAGGCTAAAAGGAGATTAGCCTGTAAAAGGGAGCATTCTGGAACTGGTGAGGATCTTATCTGTATTTAGTTTGATTAGACATAGATTTGCGCATTTTATTTTATTTTGCTTGGTGACTTACTTTGTTCTGTCTGTTACCACTTGGAACCACTTAAATCCTATTTTCTGTATTTAATAAAATCACTTTTTATTTAGTAATTTACTCAGAGTATGTATTAATAGCTGGGGGAGCAAACAACTGTGCATCTCTCTCTCTATCAGTGTTATAGAGGGTGAACAATTTAGGAGTTTGCCCTGCATAAGCTTTATGCAGGGTAAAATGGATTTATTTGGGTTTAGACCCCATTGGGAGTTGGACATCTGAGTGCTAAAGACAAGCACACTTCTGTGAGCTGTTTTCAGGTAAACTTGCAGCGTTGGGGCAAGTGATTCAGACCCTGGGTCTGTGTTGGAGCAGACGGGAGTGTCTGGCTCAGCAAGACAGGGTGCTGGAGTCCTGAGCTGGCAGGGAAAACGGAAGCAGGGGTAGTCTTTGCACATCGGGTGGCAGCTCCCAAGGGGGTTTCTGTGATCCAACCTGTCACAGGTATCAAGGTTCTGTCTCTCGGAGTTGGAAGCTCAAGAACTCAATTGGCCAGCTACAGGAATCCCCAGCTCTTCATGGCACTGGATTATTGGCAGTGCCCAAAGGTCCTAGTCAGGGGCAGTTCCCCATTGTGCTAGGTACTGTATAAACACAAAATAAGTCTGCCTGCCCCTGACCCAATTTTCTTACAATTTAAATTTGAGAGAATGCATAAGTGGGTTTACACAACCAGGAGAAAGAAGGTAGCACACATAATCTGTCTTTTTCATGGATTAATTAGTGCACAGTTTGAGGTTTTCCTTCAGTTAGGTTTGAGGATTTATTTCACATTTTTTAGGATTTGCTGGCTAATCGGCAACATCTTTATGGCAGAAATCTTTTGGAGTATTACATTTACATAAATAATTTTGTAGCATTTTTCATGCAAGAACTTAAAAGTAATACACTGAAGTGGATCAGAAATGGCTTGTTGAATTCATCTATCTAAGCCCTAAAATCAGTTTTGGATTTTTAAACTTTATTTATTGGGTAAGTGCAGGCTGATTGCATCATGAAGGAGACACACAGGAGATTGTTCTCTTTCATGACTAAATAAGATACATTACACACCTGCTGGCAAATCCAATAAAATATTGATAGCTAATCCTCTAACAAGGCATAATGTGTTTTTGTAAATACACACAGAAGGTGTTCACACCAACAATAAATACAGAAAAATAATTAGTCCGCTTGACTAACAAGCTCTTGAGTAATTCATTAATATTCATTTAGAAAGCTGCACAGATTAAAGTTGTTTGGAGAGAGGAAAAAGAATCCATAACTCAGATATGCAAACTGGTTGAAGTTTACATGAAACAGGAAGACAGACAAACTAAAGTTGATGTTAATAGAGCTCAACCAAAAATATGAACAAATAAGACCTGTTTCACTCCAACTGTACTCAGGAATTACTGATATCAATATTTATATTTTTAACCTAAAAACCAAACCAACCAACCCTCCTTTAACCCAAACCAGCTAATTGTGGACACAGAATGCTTGTCCAAACCAGGAAAATGTGGAAGTCAGTTTTATAACGTGTCAGCTCACAGGAGGTTTAGCAATTTTTGACTTCTATCTAGATGTAAAAAAATCAGGGGTTTTCAGGGCTCTCACTTTAGATATACTGTAATGAACCATGTATGTAATATACATGATTCATTACATTTATGGATAAGCTGCAATGAGTAATCTCTGGGGAGTGACTGGCTGACTGGGCAACAAAATAGCAAATGAAATTCAGTGTTGATAAATGCAAAGTAATGCACATTGGAAAACATAATCCCGATACATATAAAATGATGAAAACAACAAGGAGTCCGGTGGTACCTTAAAGACTAACAGATTTATTTGGGCATAAGCTTTCGTGGGTAAAAAAACTCAGAAGAAGTGAGGTTTTTTACCCACGAAAGCTTATGCCCAAATAAATCTGTTAGTCTTTAAGGTGCCACCGGACTCCTTGTTGTTTTTGTGGATACAGACTAACACGGCTACTCCCTGATTCTTGACACCATACAAAATTATGGGGTCTAAATTAGCTGTTACCACTCAAGAAAGATCTTGGAGTCATTGTTCTCTGAAAACATCCACTCAATGTGCAGCAGCAGTCTAAAAAGCGAACAGAATGTTGGGAATCATTAGGAAAAGGATGGATAATAAGACAGAAAATAGCCTCTATATAAATCCATGATATGCCCACATCTTGAATACTGCGTGCAGATCTGGTTGCCCATTTCAGAAAAGATATATTGGACTTGGAAAAGGTACAGAAGAGGGCAACAAAAATTAGGGGTATGGAACATCTTCCATATGAGGCTTTAGAAATCTCCACATTAGACTGCATTATTGCTCCATGTAGACAAGCCCTTGTCTACAAGTAACCATTTCTGGTGTTTTTCCAGTGTTTATTGGATAAACACCAATTTATTTATTGTATTGGGGTGTTTTATCAGTGTTCATCACAGTTAAAGCTGAAAATCAGATGCCTTAATTATAACTAATCACTCCTTACAGGTAATACTAGAGATCCTAGGCCTGCTTCCCCATTGGATACTTCAGTATTACACCAGTACAACTCCATGGATTCCATTAGTTACATCACTGTAAAACGAGCAATGCAATCAGATCAAATCAGCCCTCCCCCCCCCCCCCCCCCATCTTTGGGCCATTAATAACTTATTTCTAACACTCATGATGCTTGGAGATTTTTCTTTAAAAATATCCAATACAACGCCATGTACAGAAATGTATCTGAGAACAAAATTACCTACACTAGGAAAATCACTGCAGGATGCAGCCCTTCCTATGAGATCTTGGACACTTAGACAATGGACCAGCTCTCTCTCCTCCTTGTCTTCATTGCTGAAAGCTGCAAGGGGGTTATAGGGTTTGGCTTTGTTTTAGCTTTACCAGAACTTCCTGGCTTTTAAAGGCTGTTTTTATAGTTCCAAATTTTTACCCTCAAAATGACTAATAAGCACTCTCAGCCTTCACTTCCCTTTTTTGGGGGGTGGGGGGAGGGTCTGGGATGGAGCTTTTAGTTTATTGTCATTGATGCAGCACTATAAATACATCTAGCACCGTGTACCAAATGAAAATGCTGCGGAAGCAATAAAGTCCCTAGCCCAGAGTACCTAAGAGTGGGTATTGTGCAGAGTACGAAATAATACAAGTATGGTGTGACACACATCACGCAATAGCTGGGTCTTTTAGCTATGACTTTTTGCAAGAGAAAAGGGTCTGGGCACAGATTCTTTTGTGAGGCTATTTCAGGCTCATTGGGCAGTGTAATTATAGGCAACCATAGGGACAGGTTGTACTATTGCAAACACATTCTACACGGAGTAGATATTTGAAGTCAGAAGATTTGACAGGTTATGGTGACTTTTTAAAGCAGAATTCAAATGAGCTCCAAGTAGGTTTCAGCTGGAAAGTCCACCCCTTTCATGTAGGTTTACATAAATCTGTATTTGAGTTAAAAAGCATCTCTCAAAAGAACCGGCCCAAGCTTAACACAAACAACACCCTTTTAACCAGACTCGGACAGGGGGGAAAAGAAGAACTCCTAGCGGCATCATTTGTGATTGGGTTTAAGAGATTAGAATTCTTCCAGCTTCATTTTTACCCAATTTAAAAATTCCCCAGGCAACAGGAACAGCAGCATAGTGTGAGTGGCCTTCCTCCGAGCATATGCATGAAGACTGATTGTTTCAATTATGCCCATTGCTGCTTTTCTTGCCCAGCCTCACACAAGAACTCTAGTGATGTATTCAGATTTTATTACAAACGTTGCAGAAAACATCCTCTGATACAAATCCTATTGCCCAGAGATGCATTTAAGAAGATTATTCATTTTCCAGGAAACAATGCTAACAAGCCCAACTTAAGGTTGCTTGGCATGTCATCTGTGATATTTCACACTGCATGGAGGATTTGGGATTTTGTTCTTTAAACTGATAAAAAGTAAAGGACTCTTGGGTACGAATAGACATCTGATGGCTCAGTTTTTCAGAGTCGCTGAGTGCCCTTCAGATAGAATTGTCAGTGCTCAGCCCCTATGAAAATCAGACTCTTAAGCATCATTCCAGCAACCTGAATGTTATCAGATGATAGCAACTGTAGGTCATGTGAATGTACCTCACCATCTGGTACCAAACACACTGTAATGCTTGGTATGCGCCTTTTCAAGTCAGTTAATCGGGCCTATATTTGTTTGCTGTTGGAGATGAACGTAACAAAGACAAATACAGAGATGAAGCTAAGGGAGCTAAATTGGTGTCTCTTCTGCCCCAGGATTCAGCAGAAGTGCAGAGAGCAACACCAGGAACTGTTCATGGTATTCATCGCCCTAGCCAAGGCCTTTGACTCTATCAATCGTGGTACCCTATGGAAGGTGCTGTGTAGCTTTGGCTGTCCACAGAAATTCATTTCCATCATTACTACATGATGGGATGACTGCCACCATTTTGTGCCACGGCTCAGAGACCGAACTATTCACCATTCGCACCGGTGTCAAGCAGGGTTGTGTCATTGCTTCAACACTCTTCTCCATTTACATTGCCGTGATCCTGATTCTCATTCATGACCACCTTCCTGACGGAATCAGGATTGAGTATCGTATGGATGGCCAGCTCCTCAATCTTCGACATCTCCAAACAAAATCTAAGATCACGAGAATTGTCATCACTGACCTTCAGTTTGCAGATGACTGTGTCATTTTTGCACATACAGAGGCTGACCTGCAAAGCACCCTAAATCTTTTTGAAGATGCCTATCACAGCCTGAGTCTCTTTCTCAACATCAGGAAAACCAAGGCATTCTGAACAAACTACTCTTCGTACTCCACAAATCACCATCAACGGAGAACCCCTGGAAAATGTGGTCCATTTTACGCACATTGGCAGCCACCTCACCCAAACAGCCAGCAATGACACAGAAATTGAAAACAGGATCTGTTTTGGAAGACCATTCAAATGAGTCTTCAATGATAGGGATCTGAAAACAGGTACCAAGATTTTGGTTTACAAGGCAGTTGTCATCCCCACCCTTTTCTTTGGGTGAGAGACCTGGGTAACCTACAGATGACATCTCAAGTGGCTGGAGTGGTTCCAGCAGCACTGCCTCAGGAGGATTCTCAGAATCAGCTGGGAAGACCAACGCACTAACATCAGCGCTCTCTCTGCAGCCAGCATCAGCAGTATAGAAGCTCAGGTCATGAAATACTAACTCCGCTGGGCTGGCCACTGTGTACCTATGCCTGACACTCGCCTCCCGAAGCAAGTACTCTTCTCTTGTTAAGGGAAGAAGGGGTCACGTAGGGCAGTTGAAGTGTTTCAAAGACATACTGAAAGTGCACCTTAAAAAGGGAGGCATCAACCCAACAAACTGGGAGGACCCGGCGCAGAACAGAACGCAGTAGCACCACCCCATACACCAAGCCACAGCTCACTTTGAGGAGAACAGATGTGCTCATGAGACAAAGAAGCGACAAAGGAGGAAAGAAAGGGCACAATAGTCCAGCCAACAACTATGTCTCCTCCAGGATTACACCTGTCACTTCTGTGGGAAAACCTGCAGGGCAAGAATTGGGCTCCTCGGCCACTTAAAAACTCACCAATGAACCCCCTTGGCAGACATCATCCTCACATCAAGGGATAACCAAAGAAGAGATCTTCTGCCCCACCTGTGCATTAGACTCCTGTAGACTCACACTCACTTACTGACATGCAACATACAATCCTTCACACATTATCTCTAGATTTATTTTAACTTGCAGTCAACCTGTCCTACTAGTTGCTTTTCCTGCTAAGTGTTTCTCTTCCTGCCTATTGGCACATAGTTCCAGCAACTTAGATTCCCTTAGACTCCGTTGGTCCAGATCCTTGGCGGCGTAAATCGGTGTAGTGCCACTGACTCCAATAGAGCTATGCTATTTATACCAGATGAGGGTCTGGCTCATTGTCTCCAATGCTGTTATTTCAGATTCACATTAAGAGCAGAATCTGGCCCTATCTCACTAGATTAATAATACCCTCCCCCACCCATTTCGTGCAGATTCACTTTCTTTTAAAAATGCTACATGGTTTATGAAGTAAAAAGGGGGTATAAAGAGCTCCCAGAAAGTAAAAAACCCCATGATAAGTTGGAGGAGGTAGGGGAGGGTAACAATACATCACCATTTTTCAACCTATGCCAATCCCCAACCATCCATATCAAGATACAGATCTCACCCACATTGCATTTTAACATGCTGCTGTACTTTTGTTTTCACTCCTTAAAACACCTGTCAAAATAATGTTCAAGTGGACTGTAGGCCGATCCAGAAACACAAAGGAAGATACAGTACCTGCCCCAAAATTGTTTAAGACAAGGCTCAACAAGTTCATATAACTATTAAATAGGAAAGCAGTGGGGATGGAGAGACAACAATGTACCATAATAAAAATCACACTGTTACACAGGTTAGCTATTGCAGAACTTGATTGTTGAAGAGCAATTAGCAAGGCTCAGATGAACTGGAGAACAGCCAAAAACAAAACACAAAAACAACCCAGTGGCATTTTTTCATGTTCTCTGTGTATATATATCTTCCTACTGTATTTTCACTGCATGCATCTGATGAAGAGGGTTTTAGCTCATGAAAGCTTATGCCCAAATAAATTTGTTAGTCTCTAAGGTGCCACAAGGACTCCTCGTTCTTTTTGCTGATACAGACTAACACAGCTACCACTCTGAAACCTGTCACCTTGCAAAAAGAGTAATTCAAGATAACATGTTTTTAATCACATGACAATTTTCACTTTAAGCTATGACCTGTTACCAAGCAAAATAAATAATTAACAATACTAAATAAATCATCATCATGATGTTACAAATAGACACTCAGGTTCTCATTTTAGACAGTACAAATGTAACTGATGCAGACATACACAGTGAAGATTTTCAGGAAACATTAGGAATCACTTCAGTGCCTGATTGCTTTATAGTATTGTGCAGGAAACATGCATTGCTGGTTGGCATGTGGTCGTGACCAACAGTCCAGGTATCTGGGGGAAAGAAATTGTTTTTCTCTCCAAATTGGAAAGGGCGAGGTAATTCAAGTATAATATCATATGCTGACGGGCCACAAACACTCAAGTTAAGGGAGTAAATTCTGAAGTCCTAACTTGGTCAAAGCCTCCTATTAAGTTAATGAGCGTTCTGCCTGCATAGTGATGGAGAGAACGGTAAGGACCTTTGGATTTGGTCCATGCTAAGAAGGTGGATCCTAGCACAGCCTAAAAGCAAAAGGGGACAATATAAAACACAGAAGGAGTTGTAGTAGCTTCATCACTGTTTGGAACTGTTAGCTTTCATGCTCATATAAATCAGGGACTAAGAGCACTGGCAATAGCGCATGTAGGCACTGTACTTGCTCCTCCATGCAGCTCTGCTAATGCTCCTTTACTTCTGTCCTGAACCTCATAAGAAGAAACTGCCAATCATGTTTCATTGTGTCATTTCATGGGGTGGTTCTCTGAATTGCTCAGATGGTCATGAGAAACTGTTGTGAGACTTGTAAACAGAATTCACTCAGGACCCAGGCAAGATTCAGCCCTCATCAGACTCCTGCACAGAAGTTCCCCTCAGTGGCGGTTCCCTGGGTTTTTATTATGTTCTTATAAACTGGACAAGAATTCCCATTCTATACAAACACAACCATAAAACCTGTAACACTCTGAAGCCACGCGTAGGTGTGACAAAACAAAATGAAAATATGTATAAGGGGGAGGAAGAAGAGAGAAAAAAAGTTAATCTTTTCTCTAATTGCACAGTATAGAGTTAGACGTGTAATGCATTACCCCGCCACCACAAATGAGCTAACCCCAGGAATCTAGCTACTTATGTTGTTTGGTGAGTACTGACTAGCTGCATAAAAATAGACCAGTATCTATTGTACCAAAGGCCCACTCTTCATTTTCCTGCTTTATTTTAGTTATGCCCACTGGAGAGCAGAGTGTATGGCTGCTACTGCAAGCCCTGTATAGCTGTATAGCTAGAATGACATGACTAAGAGTGTGAACTGTTCCATTCATTAATCTCTTTGCATCTAACTGTTTGGGTTTGGGGAGTTGCCATCATCTATTTTTGACAATAATTAAATCTAAAATGGTCATGTACTTATTCTCCAGGAATGACTCCCAAGTTAAAAATGCCTTTTTGAAATACGCCCTGTCCCTCAAACCATCATAGATGGAAAGAGAAATACAGAATGGCTGCTTTGAGAAGAATAGTGATTTTCCTTTGTCTCCCTCCCCTGATGATTGCAATCCCAGATCCGCAACCTTTGAGCACCTGGTCCGATGGTGCGTGTGAAAATTCACTGAACATTTAAATGTTTGCATCTAAATAATCCAGACAAACACATCTGCCATAAAAAGTTAAATGTAATTAAATTCAGACTTTTAAACATGAGATGGTGGAAATTACCATATACTATTGATCTTTCCACAACCACCATAAAGTTAAGTAAGTATTTTGCATAATACGTAATAAAATTCTGTGCTACAGATGCATTTGTTTCCTACTGTGTCTTCTGTCAGTCAGTGAGGAGGGAACTGACATATGGTGCTGTAATCCTAGCTCTGTAATCTTCATTATGGGTCAGGAACATAAGCTCAATAGCTTCAGAAAGGGAGAAGAAGGATAATTCAGTGGTTAGGCTGTTAGCCTGACATTTGAAAGATCTGGGTTCCATTCCCTGGCTGCTCCATCAGACTTCATTGTGTGACCCTGACCAAGTCACTTAATCTCTCTGTGCCTCAGTTCCCCAGCTGTAAAATGGGGATAATAGTACTGCCCTACCACACAGGAGTATTGTAAGGATAAGCCTGGGAGGTGCTCAGGTGCAACAGTAATGTGGACCATACAAGTACCTAAAATAATAGAGTCTACCCCACCTGTAGCTTGCTAGTTCAAATTTAGTCCAGTGACTTAAAATTGTTACCATCAGATAGATGCTTGGCAGTATATAGTATGTGAAAGGAATTTGGTGGTACAATTCTGGGGCCAGATTCTGTCACGCTTACTCACACCAAATAGCATCCTACTTCCTCAGAGGTCAAACTGATTTCAATGGTACTATATATGTAGCAAGTAGAGCTGTGTGGAGAATGGTAATTCTGCTTCCCAAAGCAGTTTGACGCTGCATCTTGGCAGGGGGTTAGACTAGATGCCCCTTGTGGTTCTATCATAGGGTTAGAAGATTTGAAATTAGGTTTTATTCTGATTTGGAAATACTCTGCAAAAAGGAATGGAGCCCAAGTTTCGAGGCAGGCTGCCCTGGAGCTATGGCCCCTGAGAGCCCATACTGACAACGATCTTGGAGCCTGGAACCTGGCTCTTTCAATGTTTCCATGCTCACAGCTACCCATCTGGTCATATGAAGGGGAGCTGGCAGTCTGCACGTCCTGGTGCTTCCAGCTCTTTGACAGCCTGCCTGACAAGCTGTGGAGGAGCTGGGGGCTTGGAAGCACCACTCCATAGCAGCCCAGGGCCTATTGCAACAGCATCAAAGTCTCACAGTCTGCAAAAAGTTCAGTTTTGATGAACCATCATTCTCAGAGAAAAAAGTTCCATTGAAGAATTTCTGACTAGCTCTCGTAGTAGGGAAAGGCAGCAGAATCTGGCCCTTTGTGAAATTTTCCACTGCTTTTTGTGCATTTGTTGCAAGACTTATTGCTCAGATGTGTTTATTTTTCTTAGTCTTTGACAAAATCTCTGTTCTCACCATATCCTGGATCCCTAGGGGGACATAGCACATTAACAGATCTTCAATATGTTTATCAGTGTTTGTAAAGAGTAACATCAGCTTGAAAAATTTGTAAAACCAAACATATTTTGCATTTAAACAGCACTGCCAATCTACATTTTTCAAATTATTTACTAATATTAAATTAGCTTTACAACATCCCTATAACATAGGGAACTATTGCACCCATTTTACAGATAGAGAAACTGAGGCACACATTTACTGGTTTGCCCAGTTTGTCAGAGTCAGTAACAGGTAGGAAAATAACCCAAGAGTCCTCACCCCTGGTTTTCTACTCTAACTATTGGCTGAAACTATCCCTCTGAGCTAACCTTTGGTCCTAAATGATGAAATAAAACACAAATAGAAATGCTGCATTAAAGCACTATGTTACAAGCCATCCATTAAATTTACACTTGTTGCAGAAGAAAATGGGTGCTCTTTCCACAGAGCTGTCTGTGAAAGACAGATTTTTCCTGTGACTTTGTCAGGCATACACACAGCTATCAGCCTCCAGTTTGCCTCTCCCCACAGCCCATGGAGCAAGAATCAGCCTTTGGAAGGAAAAAGAAGAGAGGTCATGTAATATGCATTTCCTATGCTATGTGACTAAAAACTATGTGAGCTGACACGGAATGGAGTCTGAGCCAGAAAATAAACAGCTTGTCGCCTGACATATTTTCCAAAAAACATCTCAGGAGGAAGGTAATTGTGAGAGCTTTTTCCAGGCCCAACAGAACCTTAAGAAAGTACTTGTCTAAATGCTAAATTACAGAATTTAGCATATACATTTCTTGGGACTGGGACTAAGTTTTCGTCTATACAATCTTGTGCACAATGATAGCACTAAAAAGCTAATGGGTGAAAGAAAGATCCACTGCCCCATTTCAGCAAAGAAGAAAGGAGTCTGATGACGAAGTCAACATTATACTCATGTCAGGGAGATCCTAATTATTACTATTAGACGCTACAAATGCTAGGGTAGAGGTAAGGAGGAGTGCTGGCTGGAAACTACAATGCTACAATCTCAACAAACAACATTCCCAGAAAAATAACAAATCTAGCGAACGAGCAGAGAAGGGGGGTTAAGATTTATTTTTAAACGTGTATCGAAATGGTCCTGTGTGAGGAGGACTCTGTATATTCCGCAGTATGCCAGAGCTGAATTCTCCAGCAAATCCCTGCTGATTGCTGCAGCAATGTTTCTTGGATTGCAAAATTACCCAACAACCGGTGATTTTAATGAATTTGTTTTACATCCAGCAATTCTAAAGAGTGCCCCATGCAGTGATTATGTAATAATAAATACTTGAAAGCATTTTTAATGAAGTGCTGTCAGTTTCCTTGGTGCTGAAGGCCACAGAGTGGAAGACAGGGTCCCTGTTTTCAGTTGCGATCTATCTAAAATAGGCCCAGAAAGAGGCACTCGCATGAGCTCGTCTCATCTCAGAACAGCGCAGGCTTTACACAATTTAATGAAATCCTTCCCAGAAATAATGTGCTGCCACATGCTTCCCTCCCTGTATCTAGTGTTTGCTAGTCTAGTTCTCCCAATAAACCCCTCCCTCCAACATTTATTGCCCCTTTGCTTTGTTCTGCTCCAGTTCCCCCCACACCTGCAGCCCACCCATATTCTGTGCTATCCATCCTTCACTTGCCACTACTCTGATCCTCCTTACACTCCCTTTTCCTCTGCTAGAACCCCCACACCCAAAGCGTGTGTCTACCCTGGGAGAGGAGTCTGGTATGGGGAGGGGTAAGCCAGCTATTAAGTTTGAGGTCTGGGAGAAGATTTTGGCAAATGCAAAGTTGTGGAATTCTCCACAAAGCCCAACCTTAGACTGAGGGGGCCAGGAGCCAGGGGAACTCATGCACAGCAGTGCCCTGAAAGGACACTCAGCGAGCTCTTACAGGACTTCTAAAATTCTGCAGCAAGGATCCTAAGTTTGTGCACTGCCGAATCCAACCCAATGACAATGGAGTCTGCTTTGCATATGTAACCCACACACCTGGCACTGAGACCACTTAGAGATTAATGAGTCTGCTACAGCCTTAGCTGAGAGCCATGTGGCTTTTAGCTCATGCAGTAGAGGCTAATGCATTTACCTCCAGAGATCCCAGGTTCAATCCCGCCTGCCGACAACTGGAGTCTGTCAGTGTTACATATGCCCTGGCTCAGTATTCCCCAAAATAGACTTATCCCACTATGAGTGTGCCATGCTTACTGTATTTCACTCAAAACACCACAGAGAGCTCAGTGTCTGGGTGGGATAGATTCCAGACTATTGAACTTTACGGCTGCCAAGAAGGCCATTGCTGTGTGGATCAATACAGCTGCACTTTTTTTCTTATTTGAGTTCTCTCTCCCTGTTTCTGCTCCTCTGGCCCCCTTTGTTATCTTTTTTTGGATGTTAATTCAGCTTACTTGATAGCAGTCTCACCTCTGGGGCAGAAGGTCATCTATTTAAGTCCTAGGAGTTGGACTCATTCTGACACTAGAGTGAAACACTGTACTGCTAAGCCCCTTGTGGGCTAGAGAACTGCATTGATCCTACCCAGGAGGGCTCATCCCTGTGGGGATATTCAGGAAATTTAAGACAAATTAACTAAAAGGTGTGACGTCAAAGCACATTAAACCCCTGTTTGGACACACTCACTCACAAGTAAAGTAATCGGAGTTTGCTTTAGCCCAAGGCCTATGGCACGCGTGCCAAAGGCAGCACGCGAGCTGATTTTCAGTAGCACTCACACTGCCTGGGTCCTGGCCACGGGTCCAGGAGGCTCTGCATTTTAATTTAATTTTAAATGAAGCTTCTTAAATATTTCAAAAACCTTATTTACTTTACATATAATAATAGTTTCATTATATATTATAGACTAATAGAAACAGAACTTCTAAAAACATTAAAATGTATTACTGGCACGTGGAACCTTAAATCAGAGTGAATAAATGAAGACTCGGCACAGCACTTCAGAAAGAGTGCCGCCCCCTACTTTAGCCCTTTGAAGGAGGATTAAGCTAAAGCAACTAAGGCCTTGGTAACTAGACTGTTTTACTGCAGATGGGTGCACAGTGACTTTCCTATGCTCATGAAGATAGTCTCTGCCATCACTGAAAGCCAGCCCTTCCTCCTCCCAGTCCTACACTTTACAGAGACGCTTAGCCCACTATTGTGCCTGGATTGTTATTCCATGGATTTTTCTGATTTGGATTGTAAACTCCAGGACCTTATCTGTTTAGATGCTTTGTGAAGCACGTGCACACTTACAGTGTGCTAGAACTATTTTAGGGCTTTGCACTATAGTTTCTCAACTGAAACATATTCTCCCTCCCCGTCCTCCAAAAAAAAAAAATGTATCTAACCACAATTGATGTGACTTCATTGTTCAAAGAACAGGGATTCATAGCAATGAGAAATGCTAAGCACTTGTCAAAGCAAGAATAATGGCCTTAAATTTGTCAGGCTTCAGTTTCCAAAGAATACTGGAACGTCATAAACTCAGCCAGTTTATATTTCAAAATACATCACTATTTTTCCAGCTCTTTAAAGAAGAGATGTCTTGCTGGCATCAGACATGCCATTGTACTAATTCCACATGGGACAGCAAATACCACATAAGAAAATGTTCACAGGCATAAAATACAAATGTTTGGTCCCTATTTGCTGAAAGGAAACATGTTAATTATATGAACATGGCCAAAGGGAATGAATCCAACACAACACACTCCCCACCCCAGCCCCGAGGCCCAGCAAAACTGGGCCCAGTGGGCCAGATCCTCAGCTGGGGTAAGTCGGTGTAGCTCCAGCTGAGGAGTTGGCTCCATGTGTTCTCAAAAGGGGACTGCTCTGAGTGGCCTCCACCCCCAAAGGACCTGGCGTGCTGCACAGTAGTAATTACACCAAGTAACGGCTCTGTAGTCAGCCAGTACATTACATTTAATTTACACTCCTCAATTAAGTGTACTATTCCCTGTTTAGATTTGCACTCCCTTTCTGGGAATTGTATGTAGCCATTTTTAATAATAATTCTATTTATACAGGCCTCTCTGAATGGTCTTTTTGAAAGACTGTTTACTCTGTCATCTGGCAGGCTAAGAAGAAAGAGCTCTCTGGGACGTGCATGGCAGAGAATGGGGTTTCTTGCCAGTCTTTAGGATCCAGGTTCTTTAAGTAACAGGCTAAGAGCTTTAGCTCCATTCTCAAAGACCCTGGGGATGTTGCCCTTTCATTTATATCCCTGCACTGAGATTTCCTTCCCATGAGACAGAAAGAGAGACAGGTGGATGGCCCATGTTTTCTTTCCTCTAAATTGCTGTTGTATTCAGACTTTCCAACCCTTCCCCAGAGCAGAATGGAATTCATTTCCTCATTTAAAAAAAAAGAAATCCCCATTTCACAGGGTTAACAGGATAACTGAGTGGCATATTGGATCTTCAGCTTGGCTTATGCTAGGAGAAGAAACTAGCATTTCTCAGCAGAGAGTCTTATTTTATTAATGTCTTTTTTTCCCCCAGCTACAAAGACTGACTCTTACCTGACAGAGGAAATAGTTGCAGTTTCATCTCTCCAGCTTGTTTCAAAGACAATAAATCTGCCTGTGCCCGCCTGACAATTGGCTGCTATTATGCCCTAACCAGTCCACTTGTGGCTAATTGAACAAGTAATAGACACAGCAGTAACCAGTCAGCAAGCACCACTCAGAGGTTATGCTGTAGAATAGCCCTAGGTCAGAAATATGTATTTCCTTTTCAGTTAGGAGTTCTAAGGAGGAAGGAAATAAGGCTCCAGTAAAATCCTCATGGGCTGAAGGCATGAGTCTGAAAGTGCTCTAAAATTTAGAGATCAATTCCCACCCCCATTAATTTGAGATGTGGTATAGTCAGAAGTCCTTGCCAAGATTGTTTAGTCCAAGTCAAACCCTGTGTGAGGATGCGGACAGCACAGGACTTGATGAATTAGTCTGGAAGCAAGCGAGGTGGAGGGAACTTAAAAACAAGTTGAAACCTCTGTATAGTAAAGACACCTGAGTCCTGTCTCTTCCACCACAAGCAGAACAGAGGGGATGGAAGCTGGTGGGACTCCCATGAAAAGGGCCTCCCTGAACAACCAGATACCCAGCACTAACCTTTGATGCTGCTCTGAAAAGATCACCTGGGTCAGTGAAGAAGAATCCCACCTTCCCCTGCAGGGCTGTCAACTGTAGCATTTCATTATTATTTGTATTGCATCGGCACGTGGGCTCCCCATTCATGGACCAGGGTCCCATTGTGCTAGGCACTGTACTAACACAAACCCGGAAGATGGTCCCTGCCCCAAAGAGCATAAATCATAACTTTCCTCTGGATTTTCACTATGTTTTCCAGTGAGGAGTTCAGATGTCAACCAGTCAATATTTAATTACAGATGGAAATCACAGTAAATTCCAAAATTACTTCTTTAAAACAATTAGGTTACTGAGTGGCAAACCCAAGCATGCAAAAGCAAGACTATGCTAGTTAAAGATACCCTAAATCTTACACAGCTCACATCATAAACGCATTATTCTTATCCCGTATAGAATAATGCAGCCCGTGTATATTTATGTTTCTTTTTCAAAGGGATTGTGTATTGTGTTTATATTCCCGAGATTACTCAGGAGGTAATTTAGGTCAGAGGTAAGGTATTGTTTTGTGACAAAATATGCATTACGTCCTGTTTAATAGGAATTATTTGTTTCTTTTGAGAGCAGTGCATTACCTATGATACCTCTCCTCAGCAAAAAACATGGATATTAGTCTACGACAGGGATTCTCAGCCTGGGGAGTCATGACCCCAGAAAGGTGGCAAACAGTTCCGGGGAGGCTACAAAGGATAGGGGTCCTGGCTGGGGTATCCCTATATGGTAAAGGGGGGTGAAGTATGGAAAGGTTGATATCACTGCTCTACTACAATATGGTCTAATACAGCGTATAGTTAACACAAGGACTTTTATGCTCCCTATTTATTATTTTACATATTCAACAAAATATGAAAACTGCAGAGGACATATATTCTTAGGGCTTGCAAACAACCACTTATGCATGTGAGTAACCATGAGTATGAGTACTCCTACTGATTATAAAAAGTTACTCACCTGGGTACATGTTTACAGGATCAGGCCTATAGCCTGTAAGGCCCAAATCCTCAAAAGTGTTTAGGCTCCTAATTTCCTGTGATTTCAGTGTAAATACCTTTGAGGTTCCAGACCTTCGCTTTTTCAGGCAGTTTCCATGTCTCCCTATGTGTCAGTACAGTGTCTAGTGCAAATGGGCCCTGATCCTCTGGGCACTACTGCAATACAAATAATGATGGTCAATCATAATAATGGCGGGTTAGTGACATGAACTAGTAAGAGGGAAATCAGTTTTCATAAACATACAAGTGAAGAGTGTAACTGAACTATAACAATTACCAGGGTGGTTGTTATATAACACTGGTCTACAATTTTTGAGAAGTCGTCTGCTTCAGAGATAAAATGTGCTATTTATTATGTATTTTGATGTGCTGAATTCAAATATGACAATTAAAACAACCGATTGGCTACTGTTTCTAAGAAATTTAAGTTTTTACATTTTATGTCTATGTATATTGTGTAGATAGTAGAGTTTTAATCATAAATTGTAAACCTAGGTCTTTTCATGTGTTTATGGTTGCTTTACATGATAATATTTCACCTGTCCTGTTTATGTAACACTTTAAGAATCAGCAAAAGGGTTATATAAATAAAATTTATTATGAAACAAAAGGCAAAAAACTATTATGTACATAGTTTAGTCCTATTCAGTGTCTACTCGGTGCTTCTTGGCTTGTCTCTTGTATTCATTAAATGGAGCATCTCTTGTCACTGTCCAGCAATAGTCTGCAAGCATTGATGGGCTCCATTTGCCCTGATAGCATTTCTCCATTGTTGCAATGTCCTGGTGAAATCGCTCGCCATGCTCGTCGCTCACTGCTCCGCAGTTCGGTGGAAAAAAATCTAGATGAGAGTGCAAAAAATGAGTGCAAGCAAGAGAGCAACAACCTTCAAATCGCCACAAAGCTGTCACTGATGTTGGTCATAGTTTATGCACCTCAAAAGTTGTTTCATGTTGTCATAGGTTTCCTTCATATGGACTGCATGACCAACTGGAATTGATGGCAAAACATTGCCATTTTGTAGTAAAACAGCTTTAAGACTCGTCTTCAATGAACAGTCTCCACTCATCTGGATCGTGAACGATGTTGAGGGCTGCCATCACACCATCGATATTGTTGCAGGCTATAAGATCACCTTCCATGAAGAAGAATGGGACAAGATCCTTTTGACGGTCACGGAACATGGAAACCCTAACATCACCTGCCAGGAGATTCCACTGCTGTAGTCTGGAGCCCAACAGCTCTGCCTTACTCTTGGGTAGTTCCAAATCCCTGACAAGGTCATTCAGTTCACCTTCTGTTATGAGGTGTGGTTCAGAGGAGGAGGATGGAAGAAAATGTGGGTCCTGTGACATTGATGGTTCAGGACCAGAAGTTTCATCCTCTTCCTCTTCCTCGTCTGACTCAAGTGAGAATGATTCTGGTGCATCAGGAACCGGCAGTCCTTCTCCATGGGGTACTGGGTGTATAGCAGATGGAATGTTTGGATAATGCACAGTCCACTTTTTCTTCTTTGACACACCTTTCCCAACTGGAGGCACCATGCAGAAGTAACAATTGCTGGTATGATCTGTTGGCTCTCTCCAAATCATTGGCACTGCAAAAGGCATAGATTTCCTTTTCCTGTTCAACCACTGGCGAAGATTTGTTGCACAAGTGTTGCAGCATATGTATGGGGCCCACCTCTTGTCCTGATCTCCAATTTTGCAGCCAAAATAAAGGTGATAGGCTTTCTTAACCATAGTGGTTATACTGCGCTTTTGTGATGCAAAAGTCACTTCACCACAAACATAGCAGAAGTTATCTGCACTGTTCACACAAGTACGAGGCATCTCTGCTCACTTTGGCTAAACAGAAATGTGTCCCTTCGCAAAATCAAACACTGACAAATAAGAGAGCACGACACTGTATGATTTCTAGAGCTGATATAGGGCACTTTGTTCAGCAGAGTGATGTAAGCTTCGTTATGATTGCATCCATGACTTCTAGGAATAACATGATGCAATTCATATCATGTATGACACAATACCAGCTTCAGATTGCATCATTCATTGTTTTGCCTAAAAAGCAAGTACTGTCCAAACCCAGTCATAGATTTATTCATAGATCCAGTCAAAGATGTATTTTAGTCATTTCTGGTTTAAATTGAGATCCCTTCCCTTTATAACTCACTTATCCTCCGCCATTCCCAAGTCAAGGGTCGTATATACTGACCCAATAGCATATCTTGAAAACTAGAGCCAATCAACAATTTTAAGCATCATTTTCATTCTCAGTGACCCAGAATTAGTAAAGTTTGACTACATTTATTTCAGAAGCATTTTGGCTGTAGAGCAGTGTAATCTGATACCCTAGAAGTTAAAACTGAACCTTACAGCATTAATATTCGATCCATGATTCTGCCCAGGGAGAGTTAGTGCACAGCCAAGGACTGAGAGGTGATTACAGCAAAGCAACTACACACCAGGCTTCCAAGTGGGACTACAGGTCAGGTCTGACATGTGCAGGTTTGTGGCCAGGATTCCTTGTGGACTCACATGCTTCACAGTATGAGGAGGCCTTGCCTTCAGCTACTTCTTCAAGACCAATAAATATTCACTTCTATGATGACACAAAGGCTGGGAAGCCTGCACAGTTCACCTCCTGGGCATTGCCATGTTCCTTTCCCTTCCTGTGGGCCAGGCTGATGGGGCCCATCTTATTCACTGATGTATTTCATCACCACCCTCCAGTCATATTGATCAGCACCCTTACCACAGACATGCTGAAGTTTGTCAGAAGTGATGTTTATATGACAGTTCTAATAGAGTACATAAAAAACAAGGCTCAGAGTCCTGCATATCTTACAAGTGTGATACTAAATGGCAGGAACAACTCTATTTCTGCTTGTTGCATTTGTTTTCATGTCTTATGGGTAAACAGAGCCAAGTGCAATTTCTGATCCAGCCCCATGCTTCATTCGGTTAGAAAGTATGAAACACAACACTAATCTCAGGCAGTAGTGGACAGCTGCAAATTAGTGACCATGAACTAGAGGTAGAGATTAGAACAAAAAGTACAATGCAAACCCAGAGCGGAACAACTGTGCAACTGCTTTACCAGAGAAAAAATTGAAATGATGAATGAGTCACTTTCTATCCCGGAGTCCAAAATACAAGGGAGACCAAGAAATGTATTTCCACTAATCAGCAAAATTTAAGATTTTCCAGTTTTTTTAAAAAAGGGCCAAGGAAAAACTGCATTACACTCTGGGGAAGGTCCTATGGTTCTTTTGTTTGTTTGTTTCCAGGCATTGATGAGTGTTTATTTAAAATGGGGGTGAAAATCAATGCAAAAAAACTAATTTAACAGTTTCCAGGTCAATATCAGGGTTAAATACTGGGGAAAGGGAGTGCAGAAAAATAAAACAGCAAATAGAGAAAATTAACTTGTTTAGGAAGCCATTCTCTCTAATTCCCATTACAATAATAACACTTCTTTTTAAAACAAAAACAGTTTAGTGCTGGTGACTCCTGCAGTTATGCTTGATAGAAGGGGTTTCTGTGTAAATTCCAAGAGTCCTGGTTATCGTAGCTTGCACCAGTTTTTTCAAAATGTCCAAGGCTTTTTTCACCAGGGCCCAGAAAGGGCTTCTTCCAGCAACCAAAACTGGGTGACTATCCCCTGAAGGACGCTGGAGAGAACAGACAAAGAAGGAGTACTTGAACAGAACCCTCATCACAAAATCACCAGTTTCCTGTCACAGAGGTGGGACACAGAGGCTGGGAGCCAGAAGAGAGCAGCTTCCAGTCACTGAGATACAGATATGCCAGCAGCATGTCCTGTTCCCTGCCTGGGGGCATGAGAGGGCTCTGTCTGGTGGGCAAAGCAGACAGGGCTCTGTGCCCTGAGGCTCTTCTCCAGGTAGTGACGCGTCCCAGAGCACACATACTCACAGGGGAAAAGGGTGCCTGCCCAGAAGTGGAAAAGGGTTGGCGGGAAGTGTACAGGCCTCTGTGCCCTGGGGCTGTGCTGAAGGGCTGGGGTCAGGAGGGAACCAGTACTCTCTGCAGCCTGACACAGCAACAGTCCACAGTCTCAGCAGACTGCCTGTCCATCTCCTTCTCCCACTATGTAGCTGCAGCAACCACCAACCAGCTATTTCCCTCCCCCGTGCAGCCGTGCTGTGTCATCCAGCAGGGAGTCTGCAATCGGAGCTGGGGGTGGAGGAAGGTTGAGCAGGTACAAAATCTGGATAGAAATCAGAAAAACAAATCTGAATACTGGATTTTTCAATACCGGAGAATTTTTTGGAGGCTTTTGGTAGAAGCCAAAAATGAAGGGTTCTAATCTATGGGACAGGCCCGTAGTGAGATGCTGTGTGTAACTGTATCAGGAATGGACAGGCGATGAAGCCCCAGACAGTACTGAGCATTTCCATAATATATTGTCACTGTCACTGCTACATGCCCAAGGTGAGTCGCTATTATTTGGCAAGCGCTTGCCATGCCCAGAGCTTATTTCTGAATAAGAAGAGCTACAATGACAGCGTTTGTGACTCTTGCCTTCCCTTACCTCGCCTCCACAGCGGAGAGAGTCGTTCTACTGCAGACCGGAAAATGTATGCCAATGTTAATTTCTGGCTAGCCTCTGGATTATGTTCCGCTACATTCTATCCATAGAGGTAGGGTAGGGTGACCAGACAGCAAGTGTGAAAAATCGGGACAGGGGCTGGGGGTAATAGGAGCCTATATAAGAAAAAGCCCCAAATATCAGGACTGTCCCTATAAAATTGGGACATCTGGTCACCCTACATAGATGGCTAGTGCCAACTGGCAGACTAACCCAGGGTGAGGGGCAGAGCATTGCTGTGCAGTCTCTAGGTGGAGATTGTAACTCTTTGAGGTGCAGTCTCTTTCCCTGTCTCCCCGTTGCTCTGGGAGAGAGTAAATTCTGATAGGTCTGTTGCACTATATGCTCCCTGATGTACAGGTGCACTGTGGGGGTGGAGTCAGGGTTCTCCTCCCTCCTGTCCATCTGTTACTTCCTGTGTGCAAGCAGCAGTAGTCTAGGGCCCCAGTGCAAGGGAATAAGGACGTCTTGTGCCGGCACACAGGCTGGACCGCTATCTAGACCTTATCTAGTAATTCTAATAGCACAGTACACCGCAAGAACCAGAGCAGCTCGCTGATTCTCCTGACTTGTGTCCCAGAGTGACCACAGCTGTTCCTTGGCAGTGGAATGTTACTTCTCCTGGCCTAAGGATGCTGTTCTCATTTTAGATTGTGTGTGCACATTTCTGAACAATGCTACAAATGTAACCACATAGGAGGATGTATTGCTCATTTCTGAAACTAGAGGTAGAAGTAACCATTTAAGGAATGGTTATTGACCAAATTATTGTGTCATCCCACTCAGAGATCAACTCACAGGAGAAGCACAGGACAGGGAATTCCTTTTTCATTATTATAGAACATGATTTTAACTCCTAATAGTTCAGGTTAAATTTACATCTGATTGTTCAGATTATTAAAAACTTGTATTCCATGAGTGTGTAAAGCCCTAACCAGGCTCAGGGGCCCCATTGCATAAGGAACTTTGCACACATATATGAACAAAGATATTGAATATATGTCCTATAAGTAGCTTGTGTAGGGACAGAGAGCTTCTTAGGAGCTGGAGCAGACATAGTGCTGAGATTAGTGAAGCAGAGTCAATGGCACCAAACTGAAATCTATTTTAATGAATGAAAACATCTCCGGGTCCCCTGAATTCTAGCATGCTTCACCTATCAAGGCCTAAGATTTCAGAGAGTGGTATCTTATGATACTAACATCTAGCAACAGATCAAATACAGATAGTGCTGTCCTCCTTAAAATACTGATACCTTAATGTGTGGGGTCAACAGGATTTTCAGCTTCATGAAATATTTGAGGACTTTTGATTGCTTTAAAACCAATTACTAGTAGAGACTCCAATAGCTTTGATAAGACCTGCAGTGACAAAAAATGTTTGTCAGAAAAAGCACTTTGGAAATTCCAGTTAACAAATTTTAGCAGATAGAATCTAGTTCTTGTCATTTTTAAGGAGTTGCTTCTGACTACAAATCATAAATCAGTCACTAAATTACTCCTGATACAGTCCAGCCATACATCTGACCTATTTTGGGTTGCAAAATGACTAAAATACTATTAGAGACAAGGTGGATGAGGTAATATCTTTTATTGGAGCAACTTCTGTTGGTGTGAGAGACACAAGTTTTTGAGCTACACAGAGATCTCTGTGTTGTTTGATAGCTCGTCTCTCTCACCAACAGAAGATGATCCAGTAAAAGATATTGCCTCATCCATCTTGTGTCTCTGATATCCTGGGATGAACATGGCTGCAAGAACACTGAATAATGATTTGCAGTGAATTCATTTCTGCACACCTAGGAATTACAGACCATAAACACAGGCACTAGCCTACTCAGATAATCCATACACCATCACAGAAGCTGGCATAGATATGTGCATGGGTTACTATGTGTCACAAGGGCATCTTTGTCCTTTTATACTGATTTGGATTCAGTTCCTGTACACATGTCCAGAACCCAAGCCACAGAAACATTAGTACCTCGGAGAAGGTGTTAATTAAATAGGCCTGGGGGGGGTTATTGTAATGTTTGGAATTTTTAAATGAACTGTTCTTTTAAATTGAAATAAGTACCTGGTACTCAGGAGACATTTTGTCTGCCAGAATTTTCAGTAGCAGCAGACAGCAGCAGATTAAACCAAAGATGAAATACTACCAGTGGATGCAGTTTCAACCCTGATAGACCAACTGTGGAATCTTCTAGCTGGCACCCATCAGTATTACTTAGCAGGCGAGCTTCTGTTACCATTACAGAAACATGCAAATACCTAATGAGCCAGAGTTTTCACAAAAGGAAGCTAAAGTATTTGGCAGTTGGTCTCACCAAAACAAGTAGCCCTTGTTCCCAGAGACTTAGCCAGTTTGCCTGATATGATCTGAATGAAAAAGATATTTGCATGCATTACTGGGATTCATTTAGCTCTCTGATTGAGTACCATATAATCATGTTGCACAGGAACTGTTAGCCAACACATATGTTAGGTCAGTACATACCACATTATACAATACGTGGCAGTTATAAGAGCTGACGTAGCCTATGTTTTTCCCAGAGTTCTGTTCACTCATGCTAAGCTACATCCCACAATACCCTGCAATACAACTCAGCATTTGGCATAAGCAAATAGGAAACTTGTCAAAAATCAAGATACATTTGTTCTATGTCTTAGTACAAGCTAGGGAGATGCTTTGTGGACCAATACCTAGATAAGGAAGATACAGAACAACAAGTTAAGGAACTGGTGCAAACCAATGGGTTAGATGTTAGTGACATGTAAGAAGTTTTATAGCTTGTATAAATCAGCCTAAAAATAGTTGCAGCTGGAATGTGTAACTTTGGGAGCACACCTTCTGTGTAAGGGGAATTTATCAAGGCTGCACAAGATGGTTTCCCAGAAACTGGTATCATGTTGAACCTTTTTCATGTTCTATACTATTATTGACTTTTAGCAATAAACCTGACCAGTATTGGTAAGTTGGTGTCTCACGTACATAGCAGAATGAACCAAAGTGTGGTCAAGCAATTGACTATCCAATTTATCAACAGAATCTATAAACTGGATGCTCTGTTCATGGCCGTCTGCATGGTATTTATGTTTTGAAGTCTCCGTTATATGCAATATATTAACCGCAGCTGGTTATTTTTTTAATCTGGTTGTCTCTTATTTGGCTCCTTTTGCTGCACACTGTTCTAATGAGAGAAGCAGCTCAGCCATTACAATCCTCCCAATCATAGGAACTCAGACCAGCTGCAAACCTCAGGCTAACACAGAGCCAGTTCATTTACACAAGGAAGATAAACATCCTGTAGCCACATCACCAATACTTACACGATCCCAGACAGTCTTTTCTAGACAAGACTGTGTAGGAGAAATGCCTTTAGTAGCTTTGTGACAATTTATTGCACCCAAATTAATGAAACTTCTAGAGAAGGGTAGAGGGAACACACACACACATTCACATCTCCTCCAGTTAAGTGGACACGCTCAAGAAGTTCAGGCCTATGCTATAAAATGTGGATTTTTTTAGGGCTGTCAATTAATCGTAGTTAGCTCATGCGATTAACTCAAAAAATTTAATTGCGATTAATCGCAGTTTTAATTGTATTGTTAAACAATAGAACACCTTTTGAAATTTATTCAATATTTTGGATGTTTTTCTACATTTTCAAATATTTGATTTCAATTGGGCAGATGTACTTTGGGATGTTACTATGAAGACAATTAAAGCTATTAAAGCATGATCAGGAGTGGACAGGATGTCTCCAAGCCCCATATAAAAATTAAATTTCAGTATTTGCAGAGAGAGAAAAATGATGCTATTTTGCAGGACCCAGGTGCAATGTTCTACTGCACTTGCAGTTTACTACTAATATATTTATTTTAATTCACCCACACTAATAGTTCTATTGAAATGCTAGAATTCAGGGCTAACCACCTGATATTGGTCAAAGGTGACATCTCACAACTGGAGTCATGTTACAGAATCAGCAAAGGTTAGGGTGACTAGACAGCAAGTGTGAAAAATCAGGACTGGGTGGGGGGGTTAATAGAAGCCTATATAAGAAAAAGACCCCAAAATCGGGACTGTCCCTATAAAATCGGGACATCTGGTCACCCTAGCAAAGGCAGCTGAACTCACACATACAGTACTGAGAACTCCAAAGAGGTTCATCTGGACTGTCAGCTGGGGTGTTCCTGCCGACAGATGGGAGACAGACATCATTAGAGCCCTTGGAGTTATGAGTAAAGCTGGGATTTGGGCACTAAGGAAAGGAATGAACTCCCAAGAAAATGTTAAATAGAAAAAATCTGCAGTGAATAGTGGTTCTACAGTTCTGAACAACAAGAAGGTAACTTATTTGTATCTATTAACACAGTAAAAGAAACTTCTCTAGATACCAAGTAACAGAGACACACAACTACCATCTACAATAGGAGAAAACTGGCCACATGGAAGGCAGGATAAAAAAACACATGCACAGGAAATTCCATATTGAATGGGATTTCTTTCTAAGAGTAAGTTTTTCTATATATAGTGTGTCTAATTGACAACAGAAAATACACAGCAGATATATAGAGGGGCAGCATGAGACTCAGAGTTTAAAGGCTTCCTGTGTCCTGTCCTGGAAACATTCCCATCTGCAAAAGAAGAGAGTTTGCAGGGGGCCTCATGCCTTCTATGGTGGCATTTTTCAGACTTTCTCCAGGTAAATTCTGGGTCTCACAGATAATCACTTATGTCCTTCTTCCTTGACTCCGATAATCAAGGTTGCTGCTGTCCCACAGGTGCTAATGAAATCTAAACAAAGTGCACAAACAGAATGGGGAGATGTGCTGGCCTTCCCTGGACAACCAGGATCTACCAGTTAATACAAAGGGTACAGAAATGTCACATGAGGAGGTGGGAGACTCAGTTTAAATAAATTTCATTTTAATAGAATGGGAAGATTTGGACAGAAGCCACACAAAAAACTTCTCCAGGCTTTGGCCCATTCTTAAAAGCGTAAGGAGCAGTTCCCTCAAGGAGCGTGGGAAAGTGTTTGTGATCAAGCAGAAAAATAGCCTTTGCAAAAGTAGTTCTGTCTGGGTGAGAGGACTGATTATGATGGTCACTGTACTCCTTAATAACGAGATACATCTAAAAGAATAATAAAGTGAGATGGGGGCGGTTTTTCAGAACTGCTCAGCACCCACAATTGGGGCATTGTTCTCAATGGGAACAGTGGGGAGCTGATCACTTTTGAAAGGTTTGGCACTACGTTATCTGGTATTATTTCAGGTGAAGCTAAAATGGAGAGGCGCCTCGGGGAGAGGGAGTGTGTGTGGTTGATCCAAGAACACAGTCCATTTCCTCAGACCCAGCACCGGGGAGAGGATTTGGCTCTTTGACAGTGTCTGTTAAATAAGGATTTGTTCCAACACAGCGGTGTCTGCTCTTTTCGTTTTCAAATGTACTCTGTGGCCGTGAAGTTCCATTATCAGTGAGCAAGGGTGAATTTAAATTGAGGTGGTCACAAGGGCAACATTCGGTGCGGAGGACAATGGGACCTCGACTCTGGTATATGATTTGATGTCAAATGTTTACTCCTCTGTGGAAAGAGGAAATCATTAGCATTTCACAGAAACAGATTTACCATTAGCATACATTTCATAGCAAAGGAACCTTCACAGACAAAGAAACCCCAATCAAATAAGGTGTTGATTACCAATGTGTAGACAGGACTGACTGCTATAATGTGTGTGCGCGTGTGTATAGTCTTGCCCAGCTGTCAAATAAATGCTTACCAAGGCAACTGCATCCCAGTTATTTTACCCCAGGATACACAATAATCTTTTTGCACTTCATACTATGTTGCTAAGTGTGAAACATTCTCTATAACAATAAACTAACATTTGGAACAGAGATACTATTGGTAAGTTACTAAATAGATGAGATAGTGACCATAATTGTATGAAAACAAAGAACAAAGAAAAAGTGAACAACTGCTCCAAAGAGTGCTTCAGTGATGGTATATATGTTTAGTGTGGGAAGAAGGTTGATCTTGTGATGAAGGCACTGGACCTCTAGGTGGTACAACAGACCAGCTTCCCCTGGGCCACTTCCTGTGTCTTCCTGTTCTCTCTTCAGTTTGAGGGGTGCTTGTGGCACTCAGCTTCCCTCTCAACAGAGGGTTGTTGCTCCTCCTACAGTCTCAATAGTTCAGTCTTCCCAGCTCACTTCCCAGTGTCTACCTGTTCCCCTTTGTCAGATGGAAGGAGGGGGAGGAAAAGGGGGTCAGGGTCTGGCCTCCCAATTGGGTCTTATCCACAGTCCAGACTCTTCCCAGAAAAGCACACATGCACACACGCACACCTGCCTGCCTCTCCTTCACTCTCCCCATTTGCCTGTCAGTGTCTCCCTTTTTAGCAGCCCTCCATTTGGAACACGCTTTGCAGTTGCTGAGGGGCTGGGCCTTCTTGGCCCAGCACTGCTCTATTATACCTTACGTCTAAGTGAGGGGTCTGTAAACCCATCACAGGTGGCAACACTACCTCCTGCTTCTGCTCTGATTTTGTGAAAGAAGTTTTCAAATGCCTTTTGCTGTTAATTTAAAAAGCAGTTAAAAGGCTCAAAATTGAAACAAAACATTTTGTTTTGGGTCAAACAAAACATTCCCTTCAACCCAAAACAATGTTTGTTTTGGCACAAAACCCAAAAATTGTTTGTTTCAGGTGATCCAAAATGAAATGTTTCTGTCCAGCCAGCAAATTAAAACAATTGATTACTTGCACAGCTCTGGCTAGGAGTGTCTCCCTGAGCTGAAGCTATTGGGTGTAGCTGAGCCTAGTGAGACTGAGAACCTTAAAAGGGGCTGGGCCAGGCTCAGAAGAGAAAGTGACACAGTTTGTTGACCAGAAGCCACCATAGAGCATTCCACAGGCACAAGAATGAATATTTGTATTTGGTTTGCTTGAGTTCATAGTTGGTTTCTGTGTAATGTGGGTTGAATAAGAACCCTTTAACTAAATTAGAAATCTGTGAGAGGTTTGGGGGCAGGGGTGTGGAAGAGAGAGTTAACTTCGGTCTCCAGGGACATTTCTTTCTAGTTGTTCAGAATCTAGTTCTGCATTGCTGGAGTAACTTTAGAGAAAATCCATTGCTTTAGTTCTAGAAAAGAACTACAGCTATTTAACTCTCCCTCCCCCCCCCCCCCAGGTATTATCTGTCAGGCCATAGATAGGCTAGAGTCAAGATGTGAAACAGTAGCAGCACTTGTTTCAGTTAAATATAAAAACAATTCTGGAATGATCAACTCATGAGAACACCTGGGATCTGACTCCCAAGATTTTTCCTCCAGCACAAACCTCTGAACTGTGAAGCTAGAAAATTTAGGATTGTTATTTAGTCCATGCTTCCCATTCACAACAATTCAGGAAATCATTTGATGACTATAAGAGCTCAGAAATCAAGAAAGTCAAATTTGTATAACAAACCTACTGATGTGTAAATCATCACAATTCACTTATGCAAACAAGACCATGTCACACACACCTGCCCTCCAACGCTTCCACTGTCTCTCCCTTCATTGAAGTGTCCAGTTCAAAATTGTCACACTAATTTTTGAGACCCTCTGTGGATTTACTGCAGACTCTGTCACAAATCTTCTTTCTCTTCCCTGCCCTCTCTGGTCATCTGGCCCATCTCATAATTGGTAAGAAAAATCTTCTATCCTCACTTACTCCTGTCATCTGGAAGTGTCTTCCTGGGGGGAAAATCTTTCCCTCATCAATTCTTCATCTCTGTAAATTTCATCTGAAGACTTTCTCCACTGCTTATACATCCTTAGGGAGGAGTGGGGAAATTAAGTCCAAGTGGGAGGTATTCCACTCTGTAAGCCATTTTGGGATACAAAGTGTACAAAAGATGCTATATATGAAAACTGTAATGTCAAGTATAATAAAGTTCTTAGGACTTTCCACATTTCTCCATTGGTATATAGTGTAAACCGAGAAAGCATGATGGTATTCTGGTAAAAAACAAGCAATATATTGTCATCCTGGAGGAACACTGCCAGCAATCAGGCAGAAAATTGTTTCATATACACAGGTAATTAGAGAACCCTGCTACCTTTATCAAGGCTCTTAATATGATTCACTCAATAGGTGCCCTCTGAAAATTACTAGAAAATTGATCTCCCAGCAGCAGATGGTTTATATCTATATCCACTTTTTTATGAAGCAATAAAAAGACTCCCAAAATGTAATGAATAAAAATGAATAGTAATAGCAATGTCATTGTTACATGAAACAGTGATGGGATACATCATTTTAAATGGATGCAGAAATAAGCTTCAAAATACAAAAACACAGGGGAGCTGAAAATCTGCTCCGTACACTTTCTCTATTTCCATCTATGCTGCAGCTGTATGATCTTTATGACAGGACATAAATCCAGGAACATCTGTGGTGAGGATTTGCTCTGACATTACATTATTATCTGAAACTCGGAAAAACAGTAACTTACAAAAATGAACTGAAAGTTAAAAAGACCTGATATGAAAGTAAGTTCTTCTAGAGGCAAAGTTCATGAGTAAGAAACATTGGTGTTAACTGGGTAGAGGTCAGGAGCTTCCTTATGGCTCTAGCACTGTAGTCGAATGGTGCTTTACTCCATTTAATAAAGACGGTCCTAACTAGACAACAAGCATCTATTTTTGTTGTTTATTTGCTCTATTTTTGTTGTTTATTTCCTTGATCAGGAAATTGCCTCCAGAATCAGTAAAGCCAGCCAGGCCCTTGGCCAACTCTGAACAAAAGTCCTTACCTAACACATCATTTGTCTCTCCATCAAATTGAAGATCTACAGTGCAGTGGTCCTAACATCTCTTCTGTATGGTTCTGAGACATGGACTCTTTATAGACAGCACATTAAACAGCTTAAGCAATTTCACATGTGCTCCCTCCACTCAATAATGAGCATTTGCTGGCAGGACGGAGTGACTGTAGTGGCTTTTAGTGGTTCCTCCTTGTCAGCCTTGGAGGGACGTCACTACGCCACCTAGCATGCTAGTCCCCTGTCAATTGGCTATGTGTCAGTAAAGAGTCTAGCAGCAGCAGTCAATAGCCCAGCACCCTGACTGGGGCAGACAGCAAACACAGTCAGGCTCAAAACCTCGAGCAGTAGTGGTCTATACAACCCAGCTTCCTGGCTGGGGCAGACAGCAAACAAGCACAGGCTGTCTGGCCTTGGTAAGTAGGCCACCACCCCCGGGGTGGGGTTCACAGCAGGGGATAGGGGTGCCTGGGGCCACCCTACTCCACTGGGTCCCAGCCCAGGGTCCTACCAATAGCAGGTAGTCCTGCCACAGAGATCCTACCAAAAAATACTGACTGTGATTTCAGCAACACAACCGAATGAATGTCTGGTTTCCCTGGGGTACTTCTTACCCCTACCTGTTCATAGGGCTCAGTTGCTTGCAGGTCCTCAGTAACCTCGGGATACTCAGGATCCAACAGTCCCAGTAGCTCCTCGGGGTACTCGCCTGGTGGCAGTCCTGGCAACTCCCCAGGATAGTCAGCTGATGCAGTCCCAGCAGCTCCCTTCCCTTGGAGTTCTCCTCCAGGGACAGGGGGTGGCACAGATCAGTCCCTGGCCCAGGAGCCAGCAGCAAGGGAGAGGCATCTGCCTCCTTCCCTTGCTCTGGCCCAACTGATCTAAAGCCCCGCCTCTTATACTTCCTGTTCCACCCCTCTGCTTCCAGCGCGTGGGGCGGGACCAGCCTGGCTCCACCCACTAGGGGGAGGGGAGTGATTCCTCCCTGTTAGCCTCGGAGGGAGGCCACTCCGACTCACTACTGTGACCAATATGACGGTCCTTGGGAGAACAAACACAACGAGCATCAAGGAAATGGTACTGAGAGCAGAATTTGACTGGACATGTCATCAGAATGGAAGACCACTGCCACCCAAACCAGATCCTGTATGGGGAGCTGAGGCAGGGCAAAAGAAAGAAGGGCCATCCTTATAAGCACTTCAAAGATAACTGGAAGAGCAGTCTCCACTGGCCTGGCATCAATCTTAAAAAACTCAAGCAAATGGCACAGAACAGGACTCACTGATGGTCTTTGACAAGATTAGCATGCAGCAGGTTCAAGCGGGAATCGATGAAATCATGTTCAGACTGCCTGTGAAAGGCTCCACAAAGCCACATCATCAAACATCATGGATAAAGACTTCCCACACCCCCAGTGTGACCGACTCTGTGCATCAGGGTTCTGATTTTAGAGTCATATGCAAAGCCATAGATGAGAATTGCATCAGTGATGAACTACTACTAGAATCATAGAATATCAGGGTTGGAAAGGACTTCAGGAGGTCATCTAGTCCAACCCTCTGCTCAAAGCAGGACCAATCCCCAGACTGATTTTTGCCCCAGATCTCTAAATGGCCCCCTGAAGGATTGAACTCACAACCCTGGGTTTAGCAGGCCAATGTGCAAACCACTGAACTATCGCTATCCCTCCCACCACTACTCTAAGTTCTCATTTGTCTTGCCAAGCTAACCAGAACATTGGCAAGCAAAGAGCACCACTGGTATTGCTGTTCAGTATTCAACTCATTTGAAACCTAAAATGTTATTCTAGCCAGACAGTGGCTTAGTCATCTATACCCTTGACCCTTTCATCCCAAAGATACAAGTCATGGCTCTGGCCTTCAGAAGTATAAATTGAGTCCTAGGTAGTTTGCTCGGCAGTACTTTTGGAGGAGGAGTAAAATTTTCCAGAGTGCCTAAAGCCCAGAGGCACAAGGGGACTTAGGCGTTGCAATGCTGAGCATCACAACACCTAACTTTGAGGCACCTAGAAGATCACAGGAACAACACTGAGATCACAAAGTCCAAGTTAGGCTCCTAGACTAAGCTCCATTCCTCTCTCAGAGTTCAGTGCCTGAGTCAGGCTGCAAGGAGATGCCTATCTCTGCTAGCAATCCACAACCAGGAACCCCTCTCCCAGCAACAGGCAGCTTAGTTGTTTCAGGCAAGAATGAGTTAGGTGCTTGCCTAGCTCCATTCAAAATTGCTAGGGGAGGAGCCTCCTAACCTTTAAACCAGGGCCAGTTCTAGGGGTGGGCAAGCAGGTCGGTCACCCTGGGTGCCATCTTCCAGAGGCCTCTGTGACACTCAAGTTCTGTTTGTTTTTGGCTTGGGCCCTGGGGAGGAGGGGGCTGAAAACATTTTTATCCTGGCCAGATAAATAGCTAGGGCTCCTCTTCTTGCCCTTAGCCCAGTGGTAGGCTACTCAATTGTGACGTGGGAGGCCGCTAGTGCAAGAATTCCTTTGTCTGATGAGGAGACGGGATATGAACAGAGGTCTCCCACCTCTTGGTGAATGGCCTAACCACCAGGCTACAGAGTGATTCACTCCTTTTCTAGCCCAATTAATAGTTAATTATTCAATTAACATGGAACAACTTCAATAGAAAAGATTGACAGAGACCCACCAGTCCAATGGTTGGAGCACTCACCTGAGAGGTGGGAGAATCCTCTTCAGATTCCTTCTCCCTCTCAAGTAGATGGGGGACTTAAACCAGGCTTCTCCCATGACCTGGGTGAGTACCCTAACCACTGGCTAAAGGTTACATGGGAAGTTTCCTCCTTCTTCCCCTCCAGCCCCTGACCTGGAAGTTTTGTATGGAGCTATATGGCCTCTGAACACACTTACTGGATCTGGCCCAAAACGCAAGCTAGGAGCTCCTGTGCCCATATTCCTCTGGTCTGTGTATTGCCATGGGGCTTAGGTAGGAGATAGGTGCCAGGACACCTAGAGGGAGGCAGGAGTGTCCATGTCCAGAGGCGGAAATCTAGTCTAACCGAAAGAACCTCTCCGTGCCAATAGGCAAAGCGTTCACTATTCTATACCAGGCCTGATACACTCACTATACCCAACACATTGCTTTCATAATATTTACCCAAAAGGGTCATGTGAGATGTTTAATGGAAGCTTATCTCATACTGATCCTCCTAAACTTTGTGGGGTATATGTACGGGTGATATTTAAGAAGTTGTATAGATGTATTGAAGTATGTTTAGAATGTGTGTGCCAGGCAGGGTTGACAAGCAGGTTTTGCCAGACAAAGGGGTAATCCACTTTGTCTCTGATGTGTGTGAAGCAAACACAAAACATGTAATGTCTAAAGGAGAAACAGGTTAACGTTGGGACACGATCTCAACATGCAGCAGGGCACTGGCAATGAGTTCCACTGTCTAATTATGTGTTGTGTGGAAAAGTATTTGTAACTATCAGTTTTGAATTTGCCACCTTTTAATTTCATTGACTGTCCCTTGTTCTTTCCATTTTATCACACAAAGCTCCCAACCTTTCTGTGTATCATTCATTTATTTTATACACTTTTATCATGTTGCCTCTTATTTGACTTCTTTCTAAGGTAAACAATCTTTCAATCTCTGTTCATATGAGAGCTCTTCCATGACTCAAATCATTCTTACCACCTTCTCTGAACTCCTACTAATTCTACAATTGAAACAAAGTAAGTGTCAACTTGCTGATGTGTACAATGTGGTGCTAAGCAACCGTGTAATTCATAAATGTTATCTAAACTCAGCCCAGTATAATACAGGTTCATGACTAATTCTGTTAGTAAAAAATACAAAAAACTAAACAAAACCCCACAACATCACACAAGAGAAAATGTATTCCCGAAACAGGAGGCTTCATAACCAAAGAACATATTCAGTCAAAAATTTAGAAACCATGACAACAAATTCTGATGAACCTTAAAGTTCCAAAACCTAAAACTTCTTCATGCTGCTTTACTTCTCAAAACTAAAGACCTCACGCTGTCAACCTTACCTCACATTGCTCAGTGGAACTACTGGTGGAGTAGGTTACTATTCAGTGTAAGAATGGAAGAATCAGACACAGAGTTCATGGGCAAAAGTCTGTGTTTCCGACATGGCATTAACTTGAGAACCTTACTCAGACCCCAGTGTGCAAGAGAATAATGCATTAGAATACAATTTTTCAAAAGCACTTAAATCCCATTGAGTTTCAATGAGACTTGGGCTCATACATAACTTAGAACCTTTTGAAAATTTATCATACATTTATATACTGAATCTTTTAAAAATGCACACAAAAGTACGTCTTAGCATGTTATTGTAGACAGAATATTTGGAAGGAAATCGGTATTCAAGCCCTAAAAGAATGAGCATTTCACTCAAGTTATACATCTCATGGATATTAATATAAAATTGCTGTGGAGGCAAATGACTATTCATCAAAAGAAACTAATTGCTTTTGACTACCTTTTCATATTAGACACTCTTCTCTATAGCCTAATTTCACTTCATATTTCTAAAATGCTCCAAAAGACTTTGACTTTGATAGTCCTACAGACAACAATCTCTGCCTTTTCACTGAGTAATATTCTGTATCTTATTGAAACATATAGTGTTGAAAAATGTATCTTTAAGAAGAGTACAGCTGTTGTTTTTCAGTACTCCGTCATGTGCTTCTCCAAGGGCCCCCAATTTCATCTGCAGGAGACCAATTTTCATGTGTGTCCAGGATATTTTAGAAGCCCACAGGGGTTTCTAAAGCTTCGGAATAGCAAGGAATTTCTTTACATATCGACAGACTGGGGAAGGGGGAGGAAATTCTTCACAGATGTTTATCTTGGCACAATGCATGACCCGAGAGAATTCAGGCTTGAGAGTGAACTCTGGTCTCTTGTTCTGCAGGCCATTGCAGACTGAGACACATTGCACAAAGTTCTGGCTACCATTGTTGTCTTTCAGTAAACCAAACAGTCCTGAGGAATCTTACTCCACTGCCCATTTGATTTCCCAATCTCAAATAATTTAAACCATTGCAGATTAAATTCCGCACTTGGATGCAGATACCCAGCTGCCACCGAAGTGAATGGGAAAAATATAACAATTTATTTGTCCATTTTCAAAAGCTTTCATGTGTTACCCAGAAAGATCAAGAAGCTCACAGACACCAGAGGGTTGCACACTGTTGCTTCTGTAGACCAAGCTCATTGCAAAGACCATGACTCTTTGCATCCCTCCATTCCCCCCACAAGCACACAGTGTGCCAGCCTCCTATTCCCCTCTATTTCAGGACTCCCAACAACCCACATCCCTTCCTTCATGACAGGGGCTCTCTGTGGCCCCCAATTTCCCTCTACTGTCATACTAGAAACTCTGAATACCCCCCTTTCTCCCATTCTCCTTATATGTCAGCAGTTCTCTGTGCCCCCTGCCCCATTTCCTTTCTCCTCTACCATGCTAGGGCCTCTATGTGTCCCCTTATTCCTCCCTACTCTGCCCTTTCCCTGCGTCATTCTCATTTTCTGACTGAGGGGGAGAAGCACTCAAGGTGTTCACTCTATTGAAACAATGGGCAGATAGAGATGGGGAGTCAGCCAGTTCTTTGACCTATAGACAAGTCCAGAGATGGTGGAAGCTGCTGGCTCTGCTAACCAGATCCAAGGAGCTCCATGTGCCCCCCCACGTCCAGCTTGTGGTGTTCCATTTTTCACCAAAATGAATAGGATTCTTCCCACTGATGCCTAGAACACTCCTGAAATTTGGAATTGGTAGGATGTGCATTCAAAAGTTATCACATTACAGGCAGACAGAGAAATGCCTTCCTATTGAGCATAAGCCCTTGCTTTGCTCACCTAATAAACAGCCAAAAACTGAACTAAAGTTCAGTTGAACCATTGCAGTATGGACATTGAACTAGAAACCCCATTATAAGCTCTCATGAAGTTGCCAGTGCATCTGAGCTTCAGCGGTGCTAAAAATATTGTTCAACAAGAATAAGCACTTCGCCTCCCAGACCTAGTCTAAACTAGAGTGTGTAGAGAAATGGGGATTTTAAAAAGTTGCAAATTTTTGTACCTTTCCCACCCCCACAAAAAAAAGCTTTAGATTTGGTTTAAAGTTTGTGTGAAAATTCAGGCTGGTTCTTATTCAAGTGATACATAAATGCAGGTTATTTTATTCAGACTAGTTCATCTAGTGTTTTTAACCAAAACATGCACAACTCTAGCTCACTTCCAAAGAGATCAAAATCAGCATGGAACCACGATGCAAGACTACATCACTTACTAGCCCATTGCAAGTGCTGATCACTGCTGGTCCATTCCCAGAATTTGGCTGCAAGACTGTACCAATGAGGTGACATGAGGTTCCTGTGTAAGGTACAATCTTTGCACCAGTGTGGTTCCCGTATCTCCTTTCCAATACATAGTTTGCAGAAAGGAATCCTCCATGGACAGTCAAGTTGAAAAACAGCTCCTTCTCCTTGTGGTTAATTTTATAATACACAAGGTTTTCCTTTCTACTGAAGTCTCTTTTCCTCCTAGTATCTGAGGTGTGATGGTGTAAATTGTAAGAGAGAAAATGGCCGCTTGCATCTACTTTTGCAGGACCAACCACGTGGTATTCTTGCAGCGTCCGGATAAAGTGCTCTGGAAAAAAAGCAATGGGGAAATTTTAGCTTTTCATAGAATCAAAGGACTGGGAGGGACCTTGAGAGGTCATCTAGTCCAGTCCCCTGCACTCATGGCAGGAATAAGTATTATCTAGACCATTCCTGACAGGTGTTTGTCTGCTCTTAAAAATCTCGAATGGTCAAGATTCTAGATCTCCCCTAGACAATTTATTCCAGTGCTTAACCACGCTGACAGTTAGAAAGGTTTTCCTAATGTCCAGCCTAAACCTCCTTTGCTGCAATTTAAGCCAATTGCTTCTTGTCATATCCTCAGAGGTTAAGAATAACAATTCTTCTCCCTCCTCCTTGTAACAACCTTTTATGTACTTGAAAACTATTATCATGTCTCCTCTCAGTCGTCTCTTTTCCAGACTAAACAAACCCGATTTTTTCAATCTTCCTTCATAGGTCATGTTTTCTAGACCTTTAATCATTTTTGTTACTCTTCTCTGAACTTTCTCCAATTTGCCCACATCTTTCCTGAAATGTGGCATTCAAAACTGTATACAATACTCCAGTTGAGGCCTAATCAGCGCAGAGTAGAGCAGAAGAATTACTTCTCATGTCTTGCTTACAACACTCCTGCTAATACATTCCAGAATGATGATTGGAGCCTCTGGCTGTTATCACAATTTGAGTACTAACTAATCGGTAGTAGCTGTTGCATAGTATTGGATATTAGTGAGGGGCAAGAATGCCGTGAATTTCTTCCCCCTTCTAGAGTCTGATAATAGTGACAGTGCGCTCATTCTTGTTCCCACTGATGTACATGGAAGCTGTGCTCCGGAGGTCAGTGTGAACAAGAGTGGGCTAACCTCAGAGTAATTTAGGTCATATTTTGATCAGCTCAAGCTGTTATAATCTAACAGTGGGTGTCCTGTGAATTCTAAATCTCTGTTTGCGTAAATTAAATTCACCAATACAAATCTGAAAACTTATAAAACTTCAGGAGAGAGCACTTGTCTCTCTCTCTCTCTCTCTCTCTCTCTGTAGGGTAGAGAATTGATGTTGTGTTTGAAATGTGAAAGGAGGTGAATGGGAGGAACGTTAAGCTTTTAAAGTTGGTGTTAAAGAGGGAGAGTGTAAAAAGCCCAAATGAAAAGCTGTTGTATTCAGGCCTGATTTTCCACTGCACAGCACCCCCTTATGCCTGTGGAATGATGTGGAAAATCAGCCCCTCCTCCATGAGTTTCCCTTTCATGTATGTGAGTTCTGAAATGATAAAAGCTTTGGAATATAAAAGTAAAGCTTTTGATACTGTCTCGCATGACCTTCTCCTAAACAAACTAGGGAAATGCAACCTAGATGGAGCTACTATAAGGTGGGTGCAAAACTGGTTGTAAAACTGTTCCCAGAGAGTAGTTTTCAGTGGTTCACAGTCATGCTGGAAGGGCCCTTAATTAAGCCAATTTTGTGTTGCTGTATCACAACATAACATTACAGAGTTGCTACTAAGAAGAAATAGTCTATTTCCAGGATTCTGAACTGCCTACATTTTGTAATGAGAAATGAGGTGGGTATTTACATGCCTGTTAACAGTAAATTTATAATGAATATAGATTTCAGCAATGAAATTTTGAACTGAAATCTAGCCTAATTGCTTCCAGAAAGCAACAACATGACAGTCTGAGTTGTCTGCACGGTGCTTCATTGACCTCAACTTTAAAATCAAGTTGTCTGCCACAGGAGTGTTTCAAGTACAGAGCTGCAAGTTCAGACTCCAAAAGATATGACCTGTTGTAGCCAGGGAGACATTTCTGCACTGGGGGCGGGGAAGTAACTAGCACAACACTGTAAGGTTTGCAGTCTCTAGTGTGAGAAGCAGCAACGCTGATCTGGGGAAAGTAAAACAGTCACAAAGCTCCATGGAAGCTAGATTCTATAAGTGAAACATTGTGTAAATACAGACGGGGAGACTACTCCATACAAAAGAATAAACTGAATATATTTATTTAGATCTTGGTGACCTTGGTTTATTTACATTAGAGGTGGGGGGAGAAAGGACACCAAGTTTGCATCAATTAAGCATAACTTTAATTAAAATGAGAGAAGCCACTGACCTTGCCTCTTGTCTGGAAAGAAAAATCTGCCCGGTGGAGGATTTCTACCATAGCAGAGCGCTTCCATCAGAAGGAACTGGACCCAAAAGGAAAAGTTGGCAATCCAGTTTCTCTGCACACATGGCATGTTTTAGCTGGGGAAAATCAACTGAGTGTATTCAGCAAAGTCCTAGCTGGAAAGAAAACTGTAAAGGTGCATGGCCAAGGGAAACTAATGCAGAGACAGAGAGAGAAAGAGGCGCTTCCTCACAGAGAAAGAGCAGAGAAGCTTTTCCTGAAAAGGGGAGTGATTAGGAGTTCTGGTGTCTGATTTCCACAAGGGGAGGAAGGAGGGTTCAGCAAGGAAGTTGCTTCCAGGGAATCTTTCATTAGTGGGTTTTAGCCCACGAAAGCTTATGCCCAAATACATTTGTTAGTCTGTAAGGTGTCACAAGGACTCCTCATTGTTTTTACAAACAGCAATGTTAGTGTCAGTTCCCATGAACCCCAGCTTAACCTTCAACCCCTCCAGCAGTTGATTCGTCCCCTGACAGAGAAAATCTGGGACAAAGGCTGCATGGGTCTGTCCCTGGAGGGAGGTCCAAAGCTGTATATGCAGTGAGGCCAGGCTGCACTAGCTCTGTCCTGGGAGCACTGAGCCTGTCCCTACATGCTTCCTTGGATGCCTTCAATTCCCACTTTATACCTGCTGTCCCCCGAATTCACCTAGCTCCAACTTCCCATGCAATACCTGCCTGCCTTTGAGCACTGACCAGGTCCAGGCTGAATCCACTCTCCCTTTGGTGTGTCGGTTCCAGCCCCCAAGCTGTAATAGCCCCACCTACGGCACCCCCTGCCACAGCCTCTCTGCCTGAGATTCACTCAGTGCTACCACTCTCCCATGCACCTATTCTGCCAGGTGAGCAACCAGTTCCCATCCTGTTGTTGTGAGGGGAGGGTGTCCCAATTGAATTCTAATGCCGGTGATTGCATCCTGACTCCTTACGCTCCAAGAACACAGCAAGCATTCCGGACTAGAACTGTAACACATTGTGAGAAATAAATCAAATCATGGTGTTTGCAGAAGCAGAAAGCAATTTCATTCTCTTGTAGATGCAGCCCATGTCTTCCCCACCTCCTTCCCTGCATGGACTCCCTCTATTTTTGTATTTCCTCCAGTGCTTATGTCCGAGTCAGATTATAAACTCCACAGGGCAGGGCCCATGTCTGAAAGCACATAGTACCCGTTAGGGTGCTGTGTCAATACCCATCTGAACAGGGTAGTCTTCCCTTCTCCTATGGAAGCTTTTGGGCAGTGTTGTGTGAAATAGCTGTTCATTTCACCCCAGAGGTGGCAGCATTTCATTGCTAGATCAAATGATCCCACTATAGTTTGCAGATCAGTGTGGCAGGCTGACAAACAGAAATACCTCCACATCTCTTGAGTTCTCTTTACATCGTCAATCTTTTATTTCCAGGGCTTTGCCTTTTCCTGGTCCTTTGGAAGTGTAGGGTGGGAGTGGGCGGGGAAGGCCCAAAGTCCCGTTTAATAAACAAAACTTCCCCTCCCGGAGGTTACTTTCCCCCTTTCCTGCCTTGCAACAAGATTCAAAGTAAAATAAGGTGCTCCTTCCGTGGGTTCTTTTCCACGTCAAAACCACAGGACTCAGACATATTATACTTCCCTGTCTATAGATTCCTCCACAGTCTGGCCTCTCCTATAGGGAAGGAAGCTGCTTATATTATCTTCCCAGCATGTCTTGCTGCAGTGGCCTATAACTCTCAGATGCCCTCGAAAACAACAATTCCTAGCAACCCTTGTAAGGTTCCCTTAACTCTGCCCTCTAGTGATGTCATGCAATAACCATACAACTCTTATTAAGACATTTTGTGTTTATGAACCCAGATTAGATTAAACTGATTTTATAGACTTTCTTTTTTCATGTTTTATCCTCCTAGTGTCACTAGAGGGCAAAGCTAAGATTGTCTGGGTGCCTTAGCATCTTTGGATTTCTTTTTGGTTTAACCTTCACTCTGAATTCCCTGGGTTTGTAATGCTTGTTTTAGGGACAATTGTAACACTCTTGTCATTTGTTTCACCCTTCACTGATATCTACTCTCAACTTCACTCCAATTTCGTATCATTTTTATCTGGATTATAGTTTTGCCACGTTGCCCCCATCTACCTATACACACACTTACCCAAGGCACAGCTTTAAGGCTATACTATGCCATTCATTTCCAGGCAGAACTCCTCATTAATTTTAATGGGCGCTTCTGCTGAACACTGATGGTGCAATATGATGCTTAATGATTTTCTGGCAACTTATGCTTATGATTGCTTATTAGGGAGACAAGGTGGGTGAGGGAACATCTTTTCATTGGAGCAGTCTCTGTTGGGGAGAGAGACTGGCTCTGGAACTCACACAGAGCTCTGCTTCAGGTCTCATTATCACTTTTTTCATTTGGTGTGAAACAGGCAAATCCAACTGAGAGGGAAATAGTCACCTCAGTTTAGCTGTCTAATGAAGCTCCAGAGAATCAGGCCTTAGGAACGTGTTAAAATGCAAGCTTTCAAGCCAGTAGGAAATGCAGCTCCTTGCAGTCATGAGAAACAAGACGTCTTTACAAAGGAAAACTGATACTTGATTAATGAGCCTTAATGTGTATTTTGCTAGTTAATGGAAATGCACAATGAGGCTACATAGGAGAACTGCAATATTATATAGTATATGATTATCAGCAGCGCTCTTGAGAAGGTTTGTTCACTATAATGTCATTTCTTTATTTTAATACATAGCTCCTGACAGGGGAGCTGGAACAATTTGTAGGAGGGCGGGGGGTGCTGGGAGCCATTGAACCAAACTGTAAACCCTTTATGTGATGGGAACCACTTCAAGTCAGGGGGTGCTGTAGCACCCCAGCACCCTTGGTTTCAGCACCTGTGGTGTATGATCTGTTATATATAAATAATGTATTTAGACTGTAAGCTCCTTGGGGCAGAGACCATCTTCTACTCTGTGTTTGGTTGACCCTTAGGCATTAATGTAATAAACATTATTAATAAAATGAAACACTAATAATGAAATATTGTGTGGTGTAATGATGACTACAGGGGCCTGGGAGTCAGAAATCATTGAAGATTCTGTTTGCAGCTCTGCCACTTTGCAACATTGAAAATGTCATTTAACCAGCCTATCCCATTATTTACTCATCTCCAAAATGAATTCAGTAATACCTACCTGCTTCACAGGGGCCTGATGCAGTTTGCAGTGCTCAATGTTCTGACAGCACATACAGACTGTTGGAGGAAACATTCCAAACATGTCCCTATTATTATTCTAGAATTATTTGATTGGAGAAAAGAGAAGACTGCACTGAAGTAAATGATCTAAAGTGCAAGAGGACAGCAAGATGAGCAGAAGCAAGGACTAGAAGAGGAAGCATGGTCCAGTAGTTAGCAGGATAAAGGATAGAGGATAAAACTCCCTGCTCCACCACAGATTTCCTGTCTGACTTGGGCACAGGGCCGTCCCTAGGGGGGTGCAGGGCCAGGGGCAGAAGTGATGAATCCATCATTTCCGGGACTGACCATGCCAGCCAATCGCACGGGCCCATGGGGCCCCCCAAAGCATGGCTCTGCTTGGGCAAGTCTCTCAGTTCCTCAACTGTCATGTGGGAAAAACAGCACTTCCCTACCTCACAGGGTATTGCACAGCATAACTACGTTAGAGACTGTGAGGTGCCCCAATACCTTAGAAATGGGGGTCATGTAAGTACTTCCGACAGACTAGCTCCTTAGAAAGGGATTGGAGAGGTGCTGCAAATTAGCTAGTTAACATTGTCCAAATTGTGCACTTCTCATGCTGTATTTGTGGACCTGTTAAGTATAATAGACACATATACCTCCCCCACTTGAGCACTGAAACTGCAAACCAGCCTTTTTCAGGGTTCTCTAATTCTAATCAAAAAGCTCTGACTAGGAAGAGAGAAGAGGGGAAGTCATGAATTGTGGAAGGAAGCAGTAGGGAAAGGCATGGATCTTTGAAGATGGGAGATGGGAGAGACTAAAAAGCGTGTTTTGCTTGAGAATCAGCGGGCAATGAGGCAGTGAAAAGTGAGTCATTAGCTTGAAAACAAGGCTGAGTAAGAAGCAACAGGAGCTTGCCTGAGAGCACTAGCCTCGAAGGAGAAAATTCATTAGTTGCCAGCAGAATGTAAAAGGAAAAGCATATCCAAATTCATGAGCTAGTCCGATAGGCAAGAAAGACTTGCTCCCATGCTGAGAGATGAAACATGACAGAGGCTAACACTCAACCAATATCACTCACCTGAAATCACAAGGAGCATCCATCAAAGAAAGGATATGGCTGAAGTTGGAAGCAAATCATGAAATACCCCATTGCTGAAAGATGGCTTTTGATGGCTTGCAAGAAGTTTGGCCCCTTGTCCCAGAGAAAATAAAGGACTGGTGCCTCCACAGGCAGTATGAATATTTCCAAAACTTCAGTCCCTTTCTCCATGTGAAGTCATATGTATCTCTTGGTCTTGCCCTTGGTAGTGTAATTTCATTATTCTCCATGTATTATTACCCTGTGTTGATTTTTGACTGATTACGGTCTTTTATTGTATTTCTGTTGTATTACTCGTAATTAATTATATACCTCTGTATAATGTTGTACCTCTCTGCAGATGAGTGGAGTATCTGTGTGGCTTCTTTTGGTTTGGCATTATGTTTAAATACTTTGCTTTACTGTTTTTGACAAAAAGCATTCAGACTGTGATGACCGGTGAAAGCTGTGGAATTCTGATTGCAAGCAATAGTTGCAGAGATAGACAAAACCTGCACGAGCTATATATCAGTACAGGAAGAGAGAGGATGATGATAACCTAAACAGAAATGTTGCCATTAGAGAAGACCAGTCATTTATAGTTAAGACAGTACTCTAGATACTGGATGGATATGATGCAAGTTAAACAAAGACGTGGGAAGAAATACAAGGTAAGAATTTTGAACCTGAGGGTAGCATGTGGACAAACTGTGCTTGAAGCAAAGATCACATTCCAATTCATGCAACCTATAACTCTTGTGCCAACGGTACTGGCAGCAACAAGGGCCAGGTCCTTCTTTCTAGGGGATTCTCTACAATTTGCTTAACTTTGGCTTGAACCCTCACTCAGTAACCTGGGAACCTATATTCACTCTGGGTGCCTTTGATGGCTCATCTGTCCCCACTTGCAAGCACATTCAACAGAGGTCTCAACAAAAGAACTTTATTGGAGAAAGGAAAGGTACAGGACAGGGTGAACTTGGACAAACTTTGCAATGTAACACTTTCTGTCGCCTGCTACCTCAGGGTGCATGGGTCCTTTTCCTGAACAACTGGACCCTGAGTGGCTAAAGCAGTTTTTCTGCCGCCAAGACTCCCACTCACAGATTGTGGCTCCAGGAGTCTCAAAAAAATCAGGGTCCCTGCTTCTTGGGGGTTGGACTAGATGACCTCCTGAGGTCCCTTCCAACCCTCATATTCTATGATTCTATGATTCTTAGATTTATTTGGCATAAGCTTTCGTGGGTAAAAACCCCACTTCTTCAGATGCATAGAGTGAAAGTTACAGATGCAGGCATTATATACTGACACATGGAGAGCAGGGAGTTACTTTGCAAGTGGAGAACCAGTGCTGAGAGGGCCAATTCAATCAGGGTGGATGTAGTCCACTCCCACCCACGAAAGCTTATGCCCAAATAAATCTGTTAGTCTTTAAGATGCCACCAGACTCCTTGTTGTTTTTGTAGATACAGACTAACACGGCTACCCCCGATATATGATTCTTAGGCAACTCTGAGGCTCTACCACCTGTCCTAATAGAATGATTTAAGCAGCTAGGACAGGGAGGCCTCACCAGAGTCTTTAAGCCAGTGTACACTGATGTTCAAACACCTCTGCTGAGCACAGTCCACACAACTGCTTTCAGTCTGCTGCTATCCTGCTGAAGTCTTTGCACTGCCCTCTGCTGGCCAGGTGACTGGAACTGCTACTAGGCTTTCTTGTCTACTTTCTTGTCCAGATGACTGGAATCACTGCTGATCTCTGTTTAAATAAGGCAACTAGTTCTCAGCTCAGATATTTTTAGGTGCAAGGTGATCAGTGGTAAAAGGAGCACACCAGACTTCTATCACCCAGCAAGAAACCAGGAACATTCAATCTCTCTTCTCTTGAGCCCTCATTCTGTCCAGAACCTCTTACCCAATTTCAGCAAACATCATCTGGGTGACCCCGAACCCAGTCGTTGTCCAGGTGGTTTCTAACACAGTTATCTTTAAAATATTGGCCCCAAGTACAAAACTTCACTGAATTCTACCCCAATGTCTAAAACCTATCCACAGTTAATATGTAAATGAGATATTGCCTTGCTGATTTGACTCCCCTTGCTCTCCACCAGATGACAGCAAAGGACGCATTTGATATGTAAATGAGGTACTATTGAGAGCACAGCTGACATTTAAATGAGGTTCTGCCTCATTTCCCTTTACTCAATTCCCCTTACTCTCCAGTAGATTCCAGCAGAGAGCTCACTCAGCTATCTCCCTTCTCTCCTAGGCTTCAGGCCACACGGCTTACAAGCCTATACCATATATCATCCAGGATGATGATCAAGGGGCAGTGAACCTAGAGAATCAAGAGTAAGGACCTTCAGGGAGACAAGAAGGAAGAGCAATCAGAAGTCAAGAAGGAGCATCAGGTGCTGAGACTAGATATAGAAGAAACTGGCAGGTGGAAGTTATAGGAGATTCAGTGGTGGGGGAAATGGACTGAGAAATACAACCCAAACAAAGAGAAGAGGACAATGTGGTGCTTTCTGAGCCAAGACAAGAGCTATCATAGTGACTCTGGAAAGTGCAGTGATTTGAGAGACCAAAGAAACACTTTCTAAGAGGTCGTTTGTGTGGCTGTAAAAAAAAAATTATACTTTTTACGATGTCAGTCACATATAAAATGCAAATTCCAGTGATTAGGAGTTAATGCCTGACCCCTTGTTCTGGAAGAGCCAAACCTAAGAGCCTGGGGTCTTTGTTAATGCAGTAAAACCCTTTCATACTAGAAAAAAAGTCCTTCAAATTTTATAATCCAACAGAAATTGTAAAGTAGAGAAAATGTAGAGGGATCCATAAGATACACTGTATGGTTACTACAGAGTAAGTGCAGTTTTAGGAAACTCATAATTAAACAAACATAGACATCTGGAAGGGAGGTCAGAAAAGAGCAATGAAAGTGATCCAGGGAGTGAGTGAAGTGCATTGTTCATGAGAAAAGATTAAAACAGCTAAATATGAATAGCATGGCTAGGTGATAATTAAAGGTGAGGGAGGGTGGAATCTGGTAACCATCTACAGATTTGGAAGGTGTAAAAACTGTGGAGGGAAGAAGAAACAGGGTGAAAGCAAGCAAGGGAAATGTAGGTTGAATGTCAGTTCAAACTTCTTAGTAGTAAAACCTATAGGGCTGGGATAGTCACCCAAGGAAGTAGTAGAAGCCCCATCCTTAGAGACATTTAAAATTAGGGTACGTCTTCACTTACCGGAGGGTCCGGCGGCAGGCAATCGATGTTCTGGGATCGATTTATCACGTCTGGTTAAGACGCGATAAATCGATCCCGGATCGATCCCGGAAGTGCTCGCCGTCGACGCCGGTACTCCAGCTCGGCGAGAGGAGTACGCAGAGTCGACGGGGGAGCCTTCCTGCCGCGTCTGGACCGTGGTAAGTTCGGACTAAGGTACTTCGAATTCAGCTACGTTATTAACGTAGCTGAATTTGCGTACCTTAGTCCGAAGTGGGGGCTTAGTGGGGACCAGGCCTTAGACTGGACAAAGAACCAGTGTCACTTCTATTGTTCAATAGGGAGGAGCTACTACAAAGTGAAGGTCAGAATTAGTGTCCATTGAATCAGTGGAAAGATTCCCATATACTTCAATGCTGGCCCTGGCACTAATTGTACTAAAGAGGTAGATAGAGGTAGAATGCTCCTTTCCATCACAAGGGCTATATAACAGATTATCTGGATAATTAAATGCATCTATTCTTCTTTGAGATCCATTTAGAGAGAAACTTTGGGCATGTTATTTTTAAATCTTGTTTCCTTGTTCTTAGTTGGGGATACTACCGTTTATTCAGCCCAACCAACATCTGGCAACTGCAGGGGATGGACATTGGTCGAGCTCTTTCCTTTCTATCTTCTGTTTCAGTACTGTTCATGAAGGACATTGGAAAGGACATTGGTAGCTCATCTGTGATTATTATAAATACTCTCAGGGCTGAGTAAACGATTTACAAATTTGCACAATTAATAATTTATGTGCAAAAAAAGTTAACCTCGTGTTCTGCTCATGAAATATCTGTGAGCACATTCAAATAACAAATAAATGGGAAAAAAGAAAATATTCAGTGAGGTTTTGTAACTCAGTGATCAGCTAATCCTCCATCACTGTTCAAGCATTGTTGGTTAGTTGTAAATGGTTACAACTAAATTAAATCACATGGTGTTATTTGTGTTCTCTGCTTGGATGAATATGAAACCCCATCTGACAATATTATTCATACTTGCAAATTTAACTCGTGTTTCCAATTCATATTACCACAGGTAACTGTAACATTAGCTCCCCAGGAAGATTTATGCCATTAAAACTTGTTTACGTGAATGTTCCTATAAAGCAGAGACAAAAGGGGCATGAGTGCAACCAAAGTAAATTAATTTAAAAATTAAATATTCAAATAAAACTTTCTGCCAAGCTTTACTGCCAGTGTCCTCTAAAGTTCACCAAGAATCCATTTCCTGGGATATGCTGATTGCCATCTCATCTTGGAGAGAGGTTTTGTATTGAACACCTTATGTACATCTCCTTTCTATACCCCAAAAAGGGGCTTTTGGGGGTGAAATTCATCCTTGTGCCGAGACTTATTGCACCAAGTCCCACTTAAACTTCTGGCCCTCAATAGGGGGAGGGGGAAAAGTGGAGCTTTGACATACAGATGAGTGGTAAAACTTCAGCTGTTAACAATTATTGTCTTAGTACAGTCAAGGCGGAGAGATCAAAGCTTCTCAAAGAAGCCAGAGTAGAGAGTCATATAAATAAAAAAGGTCCCTTTCCTTTAAATAAATAAATGCTAGGGAAATCACTGTTAAAGAAGTTATTCATAAAGCAGAATTCTATGGAGAAAATAAAATCTTGAATTATTCAGATCCCATCTGAGCAACCTATGGTAATTACTCTTTTTAATTAAGTCTATTCAAGACCTTTAATGTTATTACTTTTTTCTTCAATAATGGGAGGAAAGCAATCCTTCACAGCTATAAAAATGTCACAGTAAGCAGTTTCAGGGTGGCCTGGCCTGTTAATTTTTTGTACTTAAATATAATGACAAGTAATTATGAGCAATTATAATAATAAATGCCCTGTCTTTGGAGGAGGTCCAAAAGGAAGTGGAAAATAGTAGGAATCCTTCAGGATACATAGTATGAAAATGACTATTTTAAACAAACATATTTGAAAGCCAATTTTAAAGTGTATACTGGACAAAAATCATCTCTGGTGTAATTCCATTGATGTGAATGAGCCAAATTCTTCAGCTCGTATAAATCAACGTAAGCACCATTGGCTTCAGTGGAACTATGCTGATTGACATCCACTGAGGATCTGACTGAATGGGGATAGTCCAGAGATTATTTAATTACTTTAGCTTTATAAAATATGGACCAAAAAGCACGTTCCTTAAAACTCTAGGTGCCTTGGACTTAGGTTCGGGAGCTAAATAATAAAACCAGCTGCTTACCTTCCCTCACTAGCTGAACGGCCCACTACAGAATTCTGCGCCCTCAAACAAGCCTCAATTCCATCAACTCTCTCCCTTTCCAAAAGCCTTAGTACGTAGATATGCTTTGCAACATTCCCTGTGTGTCAGTGGGCTTGGACTGTTTCAGACCTGGCCTGGATTCTGCAAATTTTTATGCACAGGAACATTTATGAGACTACTTACATGTATCAAATTAAGCTTGTTTGCAGGATTGGGGGCTAACAAGTTTATGCAGTGGCACCTTTGATTATTGAAAAGAGAAGTTTACATACGTCTGATCTTCACCCAGCCTGACAAATACAAAATAGACTAGACTGGTTATGCACAAGTTACTACAAACTACACTGATAGTCTGATGAAAAAGAAACACTACAAAAAAAATGTTACATGTTCTGAAAGATCCTGAATTGCATTACTGCACGCGAAGAGTAAATGAATAGTAGTGTCTTCTGGACAGGGTAAAATAATAATCGGGAAATAATTTATCTAATGAATTTTGCAATATTTTTTTCAATTAAATGTGATGTTTTTTTAACAATTTTTCAATTTTAACAATTTAACAGGTATAGAAATGGGCTGATTAATGTATTCACAAATAATTCATTCACTACTTTCAAATAAATTATTCAATTTTTTAATTATTCTTCCAGCTCTAGCATATTCCTTTTGCTAGCTCTAAAAATGCTTCTCCAAGGTCAAAAAGAGATGAAAGCAGAAGACAGAAGTACCTGAGGCTAAAGGAAGTCGGTTGGGGTGAAACCTGTACAGAGGACAAACATAAAGTCTGTGTAACCGCTTAAGACAGCCGTCCTTATATGCAGAAATGTCAGCACTGCCAAGAGATGGTTTAGCTCATATTCAGTTGGCGTGACTCCCACATGCCTTATTTGACTGGCTAGCATTATGAATACTTACATTTTTCTTCTTAATAATTCCCCACCTCCCACCCAGCCCCAGTGTTCTGTGTCCCCTCCTTGTTTTGGAACTTCATTACAGTTTAGTCTCTATAGTGTACCAACCAAATATGTTTGGCAGGAAAATATTCAAGTGGAATAAAACTCATTTCACACAAGAGACAGTTTCTGTCTTTTTCCCATTTAAACTATGTGAAAATTGGGCTTACAGAAGATCTGTGTGCTCAGAATAGGGCTTTAAATCTTCAGGGAGCATGGTAAAAAATCCAATTTTACATACTGTGTCCTACTAGTTCTTGGCATTCATATTGACTGTGGAAGACGTTAACTGGTCCAAGTAAAGATGACACCTTGACTGCTACTTGCAAATGGGTGGGGGGAAGATTAAGTAAAGGGAAAATTGAACAACTCTTAAGAAAATGAAGAGACTTGTTTGTGTACAAGCTCTGAAACAATGCCCTGGATATAGAACTAAAGGATCTGCACTGCCGGAAAGGAGACCTTGACTTTTCACAAGATCAGACTTGCGGTGGCCATATTCAACCTAGGCATTTCCACCTTCCCTTTATAATGTTCTTCTTCAGTTTCCACTATAGAAGGTAGCCTTCTTCATTTCCTTTCTTACGATACTATGAAACACTGTTAAATGCCTACTGGCTTTTACCCTGGAAATGGCTTAATTTTGGTGGTGCCTAGTCGGTGAAGTACTTTGGGATTCGTCTGACTAAAATATGCAAATTAAGTTTTTAATAACGAAGAAAATTACCTGGATGTAGCCCCATCCCACTGACCACACGAGAAGGTGAAGAGATGTAAAAAAAATAAAAGGAAGCACTTCTTTACACAGCATGTCCTCAGACTGTGGAATTCTCTACTCTAGAAGGTCAAAGGGTCACACACAGTAACTGAGTTTTAAAGGGTGCTGGATAATTTTGTGGGCAATAACGTTTGGCCAATGTTATGGCAAGGTAATAAAATGTCATGCTTGACAATGTCAGAATAGTACCACAGATGTCAGGAAAGAATTTTCCCCATTATACAGCAGTGAATAATTTGACCAAGTACATTACAGAGAGGTTTTGATTAAATATGTTAGAACCTGCAGGGCTGGAACCCAGGAGCATGGGGGTTCTGACGAGGGTTTGGCTAGGCTCCCACAAAAGGACCCTGTGAGGTTGGGCTTGGCAGGAAGTACCACCCCGCAGGACCTGAGTAGCAGCCCTCATAGCCCACTGCTTGGCTGGTACCAGTACTTAAACCAGGAAGCCGTGAAGAGGAGCTGTCAGAGCAACAACACAGAGTACCTGCCCATCTCTGCTCCAGACCCTGCTTGCGACAGACCGTAGACTCCGGCTTCCAACCCTGGTTTGTCCTCAACTTCGCTATTTGATTACCATCTATAACGTGGTGCCCAACCCCAATCTCCTGGTAATCTGACACTGCCTGTCCCCTGACTCTCAGTTTGCCCTCTAGTCTATCTTGGATTCTGACCTACCAGTAACCTGACCCCACCTGCCTCCTGACTGTGCCTTCTGGCCTATCTTGGACTCTGACCTCCTGGTACCTGACTTAGCCCAACTCCTGCTCCGACCACTAGGTCTGACTGTCCATGTCTCAGTCTTGACAATCAGGCTAGATGGATAGAAAATTGGATGCCTCATTTGCATAATCTGTTAGTGGAAATCCGATGTTCCCAAAAGATGGGAAACCTATACCAATGCATCTTATTATAGAGTATTTACATTATAGTAGTGCCCAGAGACACCAATGCAGATTGGAACCACATTATATTAGGCACTATACATAGATGAAGACACAGTCACTTTCCCTTTTTCAACGCAGAGTGTACAGGCAGACTACTACACCTACAGAAAGCCCCACTGAATCTATGTGGGTGCTGCGGTCTGCTTGCATGCTATCACTTGCAGGGTCAGGGCCTAAGAAGACAGGCAGTAACCAAGGGTGGCCAGAGACACAATCTATACTGTTTTATACACATATGCCCACTTGTAAACTTTTAAAATAAGATTCTAAAAGCAGGTTTCAGAGTAGCAGCCGTGTTAGTCTGTATCCGCAAAAAGAACAGGAGTACTTGTGGCACCTTAGAGACTTACAAATTTATTAGAGCATAAGCTTTCGTGGACTACAGCCCACTTCTTCGGATGCATATATATTCTAAAAGCACTGCCAGATAGCCTTATATGCCTCTTGACCCTTTATTAATTGGCTGATCTATTTATTTGTACAGATACTAGCGCAGAAGTGGGTCTTAAGTATGCTTCAGTTAGGGAAAGACATTCCATAGCTAAGGGGCAGAGTGTAAGAAAGTACAGAAATGTTTGTGTAGAAAAGTAAATCAGATCAAATCAGTTTACAGATGATGGGGATAATACTTGACTTGTTTAAGTTGCTCTTGTGCTCTTCAAATGTTTGATTTAGAATGGATTCTGGTCAAAAAAATAACTGAACATTTTCAGACCTGGTTCCTAACCCCTCCCTCCCTGCCCCGACACACTTTCAATGTATCTTTTGCCTAGTTTGTTGACAAAAACATATTTTACTACCTCAAGAACCGAGACAATGTACCCTGCAGCAGAACATGCTGTATTTTATTTTGCCTCATGTGCAATATCAGTTCACAAACAAAATGGCCAGCTTATTTTCCAGAATCTTTTATTGTTCCCGATGACATATGAAACAGAAAGAACAGAGCTGGGTTTCCAATACCAGGGGGAAACTGCAGTGCTAGCAGTGAGGGAGGGAGATGTGGTTTGATTTGTTTCTTGAAGGGAGAAAATTTGACATAAAAAGGGAAGGTTGCTCAAGGTGACACCAGATGCTACTTCCTCTTAAACTTTTCCCCACCCCCCCCAGGGACTACAACAATGAAATATGGACATGAGAGTTTTATTCAGTTCAAGGGCTCTGGTCAAAGGTAAACTTCTTGTCAACTCTTGGTGTCTGTAAGAGGAGTTGTCTGTGGCTGCTGATCTTCTCTAAATCCTTCATTTTTTTCCCCTGAAACCCCAGAGCCCTCTAGTGGCCAATGTTAAAGTATTCATAAGGATTTTCTGTCAAAGGGTCTGCGCTTTTTGAAGTCAACGGCAAATGTCCGATGGACTTCAGCCGGAGAACAATAGAACCCAAAGCCAGGACCACCTACCCTGTCCAATTTCCCTTAGTAATCCTCTACTGCATTCTTTCCACCTTACAAGGACCTCGTGTCTAATGTTCATCTTTACTGTTTTCCTATAACTCATTTCAAATTAAGAGATAAGGATCACCACTACGTTCAACCTTTATTTTTAAGGAGAGAAATATTTGTAGTCATTTAATATTAATCTGTGGTTTTAACATCTTTACCTTTCATTATAGAAAAATAATTCTGAGACCTTTTCGAGTTGTATTGCTTGCTCACACAAAAAAAGGAAGAGGGTAAGAAAGATCAAATAATTTTAGATTAATTCTGTAGCTAAGCAAAATGTAACCACATCCCTCCAAGGAATCCACGCCTTATGGACACATTTGCTAATGATAGGTTGGTTTTGTTAATAATCCAAAACATTTGCAAAGCTTTTCATTAGACTGTATTGTCTAAACCCATGAGAATTTAAGGACTCTGGTAGATTGAAAAGTCTACGGTGGGTGTAAAATATCATGTAAGCAAAAGAACACTGGAAATAAATATTGTACCCCATTATGAACAGAATTAGTTACATAAGAGAACAAATAATAGAGCTGTACATCAGTTTGTGGCACAGACAAGTTGAATGATAAACAAGCTCTGTGCTTGTTTAAACTAAATGCAAACTTGCAACTGGACTACAGATTTTAAAAAGTTTTGGTGCACATAGGAGGGGCAGCTTACCAGTTTCATTAGACCAAGATACATATAAATTCTGTGTAGAGAAAGGAAGTGTGGGTTGGTTTCCACTTCCCATGACATGTTCTACTTTATGATAAATAGAAAAGATCGGTGCGTTTTAAAGCGTGGGGGATAAAAGTGAAGGGCTTTTTAAAGTGGGGAGGGGCTGCATTTCACATGATCTTTTTCTTCTGAATCTCAGATACTCTTTAAATGCAGCTAATTCCAACATATGAAATTCCAGCGCTGGGGGAAAGAAAGTCCGGGCGGGGATTCTCCAGGAAGGTGAGCGGAGAGAGCGCTTGGGGAGAGAAACGCGTGCCGCGGGGGACTGAGCTGTTCACGCTCTCGGGGGCCCCGCAGAACTCAGCGGCCGCTGATGTGACGCTGGCTGGGAGGCAGGTGGAGAGAGCGGTCCCCGACCACAGCCAGGATTGGCCCCTGGAAGGACCTCGGAGAGCTCCGGCCGCTGCGCACGCACCTCAGCCCGCTCAAGCGGGGGCAGAAGGTGAATATAAGCCGGGCGAGCCGACGGGAGGAGGCAGTGAGGCTTGGGAGCCGCGGGGAGGACAGACGCTCCTAGAGAGGCAGCAGCGGCGGAGCCCAGGTGGGCGCCTCCAGGACTGGGACCGTCCCGCACCAGCGAGAGGCGGCTCCTTGTCCCACCGCAGCCCAGCGGTGCTGGAGTCTCCCTGCCGGCTGAGGCAGCGCCGCCCGCTCCCTGGGGGTCTGGGCTCGTTCTGCTCGGCCTGATGTGCCCCACGGCGGGCACGGGAAGGGGCGCCCCGCCTGCCAGCGCCTCCGTGCGGGAGCTGCCTGCGCTGGGCACCTGAAGCGGCAGCCGCCGCGCTGGCCGTCGCGGCTGTCTGAGCTGCTGCCTCCCGGGCTGGACTACGTGCCGAGCATGTGCTTTGCAGGCGAGGGGGACCCGTGCCAGCCACCGGCGCGTAGCTCCTGATCGCAGCCTCTGGGTGGGCGGAGAGAGACCCGCTCCCTCCAGCCTCCCCTGGCCATGGGATGGACGCCCCGTGCGAGCCCAGTTACTGCTCGCTCGCCGTCAGCATGAAGGAAGCCGGGGAGGGAGCGTCCCTGGCCGGGCAGTTCGGCAACGGGACCAACGAGTCCCTGCAGGAGCTCTTCAGGAGCATCAACCTGGAGCGAGCCGACGGGCTGCAGGGGGACAGCTCCGCCGTCCTGCGCATCGTCATCTCCAGCGTCTACTCGGTGGTGTGCGCCCTGGGGCTGGTGGGCAACCTGCTGGTGCTCTACCTGATGAAGAGCAAGCAGGGCTGGAAGAAATCCTCCATTAACCTCTTCGTGACCAGCCTGGCGCTCACCGACTTCCAGTTCGTGCTGACGCTGCCCTTCTGGGCGGTGGAGAACGCCCTGGACTTCACCTGGCTCTTCGGCAAGGCCATGTGCAAGATCGTCTCCTACGTGACGGCCATGAACATGTACGCCAGCGTCTTCTTCCTCACCGCCATGAGCGTGGCCCGCTACCACTCCGTGGCCTCGGCGCTGAGCAGCCGGCGGGGCAGCGCGGGGTGCTGCTCGGCCAAGTGGCTCTGCCTGCTCATCTGGGGCGCGGCCATGCTGGCCTCCCTGCCCCACGCCATCTTCTCCACCACCGCCACCGTCTTCAACGAGGAGCTCTGCCTGGTCAAGTTCCCCGAGGGCCGGGGCAACAGCGCCCAGTTCTGGCTGGGCCTCTACCAGGCCCAGAAGGTGCTGCTGGGCTTCGTGGTGCCGCTGGCGGTCATCAGCCTCTGCTACCTGCTGCTGCTGCGCTTCCTGGGCGAGCGCCACGTGGGCCGGGCCTGCGGCGGGCCCAAGCGGCGGGCCAAGGTGACCCGCTCGGTGACGGTGGTGGTGCTCTCCTTCTTCCTCTGCTGGCTGCCCAACCAGGCGCTCACCGCCTGGGGCATCCTGGTCAAGCTCAACGTGGTGCACTTCAGCCCGCAGTACTTCCTCTCGCAGGCCTACCTCTTCCCCGTCAGCGTGTGCCTGGCGCACTGCAACAGCTGCCTCAACCCGCTGCTCTACTGCCTGCTGCGCCGCGAGTTCCGCGCCGCCCTGCGCCGCCTGCTCTGGCGCCTGGCCTCGCCCTCGCTCACCGCCACGCGCCCCTTCACCGCCACCACCAAGCCCGAGCCCGAGGAGCAGGCGCTGCGCGCCCTGGTGCCCGCCAGCCCGCTGCCCCCCGCCGCCGCTCCCCAGCCCGAGCTCCTCTACTACCCGCCCGGCGTGGTGGTGTGCAGCGGCCGCTGGGACGTGCTGCCCAGCAGCTCCGCCGAGCAGCGCTGCTGAGCCGCAGGGGGGCCTGGGAGCGATGGAGGGGGAGGCTGGCTGGGGGCAATGGCCACGGGATGGGCTCCTGGGAGTGTCCTGGAGGGCGATGGAAGGGGTGTCTGTGAGGGATGGGCTCTGGAGACTGGCCCAGCTGTGGAGGTGGTGTCTGGGGGGGGGGGAGGGCTCCTGGGAGTGTCTTCCCCCTAGGAGAAGTGGGGGGAAGGGAGGGTCCATGGGGGATGAAACTGCAGCTGTCCCCTCAGCTTTGCCTTTGTCCAGCCTTGGGGGTGCATATGGAGACTGAGGCTCCATGTGCCCAGGCTACTGTGTGTGAAGGGGCCGGGGGGGACTAAATGGGGGGATGAGGACGCCTGGGAAGTGGAGGGCGATTGCGGGTTTTGTATGAGGAGGTTGCGGGAGCGGTGAGACTGCAGCTGGAGTGGTGCCGTCACCAGACACCGTCTGGGTGTCCCTTGCCGCCTCAGTGCAATCTCCCAGCTGCAGAGGAGGTGGCTGAGGTGTGTCGGAAGCAAGCCAGGACTTTCCACCTGCCACCTCAGAGCCCAGGTTGCAGGGGACCTGGCTTCTTTTGTCCTTTCCCAGCACTGAACTGGGGCACCAAGCACAACTCACTGTAAATGCAAGCAACTATAGCCCTGGCTCTAGCACAGCTCCAGAGAGAAGGCTGTTTGTGGGGCGTTCACTGCAGCATTTAGCCTGTTGCCAAAGCAAAATGATTCTCATTGATAAATAAGAACAGGAGTAACTGATGTTTAGGAGCGGGGCGCTGCTGAAAACTGGAAGGGGCTTTTTCTATTTTATTACCTGTAACTATAAACTTTGCCCTAGCGGTGAAATGTTATGTCCTACCATCAGCCACTGTTGTAGATCATTTGTGGTTAATGGGGTACTGTATCTGTAACTGACCATTGCTTAGAAGGAATTAAACCACTGCACTGCCAATTTTAAAGAGGCTGAACATTCAGAGCCCAAGACCTGAAGGCACCATTGTGACCATCTAGTCTGACCTCCTGTAGAACACAGACCATAGAACTTCCCCCAAATCATTCCTAGAACACATCTTTTAGAGAAACAGCTAATCTTGATTTAAAGATGGTCACCGATGAAGAATCAGCCATGAGCCCTGATAAATTGTTCCAATGGTTAATTAACCGCACTGTTAAAAGTTTACATCATATTTCCAGTCTGAATTTGTTTAGCTTCAAAATTTCCAGCCCTTGGATTGTGTTATAACTTTCTCTGCTAGATTCAAGAGCTCATTATCCAATCGTTCCCCAGGTAGGTACTTATAGGATGCAGCCAACCAAGCTGGCTTTATCTTCTCTTTGTTAGACTTAAACAGCTCAATCTATTTAGCTTATCACTTTAAGGCTAGGTCTACAGTGGGGTGGCGGAGGAGGATCGATTTAAGATACGCAAATTCAGCTGAATTCGACGTATCCTATTCGACTTACCCTGCTGTGAGGACGGCGGCAAATCAACTGCCGCGGCTCCCCCGTCGACAGCGCTTACTCCTCCTGACGAGGTGGGAGTACGCGCGTCGATTTGGGGATCGATTTAACCGTCTAGATGAGACACAATAAATCGATCCCCGAGAGATCGATTTCTACCCGCCGATCCGGGCGGGTAGTGTAGACTAGCCCTCAGGCAGTGGTTCTCAACCTTTCCAAACTACTGTACCCCTTTCAGAAGTCTGATTTGTCTTGCATACCCCTAGTTTAACTTAACATAAAAACTGCTTGCTTAGAAAATCAGACATAAAAGTGTCACAGCACACTATTACTGAATAATTGTTTACTTTCTCATTTTTACCATAGAATTATAAAATACATCAATTGGAATATAAATATTGTACTTACATTTCAGTGTATAGTATGTAGAGCAGTATAAACAAGTCATTGAATGATATTTTTAGTTTGTACTGACTTCATTGGTGCTTGTTATGTAGCCTATTGTAAAACTAGCAAATATCTGGATGAATTGATGTACCCCCTGGAAGACCTCTGCGTACCCATATACCCCTGGTTGAGAACCACTGCTGTAAGGCATGTTTTCTAATCCTTTAATCATTCTTGTGGTGCTTCTCTGAATCCTCTCCCATTTATCAATATAGTTCTTGAATTGTGGGTACCAGAACTGTACACAATATTCCAGCAGTGGTCACAACAGTGCCAAATACAAAGGTAAAATAGCCTCTCTGCTCCTACTTGAGCTTCACCTGTTTATTCATCCCAGGATTTCATTAGCTTTTTTTGTCACACTGGGAAGTCGTGGTCAGCTGATTAGCCACCCTGACCCCAAAATCTTTTTCAGTCACTGCTTGCCAGGATAGAGTCCCCAATCCTGTAAGTGTGGCCTACATTCTTTGTTCCTAGATGTCTATATTTACACTTAACCATATTAAACCATGTTGCTTGCGCCCAATTTACCAAGCAGTCCTATCACTCTGTAACAGTGACCTGTCCTCTTCACTACTGACCACTTCCCTGCATTTTGTGTCATCTGCAAACTTTATCAGTGATAATCTTATGTTTTCCTCCTGGTAATTGATGCAAATGTTAACTAGCAGAGGGCTAAGAAAAGATAGGTTAGTTTGACAAGATCTATTTTCCATAAACCCCTGTTGATTTGCATTAATTACTTTACCCTTCTTTAATTTGTTATTAATCAAGTCCCCTACCAGCTGCCTCATTATCTTGCCCGGGATCAATATCAAGCTGACAGGCCTATAATTACCTGGGTTATCCCATTTACCTTTTTAAAAATTGGCACAACATTACCTCTCCTGTGTCTTCTAGAATTTCCCCAGGGCTCCAAGACTTATTGAAAATCAACATTAACAGTGCAACAAGCTCCTCAGGCAGCGCTCTTAAAACTTATGGATGCAAGTTACCTGGACCTGCTGATTTCAAAATGTTTACTTCTAGTAGTTTCTGTTTAATATCCTCCAGAGCCACTGCTGGAATGGAAAGAGTGTTATCATAAAATGAGACATCTGTTCCCCCCCCCCCCCCCCAAAATACAGACAAATGTGAATATAGAGGTACTTGGCAGCATTTCCATGAGTCCGTTTTTGTTCATTGCTGCTGCTGTGGATTTTAGATCTCCAAAGATGCTTCCCTCCATCGGGCTCTGTATATAAGATGTTCCACAAGAGGTCAATACATGACTCTTGTCACAATTAATACACGCTAACCCATGTGAGAATGATGGGTGGCCGGGATGACCGGGACAAGACCAATTCCAGGAGTTTCAGCTTGTGGAGTTTCCTACTTATCCGGTCATCTGGGGGGACCGGTTTGTCCCTCTGCTGCATGGCGGGGTCCACTCCTTTAGCATGACCATGAGATCCACACTGATCTCAGGAGATCCACAGAAGAGAGGGTGCGGATGTTGTTGTCTCCATTCTATGCTTGGCCCTACACCAGCTCTTGCAAGATCTGCGCTTCCAGGTGCTGCTCCTACACAGCAGCCTTGGGAACCCAGAGGAAGGAGTTCCACAGGGCTAAGGGGGGGGGAAAGAGGAGAGACTAAAGCACCAGGTCATGTGGTATTAATTTGCATTTCTTTTTGCTGTGTGTTTGGAGGAGAGAATCTGGAGGAGCCCTTGCTCTGACCTTCACAACTCCATGAAGCTGGAAGTGCAGGAGGAGCTCACAGAGGGGTACTGTGGGGTGGGAAGGAGTAGATTAGATTAGAGTGGTAGAATTTCCTTCTCTCTATGGATTTTTCTAGACTAGAGGTTTTGCTCCTGTTGTAACTCAAGCTGCTATTAGTTATTATCTTGAGCTAAGTAACACAATTATAAATTGGATACCCCACACGCTGCATGGCAGTTTATTCCAGGACCCAAGTGTTCGTGATTCACCTTTGGGCTCAGCCTACAGCAAACATTCCCTCTGAAATTCACTCCTGTCAGACTGAAGTAGGTGGAAAGGGGGAGGGGAATGAGGGTATTCCATACAATGGCATGGGGGGGGAGGGCAATTTTCCTCCATTATGGACACAGATTAGAGCATGAGGCCTTCAGTTTTTTTCCAGGAAAACCTTGCATTGACTTCAAAGGGAATTTTACTCAGGGAGGTACAGAGTCCTTCAGGATTTGGCCCCATGCTGTACATGCCTATGAAGTCCAGCGTAGAATTAAGACTTGCTCCTGTGCTCAGGCTGCAACTGGGTCAGTCATTTGAACCAAAGCACCATTATTCTGTCTCGAGACAGCTGAGACCTCTTTGGTGGTATCCTTATAATCCTGAGCACGGCAATAGAGACATAGCGTAGTGTTCAGAAAGCAACAAAAATTATTTGGAGGAACAAATTGATGAGGAAAGATCCAAAGACCCTGGAGATGACTAAGTGGGGACCTGGTAATCTACAGCTATTGTAAGTGAATAAAACAGCAAGTATGGGGTAGAAGCTGCTCAGAACAATTTGGTTTTTGTTCAGAGCAGTGAGCTAGATTACACTGTTGCCCAAGGAAAGTGCAAAGAGTCCAGTCACTAGAACTTTAGAATGTGTAGGGAATCATCCTGCATGGGTAGCGAAAGGGAAAGACCCTCCTGAATCCAGTCCATCTCTAACTTCCATGATATGAGGGGACGACGAGATCTTCAGCATCTTTGGGCTATTTCTTAGGTTGTTTGGGCAACATTCTTCAGATACATTGCATGAATGCTGAGCTGACTGGTTTCCTCCAAATGCCCATGTCTAGATTTATAACACAAATCCTCTTGTGACTCAAAGTAAAGTGTTCATGTCGCTCTGTGTGCAGCTGCAGTCAAAAAGCTAATAGCATGTTAGGAACTATTAGGAAAGGGAGAGTAAGACAATAAATATCATAATGCCTCTGTACAAATCCATGGTATATCCACACCTGGAATACTGTGTGCAGTCCTGGTCACTCCATCTCAAAAAAGATATATTACAATTGGAAAAGGTACAGAGGACAACAAAAAATGATTAGGGATCTGGAACAGCTTCTGCATGAGAAAAGATTAAAAAGACTGGTACTTTTCAGCTTGGAAAAGAGAGGACGAGGAGGGGATGTGAAAGAGATCGAAAAAATCTTGATTGGTGTGAATAAGGAGGTGTTATTTACTCCTTTACATAATACAAAAACGGGGTCATGCAATGAAATTAAGAGGCAGCAGGTTTAAAACAAACAAAAGGAAGTACTTCGCACAGGCAACATGTCTCCATCAGGAAAAAATCTAGTTGTTCCCTTGTCCCCACTCCTTACATCATTATTGTCTCCTTTAGGCCTTCATCCTCCAAGGGATTCCCTGTGCAGACACTCCTACAGCTACATGGGGCCCCACTGAATTCAAATGGGTGCAGAGTTGATCCACAGGGAACCACTTGCTGGATTGGGACCTTAGATTTAAAACTTTTGTTAAGAGATATTTCCCTCCAGCTTAAAGAGAGAATCTGTTACTGATCCAGATCAAGGGGATTATTGAAAATCTGTTTATAACGAAAATTCCATTGTCAAAGTTCTCTACATCACACAAGGGGTCAGAGGTGGCTGGTAAAACAAGTTCTACAAGAAAAGACTGGATAGTGGGTTAAATAGCTCCTTTGGCTCAGCATAATTGGTAAAAATGCATGGAACATCTTGTTGCTTTTCTCTAACCACTGTCCAATGTCTCGATTGCAGGAAGATATGTTTCTTAGAACATACAAAGTAAGAAAATAATTGGATTCTTACATTCATATACATGTACATATATGCCCACGTTTCTCAGACTGGATATGGATGCAGCGGCATAGCTGGAATCACATGTAAGGGCCCACAGATCTGACAAGGCTAAGAGGAAGTCAGAGGGATTATATTCCTCCTCCTGCATCATCAAGAAAATTGTTTAGTAAGCGCTAATCAGTGACACCTGTGCAAACCCAGTGATGGAGATGTGAGTTGTACAGCTGTCAGCGTGTTCCTAATCTGAAGGCAATAGGGATTCCACAACTCTAAGTAAGTCCCTCATTTTCCCTATTGCCCCTATATGGCAGGTGATTAAGTATAAGAAAAGAACCTAGATAGACTCTTGGATCCTACGTTTCAGTTTTCAGAGCTGTCATTATGAAAAAACAAATCTTGGAATTTGAGCACACATGATATGGACTCATAAAGGGAAAGGTCTAACCCCATTTTTATTAGTGTGGTTCTACTATGAAAGGTGTAAGTGCTTTCTCCTGGGGACGATTATATCTTTTCTAAACATATTGTTTCCAACTCTTGCGATTTTATGGCAAGTCTCACATTATTTGGTGTTTCTCTTAAAACTCCAGCTCCTGGAGTCAAGAGAATCTCAGACACATGCACACATAAAATTAGCCCTGATGGTTGTGGAGAAAATTATGAAATGTGACTCAAGAGCATCCTAAAGGCTGAGAAAGCAGAAGACAAAAAGAACCCACAATACATTTATATAAAAAAAAATCACGATTTTTAAGCAAATCTTATATTTTGAGCTCAAAATTTTTGACTGCTTGAGGTTAGCAATACTGTGACTGTTTTTCTGAAATTCAAAACTTAGGCCCTGACTCTGCAGTGAGGTCCCTGTGCTCATGTACAACCCCACTGAAGTCAATGCAGATTCCTGCACCCACATGGAATGCATTGACTTCAGCGAGGCTTTGCACAGATTTAGGGGGTTCCCTGAATGCGGCTTGCTGCCTTACTTCTTTACTAGTAAAATTCAGTTGCTAGAAGTACTTTTAGCTTATTGTGTACTTGATGCTAACTTCAGCCAGCAACTTCTTTTGCCAGAGTAACAATTGCAGACTCTGGACCAATGTGATAGGTAGCTGCTACCAAGGGAAAAATATCAGGAAAATATCTTAAGCTAGCTTGGGGATAGAAGGTGAAAGAGAGGACAGAGGCACCAGGTACTAAATAGGGAAAGACAGCTTGCCAATCGGGAAGGTTAGTTTATTACTTTCCAGTAGAAAGGCACTATTTTAAAATCTCTGGTGTCTGATAACTCAAAAATTTCTCTTTGTGACTGGGCTTTTAAGCCTCAGACATATGAAGAAGAGATGTTTCTGAGCATATTTGCAGCTTTATACCATGAGATGCTAGCCAAAGAACTCTAAAACCAGAAAGGGGCACATGGTTTTCTTGACTAGGATGACGTATATTTATAATGAACCTTCAGAATTAGACAAAAGGGAGTGGGACACTTTTCAAGCTAGAAGCTGAAAAGGGAAGCTATTCACAACATTCTTAAGAAGTATTGTCTCATTGGGCACTGGAGACCAACCAAGCATTCAGGCTTTGGGGTGGGAGGAATTCACCTGATTTTTAAGAGAGCCACAGCCCAGCCAAGATCTCCTGTCTTGAAAGTGACAAATCAGATCTATGTGTGTCAGTTCTGCCAGGCTAACAAAAGTCGAAAGCAATAAGCATTTATTTTTCCCACTACAGTCAGCATTGATTACTCTGAATACACACAGGGAGCAGACCTGTGTTTTTTTCATAGATGTTAACTTGTTTTAATGCCCCTACAAGGGAGTAGAACCAGTATAGTTAATACACAAGGGAGATGTTAATATATGGGGGAGGATTTAATTCTCCTAAAGAAAAAAATAGGGAGATCCATATAAAAATAACTAAAAAGTGATGTACTATACTGGTTACATTGTAGCGAGCCGCAGAGTTAAGAAAAGTGTAATAGTTTAGGCTGGGAGGAGTGTTTCCAAATTTTTGCTCCATGGATACACATAGAAGCACCAGTTTTGTTTCTGGAAATTTTCATTTCACAGAACCTGAGAAAAAAAGTGTGTGATATTTGATAGCTTTAAACTGAGAAAGGCCACTCAAAGTAGTTTTACAGCAAATGCCATCATCCTTTTCCTCCACTGAGCTAGCCACCTACAGTAGTTCAGGAACACCAAGCATACCCTCCCTAGGTCTCCTCTTGACAACCACTGTTCCCCCAGCATCTTTTGACAAGACTGAAGGGATCAATGCTGGGGAGATAGTGTGCTTTTTCTGCAAGCGTTGCCAAAGTTAAGACTTTCTGTTTGCTTCCTGAGCTGCATGTTTAATCAAGAAGAAAGCATTTCACACAAGCTGCTTGAGTTGCTTGTTTTCAAGGGAACCAAATGGAATTATGAAAAATAGGGTGCAAATTGGGATAATGAGCATGACATTACTAATACTGTAAAGCACTTCTAAGCAAACAAATAAATATCCTTATTGCATGTTTTGATTCAAGTCCCATGCTTGTCTGTGAAACAGGAAATAAAATAGTATTTCCTGAGGGAAAGAAAAAGGAAACAAAGTGTCAGCCTCGAAAGTTAACAAGGCTAACCCTTGTTTTCTGCTCTGATTCATTTAGGCCATCGCTATTTCCATTAAGGCTGGGGTAGTTACTCATCACACAATGCACTGTATTCTAGTGGATCAAGCAGGGCTCTAGGACTCAGGAGACCTGGGTTCTATTCCTAGCTCTGCCACTGGCCTACAGGGGGACCTTGGGTAACTCCCCTCCCCTTTCTATACCTCAGTTTCTCCATCTGAAAAATGGCAATAATGATACCGACCTCGGTAAAGTGCTTTGAGGTCTATGGATTAAAAACTGATATATGAAGAACTGGTCTGAAATCAACAATGACATTCAATAAAGTATTTCGTTTTGGAAGAAAAAAATCAGGTATACAAAGTGGGGAATAACTGGCTTAGGTGATACTACTACTGAAGAGGATCTGGAGGGTATAGTGGATCACAAATTGAATATGAGTCAATATTTTACAGTTGCAAAAAAAGGCAAATACCATTCTGGGATGTAGTAACAGGAGTGTAGTATCTAAGACCTGAGAGGTTATTGTCCCACTCTAGTTGGCCCTGGCGAGACTTCAGCTGTAGTAGTGTGTCCAGTGTTGGGTGCCACACTTCAGGAATGATGTGGACGAACTGGAGAGTCCAGAGGAGAGCAACAAAAATGATAAAAGGCTTAGATAACATGATTGTGATGACAAATTTAAAAAGGACTGGCCATGTATAACTTTGAGAAAAGAAGACTGAAGGATGGGGAGGAACCTGATAACAGTCTTCAAATATGAAAAGAGCTGCTATAAGGAGGATGCTGATCAATTGTTCTCCATGTCCACTGAAGGTAGGACAAGAAGTAATGGGCTTAATCTGCAGCACAGGAGATTTAGGTTAGATGTGAGGAAAAACTTTCTAAGAATAGTTAAGTACTGAAATAGGAGATCATGGAATTCCCATCATTGAAGGTTTATAGTAACAGGTTAGACCAGTGGTTCTCAGCTTATTTACCATTATGGGCTGCATATGCATCCACACAATATGTTATTCCTGGGGGAATTCTGTGCAAAAAAATAAAAATTCTGCACCAAAAAACCAACAATTCTGACCAGAATATTTTAAAATTCTGCATATTTTATTTGTCAAAATAACAAAATACAATCATGCCAGCTTCAATTATTTTGGTAATTTATTTCAAAATACCTGTCAGCAAATATGTCTGTAACAATACAGACAACAAAATGTTTTTTTTTTTTGGACAAATAGATTCATTACTAGGCATATTAATACAGAACTTTGAGTAATTCATTTAAACTGCAATACAGAAATGTATTTCTTGCACCCCTCAGAAGCAGTGCAAAGGCTTGGGGGAGTTGGAGTAACAGAGGAGCTGAGGGAGAGGAAAGGAGCCTGGAAGTGAATCTAGAGGGTGGGTGGGAGAAGTATGGAACAGGGGCTTTTTGGTGGCGGGATTGTTAGGGAATTGTGGAGCCTCCCCCATGCAGACCCTTGCTGATCCCAAGCCGCTTCCATTCAGTTGGGCACATCTGTCCTCTCCCCATGTGTCCCTGCAGCCCCCTCCCTCCTGCCCCATGTGGCCCTGCAGCACCCCTGCCATTCAGCTCCTGGCTCAATGCTGTCACTCCACTAGCTCCTGAACCCAAGCGCTAGTCTGTCCCCCCAACTAGCCATTCTGAACCCCAGTCTGTGACCCCCAGTAGCCCCATGTACCCCACTCTGTCTGTTCTAACCTGGCTCAATGGGTAGGGTGCTCTGATAAATGCAGCCAGCTGCTAGCTGTTCTGGTGCCACAATGGCCTCTGGTGCGTGAAAGGCAGGCTTGCAGCATTTCTCAGGTAGAATGTATTTTCTGCGGAAAAAAAATTCTGCACCGGACATGAATTCTGCACATGCACAGTGGCACAGAATTCCCCCAGATGTAAATACATATTCTTCCTGTATGGCCCTGAGGATGTCACATGGGCCACAGTTGTGTGATGATTGGGCCACCAGCAGCCCACAGGTTGAGAACAACTGGGTTAGACAAACACCTGGACAGGGTGCCTACACACACACTCTCTCTCTCTCTCTGGTTATACTCCACATCAGGTCTTTATATATTGGATCCTATTTATATCGAGGTAAAACTGGATGACCCAGTACCAAGCTCAATGTCTTCTTGACTTCATAGCCCATGTTATTCAGTTAAAAGCACCCATCAGTCTGCTATTAAATGCAGTAACTGATGCTATTTATAATTTGGTCCATGCATTGAATTAAAATTAAAAGGGCAGAATTGGTGGAACCCTTGAAATGAATGGTACTACAGTGAACATGTTCAATATCTGTAACATTTTCAAAGTGCTGAAGCGAACCTTTGTTTCCTGCTTAGGACCTGTAATATTTAAGATTGGTTTTGGTGCCATTTAAAAGTTTTTTTCCATAAGATGCACACACCTGGAATTTTTCCATTTTCTAATCAGGATATTTGTATTTTGGGGTGGATGCCTTTTTGTGTAGGAGACGCTTCAGTGGGAATATTATTCTGGAGTCTTAAGTAGGGGATGTGTTTTAGTTTCTGTCCCATCCCTGGCTATGGAAGCGCAAATGCAACACAGCATTGGTAAATGGACTTCAGCAAGATCAGGTGGGAGGGGAGAACATGCTGCAGAGCTGACAAGCCACCCTTTGAGCCCCCCAGCCTGACTCCACTGATGTTCTCTCTCCATAACTACACAGCAGAGGTAATAAGGGAGAGAGGTTAACGGGCAGCAATGCAATGCGGGGGGAGGGGTTCATGAGCTGTGCTGTCAGGAGGGATGAGAACAATGTTGGGGGTGGGGGGAAAGGTACACCATGCAGATGCCCAAGGATTGAGACTGGAATTCCCCAGTATGATTCTTCACTGAAGTCCCAAATGTCAGCAAGGAAACACGTTTGATAATTGACCTCCACAGGCTTACTGTTGGGTGCCTCCTTGTAGCTAGATCCGAGAATTAGCTCCACTCAGGTCCGATGCCCCCCTTCCAACCGTTGTTCACACAGCCTCCCCCACCCCTTGCTCTCCAGGACTCGCAGCTCTCCCTCTTCATGTCTCAGCCCTCTGGCCAGCTCCCTGTATAGTCTTCCCTTTCCAGGGTATCAAAGTCCCACTCAGCTGCCCACATGCCATTCTAGACAGTCTTCTGCTCCAAGGACAGGTCCTACATTACTTTCTCAGTGGCTGTCAGGGAACCCAGGCTCATCCCCTACTCCGGGTTCCAGTTCAGGGACCCTCTGTCAAAGAACTCCAGGCTGCTTGCTCCCAAACCCTGTTAGTATTTCCCTAGATTCATTCCTACTTCCCTGCTCTATCTTCTAGCCCCCTCCTCTGTGTTTACCGGCCCAAACTCCCTCCTCCCAGGGACTAACTGTAGACTATTCCTTTCTTTGGCTTCTTGCCAGACTCTATAGCTCCAGACACACTTCCCTTTTCCCAGGGAGAGACTGCATGCTACTTTCAGCCACTTACAGCCCTCTTCTGCTCTCAGCTTGCTGGCTTTATACAAGTTGGGGATTGGAACTGCTTTGAGCAGAGGGTTGGACTAGATGACCTCCTGAGGTCCCTTCCAATCCTGATATTCTATGATTCTAAGCACAGCCTGCCCCTGTCCAGCTGGGATCCATCATCAGTTAGCTTTTCAGGCCTTGACTGTCTCTGAAGTGCAGCCCAACAAGCTGCTCTGCCTTGTGTGGGGTGGACACCCCGTCACAATGACAGGGAGAGCGAAAGAGAGTTTTATAACATTATGTGAAACGCTTGGCAGAGTCGAAAACCATAAAAGAATGCATCAAGGTGGCATGTCAATACAAAAACACCCAAGCACTCAAATCAAAAACCGAGCAACACGCACAGGGTTGGTCACTTCATGCCGCTTGCTGGTACTTCGATGTGCGATGAAGTCGATAACACATTTGACTGAATGGTGCTGGTCAGAACCGTACAGTACTTTTTAGAAAAAATATCTGGCAACGATCCCTCACTGTGGGATTGCGTAATAATATTGCATTAACAGAAGGCTTCATGTGGCTTAGCACTTAACATGGGACATGGATAGGAACGGCACCAGAACAGAAGATGCACACCACAAATAAAGACACTTCGCTTTAAAAACAAATGCTGCACTTCGGAAGCAAGCAGCTCAATGCTCCTTTTGGATACATTTTAGCCAGGAATACAACTTAACAGGTCTGGTCCAGTATTTCTTAAGTACCCCAAACTTGACTCCAGTTAGTAAGGAATACAGAATCAGGTCTCTAAAGCTCATTCAGATATCTTTAATCTTAACCTTTTATGGTCCAATTTGAAATTGACTTGAATCTGGATGGAATGATTCAGGAGACAAATTCTGTAACAAATTCTGGTGTTTTAATGAAAATAAAGATGCAAGCTCTGTACTCAAATAAAAGGAGACTGGTTTGCCTATAGGATTTAATATATTGGTTTGAGGTGTGGATATAGAACAATTCATGGTAATGCTTTGTGGAACTGAATTAAGTTATAATCATATTCTGTTGAATGCTGTGAAAGAAGCAAAACAAGAATTTGATCAAGTTAGACTCTTATGTGCAAAAGAGGAGAGCAAACAGGTCTGAATTCATTCAGTTAAGGTAAGTACTGTATCACTCAGCTTGAACATTTTAGGTGGCTCACAAATTTTAGAATTTTTGGCCAAGATTTTTTAAAAATGGGTGCCTAATTTTAGACATTTAAACAAGGGGCTAGATTTTCAAAGTTGCTCAACTCCCAGCAGCTTCCCACTGACTCCCTATTTAGGTGCCTCAATATGGACTTAGGAGCCCGTCTCTAGGCATCCATGTTTGAAAATCTTGTTCTATGTTTTTCTTTCACATTTATATAAGCACAACATACCACATAAAGCTGTCCAGTAGTGGGATATACCTTAAAGTAGGACTTCTCAACCTTTTCCACACCAGGATCCACTTTTCCATACTACGCCCGCTCCTCATCTAGCCGGAACCCCTCTCCCATTTGGCAATACTGAAAGGACACAGTGGTTGTGACCAGTGCTTAATCTCTAATGAAGGTCCTGGGGCTCAAGCAATTAGGTGCTGGAGCTCAAGCAATTTTTTTACTTTCATAACTGATGTGACAAGCCTAGAGGTGCCGGGGCTATGAACTGCCAAGCCTAGAGGTGCCGGGGCTATGAACTGCCAAGCCTAGAGGTGCCGGGGCTCAGCCCTGGCACAAATTAAGCACTGGGTGTGACTCCTTGACACTTCCTTGGAACCATGACCCCAGGCTAAGAACCCCCATCTTAAAAGTACCTCCTTGGAGTTTGGGATCAGTAACCCCAGCTTTCACTCTTACTGGATACATTCTTTTTGCCACACATTTCATCTCTTCTCTTCTCCAGCTTGGCTAATGATGAGCATTACCACTAATGATGAAGAGCATTACACTGCCATGTATGAAAGTGGCTTACATGTTAACACAAAATTGGGGCAGAGGAAGGAAAGTCATGGAGAGATCTTACAGCCTGAGAAGTGAGGCCACCAATTTTACCACGTATTTCCACTCTGGAGAAATAATGCCCTGGAATTTTAACCACTCCAGCCAATGAAAGAAGAGCGTGCTATAAAAATATCAGTGTAGAAACTGCACCCAATGGATACAGATCAAGAATGACAAAGTTCCCGTGGGGATTTCTTCCTTCATCTATGCACTGTTCTATTCCACATACCGAACAAAGAAAGCAACAAAGCAACAGCCTGTTAATGCCACAGCAGATGCACAAATCACAACCACTATTACACTGCCTGCAGCACTGACCAAGAACCCCAGACCCACTCCAACAATGATCTGTGCCAGCTGCACCATGCAAGTGAGCGCCGCGCAGTCAATTCCCTTCCCTCTTCCAGTGGCCTCAGCTTCTCCTCCATTCTGTTCCTTTTGACGCTGCAAATAAGCATAAAATGAAACCCAATCAAATGAGACAACTGATTAATACACAATAATACCTAGGTCTTGTATAGAATTTTTCATCAGTAGATTTCAAAATGCTTTACAAAGGCAGTCACTATCATTCTCCCCATTTTACAGGTGGGGAAACTGAGGCACAGAGCAGCAAAATGATTTGCCTAAGATCACCCAGCAGCAGAATCAGGAATAGAACCTATGTCTTGAGTCCCACGTCAGTGCTCTAACCACCGACTACAGTGTTCTGAAGGGAAACCATTGTACTATATGCAGCTATTGCCAGATCATGAGATAGCTGCTGCCAACAATGGATGCTGGCTTGCTTGCTCTCTCTTCAGTCTTCTGGTGTCTAAGATGTGCTAGTCCCATGCCCTGGGTGCATGTGTAGTAGTTACAGAATGAAAACAATCATTCAGATACAGTCCTTACAAACAATGACAAGCTCTCCAAATCCCCACACAACCCTCAACTGTCTCATTACCCTCTCCCAACACATCTTCCTCTATAGCCACGCCCAGCCTGGGGGAGTGGGGAAATGGACATTGCAGCATGACTTGAAGGTCAGTAGATTCAGCCTCTGGCAAACCAAGCCAGGAAGAGAATTCCACAGCAGAGGACCACGCACCAAGACTGCCCTGCTTCCTGGGCTGATCGCAGCGGTCACAGTAAACATATGGGAGAGAGGGATAAATAGTCTAGGCCCCAACCTATTTAAAAGGTTCAGTGTCAAAACAACAGCCTTACTTGCACCCTGGTGAGGTATCCTAAGCAACAGGAATCCTACCCATACACACACACACCAAGATCCCTTGTAGTGGGGTACCGTGTTGGGGAGTGCACTTTGGTGGGTCTCTGAGCAGTCCATACCACAACCTCACCATGCCACTAGTTAGTGTTTAATGCTCAACAGCAGCCATTCTACCTTCGCCTGCAGTGTACCAGCCTAGCACAAGGCTGGATTTAGCCCTTCATATCTGAAAACCATCTATAGTTCTGCATAACAAATACTGTTATCAATGCTGGGGGTCAAACAGCTGGTGCAAAACCATAACATCCATTTATTTCTAAGTAGCAAAACACAAGATTTGTCTTAATTCTTATGTGTGGACTGAGTTCTGCTTCTCTTTGTGAAACTAAAATTAAGTGATAATTTATAGATTCACTTTGCCCCTCTTGCAGACTCCTGAACACAGAGGATTTGTCGTAAGCACTCACTGCAAGATCAAAGAGCAAGAGATAAGGAGAGTTTCAGTGCTTTATGGTGGGTAGGCAGCTAGCTCAGGGAACACAACGCCCTGTGCTGTTAAGTATGCTTGTTGATTTCTTTAAGTGCTTTTCATATTGTATTTCAAAATGCTACTCAGACTCAAATTTAAAAAAAAACTATGGGAAATTGCTACATGACTCATCATCCTGGAGAGCCCTCTTGTGGTGAGGGTCAGCCTCAGTTCCCCACAACACTCTTCAGCCTATTCCCACTGTAGAGGTGACTTGGCCCTCCCACTTGGTTGCCGCCTATCCCTGTAAGTGCCTAAACTCATTTGGTGCGTAACTTTCCACTGCCAAAGTTCCCTAGATACCTACGTTTTGGACCATGTGCACAGCTGCCCCACTCTAAATGCCCAGATGCCTATCTCCCACCTACGCTCCAGAGCGATTCACAAACCAGGGGAAGAAGGGCACATTTGGCCACCTAAGTGAGGTGCAGTGCCCAATCCTGTCGGCGGCCTCTGAGCATGCCTACCAGATCAGGTCCCATTCAAAATTGAGGGGGTGGGTGAAGGGGAGGCACCTTATAACTTTTAGCCCACTGGATAGAGCACTGGCCTGGAATGTGGAAGACCCAGTTCAATCCCCCACCTCTGTCAGAGGGGAAAAAGGGATTGGAGCACAGTGGGTCTCTCACCTCTCAGGAGCGTGCTCAAACCAGTGAGTTCTGGGAGAGTCTAAAGTGTGACTGCCTCAGTCTCTCCTCTTGAAGCTGTTCCACTTTGGATTAAATAGTGACTGGAGCAGGGGGACTGGACCCAGGGTCTCCTACATAGGTGTCCTAACCACCAGGCTACAGAGTTATTCCCTCACTTGCTTGCGCTCCAGCCCAATGACTGTGGATAAATACTTAAATAGTCATTGGGCCAGAGGGAATTATTCTCTAGTGCTCGAACCACTGGGTTATAGGGTGGGCATCACCACCTCCTCCTCCTCCTCCTCCTCCTCATTCATTCCCATCTAAAGTTAGGGGCTGTGACTCTCAGCACTACAACACCTAAGTCCCATCATGGATCCTATCCCGAGTGTCTTCCAAATCAGCTACAGATAACCATACTCAAATAACAGGCAACAAGGGAGCTTTGTGCTCAATACACAAGTGGAATTGAGAGGCCAATAGTTTACATCCTGGTGCAGTTCCGTTTTCATAGAAAGCCCATTGATTAAAAAGGTCTGCTCTTTGTTCTGTGCTTTTCTTGAATAACATGATCCAACCACATTTATTTTTGACTACGTCATGCAAAAAGCAAGTCATCTGGGGGATTTTGGACTCAAATAATAGTTTTTATTGAAATGGTGAATGTTTTACTGGGCTGTGCTTATTCCCATGATGTGCCTACGGTTCCAAAGACAGGTACATCCGTTTTTTAACAAATACAGCCAACTATGAGATGCTTTTTCGTTACTCTAGCTTGTATATTTTAGAAGGTTTGAGATTAAAACGAACTTTGTTAGTTTCAGAACTGGTGAAACCATACCATCCAACAGAGTTAAATCAAGAAGCAGGCATCAAAGCAGAAGCAACTGGTTCTCTTCTGATTATCTCTTTGAGGACATTGGCTTATTAAATATGAACTATTCATTTCCACTTGCATAACTTTTAACTCAATTACATCTAGTGACAGATGGGTCTGAATCCAGCATCCCTGAACCTGCCCAGAGCTAGATTTGCATTATGCATCTCGTATAATGGGCTAACCTGAAACTTTGGGTTCAGTTTCCCTTTCCTCTCCTCCCCCACATTTTAGCTTTGTGGTTCATCCCCATCCCTTATTAAGTCTTTCTAAAATACTTAGTGACAACTGATCTGGGCTGCCAAGAACAGAGAAATTAACTGGCAAAATTAAAAGTCTGGGAAATGTTCCACCACATTAAAAATACCCTCCAAGGATTCATTGGAATAAGAGCATTCTGTAAGTCATCTTTCAAGTGTCAGGTTGCAGTTTCACTTGCTCTTATAGTTGCTGTACTCTCACTAACTCAATCTAGCCACGCACTGCTTGCAGCCATATATACTGTATTATGATTCGCTTTGCTCACATTTCATTTATTCATCTCCCCAAAGTTTCCAGTTCCAGCCTATATTGAAAACTTTTCTAAAGCTCAAGTCCTCCAAATTCTTATTAATCTTTCATGTTTCAGAGTCTCTCACCAACTTAAGACACTTGAGAGAACTTTCCTTTAAAGAGCTTAACACCTTAACTTACGTGACATGAAGGACCTGCTGTGCAGAGTAAGATGATATAATTGAGCATAAGAAATGAAGTCCTTTCAAGGTTTTCTTTTGGAATTGTATTTCCCACTGTGCAGGCTTGCACACAGATTCCAAACATTTGTATGGATAATGAGAAGCTTATACTATACAGGATAAAAGCAGTTTTTAAAGGGATGACACACATGCTTCAAGGCATGAGCCTCTCACAGAGGTCAGGAAGAAATGTCACCAATGGCAGGGCATGCCATAATTGTCCACTATGGGATTTCTTGTACCTTCCTCTAAACCATTTGGTGCTACCACTCTCAGAGACAGGATGCAAGGCTAAATTTGATCTGGTAGGGCAATTATTGTATCACTACAGGCTGGTTCATTTTCCTATAAATCTCTATTCTAGCATAACAAATACCTTATTTTTTTATTCAGATAATTTAATGCTGAAGTGCATAAAGTTCCATTTCTTTTAACAAATCATTTGTGTAATACCTTTAGTTAACTAAGCTATTTACATTTCCTTACACGTTTTGGTTATATACTTTAGGGACTCACCTGCATCCTCAGCTAGTGTACACTGGCTCAGCTCCACTGATGTAAATAGAGCGTCACTGATTTATACAAGATGAGGATCCAGCCCCCAGGCTTGCTTGCAGGAAGAGTTGTGCACAGATCTAGCTTGTAAAACCGATTATGTATGTTGTATATGATTATTGATTTGTATGATAGCAGTTCTGGGAGCCCCAATCAGAGATTGGAGCCCCTTTCTGCTAAACACTGTTCAAATATGTACCACACCTGGATTCAAAAAACATGTGATGATAAACAAATGCCTGTCTCAGAATGCTGAATGTTCCCCCTCCTGCTCACAAGGAAGTGTAGTCTAGTGGTTAAAGCACAAGATGGAACCACAGCTTGTAGGTTATATTTCCACTCCATTCTTGACTACCTATGTGGCCTCAGGTAAGTCACTTAGGGCTTGTTTACACATGGAGTAATTCTAGAACAGCTATTCCACTCTAAATTCATACCCTACCTTATATCAGAAAGACTGTCATGTGTGGACAAGCTCTTCAGATCCAATCCTGCAAGGAGCTCTGTGGGGACACTGTACCTAAAAGCATCCCAATGCCAGAGAGAAGGGACTCCCTGAGATCTATTAGAGAGTTTCAGCTGGTGTGACCAGTTCCGTGTACCCCAACTCATTAATGTCATAAACTGTACCTGATATGTATCATGTAAGGTACCACTGGAAAACCAATAACATGCTGATCATTAATAGTCTTGTGTGGGATATGCACAATAAATGCTTAAGGGACCATACAAACATGAAGAAAATGTGAGACTAAAATGTGTTTACCAGATAAGTCCGGGGAGTGTGTAAACAGGTTTCTCCCAAACAAAAGACAAGCTAACACCTCCAGCCAGGTAGCATCAGTCGATTGCCAATCACATGTCAAGTGGCCATTTATTTGCAGCAGAGTGGGCAGAAACAGATTAATTTTCATTTTAGCAAACACCATCAGGGGAAGAAACCAGCATGGAATTTCCTTAGCCACCAGACTCCATGTCTCCTTCCTCACAGCTTGAATGAACTTTATTTTGGGGGGAAGGGGTAACTTTCAGAAGAATCCATTTCAAAGGTTCACTGGACTATAAAAGGGGGGGAGGGGAAAATCCTCAAATGAGCTGTCACCTAAGAAGACAAAGGAACCAGGCACTTGGACTTTGTGGGAGATCCTGACCAAGGGACAGGCCAGCCATCTTGCTGGAAGAAAGTGTGAGAAGAACCTTACTTTGAACCAAGACTGTGATTTTGTTAAGTCAGAGTCACTAGAAAGCTTATTTTTACTTTAGTTCATTTGTAACCCTTTCTAACTTTATTCCTTCTACTTGGTATCACGTAAAATCTTATCTCCTTCCGTTAATAAACTTGTTTTACTTGTAACCTAAGCCAACCCAGTGTTTTGTGTGACTCAAAGTGATTGTTAACTCCAGTCTCTTTAGAGGAGCAAACGAACCTTAATATTTCTCTGAATGGTCCAGGAAAGGGCTGGACATTTCCCCAAACCCCGTGCTCTGCAAAGTCGGGACTGGGAGTGTGTTGGAGTCACTTGGCTAGTAGTGACCAAGGCTGGTGGAGACCAGAGCATAGTAGGCTACTGGAATTAGGGTTGCTGAACTGGAGCTGCTTAATACACAGACGCTCAGTGCAATGCTTGTCTGCTGCCTATTGGTGACCAGGCTGGGAGCCACAGCAGCAGAACATTTAAGGCACCCAGGATTACAGGGTAGGCAGTGACATAATCCCTCACTAGTCTGGATTGCACCCCACAACATGACAAACACCCTTTGCAGAAACCCATTGGCATCAGTGGGGTTCCATGCAAACACATGGGTTTGCCTGAGTTGAGTGACTTGCAGGACTGGGGCCTTAGCCTCTGTGCTGCAGTTCCCTAAACTGATTCAGTCCTTACCTCTCTCACAAGGTTGGCACAAGCTTCATTTATGTTTCTCAAGTTCTTTGAGATCTCAGGTGAAAAGTGCTTTATAATGGCAAATGATTTGTAATATTAGCATTGTTTATCACCACACTCTTGAAGCTCTGTACATTTGACACTCCACCTCCCCCCCGTGGCACCATCTGAAATGAAAATAAATCCCCTTCTCCAATTAAAATGGACCAAACAAAACAAGGCAAATACCAATTCCTTCTTTACTAGACATTAAACTCACCTCTTCCTCCCTGTGATATTCTGCAATGAGGTTGAATGGGACAGTGTACAGTGTGCTGGACATGACTCCAAAGAGCGAGCACAGAGCCAGAGTAGAATATACCTTGGGAAACAGTCCAATAAACCCAGTGCCTATCCCAAAAAGCAGGTATCCAATGAAATAAAGTCCCTTTAATCCTATACAAGGCAGAAGAGCTTTTTGCAAGTCTGTGAAAAGAAAGGGGGGAAAAACTGTTGAGACTAAAAATAACCCAACCTAGTAATTGCAATAATATTTCTTTCGAGCATTCAATTGTAAGAGAATCTCTTTGACAAGCTGGGATGAAGGCAAACAGATCCACTGTTTGACATCAGGAGCATTTGACATCAGTTTTAGACGTTCCTGTTGGAGTTGAAGGAAGTATTACACAAATATCTGCAATTGAGAGCCAAAAGGAAAGGATCTACACAGGATTACAATAAGGCCTTTTTATTAGATGCATAGCTCAGCCCTCCAAAAGTCTACTCACTTTTCTGCCTACAGAGAAAGTGAAAGCTTTTTGAACAGTTTTTTATATATTATTCCCTTATCACCATGCCAAGGGCTAATAAACAGATTTTTGGCCCTGGGCTAACACATTTACATAATGATATTGCAGGGCAAGATTCATTTTTATCGCAAGGTCTTGCAATACACTGTGATGACTTTCTCTTGTGAGGCGCACCGGTGGGGAGAGGCCATGAAGAGATGGGCCACAGCGGCAGGATTGCTAGGTGAAACAGAACCTTAGAACTATCCCCAGTGTATCCATTCTACCTCCAGCATTCGCCTTTGGGTCATTTTTAATACTTATGGGCCACCTCTCCTGTTGCACAGTACCTCACTTCCTGAGTAGTCCCACTGCAATGGAACAAAAACTTGGGCTCAGAGCCATAAAGGGTAGGCACAACTTCAAACTGGACAGAAAGAGGATGCCCCACATCAGAATAGCTCATAGCCCTGTAGTTAGAGCACCTCTCCTGAGAGGTGGGAGACCCTTGTTCAGATCCTTTCTCCACCTTAGGCAGAAATGGGGATTGAGTCAGTCTTCCACATCCCTAGGCTGAAAGTTATAAAGTGGGCAGCAACAGCACCACCATCCCTCCTTCTTCTGTGGAGTCAGGTGCATAAGCCACTTGATTTTAGGAGAGGAGGGTCCCAATCATGGACCAGGTGCCTATCTCTGAGAGAAAGGTGAGGCTTAGGACACACCCCTCTTGTCAGCATCTCCCATTAGCTAGCTAAGGTGGCTCCCCACCTAGTGTGCTGGCTCTTTTGAATCACAGTTTAAGGCACCTGTCTCTCCCCATTCATTGTATAGGGAGTCTGCACATGAGGCTCAGGCTTTGTGGATCCCATTTTTGTTCCTGTGATTTGCTAGATGCCCAAAAGTTAGGCATTGCCACACCGAGGTCCCTTTGTGGATCTGGTCCTTGTAACATTTCTGAAAGGTTTTAAAATTAAAAAACAGTAGATAGTCTCTCTCATCGACAGAAGTTGGTCCAATAAAAGATATCACCTCACCCACCTTGTCTCACTAATGTCCTGGGACCAACACAGCTACAACAACACTGCACACCGTAGATTTTTTTTTAAAACATGGGAAACGATGTACAGTATCAAACCCATTCTGAAACACAGTGCCAGAGTACATTCCCGGGTACTTACAGGAATAGAGCGATGAAGAAATTGCATTGATGCACATGCCCCAACATCCAATCTCGACTCCTCTTTCATAGGTAAGGTAAGCTGTGGAGTTATGTGGTGCATAAGGATTTCCGTGGTATACTATCTGAAATACACCACAAAGTGCAGGTGAGTGCTCTGCATTCACACAGAGTCTCACATCCAAAGGAACCGGAGTTCCCAGTGTTGGACCTAATTTCCTTCAGGTGGGGAGAGAACTAGAGACCAATTACACAACTCTCTGTAGCCTTCAAGTGGTGCACTTCATTTTTCTTTTCTTCTCTCCCCTCTCACTTCCATTTTCTGTTTCCCTCCTTCTTTATTATTTTCTAACCTGTTTTTGCCTCTTCCCACCCACTGGGACTCTCCCTCCCTCCCAGTTTCCCACCATCTCTCTCTTCCCTCTTCTCAAGTTCCTCCCCCTTTTCCCTGTTTATCTCCCTCAGCTAGCTCCCCACAGTCCCTCTCACACTTGCCTTGCGTCCCACCCTTCTTGTTGCCCTCCTCTTCTCTCCGGATTATCCATTCTCTAGGGCTCTGTTTTCTCCTTTTTCTCACTTTGCCTTTTGCTCCTTTCTTCCTTGTCCTCCTCCTCTCTTCTCCTCCCAACCTGTCCCTCCCTTTTTTCAACCACCTATCCCCCCTCACTTGCCTACAGTCAATCATTCTCAGTCCCTCTCACTCTGCCACAGTCATTCATTCTCTCTCTCAGACTCATCCTTACACTCACGCATACACTCTTCCTTCCATTCATTCTGTCAGACTTAGTCTCTTATTCACCTCTCACCCATTCTCTCCCACGCTGCCATATATTCACATGCACACTCCCTGGGAAACACACACTCCCTCTCCCCTAGTGGCATCTAGCAAATGGTTGGGGGCCAGAAGAAAGCAGGCTGCTGGGTGGGAGGTGTTGGGATAACCAGTGGGAAGGACAGCAGCTGCTGGGGATGTAGTCAGGAGCCTGACTGAAAAGAAGCAGCTGGGGCCAGAGAGGCAAGAAGAAGGGAGAACCACATGGTTAGGGTAGAGCACGGGGAGCCACTGGTTTGGAAACTGCTTGGAGAAAGGGAGAGCTTCAGGGGCCCTGAAAGGAAGGAATCACCAATGGCAAGGAGCTGATGTCATGCTCCAGAGAAGGCACCACAGCACAGTCTAGAGGCCATGGAAGGGGAAGCCTGTTCACAAAGGAGGCAAAAGGGCTGAGCTGCAGAGGGTTGTATTGCCCTAGGGAAGCTTTTCTGTTATGCTTCCAGATGAAGGGTGCGCATGGCGACTGCTACTCCAGTGCGCCACAGCAGAGCCTATTCAAAAGCAGCAGCAGGTCTTTAATTAGTACCCTTTCAATGAGCAGCCTTACAGAGCAGAGCACTGGTGTGTTTGCAACAGATCTCTGTGCTTTGTTCTAAATAGTTAAATGGGAATAGATGTCCTTGCAAGTTCCAGGAAGCATGATTAAAATCATTATTTTATCTCTTTCAGCCAAATGTACATCAAAAGGCAGGAGGCCCTTCCCCACCCCCGCTACCCAACAGATCTAGTTCTATAATGAGGACCTGAGGGCATTCATCTGTCCTTTACAAAACTCTCAGTCAGCTGTTCTAGCAGTTACTGACCCTGACATCATTGTCACAGCATAGGCAAGTGCTTAAAACAATCCCACGAGAAGATTACTTTTGGGGTATGTGAGGAGATGTGTACCTATCTTACCTGTCCCATGAAGTCAGTGAAGAAGAGCATGTTGGAAAGGAAAGCTGTCCACCCGATGAGGTGGCTGATGCACAGACAGCGATAGTGGGAAGGCATACTTAAAATTGCCTTCAGAAGGCATTTAACAGTCATCCGTGTCTGAACCTGGAAGGAACAATTAACAACAAACAACAGTGTTGCTGCTTTGAAAACTAACAAAACAGCTGCCCGCGGGTCGGCAAGATCTCAGCTTTTTTCAGTACTGGGCCTTTTCTGTTTGTTTCACTAGGAAGATTCCCTGCAATCTTGACAGTCTCTTTGTTAGGTTCAGTAACTACATATTTGTATCTTTCTTTTCTATTTGGTATCAGCAGAACTAGTGCATTGGTTAGCGGGCATTTAATGAAGTCAATGGATAGACTCACAATGACTTTGATGAGAGATGGATCAGCCCAATATGGTGTAGTCTTTCTTGATATTAAATATTACTATTTATTTCCAACTTTTCTGTCAAACTGTTTTTCAGCAGCAGATTGGGTTTTCGACTAAATGGAATTTTTCATGAAGTGTCAGAATTCAATTTTTTCACAGAAAAACTGAATAGCAGAAAATGAAATGTTTAATCTGAAAATCAAAATATTTCTATTGTGAAATGCTACAGAGGTGCCTCCTGGGAGTCGTAGTTCAGGTGCCCCATATTCCCATTCTCCTCTGTGGGCTGGTCTCCCCACCCAGACTTCAGCTCCCATCACACATTGCTACCACATTGCCTTTATATACCACCTCACCATGAGGTGACACCATGGTGCCTGATGGGACATGTAGTATAGCCAGGGAGCTTGGCGTATAGAAAATAATGAGAGCACAGGGTACCTGAATTACAGCGCCCATGAGGCACCGTGGTGGCAGTTCAACATTTTCATATTTTGGGTTTGGCCAAAATATTTTCTCCAAAAATCAAAATGTTCCATAGGGGGGAAAAAACTTTCTGAACAGCTCTATTTATTTGTATTACAATGGCACCTAGGGAACCCAACTGAGATCAGGGATCTAAGCACTGTACAAGTACACAATGAGAAAAAGTCCCTGCCCTGAAGAGCCTACAACACAAGGGCCGGATTGTGTTAGCCTTATTTGTGTTGAGTAGTGCCTTACATCACAAATAATCCCATTGAAATCAATGGAACTACCCAAGGAGTAAGATAGTATTCAGCATAGGTGTCACAATTTAGCTCTAAATAGACAAGATGTGACAAATGGTGGGAGAAAGAAATACCATCATCCCATTTGACAGACAGAGGATTAAGGCACAGGGAGAGATTAAATGACTGGCCCAAGCTCACACACAATTTGTGGCAAAGCTTGAACTGACCCCAGATCTCCTGAGTCCCAGTCCAATGCTGTAACTACAAGACCATTTACAAAGAGAGGTTTTCTTACAGTCTACATACAAGAACTGTTTTATGTGAATCTGAAATAGACTTTATGTTATTAGGCATTGGTACCATGGCTTATTTGTTTGAACAGTGTAGAGCACTATATTGGTGGGCATTAAATAAAAAACCCACGAATTTACCAAACAGCCCGAGATTAGGCAATTAGGTTTGGCTAAAATAATCTTTCCCTCACTTGTGTTTCTCCTGAAATCTTTGTAGCTAATTAAAAAACTTCAGTGGGCCAAAATCTACCCTTTCATGTGAACGGGTGGACGGGGAGGGAGGCAAATGGGAGTTCTTGGGGAGGAGACATCTTCCCTTCTCCCCTACCTTTTGCAGAAGGGTTAGCAAAGCTGGATAACATTGTAAAATACAGTGACCGCAGTAGTATATGAAAAGTGGTGGAGTGAAACACTAAATAAACTGCACTGGGGTATCTACAAGATAGAAGGTCTCTGAGCAGTCTGTGCAAAGCAAAAAGGACAGGAGACGTGGGGTCCCCATCACATGCACCTAAATGTGACCTGTTTTTCGAAAGCACCAAGCACCTAGCAGCTCTCAATGAAATCAATTTGAAATCAATGGGATTATTCATGGGGATAAGTGCCACTCAATATGGCTAAGGGTTACAGAATCAGGCCCTAAACGATCTGGCCACATGTTAGAGGACAAGCATTCAGTGCAGATGTCTATTCATATTATAACAACTCAATCACAATGAAGAACCAGGAGTTTAGTCAAAAGATTCATAATACATACTGAAAATCTATGATTGCTTTTAAGGTATCTAATCTTGGAACAACACATTGGCATTAATTAGATTAGCTAATTCACTGGTAGCCCTTAAAAAGCACAATCATTCCTTTTTGCAAAAATTATGTTAACAGAACCGTTTCTCTTTTAGTGAAAGGTCTTTATAAAGCAATTTGCAAGTGATTTTTAGTTCATATAGTATTTCTGATTTTGTAAACGTAGGGTTTTTTTAGTGTCGTTCAAGGGTCGGTATTGAACTCACAAATTTTCACAGAAGCTTTCAACAACGTCAATTTATATTTGATACAGGACAGAAATCAGTTTAAGAGGGAATTGCAAAAATAATCCAAGCCTGTCTCATTGAAGGCAGATCAGCCTGGCTTCAGGTTGATACCTCTTGCCGAGACAATAAATATGCAAGAGTGTGATCCTAGAGCAAATATGAGCCTGAAGGGGTGCTTGTTTGGAAATAAAATATAAAAGGGGGACAGAACAATAGGAACCTAAGTGGTTTAGCAGTGGTAGTAAATGAATGTGGAAAACATTCAGCGGATATGGCATGAGATAGACAGAAGATGTGTCTCTAGGGAGGCATTGGAGTGGTACACACATTTGTGGCAAGGCGAGGGTGTCTGGACTGATACTGCTAAGCCACACACATCAAAGAAACATGAGATGCATAAGAATGCTACAAGTCAGGTGGAGGAAAAGAAGATGACACTGAGAGACACAAGACCCTCAATACCAGCATCTGGGTCTCTGGCAAGTTGCTCAGCCAAAAGGTTAGAGAGGAAGCTAGTGGAACAGCAAGAAAAGACAGGTTGGGTTTTCTGAATTATCATGTGTGATTGATTCACTGACATTAGCTTGTTCAGTGAGTGGCTAGCTGTATTATGCCGCCTGCTTATCATGTTCTTATGTGACCTGCTTTCTCTGTTCTCAATAAATCTCCCTCTCTGAGAACTTCTGTGGCCAAAAGGAGTGGTGGGTGTTCGGCACCTCGAACAATCCGAGGAAGGGCACTCCTGGTGAGCAATGGTGGTGAAGGATGTTGGCTGCTACAGCTGGGCTGAGGGGATGGCAAGGGGAAAGCAGGGAGACATTGTAATGTATTAGTTCCATAATTCTGACAAATTGATTATTTGTTGTTTGTCTCTTTCTTTTTGTCTTCCCTCCAAGCAGGGCCTATCATCCATTCTATGTTCGTACAGCTCCTAGCACAATGGAGCCTCTAGGTGCAAGCAGAATACAAACACACACCTAAAATCAGGCCACTTTTATCTAGGAACCTAAATGAGGATTTAGGTGCCTAACTTTAAGCACCCATATCTGAACATTTTGGCCACAGGATATAACTAGTTTCCAAAGATTTAAATCAGAGACACTTGCACATAAGGGAAGCAAAACAGGCAGCTCTCTAGCTCATTACTCGTGGTTAGGAACCAAACACATAGATTAGCATTTCATTTTCCTAGGCTACCACAACAATGCAGTGAAGATTCTTAACACTTCTAGTCAACATAACTGCAAAAACAAAAAAACAAAAAAGACTGCCTATTTCACTTGGCTAGCATTATGCTAGAGACACAATGTTCCCATGTTTTTCAGAGAGAATCATCTCAGCGATTTTCCAAGTTGCCTTGGCTTGAAAATAAAAGGCCTCAATGGAACGTACAAAATGCATGTGCCAATTTACAACTCTTCGGCACCCGCTCCCACCTGGGGAACACTGGAGAAGTTATAGATATAAAGTCCCTAAGTAACAAAACGCAGCAGCCAGTCGTTTACCACTGACTCACAGTTGGCGTATCTGATTAAGAAGCAATTAAAACAAAATCAGCATTGCCAGGATTTACTTTTCCAAGATCTGAATACCATACTTAATTAGAGCAGTGAACACTGATATTTTGCCGTTAGAGCTTACATGTGTATGTGCCATTGACTTCAATTGGAGCTGTTCATATGTATCAGAGGGCAGCTGGGTTTCTCGTTCTTTCTACACTATATGGTGTTAAAGCTCATTACAAAGTGGTATACTGCTAACCCCATCTGGGGAAATATTGGGAAACAGCAGCTAAAAAACTTGCCCGAGATTATATAATGAATCCATGGAAGAGTCTAGAATAGAAAACCCAGATTTCCTGCTCCTCAGTTGCCTTCTCTAAGCAGTAAACGATGCTGCCTGTCCTGTAGTTTTCACCAATCTGGCTGATGATGACAAACTGAAGAAAAGTAACTATCCCTAGAAGACTGTTACTGCTTCCATGTTACTTTTCTAGAGAACCTGAGGGTCTAGCTGACCACATCACTTGCAGTTGCATCACAGGCTCCAGGATTGGAGCTATGACCTTCCCCAAATGGAATGTTACAGGCTACAAAACAATTACCTGTGTCTGTGGTGTTTCGGTGGATTTCCCCAACTCAGATAAAATCTTTTTTTCAGCATATCCTGGTTTTAAATAACCATTGGTGACACTCTCGATGGAACCATACTCGGAGGGTCCATCCACTTTCAGCAAGAGCTTAGTTTCTGTACTGTCATCTCTGAGAGGGGCTTCGGGAATGCTGCACAAGTGTACAGTAAGACAGATTAGGAAAACCAAAGCCGCAATGATGAACATCACCTGGAATTCCGATCCCAAAAATCTTCCTAGTACAGAATTCCCCCAATCCATAGCACCAGTTAGGTAACCCAGGGCACCACCCAGACCTGGAGAGAGAAAGAAAGAAAACTCCACTGGCATTTATTAAAAACAAAACAAAAACCCAACCCCCAGTAAGTTACTGAAGAATTATTATTAAGATGTCATAATACCTATGAGGGAATTCCCAGCATCACAAGAAATTAGAGTTTTTAGTGAATCCCTGTGTGACTGGGTGTATAAACCCCGCACGGGACAGCAAAGGATTCAAGAGCAGTTATGGGCTCAGGAGGTCCCACTCCTCCGTCAGTGCTGAGCAGATTTGAAGGGGAGCCAGCCAACCCAGTTGGGGACGGACAGGGCAGGGGGAAAGACCAGCTCTGGAGGATGACGCAGCCAGACCCAGACCAGGAGGAGGAGCGTCAGGGAGCAGTAGCTCTTATGGGCCGGAGATAGGTGGGCAACCCAGGAGGTAGGACATGAGGTTTGCCAGGACAAACTGCAGCCTGCTGCAGGGAAGGGGGAGCTAGGAAGTGACCTAGGAAGGCACCCCAGAGTGAAAGCCACAGGACTGGCCTCGCAGGGCCCTGGATTGGAACCTGGTGGAGCAGGAGGACCCAGGTTCCCCTACTTCCCCCAGCACAATTGCTAGGTGGGGTGACTGCCAGAGACTACAACCACGAGGCGGGGTGACCGCCAGAGACTGCAACCACAAGGCCGCGGGCTCTGGACCCATTCACACCTTGGCATAGATAGTTATCGAGTCATGACATGAAACAGCTTCCTAAATTCTAGTTCATCTGGATATAAAAATCCAAGTGCTTACACAATAGCTTGTTGTTGTTTTTAAATAATGAAATGATTTAATTTAATGTTCATAAGAGAAGCTGGATTGACAGCCCTGGGGTACAAAGTCCTCCCACAAGCCCGATCCCAAAAATCTTCCGAGTACAGAATTCCCCCAATCCATAGCACCTGTTAGGTAACCCAGGGCTAGTGTGAGGATAACAGCATGGACTACAGCAGTGCAGGCTCCGTCACACCCCACCCCAATGTTCTTCAAGCCTGATTTGGAGGGACCATTTCAAGAGGCTGAGATGGGAGTTCATCCCCTATGGTCCACTCAGTCCCTGGCCTCTAGACGGAATGTGCCATGATCTGAATTAAATCTAATACTACCACAATAAGCATTGTATCCATCGCATTCCTAAATGGTGAGTTAGTTGCAGAAGTGTGAGGATAAGTTTTTAATAATCAGTTATTGCTCCAGCAGCCTCTTCCTTTCACTGCATTTTGCTACCACACAGGCAGACACACCACACAGCCACCAAAGGGGAAATCAAAAACCAGGGCCGGCTCTGGCTTTTTGGCCGCCCCAAGCAAAAACAAAAAGAAAAAAACTGGGCGGCCAGAATGGTAAAGCAAAAAAAAAAAAAAAAACCTGCGGCGTGGCCGGAGCGTGGGTGCAGGGGGGACCGGCTGGGGGGGGGGGGGGAGAGGGAGGGTGCGGGCAGGAGAGAGAGAGAAGGGGGTGGCCAGGGCTACAGCAGGGGCGCTGCCACGCGGGCCCTCCCATTGCGCCGCCTCCTGCCGCAAGGGCTCCGCTCCGGTCGGCGGGGAGGGAAGGAAGAGGACTGCCCTGCAGGATGCTCTGGTTCTCCGCGCCGCCGCCCCCTACAGGGCAGCCGGAGCGGAACAAAAACAAAACAAAACAAAACAAAAAAGGCGGCCGTGCCGCCCTAGGATTGGGCAGAATGCCGCCTCGAACAATCTGCCGCCCCAAGCACCAGCTTGCTCAGCTGGTGTCTGGAGCCGGCCCTGTCAAAAACCACCCATTAAAATAAAGGCTGTATTGGCAGCTGCTACTCCATGCCCTGTGGCACGCAGGCACTTAGATCTACCTATGCATTGTCGTGGAAAAAGTCACCCACGCATTGATTTTAGTTCACAGACTCAAGCCTGAGGCCAGTTTATTGCAATACGTACCAACGCGTTGGGATGACAGTCCGAAAACTGTCACACTTAGCAGCAGCTCGCAGGCTGCTTTATTCTGTCAGACCGCAAGCATATTACAAATAATACGTCATTTATGCGAAATAAGAGTAGGGGTCTGTTCCTTTTTCCCGGTAGCTTCCTCATTATTTACGAGAATTGGGTACCTACTGGGTGGGGGGTGTTCTTGGTGGTTTTGACATGGATGGTACTTGGCAGCAGCGGGGGTGTTGTTTTTCGTCAGGGTACATATTGTTTTCCGGGGGGGGGGGGGGGGGGGGGTTTACAGGACGCCCAAAGATGATATATGATTGGCTGATGGCAGGTAGCTGACCTTTACTAGAAGCAATTTCTTCATATCAGCCATTACTATGTTTCATCAATGAGCAGTTATCATGTTTTTCCATCAACCAGTTGATGAATTAAGGAGTCTGCTCAAGTACGGAAATATATTTCACCAAAATATATTTAAACGAGCAGCATCTAGGCATGCTGACAAAATCAATTTGTATATTTACAAAAGGGCCCCATAGGGAGAGATGGGCTGCAACTTGGTTTTTACGGGCCTTCCCACATTATGAGCAAGGCACACTGGGCAAGTGCTGCAATACTGCTGTGCCACTGCTACCAAGTGTGGGGCAAACCAATGTTGTTTAATTGATAGTATCATTGTTTTGTTCCAGGTGGGCCTTGAGTGGGCCTGACTGGTATATAAGGGCAGTCAGCAGCGAACCAGCTGAGCGGCGAACAGCAGAGGCTAACAGCAGGAGTTTGCCTGGGAGCTGTCCAAGAGGAGGTACGCTAAGTGCTGCATTAGGGGGGCTGTGTTGGTGGGCCTTGAGTAGGCCTGACTGGTAAATAAGGGCAGTCAGCAGCGAACCAGCTGAGCGTCGAACAGCAGAGGCTAACAGCAGGAGTTTGCCTGGGAGCTGTCCAAGAGGAGGTACGCTAAGTGCTGCATTAGGGGGGCTGTGTTGGTGGGCCTTGAGTGGGCCTGACTGGTATATAAGGGCAGTCAGCAGCGAACCAGCTGAGCGGCGAACAGCAGAGGCTAACAGCAGGAGTTTGCCTGGGAGCTGTCCAAGAGGAGGTACGCTAAGTGCTGCATTAGGGGGGCTGTGTTGGTGGGCCTTGAGTGGGCCTGACTGGTATATAAGGGCAGTCAGCAGCGAACCAGCTGAGCGGTGAACAGCAGAGGCTAACAGCAGGAGTTTGCCTGGGAGCTGTCCAAGAGGAGGTACGCTAAGTGCTGCATTAGGGGGGCTGTGTTGGTGGGCCTTGAGTGGGCCTGACTGGTATATAAGGGCAGTCAGCAGCGAACCAGCTGAGCGGCGAACAGCAGAGGCTAACAGCAGGAGTTTGCCTGGGAGTTCGCGTGGGGAGAGCGCACTGAGGCTTTCATCTGCAGGTTTCTCTGAGTAGTTCCTGCAACAGTTGAGGAAGCTCCTAAGAAGACGGTGATATGGAAGGTGAGCAATCAGCTGTTGTAACCTGCACAGGTTGTGCCATGTTTGTCTTTCTTCCGCAGGACAGAAGTGACTTTGTCTGTACAAAGTGCAAGCTGGTCTCCATATTGGAGGAGAAGGTTCGAGGGCTGGAGAAACAAGTATCGACTCTGCGTTGCATAAGGGAAAATGAAGATTTCCTGGACAGACGTCAGGAGATGCTTCTACGGCCACAATGTTCTGAAGATTCAGAGCAGGCGCAGCAGGGACAGAAGGATTGTGAGGAGGTTTGGCAGCATGTGACCTCCAGAAGAAGAAAGAGGAGCGTCCATGCACCAGCAATGGAGATACAGGTGAGCAATCGTTTCCATGTTCTCTCTACAGGTGCTAATGCGGAGAGTGGACTAGATGGCCCATCTGAGGGAAGGGAGCAGAAGGAGACTCCACCGATTGGAAGGCAAAAGATGCACTGTCCTAGGGATGGGGGTTCCACGACCACCACTCCCAAGAGGAGGAGGAGGGTGGTGGTGGTCGGGGACTCCCTCCTCAGGGGGACTGAGTCATCTATCTGCCGCCCTGACCGGGAAAACCGAGAGGTCTGCTGCTTGCCAGGAGCTAGGATACACGATGTGACGGAGAGACTGCCGAGACTCATCAAGCCCTCGGATCGCTACCCCTTCCTGCTTCTCCACGTGGGCACCAATGATACTGCCAAGAATGACCTTGAGCGGATCACTGCAGACTACGTGGCTCTGGGAAGAAGGATAAAGGAGTTTGAGGCGCAAGTGGTGTTCTCGTCCATCCTCCCTGTGCAAGGAAAAGGCCGGGGTAGAGACCGTCGAATCGTGGAAGTCAACGAATGGCTACGCAGGTGGTGTCAGAGAGAAGGCTTTGGATTCTTCGACCATGGGATGGTGTTCCAAGAAGAAGGAGTGCTAGGCAGAGACGGGCTCCACCTAACGAAGAGAGGGAAGAGCATCTTCGCCAGCAGGCTGGCTAACCTAGTGAGGAGGGCTTTAAACTAGGTTCACCGGGGGAAGGAGACCAAAGCCCTGAGGTAAGTGGGGAAATGGGATCCTGGGAGGAAGCACAAGCAGGAGAGCGCAAGAGGGGAGGACTCCTGTCTCATGCTGAGAAAGAGGGACGATCGATGAATTATCTTAAGTGCCTATACACAAATGCAAGAAGCCTGGGAAACAAGCAGGGAGAACTGGAAGTCCTGGCACAGTCAGGGAACTATGATGTGATTGGAATAACAGAGACTTGGTGGGATAACTCACATGACTGGAGTACTGTCATGGATGGATATAAACTGTTCAGGAAGGACAGGCAGGGCAGAAAAGGTGGGGGAGTTGCGTTGTATGTAAGAGAGGAGTATGACTGCTCAGAGCTCCGGTATGATACTGCAGAAAAACCTGAGAGTCTCTGGATAAAGTTGAGAAGTGGGAGCAACAAGGGTGATGTCGTGGTTGGAGTCTGCTATAGACCACCAGACCAGGGGGATGAGGTGGACGAGGCTTTCTTCTGGCAACTAGCAGAAGTTGCTAGATCGCAGGCCCTGGTTCTCATGGGAGACTTTAATCACCCTGATATCTGCTGGGAGAGCAATACAGCGGTGCACAGGCAATCCAGGAAATTTTTGGAAAGCGTAGGGGACAATTTCCTGGTGCAAGTGCTGGAGGAACCAACTAGGGGCAAAGCTTTTCTTGACCTGCTGCTCACAAACAGGGAAGAACTAGTAGGGGAAGCAAAAGTGGATGGGAACCTGGGAGGCAGTGACCATGAGATGGTCGAGTTCAGGATCCTGACACAAGGAAGAAAGGAGAGCAGCAGAATACGGACCCTGGACTTCAGAAAAGCAGACTTTGACTCCCTCAGGGAACAGATGGGCAGGATCCCCTGGGAGAATAACATGAAGGGCAAAGGGGTCCAGGAGAGCTGGCTGTATTTTAAAGAATCCTTATTGAGGTTGCAGGAACAAACGATCCCGATGTGTAGAAAGAATAGTAAATATGGCAGGCGACCAGCTTGGCTAAACAGTGAAATCCTTGCTGATCTTAAACGCAAAAAAGAGGCTTATAAGAAGTGGAAGATTGGACAAATGACCAGGGAGGAGTATAAAAATATTGCTCAGGCGTGCAGGAGTGAAATCAGGAAGGCCAAATCACACTTGGAGTTGCAGTTAGCAAGAGATGTTAAGAGTAACAAGAAGGGTTTCTTCAGGTATGTTAGCAACAAGAAGAAAATCAAGGAAAGTGTGGGCCCCTTACTGAATGAGGGAGGCAACCTAGTGACCGAGGATGTGGAAAAAGCTAATGTACTCAATGATTTTTTTGCCTCTGTCTTCACGCACAAGGTCAGCTCCCAGATTGCTGCACTGGGCAGTACAGCATGGGGAGAAGGTGACCAGCCCTCTGTGGAGAAAGAAGTGGTTCGGGACTATTTAGAAAAACTGGACGTGCACAAGTCCATGGGGCCGGATGCACTGCATCCGAGGGTGCTAAAGGAGTTGGCGGGTGAGATTGCAGAGCCATTAGCCATTATTTTTGAAAACTCATGGCGATCGGGGGAGGTCCCAGATGACTGGAAAAAGGCTAATGTAGTGCCCATCTTTAAAAAAGGGAAGAAGGAGGATCCGGGGAACTACAGGCCAGTCAGCCTCACCTCAGTCCCTGGAAAAATTATGGAGCAGGTCCTCAAGGAATCAATTATGAAACATTTAGAGGAAAGGAAAGTGATCAGGAACAGTCAGCATGGATTCACGAAGGGGAAGTCGTGCCTGACTAACCTAATTGCCTTCTATGATGAGATAACTGGCTCTGTGGATGAGGGGAAAGCAGTGGATGTGTTATTTCTTGACTTTAGCAAAGCTTTTGATACTGTCTCCCACAGTATTCTTGCCACCAAGTTAAAGAAGTATGGGCTGGATGAATGGACTGTAAGGTGGATAGAAAGCTGGCTAGATTGTCGGGCTCAACGGGTAGTGATCAATGGCTCCATGTCTAGTTGGCAGCCGGTTTCAAGTGGAGTGCCCCAAGGGTCGGTCCTGGGGCCGGTTTTGTTTAATATCTTTATTAATGATCTGGAGGATGGTGTGGACTGCACTCTCAGCAAGTTTGCAGATGACACTAAACTAGGAGGCGTGGTAGATACACTAGAGGGTAGGGATCGGATACAGAGGGACCTAGACAAATTAGAGGATTGGGCAGAAAAAAACCTGATGAGGTTCAACAAGGACAAGTGCAGAGTCCTGCACTTAGGACGGAAGAATCCCATGCACTGCTACAGACTAGGGACCGAATGGCTAGGTAGCAGTTCTGCTGAAAAGGACCTAGGGGTCACAGTGGACGAGAAGCTGGATATGAGTCAACAGTGTGCTCTTGTTGCCAAGAAGGCTAACGGCATTTTGGGCTGTATAAGTAGGGGCATTGCCAGCAGATCGAGGAACGTGATCGTTCCCCTTTATTCGACATTGGTGAGGCCTCATCTGGAATACTGTGTCCAGTTTTGGGCCCCACACTACAAGAAGGATGTGGAAAAATTGGAAAGAGTCCAGCGGAGGGCAACAAAAATGATTAGGGGTCTGGAGCACATGACTTATGAGGAGAGGCTGAGAGAACTGGGATTGTTTAGTCTCCAGAAGAGAAGAATGAGGGGGGATTTGATAGCAGCCTTCAACTACCTGAAGGGGGGTTCCAAAGAGGATGGAGCTCGGCTGTTCTCAGTGGTGGCAGATGACAGAACAAGGAGCAATGGTCTCAAGTTGCAGTGGGGGAAGTCCAGGTTGGATATCAGGAAAAACTATTTCACTAGGAGGGTGGTGAAACACTGGAATGCGTTACCTAGGGAGGTGGTGGAGTCTCCTTCCTTGGAGGTTTTTAAGGCCCGGCTTGACAAAGCCCTGGCTGGGATGATTTAGCTGGGAATTGGTCCTGCTTTGAGCAGGGGGTTGGACTAGATGACCTCTTGAGGTCCCTTCCAACTCTGATATTCTATGATTCTATGATTCCCCTGCTCCCTACATGTTTTATTGAGGTTTTATTTCCCTTTTTCTTTTCTTATAAATTTTTTTTTAATTCTTATTTAGTGCGAGTAACATTAGAATATTCTTTTATTTGTAATCTATGCCAATGTAAAAATAGTTTCTGTTTTATAGCTCCACGTCCCCAAGGAGCCTTGGTATTTATATTGTTAAGCAGCAAGGTCTAAATAACATGAGACAGTACAGTATCTTTGGATCATGTCAAAAAAAATTTTATACAGGCCTATAACAGAAATTTAGGTTGACAAATGACATATTTGCATTTGCCCCACCATAAATTTTTTTAAAAAGAGATGATCAAGCTCAGATATTACTGGTTATTATTTATTTACAGAAGTTTGGTGTATCTATGCTTGAAAAAACCTTAAACACAGAATATAATGTTCCCTAGAAGAACTGCAATTTGAATGGGGTCCTGTGGCACCTTTGAGACTAACAGAAGTATTGGGAGCATAAGCTTTCGTGGGTAAGAACCTCACTTCTTCAGATGCAAGAAGTCTTGCATCTGAAGAAGTGAGGTTCTTACCCACGAAAGCTTATGCTCCCAATACTTCTGTTAGTCTCAAAGGTGCCACAGGACCCTCTGTTGCTTTTTACAGATTCAGACTAACACGGCTACCCCTCTGATACTTGCAATTTGAATGTATTTTAAAAAGAAGAACAGGAGTACTTGTGGCACCTTAGAGACTAACAAATTTATTAGAGCATAAGCTTTCGTGGACTACAGCCCACTTCTTCGGATGCATATAGATGCATATGTAGTCCACGAAAGCTTATGCGCTAATAAATTTGTTAGTCTCTAAGGTGCCACAAGTACTCCTGTTCTTCTTTTTGCGGATACAGACTAACACGGATGCTACTCTGGAACAATGTATTTTAAAACTTCCATTTTACATATGTTCTGGTACTGTCTCTTTAAGAGACAAATGCCTCATATTATGTTAACTCCTGATTAAATATCCATATGGGTCTGGCCTGGTAGGTCATGTTCTAGAATAGCTTTTATAACTTGGTTATTAAATTGAAATCCAGTAATTAAACATTTTTGCACTGCACCCATCAGTATTTATGGCAGCAAATCATAATTTGTTAATAAATGAGCCCCCATTGTATAAGTTTATGACACTGTCAAGACAACCGGATGGCTTAATGGAGAGAGCATGGGTCATTAACATGTATATGTTTTAAGTCCAAAGTGAAATCCTAAGTGAAACAAAACCCATAGTCTCTGCACAATTCCTCCATAATGGATAACCACACCATCTAGGCATATAAATCTTTACATGGGAGTTAGAAATATGAAAACTTCCCTATATTCCTCTTTAATAATACATTATTAGTTTAGGATTAAAAAAAGAACAACATCAACATTTTCCCTGAGTGATCAATATTAAATAAACACAGTAACTAGTATTTTTTCTCAAGGATAACCGCTCGCAGTGTGGACTGAGAAGCTCTACTAAGCACTTTACCGGGGTTTGACTGATTATGACCCTTATTCATTGTGTTATGTTGACTTAGACTGCGTGCCTTTCAGCACAAGGACTGCATCCTTGCTTGATCTGAACCTACAATACTTCTGGACACATGAAATATCATGGATGATAATAATAATGATTACACTAAGAATGTCTTTTTGAGGAAAATGGTCCTTCCTCTTGTGCAGCAATGAATAAGATTAATATTTGGAGTCTGTTTCATCACAGATCAGCGTCACTTACAAATGAGATTTGCAGCTGCACAACTCAGCATTTGGCAATTAGGCCCGTATGGTGTCATCATATGAAAAAACAACCTCAAAGAGGAAGGGATGCATTTAGTGTACATGCTATAGAGACTCACATCTTCATTTGCACATAGAGGTCTGTCTCATCTTACGCGGGGGTTCCGTTCCGCAGTTAGCGCGGAAAGCGAAAACCGCGTATAGTCAAAATTACATTGAGTTCAATGGCGGGCAGAATCGCCCGCACTACAGGTACAAGATTAAAATTGTTATTTTTCTCTTTTTTGTTTTGTTTTGTTTTTGTTTTTGCCAACCGTGTAAAGCTGAAATTGCGCATGTTAAATGCGCGTAAGATGCAACAGACCTGTAACTAACAGTTGTGCTCTTTGTCAAACAGTTTCTATCTAGATATGTGTAATGGATGAAATTAACTTAAATTGCAAAAAGCCCAAGTAATCAGGCTCTATGAGAATAAAATGTAGGTGGGCAGGAAATTCCCACAAGATCTTTGCCAGTAGCCACTATTCCATCCTCAGGAATTGAACAACTATCATAGATGCCACAGACCATCAGGTCAGCTCCTATCATAGCCCTTCCATATTGGCCTATCCAGGGCTAGCTGGAGACCCTTTTAGTGCAGGCAACTTTCTGTGATCTCCTGTGTATCCTCAACATGGGACTTAAGGGGAACAGAGAGCCTTGCCCTCTCCTTCTGCAACATAAGTGAATTTCACACAGTATATAAAAATGTAACAAACTGAACCAAAACCCTGGACACAAACACCCCCCAGATTTGTGGAAATTTGGATTTGGCCTTAAAACGTACAGATCTACAGCTCAGTGGTTTGAGCATTGGTCTGCTAAACCCAGGGTTGTGAGCTCAATCCTTGAGAGGGCCATTTAGGGATCTGGGGCAAAAATCTGTCTGGGGATTGGTCCTACTTTGAGCAGGGGTTGGACTAGATGACCTCCCGATGTCCCTTCCCACCCTAGAATTCTATGAGTCTATTAACTTCATCTTGGCCTGTACATCTATATAACAAGTTGGCCTCAACCTGCATCTGAATACCATTGAAATTTGGGTCCAATCGATGCAGCTTAGGCATCTCTCCTTCTCTTTTTAATAAAGGAGTGTTATTCCTTTCAACAGTTGTTCTTTACTTTTCTCTTCTTTGGACACTGAATCCAGATGATATTCACTAACTTTTGCCTGGGGTGGGGGGGCAGGGAGGGACTCAAAACAGGCTGCAAAACTCAGTATGTCTTTTTGAAAAGTGGGGAAGGGAGAATGTTGAGCAACTTTGTTCAATCACCCTTAACCCTAGGCAGGAATTTTTGCAAATGTCATTTTCAGGCTATGTGTGGAGCTTTCGGCAGCAGAATCCCTGCAGCTGTAGTCACAAGCTGACCTTTTCCAGAATAAAAGCCCAGCAACAATCACTCGTGACTGAGGCATAGGATCAGATGATCAGTTCCTTCAAGAAGATTAGAAGTGCGGCGAGAGGAAAAAACCCTACTGCTCACTCTCTGCCCCCAGAGACAGTGCGTGAGAGAAGGGGGCCTGCTTACCTGTGAGGAGAGCATGGTAATGAAGACCCTTCTCTTTATCCTGATGAGAGCAAACATCAAATAAATACGCTTTGATGGGACCATCAATAAAGTCAGCTGCAAAATCAAAGAGCACTACGCCCAGCATGGTTATCACTATGGCCCAGGTCCGCTGCTTGCCTCGCTCGGGGATCAAAGCTGCAAAAAGAAAAATAAACTCACTCTTACAACAGCCCCCGACTTTGCAGTAGTTTATAGACTAAATGCAACAGAGCCGTGACCCTGACAGGGATATTTTATTTCTCCCTCAGTGCCTGCAAACAATGTCTTCATATGGGTACACACATCCCAGTTAACCCAGCTCAAGGGAAAGCTAGCAGCACAGCAGATATTGGTTTAGAGAAATGTACTCTTCCCCTGAATAACCCATTATAATAGCAAAGGTAGCTTTCCACCTGGGCTGCTAAACTTCAATAACTTACATCTGGAGCTGAAACATAATGGTCTCTAGGATGTTATTCTTAGGCCTTGGCTACACTGGCCATTCACAGCGCTGCACTTGCTGCGCTCAGGGGTGTGAAAAAACACCCCCCCTGAGCGCAGCGAGTGCAGCGCTGTAAAGCGCCAGTGTAATCAGTGCCTGCAGCGCTGCACGCTCGCTCGCAGCCCTGCAAGCTATTCCCCTCAGAGAGGTGGAGTACTTGCAGCGCTGCGAGAGAGCTCTCACAGCGCTGGCGGCATGACTACACTCGCGCTTCACAGCACTGCTGCGAGTGTAGCCAAGGCCTTACAGAGTTTTGCTCAAGATTTCCAATGCAAAATAATCCCCAAGGAGTTGTTCTTATCTATTATTCACCAGCACTACACGTTCCCAAATTAAGCACATGCATGAATAATTACTTTCTTTGCTATGAACACCAACCCTGGTTTAGAGGTTTTGGAGCAGGGAGGTGGGGAAGGGCAATACTTATTCAGTTGCAGATACCAGATTTGAACCATGCAAATAAAATCTACTGTCAAATTAAACGAGTCATGTGTTAGCTCTTTAAACCTGTCTGGGCCTGGACATTACTTAGATGAACTTTGAAGCAACTGCACCAACATACAATAAATTGTACTCGCACATACAGAGGACAGAACAATCTGACAAATAACAGGCAGCATTAGGGTGGAACCTGGAAAAGATCATGTTGTTCCCCAGCTCTTTCAGTGAGACCAAGTAATGTGATGTCCCTGTTCTCACCTTTATTTACAGACAAAAAAAACCCTCTTTTCTTTCTGGTTCAAGAAGCAGGATGAGCTTTGTCTATTAGCTCAGCACGTGCAGCTCACTCACCTGAGACCATCATGTCCCCATTGAGGTACAAAGCCATACCCAGCAACATCAGAATGCCCAGAGCCAGGATGTAAGGGCGCCGCTTGCCCCAGCCAGAGGTGCAGTGGTCACTGGCTGATCCCACCACCGGCTGCAGCACAAAGCCCAGGATGGGGCTGATAAGCCACACCAGGCTGTAGAGGCTCTTGGGCAGCCCCACACTGAGCAGCACCGGGGTGACAAAGGCAGCCTCCACCGCATAGCAGAACTCCCGGCCGAGCATGGCCATGCTGTGCATAATCAGCCTTCCCGAGGGCTTTTTGACAGGCTCCACTGATCCAAAGGCGTCTCCTCCTGCCAAGGATTCCAACACAGCTTTTTCCTTCCCTCTGCTGCTGTCCATGCCAGCAATGCCCAGCTCAGATGGTGGTGGAAGTCCTGCACTGAAATCCTGTTTCGTTAAAGTCATTGGACTAGCTAAGCCTGATGTTCCTGTAAGTGGCTCAGAGAAGGTTTGTTCTAGCTCTGGATGACAGGGGGCCTGGCTCACATGCTGAGAGGGAAAGGTCTGGGCTGGAGGAGGGGCTCACATACTTTCCTGCCGCTGAGATCACAAGTTAGGAAAGGAGGGGGTGGGGAAGTGTATATGAAGATTAGCAGAACTGAGCTCCTGGCTATCTGGAGAGCTCCCAACTATCCATGAGTGAAGGATTATCTTTCCGGGGAAAGTAGAGAAAATGGGTGCCCATGTCTCGTGGGCTGGGGCATAGGTTTGGCTTGAAAACAAAACTACTCTTACTGCTATAAGGCAATTATAATACTAAGCACGTAGGCCCACATCCTTCCACTCAGCAAACAGCCTGAATACTGGGTTGCGTGCTCATTCTCCATGATAGTGGGAAGCAAAAATGCTTCTCCCAGACTGCTGAATAGCTGTAAAGTCACTTACACTACTATGGGCCGAACATGCCCCCTCCAGAGATCCAGAGAAGAAGGATCCACAGAGCCATCTCCACTGTTCCTTTGACAGAGAACTGCTACAGAACAGAGCTCTGTGTCAGATAGGTATTGTGCATGTCCTGCACAGCCCTCCCCAAAGCTTGCACTCCCCTGGCTTTCAATGATCCACACAGGTTCTGCTGCCTAGGGGACCTCAGCACCCACAGAGGAGGAGGAGGAGGAGGAGGGAGATTTGCTCCAGAAATTACCTTTCCTGGTAGGACTTCAAAGCACTTTACAAAGATAAATGAATTAACCCTCCCAATACGCCAGTGCAGTATTATCACTGGCTCATAACTTGAAGTGCCAGAGCTGGGAAACAGAATCCAGATCCCTTGATTTCAAGTTCTGTGCTTTAACCACAAGGCCTTGCTCTCTAAAGGGAAAGAAAAGTCATTTCTAAAGTTTCCTTACCTGTTACTGATCAGAGATTATACACTGAAGGGATATTCCACCATTCATATTTGCTTACGTTTTGCATTTAAATAAATCATTTAGGGCAAAGACCATACTTCTTGTACTGAGTACACAATAGGAACTCTGTCAACTGTGTGTGTGGGGGGAAATCACACTTCTATCTGCATATTTTGTACTAATTATTGTTACAAGATCACTAGAAGTAAAGAGCTACTTGAGCTACCAAATACAGGATAAATTAATCATAGAAATGTAGGGCTGGAAGGGACCTCAAGAGATCATCAAGTTTAGCCCCCTGCACTGAGGCAGGACCAAATGAATCCAGAGCGGTGGTTCTCAAAGGGGTACTGGTGACCCTCTGAGTGCGACCCCCCCCTTATAAATTAAAAATACTTTTAAATATATTTAACACCATTATAAATGCTGGAGGCAAAGTGGGGTTTGGGTTGGAGGCTGACAGCTCACGACCCCCCCATGTAATAACCTTGCGACCCCCTGAGGGGTCCTGACCCCCAGTTTGAGAATCTAGATCTAGACCATGCATGACAGGTGTTTGTCCAACTTGTTCTTAAAAACCTCCCGTGGTGGGGATTCCACAATCTCCCTGGAAAGCCTAGTCCAGAGCTTAACTACTCCTAGTTGGAAACTTGTTGCTAGGAAAGTTTTTCTTAACCTTACCTTAATCTCCTTTGCTGCAGATTAAGCCCATTACTTCTTGTCCTACCATCAGTGGACATGGAGAACAACTGATCACCATCCTCTTTGTAAAAGCCTTTAACATATTTGAAGATTTATCAGATCCCCCCTCAGTCTTCTTTTCTCAAGTCTAAACATGCCCTTTTTAAAAAAATTTCTCATAGGTCAGGTTTTCTAAACCTTTGATCATTTTTGTTGCTCTCCTCTGGACTCTATCTAATTTGTTCAAATATTTCCTGAAGTGTGGCACCCAGAATTGTACACCAGTTGATGCCTCAGCAGTGCCCAGTGGAGTGGGACAATTACATCCCGGGTCTTACATACAACACTCCTCTTAATACACCCCAGAATCATATTAACCGTTTTTGCAACTTCATCACGTTGTTGATTCATATTCAGTGTGATGCACTATAACCCACAGACCCTTTTCAGCAGTACTTCCACCTAGCCAGTTACTCCCAATTTTTGTAGATATACATTTAATTTTACCTCCCTAAGTGCAGTACTTTGCATTTGTCTTTACTGAATTTCATCTTGTTGATTTCAGACCAATTCTCCAATTTGTCAACGTTGTTTTGAATTCTAATCCTGTCCTCCGAAGTGCTTGCAAGCCCTCCCATCTTGGTGGCATCCACAAATTGTATAAGCATATGCTCCACTCCATTATCTAAGTCATAATGAAACTATTCACTAGTATCAGACCCAAAACTGACCGTTGTGGGGCCCCCTAGATACCACCTCCCCATTTAACAGCAATCCATTGATAACTACTCTTTGAGTACAGTCTTGCAATAAGCTGTGCTCCCACTTTTAGAGTAATTAACTCTCCCATTTCCCCCCCCCCCCCGCCAATTAAAACACAGAAACCCACACCATTCAACTATAAACTAGGTCAGCACAGGTAACAAATAAATTGAACTGTGGGACAGGAAAGACCTGGAATATTTTGTCAGTGCAACTCTTTATAGATAGTTGAGGATAGATGTTTTGTTTCTACTGTCTGTCTGTCTGTAATAGTATGATCATAGAATCATAGAAGATTAGAGTTGGAAGAGACCTCAGGAGGTCATCCAGTCCAACCCCCTGCTCAAACCAGGACCAATACCAACTAAATCATCCCAGCCAGGGCTTTGTCAAGCCGGGCCTTAAAAACCTCTAAGGATGGAGGTTCCACCACCTCCCTGGGTAACCCATTCCAGTGCTTCACCACCCTCCTAGTGAAATAGTTTTTTCTAATATCCAACCTAGACCTCCCCCACTGCAACTTGAGACCATTGCTCCTTGTTGCTACAATGGTGGAAAAGTATAAGCGATACAACGCCTAGCAAAGATCTGCCAAAAGATAGATGTCTGGGGCTTATTTTTGCATCCATTTCGTGCAGAACTAAATCAAGGGAGACATTTTTGTTGGTGCTAAGAAATCAAAGATGAAGGTGCTTCAGAATCTCTCAATTTATTGAAAGAGAGTCTAAAGAAAAACTTTTTACATGAAAAAGTAATAGGTCTGAAGTGAAAACTGAAAGTTTCTGTAAAAATCTGTACTTGATATATCAACACCACTGATCAGGTTATATACCTGAATTAGGGATCTGTTCCAAAATCCAGTGAAGTCAATGTGAGTCTTTTCATTGACTTCAGTGAGTTTGGATCAGGTCCTAAATATACACCATAGATTGTTTCCCCGACTTGATCACATTTATAATTCCCTGGCTTGACCAGAAGGATCTGAACTAGAGTAAATTATTATTTGATCATGGATATGGATTAGGACAATTTCAGACAAAAAAAACCTTCCAAAATGTGGAAGATATGATTGTTATCATCCAGTGACCCAATGTACCTTTTGTCACATATTTGTCTAATTTATTTGATCATAACCCTGTGTTTATAAAAGTTTTCCCAAGCCCATGCAGCCATTAAGTACCATAAGAAAAAAAATTTCACAGCAGTAATATTGACTACACAGAGGCCAGATGAGTTACAGTATACCTCAGTTTTAGTAAATACTGAATATAATCCTAAAAGAGCAAACACTCTCAGTGAGACCTTAATTGCTCTCACTAAAACATTCTGATGTGTCCTATTCCAAGAATAAATAAAGAAAATAGTTACGACAATAATTCCTCATAGATACCACAGTCTTTTTTAAACTTAAAGCAACTAGACCACATGATGCGCTGTCTGGCTTTAAAACAAATAAAGGTTCAAAACCATTTGCATTCTAGGTGCAGAGGCATTGAAACAATGTATCTGCTCCTAGAATGCAAATGGTTTTGAATTGTGTTTTTTGGTTAGCTTTTTAAAGTCAGACAATCAGTGCATCATGTGATCTAACTGCTTTTGGAAAAAATGCATAAAGTTACCAATTTAAGAGAGGTTGTGGCATCTATGCAATAACTATTGTTGTAACTATTTGCTTTATTTATACTGTACTTAGAATAAGACATGCCAGAATGTTTCAAGTGTCAGAAGGTTTCAAATGGCCACTTTAACTTTGAAAGAGACTATGATCTATATGCAGTAACTTATTGTTTATTACTCATATGGTTACACCTATTTTCCATTTTTTTCAGAATAGGGGGAAAGGGTTGCTTATTGGCAGACACTGTAATATATCAAATTTCAACCCAGGGCAATTTTTCCAGACAAATTAAGACTCCAAATGTAATACAGTCATGGGACTAACAGTACGATAGAAAGGTAGCCAGGCTTTAAATACAGTTGCTCTGTCATATACCACTATAAGCAGATCATGCCAAAATAATGGCATTTTAATGTATATTCTGAGAGGAGAATGCGAATTAATTTTCTATCAATACTGTGAAAATACAGGCAAAAGAGTTCTCTCTCAAATTTATAAATGAACAACACAGCAACCTCTTTATGAAGTATAACAGTATTTTATAAAAATCATTGCCTTCAGCTAATTATAACATATATTAAAAACACAAGGATTAAAACAACCACACATTTCCTATAATACACTTATTGAAGGAAACATTAAAAATTACGTAAACCATTATAACAAGCAAATATTGCAGATCTTTTCAAAACAAACACCCCCAGGACAAAATTTCAAAGGTAACATTCGGTAGGCATTCTAATCCAATTAGGAATACAGTTTGTACATTTAGTCCTCAATTAATGCATTAATTTAACAGTGACACCCTACCCCTCTACCCCCGGCCCTGAAAAAGTGGTGCTACATTAACATTTCTTCATGTAATTCCAACTTTAATGCATAAAATCATATGGGGACAGTCTGAAACTTTTCTGATTTGCATAGCTAGATATTATAAATTTGCTTTTGGCTTATTGAATTCAATTACTTTTTCAGAGTGAAGTTTAGCAATCTCTTCCTTGGTAAAGCCAAATTCTAGAAGTATCTCTTCTGTGTGTTCTCCTATAAAAGGATCCCTTCTGGGAGATGGAGTAGCTGGAGTCCTTGAAAGAAGAGGAGATGGTCTAGGACTTATCTCTTCCTGATCATTCTTGATAAAAGAACCACGCTCTTTGTTATGCTGGTGTAAGGCAACTTCATCCAAAGATAAAACAGGCGTCACACAGGCATCTGTGCCATCAAAGATCCTGCACCATTCTGCCTGTGTCTTCTTGGAAAATAAAGCTGCAAACATTTTCTTCATTTCAGGCCAGTCAGAGAAACTCAGCTGACTGGGAAGTTTATCTAAATCTAACCCCAGTCCTAAAAGGATAAAAACAAAGTTGGAATTAGATGTATTGTACTTTAGGCAGGCTAATACAAATAGAGTAAATGCTTTTTCTGCAGCCCATAGTTCACCCTGCTTCTCAAGCACATTTATTGCAGGCAGCCTGAGACAGCATAATAGTCATAGCACATTAGGTTTCAGTTACAAGTGGTTTCAAAATTGATTACAGGGCACACAATTTGAAAAAGGAAAGGAAAAACAACCATCCCTGGTTCTTGCCATTATATTAAAGTGCATCAGATACAGGCTTATAAAGACAGCACACACTGGGTACAGAGCTAAGAGCTATATACTTTTGACTTTATAGCTCTGAAACAGAGGAAAAAATAATGTAGAAAAGATAGGGATAGAGACCTTATTGCCTAATAGACCTTCTCAATCTCTATCATTTGTACTGTGACACCTTTAACAAAAAAGAAATAGAAACAACTTTTTTTTAAAATAAAACCTTACTGGAAAATGCAGCAAAAATGTGGAGATCCCCTATCACTTTACTTTCATGCTGTATCACTTTCCCCCATTTCTTTGCCTCCTAAGAGCTTGTCTACACTTGAAACACTACAGTGGCACTACTGCAGCTGTCCAGCAGATGGAAGAATTCTTCCATCAACCTAGCGTTGTCTACGAGGAGTGTGTGGGGCGGGGGGGAGGGTGTCAATTTGACTACGCTGCTTGTGGTGTGGATTCTTCACACCTGTGAGTGATTTAGCTGGGTCAATCTAACTTTTCAGTGTAGACATGGCCTTAGATTGCAAGCACTAGACTCCATATCTTCTTGCATGTCTGAAAAGCACCCCATTGCACCATACAAATAAGAAAATCACACAAATCACAATTTTTTGCCCATAATGTTTTCTTGCATCTAATGTTATAGCAATGAATAGTCCCAAAGGCTGCTTATGAGTAGCAACCCTCTTCTTCTCCCCCTGTTCCTGTTCAACTGAGCAAGGAAAACCTCACAACAAAGGACGGGCACCACCAAGCTTTGCTAAAAGCCTATTAAGCATGCTCAGAAGGGACTTTTCAATCACTTATAACTACAGCTAGGCAAAAAAAGATAATCCCTTTCCGCAACAAATTTTGATTTTTTTTTTTATTTCATCCCAAATTTGTCAAAAACCACAATTTTTTTTCCCTACAGAAAGGGATTCAAAGCAAAATTCTGTTTCAGAAGAAGCCACCCTCCAAGAAGGCTGATATGTCAATTTCACATGTGCCTGGGCTCTTTGACTCTCAAACCCCAGAACAAGAAGGTAGGAAGAGCACCCAGGCACTCTGCCTCTCAGTCCTTGGAGCTTGCCCGCCAAAAAAAAAAAATTACATCAATTTCACAGGCGGAAAGTGAAATTGACAAGAGCCTTCCAGGCAGGCAGCCAGAGAGCAGTCATTTCAATTTTCCCCATGGAAACTGAAAATTTCAGCAACACTGCAAATTTTACTTCTGGACATATCCTAGTTAAAAAATGTCAGCCAGACCTACTTATAACCATAATCCAACCACTCTACTCCCTCCACTCAAAACGTGAAGATGTATGTACTTCCAGACAAACATAATTTACTCTCAAATTCCTGCCATTTATGAGATATATGAGTAAACTAGCAATTTTTTAGGAATACCTGTTGAGTTTTCTTTTAGAATAGAGAAACAAAAAAAAACATATCCTTTCAGCGGAGACCAAGCCTGGAAAATTCCAGAACTAGGAGAGAATTTTTTAGAAAGTTATGAGTGTGACAATACACTATAAATGAAACTATTTTTGCTACTTAACTTTAGTTACTAAGCAAACATTGTAATATATACATACACTCACAAGACAGGTCTAACTATGAAAATGATAAATTAAATGACATTTAAAAAAGGCACTTCTATATATAACGAGTAAGGCTTCAATTTAACTTGAGTCTGCTAAGGAATCTCTTTTCCAAATGCTTTCAAACAGGAAAAGATGCGAAAAGAGAAGATTTTTTTCTTCTACCATGCCCAATTACCAGTAGTACTTTTCCCTCCCCCTAACCTGAACTCTTTGGTTCCATTGCTAAGGAAACTGATCATTCATTGTGTAATCGTGCCTATGCTTCAGCACACTTCCACTATCTTAGCTAGATCAGGATCAACATTTAGAACATGAAATGGAGGAGGATCACTCTATACTCAAGCTACTGCTACAATTACCACTGGGAAAGCAACAGGGAGTCCTGTGGCACCTTTAAGACTAACAGATGTATTGGAGCATAAGCTTTCGTGGGTGAATGCCCACTTTGTCAGATGCAGGCATTCACCCACGAAAGCTTATGCTCCAATACATCTGTTAGTCTTAAAGGTGCCACAGGACTCTCTGTTGCATTTTACAGATCCAGATTAACACGGCTACCCCTCTGATACTTGACACCACACTGGGAAAGTGCTTTCTTGAAGGAACAAAGGCACAATTCAATTAAATGATTATTCTGTAGGATTTCCCTGCATAGGAAAACTGTAAAAAGTAGGAAGGCATGAGCTAGAGTAGGATTCCAATGCCCAATTTAACCCCTTGATGTATACTTGAAGAGATTCCCTAGGAAGTTTACTTTAAAAGATATATAATAGCAAAATACCAATGAAGTATTTGAGACAAATTAACAAAAATAAGCAGGAGTTGAAAAATTTGACATCTATTTGAAATTTGACACCTACCTGACACCTATTAGCTAGGGATGAAATCTAATAGAGTGAGATGGAAAAAAAACAGGGGGTGAGGAAACCTCCTCAACCAAGCTTCAGGTGCAATGCTCTGGTGAGAAGCCCAGTCCCCATTTACCATCACCTCAGGTTCTGAGTAAGGAGGGGACAACTAGGATTCTTACCAGGGTGCTGTTTCTGGAACATGGTTGGACCTCCATCTTTCACACCAGATCTAGGCTACTAGATGACTGATTAAATAAAGATCCTTCCACTTTAGTTGCAGGAAGGGAGAAAGAGCTTTCTTTATCTTTGCCACAGCTTCCTGGCTGCTGCAAGGGTAAAAGAGCCTTTTTTACCCTACCCCTCCTGGCTGCTGCAAGGCAGAGGGGATGGGAAAAGAAAAAGTCTCCACCATCCCGTCCCTCCACATTATTTTGGGATCTTCCTCCCATGTGACTAATTCCAGTGCCTGCTTCTGTGGTGCCCCATAGCTTCCCCAGAAATATTAATGTTTTGCTGCTGCCCATAAGGTTCTGAATAGCAGCTGTGAAAAGGAATAAAAATGAGTAAAATCTTGTTAGTATCACTCTGCTGCTGCTTGGAAACCATACTGAAGCTGTGTATCTACAGACTCAGAAATATACCTTTCATTTGGGCTTTTCCTGCAAGTTCCATGTAACCACTGACTGAATTAATCATTGGGCTAATATCTACTCTTCATAATACAATCAATCCCAAAGAAAGATAAAACCAACTTATATTAGTTTAGCATCCTCAATTGAATTAAAATTTCTAGCTACCTATCAGCGACACAATAGAATTAATTTAGTAAGGATTGTATTATTAAGCCTGATTCAAAATACATTGCTAAAATCAAAACACATTGTACCATGGGGATACTCAGTTCTATAAGAGCTAGCAGAGGAGTTCAATTCTACCTCAACATAAAAAATCAAGTCAAATGATAACGTGTGTATGTAATTCTGTTTCAATACTTGAAATCTTATCAACTTGAAATATTGTTTTATCATTAAGGCATTTAGCTGTGTGTGCTTAAATTCTATAATTTATTTTGGCTTAATGTAGTCAATCCATCCTGAACAGAGCTATATCATTATCTGATTACATATCATCTTTAAGTATAACTGTGTAAATGAAAATTAGCAGAATTTACCCTAAAGAAATACAACAGCACACATCCTAGAATTTAGTGCACTCATTTTCCAAGAACCATTGCAGACTTCAACTTTTAAATAAATATGAGCTCATAGCCTTTAAGTACTACAGATTTTCATTTTCCAGTCTGGACTAACTATTTGTGGTGTAGACAGACATGATCATAACAAGGGGAATGTAATCAACAGGGAAACAATTTATACCATATAGCACTCTTCAGGATACCACAGAATGTCCAACTCCATCAGAACATAATCAAAATTCAAAATGTTTTATATATAGCATATCTGGTAGAGCAATTAGGAATTGTTTTCAGCTTATTGGGTTATGATTTTAATCTAGTTGTATTTGCTTAGAAAAGGTCAGTAATTTATAGTAGAACAGCTTTAAATACAGTGGTTTTCTTCCACTCCCAGGGAAAGAAAAATAGTTTCCCCTGTATACTTTTTGCTGTAAAGATGTGTGTTGTAATTCAATGAATTACTGCAATATATTATAAAAACTATATTTCTACAGATTCTTAGAAAAGTAATGCTGAAAGTGGAGTCCCACTTAAAGTCAGATGAAAATATAAAATATTGAGCAAAGATAAAATTAATGAAAACCCACTGGCCTGTCAGATATCAATTACTGCTCTGTTACGCTCTCTATGAGCTAAGATCAAGCGTAGTACCTGTTCTTATCAGTTTAATATCTGATATATCCTTTATTTAAGGACTGTATATTAAACCAGTATTTCTGTGAGGGTATTTAAAAGGACATTTAAGGAATGTTAACAGTTTTTTTTTAAACTGCTAATTTTGTTTTCAAAACATGGTGCTGCTACATACAGCTGATCTGAAGCTACACTGCTATCACACGACTGAATGAAACAATAGGCCAGAGCTTTCTTAAATTTGCACATGATTGTAGCCACAGATAAAATGTGTAGCACTACAATTAATATAGAACTATATAACCAATTCTCACAAATAATTAAACCTGTCAAAAACTCAAAAGCAGCAGCACATTTTACAGTGTTCACTACAATAAGCATTCATTGTTTTTTCTCCTCCTCCACCCCAAAGTCTCAGATAATGAGTCTCTCAAATTACAGTATTTTATAACTGGAGAAGAGACTTTGTGAGCAAGAATGTCAGAAGGTGAGTGCTGTAATGCCCACATTTGCATGCTTAGTTTGTACACCTCTACCCCGATATAACGTGGCCCGATATAACACGAATTCGGATATAATGCGGTAAAGCAGCGCTCCAGGGGGGCGGGGCTGCGCACTCCGGTGGATCAAAGCAAGTTCGATATAACACGGTTTCACCTATAACGCGGTAAGATTTTTTGGCTCCCGAGGACAGCGTCATATCAAGGTAGATGTGTATATGCAATTATCATGATTACACATGAATGTAAGCAGCTATATATCCAAATTCTTATTTGCATTAAACAATTGCCATCTGCATACAATAACAATTACAGGTGCAGTGAAAGCAGGACTTCTTGGGGCTCTAGGAGGGAGGTAGAGGACTGTTTTTATTATACAATGATAAAAAAAATCAAACTTTACCCATTCACAATAATTCTTCCTTCCTTCAAAACAATTCCCCACAATTTCATAGCTTATTGTTGAGACTTTCAGTGTAAATGAAGTGCCACAGTGAAGCTCGTTTAATTAGCAAAAGACAAATTAATTTGTCACCAAAATCTTATACTTGACTTCAAATAAAAGCTGAAACTCTACATAATTCAAGCTGTATAACGTGTAATCAGAAAACCATTTGCTCAACTTGTAGATTTTTTAAAATAGCAAACCTGCAACTAATGCGGTATGATCAAAAATTTTAAATAGCACGTGTAAATCTACTGTAACTTTCATTATCCCAAATAGGACATAATTATAGAAATCCTCTATACATATAAGGACTATAACCCCAAGTTTTGAAGGTGCCTTCTAAGTTGTTTTTATAAAATTCATGCACAGTGTGGGCTGACTCCCTAAAACAGTGAGACTGAGAGGGGCATGCAGCACTTTAGAGCCTGTTTCTGCTCTCTCTAGTGACAATCTAGATTCATAGACTCCAAGGCCAGAAGATACCAATGTGATCATCTCGTCTGACCTCCTATATAACACAGGCCACAGAACTTTCCCATCTAGAGCAATTCCAATTTAGTCATTGGAGTCAGACCAGCATAAAATTGATGAGAAAACAGAATCAGGCACTTAATTCCCTCCCTCCCCCGACTAAAATTTGAAATAATGTTCTGCATGCTCATGTTCAGGGCCACCGAGAGTGGGTTTGGGCCCTGGTGAAAAAAAAATTTCGGCCCCCCCCAGCAAGGGCGGACCGGCTAAAAATCTTTACATGGGATTTGTATTGATGTGCAAAAAAAAAAAAATATATGCCCTGCCTGGTATATAAATGAAACATGGAATAGGAAAAGAAAACATTCTTAAAGAACATATAAAAAAATTTAAAGAACATTTAAAAAAAAACTTTAATATAACAGATGTGATTTTAATTTAACAAAAAACAAATATGTCCTGCCTGGTATACAAATGAAAGACAAAAACATATGCAACATAGTCGGGCCTTGGGCCCCCTTCCGGACCGCTGGGCCCCGGTAATTTGTACCGGCTTTTCCTCCCCCCCCCCTCCCCCCTCCCCCCGTCATCGGCCCTGCCCATGTTAGTCTGGCTACCGGACAGCGAAGTACATATTGCCAAAAGCTGACAGAAATCCGTCAAAACAAAAACAGTTTGCAGATCACCTGCAAGATGTTCTGCCTTCTTTTTAAGACCAAATATTTGACTAAAAATTAATCTAATGATGCAATCTTATTCATCAGGTCTGTCATTTACCATTAAAATGACAGCAATTCTACATTTGTATTGACTGAAAGAACTATTAGCCAAATTAAAATGAATGAAATTGAAAGAAACCCAAAACGTGTACAAGATCAACAAATAATCGGTAATTAGCATGGTATATAACATCTATATGTCAAAGATAGGAATTACTAACAAGATGCCAAACTCATTATAACATGCATTTTGATTGTATTTTAAAGTCAAACTACTTTAACTAAAATATTGTATCACTGTTTACAATATAACCCAGGCTTGAAAAATCCATTAGCTAATGGCAAGTAGAAAGTGTTCCCTGGTGAGCATGGGCACCTACAGGCATCAATTTCTGCAGAACATAACACTTTTAATTGTTATTTATTTATTCATTTATGATGTGTCCCTTTACTGTTAAAAAGCAAACTTTCCACCACAGTGTTATGTTCCTAAGGCTTGTAGGAGATTGCAGAGCACTTTATGTACATAGCAATGTCCTTTTTATCCTCCTGAAAGAGCTCAGTGAAACTTTCACAGAGATACTCTACAACCCTCTTCAGAAGGTTTCAAGGGATGGCTGCCTTCTTTCTTCCACCAACGTAGGACACTTTCCCACACCACTCCACAATGAGTTCATCTGGCATCACTGCAGTAAACAAACTAACAGCTTATGGGTACAGGCAACTCCAGAACACCAGTAAGAGCTGAGCTCTCAGTGCCTCAAGAGTGAGATCCTGAACTAACCCCCACTTGTGAAAAATAGTTCCAATATTCAGTGCCATTGCCCTATATGCACACCATAGATTAGGGACTGAAATTTTATTGTTTCATGCAACATAAAATCCTTCCCCGCACTAGTGGGCCACGCTCCGCATACCTGGGCTGGAGAGCAAAGCTGTACAGAGGTACCCCAAAGCTAAAATATCAATAAGCTTCCTGAGCCGGGGAGCAAGTGGTAGACTGAGTCCCGCAGAATCATTATTGGCATTTCAATATCACTAATGATAATCTGCCGATGCGGAAAGAATATCTCTACTTGCAGCTTTCTGACTAGTTCTGTGTTCTTAAAGATGCAAGCACCATGCACCTTCTCTGACCCACACATTGATATCAGTGAAGCATTCCTGGGGGACCCCCCCCCCAACACTTGCATAACCACAGTAAAGTAGCCCTTTCTGTTGATGTACTCTATGGCAAGGTGGGCTGGTGCCAAAATAGGGAAGTGTATGCCCTTTATTGCCCCGTGGATTTTGAGAACCTTACTGCTGCAAATCCATCCCCTATGTCCTGCGCACTGCCAAGAGTCACAGTCCTGCAAAGCAGGAGACAGTTAATGCCCCTACACACTTGTATGACAACGGCCCCCACTGTGGATTTTCCAACTCCAAAATGATTTTGCACTGACTAGTAACAATCCAGCATTGCAAGCTTCCAGAGTGCAATCATTACGCACTTCTCCACTGTCAATGCAGCTCTCATTCTGGTGTCCCTGCGCTGGAGGGCTGGGATGAGCTTGGCACAGAGATCCAGGCATGCGGCCTTTCACATCCAAAAGTTCTGCAGCCAGTACTTGTCATCCCAAATCTGTATTACAATGCGATCCCACCAGTCAGCGCTCATTTCTTGGGTCCAGAAGCAGCACGCCATCATCTGCAGCTGCTCTGTGAACGCCACCAACAACCTTGAATTGTTTTCCACTATGTCCCTCAGCAAACTGTCCTTGAAGAAATCATCATATCCCCTGTAGTTGCAGTACTTCCTAAAGGTCTGCAAATACAGGAGAATTGTGTGTCCTGTATTTGCAATGTTCATGACAATAGTGCAGTATTCTGTATGCTCCATGCATCAGTCAGAGATGGCAGACACTGAAAAGTGCCACACAGGCTTGTGGGATTTTTTAAAAAGACACAAAAATTATGAGTTAAACGACATTATGGGATGCTGGGAGCTTGACCCCTAGTCCCCAGAGATTCCTGGAAGAGTCATTTTTACCCCATCAACATTGCAAAAACTTTCCCAAAAGGCACTGTTCCAGACAGAAGAACAGGGGCGGCTCCAGGCACCAGCGCACCAAGCGCATGCCTGGGGCAGCGAGCCGCGGAGGGCGGCCTGTCAGTCGCCATGAGGGCGGCAGTCAGGCTGTCTTCAGCGGCATGCCTGCAGGAGGTCCACCGGTCCCGCGGTTTTGGCGGCAATTCGGCGGCGGGTACGCCGAAGGCGTGGGACCAGTGGACCTCCCGCAGGCATGCTGCCGAATCTGCGTTACCAGTGGACCGCCCGCTGGCATGCCGCCGAAGGCTGCCTGACTGCCGTGCTTGGGGCGGCAAAATACATAGAGCCGCCCCTGCAGAGGAACATGGCATGTTGGGAATACCTACCCATAGTGCACCGCACTTTGCATTGACACAAGCCTTCCTGTAAGTATGCATAGCGCCAGAACAAGCAGTCAAGTACACCAGTGCCTGAGCAATGTACAAACCTGGCAGCTGTACACCAACATAACTTGTTTCAACCAAAAACTGTAGTGTAAACACGGTCTATGCAATTCTTGGAAGCAACAGAAAAAATAGGAGGTTTGTTCTAACCTCAGAGTTAAATTTTGTTAAAAATAAACTAAACATGGTTAATTAGGACGTTGGAATACTGGAATAAAATTTGGGTGCCTAAAATTAAGCATCCGAATCAATATTTAACGACCGAAGAGGTCTAATTTTCAGAGGTGCTTGGCAACCCCTGCCAACAACACAAAATCAAAAAAATAAATTACTAAAACTAGATCCATTGTTTGGAAAGTCAGAGAAAGTTAGAATTTCAGCACCGCACCTCAAAGCATATTGCCCGTATCAATTACAAGGGAAACGTTCTTTTAAAAGAAAGATAAAATAGAAACATCTGGAAATGTTTTGCTTTCATTGCTAAGGGGAGAAGTCATGGTCTAGCAATTAAAGCATCAGCTGTGAGTCAGAAATCTGAATTCTAATCCCAGATGTCTCTCTTTTCTCTGTGCCGCAGATTCCCTATCTGCAAAACAGATATAATATTCTCCTCTTAGGGTAGAGGTGAGCATTAATTCACATGGCTGTAAAGTGCTTTGAGATCCTCAGAACAGAGGCAGTAATTCAAAGCAGTGGTACTATTCATAGGCCTCTAACTAACCAAAAAATAGTTTCTTGGAGCTTGCAAGCCCTGAAAGGTCACATATGCCAGCTACCCAGTGAGCTAATCTATTCATGCCCACACTCCTGTAGTAGGAAGTTGCACAGCTAGAGGGGACTGGAGGATTCTCTTATAAATAGGCTTGGCAGGATTTGGTTTAAATCCACAGATATTGGTAAACAATTTCAGCTGCCACACTGAAATCAATGAAAAAAATTCATCAGTAACAGATGGAGCGAGCGCAGCCTCTGTAGAACTGATTAATGAAATTGTTTTTAATTGTTCACTTTATTAATGTAACTTCATAAGTAAAGTTTTATGAATGAAACAATATTCATTCATAAAACCGGTTACCCCAATAACTGGCTAATTAACAATTAAGATGCTTGTTAAGAGCCATAGCTGTTCAGTCAGCTGCCTTTGTAAGTTTCACTATCAATCCAATTCCTGCTTAAATCACTGAGGCCTGGTCTACACTACGACTTTAATTCGGATTTATCAGCTTTAATTCGAATTAACCCTGTAACCGTCCACACAACGACGCTATTTAATTCGATGTAAAGGGCCCTTTAAATCGATTTCTGTACTCCACCCCAACGAGCGGAGTAGTGCCAAAATCGATTTTAGCAATTCGAATTAGGGTTAGTGTGGCCGCAATTCAATGGTATTGGCCTCCGGGAGCTATCCCACAGTGCATCATTGTGACCGCTCTGGACAGCAATCTGAACTCGGATGCACTGGCCAGGCAGACAGGAAAAGCCCCGCGAACATTTGAACTTCATTTCCTGTTTGCCCAGCGTGGAGAGCACAGGTGACCACAGATACCTCATCAGCACAGGTAACCATGCAGGCTGATAATCGAAAAAGAGCACCAGCATGGACCGTGAGGGAGGTACTGGATCTGATCGCTGTATGGAGAGAGGATTCAGTGCTTGCAGAACTTCGTTCTAAAAGACGAAATGCCAAAACTTTTGAAAAAATCTCCAAGGGCATGATGGAGAGAGGCCACAATAGGGACTCTGAGCAGTGCCGCGTGAAAGTCAAGGAGCTCAGACAAGCCTATCAGAAAACAAAGGAGGCAAACGGTCGCTCCGGGTCAGAGCCGCGGACATGCCGCTACTACGCCGAGCTGCATGCAATTCTAGAGGGGGCTGCCACCACTACCCCACCTTTGTTCGTGGATTCTGGGTCGGGGATAGTCTCGACGCCTGAGGATTCTGCCGATGGGATAGAGGAGGAGGAGGAGGAGGAGGATGAGCTTGCAGAGAGCACACAGCACTCCCTTCTCCCCAACAGCCAGGATCTTTTTCTCACCCTGACTGAAGTACCCTCCCAAGCCTCCCAAGCCAGTACCCAAGACTCTTGACCCCATGGAAGGGACCTCAGGTGAGTTTACCTTTTAAAATATAAAACTTGTTTTAAAAGCAAACGGTTTTTAATGATTACTTTGCCTGACTTTGCATTCGCGGTCAGTTCAGCTACTGGAAAAGTCTGTAGCTACTGGAAAAGTCTGTTAACGTGTCTGGGGATGGAGCGGAAATCCTCCAGGGACATCTCAATGAAGCTCTCCTGGAGGTACTCCGAAAGCCTTGCCAGAAGGTTTCTGGGCAGTGCATCTTTATTCCCTCCTCCATGGTAGGACACTTGACCACGCCATGCTTGCAGCAAGTAATCTGGTATCATTGCCTGACAAAGCCTGGCAGCGTATGGTCCCGGTGTTTGCTGGCATTCAAGCAACATCCGTTCTTTATCTTGTTGAGTAATCCTCAGGAGAGTGATATCACTCCTGGTAACCTGGTTGAAATATGGGAACTTAATTAAGGGGACAGAGGTGGCCGTTCCTACTGGGCTGTTTGCCTGTGGCGGAAAATAAATCCTTCCCTGCAGTTAGCCAAGCGCAGATGGGAAATTGGCCCTGAGTTTTTCGCGTTTGGCTAGCAGGGATCTTCCCTGTTACCAGCCACGCGGTGGGGGGAGGGTACCGTGATCATCCCAGAGAATTCATGGCGGGGGGGGGGGCGGTGGCGGGGGGGGGGGGTAGTTTGGTGCCTGCAGGGATCTTCCCTGATACCAGCCACGCGGTGGGGGGGAGGGGTACAGCGATCATCCCAGAGAATTCATGGCGAGAGGGGGGGGGGGGTTAGTTTGTTTTCTGGTGCTGCTGAATGTTAACAGAAAAACCGCAGCACTCTACTTGCCTGAAGGGGCCCAGACAAGCCCCACCACACTGCCCCCCCCCCCCAACTGGCTGAGATTGGCCAGGCTTCTGCAGCACTCTACAAGCTATGCTTGGTATGTGGGAAAGGACGGCGCAGAAGCTTACCATGGCCGCATGCAAGCCGAATTCTGTTGCCCAGACCTGTGATCTCTAGCAGCAAAGCCACAGGCACTCAGCATTAAGAGGCAAAATGCGACCTTGCACAGAAATCACATGTGCTATGTAATGTGAACAGTGTTGGTCACCGTGAAAGAGTATAAGCATTGTTCTGCAAAATGTAGCTTTTAAAACAATTCTCTCTTTTTTCCCCTCCCTACAGCAGCTGCAAATTCCTCAAGCCTCCCTCCTCCATCCCGAAGGTTATCACAGATAAGGCGTCGTAAGAAGAAGACGCGAGACGAGATGTTTTCTGAAATTATGCAATCCAGCAGGAGTGACAGAGCTCATCTGAATGAGTGGAAGGAAACAGTTTCAAAGTATAGGAAAGAAGTCAGTGAACGTGAGGACAGGAGGGACCAACGTGAGGAGAGGAGGAACCAACGTGAGGAGAGGAGAGACGATCGAGATGAGAGATGGCGGCAGGAAGACCAGAGGATGAAGGATGCAACGCTGGGGCTGCTCCGGCGTCTGGTGGAAGTTCAGGAACGGCTGCTGGAAAACAGACTGCCGCTTCAGCCCCTGTTCCACCCTCCCCCCTCCCCATGTTCCGTATCCTCCTCACCCAGACGTGTAAGAACGCGGGGGGGGAGGCTCTGTACACCTTCCCATTCCACCCCAGTAGACAGCCCAAGCAAAAGGCTGTCATTTTTTTAACCTTTTCTTTGTGGCTTTTTCCTTCCCAGCAATCCTCCTCCCAAATACCACCCGGGTTCCCTCCCTCTTTTTCTAATCTATTAATAAAGAATAAATGATTTTTAAATGATAGTGACTTTATTTGGTTTGAAAGAAAGCTGGGGGAAGGGGCAGGGTGGGTTCCTTACAGAAAATCAGTCAGTAAAGGGGGAGGGTTTTCATGAAGGAGAAACAAACAGATATTTCACACGGTAGCCTGGCCAGCCATGAAACTGGTTTTCAAAGCTTCTCTGATGCACAGCGCTTCATGGTGTGATCTTCTAATCGCCCTGGTGTCTGGCTGCGCGTAATCAGCAGCCAGGCGATTTGCCTCAGCCTCCCACCCCGCCATAAAGGTCTCCCCCTTACTTTCACAGAGATTGTGGAGCACACAGCAAGCAGAAATAACAATGGGGAGATTTCTTTGGCTGAGGTCAGAGCGAGTCAATAATGAACGCCAGCGACCTTTTAAACGGCCAAATGCACATTCTACCACCATTCTGCACTTGCTTAGCCTGTAGTTAAACAGCTCCTGACTCCTGTCCAGGCTGCCTGTGTATGGCTTCATAAGCCATGGCATTAAGGGGTAGGCTGGGTCCCCAAGAATAACTATGGGCATTTCAACATCCCCAACGGTTATTTTCTGGTCCGGAAAGTAAGTCCCTTGCTGCAGCCCTTTAAACAGAGTAGTGTTCCTGAAGACGCGAGCGTCATGAACCCTTCCCGCCCAGCCCGCGTTGATGTTGGTGAAACGTCCCTTGTGATCCACAAGTGCTTGCAGCACCATTGAAAAGTACCCCTTGCGGTTTATGTACTCGGTGGCTTGGTGCTCCGGTGCCAAGATAGGGATATGGGTTCCGTCTATTGCCCCACCACAGTTAGGGAATCCCATTGCAGCAAAACCATCCACTATAGCCTGCACATTTCCCAGAGTCACTAACTTTCGTAGCAGCACCTGAGTGATTGCTTTGGCTACTTGCATCACAGCAGCCCCCACAGTAGATTTGCCCACTCCAAATTGATTCCCGACTGACCGGTAGCTGTCTGGCGTTGCAAGCTTCCACAGGGCTATCGCCACGCGCTTCTCAACTGTGAGGGCTGCTCTCATCTTGGTATTCTGGCGTTTCAGGGCAGGGGACAGCAAGTCACAAAGTTCCATGAAAGTGCCCTTACGCATGCGAAAGTTCCGCAGCCACTGGGAATCGTCCCAGACCTGCAACACTATGCGGTCCCACCAGTCTGTGCTTGTTTCCCTTGCCCAGAATCGGCGTTCCATGGATAGAATCTGCCCCATTAACAACATGATCTCCAAAGCACCGGGGCCTGTGGTTTCACTGAATTCTGTGTCCGTGTCCGTGTCCATGTCCTCATCATGCTTGTCGCTGCGCTGCCGCCGCCGCTGCCTCCTCTCCTCGTTTTTCTGGTCCTGGCTGAGCATAAACTCCACGAGAACGCGCGAGGTGTTTACAATATTCATGAGTGCTGTCTTGACCTCAGCGGGCTCCATGCTTGCCGTGGTATGGAGTCTGCAGTGTTCACCCACCCAGGAAAAAAGGCGCGAAAATGGTTGTCTGCCGTCCGTTGCTTTCATGCAGGGAGGGAGGGAGGGAGGAAGTGAGGCTGTACCCAGAACCACCTGCGACGATGTTTTTTGTCCCATCAGGCACTGGGATCTTAACCCACAATCCCAATGGGCGCGGGAGACTGCGGGAACTATGGGATAGCTATGGAATTGCTACCCACAGTGCAACGGTGCAGAAATCGACGCTAGCCCCGGTACTTGGACGCACACCACCGAATTACTGTGCTAGTGTGGCCGCACTCATTTCGACTTTATACAACCTGTTTCTCAAATCCGAATTATCTAAATTCGGATTAATCCCGTAGTGTAGACATACCCTGAGACTTGCACTGTTTCAGTATTGTAACTTCTGTTCACCATTTATTACACTTGCCTACAGTGTAACTTCTGTTCACTGTTTGCCATATTGTAATTCAAACCCCATTTTAAAACGCTTACTCCATTTTGTAAGGGCTTGCTGCAACCTTCATTTTTGCAAACCCTGCTGTAATCTTATTAGTTTAGTTTAGATGTGTGAATGAGGTATGTATGGATGATGGAATCAACCTCCAGCCCCAGCCTGTCCTGATTAAATAGAGTTCAAACACCATCGGCTGAAGATGCAGACAAGAGCCCTAACAAAGTAAGAAGAATCCACCCTAAAAAGAAAAGGTACAATAAAAGGAAGATCAAAGCCCGGTTCAAGGCTGAAAGTCATGTCTGCAATTGACGGGTGATCACTCACCAAACCTGAAGGCAGCATGACACAACAAGACCTATAGACTCTGGATTCAAACTAAAGCCTACAAAAAGGATGGGTGAGATGGAAAACTTTGGAGGACGGTAACTTTCTGCTGCCAACATGGAAGGGCATCGGTGCATGCCCAACAGAGACCCAGCTCGTCCTTGTGCCCGGCTTTCCTGGCCAGTTAGCCGCCACAAGCTACGAACCCAAGCTGCAGACTCAAGCCACAGACTCAAGCAGGACTGGTAACTATGCAGCAGCTGCAGAACATCTGATGGATGTGTGTGTGTGTGAATGTGTGTGTGTGTGTATAGGTATTAGGTATAATGTGTGTGTATAAGGATTAAGATATTAGTTATTGGTCATAAATCAAATTGTTATAATAAATGTGGCATCTTTATCTTGTCCCCTTTAATAAGATCCTGCTAGTTTTTATTGGTATAACACCTCTCCTGCACTTTTTTTGTGCAGAGATCTGGTGTCAGCAGCCCCACAGCTGCACAAGGAGCCCTCTACAGCCCTGTAGTCAAGGATCCACTCACTCACTAACTAGGAGTGAGGGGGCCCTCCCCAGGCTGGAGCCATTCAACAGTGGTGTAGCCTCCCCTGTGGACATGGGCTCCTCCTTCTCACAGTCCTGGCTGGGAGTCTCTGCTCTGCCCCACTAGGATGGCAGCTTTCCCTGCACCTGGTGCCTGCAGTGATACAGTGTCATTGGACCTGCAGCAATGCAGTGAGCCCGCTGCAGCCCCTGCTCACTCACTCTCTGCCCAGGAGTGTGGAAAGGCAGCCCCCAGGCTGGAGCTGTTCAGCAGTGGGGTGATCTCCCTCACAACACAGGGCTTGTCCTCCTCATTGTGGTCCCAACAGGATCAGGACCATACGGTTGGCCATGAGGCCAAGCAAGGATCAATCAGAGGAAATAAACAATCATGTGGCAAAGGCCTACAGTAGCCGCCAAGCAGATCTTATTAATTAACACAACAGTGCAAATTTCAGGAAAAGCATGAATGCAATTACGTTTGTTGTTGGGGCTTAAATATGTGTGTACAATAAGGACGAGCAAGTTTGTTGTTTTATGTCTGTAATGGGTCACAAAAAAAAAAAACCCTAGAAGAACACTGCAGTGAATATCCTAACACCAAACTCAAACTGGTGAAGATGTCTGGAAAGGGATATGAGGACATTTTACTCTGTCAAGTTTGTAAAACAGAAATCTCTGAAAAGTTAAATTGTATTGCTGAACATCTGAACTGTATGTCTCATTTGAAATTAAAAGAAAGTCAAGCAATGGTAGGCCAGGCTTCAATAGAAGTGTGTTTGGGAAGATTGAGACAAAATATGGAAGAAGTTACAGATTTTCTTCATGATCTCGTATGTGCATTGTGCTTGGAGGCAATTCCAAGGAATGCTGTCCATGGTTCCAGCTTTATATTATACAAAGTATGCACAAGTATGCACCAGCATGCACTCACCCAGTACATCATCCGCTGGAAGAAAAACACCTGCCCAAAGTTTTCACTCACCAACAAGCTGTAAATAAGGATCTTTTGAGTGGTGAGAAATTGTCTTTAGACACTGATGAAACCACAGAGCTTTTGGGATGGCCAGCAATGAACGTCCTTGCAGTATACTTCAGTGACAAAAACATGCAATGTGGAGGTAATTTCAATTAGGATTCAAGATGTGTTGCAAGACTACAGCCAAATGTGGGAAATCTGTATGTCACTCAACAGTGACTCCCCAATGTACATCCAGCTCTCAGTAAAGGACTTGAAAGAAATGTATCCTTATCTGCTGCACATTCCATGTATTGCTCATCTTTTGCATACAGCCATTAAGCATGCAATCTAAACTGATTTGTTCCAAAATGTCAACAAATCTGTAGTACAGTTTCCAGCGATATTTAAACATGCTAACAGGCAAAGGCAAGTGGTTTTTTAAAGTCTGTACAAGCAACAGCATGAGCCCATCAGGTTTGCCTGTTTCCCCTCATGTTGTACCATCATGCTGGTTTGCCTGGCTTGAGGGAGCAAAATGTATTTATATACATTGGGACAGTGTGACAAACTCATTAAAGAAGAAGATGCAATCATCGCAAAGAAGGCAATGAAACTATGCTGGATGGCTGAAGATGATAGAAACCAGCAAGAACTGTATTGCAAATTCTTTTTCTTTATGTATTTTTGGGAAAAAGCCACAGGGTTCATTTGCAAATGGAAACAAATGTAGCCTGGTTACATCACATTGATACCCTGCTTTACGGCAATTTCAAAGTTGCTGCTGTTGTATGTAATGCCTTAAAAGAAGTGAACTTTGAGTCAATGAGACCCAAAAGGAAATTCTTTTAATCTGCAATGCATGCTTTTGCATCAGAATTTCAAAATAAACTGAAGGCAACCATATCCTGCCACCTACCAGATGGACTCTCTGGATTAAGATCTCTTCTTGCCAACTGTAAAGTGTTTGATCCGTTTGTCAAGGCTGAGATGTCATACAATTTTAGCAACTACAAAAATATTATGTGTATTTTCCATTGTAAGGCAGAAGAGTTCAACCACAATTTTGACTTGTACATGGCACGTGAAGTGCCCTGGGATGACAGCATAACAGCAATTGAATACCGAAGAAGTGAAACCCAGTCCCTGCCTGTCATGCCCAGCGTAGCATTACATGCACTAGCAGCATCAGTAACTTAAGTGTCCATGGTAAGATTGTCCAGTCTGTTCAGAAAAGTTCAAAATAAACACTTCCATGAATCTCTCTGAAGACCAGCTCAATGTTTTTTTACTACAATGATGACATGAGTTGAAATTTGTAAAGCTTTCAAAAATCTGGTATCATCTGCTGACTCTAGCAAAAGACATAATAGGCATTCTAGTGCCTTTAACAAATGGCCCATACTTAATTTATTTTTTGTTCAAACCACCTAACTGTGGGAACAGAAGACTATGGGCAAAGTTCTGTGATTTAGACTTCTGAATTAGTCTTGTTACAAAAATAAAGCTTTAACTCTTTGAATCTCAACATCTACTGTCATTAAATAATATCTGACTCTCCGTTAATTTCCCACAGCTGTGAAAATTCAAATAGATAATAGAAAAAATGCTTTAAAATGGGTATAATCTATCAAAATTCAGAAAAAAAAATAAAAATTGAATTCTGCCAAGCCTACTCATGAATGAGCTTACAATCTCTGTCCTGCTTCCCTGTCCTAGGTCCAGTTTCTTTTCTCTACTGAAACTACAGAACCTGTTCAAGTTAGTGGAGTACTACAAGTGAAGTACCTTTTGTACACAGCCCCATTTATTTCTGCTGCTCAAATCATTGTGAGTTGGTAGACCAAAAATGTTTGGAATACATAATAGGGCCTGTCAATTATACAAAAGAAGCCATCACAGAGTTAGGAATGAAGGATTCTCCCATCACTGGTTGCTGGACAGGGGCAATATGTCCCTCTGATCCATCATCGCTGTTTGTTTATGGAGAGAGTGCATGTGCACAAAAGGAGAAGGAAAATCTTCAACGCAATAGGACCAGTCTCTTAGTTCTGTCTGAATGTGGAGATGTTGCTGTCTGGCTGTATGACCCCTTGTAACATTTCTAGGGAATAACCATCTGCTTGAGATAGGACCTAAAGAGCCACACTGAGTATGCCTCAGCCATCCCCTTTGCTTTTGATGGGGTTATTCCTTATTTATACTGATGTGAGTGGAATCAGGCCCGGAGGCTCCACCCCAGAGAAGAGGGCAGGTTGCGAGAGGGAATTTCATAAGGCGGCACTCAGCATTACGTAGCTATTTCCCAAGAGAAGTGTCTCTTCTGAACATGGCAGAGATGCTGCAATTACAAAGGCTGGGAAACTTATGAAAGGCCAGCAGCAATGGAGGCAAATTTGGGGTTTGTTATACCAAACGAATAAAAGGATTGTCCTGGATTATATAAGGCTGTCACACTCCAACTGGGATCCCAGCTGCACTCAAATTAATTATACTTAACACTCTATTCAAAAACAGGCTTACAGCAGTCAAAACAATGAATAAAAACTATTCTTTCAAAATTAAAACTGTGCAGTGTGTTTATCACTGTGCATAACATAGCAGAGCTTTATTATACTCAGATATTTAGACATTTGCCTTATGCACCTCCTATCTTGGTGTTTCTTCTACTTGCAAAACAAAACTGAAATTAGATAAAACTGAAAGCAGATTCTTGCACAGTTCATAACCTGAATATTGGAAATGGAACATAAATCCCAAATCTTCCTGTGTAAAGTGTACATAACTTCAATTCTAAAGGAGTCCCAGTCTTCTGACAGGAGAAAATGGAAAGGTCTATCACTGGGGATGGGGGCAAGATGTGGGAAGCAAGGAGCACATCAGGTTTTAAGTGCAAGAGGAAAGTCTAGTGAAGTCTAGTGTTAAACATCTTTTATTAGTTTGTTACTTTACCTATCATGGATTTTTAGAAAAACTTGCATATAGTATTTGCAAGACAGATTAATAGCGTGACAATCTGATGTCGGACACTACAAAGCTTTATGAAATTTGGCAGTAAAAGTTACTTTACAATAGCCAACTTGTTTTTAAAAATCCAATTTAACCTAAAAAGTCAAATGCTATTACGAACTATCTACATTGCAAGTGCATTTTAAAATAGTTTAATTAATTTATTTGAAAAATTGAAAGATATTTTTTAATTTGCAGTCTAGCCTAAAACCTTGCATTCCACCCACAATGAGTTTTTAAAGCAGATTTATAATCCTTTGAGAATAGTGGTTTACAAAGAAATTGTTCAGTAGTTCAGTCACAAAACAACACAGTAGCACATCTCCAGAAGAAAATCTGTAATTAAAAATATCTATTTAAAAAAGACCTACTCATCCAAATGTTACAAAAAATAGTTTATTGAAACTGGTTTCAAAAGGTCTCTTGCCTGTACAAAAAAACAAACATAATGGATTTCATGGAACAAATATCAAATGATAATGACTTCATTTCATTCAACCACTCTTGGCTGAGGAAAGGCACATGTATGAACCAACTGCTGAAAGTTACTTACCCTTTACTAGCTGCTCATAGAATTGGGGCTCAATGGCACCAACTGCCATGAATTTCCCATCTAGGGTCTTGTAGGTCTCATAAAAAGGTGCTCCGCTGTCCAGCAAGTTCTCCCCCCGAAGTCTATTCCAAAGGCCTAAATTTTGTGATTTCCACAGGAAAGAACTTAGATATGCTGCTCCTTCTACCTTAAAGATTTATTTAAAAACAAAAATAAAAACAAAAAAAAATTTAGAGCTACTAGTGAAATCGCTGGCAATTCCACGCAAACAAGTATTCATAAATTTACAATTAAGGTTAGGATTTTGAATTGTAATATTCTCATAAGAGCAAACTTGCCTTTAAAATAATGTGTGTGATTTTTTTAAGTTTAAATGGAGTAATAAGGAGCCCTGAAAGATAAGAAGACATATTAATATACTGAACAGATGAAGTTTCTTATTTTATCAAGCTCCTAGTGGTTCAAATAGCAAAGAAATGAGTTGTAAGGTAACAGGCCAAGCTCAGTGGCTCTACAGGACAGTGAGTGCCGCAGCACTTAACTGGCTGAGATAAGACTGCTTGCAGAAAATGAGAAGGAAGTCAAAAGAGAAACACCTCTCTCTAGTTCTCAGTACCCAGAAAACTGAGATGCACATAGAGATCACTGTGTTAACCTGACTATTCTCCCACAGCTCTCTCTAATCTGTGGAGCTCCCTGTTCTCACCAGCGAGCACACTTTAGGAACCCTACAGGGTAGCAGAGATGGTGAGGGTGTTGACATATTGGTGTAGAGCTCGGAGCACTGATTACAGGAAACCAAAAGGTATGTTTGGCTTTGAGCAAATTAAACTTATGTAAGAGGTATCCTAAAAGAAATGGAAAGGTATCAAGGGAATTGTTAGGAGTATGCCCTGTACCTTTAAGAGCAGAACACATGATAGAGGAACTGGGATAGAGAAAACCCAAGCAGTCTGAAGTCAGGTTCAACAGGTATGTAGCTAGGAGCACATGGGTCTCCTTTGTCTTACGTAATTCTGTTTTAGTTCTAGTAAAGCCTTACTTCTAAGAGTCTAGACTATACCTTCTTCTTACAAATCAACAAACAACACATGGTATCAGAGTGAGGTAGAAGAAAGGACAAAGAAGAGAGGACTGTGGTGAAGGAGTCACCTCGGAGATAAACAAACTAAAAATCCCCAAAGAATTGAAACTCTCAGGTAATGCAGCAGACTCCGGGTTGAGATTCAAACAGAGATTATATATATGCATGCATGCAAGCAAGCAGCTAGCTTTGGTGGGAAAGAAAACCAGCAGAAAATAGCAATCTTCTTAAACACTGCAGGACCTGAGGCACAGGAGTTGAAGGCATGCATTAGATCAGGCCAAGAGAGTGAGTTATGGCCCAACTGTGCAGAAATTTGAAGAATATTGCATACCTAAAAAAAGTAAACATTTGAAAGGTACATGTTTTATGTCAGAAGACAAAAGGAAGGAGAATTTGAAGAATTTCTAATAGAGCGGAAGCTAATGAGCCAAATTTGCAACTGTGGATTAACAGATTCAGTTATAAGTAAGGCTCCGAGTTTGTCACGGAGGTCACAGATTCTGTGACTTTCCGTGACCTCTGTGACTTCTGCACAGCTGGTGAGCATGGCCCTGCGCCAGTCGCACCAGCCGCTGCTGGGGCAGTCTCAGGCCACCGCCCCTCTACCCCCAGCACCAGAGTCTGGGTGATGGAGGGGGCAGGCGCAGGGGCACGGAACGGGGTGAAGCGAGCTCTGGGTGGCACTTACTTGTGGAGCTCCCTGGAAGCGGTGACATCCCCCTTGCTCAGCTCCTAGGTGGAGGCATGACCAGGCAGCACTGCGTGCTGCCTCTGCCTGCAGGCACCACCCCCGCAGCTCCCATTGGCTGCAGTTCCTGGCCAATGGGAGCTGCAAAGCTGGCACTCTGGGTGGAGGCAGCATGCAGAGTGGCCTGGCCACGTCTCCGCCTAGTTGCTGAGCGACAGGGATATCACCGCTTCCGGGGAGGCGCGGAGCCAGGTAGGGAGCCTGCCAGCTCCACCAGCCCCCCACCCCTCCGAGCACCAGAGGGGGTCCCAGTCCACACCCCCACACACAGCACCCGTGGTGCCCTCAGGCTGCCCCCTCCCACCAGATTTAGTCAGGGGTGTATAGTAGAAGTCGTGGACATGTCACGGGACGTGAATTTTTCTTTACTGCCCGTGACCTGTCCGTGACTTTTACTAAAAATACCCGTGACTAAAACAAAGCCTTAGTTATAAGGGATCAAAGTGTAATTAGAATCATAGATCCAAAGCTCCAAAAAAGGCTATAGGAAGATCTGACTCTCACTTTGGATAAAGCAGTAAGACTGTGTCAGGCAGCTGATATTACTCTGAATAAAATAAAAAAATGGAAGGAAAACAGGCCACTGCCACTCTGAATATAGTAACAAGAGAGAGAAAAAACGGGCAAGCAGTCACTCAGTACAGAGCAAAAAAACAGAAGCATGAAAAAAATAAAGCACAAGAATTTGCAAGGGGCAGCTTCAAGGACTGCACAAGATGTGGACACAAACACAGGCCTCAACGATGCCCAGCTTTTGGTAAGCGCTGTAATATTTGTAAGAAATATAATCATTTTACCTACGTCTGCAGTCAGGATCAACAACTGCAGAAGAGGAAGCAAAGCGTGCATGCTGATGCCATAATCCAGGATGAGAGCAAAAACAGCAGCACAGAAGAGTTCTATCTAGAAACTGTATCTGAAGAGGAAGGAACAGATGAATGGATAATTTCTTTAGAGACTAATGGGACTCTAAAGGGCTGGTCCACACTAAGCCCCCAATTCGAACTAAGATACGCAACTTCAGCTACGTGACTAACGTAGCTGAAGTCGAAGTATCTTAGTTCGAACTTAAAGGTACTTACCGCGGGTCCACACGCGGCAGGCAGGCTCCCCCGTCGACTCCACCTACTCCTCTCACGGAGCAGGATTACCGGCGTCGACGGCGAGCACTTCCGGGATCGATTTATCGCATCTAGACAAGACGCGAGAAATCGATCCCAGAAGATCGATTGCTTGCCGCCGAACCAGCGGGTAAATATAGACGTACCCCAAATAACCTACAAATTGGACACTGGCACTCAGGTAATTGTTTTTTCAGATATTAGCGTTAAAAGGTTAAAGAAAAAAAACAGGGAACATGGCAACTAACAGGTTAAACCGAAAGCTTATAATAGGGAACTCTTTCCTACTAGATGTACATGAGTACTAGAAGTGAAGGTAAAAGATCAAAAAGAATTGATATCCTTTGTAACTGTTAAAAGAAATAAAGCATCTTTAGCGGGTTTAAAGACATGCCAAGCCCTTGGGCTGATCCAAAGAGTGCATATGGTGGAGGAGATAAAGGACAGAGGAACAGTATCTGGATGTTTTTGAGGGCATAGGAAAATTTGCAACTGAATATAGAATTGAACTGCCATAACCAAATTGTCCTATCATACAAGCCCCTAGAAATATTCCTCTAAGTATGAGGAAAAAAATCTCAAAAGAAGACCATGATCATTTAGTAACAAACAATGTAATTCAAAGAGCCTACAGAATAGGTGCATTCACTAGCAAATGGGGGGGGGGGGGGAGAATGGAACACTGAGATTATGCCTGGATCCTAAGGAAGCATAATGACTATATCAAAAGAGAACACTTTCAGTTATATATCAGGGAAGACATTTGGGGGGATATGGCTGGTACAAAGTATTTTATTATATTAGATGCATAATCCTGGCAGATTCCCTTAGATGAGAAGAGATCCAAATTATGTATTTTTATTACACCATATGGAAGATATCGCTTTCGCAGATTCCTGTTTTGTCTAAAATCTGCTTCAGAAATCTTTCATAGAACTGTGCAGCAAATATTTGAGGAAACTGAAGGCACAAAAGTCATATAGATGACATTTTCTTCTGGGGCAACACAACAGAGGAACATAATTACAGGTTAGAGAAAACAATGGACAGGGCTAGAGCAATAGGTCTAAAGCTAAGCAAATAAAAATGTAAATTCAGGCTCAGAGAAATAACCTATTTAGGAAAAAAGTTAACTTTATTGATCCTAGCAGAACACAAGCTATAACAAATATGCCACACCCAGAAAAGAAGAAGAAAGTATAGGGATTCACAGGAACTGTTAATTTTGTTGGTAAATTTATACCTAATTTGGCTGCACAAACCAGCAACCTCCATGCACTTACGCAAAAGAACAGTCAATGGACAAGGGACGCTAAACTGGACAAAGAGTTTGGCAACCTGAAACAACTGATTCAGAAATCCCCTGTGCTAAGGTATTTTGACCACAGGAGACTGACCAGCTTGTCCACTGATGCCTCCAAAGAAGGCATAGGGGCAACATGACTACAAAAATATGACTACCATTGGAGACCAGTGGTAAATGCATCCAGGGCTCTTACAGAAGAAGAATGCCACTATGCCAAAACTGAAAAGAAACTTTAGCCCTAATGCATGGTTGTAAAATATTCCATGTGTTCATTTATGGAAGACCAATTGCTGCAGAAACAGACCATAAGCCTCTGATATCAATTGCAAAGAAGGGGTTAGTTGACACTCCTCCCACAGTATGATGACTGTTTTTCCAGCTCCAACTGTATGATTTAACAATTGTATATACACCAGGAAAAAAGTTGGTGGTAGTGAACACATTGTCCAGAACATTTGATAAAACTGTAGTAGAAAGAGAGGTGGAGTCAGACATAGTGCATGTCAACCTGATTAAAAGAAATAATTTTCTTGTCTCAGAAAGGAAGCGGAATGAATTTGCTGAGGCTACAGCAAATGATGAGTCTTTACAGAGGTAATTAAAGCTATTTCCACAGGGTGGCCAGGACATTACATACCAAGTCCATATTTCCAGTTCAAAGCAGAACTGTCTGTTACTCTTAGCATATTGTTTACAGGAAACAGAATAGTAGTGCCCAAGATATAAAAAGCTGACAAGCTCACAAGAATACACGAAGGACAGATGGGCATGGAGAAATGTAAACGCAGAGCCAGAGAGATACTTTATCGGCTATAATGAGATATTCATTTGTAAATGAATAAAAAAAATAAAAATGTACTAAACATGTCAAAAATACCAACCTAAACAGAGAAAAAAACCTATGTTGATAAACAATTAACAGTTAAGGGCATAGTCTAAAGTTAGTGTGGATTTATTTACATATGTAGCTAAAGACTATGTTTTGATTTTGGATTATTATTCTGATTAACTAGAGATTGTTATATTAGAAACTAGTACATCAGAATATGTTTTAATGAGCATAAAATCCATATTGTCCGGGCATGGAATCCCTGATAATGGTCAGCACTTTGATGGACGTGAATTTAAAACATTTGCTTGAGGGTATGGGTTTAAGTACATAACTTCAAATCCCAGGTATTCTTAATCCAGTAGTTTTGTAGAGAACAGTGTGAAAGTTGTTAAATGACTTTTGAAAAAGGCCGCTTGGCAGGAAGTTGAGAACAAGACTCCCTTCTGGCATAGACATGACAAAGGCAAACTAATCTATGAAAGACTGAAATGCTATGAAAAGTCATTGTGGGGACATGGGAGGAAGTTAAAAAACTATTTCCTCCTTAAGAAAATCCCACCACTTGAAAGAGTTCTTAATGTGATGCAAATGTCTGTATAACAACATAAGTAATGGGCCCATTAAACAAAAGTAGATTAAAATGAAGTGACAGTTCAAATATTGATAGGTTATGGTATTAGATAGGTTTAAAAAAGTGAATGGAACATAATGAAATGTCCAAATGACACTACCAATTGTATTACAATATTTTTAAGAAAGGTCAAGTTTTAAACCTAAAGTGTACTGTGTTCCTTTTTAAAAAAGGGAAAAAATAATTTGAAAACTCTATAATAGAGGGACCAATTGTGGCTCCATGGCTAAGGTTATCTTCTGTAGGGGATTAAAGTGGGACATACATTTTTGTTTTTTCTCTCCTTTCAGTGAGAAATTTCAGTGTTCATTTTTAAGTCCTCTGAATTTTCTATGTAGATTTTGTTTGATTTCTTTTCATAATCTTTTTTTTAAATAAAGTGTTTGAAACTGATCTGTTGTTGAAATTCATCCATGGCAGTCTGACTTGTTCTTTGTTTTTGTTAACTGATATATTTTCAAAAGAAATTGTCCATCTAAACAAAAATTGGCAGACAGATAAAACTTCAATAGATTTGGTGCAACAAGCAGACTTTTTTAAAAGTAATTTTAAAGATTAAGGGTCATTTTTTGCCATTATGCATCATTTTGGATGCATGTGAGGCATAAAATCTTCGCATCATATACCACCTTCCAACACATCAAACTACCACATCATACATCTTCAAATAATCTCATTGAGAGGAGGTAGTTTGTTAAAGGGTGTGTCAGACACTGGCATTCATGGGGCAGAGGTAAGGTTGTGGTCCATTTTCTGTGGTGTAAAGGAGTTAGGGCAGTGGCAAGGTGTGATAAGACATTTGCCTATGGGTGAAGGAGCAAAGCTGTCCCATTAGGTGGCTTAACTTTTCATTTCCCTAACTCCCAGTGCTATGCCTTACCAACAACTTCATCCTTTTTCCCTTTTGTAGAGTTAGAGTTTAAAAACAGAAAACTAAAAATAAACAGATTTCAAAAACTTACCATACTTGCATCAACGACCTGCCCTTTGCCAGATTTTGTACGTTCATAGAGGGCCATAATTATACCCATTGCACACATGACACCTCCACCAGCAAAATCAGCCAGAAGATTTACTGGTGCATAAGGATTTTCATCTTTTCTACCAAGTTTCGACAGCACACCTGAAAAACAGTGCAAAAAACACAGACATTTAATCATAAAGTGTATGAACATTAATGTTAGAAAAATGAAAACTAAAGTTTCTTCAATTTATAAACCTTAACCAAGGTAACTATGGAATCCCCTACACGCCAAGAGAATCCTCAGCTAGCGGTTTAAGACAACGTTATGGCCCCTTTACACTGCAGCAGTGACAAAAAAAGGGCTGAAGCAGAGCCAAGGAGCTGACCATTGTTTTTATTTGGGAGGGGGCTTCTAGATTGCTAGCCCTCTTTGCTCCGCTAAACAGCCCCCTTACCTTCATTTTGCTCTCTAGTTTCCCCCATAACCACTCTCTTCCCCCTTAGGGTGACCAGATGTCCCGATTTTATAGGGACAGTCCCGATTTTTGGATCTTTTTCTTATATAGGTTCCTTTTACCCCCCACCCCTGTCCCGATTTTTCACACTTGCTGTCTGGTCACCCTATTCCCCCTCCTCCTGCCAATGGGGCAATGTGGAGTTTATCAGCCTTGCAGCAGAGCCACATTCCTCCTAAGCAGCATACAAATTCAATGCATCCTAAAACACTGCCTGGCACTGATGTATTGTTTAGGTAACTCACACACCAATGTGTGTTTTCTAAAATGCACACAAGCTGACACATGGTGTTAAGAACTCCACTGAGCTTAGGATGCACGCAGAAAGCTTTTCAATAACTAAAATCTGCCATTCAACAGTCCAACTGGTGTCATAAGCACCAGTAGGTGAACATATTAAATCTAATTTGGACTTTCCAGGACAAGTCATTTTTGGGCTACAGCAAACCAAAAACCATAAGGAAAATTATCAAGACATGAGATCACCTCATTTTCTGAGCAGTCACACCTCCCAAATGCCTTGTCTAATTTGCCTTAAACTTGGCAGAAATAATCTATCTGGCATGCCTGTGACATTTCAGGCAGATTGGTTTTATTTTAGAAAATAGACAGTTTGCCAAAAACTAGGATTATCATTTACTTTGGGATGTTCTGGCAAAAGCAGTTTGAGAAATACTAAGGATCACATAAGAAGCGTACTGCTAGATCTGTAAACATTCCATATACTTGTCTGATATTTTTGCCAACAAACTCTGATAAAACTTGATCTGTGGAAAAAAGAGTTAATTGGTGCAAAAACATAGTTTACATTTTCTAATTCAAAGGACCCCCCAAAAAGTGTGTAAAAATACAGGTGTTGCTAGCTGAGGTTTTCTTCTTGCAAAAGGCTGTCCAAGTTACAGTAATAGCTGCCAAGAACCACACAAAATGGTACTGATTAAACTGGATTTAGGAAGAAGAAAATTATTTTAGCAGGCAGTGTGGACTTTGTTCCACGATCCAGCAATCCTGAAGTCAATAACATCACTTTGTTAGCTACTTTCCTCTGGGCTGGCATTCAACATAAGGATATATACAGCACTCAGGCAAGACAGAGCTCACAAAGGGCCTGAATCCTGCAGCTTTCACTTACTTCAATAATCCAGTCTCACACAAGTAAACCTATTGATTTGTAGTTTCATGGGACTAACCATGCAACGATTGCCCAGGTGAGTAAAGGTTGTGGGATTAGGCTCAAAATGAAAAGATAAAACTAAAGACTATCATGAAAATTATATTTACCTTTAAAAAAAAGAAAAAAAACTTTATCTAGGTTTTTCTTCTTTTATACTCTTTTACTAGAAGAAGACAACACTCAGGTAATTTAAACCATGTACACAAAGTACCTGCTAATACAATTCTTAATTAAAGCAAAAATAAAGTTAATCTAATAGGAATGTTAACAGTTTACCTGACAAAGCCAAATAATTGATGTCATGACCTGCAGACTTTGCATATCTTCCTGACTGGCCAAATCCAGTAAGTCTAGCATAGATAAGTTTTGGATTTTCCTGTAGAAGGACCTTTGGACCAAGACCAAGTTTTTCCATGACACCTTAACAGTAAAATAAAATGTTTAATCCCAATCCAAACTTTTGCTTTTAATCTAGATTCAAAACAAACTTGATTTGAAATAAAAAAAACTGTAAAATGTATTAGTCATTATGAACTTGAATTACAGCTAACATGCTGATTAAGTTAAAAAAAAGCCTCACGTACAATAGCCATATTAAAACATGAACTGCTAATATTTTACAAATTAATAATGTACTAAATGTATTTTATATGTTGAATGCACCAAACGTAAATTTAGTGTAAAAGTAGTTTAAATGCACTTTGTTTCTCCCCAATTTCAGACCCCTCATGACCATTCCGACCAACTTCCGCGGCTGTGGACCCCTGAACATACTGTGGCATTTAATTTCAGAAAGGGGAACTATGCAAAAATGAGGAGGTTAATTAAACAGAAATTAAAAGGTACAGTGACTAGAGTGAAATCCTTGCAAGCTGCATGGACACTTTTCAAAGACACCATAATAGAGGCCCAACTTAAATGTAGACCCCAAATTAAAAAACACAGTAAAAGAACTAAAAAAGAGCCACTGTGGCTTAACAACCATGTAAAAGAAGCAGTGAGAGATAAAAAGGTATATTTTAAAAAATGGAAATCAGATCCTAGTGAGGTAAATAGAAAGGAGCATAAACACTGCCAAATTAAGTGTAAAAATGTAAGAAAAGCCAAAAAGGAGTTTGAAGAACAGCTAGCCAAAAACTCAAAAAGTAATAACAAAATGTTTTTTAAGTACATCAGAAGCAGGAAGCAGTGGGACCCCTGGACGATCGAGATACAAAAGGAGCACTTAAAGATGATAAAATCATTGCAGAGAAACTAGATGAATTCTTTGCTTCAGTCTTCATGGCTGAGGATGTTAGGGAGACTCCCAAACCTGAGCCGTCCTTTGTAGGTGACAAATCTGAGGAACTGTCACAGATTGAAGTGTCATTAGAGGAGGTTTGGAATTAACTGATAAACTTTACAGTAACAAGTCACCAGGACCATATGGCATTCACCCAAGGGTTCTGAAAGAACTCAAATGTGAAATTGCGGAACTATTAATTCTGGTTTGTAACCTGTCCTTTAAATCGGCTTCTGTACCTATCTGACTGGAAGATAGCTAATGTAACGCCAATATTTAAAAAGGGCTCTAGAGGTGAGCCTGGCAATTACAGATCGGTAAGTCTAACATCAATACCGGGCAAATTAGTTGAAACAATAGTAAAGAATAAAATTGTCAGACACATAGAAGAACATAACTTGCTGGGCAAAAGTCAACATGGTTTCTGTAAAGGGAAAGCATGTCTTACTAATCTATTAGAGTTCTTTGAAGGGGTCAACAAACATGTGGACAAGGGATATCCAGTGGACATAGTGTACTTACCATATATACCCGTTCATAAGCTGAATTTTTTTAGTAAAAAGGGGAAGAACCAGAGAAGGGGGTCGGCTTATGAACGGGTATAGAGAGGGAGAGGTGGGAGGCAGCCCCTCCCCCCAACAGAGGGAACAAGGAGAGGCAGCACAGCCAGCAGAGCCAGAAGGGAAGAGGCGGGGCCAGAGTCTCTCAGCTTCTCCCCCCAACCTCCAAAGCAGCTGCAACTCCAGGGCTGGCAGGCTGCAGCCGTGCTGCTCGGCCCTGCCCCCCAGAGCAGGCTGTGGCCACGCCGCCCAGCCCGCCGGAGCACTCTGCGGCAGTGCTGCCCGGCCCAGCCCGCTGGAACATGCTGCGGCCGTGCCGCCGGGTCTGGCCTGCCAGAGCAGGCTGCACCCGCACTGCCCAGCCTGCCAGAGCAGCTCCAGCCAGGTCACAGACATCCTCCCCTGGCCCTCCCCAGATAAGGTGGGAAGGGATGGCATGGAGTGATGTGGGGGGTGGTCACAGGGGTTACTCCCCTGACCCCTAGTTTCTTCCTCCAAAAAATTTCCCCACCAGTTGCTGCCCAGCCCATCAGGGTAAGCCGCTGGCGTGCCAGGACACTTTGTTTACTTAGGTTTACTTCTATGTCTGCGGACGCGAGGTAAACAAACCATTTCGGCCTGCCAGTAGCTTATCCCGATGGCCCGGGAGTCAAAATTTCCTGACCCCTGAATTATAGGGTCAGCTTATGAACAGGACATAAAAATTTTCCATTTTTACTTATCCATCTTGGGGGGGCCGGTTTATAAACGAACCGGCTTATGATCGAGTATATACGGTAGATTTCCAGAAAGCCTTTGACAAGGTCCCTCACCAAAGGCTCTTACGTAAATTAAGTGGTCACGGGATAAGAGGGAAGATCCTTTCCTGGATTGAGAACTGGTTAAAGGACAGGGAACAAAGGGTAGGAATAAATGGTAAATTCTCAGAATGGAGAGGGGTAACTAGTGGTGTTCCCCAAGGGTCAGTCCTAGGACCAATTCATAGCTGAATCAAAGAGACAGCTCCCAGGAGGTCATGCACCACAGTAAAAAGAAAGAGGCAAACTTTTTGCTAATACACTCCCCAATATTTACAAGGCTGAACCTCTGGACAATTTTCTCAGGACTGCTTCTGTCTCTTATCAGAATATAGCTCAATGACATTTTCCTTGCTTACCTGCCCAATATAATTCCCCTCTTTCCTTCAGTTTTGGCATAAGACACTCCATTTTATCCTTACGCTAGCCTAGCCATCTACTACTATTACTTTTTCTCTATCATAAAAACAAGAGCAGACGAGGGCAATTATACTCAGCAAATGATTTGCAGAAACTGTACAAAAAAAAGTTTCTTCTGTAGGTTCAAGCTCAAGAAACTTTTGCAAAGTTAAATAAATGTAGGTTTGGTCAGTTTTAATGTACAGGGATGAAAAACGCTGTAAATTCACATTTTGAAAATTTCCCCTCCCTTTAGCGCCCGTCCACCCCCCCAAAAAAAGTGTCTTGTTTTTGTTTGTTTTTTCCAGACAAAATGTTCAAGCTGTGTATAATTTGTAAAATGGACTTTTATCTGTGTTTAGTAAATTACAACTAAACTTTGGTCAGAACTATGTCTGATAAACAGTGCAGACACTGCAGAGCAACACGATCTTATATGGAAGGGAAAGGAGAAATACTGGATTCTTAAAATTGCTTTCATACCTTCTTCCACATCACATTTTATGAATGGAAATTCCCCAAATTACCGGTAATCTATAAAATCACAACTCTATCATCCTTCAACTCCTTGAAGACCCAATTCTAGCATGACACTGACTGGAAAGTGTCAACTGGTAATGGCTAGGCAGAGAAGCAGAGAGATTTGCTGGTATGTATGTATGTATTTAATAATATACACCGCTACCTCGATATAACGCAACCCGATATAACACAAATTCGGATATAACGGAGTAAAACAGTGCTCGGGGGGGGGGGGGCTGTGCACTCCGGTGGATCAAAGCAAGTTCAATATAACGCGGTTTCACCTATAATGCAGTAAGATTTTTTGGCTCCCGAGGACAGCGTTATATCGAGGTAGAGGTGTATATAATTATACAGATCTGGATCTTCAAATTTCCACCTGACCTGAAAGATGAACTCCACTGAATAACAGAAAATTCCTAAACAAAAAGAAATCCATCCCCTTCCTGCAAAAATGAAATGTTGAGGTTCCATGACTGTATATTATAAATACAAATTGGATCCACCCACATGAAACCATACTGATGAAGCTTTGCATCTGCATAAATGCAGTTGAAGGATCAAAGTCTCAGATCTTAATCTGGAAATAACCAATCTTAGCTCTGTCAGTGTTAACTCAGGATTGTAAAGCACTTTCAACATGGAGACGTATTATGAAGTTAAAAACATACCCATTTATAGACACCTTTACTACCACCGAAGTTATAATACAGCCTCACAAAACTGTTGTGAAAATTTACTAGATAAGGCACAAAATTTATTTGCTTGCTCTTACCACGACAGACAGATTTTCAAAAGCCCAACTCCAACAGATATCACAAAGAAACTAAGTGAAAGCCAATGGGATTTGGATGCCTAACTGCTCTTTGTGCCATTTAAAATCTTCCCATATATCACTTGGGCCCAAATCCTACAACTGGCTCTATGCCTGAAGATCCAAATCAGCGCTGAGCCAATTTCAGGACCAGGTCCATGAGATGCATTATCTAGCTATAGAATTACAAGGAACCGCAGATGGAATTTTACACTTAATAAGACACTAGTCTCAACTCATATTTGCACCCATATTTAAATTTTGTAACAAAGTTTTTACAAAACCAAAGGGCAATAGAAATTTCCATTATATTAACTGTAAGATTCCAATTGAATTTGTCACTTTTAACCAAACAATCCCATGGAAACCCAAACATTTCAACACAGAAAATGTGAAACTACAAATTAAAATGAAATTGGATTTATTGATTTCCACTGTACAGTCTATGAGAAAAAAAACACACAACACATCAAAAACCAGGAATACATAGAGAAAAAGCACACCAGACTTATGAAGTTCCCAGTTTTAATGCTCACAGGTGTTATTAGTTATGCAGGTAAATGTGCTTATTTACAATGATTGATGTTTAAAATGATATAGTGACCCTTTAGTCCTAAATCTGGTATGGCCAGAACACAGAACATAAGAATGGCCGTACTGGGTCAGACCAAAGGTCCATCTAGCCCAGTATCCTGTCTACCGACAGTGGCCAATGCCAGGTGCCCCAGAGAGTGTGAACCCAACAGGCAATGATCAAGTGATCTCTCTCCTGTCATCCATCTCCACCCTTTGACAAACAGAGGCTAGGAACACCATTCCTTACCCATCCTGGCTAATAGCCATTAACAGACTTAACCTCCATGAATTTATCCAGTTCTCTTTTAAACGCTGTTATAGTCCTAGCCTTCACAACCTCCTCAGGCAAGGAGTTCCACAAGTTGACTGTGCGCTGTGTGAAGAAGAACTTCCTTTTATTTGTTTTAAACCTGCTGCCCATTAATTTCATTTGGTGGCCCCTAGTTCTTATATTATGGGAACAAGTAAATAACTTTTCCTTATTCACTTTCTCCACACCGCTCATGATTTTATATACCTCTATCATACCCCCCCTTAGTCTCCTCTTTTCCAAGCTGAAAAGTCCTATCCTCTTTAATCTCTCCTCATATGGGACTCGTTCCAAACCCCTAATCATTTTAGTTGCCCTTTTCTGAACTTTTTCTAATGCCAGTATATCTTTTTTGAGATGAGGAGACCACATCTGTACGCTGTATTCAAGATGTGGGCGTACCATGGATCTATATAAGGGCAATAAGATATTCTCTATCCCTTTTATAATGATTCCTAACATCCTGTTTGCTTTTTTGACTGCTGCTGCACACTGCGTGGACGTCTTCAGAGAACTGTCCACGATGACTCCAAGATCTCTTTCCTGATTAGTTGTAGCTAAATTAGCCCCCATCATGTTGTCTGTATAGTTGGGGTTATTTTTTCCAATGTGCATTGCTTTACATTTATCCACGTTAAATTTAATTTGCCATTTTGTTGCCCACTTAGTTTTGTGAGATCTTTTTGAAGTTCTTCACAGTCTGCTTTGGTCTTAACTATCTTCAGCAGTTTAGTATCATCTGTAAACTGTGCCACCTAACTTTTTACCCCTTTCTCCAGATCATTTATGAATAAGTTGAATAGGATTGGTCCTAGGACTGACCCTTGGGGGACAGCACTTGTTATCCTTCTCCATTCTGAGAATTTACCATTTATTTCTACCCTTTGTTCCCTGCCTTTTAACCAGTTCTCAATCCATGAAAGGACCTTCCCTCTTATCCCAACACAGCACATGAACACTTCAGTGAATCCTTAATATTTAATACAGAATTGCAGCCCTAAAGGAACAATAGGCGTCAGCATGTGATATGCAACTTGAAGCTGAGACTCCTGCTAAAACTTGCCATATTTGTGGATCAAGGGCTTAGGAAAGAACAGAGCATGCTGGACCTGTTGTCTCCACAGAAACAGCACCTCCATATTAAAAACTAATGCCCCAGACATACAAAGCCTTACACGTTTGATAAACTGTACACACTGGGAGTACAAGTGTTTACGCCATTGAAAAGTGTAAGCATGTCTTTGCAGGGTCAAGGCCGAAGCATGCCACAATTTGCCCATTATACATCCATTGGGGTCATCCACGGGCTCCAGGACAATCGTCAAAGTTGTTTGAGGCTTAATGGGCCATTGTTTGGATAGGATACTTTAACCTTAAACTCTCTTCTGTGGGTTGCTGTGTCCCATAAATCTGGGTTTGCCCCATGGCATTTGCACCAACCACACTATTTTGCATCCAGCCAGGTGAGAGCTGTCATTCCCTGACAGCACATCTGATCTCCCAAGTGGGGCAACACTATCTGACTACTGCCCTCTATTCACCTGTCTTTCCTCCTCTACAGCAGCACCATCCCCAACTTTACCCCGGCACCAAGCCCCCATTCTGCCTCTTCTCCCCTGCAGAGCACCCCCAGAATCTCTTCCCTGGCACAGCACCCCCATCTCTGATCCACCAGACACACCCAAGCTTTGCATCCTAGTACTCTCCAGTCAGCAGTACCCCTCCCCCCAGCAGCACCCATACCCCTCCCCCCAAACCCTGCCCCCAGGGATCCTCCCCCCAAACCCTGCCCCCAGGTACCCTCCCCCAGCAGCACCCGAACCCCTCCCCCCAAACCCTGCCCCCAGGTGCCCTCCCCCAGCAGCACCCGAACCCCTCCCCCCAAACCCTGCCCCCAGGTGCCCTCCCCCAGCAGCACCCAAACCCCTCCCCCCAAACCCTGCACCCAGGTGCCTTCCCCCAGCAGCACCCAAACCCCTCCCCCCAAACCCTGCCCCCAGGTGCCCTCCCCCAGCAGCACCCGAACCCCTGCCCCCAAACCCTGCCCCCAGGTGCCTTCCCCTTGCCGGCGGCAGCCGCCCCCTCCTCTCCCCTCAGACCCTGCGACCCCAGGCCCAGACCGGCCGCTCACCGTGGCGGAAGGGCTCCACGAGCACGTCCGCCCGCAGGCAGAGCCTCCTCAGCGCCGCCGCTCCGGGGCCCTGCTTCAGGTCGAGCGCCAGGGAGCGCTTGCCCCGGCCCTGCACGTCGGTGTTCATGGCCGAGCGGGGGGAGCGATCCACCCGCACCACCTGCGCCCCGAAGTCGGCCAGGATCATGCCGCAGAGCGGGGAGGGCGCCAGGCCCGCTAGCTCCAGCACCCGCACCCCGCTCAGGGCCATGGCTGCCCCGCGCTCCGCGGCCTCCTGCCGAGCGCCGAAACATCGAGCGGCCGCCGCGGCGCGGCCCGGCCCCCTCCGGGCCAGAAACCCGGCGGTCAACGGCCCCATCCGGCTCCCGCGTGGTCCCCTCCCCCAGCCGGGGACAGGGGAGGGGACCCCTCAGCAGGGGGGTGGGACTGGGGACACTCAGCCCAGGGATGGGGGGAAGGGAGGAATGGGGACACTCAGCACAGGGATGGGGGGAAGGGGGGAATGGGGACACTCAGCACAGGGATTGGGACTGGGGACACTCAGCACAGGGATTGGGCAAATGGGGACACTCAGCACAGGGGGGGGGGGGAATGGGGACACTCAGCACAGGGATGGGGGAGGGGTGGGAATGGGGACACTCAGCACAGGGGTGGGGGGGAATGGGGACACTCAGCACAGGAATGGGGGGAAGGGAGGAATGGGGACACTCAGCACAGGAATGGGGGGAGGGGTGGGAATGGGGACACTCAGCACAGGGATGGGGGAGGGGTGGGAATGGGGACACTCAGCACAGGGATGGGGGGAGGGGTGGGAATGGGGACACTCAGCACAGGGATGGGGGAGGGGTGGGAATGGGGACACTCAGCACAGGGATGGGGGGGTAATGGGGACACTCAGCACAGGAATGGGGGGAGGGGTGGGAATGGGGACACTCAGCACAGGGATGGGGGAGGGGTGGGAATGGGGACACTCAGCACAGGGATGGGGGGGTAATGGGGACACTCAGCACAGGAATGGGGGGAGGGGTGGGAATGGGGACACTCAGCACAGGGATGGGGGAGGGGTGGGAATGGGGACACTCAGCACAGGGATGGGGGGGTAATGGGGACACTCAGCACAGGAATGGGGGGAGGGGTGGGAATGGGGACACTCAGCACAGGGATGGGGGAGGGGTGGGAATGGGGACACTCAGCACAGGGATGGGGGGGTAATGGGGACACTCAGCACAGGAATGGGGGGAGGGGTGGGAATGGGGACACTCAGCACAGGGATGGGGGAGGGGTGGGAATGGGGACCCTCAGCACAGGGATGGGGGGGTAATGGGGACACTCAGCACAGGAATGGGGGGAGGGGTGGGAATGGGGACACTCAGCACAGGGATGGGGGAGGGGTGGGAATGGGGACACTCAGCACAGGGATGGGGGGGTAATGGGGACACTCAGCACAGGAATGGGGGGAGGGGTGGGAATGGGGACACTCAGCACAGGGATGGGGGAGGGGTGGGAATGGGGACACTCAGCACAGGGATGGGGGGGTAATGGGGACACTCAGCACAGGAATGGGGGGAGGGGTGGGAATGGGGACACTCAGCACAGGGATGGGGGAGGGGTGGGAATGGGGACACTCAGCACAGGGATGGAAGGGGGAGCGGGGCCCCTCAGCTCAGGGATGGGAGAAATGGGGATACTCAGCAGAAGGGGGAACGACAGCACACAGAATGGGAGGTACGGGGCTCCAGGGAGCAGGGCCCCTTTCTATTGAAGCTGCTTCTGTGGTTCCCCCCATGATGTAGTATTTTATGTATTGTATGGCCTTTAAACCAGATTTTGTACTTTTGGATAATCTAAGCACTACACCCAGATGTACAGACACTCTTTTCTTAACCCGTGTATTATATCATTTTAACATTAGCTTTAATAACATTTTTAAATCTGAGCCACTCTCACTCTTTGGAGTCTGTAGCGACAGTGCTGTCCTATGACCCAGGGCAGGGCCATTACAGGATTGAGAACATGGAGATCCCACACTCATGGGAGTTTTTAGAAAGATAAATGTTGAGTTCTTTATGTTTGCCCTTTAGGTTCTGAGCTTTTGGGGTAAGTGGTAAGCCAGGATTTTTTTTTCTTTAGTAATGAGGACTAAACCTTTTTTGAAAAAGGCCAAGATTCTCATGTAATCGTAGATAGGATTACATGACCTAGCTCAGTGGTTTTCAAACTGCAGGTCGTGACCCAGTACTGGGTTGCAGAGTGTAAGGAACACGTAAGGGTCATGGCGCCTGTGGTCAGCACTGCTGACCGGGCTGTTAAAAGTCCCATTGACAGCGCTGTTTGGCTAAGGCAGGCTAGTCCCTACCAGTTCTGACACCATGCTGAGCCCTGGAAGCGGCCAGCAGCAGGTCTGGCTCCTAGGCGGGGCAGCCACAGGGCTCCATGCACTACCCCCACCCCAAGGATGAGCTCCACACTCCCATTGGCCGGAAACCGGCCAATGGAAGCTGGGGGTGGGGCTGTGCCTGCGGGCGAGAGCCACGCGGAGCTGCTTGCGTGCCTCCGTCCAGGAGACAGACCTGCTGCTGGCTGCTTCTGGGGCGTAGCGCGGTCCACAGTGCCAGGACAGGCAGGAAGCCTGCCTTAGCACCACTGCTAACTGGGAGCTGCCTGAGGTAAGCCCATGCCCCAATCCCTTACCCCAGCTCTGAGCCCCCCTGAAACCCAGAGCCAGGGCTGGCTCCAGGCACCAGCACAGCAAGCAGGTGCTTGGGGCAGCCAACGGAAAGAGGCGGCACATCCGGTTCTTCGGCAGTGGGTCCCTCAGTCCCTCTTGGCGGGAAGGACCTGCCGCCGAAGAATGAAGTGGCGGCGGTAGAGCTGTTGCCGAAGTGCTGCCGATCGTGGCTTCCCCCCCACCCCTGCTGCTTGGGGCAGCAAAAACGCTGGAGCCGGCCATGCCCAGAGTCCCTTCCCGCACCCCAAACCCCTCATCCCTGGCCCTGCCCCACAGCCCTCACCCCTGCACCCCAATCCCCAGCCCTGAGCCCCTCCCACACCCCAAACACCTCATCCCAAGCTCCGTTTGGGTCACGGGCATCAACTATTTTCTTCAACTGGGTCGCCAGAAAAAAAAGTTTTAAAACCACTGACCTAGATAATCACAAGCTTTGGCAATACTATATCATTCCCATTTTATACATGGCAAGTTAGGGCATAGCATCCAGGGTTTGACTTATTCTGCACAGGGTGCTGGCATGCACACTGACTTGCTGCATGGACCATACTACAATGCACTAAAAGTTACTGAGAGCAGGAGTATGTCAACGTGCACAACAGAACTCTTCATGCACTCCAGCAGCTGTTACTGCACAGCAGGCTAGAACGCATAGCTTCACACCCTGGCAGGGCCGGTTTTGGGGTGGGCTGTAGGGGCCCTGCCCAGGTCAGGCTGCCCAAGGGGGCGCCGTGCGCAGGGTTTGGATTCCAACCTGACCTGCTGCCAAGAGCCAGCTGGGCTGACGGAGGTGGCATGGCAGGCAGGGGAGCAGCAGCGTGGGGAGGGGGAGAGACCCAAGCTGCAGGGGGCAGTTGGACGACCAGCCATCGAGCCTCTGCCCTGTTCCACATGTGCAGCCGCTGCTGTTCCTGTCCACCCCAGCTCCCGTTCGTCCCTGGAGTTGCTCCTGGCCCTGAGTGTCGGCCTGTCTGTTCTGCGGGGGGAGTGGGGCAGGGGGCTGATGGCAGGGTGTACCCCTCCCAAAAAGCTGGGGTGGTGTTAGCAGCTCAGGAGGGAGGTGCAGGGGGTAGGAGTGATGGGGTGCAGGGATTGGGGCACAGGAGAGGAATGCAGGGGGTGGGGTGAAGGGGGCACAGTGCAGGGGTTAGGGGCTCAGGAGGGAGGTACAAGGGGTAGGAGTGCAGGGGTTAGGGGCACAGGAGGGGGCAGGTGTTGGGGTGAAGGGAGCATGCATAGTGCAGGGGTTAGGGGCGCAAGAGGGGAGTGAAGGGTTTGAGGTGAAGGGGCACATACAGTGTAGGGGTTTGGGGCACAGGAGGGGAGTGCAGGGGTTGAGGTGAAGGGGGCACAGTGCAGGGGTTAGGAGCTCAGGCGGGAGGGAGGTGCAGTAAGAGTGAAGGGGTGCAGGATTGGGGCACAGGAGGGGAGTGAAGGGGGTGGGGTGAAGGGGGCACAGTGCCAAGGTTAGGGGCACAGGAGGGGCAGAGGGGAGTGAAGTGGGTGTAGGGATTAGGGGCACAGGATGGGGAGCAGGCATTAGGGGTGAAGGGAACACAGTGCAGTGGTTAGTGGGGGAAGGGAGGGTGGGGAGCCCATGGGGGCAATAGAGGGGTGCCACGCCCTTGGGGGCTAAGAACACCAAAATCCACATTTGCCCAGGGTGCCATTTTCCCTAAGGCCGGCCCTGCACCCTGGATTGCGACGCACTAACTTAAGGTGTAGACGAGCCTTGAGCAAGGTTCCCAACATCACACAGGAACTGTGGAGCAGAGCAGAGAATTAAATCCAGGTCTCCCTGCTTCTACACAAATCTGACTCTATTTCTTTTGCTTCTGCAGCTGTGCCCGTGAGGGCCAGTTCCTACACACCGGTGGAGAACCTCCATCAAATGAGGCGAGCTCCTACACACCGGCGGAGCACCTCCGTCAGATGAGGCGAACAAGGAGGAGTTAGGGAGGACATGTTTCATGAATTGCTGCAATCATCAGATCAGGCAGATAGCGAGCACAGACATGGAGAGAGACAATAAATGAGCAACTAGAAATGGATAGCCAGGAGAGGAGACAGGGGCAGGAGTGGACAATAAAGCTCATGGAAGAGCAGAGATGCTGAGGTCTCTGATTATGCTGCAGCTGGAGCACATGCGTCAACTGTAGATCTGCCTTCCTTGCCCTCCCCAAACTCCCCACACACATTCCTGGCCCATCACAGTATCCCTTGCACTCCACCCCTAGGGACATTTTCCATAATGACAGCTAGACTTACAGGCAGCTCTTAGATCCTTCAGAGAGTGCTACTCATTGTCATGTCCCTTGTAAGAAATGCTAATCGTGTATTGCTGTTTAATAATAATGTAGTCTTACACAGACAGTGATTCTTTATTTGTGCCCTACACCAGGCACACAGAAATTCATACATATGCAGACCACAGTTAGCGCTCAGGCAGGAATCATTACCGGGGTTATTCAAGGTGGCAAGTAAACAATGCCTGGCTCAATTCATTACTAAAAGACACATTACTGGGGCTCATTGTCAAAACGCTGCTTCAAAATGAATGGCCCCCCTGTTGAGCCCCTATAATAGCCCTGGAGTCTGGCTGCTCAAAATCAGAGGCCAGGTTATCCACCTCTATGCTCCACCCCTGGAGAAACTTTTCCCCCCTGGCTTCACAAATGTTATATAGAGCACAGCAGGCTGCTATGACCATGGGAATATTTTCCTTATTGAGGTCTAAACTGTCAAAAAGGCAGTGCCAGCAACCCTGTCATCTGCCAGATGAACATTCTATGGTCATTCTGCACCTGCTAAGCCTGTTGTTGAAGTGCTCCTTCCTGCTGACAAGGTTTCTGGTGTAAGGCTTCATTAGCCACAGGAGTAAGGGGTAGGCTGGGTCTCCCAGAATCACTATGGGCATTTCCACATCTCCTATTCAAATCTTCTGCTCTAGAAAGAAAGTCCCTGCATGCTGCTTTCTAAACAGGCCAGTGTTCCTGAATATGCATGAATCATGCACCGACTATTCATGTCAGTGAAACAACCCCAGTGAGCCACCAGCGCCTGCAATACCATAGAGAAGTAGTCCTGTCTATTGATGTTCTCTCAAGATGGTCTGGGGCCAAAATTGGGATGTGTGCGCCATCTATCGCCCGGATGTAGCTAGGGAATCCCATTGCTGCAAAGCCATCCACTATTTCCTGCTCAGTGCCCAGCATCACAGCCCTTCGTAGCAGGAGGAGATTAATGGCCCTGCACACTTGCATCACTGCAACCCCCATGGTGGACTTCCCAACTCCAAATTGATTTGCGACTCACCAGAAGCAGTCTAGAGTTGCCAGCTTCCACACAATGATCACCACGTGCTTTCCCACCCTTAGGGCTGCTCTCATTTTGGTGTCCTTGAACCACAGGGAGGGTGTGAGCTCCGCACACAGTTCAAGGAAGGTGGCTTTGCACATACAAAAGTACTGCAGCCACTACTTGTCATCCCATACCTGCATCACAATCTGATCCCACCATTCGATGCTTGTTTCCTGAGCCCAATAGCGATGGTCCACCTTGTGCAGCTGTTCTGTGAATGCCAACATCAATCTTGAATTGTTTCTTTCCATGGCACACAGCAGGGCAGCACAGACTCCTGTTCCATGGATCAGGATCAACTGGCTTGTATTCATAACGCTCATCACAAGACTGGTGAGCAGTGCAGGATCCATGCTTTCAAGCAGAGATGGTGGATTCAAAGGTTACAGGGGCAGTTGAAAAACGGTGCGAAACACAGTCGGAAGCCTTAGGATTTATGGGACAGAGAAAACTGCATAATAGGGGCAGTGATCACATACCCATGATGCACTGTAATCTATTACCAGAACTCCTAGCAGGAGAGGGTGACAGTGGGATAGCTACCCAGGGTGTACTGCTCTCTCTGTTGGTGTTAGAGCATGAATTGTGGATGCGCTCCATCGACACAAGGAGCGTTGTGTGAACATGCACAAGTGATGTAATTACAGCAGCTTAGGATTGTCAATGTAACTTAAGTTGACTTACCTCTGTAGTTTAGACATGGTCTAGGAGGTCACATCAATATTGGTGTATGTATTTTCCCTTATGGAAAAGGTGTAACAAATCATACCACAAACAAACACTGCGTATTTATAACGAGTATTGTATTAATTAGTACCTGAGGAGCAAAGTGTGGAGCAGAGCACAGAACAGATTTTTTTAAAAGGTCAAATAACTTTTGAAAAACTTCATAAAGGAGTGATTTTGGAAATCTTATTCTCACTGTATCAACTTAATTTCCATCAAACTACCATGAAAAATTCAAACAGTGCTCGCCCTTTACATTCTCTGATTCCTTTTTTTTTTTTCCTTCTCTCATTTCAATGAGGTTCTTACAAAATAAAGATTTAATCCTCCTGTTTAACTGGGGAACGTGTGTCTCAAACTTAGCTATATGGTGTCATGACCTGTGCCTCCATAACAACCTGGTGAGCAGTTACATGTAAACAGAAATGTAAGTCAGTTGACATACATGATGAGGATATATTTTGACAGGAATCTCCCGTTTTAGACTTTCTTTGGTTGGTTGGTTTTTAATGCCAGGTAGACTAATCCTGAATTCAGGCCATCATCATAACAGACAAAAAAAAACCCCACAATCTCTATAAAGTTTGTCTAGATCAGGTGCAGTGATTAAGTCACTCATGCCATGCTGTATAAAACTCTTCCCTTTATGATTAATAAGCCTTTGTTTCTTTTAACTTTTAAACAGTCTTTTGAAACTCGTTTACAAATCTTTCTGAAGTCATTGTTTAATATTTGTAGGTAAACTGGTTAATTCAGAGTTTGTTTCAGAAAGGCCATTTAGGGCACTAGTATAATTAAATGATCTTTGTTCATCCAACTCCTGAACACTGGGGAGAAGTTTTGTTTTAATTAAAACATCAAAACAAATTCAAGCAAAGATGATCAGTCATCTATTTGTACAGTGTAACAAAGAACAAAGGAATATATACATGACAGAAATCTCAAAGAAAGTCCATCAATTTAAAATATTTAAAAACCTTTGTGTCCGTGTGATTTTTTATATTCTGTTTTCATGGTACTATATTTATTTTTTGTTGTCCATGTATCCCATATTAATACTGATTTCAGTTTATATATTATTGAAAACATATGGGAAGAACCATGCGTGCCACATAAGCCAATTATATTTTTAAGTAGATTCCTTATTTATTATGATGTCAAAGAAATTTTCCTGTATCAACTCCTAACTCTCTGTAAATATATGCAGAAAACTTTGTTCTGCTCCATCTACAGAGTATTTTCCATAAATGAGTTCATCCCACTTTCTATTTTTCAATTTGGTTTTAAATGAGTTTTGCTTGAGACCATATGTTCTCTGTAGCCACATTATTAGAAGGTGAGGATAGAAGGGAGATAGGAAAAGAGTCAGTGCTCTGAGAAATCCTTATTTTGCCCATTGCATCTGTGTATTTTGCAACGGCTAGCCAGAACTGTTTCATTTGACTGTTCTTCATGCTCCTCCTTGGACTTTTACTCTGAAGCATTTTACGTAGATGCAGCTTGCCAGGATCTCTGCTGGACATAGAGAAAAGTTGCTAACTGATGGAGATTAATCAAGGACAGAGACCGCTAAGGGCTTGTCTACACTGGCACTTTACAGCGCTGCAACTTTCTCGCTCAGGGGTGTGAAAAAACATTCCCCCAAGCGCAGCAAGTTTCAGCGCTGTAAAGCGCCAGTGTAGACAGTGCACCAGCGTTGGGAGCCGCGCTCCCAGCGCTTGTTGCTATGCCTCTCGTGGAGGTTGTTTTTTTAGAGCGCTTTCCCCAGTGCTCTGCTGCAATTACACAAGGCACGTTAAAGCGCTGCAGCAACAGCACTTTAACATTGCCAGTGTAGACTAGCTCTAAGATTCAAGCTCTTGCATATTCAAAGGTAATTGTGCTTCATTTATTTTGTTAGTTCAGTACATAATCCCTGCATTTTACAGGTATTTTGGCATATGTGGAAGAAAACTAGCATTTGATTTAAAAAAACAAAACAAAAATTCACTTGACTTTATAGTCAAAGGTTCTCCCTCCCCCAGCTATAAGCCACAAAGGAAGATCATGTTTGAAATACAACTGGTTTCATTATCTTTTTAAAACAAGCTCTTACGAAACATTGGTTTAACACGAAGCTTAGCTGAATTGGCAGTTTCCATCTGAAACAACTTGTTAAGCTGTTGACTTCCCGGAGAACAGGCTGCAGGGAACCATGACATGGTCAAAAGCAACAGAGGGTCCTGTGGCACCTTTAAGACTAACAGAAGTATTGGGAGCATAAGCTTTCGTGGGTAAGAACCTCACTTCTTCAGATGCAAGTGAGGTTCTTACCCACGAAAGCTTATGCTCCCAATACTTCTGTTAGTCTTAAAGGTGTCACAGGACCCTCTGTTGCTTTTTACAGATTCAGACTAACACGGCTACCCCCCGATGCATGACATGGTCAGTTTAACAGACTTGGGTACAGAAGAATTTTTCACTTGTCTTTTGACAAATGGAATTGTATGACTATGATGACTGTTTTAATAGTTGGGCCTACAAATTTACCCCACTTGTGAACTAACTGTGGGAAAGTGTAATAGTTAATAAACTTTTATGCAATAACCCCTAACAATAAATACTGATGCAGAAAGGAGACAAAAACTGAATTAGTCCAGACAAAAGAAGGCCAACTTGGAACTCCAGGACTGTGATAAGAGATCTGTGTGACCAGAAGTCAATGAACCAAAACTGTTGTGTCAGAAATTAAGCCTATTGGTGGACAAAGTAATGAGGGGATGGGCTATTCCACCCATCACTTCCTTTTGGGGTCGTTACAAGAAAAAAAATTGGAAAGACGATAGTAGGGGGAGGTAAATGCTAACTGGTTGTGAGATAAGAGAAGGGGAAGGGGCGAGCTTCATCATCACAGCTGCCAGCCTGGACCAGCTTCTGCAATCTAACATGAGGCCATTGTACCTTCTTTATCCTAATCCTGAGAAGTGTCCTGAAAAGGTCAGGGCAGAGAGAGGGAGCCAGAGGAGACCACCACCACCACTGGCTAAATCCCAAATACCACCTGGTATAGAATCATAGGGTTAGAAGGGACCACAAGGGTCATCTAGTCTAACCTCCTGCCAATAGGCAGGATTTGTTGTGTCTAAACCATTCAAGACAGGTGATTATCCAGCCTCCTTTTGGAAATCTCCAGTGATGGAGCTTCCACAACCTCCCTAGGCAGTCTGTTCCTACTGTTCGTACAATTAGGAAAATGTTTCCTGAAATTTAATCTAAATCTGCTATGCTATAATTTGAACCCATTGCCTCTTGCCTACCCTTTTTGGCAAGAGAACAACATTTATCCATCTTTTTGTAGTATTTGAAGACCACTATCATGTTCCCACTTAATCTCCTCTTTTCCAAAGTAAACACACAGTTCCTTCAGCCTTTTCTCATATGGCTTGTATTTCATCCCTTTGATCATCTTTGTTGCTCACTTCTGGATTCTTTCCAGGTTCTCTACATCCTTGCTATACACTGGTGACCAAAATTGGCGATAGTACTCTAGCTGAGGCCTGACCAGTGCCAAGTAGAACAGTACTATCACCTCCCCTGATTTGCATGCTATGCCTCTGTTATGCAACCTAAAATTGCATTTGGTTCTTTTTACAACAGCATCGCATTGTTGACTCATGGCAAGATTGTGATCCACCACAACTCCCAGATCATTCTCAGCAGCGCTGCTGCCAAGCCAGTTATCTCCCATATCTGTATTTGTGCATTTGGTTTTTCTTCCCTAAGCATAGCACCTTACATTTGTCTTTGTTGAATTTCATTTTGTTATCTACAGCCCAGTTCTCCAATTTATCAAGATCCCTCTGAACTTTAGCTGTATCTTCCAAAGTGTTGGCAACTTCCCTAGCTTTGTGTCATGCTAATTTGATCAGTATGCTCTCTATTCCTACATCCAGGTCTTTAATAAAGATGTTAAACACTGGATCCAGAACAAATCCTGGTGGAACCCCACTTGAGACCTTCCTCCAATGTGACATCATTCCACTAATAGTTACTCTTTGTTTGCAGTTGTTTAACCACTTAATGGTAGTTCTGCCGAGCCCACATTTCTCCAGCTTACTTACCAGCATGTCACATGGGACTGTGCCAAAAGCCTTGCTGAAGTCCAGGTATATTATGTCCACCGCATTCTTCCAATCCAGTTACCCTGTCATAAAAAGAAATCAAGCTGGTTTGGCATGATTTGTTCATAGTAAATTCATGCTGGCTGCTAGTGATTACCCCTTCCTCCTCCATGTATTCACAAATTGCATGTTTATACATTGCTCTAATAGCTTCCCAGATACTGAAGTCAGGCTGACCAGTCTATGGTTTCCCGGCTCCTCCTTTTTAGAGATGGGCACTATGTTAGCCCTTCTCCAGTCTTCTGGGGCCTCTGTCATCCATGAGTTTGCAAATATTATTGCCAGTGGCTCTGAGATTTCTTTGACTAATTCCTTTAGTACCCTGGAGTGAAAAGCATCAGGCCCTGCTGATTTGAATTCATTCAAATTGTTCAGAAGATATGATATATTATTTAGTTATCCTGATCTGCATCCCTTCCCTTTTATTGTCTATTGTAACTTTGCTAGTCGTCCAGTCACATGTTATTTTTTGTGAGAAGACTGAAGCAAAGGAGGCATTGGGCAGCTCTGCCTTCCTATCATCTTCTGTTATCAGCTCACCTTCTCCATCGAGCAGCGGACCCACATCATCTTTAATCTTTCTTTTGTCTGACATTTGTAGAACCCGTTCTTGTTGTCTCTAGCATTCCCTGCCAGCTGTAACTCCTTTGCCTTGGCTTTCCCGATGTTGCCCCTACACGCTTGTGCTATTCCCATGTAGACTTCCTTGGTGACATGCCCCTCCTTCCATTTCCTCTATGTATTCCTTTTGGTTTAGAGAGCTAAAAAGATGTGAGACTTTCACTCACTCAATCCGTCATTTGCCTTCCCCTCTTTATTTATTCTTTTCCCTGTTTAATAAGTTTGGCTTAGCCAGCCAAGACTATACATTTTGCAACACTGAGCCCATCAGGGCCGGCTCTAACTTTTTTGCTGCCCAAGCAGCAAAAAAAAGCGCCGCACCACCGAGCCCCCCCCCCGCCGCCGAGCGCCGCCAGAACCCCCCGCCGAGCGCCGCCGGAAACCCCCCCCCGAGCGCCGCGCCCCGCGCCGCCCCCCCACCGAGCGCCACGTCGCCGGAGTCCAAACCCCCCCTCCGCCGAGCGCCACGCCACCGGAACCCCCCCTGAGCGCCGCGCCCTGCGCCGCCCCCCACCGAGCGCCGCGCGCCACGCCGCCAGAACACCCCCCACCAAGCGCCGCGCCGCCGGAGCACCCCCCCCTCGCGGAATGCCACGCCGCGCTGCCCCCCGCCACCCCAAGATTGGCCGCCCCTTACCAGGTGCCGCCCCTTACCAGGTGCCGCCCCAAGCATGTGCTTGGTTGCCTGGAGCCAGCCCTGGAGCCCATGATCAGAAATTGCAACTGGAAGCAATGCCCTAAAAAACCCATACTGGTACAAGTTTGCTGGGTTGTGGAGTGGCTGATAAAACTGTACCAGGCCTGTGTTTTTTCCAGCAGTGAGGATGCAAGCGAAAGTCAACACCAGAGATAGAAGCTGCATTTTCTATCTTTGCTGTTCTCTTCTTTTCCCTTTTGTGTACATTTGTCTTTTATCCTCTAGGGAATGGGATTGACTAAACAGCAAAGCCAACAACAACAGCTCCAGCCTCTCTCTCAACTAACATCTTCCTCTTTCCCCCCCAAAAAAGAACAGTTACCATAAAGACTATTAAACAAAAGGGGGTTTCACTTGTAAAAGTATCTCTCCAGCTAGACAGAAAGGGAACAAGGATGTTAAAATGAAAGCTGTACTTAATACTTTACATTTCAAATGCTTAAACTGTTTTTCCTCTTTTCTGTATCTTTAATAAAAGGTTAAAAAGGATTTTTGAGGTGTGTTTGCCATAATACTAAGCAGGTTACAGTCTCTGTATATCAAACCCCAAACCTTGTTGAACACTGTTTAATGTTGAAAGAAGAACAGGAGGACTTGTGGCACCTTAGAGACTAACAAATTTATTAGAGCATAAGCTTTCGTGGACTACAGCCCACTTCTAGTGGGCTGTAGTCCACGAAAGCTTATGCTCTAATAAATTTGTTAGTCTCTAAGGTGCCACAAGTCCTCCTGTTCTTCTTTTTGCGGATACAGACTAACACGGCTGCTACTCTGAAACCTTTGTTTAATGTTGGACAGTGACAGGGTCACGTTAACACCGTTAGCTCTTTGGGTGCATGTATTGTATCTAAATTAATACAGAAGCTAAGAGAAACCCAGAGAGATGGGAAGATGGGAGGGGGGGGGGAATTGCATGCTTGTCATCTTTGCCTCGGGTGCGACAATGTAGCAGGAGTAATAGGTTTTATTAGTGAGTCTACTAAAGGAATTATCTTTGAAGACAGTGCCAAATGTTGATAGTATCCATATTGCAACTGAACTTCTAGATGCCAATTTTGACAATCTGAGGGTGAAATCCGGGGCGAGGATTTCACCCCAGTCTCACGGGTGACCTGGACAGCATTCTTGATACTGCTGAGACCAAAAGAGCAGAAGTAGATAGTGCCAATAAAGCACATCACCATACAGCTTTTCTTAAGGAAAACACTGTAAACAATAAAGTGGAGGTTCTAGAGAATCAAATAAGAAATACAAGTGTTAGAATAATTGGCCTCCCTGAAGCTACCAGAACAAATGGCCTTTTGGGGGTTTTAAAATGCATTATAGCTAGTGGAAGAGTCAACGTATAGTAATATACAAGTATGAAAATGTAAGAGGAAAAGTGTACTACCCCTTTAAAGGACAGGTTGTAGACTCCAGCCTACAGCTGAGCTATTTAAATACAGGAACAGGAAGCTAAGAAGAGAGATTGGTGTAGAAGGCTGTAGTGTATGGTGGTTTTTCTTTCAGGTAGCAGGAAATAAGCCTTATCTGACTCAGGTTTGGGAATGTTAGTTGGGAGCTCTGAACCAGCATCCTGATGAAGTGGTTGTTGTAAGGACTGCTGTCCTGAAACCTTATTAAAAGGTGACCTGGCATTTGGTTAATGTGTTTTGGCTTCTCCTTTCCCTGGGCTATTAAAATGAATCTATTGCTGCTCCATTTGGGGAAATTAAGGAGGAACACACCTGCAGTGCCACACAGGGCCACAAGGGAGCGTGCAGGGACTGCCCACACCTTTACAAAGAGAATAAAAGAGACTGAATCTAAGCACTCTTGAAGTTGCATGTAAAATATATATATATATATATATATATATAGTGTGTGTGTATATATATATAGTTTTATAGTGAGAGAGTGTGTGTGTGTGTGTATACACACACACAATAAAACAGAATTCTGGGCGAAACTAAGACTAAAGGATATTTGATGATTCTGGAAGTGAACTGCTGGCTAGGTAAGTGATGTAGGGAGGAGAGTTTTGGTTTTGTGGAACATTTGGTCCAATTTCTATGGGGGAGGGGGGAGCTGTATAGCTTGGATGGCCTCCAGCTCAATAGAAGAGGGACCAAGTTCCACAGGGCAGGCTGGCTAGAGTAGTCAGGATGGGGGTAACCGAATAGCAAGAGGGGAGGGTAAAAAGAGGGAAGATATGAGCATTCAGAACAAGAAAATTTGAGACAAAAATCAATCAAGGAACCAAAAGGACAAGAAGAAAAGAAAGTACTGAATTGCCTATACACCAATGCTAGGAGCTTGGGTAGCAAACGAGGAAATGGAATTGCTCATTTATGAGTATAATTTCAGTCTAGCTGGTGTTACTGAAACCTGGTGGGATGATTTGCACAATAGGAATGACCAAAATCAATGGTTAAAAACCTATTTAGGAAGGATCGAGTGGGCAAAAGGGGAAGGGAGAGGCACTTTGTCAAAAATGGCATTCCCTGTTTCTGAATCACTGATCACTCTGAAGAAAGTCATCTTGAATGCTTATGGATCAATGTCCTAACACTGAAAGCACAAGATGTAGATGTTAGTTGGTGTCTGCTATAGACCACCAAATCACAATAGGGGAAAGGATAACTGCCTCCTCATGCACCTATCTAGAATGTGTAGGGGAAAAAGCTGCGTGATCATGGCATGGGGACTTCAATTTGAATGAGATACGCTGGAGGTCTCATGCTGCCAGTATTAAAACATTATTGGAATGTCTAAACATTAGAAGTGTTACAGCCAACACAAGGGAATTCTTTAATAGACTCCTAACTGATAAAGAAGAACTGATCACTGAACTAAAAATTCATGGTAGCTTAGGCACAAGTGATCATGACTTGATTACATTTATAATGCGCAAACAGAATGAAGTCCAGAACAGTAATATGTACCTAGTGCTATAAGAGGGCCAGTTTTGCAAAGCTGAAAACAATTATGAGCCAAGTTAGCTGGGAGGAAAAATGATAACTGGAATAACTTAAGAACATCTTATTAGGTGCCCCAAAAGCCAAAAATCAAGAAAAAGGCCATATTAATTAAAAAACCAGCCTGGTTTAGAGGGGAAGTGAAGGCAGTATACAAATGAATATACAACAAATGGAAGAAAGGAGAAGTTGATAGTGACGAATAGAAGTCAGAAGTTAGGGATTGTATAAAATTGATAAGGACACAAGGAGGAGTCTATAACCAGCAGACTTAAGGACAATATGGAGGGTTTTTTAAAAATACACCTCTATCCTGATATAACGCGACCCGATATAACACGGGTTCGCATATAGCGCGGTAACCCCAGGGCTCCAGCAGCGGGGCTCGGCCGGCGATTTAAAAGGCCTGGGCTCCCCACAGCAGCCGGAGCCCGGAGCTCTTTAAATCACCGCTGGAGCCCTGCTGCCACTACCCCAGGGCTCCGGCAGCAGGGCTCGGCAAGCGATTTAAAGGGCCTGGGTTCCCCGCAGCAGCCGGAGCCCGGAGCTCTTTAAATCACTGCCATAACTTACCCCTGGACTACACTGGGGGTGGGGGTGGGGAATCGATCTAAGATAGAATCATAGAATATCAGGGTTGGAAGGGACCTCAGGAGGTCCTCTATAGATAAGCAACTTCAGCTACGAGAATAGCGTAGCTGAAGTCGACGTATCTTAGATGGAATTAAAATTACTTAGTGTCCTCGCGACACGGGATTGGTGGCTGCGGCTCCCCCGTCTACTTTGCTTCCACCTCTCACACTGCTGGAGTTCAGCAGTCAACGGGAGAGCGATCGGGGATCGATTTATCGCGTCTACACTAAACTATAGACGTACCCTTAGAGATTGTATCCAGAAAGAATCAGCAAGTTTTAGATATAGTCTGGATCTGAGGACCTAGAGAGGTATCCCAAAAGATGGGTGTTGCCAATTCTCTTGCTCCTATACGAAGGGCAGCTGTGAAACCATGTTTGGCAACTTCTGCATCTTTTTGGTCAGTTTCAAAGGACACTCCAATTGAGCCATAAGGTGACAAAGAGGTTAGTGACTGCAGCAGTGTCACATTCAAGAAAAAAAAGTCAATCTTTCTGGAGCACATGGAAGTAATAATAGCCAGCATCCTGAGAGTCAGTGTGGAGAGAGAGATCCAGAGTGGTGCCTGACATTTAATCACCCAAGTGGTGAGTACCCGTAACACTGAAACAGCAAGAGGGAATTTAGGAGGGCAGAACATAATGATATGACTTGCTATTTGGTCAGGACACCAGGCTGACAACGCTACTCTTATGAAATGTACCACTGGAGTGTTGAAGACAAGTGGTCAGGACCTTCATTTTACAACTCATCCAAAGACAGCATCATGCTGGGGGCACTAGTTCAGTGACGACTCAGAGGACAACCCCATTTCCTGCCCACACCATTACTGATGTTTGTCCAGGGGTGCTTTCACCTCCACTGGCATCCCTCCCCCCCCACCACACACAACTGAGCAGGTGTTATGTTTTGTTCAGCCAATCACTATTTAACCCCATCTGGTAGTTCCTTGTTATGACTCCAGCCTAAAACCAATCATCTCTCCCTTCTTGGGGGGGGGGGGAGATGGGGAGGGAAGAGTCTAGTGAGTCAGCAGGCCAGTAACCCTAGCAAAGGGTCCACAGACTCAGATCTATTGGAATTGAGGCCCCTTTTGTTCTGCAGGAGATAATAACCCCTCTGCTAGGGTTGACAGGGGAACCCAGCCCCCACCATTCCAGCAGCTTCCAACCCAGCCCCCACCACTCCTCCAGGTTCCAATCCCAGAATCCTGGCCAGAGCAGCTGAAAACAGTTTCTCCCAATTAATCACTGCCTCTCTAATAGGCTGTTTCCCAGACTCACACTCTGCGATCCTCTTCCTCTGGAGATCTGGCTACCAGGGTGGCTTCTCACCACTCTATTGCTAAAGGCCCCTGCTCTCAGTGACTCGTCAGCCTCGTTGCAGCTACCCTTTCCTTCCCACCTGCAGCCTTTTCATCTCCCACCAGCTGCAGGGCCACCAATCAGCTCCAGCTGAGGAGGCCGCTAGTTTCCCTGTTAACCCTTGAGGATATGTCTACACCCATGGCTGGCCTATGTCACCTGCCTCAGGCACATGGGGCCTGGGCTGTGGGGCTATAAAACTGCAATGCAGAGGTTCGGGCTCAGGTTGGAGCCTGGGCTCTGGGAGTCTGTGAGAGGAGAAGGTCCCACACCCTGGGCTCCAGCCCAAGCCTGAATGTCTACACTGCAATTTTATAGCCCTGCAGTCCAAGCCCCACAAGCCCAACCAAGGCAGCTGACGTGGGCCAGTTGAGGGTGTTTTATTGCAGTCTAGACATACCCTGTGTGTCTGGCACAGCTGGGATCTATACACGCCATCATGTTAGACTGTCGACAGACAAGGAATTGATTTTTCACATGAAGAAAAGCACAAGACTTGGTAAGTCTGGTCAACTTTTTTATTAAAATTCAGGCCACAATCCATTTCTCCTACATACCCTGATCGGCTGTCTTCAGCCCTACCCAGAATGCCCTGTACTATAGCACAGTCTTGGCACTGTATGGAATATCTTTGCAGCTTGTTGCATTGTGCGCACTATAGCCACTGGCCATAACTAATAGCCTTCACTATACAAAGGGATTCAGATGAATCACATCTTAACAATGACTAACATTCTTCAAAAATTAATAAAAGAGGTCTGTCAAGAATTCACATCCAGTACAATACAATTTTATGTTCTATATACATGTAAAGCCAATCCGTTTGGCCTCTACCCTTTGCGTGTCTTATTTATTTAGAGTTCCTAGCGGCAGAGACTGTCTCTTACTAAGTGTTTATACAATACCCAGCACAATGGGGCCTCATTCTTGACATACAAAATGCTGTGTAATACAAACAATAATAATTCTTTTGTAATACTAAGACTGCCCTCGTTAATGGCCTGCTTTGTGCCTCTGACCATAGCTCCATTTCTTTTATTCAGTACGGCTCTCAATGCTATCAGTCACTGGACTTCTCTCCAGTATCTTAAGCAAGAAGTGGGTTTCTCTAGCACACTGTTCTGAATTGAATTCTAGTTCAGGATTTCTCAACCCATGGGTCGCATGATCCAAAATTGGGTTGCCAGAATGTTTCAAAGGGTCGTGTGGCAACTCCTGTGGCTCCTGTCCCACGGGGCTGGCAGGGCTCATCTCCCTCCTCCAGCCACTGCAACCTCTGGGGTCCCAGCGCCACTCAGGTTTGATCCAGCCTCATGATGACGGGAGTCCGGGTATGCCAAATTTGAGTGAGTGGCACTGCAACCCCATGAGCCAGGTCACACAAATTTGGTCTAGTCAGGGGCACAAGCCCAAACCTGAGCAGAGCTGCAACCCCAGAGGATGCAATGCCTGGAGCAGAGAGCCAAGCCCAGCCAGACCCACAGCACAGGAGCCACCACTATAGGGTGAGTGCTGGGCAGGACCCAACCCCCTTTGGGGAACAGGACCTGACCAAAATCACTCAAGGGTCTCTACCTCCAGGCTATTTACTGGATCACAACAGGCCATAAACATTTACAAACGGGTCCTGAGCCCAAAAAAGGTTGAGAACCACTGTCCTAGTTTATATCTTTCCAACTGTTCATTTTTTGATTTCATTAAGTTAATCAAACTACAGACATGAGACAGGGCTGCAGATCTGAATCCTGACTTCATGCTAACGATGAAGTATCTAAAATAAAAGCTTGATTGCAATAAACCCTCTTTATTTTTCAAGTAGATGCCTGATTAGCTCAATCGCATGTGCACTAACCATGAATATAGCGCTATGTAGCCAATGACAAGGTGTGTGATAGGGAGGACAATATGTGTTTTGTTTTTAAATTCAAATAGAGCTGGTTTGTTTTCTTTATTGTCCCTCTCCCTTAGGGGCATATTCTGTTTGAATGTTTGTTTCCATAGTTACCCATCACATTTGAAACATTTGTACTTTTACTCTGTTTCAATGTTTGATTTTCAATTTCATCTACCTCTTCTCACGCTGAGACTCTTGAAGTTTGTACCTGATAGAAGCAGGAAAATGATACTGCAGCAATTTTTATTCTATTGCTTTCTAAAATTTCATCCAAGTAGACTTAGTTTGTCAAATTTCAGGTACCGCCATAATAATAGACTGTTTCTAGATCTTGCTGTAGTCTAATCACAGCTAATGGTTTCCATCTAGCTCCTAGTAGGCAGGTGATCTCATTAGAAAGCCCATCCAGCATCCCAACTGTCACTCTTTCTGGTCCAGTACATAACTAGAGGATTTCAGTTTCCAGAGATGTCAGACTGACACCTTTTATGAACATTGAATCCACTTTGAAAAAAGTGCCGTTTGAAAGACAAACACCATGTCCTAAGAAAAGAAATTTGGGGCAAAGGAGGAGGAAAGACAGAGGAAAGTCTAAGGGTATGTCTACATGGCAATTAAACACCCACGGCTGGCCCATGTCAACTGACTTGGGCTCACAGGATTCGGGCTGTGGGACTGTAAAACTGTGGGGTAGATGTTTGGACTTGAGCTGGAGCCTTGGTTCTGGGACCCTCCCCCCTTGCCTGGTGTCAGAGACCAGGCTCCAACCTGAACCTGAACGTCTACACTTCAGTTTTATAGCCTCGCAAGCCCATGAGCCTAAGTCGCTGACATGGGCCAGACGTGGATCGTGGTGTGAATCCAGCGCACTCTCTGGTAGCAGCAAAAGTGTCCTGTAGAAGACAGGTGATGAAAACAAGTAAACTGTGACACGTCTAGTGGCATATGCTTGGAATAAGAACAATGCAGTGCTCATAAGTAGATAGAGACTGTCATTTAATGTGCTTTCAACCAATCCCTTCATTAAATTTTCTCTTCGTTAAATTTATGGCCTCAAAGGGCTTGCTGGTTTAAAGTTCAGTCAGTGCAACCCAATGGCTGTATGTTAACTTGTAGAACATATACACCTTATGGACTTCAGTTAGCATCACTCACTGCATTCAAAGAACAGTAAGGCTGCAAAGGGAAGCACTCAAAAGTCAGAAAATTAGTTAAGATTATAGGTGCAACTGAATTCTGCCCTCTTTTGCATTCATATTATTCATGGTTAGTCTTATTACATGGTCACATGCTGTTCCTTAGTAATGAAATATTATATAGTACATTTTTTTTAATAAAGCCTTAGTTGTAGATTTATAGTATCTTGTAACAATGGACACTAGTGTCTCTGTATGAGATAGATTGGCATACACTATTTCTCAGATTATCCAAGGTATTATTACACATTTTATTCCAATTAGATACATTCACATATAATACAGTACTCTTTTGTTATGCAAGATGATTAAGATAATTGTACTAGTTCAGTTTATCTTTGTTTTGTTACAATCAGATACAAGTGAAAAAGTGAGAGGAAGAGTAAAACTGCTACTTTCTGTTGGAATATCTTAAAACTTGTACCTGGAATAGTGTTACAAGTCTATGAAAATCTGAGTGATGGGCCAGTTATAGGAGATAGCCTTTGTTAATTCAGATAGAGCTGCATCAACCACCAACAGCAATCAAGAATCTCATGTGGTTTTCAATGGTTCTTTTGCATTCTGTTTCCTGTGTTCATTGCAGATTTCACACTTGGATGCTTCTTTAGCTTTGACAGCTTTTATGCCATGTCAGAACAGGGGGTGTTGGGTTCTGTCCTTACCCTTCTTAACACCTAGATTGACACTGTACATTTTAGTTAGCATTTCCGACCTCATGCTGTGCCCTTTGTACAGAGTCCCACTGGCTGAAGCAGTTTGATCTCTGTAATCCCAATATGTTTTTAAGATTAGAGGAAGTGCTTAATTTGTGTCAGGGCAGGTTTAGCAGTTCATAGCCCTGACGCCTCTGGGCTTGCCGCCTCAGGTATGAAAGTAAAAAAATTGGTTGAGCCCCAGTACCTCTTTCATTACAAATAAAGCATTGCTTGAAGGTGTATTCTCAGTGTTTCCCTCTTTCTCTCTCACACACAGACTCTCACACATGTATTTACTGTGAGTGTATTTCTTTCCCTCCCCCTGCTCCTCCCACCACACACACACACACACACACACACACACACACAGTAAGAGATTTTAGCCCAAAATCAAAATGTTTGGAGTTACAGCCCTGGGGACTGAAGTCCACTATTTATCCAGAGGTAGCAGCTGTATAAGCTTCCCCACACTGACCTCTTATGCCTCAAACCTGATCAGAAGGCAATACAGGTAGGGGTAGGTGAGTTGTCCAGTCCATTCAATCCTTGGGATGAAGTCCTGGGGCAGGGAAGTCAATAAGAGTTTTGCTATTGACTTCAATAGCGTCAGGTGTGTTGCTGGCTGACCAGGTTCCAGCTCAGGCCAATGTCCCCACGCCCCAGTTGAATGCTGACAAGTACATAGCTGGAATCAGTCTGGCTCACCTGTGTTAGTATTGTTAAAGCAAGTATTAGAATTATAAGAATGTTAAGGGTTAAGACATTATTGAATGCTTGTGAGCTGTAGCTCACCTATAATATTTGTATGCCGTAGTGTAAGGCCATATTTGAGCATTTGCACTGTAAACCTTTGTAACTGTACCTCATCTGCCAGGAGAGAGACATTAACTAGTGTGACATGCTGGTCTCCAATAGAAGATGTTATGTGGTGACTGACAAGGAAGGCCCATTGACACCAGATGGACTAGAGTGGAATATTAAAGAGGATAAAAGATTTTGTCGTTTACTTTCCCTCACCCCCCAAGAAGATGAGTCTCACAAATGAATTCCTCCCACTGGCTGAGTTTACAGCTCAAATCAGAACAGGGGGGAAGGGAATAAAAACCCCTAACAAGAAGGAACTGTGCCTTTCTGCTGCTTGGACTCTGGGGGGCTAGGATTACTGGGCATAAGCAAAAGATCCCCAGTGCTTGGCCTGTGTTAGCCCCAAATGACATATAGAGCTTGCTTATTATAGAAGCTTCTATTACCTTTTGAAACTTAAGTTTGGAACTAATTTGTGTGTATATGTGTTTGCCTGCTCTAACTTTGTAAATAACTCTCTTTTCCTTTTTCCTATAGACTAAATCTTTAATTAGTTTATAATAGGATTGGCTACAAGTGTTGTCTTTGGTGTGAGATGTAAAGTACAATTGACTTGTGGAAGGTGACTGGTCTGTTGGGAACGGGAGTAACTAGAATATTGCCGTGACCAGGGGAGCTGGAGCAATTTGTATAGTAGGGGGATGTTGAGAGCCATTGAACCAAACTGTAAACCCTGTATATGATGGAAACCACTTCAAGTCAGGGGCTGTGGCAGCACCCCCCAGCACCCCTAGTTCCAGCACATCTGGCTGTGATTCATGGTATAAGGGACGATCTATCACAAAGGCAAGCTCACCCGCGTGGCAAAACTGACCCGAGTTCCCAAGGAGACTGTCTGTGACTCCATATTAAGGATGTTATACTGCCTGAGGAGTTTGCACTTGATAATTGGTTGGTGAAATTTAAGTAGAGAACTCACAACTAATTATACCTTAACAGTCTGCTCTGAGGTTGGTACGCATGCTCTTGAGCCACTGCAGGACAGATTGACACGAGGATTTTACCCCAGTTTATTCTGGTGAGAAGGAAAGAAAAAATATGCAAATTACTTCTAGTTGTGAGGGGGTTTTGTGGTCCCCTAGGAGCTGAACTAAGATTAGTATTATTATTTTTGCTTTTTTTCTGGGTGCATTGTCCTGGGTGAAAGCTTTATTCTGACTCCTTCACATAGGTGAAGAAGATTGGGGAGTTTGTCTCTGGACAGTGACCTCATGTGGCCATTCAGCAGAAGATTAATATTTTCCTGCTGTTTCCTCTACAATCACTATTGCTGGTCCTGAAATGCTAGACTATCACCAGCAAGCAGTTCTCACTAGAACTAGTGCCTTTGCAATTTAGTCTTAGGCAATTGTTCCAGTACTACTGGTGCAACTGGACAATATAACTTGCTTCACAACAGATTTCTGTCACATAGCAAGTCAGCCATTCACCAGAAACTCAGATGTAGCTGTGGCATATTTAATTCATAACTAATTCATATTATTGTTGATTCTGTGGATCATTGGTGAATTTCAGCACAAACTCTGCCCTTTCTGAGAAGTAGTGTCTAATCTGAGCAGGAAGCAAACATTGATCTGAACTGGGACATTCGCTGAAAGACTTTATTCAAAACCATGACATTTTTAATCTTTAGTGTATGGTACAGTAGCTTGAAAAATGAGCAATAAAATCCCCCCAATTTTATTGTTCATCCAGTAGTTAAAACTGCAAATCAATGCTTTTCACATGGCAGAATGGTACAAGCTCTGAATTGTCACCTCCTGGACTGAGGAACCAATCCTGCAAAGTGCAAATCATTCTCAATTCTCCTGGACTTCCCTGGAGATTGATCACATCCAACACGATACAGGAGAGGGCCTGGAGTAGATTCCATTCTAAAGAATAAAGTTGAAAAATGAAGTCCTCAGAAGTCTAGAATGTTAAAGTCAAGGTTGCTATGGGAACCTTAACTCTGCTGTTTTGTGCTCAAGTATTACAATACAGTCTTTAATTCCATCATAACACATTATTTTTTCTGTCGGACCTCTGCCTCCTTCACTGTGCAAGCTGGATGGAGCGCATTGAATGAGACAGCTCTTCAATGTTTATTTGCTGTCCTCACTGTCCAATACGTGGTTCCTTAGTGCATTCACTGAGAGCCATCCACCCGTGGCACTGAGTGAGGCAGGTGTTCTCTGGGAAAAATAGCACGTGGCCATGTACCATAAAGATTGTATTGTAATGCATATTTTCAAGGAGACAGAGTTAAAGTAATGTGGGCAGCTTTAACCGTAGCCTTTCCAGACTTCTGAGAACTTCCTTTTGTAACCTTAGCATTCTTTTGACATAGGGTGTTGTATGGCATTTCTTAGCTCTTTTTAATTTATTATTTTGTAATAAAGAGGGAAATGGTAAAGAAATTCCATCTTGTGGAATTACTTGCTAGCCATTAGAAGAAAGCTCTATTCAGCTCAGTGTGGTCTGCCTCATTCAATGTGCACTTTAACTGGTCAGTTTTCAGTATTGAAGTTTCCTTGCTTTGTTTCAAATGCAACTTCACAATACTTACCCCATTCCATTATCACCTTCACAATCTTATCTCCTCTGACCCAGCTACTTGGTACCACTCAAATAGTGCCAAGAAGTTGCAATCTGACTGTGTCTGGCCAGTCAAAATCAGGAGCCAACAGGGAGGAGCATTCAGATGGCATAAAACCAGCTTAGTTCTCTTGCAGCACCACTCTTCCCAACTCAGCATACAGGGGATGTTGAGTGGATAGATGGTTGGGTCAGGTGTGGAGCATAGCTGTGTTCTGCCGAGTCTCAGGTGCCATGTGGCTCATTAGGGATCCTACCCATCTAGTGTAAGGTAGCAACCCCATCGATGCTCTAACTCACACTAGAGCCAGGTAGATTGGCCCAAAGAATGAGGAACTGTAAACTGCTCAGTGCAAGGGAGAATCTGGCCCTACATTATCTGAGCAGAAGCCAAGGTTGTTTCAGAGAGCAATGCAAAAGCCAAATAAATAAAAATAAAGTTAATGTGATGCACACTATGTAGAATTCCTTATGTGATGTAGCTAGTTATTATAGGTTTGTCTGTCTTTCTTGTCTTGGTAGCCCAGTATTACAGCCCAGCCTGGAACACTTTGACAGAATGCTATCAGCTGAAACTGATTTGCAGATTTCCTTCTACAACAAATTTTAAAATCTGACCTGATGCATTGTCTGGTTTTTGTTCCTCTTGGTTGCTGAAGCAGAACTAACTGCACAACCATGTATTGATTCACAACAATAAAAACACAACCTTTTCACACTCATTCAATGACCAACTGCCTCTTCTCCCATCCCGCCCACTCCCCCTCACAAAAAATCCATCCTTGTATGAACCTCTTGATTCCAGCACAAAACATCGTTTTGAAATAAAAGCATCCTCTTTTGAGGAGATTTGGAAAATAAGTGAGTGGAATTGAAAGCTCTCATGGGAAAATTCAAGGGAAGATGAACATGGGGGAAAATTACATACACAATACTGGATCAATTTGATTTTAAATCTGTTTTACTTTAAGCTATGTAATAAACTGGAGAAAATTTGTTCTTTTACGAAATCCCACAGCTTTTCAAATATTTCTGTAGAATCTATGAAGGGCTGAATTTAAAAAAAATTCCAATGCAATAACCTCACAATTCTGGTTGAGGCATATTAGCTCTTTGATCCCAGTTCAAATTGAACTGATCTTTTTAAAAGACACTTTAGATTGTTTCAGACTGTTTTCTTGAAAGTGTTAAGGTTGTTTGGGTGCCTTAACTGTGTATTTCCACATCTTAACATGTTTGGATATGTTGTAAGTTTAACATTAACATTGAACTTACTGTGTTTATAAGTGCTTGTTTTGGCAATAATTACCCTATCCTTGTACCTTTTGTGTGTGTAAATCACTGATATGTACTCTCAATCTTAACTCCATTTTCATATGTATTTTGTCTTGGAATGTCCTTGTGTTGTTTTTTAACTATAATTTTCAAACATGAACAGTAAACAAGAAACCCAAAGAGGAAGTTACTATATGGTATTTCTAGTGATCTGAAGACATGTAGCATCCACCGTTTTTTTATTTTTTCTATTTTATTTTAACATTTAGGGCCAAATTCACCTGTGTGCTCTGGCTGTTTTATACCATTCTGGACCTGCACAAAGCAGTAAGAGCATACTGGTCAGTTACACTGAATTTACAGTTGCTTTGTCTTGCCAGAGCAGCATAAGGTATGCACAACCCAGTTTTTCCCTCTCACTTGCTTCCCCGTACATTTTCCTGCACACACAATACAATTTGCCTCTCCCTCCAGTCCTCTGTATTCCTTGCACACTCTGATCCAAATTCCCCCTCCTGCCATCTCTGTAGAGTAGATTTGGCACAGTGGTTAAATGTTGAAAAGATACATTTAAGATTAATAGCCATTTTTGCAAATTGAAAGTTTCTCCACAAGCAGGAGGGAGTGTGCAAAATCTCCTTCAAGACTCACCAAGAAATTGCCCTTCTTCAAAATAGTCACCTTTAGCCAATTGTTCTTATTGGGACTGAGTCTAAAAGCTGTCCTCACTTCAAATCTCTCATTGTTCTATGTGGGAGTGAGGCCACAGGGTGCCCTTAGCAAAGATGGCCACTTTCAATGGGTGTGTATCCACCAATCCCCCCCCCAGCCCCCCCATGCAGCCTAGAAGCAAAAAAAGATCACTGTGAGGAGTAAATTAATGGAGGTGGTGGCCATTTTTGGAAGGGGCAGCCTGTGGCCTAAATTCCATTGAGAACAATGGAAGCTGGCAGCCATTTTGAAAGAGAGGACAGTTTTTCATGAGTTTCTCAGAAGGATTATATTATTCTTCAGCTTCTGCTGAAGAAGAATTTTAGGTATGAACAATAATGGGAAGAATTACCTTTCATGCTAAATATTTAGGTAAAACTCTACCCATTGTACTAGGTTTACTCAAGATTCAACTCTGCCAATTTTTGTGTGGATAGATAATGCCTGAGCTAAGATCATGTTGAAGGAGGGCGGGAATTTTACGCCAATTGCTAAATTTTTTAAGGATCTGATTTAAAATTAATTTATAAATTAACAATTTACTTTTAAATGGTCAAAAAAATCCACTCAACATTCAAGCAATATATGCTGTAATTTTGGGGAGGATACAGCTGAGGAAATTATTCTTTCATTAATGACTTGGATAATGGAGTGGATAGTATGTTTATAAAATTTGCAGAGGACACCAGGCTGGAAGGCGATGCAAGCACTATCATTTGGAAAAGCTGACTAGGTGGTGGTACTGAGGAAAAGGGTCTGGGGGTTATACTGGCTCACACATTGAATATGAGCCAACAATGTGATGCAGTTGTCGAAAAGGTTAATATAATTCTGGGAGTATTAACTGAAGTGTCATATCCACAAGGCTCGTTATCCTATCAAAGAAAGCTATCAAACCAATCTTAATAGCTTTCTTTGATAGGATAACGAGCCTTGTGGATAAGGGTGAAGCTGTGGATGTGGTATACCTAGACTTTAGTAAGGCATTTGATACGGTCTCGCATGATATTCTTATCGATAAACTAGGCAAATACAATTTAGATGGGGCTACTATAAGGTGGGTTCATAACTGGCTGGATAACCGTACTCAGAGAATTATTATTAATGGTTCCCAATCCTGCTGGAAAGGCATAACGAGTGGGATACCGCAAGGGTCTGTTTTGGGACCGGCTCTGTTCAATATCTTCATCAACGACTTAGATATTGGCATAGAAAGTACGCTTATTAAGTTTGCGGATGATACCAAACTGGGAGGGATTGCAACTGCTTTGGAGGACAGGGTCATAATTCAAAATGATCTGGACAAATTGGAGAAATGGGCTGAGTTAAACAGGATGAAGTTTAACAAAGACAAATGCAAAGTGCTCCACTTAGGAAGAAAAAATCAGTTTCACACATACAGAATGGGAAGAGACTGTCTAGGAAGGAGTACGGCAGAAAGGGATCTAGGGGTTATAGCGGACCACAAGCTAAATATGAGAGTGTGATGCTGTTGCAAAAAAAGCAAACATGATTCTGGGATGTATTAACAGGTGTGTTGTGAGCAAGACACGAGAAGTCATTCTTCCGCTCTACTCTGCTCTGGTTAGGCCTCAGCTGGAGTATTGTGTCCAGTTCTGGGCACCGCATTTTAAAAAAGATGTGGAGAAATTGGAAAGGGTCCAGAGAAGAGCAACAAGAATGATTAAAGGTCTTGAGAACATGACCTATGAAGAAAGGCTGAAAGAATTGGGTTTGTTTAGTTTGGAAAAGAGAAGACTGAGAGGGGACATGATAGCAGTTTTCAGGTATTTAAAAGGGTGTCTTAAGGAGGAGGGAGAAAACTTGTTCACCTTAGCCTCTAAGGATAGAACAAGAAGCAATGGGCTTAAACTGCAGCAAGGGAGGTCTAGGTTGGACATTAGGAAAAAGTTCCTAACTGTCAGGGTGGTTAAACACTGGAATAAACTGCCTAGGGAGGTTTTGGAATCTCCATCTCTGGAGATATTTAAGAGTAGGTTAGATAAATGTCTATCAGGGATGGTCTAGACAGTATTTGGTCCTGCCATGTGGGCAGGGGACTGGACTCGATGACCTCTCGAGGTCCCTTCCAGTCCTAGAATCTATGAATCTATGAATCTATATGTAAGACATGGGAAGTAATTGTCCTGTTCTACTTGGCACTGATGGGGAATCAGCTGGAGTATTGTATCTAGTTTTGGGCACCACACTTTAAGAAAGGTGTGAGCAAAATAGAGAGTCCCCAGGAGTGCAACCAAAATGATCAAAGTTTTAGAAAACTTGACCTATGAGAAATGGTTTTTAAAAATGGACATGTTTACTTTAGAGAAAAGAAGACTGAAAGAGGCCTGATAACAGTCTTCAAATATGTTATGAGCTGTTTATAAAGAGGACTGTGATGAATTATTCTCTAGGTCCACTGGAAGTAGGATCAGACATAATGGGCTCATCTGCAGCAAGGGAGATTTAGGAGACTATTAGGAAAAACTTCTAGCTATAAGGATAGTTAAGCACTGGAATTGGTTACCGGGGATATTGTGGAATCCCCATGATTGGAGGTTTTTAAGAAGAGGTTAGACCAGGGGTTCCCAATGCAGTGCCCATGGGCGCCATGACGCCCGCCGGGGCGTCTAAGTGCGCCCGCGTACTGGCCGACGGACGAGCATCCGCCGAAATGCCGAGAAGCAGCAGCATCGAGAGGCATCACTGCTGAAATGCCGCCGATTTTCGGCAGCATTTCGGCGGTGACACCTCTGGATGACGCTTCTCGGCGGCATTTCGGCAGTGATGCCTATTGACGTTACCGCTTGTTGGTGGTTTTTCGGCGGATGCTCGTCTGCCGCCACGGTCCTCCGTGGATCGTCGTCTGGCGCCTGCCAGACAAAAAAGGTTAGGGACCACTGGGTTAGACAAACACCTATCTGGGATGGTCTAGGTATACTTAGGCCTGCCTCAGTGCAAGGGGATGAATTAAATGATCTCAGGCCTCTTCCAGACCTTAATTTCTATCATGTATGATTTTCATACATAACAAAGAAGTTGAATTGTACTTGAAGTGCAAAATGCATCTCTGCTTTAACTATGAAGCTGCAAGCTGTGCCTCCATATTACAGTTTGTCAGAGACTTTTGGGGACCCTGGTTCTCTGTTGCCCTGCACCTTGTATTAGTTGTTCACTTTGCATGGTGTCAATGCAAAACTGGTGTAAAATTATATCCAATCAGAATGGTAGAGCTTGATTCTCATTTACACTAATGCCACTTTACACCCCTTTGGCAAAGTAAACGGGACTTAAAATTAGTGTAAATGTAATTTATGCCCATTTTAAGACCCTGGTACACTGCCAGTGCAGCATCAGTGGCCTTGATGTAAATGAGTGTCACACCCATAGTTTTAAACCTATTTTGCATTCACTTTGCACAGGTGTATACAACTATACAGACTGCAGGGTAATGGAGAATCAGGCGTTGGGTATTTAAATTTGTTTTGACCCTTAACACTGCCTTTGTGCAGTCCACAAGTTAAATGAAGGCTTAGGAGAATGTACTGAAAATATACACCTCTACCCCGATATAACGCAACCTGATATAACACAAATTCGAATATAACGCAGTAAAGCAGCGCTCCGGGGGGGGACGGGGCTGCGCACTCAGGCGGATCAAAGCAAATTTGATATAACGCGGTTTCACCTATAACGCAGTAAGATTGTTTTGGCTCCCGAGGACAGCGTTATATTGGGGTAGAGGTGTATGTTATTATCTCCTAAAGGATAATGTACTTCGGCTGTTTTCATGTAACATAGTAAATATAGATATAAATAACCCATTATAATTTTGTGACTATTAGTCTTTATTAGGTAAATGTATGTATAACAAATAAGCAAACATTCTTAACACAACCAGAAATTGAATTTTCAACAAACACAAAGGATTTTCATACCATGAGAGTTAATGGATGTAGCCATATATCACATGTGCCTAATGTACTTATTCCAAAAGAATAAGATTAATATGATTTTGTAGTATGATTTTTTTTAATTTTAAGGCATGCCAAAATATTACCAAAATACTATCTTAAAATAATATGGTTTTAGATTATGAAAACTCTTCTTGGTACAACACTGCACTAAATACACAGACAAAACCTAAAGTTACTGGATGATAATTAATTAAAATCCATATTTTGTCAGTGTTTGCTGCACAAAAATAAAAATAATGAAGATCTTATTGTTCAAGTATCAAAATATTTTCCCATTTTAAAAAGGCAGTTTACGTAGACTAGGAATGAGTACAAGAATATTTAAATACAGAGGTCAGATTTTAAATTCATTAATCTATTGTACTGGTATTGGTAATCACTATCCTATAAAAGACGTTCTAAGAAATATTGCTAGGATTCAGAATTTACACTCATGCTAATCCCACCTGCTTCCTATATATTAGTGGTGCCTTACATCTGTTGCAAATCACCAGTTAAGATGCTTACCCTTTCATCAATGTGGAAGAAGAGCCAGTGCTGCCCAGAGGATTCAGGGAGCCTAGGGCAAAGCAATTTCGGGGGCCCCTTCCATAAAAAAGAGTTGCACTACTATAGAATACTATATTAGTAAGGACTGCTAGTTTGGAACTGCTAGTAAGTTTTAAAATAAAAAGTTAAGGGTAACACAGGATTTCAGGTAATGTAAACTTGAAGAACGGAGGGCAAATGTTAATGTTTATGAAGACTGTGGAATAGCAAAAATGGGCAGAGCCAGGCGTAGTGTGGCCAGGTCTACTGAACCAGCTAAAGTTTCAATTTATCAGCTAAATACTATACTAATGTAGCGACTTGTTTGCCATACCACAATGTCTTTCCTGAAATACTGGATCCTTGAGGCATAACTTCCAGAAAAGACCGTGAGGAAAATGGTAAGTAAACTTGAGGGTATTAAAATGTACATCCTTTTAAGAGCTCCATGAGATACCTGCTTCTCTAGCTCATGGTGCTGTTTGAGCATTCCAAACATCTCTGGCAATATGCCCCTGTCCTGAAATCTAGTACCCTGCTGTACCAGGTTTCATAGATTGGAAGGCCAGAAAAGACCATTATGATCATTTAGGGGTTCTTTTTCTCTCTGAGGCTCCCCGCAACATGCTATAAAAACTCCACTGCCCACCTGTGCCACAACAGCTGTTTTTCTGCATATAAAAGCCAGGGCTCTCATTAGGGGGTATCAAGCAGGGCAATTGCCTAAGACCCCACACCACAGGGGACCCCATAAAGCTAAGTTGCTCAGGCTTTCGCTTCAGTCCTGGGTGGCGAGTCTTAGGGCCCCGGGCTTCAGCCCTACACAGCGCAGCTTCGGCTTTCTGTCCTGGGCCCCAATGAGTCTAATGCTGGCCCTGCTTGGCAGATGCCCTGAAACCTGCTCGTGGCCCCGCAGGGGGCCCTGGACTGGACCCCTGGTTGAGAACTGGTGATCTAATCTTACCTTCTACATAACACAGACCAAAGAACCTCTGCCTTGAGCTGCTCTTAAGCTAAGAAATCCAACCATTACATTTTTTTCCTGAAGCAGGTAAATTCATACTAGAAAACTATACTAAAGTTACCAAGATCATCTTAAAAAGGTTCAAGAGGGTGGGGCAATCACCTGAATCCCTAAATACCTTTTTTTTCACATTTTTTCTATTTGTAAAAGTTTTTCTATAGCCTGTTCCTCTAAAACCCCTATCACCTGAAGCTGAGCCGACTCAGTTATTCACAGCCAGTTTCCATGGAGGACTGAATAAATGAATGAATAAAGGACTATGAATTAAGGATTGTACAGTTCCTGACGTACTGAACAAAATCTATCTATACACCAAATTTGGGTCAAACTGCCCAAACCACTTTCTAAATAATTTCTTTAAAACCTTTTCTCCCTTTTTTCCACCTGTTTTTTTTTTATTTGGGGGGGGGGGGGGGTTATTTTATTTTTATTTTTTTTGGCTCCCCCAATAGAAACATGTAACGGTCCATTAGGTGCAACCCAGGTGACAATGTACCTTCCGAGAAATAGCATCTATGTCATTTACCCAATGTGTTCAGCACCTCTGATACATGAATGCCAACATAATGCATCGGGATAAGCTTTCCTGATCCTACCATGTTGAAATGTTGTGCCACAGACCAGGAAAAAAAACAGAACAGCTTGGAAAAAAAAAAGCTGCCTAAAAGTGCACTTTTTTTTTTACTTTGTTTCAAAAAGAAGAAACCCAGCAAAGGTGGAGAAACGCTGATGATCTCCATGGAGTGCTCCGTTCCCCATTCGCAGCCAAACTTCATCTCCCTTGGCAAGTTTTAGCACTGCACTGTTTCCTGATGTGTCAGCTTTTCCTTTTGATTCATAGCTAAAAATGAATATTTTACAAAGAGTTAAGCTTTTATTTTGTCAACAATGATCAAGTAAGTCACCTAAAAGAAAATGCTAAGCCTAAAAAGCACATTGTTTTGCTCAGTATATTATGTTTTAAATTGTAAATCAAGGCAGGTATTGAGTCAGACAGAAGAAGTTTATTCAATTGTCTCGCAGTTGGCTATGTAAATTAAGCATTGTAGGCCAACACCATGAAAGCAAAATCTACACACAGAGTAAACAGGGAAAAGGGCAAGTACTGGCAATTGTCTTGGGGGGCAGGGAGGAAATGAACCTTGAAGAATATAAATAGAATGTAGTGTGACATTTTGGCACCCATTCACTAAGGAAAGCCTGGAAAGAGAAGAGGACGTTCATGAGTACTTGGATCCTGGTTTGACTGAAAACCAGCTAGTTCTGCAAAAGACTAAATCCTTGGAGTGAAATTACTTCATTACATTGGAAAGGTAGCTAGTGGTAAGTGGAGACCCAGGTTTACATTTTATGTTTTTGTTTTATAGGTAACCATCTCTGTTTGTATTATCATCACTCACTCTCTCTTAAATCTTAGCCTTTGATAATAAACTTATGACAATAAACAATTTATTGCTTTCACTATAAGTATATCTCAGTGCTGTTATGTTATACTGGAGCAGATCCTCAGTTGAATTAAACTGGTGGGTGCACTGTTCCTTTGGGGACAGCTTACCTGGTAATTTCTGTGAGTGCCCTGTGGTTAAAGGGGTGGCTACAAGGGAAAGAGGGCTCAGGGATTGAAGTGCACTTATTGTTAACCTGCAAGACAACGTAAGGGCTGGCAGAGCCCCAAGGAGATTGTTTGGGTGGCTAACAATCTGGCAGTGTCTGGGAGCTGACATTCAGTTCAGCACAAGGAAATCTTTTTCTCGCTGGAGGTCGAGGGGTAATAAGGTGACTCACAACCCTGGGTACCCTTGGGAAGCATCACAAATGGATCCCCAGATTTCTCACATATCCAGCTATCTACAAATTCTGAACCATATGATGAACAAGTGACTGGGCTCAAAGTCTGTCTTTTTGGATACTGCCAAGGGCTTACGATTCCTGAGCGCATGAGTAAAATAAAAACTTCAAAATCTGCTTAGCTGAGATAAATTCTCTGCAATGTGTGACAGGACACGATTAATAGCACCCTGGTCACTGAGGTTGGTGCAGCACTGGGCAGAGTGCAGTCTTAATTGAAGTCAATTAATTAGTTTCTGCTGAGGATTACTGACCCTTGGGTGGCAATTGTTGGGCTAATAAGGCAATTGGCTCAGTAATTGGGAGGATATAAGGAGGAGGAACAGGCAGTAGAGGGAAGCTCAGAGGGTGAGGCTGGGCTAAGGAGAAAAGGCTGCATGGAAGTCTCCTCCTGCTATAAGCCTGCAATATGCTCTGTTATACTTTGCAAGGGAAGAACAAATACACAGGTGCTGAAAGGGTAACAAGCTGGTGTGCATTTGTGGTTAAGAGCCCAAGAAAGAGGCCAGGCAATGTGGCACACCAGGTAGTGACTGAGCCACCTTGTGACACAATGACATTATGTACAGGCAGCACTTAGCCTTCTTACTAATCCATAGCACTGTAGCTGAAACCTCATCTTTCTTTAGTATAACTTGCTTTATTGTAACATTCAGTAAGGCTGTCATTTAGATGGCATGTGCATCAGAATCAACCTGGGATGAATATTGTTATTTTAATCTGTCACCATTAGATCACAACCCCAGATCAAAACTGTGACCATTTGGAGAATCTGTCTATGTACAGTGTACAAATTCTGGCTGATGTCAGAATGTGGAATTCACCATTTGCAGACAGGGACTGTAGCAGTCTCTGCCAGACCAGACATTAAATCTTCCGTGGTTGTCTATTCGGGTGGAAATGCCTTGAACAAAGGGCTTGGCTGAAGCAGGAAAGTACCCATCAGGAGAATAAAGAAACCAGGTGTTTGTAGGGTGACATATAAACATGAGGACTCAGAGAGACACATAGAAAGCTTTGGGCAGGAGAGAGGGGCATGCTTTTGTAGCAGGGGTGTGCTGTTTAAATAAAGGTCCAGCCAAAGTGAGAGAAAACTAACTGACCCATATGGGGGAAAGGATTCTGAAGAGAATCCATGAGCTTCTGAAGAAGGATCCTGGTACAGCAAAGGACTCCGTTAAGGCCAAAGACCTCTCCACAATTGGTGAGGCCCCCGAGGCAGGGAGATGAGTACAGATGTGCTTGGCTTCCCCCATCCCCCATGCTGCTAAGTAAAGAGTACTGGTGTTTAGAATCCTGTGTAAAGTCTGCCTGTGTGTCTGTTTGCTTTCGCTATCTTGTGCCCCTGAAGAGTTACATTGTAAACCCAGAGCACCCACATGGCTGCCCTTCTGAAAGAGGGTGTGCTACAGGAAGCCTGAGGGGTCAGCACTGGTCCCAAGGGTTAGGCAGTTGGACTTTGGGGATTCTGCTCTCAGAGGGGGTGCTAAACAGAGGAACTGCACCCCAAGAATTAGCCTAGACTCCCCCAGGAAGGGGCACTTCCTGGACTCTGTTCAGACTCAAGAGGCTTAAAGCACTAGGAGCCCAGTGTGGTAGGGTTACCATACGTCCGGATTTTCCCGGACATGTCCGGCTTTTGGGGGCTCAAATCCCCGTCCGGGGGGAAATCCCCAAAAGCCGGGCATGTCCAGGAAAATCGGGAGGCTCGGCCGGGGCCTCTTTGTGCGGGGCCGGGGTCGCGGGGCCGGGGGCATGGTGCCGGGCCGGGAGCCGGGCCGGGCGCGCGGTGCCGGGCCGGGGGCCAGGCCGGGCCAGGGTCGCAGTGCCGGGCCGGTCCCGCGGGGCCGGGGGCGCGGGGCCAGTCCGGGGCCGGGGAGCCGGGCCCGCGGGGCTGGGAGCTGGGCTCGGGGAGCCGGGCCGGGCTCGGGGAGCCGGGCTCGGGGAGCCGGGCCAGGCCCGCAGGGCTGGGAGCCGGGCCGGAGTCGGGGAGCCGGGCTCGGGGAGCCGGGCCGGGCCCGCGGGGCTGGGAGCCGGGCCAGGCCCGCGGGGCTGGGAGCCGGGCCGGGGTCGGGGAGCCGGGCCGGGCCCGCGGGACTGGGAGCCGGGCCGGGGTCGGGGAGCCGGGAGTGGTCGGCCGGGGCCGCGCCTCCTCCCCCCCACACCCTCCCCCTTACCTGCTTCAGGCTTCCCGCGAATTAAATGTTCGCGGGAAGCAGGGGAGGGGGCGGAGACTTTGGGAGGGGGCGGAGTTGGGGTGGGGGCGGGGCTGGGGGCGGGGGCGGGGCCCCCGGGAGTGTCCTCCATTAGGAGGCACAAAATATGGTAACCCTACAGTGTGGTGGACTCCAAACAACAGCCTGGGGAGTGTCCAGCCAAAGAGGAATTCTACCAGGGCTCCGTATATGTGACAAAATCACTAGCTCCTTCCCCAGTGGTGGGGAAATTCTAATCAAGACTGAATTTTAGTCTCAGGCACATCTCTAGTAATGACACACAACTATGAATCTAGGAGGGCAAATGTTCCACAGGCTGTTTCTTTCTGATGTGTTTCATACTACCACGTTCCCTCCAGAATGTGTAGTAAGAACCGACATCCATGCAAATCTGTCTAGCATGGTGAAGAGCACACATCTCTCAACTTACCTATATAAGCTGAAAACTGTATTGCCATTGTGCATGAGGTACACGTACACTTCCTCCACATCCTCATGTTTCATCATGCTGAAGGTGAAGAAATACACCCCTGAAAAAGATATAATGCGCAACATGCATGTGTGTTTTACATAGGGAGGTGGTAGGATACATTCCGCAGACGTGTTTGTTGGTTAGAAAAGAGAGGAGATTTTGCCAAAACCAGGCCTCAGTGAAGTCACTGGGAGTTTTCCCTTTGACTTTAGCCAAACCTAGATTTGATTCTGTCATCTGATGCTCCACTGAGCACAGGGGATCACTGAAGTCAAGTTCCAAATAAAATAAATTTACTTAAAAATGGCAGAGCCTTCCCTCCCAGACTGAGAAGAAAATTACTAAAACATCCAGTCCAATGACCTCCCCCATTCCCTTCCCTTTCCTGCTTCCTTGCTCCTATCAACTCATTGCTTTCCCCTCTTAACACAGTCTCCACAACATACTTTTTAAAAAATGTAGACAAACATGACACATGGCACTAATCACCCTGATCACTTTGTTTGTACACTGTGTCCCTTTAGCTCACCCTTTGTCTTTTTTAGATTTTAGCTCTTCAGGGCAAGGATTGTATCTTTTTCTGTGTTTGAAAGTATCTAGCTATATTGTGGATGCTATTTTGATATACAATCATAAACGACATGGCCTGGAAAATAAAGTACTATATGTGGCACTTTAGAGACTATGGTCCCAATCCTGCTGTGAGTTCTGTTTGGGCAGAGCTCTCAGCCTGGGCAGAGATTGCTGCAGAATCCTGGGCCTGACATGGAAAAGTTAGCCATGATTTGCATATGTCAGTGTGAGTGGTAAATTCCATGTGTATACTGTCCCGCAGAGTGAATTTTGTTTTCACTCAGCAATCTGAAGGAAATGACCCAAAGTAATTGCAAATTCCTCATCATACCTTCATCAGAAATAATTCCTGACTCACTATCATCAGTTAATAATCATTCCCATATTCTTGTGATTTGCACATGTGATCTCCTTCCACTTGCGAGGGACACAGGTATCTACAGGAACCCACTATGACTGACATCACTGTATGGTTCTAGAAAATAAGTTAAGAATTAAGGACCTGAACCTGCAAACACTTAAGTAGGTGCATAACTTTACTCCCATGACTAGCTCCATTAACCTCTAAGGGACACTGTTATGAGTAAAGTTACACATGTGCATAAGTGTCTGTAGGATCAGAGCCAAAACAGGACCAGAGGGCCGGATTCTCATGTACGCTCCAGCCACTTTTTGCAGCTCTGGCTGTGTAAAGGAGTGGAAAGGTGCTTTGCATCCACTTTAAAGTATAGTTAAAGCAGTACAACTTGTGTATGTAGACCAGGCCACAGTGCAAATGAGAACCAGGCACAGAGAGCAAATGACGTACTTATTCTTAAAAATTGTCCCTCCAGGGCAGAGGTGATGCACCTTGCCCGGACAGTGTGCTAAAATTTGCACTGCCACCTCCTATGCTTTACTTGTATTGTAGATAAAAGGAAGTCACCAGTTTCTACGGCTATAAATTTCCCCCCATTTATAAACTCCAAAGTCATGTTTTAAAAACTCATCTCAAAGATTTGAACACCAATGAAGACAGATAACAGTTGCTCTTATTTGAAAAATTACTACTTAAAGTTCTCTCAACTTTGTCTTGAACTCCTAACTTCCCCAAACTGAGGCAAAGCCAAGAGTACTTGCAGTTAAATTCTACTCCTAGTGAAGTCAATAGCTAAACTTCCTTTAATTTTAATGGGACTAGATCTTTCTTTTAATCAACATCTGACTGACACTTTTTCAGACAGAAATTTACACTACTTTGCTTTATAAATACTCACCGTTCACTGGGGCACCAAATCTACCAGTCATAACATCAAAGAAGTTTCCAATATTGGTTTCAACACTACTGAAGATTATCCCACTGTTCTGATTGCTGAAATGGGTTGCCATAGAAGCCATGAATGCAATCTATAAAAATATACGTCTGATTTAACCAGTGGTTAATGAGCAGGAAAAGGATGACTATAAAAACATGACCTACAGGCTTTTTTCTGACATGTGCAGTCTATTTATTTTCCTTACAGAGATGTTCTTTTAGGGTCTGATCCAACTGCCGTTAAACCCCAGTAACAAAACTCCTATTGAATCAATTGCAGGAGGACTAGGCTCCTTAACTTCAATGGAACTATTCATGTGTGTGTGTATAAAGTTAAGCACATCATATGGGTAAATGTTTGCAGGTTAGGGCCTTAGTTTTCGATTTCACTTTTACTTTAAAAGCTTAGAGTGATATGATAGAAAAGTTATAATGTAATGTATGGTATTTTAGCATAAACATGATAACATTGGCTTGCGTAGGTTCCTCAAATCCATTTAATTCAGTTACTGCTTTTAACTCAATGTTAGCTGTAAATAAGGCTCAGTAAACCCCATACATGTTATTGTGTCTTTCTAGCTACCAATCAGAAATGGCCTAAGCAATTCTGAGGCCATGTGATTAGGGCCTCTCAAGCTGCACTGTCCAAGGTTCAACATTCTTCATCCTCTACCATCTGCTCCAACTTCCTTTGCCATGCTAGCTCAGTCTGCTTGTATGAACATAATGGGATGAAACTAAGAAAAGGGGAAATTTAGATTGAGAAACTTCTTGACAGTGAGATATATTAGGCTGTGGAAGAATGTTCCAAGGGAAGTGGTGGATGTCCCCTCATTTGGGACATTTCAAACTACGCTGGACAAGATACTAGAAAACGACTATTTTGCCTAGGCAGGGAAATGGGCCGTCTCTTAGTTTCTGTGATCTCAAGGCAGCTTGGGACAGTGGACAGGGCATAGGACTGAGGGTCAGGAGACCTGGGTCCTAGAAGGCCACAAACTTGCTAGGCAAAACACTTAACTTCTGTGAAGTGCTTTGAGACATATAGATAAGCGCTAAGTATTTGTTATTAGCATTAAGTCTCATAGGAAAAGGCTGTTTTCATGAGAACATATGAACTAGAACCAGAAAAAATACCCCTTCAGAATCAAAGAATCAAAACCACAGGAGTAGGTTCAGATCCTGTGACTGAAATCCTAAGCCCCCACCAGAAATTCAAAGAGGTTCAGTTTGGGCTGATTTCTCTATTTTCGCATGCATTTGATAGACGGAAAAGCTGGTAAAAGTGAACTCAGTTAAGTTATTGTATTGATGTGAAGTAGTTACAGAGTGATATTTTATGCAATGGATTAATTTTTGTCCAAATGCCATTTGAAATTCTAATCAGCTCTAATCTGTTCTTCTGGAGCTAACCAGAAAAGCAAAAAATAATGCCTTTCATCCACCTTGTCTCGTTTCAACATAGCAGATCAGAAATGGATTCATTCTCTTTTAAAATAGTCCTGGTTTTAAAAGCATTATATATGGAAACATTTCCCCCTTCTCCCCCTACCCCTCCAACATTCCAAAGCATAATCTAGTTTTAGAAACTATAGGCTATATTGGGCTGATACTTTTTAAGCAAAACGATTTGTTACAAGCAATGAGGAAATTCTACTTAAAAACTGATGGCATGATATTCAGTTATTCAGCAACGTTTTCAATTACCGCCAAAACATATACATTGGTAACAGTTCTGATAGCTAATTTCAAAGTTAGAAAAATACCCAGAAGGAAAATAATTGTAAGAAGGATGTTTTTCAAATCATTCTACCATAAAATTCCTCCCAGATAATGATCTTTATAAGCATTCTCCAGCTATTTTGCTGTATTACAAATGTCAATTAGTTTTGGAAACATTTTCAAGCTGCACTTTATTCAGTATAAGAACTCTATCTTGATGCAACATTATGACTGAGAATTTAATTACAGAAAATTAAAAGTTATTGCCACCACACTGCACATATGTAGCAATTTGTACTGGTGTATTTGCTCTTAATTTTCATATCTTTTATGTATATGCAAAAACATAACTGAGTTATGGTTGTTGTGGAACCATAACTTTGAATTAAAGATGGGCCCAGATTACAAAGTTTGGGTCTGTAAACTCATCAAACTACTTCCCCCCCCCCCACCCTCCCCCCAAAGTTAGGGAATGTTTGTGTCTAGGTTCCTTTTGTATATTCTGCTTAGTTCCTTCAGTGGTGCACCGGGCTTGTGCTGATCATGCTGCAGGAAACCGTGTTGGTGATACTGGATCATAAAGATGATAGATGCTCTTAAGGCACTTAGGCCCAGATTTTTAAAGGAATTTCAGCCTTGCTCCTCTGAGCACTGCAAGGCTGAGATGATTCAGACAGCTATGTCCAATTTTCAAAAATGACTTTAAGTACTTATGCCCCCAAGGCCCATTGACTTTCAACAAGACTTAAGGCTTGTTTAAATGGTCAGTTAGTGTGCAGCAAACTGAGGTGTAAATCTACAGTGACTAGCGTGCTGTCCACTATGTGTGTGGACTCTGCTACTGCACACTAAAAGTTTCCTAGTGCACTTTGATCTACTCCAGGAGTAGGTCAGTGTGCGCTAGAGAACTTTTAGTGTGCAGCAGCAGAGTTCACACAGTTAGTGCATGGCATGGCGGTGCACTGTTTACCCCTTGCCACTTCTCCATATACACAAGCCCTCAGGCTCCTAAGGTACTTTTGAAAATGAACGTAGCCATCTACACTGGAAATTTCAAAGCGTTGTCGTGGGAATGGTCCCGTGGCAGCACTTTGAAGAGCGAGTGTGGTCGCGTGCGAGTGCCCAGAGAGAGCTCTCCCAGCGCTCCTGGTAATCCACCTCCATGAGGGGATTAGCTCCAAGTGCTGAGAGCACGTCTCCCAGTGCTTGGAGCCTGTTTACACTAGCGCTTTAAAGCACTCAGACTTGCTGCGCTCAGGGGGGTAATTTTTCACTCCCCTGAGCTAGCAAGTTACAGCGCTATAAAATGTAAGTGTAGACAAGCCCTAAGTCACTTTAGGCACTAAATAGTCCTAAAATTTGGCCCTAAGATGCAGATAGGTGCTTAGTGGGATTTTCAAAAGTGCCTAGATGCTTTTGATAATCCCATTAGGAGCATAACTGCATCTTTAGGCATTTAAATACCTTTAAATATCTGTCCCTTATGCCTTGAAACACTGACTGGAGTTGCCACCTAAATAACTGTAAAAGTCTGGACCCTGGTACCTCTTGTTTTGCGGTTTTTTTTAACATGAACCAGAAAGTGCACCAATATGTATTTGATGCATGTTAATAAAAATGTGATTGTGTCATTTACTGTTCTTTTATCATGTGCACATTACATGAAAACTGGCAATAAACAGCTATTCCAGTTGGAAGGGTTTATCCTCTGTCCAAAAACCATTTCTCTGTTTGCTTTTTACAATAAAGATAGATCATGACCTGGCAACACTTTTTCAGGATGACTCTGGCAATACTTGCAGGACATGTTTCTTAATAATGACAAATAGTGTGTATATCACACCATACTTCTTGTTGTTCAGTTACAAGTGGGCTTGGTCTAGAACTGTATTGTGGTAATTGGGTGCTGTCTTTGAGAGGGGAAAGAAAGCTATACTGTAAAACACATGCTAAAGACTTTGTACCTGAAGCTCCGGTGGAATCCCAGGGTAACCCTTCTCTCCTTTTGGTCCGTGATGGCCACGGTCTCCCCTTGGTCCCAGGTCCCCTTTGTCTCCTTTGTCACCTTTGGCTCCTTCATTGCCAGGTGCTCCATTATTTCCATTGTTTCCATGATTTCCTTTAAACAATCAAAGCTTTCTGATCAGTTCAAATAATCTCTCTCTCTCTCTCTCTGTCTCTCTCTCAAATCATATCTATGACAAGGTGCTTCCCTTCCCACCCTCGCTCTATAACAAAACCTCTTTTCAGTATAATAAGACCCACGTTTAGATACCAAGAAATAAAAAATGGCTAGGGGGCTAACCTGGTGGATTTAAGAGATTTTAGGATTTTGGCGGGGGACTTTAAAAAAGAAAGTGCAAACACCTTTAAGGAATAAGGCTCATGTGACTTAGGTGCTGGTGTATAAAATGCAGACTTTTCAGGCCATTGCTTGATTTTAGTGCTAGCTCTTAATAGTAGAGGACCTGGGGACTGCTAGGGAACCGAGTGTTGCAGAGCTGTCAAAAGTAAAGGTGGTTTGGTAGTTGAGTACACTGAACAGTTTGGATTTGTTTGGATTTTCCCTTTGAATAAAGGCTCGCTGTTTGAACGGCTGTGTTTTTCCTCAAAGTAACCCCGAAAAGCAGTTTAATAGCCTTCTAATGCATCTGCACAATCAAAAGTGATTTGGGCAAAGAATTAGGCTGTCTTCGGGGAGTTTTTCACAGGCCAGCTAATGCAGCCAATTCTGTCTATGTTTCAGTCTATGGTTGACTAGTTAGGTTTGAAAAAGCTGCTTAAGTTACTTTAGATAAGTGTAGGAAAAGGCCAAGGATCCATGATGAAACTCTGCTGATTTAATTTCAAAATGATAACAGTCCCCCTTACATAGACAGTAACTGCTATTGGTAATAATATCCTACACTTCCCAATATTTACTTGAGAAATTGCTGGTATACTGAGCCACCATCTATGGCAACTGACAAGAAAGCAAGACAAAAACACTGAATTTGGCCAAGCTATAGTTTCACATTGGACCAGGGCATAAATAGGTCCATATTGCAAAATACAATCCTGTGTATTTGCAGTATACTGACTGGCACTGCGGGTTGGGGAGGGGTATAATGCAAAACATTTTTCCATCTTCTAAGCTGCTAAATATTTATGACTTTACTTTCCCTAAATACGAAGTCATGTTTCTCTATGAAAAGCCTCACCATGACAGTTCCCCTATGTCTGTAGAGTTATACAGTATTTATGTAGAGTAAAGGGTTGATAGATGATTCACATAATAAATCTTATTTACAACAGGCTAATGCCAAAAAATTTCAAAGTAACATGTTATTTTTTACATTTTTTGCCAGCCAAAGCTGCTTATTTAAACACTTCATACAACACACACTTCACCATTACTGGAAACTGCTACCACCAGAATATCAACAGTCCGTTTAAAGAAATATTTAATAGGGATACCAGAACCAGAGTTACTGTCAGCAATGTGTAGAAAGAGACAGAAAGAATGAAAGTAGTGAATGAGTAATTAAAAAGAAAAAAGCCAGGCTGTTGAGGCAAGCTACCCAGACTGTGACACAATCCTATATATACCACAATTGTGTTATAAATCATCTTAATGAAGATAATTGCTAAAGCAAACCTAAACCCACTGGCTGATCACCTTTTCCCCTTCCATATATCTCCCTCTCTTTTCATACCCACACACATACAAACACTGGACCAAATTCTGCTCATTACTAGAGTGCTGTGTTTTTCTATGCCCAAGAGAAATCATACTCTGGCTGTCAAACTGGTTTTTATTTTACATTAAGAAAGACAAGAAAGAAAGAACAAACGTGAGTTTTCCCATGGGAGAATACAGGTTTGAGCACTGGCCTGCTAAACACAGGGTTGTGAGTTCAATCTTTGAGGGGGCCATTTAGGGATCTGGGGCAAAAATCTGTCTGGCGATTGGTCCTGCTTTGAGCAGGGGGTTGGACTAGATGACCTCCTGAGGTCCCTTCCAACCCTGATATTCTATGATATAAAGTGTGTCTCCTCTGTAAATGTTTGCAGCACATCTGGGGAAGAAATGGCTCCTGTCTTGGAAATTTATAAATCATCCTTTGCAAAACAAAGAAAACAAAAGCAATATCCACCATAGGGCACATCCCCTTCATTTCAGTGGAAGCGTCGCTCATATAACAAAGAGCAGAATTTGGCCTACAAGCTATAAGAAACACATCACTTTCATTAATGATGGATCCATTAGAGATTAATTTTATTAGCAATTGGTTTTGATTAGATTGGAACCTAAAACCTGACTCCAAATCCCCACATAGGTTATGGGAAAATTTGGATCTGGATCCAAATCCATATCCAAGCTCAGCCGCTTGCTTGGGCCAATCTCTGATTTTCACACTCACAATCTGCCGTTCGACTGATCAGAAATCCATCGGAGTGACACTTTTACCTGGCATCCCAGCAGGCCCTGGAGGTCCCGGTGGCCCTTGATAGCCTCGAAATCCAAACTCTCCACGGCAGCAGCTACTGCAGTCTGGATGTTGAGGTCCACTTTGAGGGGGCTGAGTGCAAAAACATAGGTTTTAAATTAACCATTCATAGAGTGTATTTGCTATACATACATCTGCATCCTGGTAGCAGGGTCTCCACTATAGCCCCCTGCTTGTACATGCTCACAAGCTTTCTGAACATTTCTCCTTTGAGACTGAAATCTTCCGTGCCTGGTCTGTCCCTAAAGAGGTTGGTTTTGAAATTTTTTCAGTTGTTCTTGAGTTATAACATCACTTTTATATCAGTTTCCCCCATTTGAAAAAATATTCTTAAATAAATAAGATCAAGTTACTAAAAAATGATAGAACTTTTAAACTTAGTCTCCAATCATGTATTTTGCTGTATGCAGGCAAACTACAATGCCTGCATGAATTCTCATAGACTTCCGTGGCCCTTGGTGCGGGCATGCTAGCCGGTATGCAAAGAACTGCAGAATCAGGGCCTTAGGCGTCAATGGGGAGAACTTACTCGGCTAAATCTGAAGCAATATGAGGCTGGATTTTCAAAACTGTGTGCACATGTGCAAACTCGAATTCCTGCACAAAAAGTGGATGTGCCTGGCTAAATAAGGGGTTGCAAGTATGTGAGTCAGGCATTTGCAAGAGTATGCAGGCGCATCTGAAAATCTAAACCTCAAATGGAAAGAAAACATTTGGGGCATTTTGTTATATTCTGTGTGTGTGTGTGATGATGGCAATCTTACCCAATATGTTATTCATATGATGAGTGCAACGATGTATCAGTAAAAATATACTTAGCATGAGTTATATGCAGCAACATTTATTGTATAAGAAAGTTTGATAACACCGTATATTTTTATAGTGCTTTTCATCCGAAAGGAATTCCAATTTATTTTATGCATACACAAGTGGCTTCACATTCACAGACGTAGATTTAATAACTGCAAAGGGTTCTCATATAAATATTCATATTGATTCAGTAAAATTACAAGGATTGTGATGAGTTAATTGAAGTTGAGCTCCTCCTTTTTCTTTCTGGAAAATAAGCCCCAAACCCACAATCTGCAACTTGAAAGAATAGCAGCCCTGGAAAAAAGAAGCCCAAATCCACTAATGGTTGGTGGACTTGGCAACCCACTCATGTCAGGTTCTTCAATAAGTGACTTGGGGGAGTTATGTGATTTTCAACCACCTGCAGAAAAAGCTGGCAATTCCCATTGTCATTTGACACTGATGTTCCAAATAGTGCAAAACTCATTTGTAATCTCAACACATAAATGCTCTGCTAGTCTATCAGAATTTTTTTTTAAAATAGCTTCAGACAGACTAATCCTATATTGGAAAAATAATGACTGTGCAATCCGGTAACGCAAAGAAATTCCATCCTGTTACTGAAGTGACAAATGACACAAATTTGGTTCATTTGACTTATGTCACCAGAATTCTTTTCCTCTATGGCTGTTTGGTTATTAATTCTCTTCTTGTCGATATTTAGATGGGAGATCATAAAGAATTTTAAAAAGGTACTTTAGGAAGTGATTCTTTGGTAGGTGGAACTCTTCTGAAGACCTTCTGACACTAGAAATCAATTAAGGATTCTATGGCCTTTTTTATAAGACTAGTTTGTTAGAGCCAGTATCTGAAATTCAGGTTGAATCACTGCAGTCCGTTTACCTAAATTCTCTCCAGTTTCAGCTGGAGATGGTATTTTTCACTTCCTGTCAACAACAGTTACATGTAAGTGTGCAGTGTTGAACCTCTGCGATGGCCATGCAGGAGGTGGTTGCATTTCAGTACTGCAAAAGGTGGTTTCTCTCTAGATAAATATAACTTCCTGAGCCATTTGGAATTATGGCTGTATGTTTTCCTGGTTCTAGTCCACAAACCGCTGAGTCATTGGCTAACTCATATCATTTTAATCAATAGGATTAAAATATGCAAAATACCTGAGAAGGACAAGACAAGGTAGAGAAGAGGATAAAGGGAGCAAGATTAGAGAAAAAAGGGGCTGATGTGACTAACTTCTGTCACATTTTCAGCACTCCATGAGTGCCTCACGTCTTAGGACAGAAGTAGAAAGAAGAAGCTGAGAGGAAAGGAATAGAGAGAGAGTTGTCGTGTACTGAAAACTGTTAAAATTGCAAGTTGTTGCTTTAAATTTGAGCTGGGCATTAGGGGGGTTCCTGATGCTGCTTGCAGGCTAGGGGCTCCGTAGGGAAGTGTGTGATCTGGGCCTAGCTTTAAGAGAGAGAGTAGATTGCTGATATCCTCAAGCAACATCATTATTCTCTCTCAGAGAATTCAACAGGACATTACATTTAAAATGGGCCAAACCCTGCTATGCTGACTTAAAAGTTGTCTTGTTGACTTCAGTGGAGTACTTGTGTAAGTTCTGACCTAAGATTTGTCCTATTAGACTTAAAAAATCTTTTGACATAGGAGTGAAAAATCTGTTCATATTCAATGCCCCCAAAACAAAGAATTTTCAGGTTAGGTTTTCTTAATCTGAGGAAAAACAGAACTCTGTGCAAATGAATATGTTTTAAAGTAAAAATCTGGGGATATGAGACTTAAATGTGAATGATGAATAACGTAAAGCTACTTTCTCTAACCCTTGAAATGGGATCTGAAGATTCATTGAGACTCATTTGTCAAAGTCCTTATAAATTCTATTGCACGGCAAACCTGTGGAATTTTTTCCTAAAATTGAATTCAGTAGCTTGTGAAAATCACCTGTCACACAGATTTCCGGGGAGAGACGAGATTAAAATGAAGATATTTGCTGGATCTCTGAACATTATACACTTGAGTTTTCTTAGATTGACAGCTAGGAAATCTATCAGTTTAGGAGGCAGCTAAATAGTCAATAAAATTCCTCTAATTTGAACCTATGGACCAATTATAACTGGCGACACAGACATTTTTCCATTTCTTGCTGGCTTTTGTTAAGGTTTTATTTTACTCTGTCCAAAACAAGAAGTTAAATAAATACCTGCCACCATGGGTCCTGTTCTGAATAAGAAGGGGGCAAACTGGTGTACATGGGTGGGGCGGGGACAACTTTCACCTGGCTCCCTCTTGTAGCCAGAGGTGTTTCTGCAGCACCCTCCATCTGTCCCCTCTCTTAAGGGTGCCTTGGGAGCCCCATATAGTCTTTCTCAGGATAATCATCAGCTCTGAAAACGGGTCAGCAGACCAAAGTAATTCAAGATAGTCCTCAGTGTCCCAAATACAACATCCATCATAGCAACCCCATAGCTTGTACCCAAATCCAATGCTCCTGCCGATTGTGGAGCTTTTATTCTTTCCAGCAGAAGCTTAGCCTCCTGGGTCTGCCTTCCTTCCTCTGTCAGCACACGTCCTGTTCTGAGAGGGAAGGCAGCATATATATATGCCTCTCCTTCTGAGAGCTCCTCCTGATTGGCCAGGAGGGAGGGGAGCCCTGCCCCACCCTGTGCAGCAGGGCTCCTGATGCCAAGCCCGTAAAGTAAGTGTCTTGGGATCTTTCCAATCCACTGCTAATTCCCCAGGACCACCTCCTCTCCTCCAATTTTGGCGGGTTCCTGAGCCTGTGCTCACACCCCCATCACTAGGATGGGGTCTTCTGTCCCCCATTAGGCTTAAAGGGCCAGCACACCTCATTATAAAAGGGCATGGAAGTCCTTCCGGCTCCTTCTAGATTCATGTCATCTGTCAAAATAAACGAAATAAATAAACCACCAAAAACACAAGCAAAAAGCCAGTATGTCAAGGTGCACTCCAATTATATCAAGCAGCAACAGAAAGAAGATTGTATCTATATCTGTTCCATACATATTGTCAGCTACAGGGCTCGAGGAAATCATGCTACACAGCTCATATGTTATCAGCAGTGTGGAAATTCGGCATAGGGAGGGGCTTGCCTATTCTCTTTGGCCCCTCTTTGTCACCTCACAAGCTCCTTAGACATCTGGGGGATGAATTCTCCTGGCATTGTCATTGAATGAAACAGCTGGAGACATAGGGGGCATTCTAGGGGCAAGACATCCACAAGGCACATGCAGCTACCCGGATTCTCAGCTGTTGCAGGTGGCAAAGCAGCTCAAAGGAAAACAGCTGCTGGCTGTTCTGTTTCCATTGAGGGACATACTGATCCTTGGAGCAGCCCAAAATTGGGTGAACGCAAAAGCAGCTTGTTCCTCTCTACCTGAGAATGCATAGTCTCTAGTGATGGAAAAGACATGTTAAATCAGCCATTCCATGCTGGATTTCCCCTAGTGTACATTTGCTAGTCTTTGATCTAGTTTTAAATGAGCCAAGAAGTGGGATTGCATCATTGCCCATGGGAGATTATTTTCCAGACACAGGAATGGTGGACGTGAACGACCTGCAGTCAAGTCAACTGTGTGCCAATTGGCCAAGTCCCTCTTGCTCAATAAGTAGTTCCATTACTGTAAATGTAAAGATCATCTAAATACATGGTGCCAAATTCTGTCCTTGGATATACATGCAGCTCCCAATGACTTCAATGGTATTATATGTCAGAGGGCTGAATTTGGCCTTTTTTGTTAATTATAACAAATTTGTATTAAATTATATATTACTAAAAATAAATTAAAAGTCAATTCTTAAAGCACAGGCCACTAGCTCTTGAGCTAAAGGAGAATCTTCTTTAATTATTAGCAGCATGGGGTCTATGGTATGCAGTTGCATAGTATTCCATCCAATAGCAAGAAGTGGAACACACAAACACTAGCTGGCTCGTTATAATATACCCTCATTGATTATACTGTTTATGTACAGAAGTTCAATTTAATGTTCTGTAACAAAGGAAGTTTATATGCTGTGCTGTATAACCATTTAACTGTAGGAAATGTCGTTGCTGTATTTTGAACTTATTGTCATGTTTTGCCATATCTCAATCTGCTTCAGTTCCTTAAGCCCATCACAATTACCTAAAATCAAAACTCATTTCTACTTGTCACGAAACAATTATTATCCATCCCACATCTGCCTCCTTCTGCTTTTGGGAATTCAGGATCCAGGGTTGAGACAGAAAAAAATTATATAATGTTGTCAACTGAAATGTAAAGACTCAATCATTTGCATTCAGTAGGGGAAATAAAACTCTCATTTTGTTACTGACTGTAAAACTTAGTAGACAACAAAACCTCCAGCCCAGAGCAGAGGTAAAACTTTCCATTTTGTTTACTGCTCAATAAAACTTCATCTTATCCCCTTCAACATTTTTCCTTTTTCTAAAAAAAATCTGGATTGCAGTATTTTACATATGACCAGGTGAGGTAACTTTCCCTTTGCTCGGAGCTAATGACTAGAATATATAAAATGCTATGTAAAACGCATAAGTGATTCCTAATAAAAAGCAAACTCTACAGTCAATTTAAGAAGCATTAATTCCAGTTCTTTTTTTCCACTAAAATAAAAAGGGCAGCAAATACACATATAGCATGTTATATCATACCTACTTATGTCTCAAATGCAGTATTACTGCCAGGATTTAAAAACAAAACAAAGTCCAACTTAGAGGCTATCCATTGCAAATATTCGCTAGTGCTTTAAATGATTTTCTCAAGCTCAAAAGGATGTATTTTTTCTATACATACATTTCAAGTAAACTGGGATTCTTTTCTCCCAGTTGAACAGTATCCTTCAGAATATCAACTGTTTACCAATTTCATAATTTTTCTTCACATACAAACAATGTCCTAAATAGATTATAAAATCTTAGTCTACTAGAAAAAAAATATTTTTCAATCATTGAGAAACTGTATCTCACCATATCTGATTGCATAGAATCAAAGTTTCAGCAGAACAGTGGGCTGCTGGCTGTGTTCTCACTGTCCCCACCCAACTCCTGGCTCTACCAGTTCATTAAAAGATTCTGTGAGCAACCCAGTAGCATACAGACCAATAAGCAGCATTAATAAACCTCTTTACTTAAATGGATCATTCATAATCTTAGAAAAAATCCGATTTCAAAGTTATTCTTAGAAGATTAATTCAGAGTACCTGGACTCTGTCTGAGGTAGTCTGTGCTACATCATCTACCTCTGGTCTCTGGGCTTTTTGGTCTGTAGAAGTGCTATTATCATCAATAGTTGACTCTATAAGTTGACTCCGCTGTCTCAAAATTTCCCTGCTGCTGGAACCTTTATGGCCAGTCTGGTGGTGACTTTGCAATACTTTGGCCACTGCTTTATTAGATCTTCTGCTCACCTCCATGTATTCATCTTGACACAGGCAAAATGGAATTAAAAACAAAGCCAGCAGATGCCAGGTGATGAAATCCTTCACTGCCATGTTACTCAAAATAACAACTTCTCAAGAGTCCAGAAAATGTCTTTTAGAAGGAGAAGCCTGTTTACTGCATCAGTAGTTACGTGGTCCTTTCCACTGTTAAGCTTGGCACTTAGACCAGTACCAAGTTTTATACGTTTGTGCGCAATAAATAAAACCATGAAAATGCCAAAGTGACAGGATTCTTCATCCAAAATCAGTCATGCCTCCTTAAACAAACCAAGCATTATTCACCACAACGAAAATTGATTTGTATGCTGGAAATGGCCACCACATGTAACGGACTCCTGTGGTTTCTATTTGGGGGCATTTAAAAATGTGACACTTTTGGGGGTGGGGGTGGGCATGTTTTCATTTAAGTGTGAAGAAATGTGATGGAAAGGGAGAACATGTGGCTAATGGTTTATATTGCTTGATTAGACATGGACAGGCTATGAATTCACACTCTGAAATATCTTTCGGACACAGTCATCTTCTTTATTTGCCAGGAAACTCACATACACGACTGCGTCAGCTCAGTCAGAAAAACCATCCAAGAGCAATTAGGAAACAAAAATACAAGAGAGCCTTTTGCACATGATTCGACTAGGGTGACCAGATGTCCCGATTTTATAGGGACAGTCCTGATTTTGGGGTCTTTTTCTTATATAGGCTCCTATTACCCACCACCTCCTGTCCCAATTTTTCACATTTGCTGTCTGGTCACCCTAGATTCGACTTGATGACTATTTCTGACTATGCTTTTCATTCACTAAAAAAAGAAAAAGAAAATGTTCTATGTCAGTTCACCAACAGTGGAAGGCGACTGGGTAAACAAGTCTGCAACACTAGGTTGAATTCAGGTTCACACCGAGCCCCAATTTTTCAATTTGAACTTCCGACTCGGACAATTTTTTTCCCCCCCTCGAGTTTCCAGTGTTTTTCTAAATGCAATTGCCAAACCAAATTTTACATTTTCACTGCCAAGTAAATATAAATTACCACAAAGCTTGTTTCATATTAAGGAAAGAGAACTACATTATTATATACACATAACCTAATTTTTGTTTTTGAAACCATCCACTGGTAGCCTCTAGAACTGTAGAAGTGCAGAAGATAGTCCTGCACATGTTTATGCATGAAAAAATTTACACACAGGAGTTCAAGTATAGTTATTAAAATGAACAAAGGTTTGCAGCGTTGGGGCCACGCAACCTGTGTTATGCAGTAAATCAGACTAGATGATCAAAGTGGTCTCTTCTGGCCTTAAAAATCTAGGAGGCTATCAACCCAATCATGTTCCCAATCATGAAGTCAAAGGGAAAACATCTGTTGGCTCCCATGGAAGCAGAACAGGGTTCACAAAAAGCAGGGATTATGGAACAGTGGCTGTGCCTCCATAGCTAAGGTTGTGATAAATTAAATCAGGGATTAAGCCCATCAATACTGTTCAAAAACCTTGCTGACATTGAAAAAGATAAGCAATTTTAATTTGCTGAATGGTGATGATATTTGGTTCATATGTAGATGAGGAAATAAACACTGTAAACAAATTACGCATTTTTTCAACTGCAAACCCAGTTTATTATGCCTTTTTTTCAGGATCCTGGGGCATTTAGTACCTCGGAAGGAGTGGGAAGCAATCCACCATCATTGGAGGGAGGGGGGGAGAACAAACACAGGATCTAGATGTTTCTTCTAAAATGATCAGCAGTGAAATGGTTAACAGCATTGACATCTACATTGTCATCTTTAGGTTTCAGATTTAACACCACATTTTGATGAATGGGCAGCAGCCGCTGGTCATTACAAGCCAATACAGGTAAGCCCCACCAGTAATGCCACAGCTGCCAGCTACCCCGAGATACAGTGTAGTGTGGCTGATGTACTGCAAGGTGCAATGCCACCTGTTTTCACTGTGGGACCCATAGGGGATGGCTGGAGCTGCTCCAGCCCCTGAAGACCGCGGTACACCTGCTGCCACTGGGGTCTCCCAGCCCTAAATCTCATAGACTGCATAGAGCAGAGGGAGGAGGCAAAGCTTAAGGAATACAGGCTTCTGTGGAACTATTTCACAGCAGGACCAAAGAGAGGAGTATGGGGCTATTTCAGTCCCTTCAGCACATATGCTGCACGTGGCAGAGGGAGGAAGTGCACATTAAGGAATACAGAAGCCCACAGAGAGCACCACTTTCTTCCCACATCCCTCCTTACCTCCCACTAAAATGTCTCCTTGTGACATCCCTGACCGCACTTCTCAGGATCATTGTTCCAAGCTGTCTGCAGACTGAGGAAGATGGAACTGCATCGATTTGCACTCCGTTCATGAGATTTTTAAGTTGTCTTCAAAACCATAAGGACTGGGAAATTCATTTTATTTAAGAGAAATCTTAGATTCTGGAGCACATTTCTGCAGCAAGTTGCAGGTTCATTGGTCTCTGAATTACTGAATACATGATGCCCTGATCATATCAGATGCCTGGAATATGCAACTCATTGCTACCCAACAAAGCAGCTGGTAAGAGAGTGCACGAGCCTATATTTTATAGTTATTTAAAACATTGTTTTGAAAAACTGCAAACTCAAACACAGGTATTCTGGTTATTTCATTGCAGAGGGATGGAGAAAAGAGACTTTATTGGAGGGGAAAGACAAGAAGTCCCAGTCACTCTTCAGGAAATACTGCTCTAGATTTTGGAAACCATTGCCACCTAAATAGTTTCTTTTTCACAGAGACAGAATTTTCTTGGTAGCAAAGGAGCTTGAAACCCTCAGATTCTATAAACATGGGAATGACTCAGAAAAATATTAATCCATCTTGGCACTCAATAATTTGATTCAGCAAGTGCTGGAGCAGCTGTCGTCGGTGTTTTCAGGGCTTGCAAGACTCTGTTCCAGGAGCTTCCTGTGGCATTAAAGAGAAAAATGTTTCCAACATGAGTAATGCCCATTCACAGCACCCATGTCCCAAAGAGAGGATGAATAAAACTAAGATGATTTAGTCTTCACAGCCTCCATCTATTGCTTCAAGTAAAAGCTGAAACAAGTATGTTCCTTGGCAACACTTCGAAGGAAGAAATATTCCCTTCCCTCTAATAACGTCCACCTACTTCCTGACTATCATTACTTCAGTGGTTTGGTAGTGGAGACATTTTATGTACCATATAAATGGTTTAGTCTTTTGCACTATGAGTCGCATTTTTTAAAGAAAAAACTGGGCACATTTAGCCTTGAGAAAAGAAGATTGGAGGGGAGACCTGATAAGAGTCTTCAAAATGCGTTAAGGGCTGTTATAAACAGGCTGGTGATCAATTGTTTTCCATGTCCACCAAAGACGACAAGAAGTACTTGGCTTAATTTGCAGCATTTAGGTTAGATATTCTGAAACACTTTCTAATGATCAGGATAGTTAAGTACTGGTACAAGTTACCTTGGGAGGTTGTGGAAACTGCATCATTGGAGGGGTTAAGAACAGATTAGACAAATACCTGGCAGGGATGGTTTAGGTATACTTAGTCCTGCCTCAGCATGGATGGATGGACAAGATCAGCGTTCTCAAACTGTGGGTCAGGACCTCAAAGTGGGTCGCAACCCCCTTTGAATGGGGTACCAGGGCTGGCTTAGACTTGCTGGGGCCCAGGACTGAAGCCCGAGCCCCACTGCCCAGGGCCAAAGCCAAAGCCTGAGGGATTCAGCCCTGGGCGGCAGGCCTCAGGTTGCAGGCCCCCTGCTTCGGGCTGAAGCCCTTGAGCTTCAGCTTTGGCCCCCCAAACCTGGGGCTCGAGCGGGCTCAGGCTTCGGTCCCCCCTCCTGGGGTCATGAAGTAATTTTTGTTGTCGGAAGGGGGTCGTGGTGCAATGAAGTTTGAGAACCCCTGGACTAGATGATACCTCACGGTATCTTCCAGCCCTACATTTCCATGCTCCTTAAAATTTTCTCTAAGGAGTAAACAGCCTACACCAGGGTTGGCCAACCTGAGCCTGAGAAGGAGCCAGAATTTACCCATGTACATTACCAAAGAGCCACAGTAATACGTCAGCAGCCTCCATCAGTTCCCCCCGCCCCCGCTCCCAGCACCTCCCACCCACCGGTAGCCCCACCGATCAGTGCCTCTCCCTCCCTCCCCGCACCTCCTGATCAGCTGTTTCGTGGCGTGCAGGAGGCTCCAAGGGGGAGTGAGGGCATGGCAGGCTCAGGGGGGGTGGGAAGGGGTGGAGTGGGGGCAGGGCCTAAGTCAGAGCCAGGGGTTGAGCAGTGAGCACATTGGAAAGTTGGCGCCTGTAGCTCCAGCCCCAGAGTCTGTGCCTATACAAGGAGCCGCCTATTAACTTCTAAGAGCTGCATGTTGCTCTGGAGCCACAGGTTGGCCACCCCTGGCCTACACAGTCTACCTTCCATCTGCAGAATGTTTTGGGTAGGAAACAATGTAGGAACTGTTTCTCCAGTCTCGCACCTTGAGTAGTCAAATACACCAGTGAAAAGTGGATACCAAGTGAGTGTAAAATGATACCACAAAAGAATGGCAGCTTTTTGAACTCACGTTGTACTGGCATAAATGACTATAAAAGGCTCAAGGCAGTAAAAAAGCAGACCCTTGCAGTCTAGTGATCAGAGAAGGGATGACATGAAAGGCCCAATTTTGCTTTTAGTTACACAGGTGTAACTAAAAGGGTGTTTTTCAGGTATCTAAAAGGGTGTCATAAGGAGGAGGGAGAAAACTTGTTCACCTTAGTCTCTAAGGATAGAACAAGAAGCAATGGGTTTAAACTGCAGCAAGGGAGGTTTAGGTTGGACATTAGGAAAAAGTTCCTAACTGTCAGGGTGGTTAAACACTGGAATAAACTGCCTAGGGAGGTTGTGGAATCTCCATCTCTGGAGATACTTAAGAGTAGGTTAGATAAATGTCTATCAGGGATGGTCTAGACAGTATTTGATCCTGCCATGCGGGCAGGGGACTGGACTCGATGACCTCTTGAGGTCCCTTCCAGTCCTAGAATCTATGAATCTATGGATCTAGGTGTGATGTTCATTGTGGGAGTTACGCTGCTGTAACAGAGAAGAATTTGGTGCTTTATCTATACCTCTTAGCTACATATTTTTATATCCAGGTTTAAACCTACAGTGACTTCTGTCTTTGCTTATCTGTACACTTCCAAACTGTTGCTGTTTATAACTCTGAAGTATATCTGGGGAGGATGGGGAAGGGACACATTTGATTCCTGATCTTCTAATTTTTAACACTATACAGCTCCTTGCTTTGCTGGCGCTGTTTGATTCCCCCTGTGGCTATGCCTTAGAAGTAGTTATCTATATTAGAATTTGTTGAAGTATTGTCTAAAATGAGATGGTTGTGCACAAATTGCATGGTAACCTTTCAAAAGGCAACAAAATAAAAGATTAAAGAAAGACGTGTTCAGTCATAGGAAGAGACATCAGAACAGTCACATTTGAAAATGGCTAGATATTTATATGGATGCTTCACCATGACTTCATTTAAACCCACAGGGACATGTTCCCCAAACAGCAGCGGTTCTCAGACTTTAGGATGGCACTGTCCTTTTTTTAAGCCCTGTCCCGGCAGTCCTCACTTTTTTGGCAAAAGTGGGGTGCGGAGGAAGGTGGGGAGAAAGGGCATGCCACAATGCCAGCCCCAAGCAGGGGGCAGGCCGGGCTCAAGTAACCAGCAACAGGTCTTGGCTGTCAGACCCAGGTGGCAGCAGCAGCAGCGCAGAAGTAAGGGTGGCAATGGGCCACTGTCGGCTGTGAAAAGTGATATTGACAACTATTTTGGATTAGCCTGTCGATTAATCGCAGTTAACTCACGTGATTAACTCAAAAAAATTAACTGCCATTAAAAAACCTAATCGCAGTTTTAATCGCACTGTTAAACAATAGAATACTAATTAAAATTTATTAAATTTTTGGATGTTTTTCTACATTTTCATATATATAGTATTCTGTGTTGTAACTGAAATCAAAATATAAATTATTTTTGATGACAAATATTTGCACTGTAAAAATGATAAACAAAAGAAATAGTATTTTTCAATTCACCTCATACAAATACTGTAGTGCAATCTCTTTGTTGTGAAAGTATAACTTACAAATGTAGATTTTTTTTTTGTTACATAACTGCGCTAAAAACAAAACAATATAAAACTTCAGAGCCTACAAGTCCATTTACTCAGTCCTACTTCTTCTTCAGCCAATCACTAAGAGAAACAAGTTTGTTTACATTTACAGGAGATAATGCTGCCCTCTTCTTAATTACAATGTCACCAGAAAGGGGAAACAGGCGTTCCCATGGCACTGTTGTAGCCGGCATCGCAAGATATTTACGTGCCAGATGAGCTAAAGATTCATATGCCTCTTTGTGCTTTGGCCATCGTTCCAGAGGACATGCTTCCATGCTGATGCATTCATTAAAAAAAGAATGCATTAATTAAATTTGTGACTGAACTCCTTGGGGGAGAATTGTATATCCCCTGCTCTGTTTTATCTGCATTCTGCCATACATTTCATGTTGCAGCAGTCTCTCAAAACTGGGTGACTGGGCAACAAAATGACAGATGAAATTCAATGTTGATAAATGCAAAGTAATGCAAATTGGAAAACATAATCCCAATTATACTTATAAAATGGTGGGGTCTAAATTAGCTCTTACCACTCAAAAAAGAGATCTTGGAGTCATTGTGGATAGTTCTCTGAAAACATCTACTCAATGTGCAGCGGCAGCCAAAAAAGCGAACAGAATGTTGGGAATCATTGAGAAAGGGATAGATAATAAGACCGAAAATATCATATTGCCTCTATATGAATCCATGATACGCCCACATCTTGAATACTGCATGCAGATGTGGTCGCCCCATCTCAAAAAAGATATATTGGAATTGGAAAAGTTTCAGAAAAGGGCAACAAAAATGATTAGGAGTATGGAACTTCCATATGAGGAGAGATTAATAAAACGGGACTTTTCAGCTTGGAAAAGAGATGACTAAAGGGGGATATAATAAAGGTTTATAAAATCATGACTGGTGTGGAGAAAGTAAATAAGGAAGTGTTATTTACTCCTCATAACAGAAGAACTAGGGGTCACCAAATGAAATTAATAGGCAGCAGATTTAAAACAAACAAAAGGAAGTATTTTTTTCACATAATGCATAGTCAACCTGTGGAACTCTGTGTCAGAGGATGTTGTGAAGGTCAAGACTATAGGGTTCAAAAAAGAACTAGATAAGTTCATGGAGGATAGGTCCATCAATGGCTATTAGCCGGAATGGACAGGGATGGTGTCCCTAGCCTCTGTTTGCCAGAAGCTGGGAATGGGCGACGGCATGGATCACTTGATAATTACCTGTTCTGTTCATTCCTTCTGGGGTACCTGGCATTGGCCACTGTCGGAAGACAGAATACTGGGCTAGATGGACCTTTGGTCTGACCCAGTATGGCCGTTCTTACGACCCAGCACTTTCACTGCAGATTTGACAAAATGCAAATAAGGTACCAATGTGAGATTTCTAAAAACAGCTACAGCACTAGACCCAAGGTTTAAGAATCTGAAGTGCCTTCCAAAATCTGAGAGTGACAAGGTGTTGAGCATGCTTTCAGAAGTCTTAAAAGAGCAACACTCCAATGTAGTAATGTCACATTATTGATTTGAACTGGGACCATATAGAACATGGTTGCAACCAAAGTCCGGTAGTGGCACCAAATCTTGTATAAAGGGGATCAAATGAGGTGTCTAAGACAAGGTTATGGTTTGCTGGTTATGATTATGCTGTCTATATGTGTGTATCAATGTTGTACTTGAAGTTATGAATATTCGCTCTATACTGTCTGTATTTCAAACTTATGGTGTTCTTCTAGGAAACATCCCAGACCAGTTGGTGTTAGCTCTGCCTAGCCTGCTTGATGGCCCATTAAGGACCATCAGCTCTACAACTGACCCATTGAGAGAAGGCAGATACGCCTTGTAACTCAGCAAAGTATGCAGGGACTGGCCCATGTGACTCCAGACTCCATTTTGCTGTAATTTTCCACAGTAAGAACAAAGAGGTACTCTTGCACCTGGAAAAGACTATATAAGGCTGATGCCTCTCCTCCATCTTGTCTTCAGTTCTGCTTCATACCTCTGGTGGAACTTTGCCACAAACTGAAGCTCTGAACAAAGGACTGATGACCCATCCCAGCTGGGGATGTATTCCAGAGACTTGATTTTGAACCTGCAGTTTATTTCATCACTGCTACAAGCCTGAACCAAGAACTTTGCCATTACTGTATGTAATTGATTCCATTTAACCAATTCTAGCTCTCATCTATATCTTTTTCCTTTTATGAATAAACCTTTAGATTTTAGATTCTAAAGGACTGGCAACAGCATGATTTGTGGGTAAGATCTGATTTGTATATTGACCTGGGTCTGGGACTTGATCCTTTGGGATCAGGAGAACCTTTTTTCTTTTACTGGGGTATTGGTTTTCATAACCATTTGTCCCCATAACGAGTGGCACTGGTGATGATACTGGGAAACTGGAGTGTCAAAGGAAATTGCTTGTGTGACTTGTGGTTAGCCAGTGGGGTGAAACCAAAGTCCTCTTTGTCTGGCTGGTTTGGTTTGCCTTAGAGGTGGAAAAACCCCAACCTAGGGCTATAACTGCCCTGTTTTAAGCGATTTGTCCTGAATTGGCACTCTCAGTTGGATCCCGCCAGAACCGCATCATTACAGAACCCAAGCCACCAAACTACAGAACCCAAGCCACCAAAAAAGAAAATCAAGCTTCTGCTGGTGGCATTTGACTCAGATGATGAAAATGAACAAGCATCAGTCCACACTGCTTTGGATGGTCATCGAGAAGAACCCGTCATCAGCATGGACGCATGTCCTCTGAAAGGGTGGTTGTAGCATGAAGGAACATATGAATCTTTAGTGCATCTGGCACATAAATATCTTGCAACGCCGGCTATAGCAGTGCCACAAGAACCCCTGTTCTCACTTTCAGGTGACATTGTAAACAAGAAGCAGGCAGCATTATCTCCTGCAAATGTAAACAAAACTTATTTATCTGAGCAATTGGCTGAATAAGAAGTAGGACTTACTGGGTTTGCAGGCGCTAAAATTTTACATTGTTTTATTTTTTAATGAAGTTTTTTTATTTTTACATAATTCTACATTTGTAAGTTCAACTTTCATGATAAGGAGATTGCACTACAGTACTTGTATGAGGCGAATTGAAAAATACTATTTTTTTATAGTGCAAATACTTGTAATGAAAAATAAATATAAAATGAGCACTGTTCACTTTGTATTCTGTGTTGTAATTGAAATCAATATATTTGAAAATGTAGAAAACATCCAAAAATATTGAAATAAATGGTATTCTATTACTGTTTAATGGTGTAATTAATCGTGCAATTAATGTTTTTAGTCACTTGACAGCCCTACTTTTCACATGATCACCCTTACTTCTGTGCTGCTGCTGGCTCAGTCCTACCTTCAGAGCTGGGCACCCAGCCAGCAGCTGCTGCTCTCCACTCTTCCTTCCCAGCTGGGTGGTAGATGTACTTGTGCATACACAACTACAGACACAAAGAAGGGGGGCCCAATTAAATAAGTCTGAGAACCACTGATCTACAGTAACAACTCAGCTGTGATGGGCAAAGAGATCACCAATATCTGACATTCCTCAAGGAAATTCCTCAACTCCTTCCTGAAGGGACCCAAGCCACAGGTGATGGGAAAAAGCCCAGCTAACGCTGACAGCTCAGATTCTGAAATTAGTCTGAACCCCCCAGGAAACCCAGGAACACTCTGATCTTGTCATTCTAACCCCTTTCTTTGCAAGATAATATGCAAATCATCTCATACGTGCAAAATCTAGTCCTAAAAAATCCCCCAAAGAAACAGGTCCCGTCTCTCAATCAGCACTATTTTCAAGAGTCCATGACAGTCAGGCTGGGTAAGATCCCAAACAGGCTCACCAGATGGTTTATCAAAGACACTTTTAGACCTGCAAAAATAGAAATTTTACAGAGGTGTGTGATGGGGCTTGACCCCCACCACTTGCAAGGTAAGGGAAAGGACCCATGTAGTCATGTTCTGCACCTGGCAGGGGAGTAACTAATTGCCTCCTGGGTAGGCTGAGGGAACTGAGTTGTGGAGAGACTGCAGAGGAGATAGGCCTCCCTGCCAGATCGAAGCCCTGGGCTTGGGCTTAACAGGCCAGATACAATAAGGGAACGATGGCGAAGCCTGAGAGGGGTAGAACGGCTATTAATTTAAAGCTTGTTTGTGCTACCCTGGAAGGGGCTTAGGCTTGATTCGGCTGGAGGATCAAACCACAGAATACCCTGAGGGGGAGTCGGGGGAAGATGCAAATGGAGAAAGGCCATTGCAGGTTCCAGGTAGAACCCAGCTGGGTGTACTAGAGTCCAGGACCCTATGCAATGCTGCAACCGGGGATGAGGGGATGTCCACAAGGTGAGGATATGTTCTTAGGAAATGAAAGCACTCTCTGGTACTGGAACAAATAATTCCATGTACCAAGCTTTTCCACATCAATTGTTTACTCCCTGATTTACATCATCTAATAGAAGAGCCAGAGTGCGCAACTTTCCAAGAAGCAAGGATGGAGAAAGAACAGCCTAATACCAAGACATGGCATTGATCAACATACTTGTATTAGATATTTTGGTTTGGATTAAACAAGAACTAACCTGAGTGTCTGGCCACAACTTAATCTACCTTTCCCCAGGTTCTAAAATATTCTGATTTCTTACTTTAAATTTTGCATGTCTCTGGACTTCTGTATTCTGGCCATGACCAGAAGTGTAACTGTTTGAAATACCACAAGAGAGACTGTCCATGGGTTTTGCTGCCCAACTAGAAATAGTGGACATTTTGTGAGAAATCATGGTCTCCTGAGATTTGCAGCCCAATTTGTGCAAACTCAAGAGGATTGGAGAGTTCAGATAAGATATGAATATTTTTAACTATGAATCCAAACCAAGCTGCAGGCCAATCAATAATCACTACATTTTGCTCATTTAGCATGTACCGTGAACAATGTGTAAAGCTCAAATACTCACAAATGGCTTACAGAATCAGGTAGATGATGCAGAACAAACTATATAACCTTTGTCTATGGACACTGGTAGCAGAACTGAAAAATAGAATATGGTGACCTGATCTTCGCACAGGGTCCTCACCTACCATAGGGAGAACTAACCTCAGTAGCAGCACATGTTCACCTGGCACTGACATTGTTCTTCAGCTCCAGCAAAGGAATCAAGGCATAATGACTAAAAGGAAGTGACATCAAGTCCAAAATCAAGGCCTAGATGAACAATCAAACTCCTCCAAGCATACTCTCCAACATACCTGGGCATCCATATGTGAAGAGTGTGGGGCTGATAAGTCATAATTTATGACTACTGAACATGCCCTGGTTTTTGGGATAGTGACAGTGTGACTATACTGGGTTACTGGAATGTTTATTGTATGCACAGGCTGGTTTAGTTTAATAGCAGGGCTGTTAGGAAACCAGCTGGGAGGCAACACAATAGCTTCAGATAAGCAACTTCTTGATAAACATGGTGGGGGTCATTAACAGACAGGGCTCGAGCTATCAGCTGGGAAGATGCTACCTCCAAGCTTCAGCCAAAGTTACGGTTTTGTCAAGACTGGAGGCCAAAAGATCAAAGGGACACTAAACAGTTAAAAACTCTCTCTCAGCTGCGGGAGGAGCAGAGAGGCAGTTGCCAGGGAATTTTTCATGGAGAATGGACTGACACAGAAATGAACTCTGCTGGAGGGTCTGAAGAAGCTACACCTACCTGGCCCAATACCACAGGGTAAGATAGACATGCATATAAAGCCATTATTGTTTTAAAATCTTCTCTCTCTTGTATTATGCTTTGCTCCGGCTGTTAAGATCAAACAGTACTTTGGTTTGATAAAGCTGTCTGGACACGAGTGTTCACCCGGTTCCAAGCTCCAGACGGGAAGTTTTGCAGGTGCTGAGCCCAGTAGGGTTGATACACAGAGCACTCTAGCCCAGGACTCAGTATAATAATGGGAGAATTGCTGGATTCCACCCCAGGTGAGTTGAAGTCCTATATGCATACATTAAAAAGGAGGAAGGAACTATTGTGATAATCTAGCCTGATCTCCTGTATAACAGAGGCCATAGGCCTAATTCAAGGAAGCCCTAACATCTGAAAGGGTGCACTCAATGAGACCAGAAGAGGGGACGGAAAGGCAGCTAGCCCTGTAACTGTGATAGTCTCTATCAGAATAATCCTAAAACTCAGCCCTGTTGTGAATATAATGCCAAGTGCTCAAAGCCCTGGACCTTACACAAGAGTCAAATTAAGACTGCACATTCAGGACTGGATCTAAAGCAGATATCCACTCTTCTCCTCTACAGATGAGCCTTGAAATACTGAAAAGCCTGAAGGGATTAGGTCAATATAGGACAGCCGTGGGCAAACTATGGCGGACCCTGCTGCCCGGCCCCTGAGCCCCTGGTGGCTAGCCCCCGATCCCTCCCCCGCTATTCTCCCTCCCCCGCAGGCACAGTGCTCTGGGCGGTGGGGCTGCGAGGTCTTGCCGGGTAGCACAACAGCAGAGCCACGGCCTGACCCGGTGCTCTGTGCTGCGTGGTGGCGTGGCTGGCTCAAGCCAGGCGGCACGGGTGCCTGTCCTGGTGCTCTGGGCGGCGCAGCTGTAGTGCTGCGCACCACCAGTGCTCCAGACAGCGCGGTAAGGGGGCAGGGGAGTTCGGGGTGGTGGTCAGGGGTTGGGGATGTGGATAGGGGTCGGGGCAGTCAGAAGGCAGGGAACAGGGGGGTTGAATGGGGGCAAGGATCCCAGGGGACAGTCAGGAATGAGAGGAGGGGTTGGACGGGGCAGCAGGGGTCAGTCAGAGTAGAGGGTTCGGGGGCGGTCAGGGGACTGGGGGGTGGATAGGGCAGGAGTCCCGGGGGGGCCGTCAGGGAGTGAGAAGCGGGGGGGGGTCAGATAGGGAGCGGGGCCCGGCCACACCTTGCTGTTTGGGGAGGCACAGTCTCCCCTAACCGGCCCTCCATACAATTTCGGAAACCCGATGTGGCCCTGAGGCCAAAAAGTTTGCCCGCCCCTGACATAGGACATGAATTAACCTGAAGCCAAACCTCCACCTTGTGTTCAGTGCTCCAGTATAGGACAAGAGATGGTTTGTTTACACTGATAATGCAACAATACTCTAATCCACATTCACCCCCAGTGAAACAAGCCCAGTCCTGGAAAGAGGCAAAAGATTTATCAGAACAATGAGAATCATGCCAGATTCCCACACAGGACATAAACACACCGATCCTTTAATCTCTTGTGGGTGTCATTATTTCTTCCCTTTCCTCCCCCCCAGTAAAAAGTTACCTACTGTTTCCCCACAGACAGCTGCTTAGCCAACTGAGACAGAAATGGCATGGGATAGAATTAAGAATGACATCTGGTGCTGCATGAAATACATTTGCAAGGTACACGTTGGCTTTCATTCACTCTTCTTGCTTGCCTGTTCTGAGCTAAAAATGTTTAACATATATCCTGTAATAATAACTGGTAGCAAACCGTCTGTCTGGAGAGGCAGAGTAATGTCTCCTGCCATGCTGGCAGCCTTTCCTGGGTAACAGTCCTGCAAACTTGAGCGGATTATAAATGACAAGGATTAGCTTCCTGCATGGGAAAAATGTACATGTCTCTTTCTAATTTGGTTTCTGGGTATTCATTTTACAAGGAGAAAGGAAAATGGAGAAAGGAAATCATATTACTGTGGTTTTGCTTTTTATTGGCGGTGGTTGTAAGAGATTTCTGGCTTGACAGCCCTGGCGAATTATGTCCCCTATGCATCCAGAGAACAGCATGGGCAGTAGCAGACAAAGCTTCTCCACAATGTCCTGCCAACTATACTTCATTTCTCACTTGAAGACCAACTGTCTGCTGCCATTCTCAGTCAGTCCTTGCCCTGTCTCGTGAGACTGCTAATAAAGACTCCAGTCATGAGGGGGTCTACTGAGAACAGAGCTGAGCACACAGACCACTAGCTACCAAACAGCCCTCAGTTTGTAACAGTTCTTAGTCACTACTGACCTGTACTAATTTGGACTAGCAAAGCAAAGGCTCAATATTCAAGGCTCTGTGTACTTCGCAGCAACCCAGAGCTAAATTCTGTGGCAGCAATCCAAGATTCTGTAGCTGTGTGGTGAAAATTCTCTAAATTCTGCTGCTGCTGTGTCAGGTAATCATTTTAATTGCGTTTTCGTTGTATTAAAGATGAAAGAACAATACCATTGAATAGCCCCCGTGCTATTTATTTTTAAATTAAATAGAGTTTATTTCACAGCCTCCACATTGAAGTTTTCCATGTCACAGAATGCCTTCTTAACATGTTAGACAACTAACCCACTGAGAAGAATGGGGCAGTTCACACCTCTCAGATGTATTGTTTCAGGCTCCCTGCAGACTCAGGCAGACATCAGTGCACATTCAGTTACCTTTGTGATGTTATCTTTATAACTACACAGGCTATAAACATATTTTTAATGAAAACAGATTCTAGAGCTCAATTCAGTGGCACGGCATGAATTCTGAAATTAAAACTGTGACTGGTGAAATGCAGAATACACAGTGGCCTGCCTAAACTGTATTGTCAATCCCTTGAGTCACCCATGCTCTCTTTGATATTTTAAAAATTAAGTTTGTTTATTTTAGAGCCAGGAGAATGAGACTGTAAAAAAACCCGCTGTGAAAATGACAGAGAATGTGTTATGTGAAGGCAGACATAACCAGCTGGCGGTGAGCTTCATAGATTCAAAGTCTCATGCTACATATACAAGTTCTGTTGTTATTGTTTAACATTGACATTGTGGTAGTGGCTAGAGCAAAACCAGGTTGGGGCCTGTCATGCTAAATGCTGTACAAACACATAATAAATGACATTCTCTGCCCCAATGAGCGGCCCGCGCTGCTTCCCGCAGCTCCCATTGGCTGGGAACGATGAACCGCAGCCACTGGGAGCTGCGGGCGGACGTGCCTGCGGATGGTCAATGTAAACAAACTGTCCCATGGGACGCAGGTTGTCCACCACTGGCTTACAGTCTAAGACAAGATATACAGGTGAATAAGACAAACAGGTGAGGGTGGCAGTTGCAGAAGAAGGGGGTAACAAAAATAGGGTGTGCACAATTTTCAGCCAGTCAGGAATAGTAATCACATGTATGAAGTTTTTGAATTGTACATTCAGAGCATATATCCTCAAAGTGCGTTATTCTACCAGGACCAAGACTGACTCCAACAGTTGTAAGTTAATTACTAACAACTAATACCACAGGTAGAGTCAGTCTTTAAGAGTAGCAGGGCTGGCACATCGAATCTGGGTGATGAACCCCACAGGGTTCCCAGTCAACTGTCACCACCCTGCTCCCATCCAGCAGCTCACTACTAGCTGAGCAGAAGAGACCATGAAACCTGAAGTTACATCAGGGAGGGTTTCCTGGGCCTGAGTGGAGGAACACTGAGCTCTGATTGGTCAGGGCTTCCTATTTAAACCCAAAGAGAGGCACCGGAAGTTGTCCGCACAATCTGTCTGCTACATCGGACCCTTCCTTCCTGACCTTGTTCCTGATTCTTGCCCCTGGTCTCCAAATCCGGCTCCAATGGTTGGTTTGACTCTGACTCCGGCTCCAACCCTTGGCTCTACTCCTAACTCGAACTCCTATTCCAACCGCTAGATTTGGCCGCCTACATCTCTGCCCCAACAATCTGGACCTTTCTGATCAAAACGCAGATCAGTGGAGTGATGTCTGTCACACTATTCTGTGTGAACAGGACTTTAAATGAACCACCATGGCTCCATTCTTGCCAACTGTATGCATTCTTCCAATAAAATACCATGATTCTATAACTGCACTATCACTTAGGAGTTCACCTCTGTATCTGAAGATAGGTGAAAATATTAGGGCTGTCAAGCAATTAAAAAAAAAAAAAACAATAATAGAATACCATTTATTTAAATATTTTTGGATGTTTTCTACATTTTCAAATATATTGATTTCAATTACAAGACAGAATACAAAGTGTACAGTGCTCACTTTATATTTATTTTTATTACAAATATTTGCACTGTAAAAAACAAAAGAAATAGTATTTTTCAATTCACCTAATACAAGTACTGTAATGCGACCTCTTTATCATGAAAGTTGAACTTACACCCTACAAGTCCAATCAGTCCTTACTTCTTGTTCAGCCAATCGCTCAGACAAACAAGTTTGTTTACATTTGCAAGATATAATGCTGCCTGCTTCTTGTTTACATCACCTGAAAGCGAGAACGGGCGTTCTCAGGCCCAGTTGTAGTCGGCATTGCAAAATATTTACATGCCAGATGCATTAAAGATTCATATGTCCCTTCATGCTTCAACCACCAGAGGACATGTGTCCATGCTGATGACGGGTTCTGCACAAGCAGTGCAGCCCACGTATGTTCATTTTCATCATCTGAGTCAGATGCTACCAGAAGAAAGTTGATTTTCTTTTTTGATAGTTTGGGTTCTGTAGTTTCCGCATCAGTGTTGCTCTTTTAAGACTTCTGAAAGCATGCTCCATACCTCATCCCTCTCAGATTTTGGAGGGCACTTCAGATTCTTAAATCATGGGTCGAGTGCTGTAGCTAGCTTTAGAAATCTCACATTGGTGCCTTCTTTTCATTGTGTCAAATTTGCAATGAAAGTGTTCTTAAAATGAACAATATGTGTTGGGTCATCATCCGAGACTGCTATAACATGAAATATATGGCAGAATGTGGGTAAAACAGAGCAGGAGACATACAATTCTCCCGCAAGGAATTCAGTCACAAATTTAATTAACGCTTCATTTTTTTAAATGAGTGCATAGCATGGAAGCATGTCCTCTGGAAAGATGACCAAAGCATGAAGAGGCATATGAATCTTTAACTCATCTGGCACAAATATCTTGCAATGCCAGCTACAACAGTGCCATGTGAACGTCTGTTCTCACTTTCAGGTGACATTGTAATTAAGAAGTGGGCTGCATTACCTTCCGTAATGTAAACAAACTTGTTTCTCTTAGTGATTGTCCAAACAGGAAGTACGACTGAATGGACTTGTAGGCTCTAAAGTGTTACTTTTTTTCTGTTTTCAAGAGCACTTATGTAACAAAAAAAACCTACAGTTGTAAATTGCACTTTCATGATAAAGAGATTGCACTACAGAACTTGTGTGAGGTGAATTGAAAAATACTATTTCTTTTGTTTATCATTTTTACAATGCAAATATTTGTAATCAAAAATATTATAAAGTGAGCACTATACACTTTGTATTCTGTGTTGTAATTAAAATCGATATATTTTAAAATGTAGAAAAACATCCACAAATATTTAATAAATTTCAATTGGTATTCTAGTGTTTAACAGTGCGATTAATCATGAATAATTTTTAATTGTGAATAATTTTTGAGTTAATTGCATGAGTTAACTGTGATTAATTGATAGCCTTAGAAAATATAGATCTAAGCAACTTGCCCATGGCCAACCTCAAAGAGTGGAAATAGAACTAAGAAGTCTTATCTGCCACTTCCTCTACTATATATTGTCATCTGCTGCTGACAATATCTTGAATAACAGGAGCAGGAACATACACTGAACTTTTCTTTCAGATGAATGCTCTAAACTACTGAATAAAACATTAAAAAACTTTAACAACTGTGTCAGGTAGTCAGTGTCTATCTCCAGCAATTATTTCCTGCCAGTATGTTCAGATTTTTCCTGTCAATATAAAATTAACTTGTCATTCACATCCACAAGACTGCTGAATGTTTTACTCATTAAAAACCTGTTACTAAAAGATACCATTTCATTTTAATATGCTTGCTAACAGCACTAGTCTTTTCTTGCTACAAGTCTTGCCAGCAAAAAAAATTGACTGATATAAGACTATTTCCTGAGTGAATTACTGGGGAAGTATGCTAATTAATTTGCCTTTCTGTTTTATCAAGAACCAGAATTCGAGAGGATATGGCTTCAAATATAATTTTAGACTTCTATGGATCCAGGTATAATCTGCCATCTAAATGTAACAAATTAAGTGTTCTGGATGTGCTCACGGTAGACAGAGGGGCTATTCATTACAGCGGAGATCCATCTGACCAACACGTGGACTCTGAGATAAATGAACAAAGTTACACCGTTACTTTAACACATCTGAAAAAATGTCCCATAAATTTTAGACCACCGTGACTGCTAAAACAGATTTAATGAGTTGATTTTAATATTACACACTTGCAAAAGAGATTAGAAACCTAAAACTTCAACAAAGTGACCATGTAAAATAGCACAATTTTGTTCAACAGACCCATTCCTTTTGTGTATTCAGGTTACATCTGCTTATGTTACCAATCACAATAATTATTTTGTAAAAGTTTTGTTAGTACTGTGGAACCAATATAGCTCTGAAAAGAATGCTGGCTTCTACTCAGGACCACGCATCATCAATAGGATTATTAACTAATTGCTAATTACTGAATCGTTATCACTGCTGATGCATAAAATAGAAAGCCTCGCCTGACTTTCATATTCCAGGCTGAGTTGGTAGGCTGCATTAGGAAAATCACGTTTATTATATTAGACCTGGATCCACAAAGGTACTTAGGTGCCTAACCCCCAGGTTTATGAACCTAAATCCCACTTTTGGTGCTACTGCGATCCACCAAACTCCCCCTCACCTAACCCTGTAGGCACCTAAACTCACTTGGCACCTACAGTAAAAATTCCCTAGGCACACGTGCCACTACCCCACTCTAGGTGTCCAGATGCCTATCTCCTGCCTAAGCCCCAGAGTGATCCACGAACAGGGGGAAGATGAGTGTTCGGCCACCTAATTCACATGATCCAGTAGGTGTGCTCAGGTGTGCTCTGCCTATCTCCACGCAAAACAGCCAAGGGGGAGGGAGACATCCCTTACAATCTTTAGCCCACTGCTTATGGTATTCACCCACAATGTGGGAGACCACCAGTTCATGCTCCTCCTCTGTCTAAGGGGAAGTGATTTGAACAGGGATCTGCCACCACTCAGGTGAGTGCCCTCGCCACTGGGCTAGCCACTGGCAACTCCCCAGGCTGCAAGGCCTGGTTTAAGGCCTAAAAAGGTACTGGGTAGAAGAGGAAGGCTGCAGGTCCAAACCTCCTTGCCTGTGATGAGTGGCTTATACTGCAGTCTGCCCCAGGAAGTGGGGCTAGATGGTGACTGGTAGTAGCCCAGACTGATGTGAGGTGGGGTTAGTGGGTGGGGGTTCCTCTGGGTAAGGAGACCCAGAACCTGAAAGTGTGGGGGTACTGCCAGGGGGCAGCAACCCAGAGAAAGGGGCACTGGGGTCCGTGAGGTGCATGGGAGCCAGCGGTAAGGTGGATCACCAGCCTGCAGAGGGCGCTCCGGAAGCTGGATGAGCTAATTCCTGACAGAGACCAGCAGGAGGCACCGCAGGGGTGAGTCCGACTGCATATACCAACCATGAAGAAACAGGTCAGAAGGTTTGGGGGGTTTGTGAACTACTACCGCTGATTTGAACCAATTAAGACACTAGTGCCAAGAAAGTTCACTGGTCCAAGACCTGCAAAAAGGCCTTTCAGAATTTGAAAGACCACTTGTGTCAAAAGCCTGTCCTGTTCAGTCCCAACTTCCCAAAAGAGTTCATTTTGCAGACCAACACCTCAGAAGTGGGGCTAGGAGCAGTGTTGTTCCAGGACGTAAATGGAGAAAGACGCCCTGTTTTCTATCTGAGCCACAAACTGTTCCCTCAGGAGCAGTCATATTCAGTGATAGAAAAGGAAGGACTGGCAGTGAAATGGGCTGTTGACTCTCTCCAATATTACCTCCTGGGAAATCCATTTAAGTTTGTCACTAGTCATGCTCCTGGCGGTGGTTAAAGGCCACGAAAGACATAAAGCCCTGTCTTATGCACCAATGTCTGTCTCTCCAGCCCTATGCCTTCTCAATTCAGCACAGAGCTGGAAAAGCTCACCAAATAGTGGAGTTTTTTTCAGGGGGGCGGTGGGACAACAATCTGCCTCACATCCCCACATGCCAACTCAAGGGGGAGGTTATGTGATGGGGTATACAAACCGCACCCTGGTCAACAAGGGGTTAAGCAGCTGCTCTAGCCTCTGGGCTCAGCCAGCCTTGCCCTGCTACACCTGAAAAGCATATACAGGCCGGAGAAGGACTTAGAAGAGGAGCAGAGTAGCTCACTTGTAGGTAGACCAGGGAAGAGAACAGTCTTTCAGCTCCTGAGGGCTGACTGTAGGTAGAGCTTCCTAGATGAACGCTGCCTGAGGAAAGGGAGGGCCAGATACTTATGCACCAGTCCTTGAAAGGGAATCATTTCCCATTTCTCTCTTTCCTATTAACTCAGTTTTGATTGTTTCCCCTTGTTTTTTGTTCATAGACTTCACTGTTCATAGTCCCAGCGAGGGGAGAGACTTTAAAGTGAGCTGGCCAGAGGGCCAAGTTGCAGGCCACAGCAGAGTCGGAGCGACTTTTGATAGGAGGTACCCAATGGGAAGAGAGCTGTTATGCCACATCCAGCCACAAGGAGGCACTAGCAGCGAGTCAACCCCTTCACAATGCCCAGTCTGGGCAGCTCTGCTAGTTCTTACCATGGGAAGCAGAGGCATGGCCTGTCCTTACTCTGAGCATCCCTGATACCTATCACAAGGGGCACTGGCCTAGCAGGATGATGATCCCCCTACTAGGCACACTGTGCATGTGGGGGGAGGTTTTGTGCCAGCTTCTCCCTTGTGCACCCACACAGGGACAAAGTCTGGACTAAAATGTTTTTATGCATAGTAAAATAAAATGAATTAAAAACCATTGAAAAGGATGAACAATTCAGTCTTGATTCTTCCAAATGTTTTAATGTCTATTCTCTTCCAGGGCAGAATAAACGGCAGTAGTAATTATGATCTCAATTTTAAACGGCTCCCCACGACAATTTAATGAGAACACAAGCCACCAGGCATCATCAGACATGAAATGCCTGCCAACCAACTGATGTAATTAACAAAGTTAGAGACAGAAAAGACCTATCAGGCCAAATTTGCAAAGTGACTTCAAACCTACTTCGAAAGCTGCATGGCCAAAACTCCTCACCCAACTTCTGCCTGTGCAGTTTTCAGCAAATAAGCTTTTGTGTGCCCAAAATATCAGTATGTACAAAGAAATGGTATTTGTTTGTGCAAAATTAGGAAGTTGGGGCATATGAAGACTTGCATGTTCCCCAAACTTGCAAATACAGAGTCTGATGCATGCTGCAGCTGGAGGAAATTATCGGTATGGGTCAACTGAGAACACTTGGGAAATAAGAACACAAAGGACTTCCTGAAATCTGGGGATACTTCCAATAATTCTCTCCATTTTGGGGAATGGGAGGAAAAGGTCTGTTTTAGTTGTTAATCAAGAAGATTAATTTCATGAGCGTTTATGGAAAAGTCTATTTGCTTAGGGGGGATTAAACATGCATACATGAGGTATAAACCATAATTCCATGTATGACCTGACTAAAATAGATTGTGGTCTAAAGTAAATACATTAATACCCTCTACTCACAAGTTGTACTGAAATTTTGGGCCTCTGGCGCCAATTCAGAAAAGCACTTAAGCTTGTGCTTTAGAACAAAAGAACATGAGAACTGCCATACTGGGTCAGAACATGGTTCATCTTGCCCAGTGTCCAGTCTCTGACAGTGGCCCATACCAGAGCTTCAGGAGGACTGTACAGACCAGGGTAATTATCGATTGATCCACCCCTGTCTTCCACACCCCACTTCTGGTAGTCAGACGTCTAGAGTCACCCCGAGCATGGGGTTGTATCCCTAGCTATCTTGGCCAATAGCCATGGATGGACCTATCATTCATGAATTTATCCAGTTCTTTTTTTAACCTAGTTATACTTTTGGCCATCACAACATCCAATGGCAATGAGTTTCACAAGTTAGTTCTCTGTTGTCTGAAAAAAATACTACTTGTTTGCATTAAACCTGCTGCCTATTAATTTCATCGGGTGACCTTTGGTTTTTGTAGTATGTGAAAGGGCAAATAACACTTCTCTATTCACTTTTTCCACACTATGCATGATTTTATAGACCTCTTTCCTATTCCCTGCTAGTCCTCTCTTTTCTAAACCGAACAACCCTAATCTTTCTGGTGTCTCCATATATGGAAGCTGTTTGTACCCTTGGTCATGTTTGTTGCCCCTCTCTGAACCTTTTCCAGTTCCACTGTATCATTTTTTTAACGGGGTGACCAGAACTGGACACCGTAGGTGTCAGTTCACCATGGATTTATATAGTGGCATTATGATATTTTCTGTCTTATTTACTATCCCTTTTCTAACAGTTCCTAGCATACTATTAGCCTTTTTGACCATTGCTGTGCATTGAGCAGAAGTTTTCAGAGAATTATCCATGGTGATGCCAAGATCTTTTCCTTGGGTGGCCACAGGTAATTTAGACCCCCATCACTGTATATTTGTAGTTGGGATTATTTTTTCCAATGTGCATTACTTTGCAGTTATCAGCACTGAATTTCATCTGCCATTTTGTTGCCCAGTCACCCAGTTTTGAGAGATCCTTTTGTAGCTCTTTGCAGTCTGCCTGGGACTTAACTATCTTGAGTGATTCTTTTATTGTCTGAAGAAACCCTTCTTGTTACTCTTAACATCTCTTGCTAGCTGGAACTCCAAGTGCGATTTGGCCTTCCTGATTTTACTCTTGCATGCCTGAGCAACATTTTTATACTCCTCCCAGATCATTTGTCCAATCTTCCACTTCTTGTAAGCTTCTTTTTTGCGTTTAAGATCAGCAAGGATTTCACTGTTAAGCCAAGCTGGTCGCCTGCCATATTTACTGTTCTTTCTACACATCGGGATGGTTTGTTCCTGCAACCGCAATAAGGATTCTTTAAAATACAGCCAGTTCTCCTGGACCCCTTTGCCCTTCATGTTATTCTCCCAGGGGATCCTGCCCATCTGTTCCCTGAAGGAGTCAAAGTCTGCTTTTCTGAAGTCCAGGGTCCGTATTCTGCTGCTCTCCTTTCTTCCTTGTGTCAGGATCCTGAACTCGACCATCTCATGGTCACTGCCTCCCAGGTTCCCATCCACTTTTGCTTCTCCTACTAATTCTTCCCTGTTTGTGAGCAGCAGGTCAAGAAAAGCTCTGCCCCTAGTTGGTTCCTCCAGCACTTGCACCAGGAAATTGTCCCCTACACTTTCCAAAAACTTCCTGGATTGTCTGTGCACCGCTGTATTGCTCTCCCAGCAGATATCAGGGTGATTAAAGTCTCCCATGAGAACCAGGGCCTGCGACCTAGCAACTTCTGTTAGTTGCTGGAAGAAAGCCTCGTCCACCTCATCCCCCTGGTCTGGTGGTCTATAGCAGACTCCGATCACGACATCCCCCTTGTTGCTTACACTTCTCAACTTTATCCAGAGACTCTCAGGTTTTTCTGCAGTTTCATACCGGAGCTCTGAGCAGTCATACTGCTCTCTTACATACAATGCAACTCCCCCACCTTTTCTGCCCTGCCTGTCCTTCCTGAACAGTGTATATCCATCCATGACAGTACTCCAGTCATGTGAGTTATCCCACCAAGTCTCTGTTATTTCAATCACATCATAGTTCCCTGACTGTGCCAGGACTTCCAGTTCTCCCTGCTTGTTTCCCAGGCTTCTTGCATTTGTGTATAGCACTTAAGATAACTCATGGATTGTCCCTCTTTCTCAGTATGAGACAGGAGTCCTCCCCTCTTGCCAGGCCTTCCTCCAGAGGGCTCGGGCAGTCAGCAGTCTCTGCAGAGGGTCTGGACTGGTCCTTTTCTCAGGAGCAAAGGATAGGAGGTCGAAGGAAGCTACCAGTTGCTGGACTCGCACCCTTTGCCCAGAGCGGAGGTTCTCCCAGACCTGTACACGTTGTGGTTCCTGAGCTCCAGTTTTAGTGGGTAAAGGGCTATAAACTACCCTTCCTGGGCCTTCCATGGCTTTAGGCATTTCATGTCATACATCTGTGTTGTCTTCTGTTTGTCCAGTTGCCTCCACTCATAATTCACCAGCCGGATTACCTCATAGGGCCCCTGCCATTTGGCTAGCAATTTGGACTCGGTACTTGAGTAGCAGAATTCAGCTGTTAAACACTTGCAGATGAAAGCTCTTGTGGTATGCCTGTTCCTGGGCCTGCTGTGCATTAAGGAGGTATTCCCTTGCAAACCTGCCCAGAGCCTTGAATATATCCTGGAGCTTTGGGATGTGACTAGATTCTCAGCCTTGGGGCCCTTTTCCTCCCACAATTCTCACAGAAGGCCTAGGGTTCCCTTTGGTGGCCTCCCATATAGAAGTTTATAACCTCCCTCACAACAAACAAGAGTGGGGGAGAGCAGCTGGTCCCAGTGGGAGTGGGTCCATCACAATGAATTTCTTTTTAACATATTTTTTCAGAGACTAATTGAGATGCTCGACCAACCTGTCTGTTGGGGGTAGTACATGAGGTCAAACAGTTTTAATTTTTAACATGTATCTCTTTCCTGAGCCATGACAAAGTTGGTTCCCTGATCTGCTAAGATCTCCAGGGGCAAAAACTTTTACCAGCTCAGTCATGATGGTCTTGGCATTAGTCGAGCATAAGGGAATCACCTCCAGGTACCAGATAGCATAATCCAGGATTACCAGTATAGAGATAGGGCCCCTTGAGGAAAGTGCAACAGACTAACAGGTCCACCCCATCCTCTCAAAGGGGGTATCCACCAATGGGAGGGGGACTAATGGAGCCTTTGCCACTGCTTTAGGGGCAATGAGTCAGCACTTGGGACAAGAGGCACAAAAGTCGGCTACTTCTTTGTATATTCCAGGCCACAAAAAGGCTTAAAATTCTAGTGTGGTTTTCTCCTTACCGAGACGGGACCAGGAGCTGTTTTTTATCTTCTCTAGTCTGGTCATTCTTTTCGAGGCCCTAGAGTCCCTCCGCTTGGAGATAGGTCCCCCTGGTTCTATATAAGACAAAGCCACAAATATCAGGACTGTCCCTATAAAATTGGGACATTGGTCACCCTACATACCCCTAACGGTCAACTTTTGACCATCCATGCAGAGAGTATTTGTATTTAAACTTTTGCTGTTAAAAAGCTGATTTTTAAACACTCTCCTGATTTATTTTAGCCCTCCCCGGGCTTTGAGCTGTGCCTTGTAGGGATAAAGGAAATCTGAAGCAAAAAGAATTCTGCTCTTGCCCTGCAGTCCGGCAGGACACTGGCAAATAAAAACAGCAGAACAAAGCCCAAGGCAGAACTAATAGAGAACTAGTTGAGAGGGGAAAATGTACTGACTGTAATTCTCCTTTACTTGGGAGTTTCCTTAGATTACTGAGGTTTTAATGGCTAACCAGTTACCAACATGGCTGCATTTTTTCCTCTGTTAAGCCTCTTACTGCATGGAAAGAAAGTGGGGTATAGAAAATCCAGTGCCTGGGTAACGGATGGTGGGAACTTGCTAAGATATTTTTATTTGAAATATTGAGCCAAATTGCTCTGTTATGCCAATGCAAATCCAAAGTAACTCCATTAATTATTTTGGATATACACCAAAGTAACTGATCCATTTGTTTCGGTAGATAAACATTGCTATAACTATCAGTCCTCTGAATGCATTATATAGGACAACATATGGATCTAGTGGCATTCTCTGCTGATCCTTAATGAATTTTGTCCTTGTGTACTGCTTTGTACTGTACTGCTATTACTGATGCTTTGAGATTCATGAGCAACACTGTCAAAGAATGCAACCCTTGAATTGCTAACTTTTTAGTGTGTGCATATTTTGTTCTGAGTACTTAAGCTGTGAAATATCTACAAAACTCTAACAAAAAAGTGCATTAGAATGAAGAGAGCATGGGATTAACAGAAAGCCACAAATGCCCTTCTGTTGCTGAACAGACTTGCTTCCTCTACTCCCACTCAAACAGAAACAGCACCATCTGTTGCTCTCTGCTGTAGATCGAGGCAGCTTTTTCTCAGCGCAGATGACAGCAGGAAATGAATCATGTGCAGGAGAAATTAAACAGAGATAAATGCTAATGTTATAGATGGGCTAAGACTGGAACAATTTATCCTAATCCAACCAGGATACAGAACCGAACTACCCTTGGTTTTTGGTCTTGCAAAAACAAAGCCCAAATGAGGAGGCTTTGCAAAACCAAACTAAAAGCACCCATCTGTAGCATTTTTGCAGTGGTGCAGGAACTATCCTCAGAAGTTGAACTATAGCTACTAGGGATGGGAATACCCTTTAGGGCTAGTCTAACCCTTCATTGCAGCTTTGGCTTTTTCCCCATAGTATGCTGTCTTTGTCCTGTTCGGTTAGTATTCATGATAATTATTTGTTTAGCTCAGACAATATGTTTTTCAGCACTGCTTTCATGACACTTGATCTCAGCAGAGTTAGATGACGGAGTGCTGAAAACCACACTGACAGCTGGACCCTGTTGTACAGCAGGGTTCTCATGTTGGTACAGCTAAACTGCTGCTAGCCATGGTGGAAAGTTTTTTCTCAGATTTCCTTGGTGGGCTAAAGTATACAGCCACGTCTGTGGAGAAGCAGCAGACACGGCTGCATTGTGGCTGGAATTTGAACACAAAGCTGTTTGGCTTCATTTCTGAAAGTGGGGCTACATCTGTGAGTTACAAATGGAAACTTCTCTTTGATGTTTAAAATTCCTCCTCAACGGTGGATAAACTTGTACATCAATTCCATGAAAAATACAGTTCTCTCTCAATAATCCACTACACATTCCAAACCCTTCTTGATGACTCAGGAGCCAAGACAAGCTCAACAGTCTTTACTCAGGCACTCACATATTAGCTTCAGCAATCAAGTCTGATAAATATGGGATCATTTTCTGACTGTATTACAGGATCAGATGTAACAGAAGGATTTTATATTCTGACCGAGGTATCAGTGAAGAGTTATGACAATTATAGTCTTAGGTTTTGAATGTTATTTTTCAGAATATGAAATGCACTACTCTGGTTGGAGTAAAAATGGGTAGGATAATGGTACATTAACATTTATTATCTACACAAAATGCAGATGGGCTCTGCACAAATTCTGCAAAGGACACTGCAGGCAGAGGTAATGGGGTGGGCCAGGAGAAAGTGCGGTGTAGCAACTGCGTTTCCCGTTACACAGATCCAGTAGCCACAAACCACCATGCTGTCCCTACTGTAGCCCAAGGATTGGAGTAGCAACAATGGAAGGGCTGCAGAGTTGCCCTGCTCCATGGCTGCAGGTTGGGTGTGAATTCCATATCCCACCTTCTACTCCCTAAATAATCCCTTGCACAGACCTAATGCAAGTATGCGGTTTTCATTTACATTTTGAAAATGAGAGTAAGAATAAAGTAGTCTGTTTTGGGAGAGGTGGGAGTTGAAGGAATCAGAGGAGATTGGCAGCTGTCACTCTCCACCATGTCCAAGCTGTGCTCAGATGTAGTGGAGAATCAGAACCTTCAAGTTTACGATCCAAATCCCTCAGTGCTGGAGCTAGTTGAAAAAGTGAATTTCCCCCCCACCACCACCACCACCCCAGAAACAATTTTGATATTTTTAAGAAAATAAAATGAAATAATTTTTTGTTTCAGGGTTTGAAAACTAGAAAAAAAAATTATGGGTTGATTTTTCAGCTATTTCCCCCCTCACTTCTTTCCTCTTTTTTCCACCTGAAAGTGGGTGGGGGGGAGCAGTAAAATAGGGAGAAAAAGTAGTGGAGGTAACAAAACGATCTTTTTCCCCCTCACACTTTGTAATTTTCCCCCTTTTTTCCCCCATGGGAAAAAGGGAGCAGGGAGCAACAAAGGGCTGAGAAGGGGTGAATTAAATCTTAAACCATCATCAGAAAACATTTTTTCCAATTTTTGAAAAGCAAGCTGAAACAAAAATTATTTGAAACTAAACCAAAACCTTCATTTAATCACAGCATCAAATAATTGTATCAAAATCTAACTGTTTTCAACAAAGCATTTCAGGGCTGATGAAACTTTCACTTTTTGATGGGGGGGGAAAAAACTTGGTCAAAAAATTTCATCTATCCCCGCTTATGGGCATGGAACTTGCTGTGATTGCCTGAACGTTGCCACATCCTACAAAGTCGTCTGTTCTTGCCTCTATAGACATATCAGACTCATCAACAGGCATTGTAGAAGATTTAGACATGATCTATTTTATGACCACACCAGCTGATCTCAGCTGTTTTACATTAGGGATTTGTAAGCCCCTTGAGCCCTCCCTTCATATGTTTCCCTCCTCCAACTTCCCAACTTGCAGTTATAGGGTTACCATACGTCTGTTTTTTCCCGGACATGTCCGGCTTTTTGGTAATCAAACCCCCGTCCGGGGAGAATTGCCAAAAAGCCGAACATGTCCGGGAAAAATACCGCCGGCCGGGCACTTCCTCTCCCGCGGCTGCTGTGCTCCCTACCTTGACTCTTCTGCTCTGTTTAAAGCCGAGCTGCCCGAGCGCTACCGGCTTCGGGCAGCCCCCATGCTTCCGGATCCTGAGCCGCAGGCCGGGCACTTCTCCTCCCGGGCTCCGGGGGCGCAGGGTCCAGAGGCATGAGGGCTGCCCGAAGCCGGTAGTGCTCGGGCAGCTCGGTTCTTAAACAGAGCCAAAGAGTCAGGGGAGCAGCACAGCAGCCGGAGCCTGGGAGGGGAAGTGCCCGGCAGGGGGCGCAGGGTCCGGAGGCATGGGGGCTGCCCGAAGCCCGAGCGCTACCGGCTTCACGGGTTTGCCGGGCAGCCTCTAGACCCTGCGCCCCCGGCTGGGCACTTCCCCTCCCAGGCTCCAGCTGCGCTGGGGAAGCGCCGGCCGGGGGCGCAGGGTCTGGGGGCTGCCCAGCAAACCGTGAAGCCGTAGCGCTTGGGCAGCCCTTTTTGCGTGGTTGGGAGGGAGGAGGGGGAATGCGGAGCGCTCAGGGGAGGGGGCGGAGTTTGGGCGGGGACTTTGGGGAAGGGGCGGGGAATGGGCAGAGTTGGGGCGGGGAAGGGGCGGAGTAGGGGTGGGGCCGGGGTGGGAAAGAGGCAGGGCCCCGTGGAGTGTCCTCTTTTTTTATTTTTTAAATATGGTAACCCTATGCAGTTATAAATTCTGCTTTAAAAAGTGCAAACCAAAATTAAGGCAAAGAAATCTGAGCACATCAAACTGACGTGCATAATGCAATGCTTTGGTGCTTTCTTCATCTACATGTGCATTTGTCAACATTTTGACTATGCAGTGATCTTTTTTTAAGATAGCAGGCAGCAACAGAATAAAAAAGGAAGGAAAAGGGCAGTTAACTGCAGTGCTTTTGGTGGATGCACTCAGAAAAAGAAGCCAAACATCTTAGAAAGTCAAGTCAAGTTCTTGGCATGCAAGAAATCAACTTGTTTCGTGAAGGATTATTTTAATATGTAAACATAGCTTCTAAAGAGGTAAGTTTGCAAAATCCTTGCCTTTTTGGCAATACTGTGTACCACATGTAGCAGTGGCTCGCTTTTGCCTATTCTAGACCTTCAATGTACTAGCAAGGAGGATGCCCCTGAATGCATATGCTAACAAACCTGTCCAAATAACTCTACCTAAGCTATACAAAATTGCAAAATTAACAAGCTCTGCTAGGACCTTACAATGCACATACAGCACAGGTTCCTTTCAGCTTTGCACTATCACTACCATGTCAATATGTATAATGTCTAGCTACAAAAAGCTCCAGTATGTGAAAATAATTTTAAGTCTGATTAAACTCGCTTCGGTCCGGAGGTAAAAACTTCAGCACATGCAGGATGTTGGTATCTACCCACCATCTTTGTCCTGACACAACTAGAGGTTGTTGGCTTTCACAGTACAGCATAAGATCTACAGCTGTTTCTTCAAGGTTTTCTGGCAGAGGAAGTTTGAGGGAAGCTCAAGTTTTCTAGCTGGTAGTTCTTTATCAGTAGCTGCTTCTCATTTGATGGATGAATGTATGCATGGGAGTTACCGTCTTTTGTATGAGCATGTGACAAGTCTGACAGAAAAAAAGGAAAGGCCCATGGGATTGATAAACAAGATGTCACAGCTGGCCCCCTGAAGAGGTAATAGGTCCAGCCCCACATCTGCCTCAGCTCTCCCCCACAAGTGTGTAGTCACATGACATGTAGATCATGTGGCTAAATCAGTCCCAAACCCAGGGCTAAAAGAGAAGCCTCCAGAGCAACCAAAGAGGGAAGGGGGGCAGTATCTGCCTCCATCTACCCCAGACGGAGGGCCCCCTGTGGACTATGGGCCCCCTGAACCAAGGGGGAAGAGACATCCACCTCAGCCCCAGAAGGAGAGATGGGAAGACCCCTGAACCTACAGGAGAATCTACAGGCCAGGGAGACCAGGACTGAAATCACCTCAGCCCCAAGGAGGAGAGATGGGAAGACCATCAACCTAAAGCTGATTAAACTAAATAAATTCAACCCCAGGAGAAAGAGACTATTGTTGAAAGACTCTGGGATTCAGAAATAAACTGCTCAGATCCAAACAAGCTGAGGGTGGGGTGCCTGCAGAACCATGCCTTGCCACAAGGGGATGGGATCTGAGACAGACCCCTCTAACCCAAGAGTTCCTTTCCCAGAGATTTATTTCAATCACCAATGTATATATACACCAGGAAAAAAATATCTCTGCAGTCTTAGTGACCCTTGTCAGAGACGTCTGCCTCAAAATAGCCATGCAAAGCAAAGCATGACCTATGTCTTTCCAAGTCTCTCCCCCTCTATGGTGTAAGAGAAGTCTTATCCATTTTCTTATACCACAGCACAATTTACCTCAGCACAGGATTTTAACATGACTGACAGAGAGAAGAACTACAACCCTGCTCCCAAGGATCCTAGAGAGAGGCCAACTGTGAATTCTCCTGAGCTAACCTTGCCCCTAGTGCTGAGGGGAGAGGGCGTTCCAGACCGACCTGATCTTAATTCAGATATGAGGCTCTGTGAATCCGATTCCCCGAGATCACTTCCTCCCACCCTGTGACTGTGTCCCCTGTCCCATAGGTATTTTAAGAGGAAAAACTTGTAGTGCTAACCCAGGTGAGCCCCAGGGCCGCCCAGATGATTCAGGGGGGCAGGAGCAAAGCAATTTCCGGGGCCCCTTCCATACAAAAAAGTTGCAATACTATAGAATACTATATTCTATAAATTGCCCCACTTGCCCCCCCTCCCCGGGCGGCCCTGGTGAGCCCTTGTCAACCATTAAGAACTGGCGCACCTCATTACAATGTACTTAGAGGGTATGGTCAGTACATTCTTATGAAAAACTACAGATAAGTAAACCTGCAAGAGAAAGTCAATTTAGAATTAAAGAGACAAGGTGGGTGAGGTAATATCTTTTATTGGACCAACGTCTGTTGGTGAGAGAGATGAGCTTTCGAGCTACACAGAGCTCTTCTCCTAGTGACCCAAAGCAACGTGGCTAGGTCAACCTAAGTTCTAGGTGTAGATCAGGCCTAGGAGGAAAACCATTGAAGTGGATGGAGTTGCAGTAGTGTAAGCGAAGAATCAGGCCTGTAGATTTCAGTGAGGTAGGATAGGATGTAGCTGAGAGCAGACTTCGGCCTAAAAGGGGAGCTAAGAAGACTTTCCAGCCCGGTCTACGCTTAAAAGTTAGGTTGACATACCTACTTCAGTCTGGGGTGTTACTGGAGCAACTAGGCCAACCTGTAACAGACTGGAGCACCCATGGGGAAAAAATTATGGGTGCTGAGCACCCACCGGCAGCCCCCATATCAATGCCTCTCCCTCCCCCCAGTGTCTCCTGCCCACTGGCAGGCCCGCCGATCAGCACCTCCCCCTCCCTCCCCACGCCTCCCACAGCTGTTTCGCAGCATCAGGAGGTGCTGTGGGTAGGGGGGAGGAACAAGGGCGCAGTGTGCTCAGGAGAGAGAGAGAGAGCGGAACTGGGTGGGAAGAGGTGGGACAGGGGCAGGAAGAGGCGGGGCAGGAAGAAGCAGGGCAGAAGTGGGGCATTGGGAGAAGGGGTGGAGTGGAGGCAGGGCCTGGGTGGGGCGGGGGAGCACCCCCCGGCAGATTAGAAACTTGGCACCTTTGCCTCAGGGCCTCAGCCTGCAAATCCCTGCAGCCCATCAGGAGCTGCCTTTATCTCTCCGGGTCTCTGCCTGCAGCACTGCTCTATCCAGAATGCTTGCTGCCTTCAGCCTGCAAGACAGCCAATCCACCTCCCTCCTCAAGCTCCAGGGAGTAACGGAAGCTGCTTTGCTATGCAGCCCTTTTTATATGGGCCAGGCCAGCCCTGACTGACTGCTCTTCGCAACCCATCTCTGATTGGCTGCCTCCTGCACAGCCTCCCAAGGGCTCTATTAACCCCTTAGGTCCCAGTGTGGTGCAGGCACCCCATCACATAGACTTTCTGAAGTTGTACCAGAGTAGTGTATAAATATATGTTCTTCAAGAAAGGGCTGAAATGTAGATATTGTACTTCATAGACCATTACTGCCAATTTGCTACATTGTGCCAATCTGTAGTCGGGAGCCATCAAAAATAAGTGCTGTTGGTATTCCCATTTGGTATTTGGAATAGACTCAAATTTTTAAAATATTGTAAAATCACCTGTTATTCGTTCACTCTTTAAATCATACTTTATAATACCTTTTTTTCAAGGACTCTAGAGCATAAGACATACATCTCTTGTATTAGCAATAATGAATTAGCTTAGTTTGTAAATATTTTCCAGTAGGTCAGTGTATTCATCACAAGATACAGTGTTCACGGCAAAGGTCATTCTAAAATGGTAAGAATGCAGTGCTAGTTTCATTTCCAATAAAAAATATAAAACAACCTTTGTGCACAGGAAGTTTGATATTTTAAACTTTAGTGTCACTATGACTATGAATCAGGAGACCTCTCTACAGGTCACAGATAGAAACAAGCAGCTAAGTGGAAGAGACGGAGACTGAGCTGAATGTTTGAAACAATAACTGAAATGAAAACAGCAAACCAATGCATGTATATTGTGTTTTTCACACCACGTTACAGGCTGCCCAGCAAAGTATAAGTAAAATGGTCAATGATACAAAAAATGAAGAGCAGCAACAAATAATTATGTCTTTAGATTAGCGTTTAAAGTATAAGTTCCCAAACTGTGGCTCACAACTCCAAATGGGGTCATACCATGAGCAGAATGGGTCACAGGTCCAATGGGCCAGATTCAGCTCCTGAGATGATGCTGTCTGACCCTGAGCCTGTCCAGACTTGCTCCACAAATGCCACACCAGGAGGTCGTCGTTTTAAGCTACAAATTGCACATACAGTGCATACAAGGCCAAGCTGTGCAGAGGCCGCTATTTTGTAGATCACTATGGCAGCCCCCTAGACCGGCATTTGTGGAGCAGGTCCGGACGTGTTGGCTGTGCGGATGGCAATTTGGCCATTTGCACCATCCAGCTGTGCAAACATCCAGCTGAGGGACTTGAATACAAAAAATTCTTATCTGTGGGCAGCAGCCTCATCAACAGAGCATCCTTGTTCCGTGAGCTGGTAGGAACCTGTGCTAGCCATGTCTGAGATGGGAATCTGCAGTGGCTTGTAAGATCCTTAAGGCAGGGTCTATATCTTCTTTTATGCCACCCTGAGTACACTGTTGGCACTCAAGGATAAAGAATCACTACAAGTCACTGTCTCTGTGCTCCCCTAGTATCACCACACAGGTCCTCATTTGCTTAAGTGTGAATTTCTCTTTCTGATTTGTGATAAGAGGCACCTGTGACAGTGTACCCCATAAGGCTTTATGGGGGGGTGCTTATAAATGTATGTATGTCATAACTGGAGTATGTTTTGTGCTGCCTGTGCCATGTAATATATCTCTGTAAAGGTTATGGTCTACTATATCTATTCATCCTATCTGTACACATATATCATTTTCTACTTGAGGTTAAGAATATTGGCTGTATACTTGCTTGGTTTCTAAGTAAGCTTTGTGAGGCATTTGATCAGTTTCTTTAGGAAGGAATTTGCAAGGTTAAGTACCTGATCAGGAAGCACTTGGGGAACAATGCATCTTGGAATGCTCCAATCCACATAAGAAGTCTTCCTGGAGACATACAAGATACCATGTGGACAATGGCTTCGGCCTGTAAAGACTGAGTCATGCAGGGACATGTGACTTGCCCAGGTGACTCCAGAACTCCATCTTGGAGCTGGATTTTGCATAGGAAAGAGGAGGGGGGTCTCCACCCACAAGAGAAAGTCTATTTAAACCTGTGGGAGACCCCTCCATTTGGTCTTCAGCTGGCTAAAGAAGGAGCCTCTCCACCCCCCAGGATACTCGAAGGAAACTGGAACAAAAGACAGTAACTACAGGGGGTGTGAGTGATTGCTGGACCCAGACTAAAAGAAGATTAGCCTGTAAAAGGGAGAATTCTGAAACTGGTGAGGAACTTGTCTGTATTTAGTTTGATTAGACATAGATTTGCGCATTTTATTTTATTTTGCTTGGTGACTTACTTTGTTCTGTCTGTTGCTACTTGGGACCACTTAAATCCTACTTTCTGTATTTAATAAAATCACTTTCTACTTAGTAATTAACTCAGGGTATGTATTAATACCTGGGGGAGCAAACAACTGTGCATATCTCTCTCTATCACTGTTATAGAGGGCGAACAATTTATGAGTTTACCCTGTATAAGCTTTATACAGGGTAAAACGGATTTATTTGGGTTTAGACCCCATTGGGAGTTGGGCATCTGAGTGCTAAGGACAAGCACACTTTTGTGAGCTGTTTTCAGGTAAACTTGCAGCTTTGGGACAAGTGATTCAGACCTTGGGTCTGTGTTGGAACAGACGGGAGTGTCTGGCTCAGCAAGACAGGGTGCTGTAGTCCTGAGCTGGCAGGGAAAACAGAAGCAGGGGTAGTCTTTGCACATCAGATGGCAGTTCTCAAGGGGGCATCTGTGATCCAACCCGTCACAGCACCATTGACTCATTTTTATGCAGAGTATCTGCTGCATCCTCCAACAGTGAATCTAGTGGTGAAGTAATGAATGAAACACAAGAATGCAAGAAACATGCTCACAAATATGACAAGGCTTTCTTTGAGTACGGCTTCACCAGTGGTTTGGTCAAGAACAAAGACAGGCCAAAATGCCTACTATCTCATACAGTGTTATCTAGGGAAAACATGAAGCCTAAGAATATTAAACAACACTTGGAAACACATCACAAGGAACACATAAGAACGGTCATACTGGGTAAAACCAATGGTCCATCTAGCCCATTATTATGTCTTCCAACAATTGCCAATGTCAGGTGCTTCAGAGGGAATGAACAGAACAGGCATTCATCAAGTGATCCATCCCCTGTCATCCACTCCCTGCTTCTGGTTTTCTAGGAAAACCAAGGTCATTTTTCCAGAATGAAGAATTTTCACATCAACAAATGCAATTCAAGAGAGCCGTGTCCATCTCTAACTGAGCTCAAAAGGTGGCATATGAGGTGTCACCTCATCGTACAGGCCAAGAAGCCTCATACAACTGGAGAGACTTTGATTTTGCCAGCTGCAATCAGTGGGGTGAAAACAATGTGTAGGGAAATAGAAGCAAACAAGCTCAAAGCTCACACTCTCCAACAACACATAGAGCGAAGGAGTGAGGCGATAGCAGCAGATCAGGAAAACACACTGGCAGAGTGTCTGAAAAACATGGATGCTTTTGCTCTTCACGTTGATGTGAGCACCGAGGGTACTTCACACACGGGAGGGTGCAATTCTTGAAGACATTCTGTTGTGCCTCCCTCTTCCCAGACACTGGACATCACAAGGAATGTTCGATGTGCTATTTGGCTACATACAAGACAAAAATATCCTGTGATCACATGGTGGGCTTTGAACAGCTGGAGCACCGTATGCAGGCCTTGGTAAAGCAAATTACTCCGTCTGCTTTGAGGATTCACTGCATGATTCACAGAGAACACTGGCATCTAAAGCTCTTAGTTCAGAGCTAGGTGAAGTTTTGCAGCAGGTCTCATCTATTGGGAACAACATCAAGATTCATCCTCTTTGCATGTGTCTGTTTGAAAACTGTGTGAAGAAATGGGGTCCAATCATGACAGGTTGTTGTATTTTTTGAACTGAGAGACAAGCTATGTACCTATGCAATGAATGGCAAAATGAGTGAATTTGTTGATTTCCTGTGTCACCAAAGGAAGATGTGCCTTCTTGCCTATATCACAGACATAACCAGGAAACTGAATGAATTGAATACAGGTCAGCAAGAAAAAAAACACCCACGTCCTTCAGCTGAGTGATTGAATCACAGGATTCATGAAGAACATTGTTTTCTGGAAGAACACTCCATTGAAGACAAACTATAAATCCTTCCCGAAGCTTTGCAAGCTCCTGGCTGACAATGAAATTATTCAGCCTCCCCGACCGGTAATAGCTCAGCATCTCAGCTGGTGGGAAGAATAATTTGCATCCTTTTCTCCCAACTTGGACATGACAAAGTGTGTTTGGGTGTGAAACCTCTTTCAGTGCAAGCCTGATGCTATGGATTTCACATCAGCTGAAATCAAACAGCTCATCGAAATTTCCAGTTCTTGCAAGTAACATATGCCCAACTGGTTCTCCTGGCATAGGTGACTGGTAACTGCTGACAGTGGGGGGGGGCACAATGGCAGGTCACTCCCCCACCACAGCCATGGTCAACCTCCTGGTGACTGTCAAGGCACCCTCCAGCAACACCCTCTTCACCACAACATCCCCCTGACAATGGCACACTGGGCGGTTGCCCCTGTCCCCCACCTTTATGGCCAGCCCTGCCAGGGTCAGCCTTAGGGAAAATGACATCCTGGGCAAACCAATCACCCCCGTATCCCCGCACTGCATCCCTGGGATCCATGGGTGGTGGGTGAACCACGGGCTCTGGGAAGCTAGCCCCCAGCTAGCCCCCAGCCCGGCCCACTCCTTCCATTTGAGGCCCCGCCCCTTCTTCTCTCACCCCTGCCGAAGCCCAGAGCGCCCCCCCAGCCCTGGGCCGCCTGAGCTCCTCCAGCCCCAGAGCACCCGGCGGGCAGTACACGCTCCCCTCCTGCCCCAGGGCACCAAACAGCATGCCGCCCCCCAGCCCTAGAGCTCTGGGTGGCGCAGGCCCAGCACTGGGGGTCCCCCTCGTGCTGGATGTCCCCAGCCACTCCAAGTCCCAGCCACCCTAGCCCCAGCCCCAGCAGGCTTCCCAGAAGAGGAGCAGTGTGCCTGGGCTGGGGCCAACTAGCAGCAAGCAGAAGGGGGCTCGGGGAGGAGTGTGGGTGAGGCCACACAGGGCTGTTTGGGGAGGCACAGCCTTCCCCTGCCTATGCTACCCGCCGCCCATGCTGGACTCCCTACCCCCCATCCATTGCCCCTGGCCTCTGTTGCCTCCCACCCATCACCCCTGGCCCCCACTGCCTCCCTGGGCTCCCCACCCCACCCACAGCTCCCCAGGCCTTGCTGCCTCTCCCCCCGTTGCCCCAGCTGATTCTCCAGCTCCAGGCAGGCTAGTCCAGACACATACCCGAGCAAGTAACTGCTGCTGCTGGCCAGTGAGAAAGGGATGGGACTCAGAAGACTTCCCTGCACCCGGTCTGGCAGAGAGCTGTGCGGCCAGTGCAGTTTCATTTCCCTGCTCCTGGCGCCACCTAGGGAGGCTCAGTGGGAGCGCTTGTGGCTGGTGCCTTTCCCAGGAATATCCCTTCAGCCATGTTCAGCCCAATTCCCACCCTGGCAGAAATTGGGGGGGGGGGGCGATGTACCCATATACCCACCCCCTCCTCCCATGCATCACCTTTGTCTCCCAGAGTTCTGCTTCACTGGAACGAATCAATATCCTGCACTCTCAGCACATGCTTTGAAACTGATGGTGCCATTTGTGAGCACGTATTTGTGTAAACTTGAATTCAGTACAGTTGTGTCCATCAAGTCTCAGTATCAATCTACCATTGTTGTCACATGGGAGATTAGATGTGCAGTTTCTACCAGGCTGACGGACTTCAGGAAGCTGTATCACAACACACAAGCCCATGTGTCACATTAAATAACATACTTTACATGTAAATTCCTTGGATTTCTTGGTCACTATGTTGCTTTGTTGTGGTCTGGGATCACAGGAAACAGTAAGTCTCAAAATAGGGTCACAAAGGCAAAAACTTTGAAGGGTTCCCCAGTGTACAACCTGGAACTGGGGTACTGCTGTGCCCCCTTAACTCTCCAGCCTGGGCTGTCTCACGATGCTTTGCTAGTGACAAGCAGCAAACCCCTCCAGGCGCTGTTATTACTCAGTACAACAGCATGTGAAGCCCCAGGCACAGCTAAATTGCATGAATGGTCCTTGAGCCCCTCATGAATCACATGGAGAAAGGCACCAGCAAAATCTCCCAAGCCCTGAGCCTTGCACCCCCTGGAATATACCATCTTGACCTGATCACAAGCCTGACCAGTGTAAGCTCATTACCCAGTCTGGCCCTCCCTCAATGTGGAGAGGACATACACTAGCCTTTGTAAACTGAGCTAAGATTTCCCAAGCACTTCAAGCAAAACACACGGTTTAGATTTATTAACTACAGAAAGATAGATTTGTAAGTGATTATAAGTGGTAAGCACAAAAGGTCAGAGATAGTTACCAAAGAAAATAAAAGGTAAGTGCACAGTCTAAATTTTAAACCTTATTAGACTAGGCAGTATTTGGATCAAGCAATTTTTCTCACCCCACTGGATGCTTCAGATAAGTAACAGTTCTTACTACACAGGCTTCCCTTTAGTTCTGGGACCAGTTTCCTCAGTTCAAGTCTTTGTCTTCCCAGCATTCTTGTTGCTTCCACTGTAGGTGGGGGAGGAGAAAGGTCAAAGCATAATGTCACTGTCTCCTATTTTATATCCTCTGTTCATGTGCCTGGAAAACCCTAGCTCAGACATGTCCTGGCGGGCTTGCTGAGACACAGAGTTGAGCAATCCCCCAGTGTGTGATGCTTGTGCAGCCCTCTTACAGCAGTAAATCCCTTGTCTACATCTCCCCTGCTGATTAATGGTCGCTCAATACCCTCCTGGGAGTGGATCACCGCCTTCGTTGTCACTGGGGAACTAGCAGTAGAGACTCTCAAACTTACAACACATTTCAGTAACAACCATACAGCAAAATCACATAACTTCATACATACTAATGATATACTAACATATTTGGACAGAACAATGGGTTGTGTTCAGCAGATCATATCTTACATGGCATTCTTTGTATGAAATATCTCATACTTAAATGACCGGGGTGAATATGAGGGGGTCCAATTGCTGCTTCAAGGTACAGAGTGCCACAGTGACCTGCAAAGGATTTTCTTTTAAACTGGGTTCATGAATTTTTAAAGAGCCTGAAAAGTTGTTTAGGGGGAGGAGTTTTGTATTGGGGGGTGGGGTATTTAGAAATATAAGTAATGTCAAGTTGGATCTTTCATGGTTTGCTGGAGGTCTCAAGGATATGTATTGTGAGTGTGAAAAACAGGTGAGGGTATAGAATCTTTAATAGAGACTTTCCTTAGCTAAAATATTACTTAGTGATTGAAGTTAAATAGCAAAACCAAGCAAAAGAGTTTTAAAATCGTTTTGACCAAAATCTCTTTTCTCTCTCTCTCAATTCCTCAAATGTTCCGCTCTTACTAGGCTAACAATTCATTAGTTTTCCAGCCATCATAGGTCTAGTGTATACTGGGAAATTACATCTTATTGAAACACCTGTTCATTAATATGATGTTCAACACTCCGTGTAGACAAGCACTGTCATGTTTAACATCATGTCAGCTGGTTCTGGTTAAATCTAGAGTTCATTGTAGAGTTAATTACAACCAGCTGACACCATGTGAAACATGATGCCCCTACCTGTATTGAGTGCAAAGTTATGTTTCACATTGTGTTGGTTAACACAGTTAATATACATGTATTCTAACTTTCAGTGTAGACCAGTGGACCCCAAACTTTTGAGGGCTGTGCCCCCTTTGCCCCTGTCTGCGCCCCTCTGCCCCCCTCCCCTGGAGCCAGGGCCAGGCTGCAGGTCTGAGGGGGAGATGCAGACAGGGGTAAGGAGGCTGAGGCTGGGGCCGCAGTTGGGGCTGGGAGCGGGACTGCAGCCAGGGGCCAAGACTGGGGGCGGGAACAGAGCCACAGCCGGGCTGTAGTGGGAGCCGGCAGCTGGCCCGCAGCCAGGTGCAGCTCTGCTCCCGACCTCGCCCCCAGTCTCAGCTCGAAGCCAGAAACAGAGCCACAGTCAGGAGCTGGGACATGGCTGGGGGAGAGACCGGAACAGAGCTGGGGGTTGGGGAGGGCCTGGGTGGCACTCCCTACCTGCCCCCCATGGGTGCTGCTCCGGGCCCCGCTGTGCCCTCCCGGACATTCCTCCATACCCCCCTAAGGGGGTGCATCCCACAGTTTGGGGACTTCTGTTATAGACTAAGCCAGAGAGATTTTCAAGCTTAGTCTCTACTTGAATTTCCAGTTTGAGAGACAAACAAATAACTAAAAAATAACCCAAAAAACTAACACACACGCACAACTTTTCAGCTCTTCTTTCTGGATTAAAAAGTAGCAGAAAAAGCATGGATGCCCAGTTTTCTTCCTGTGCAGGTCATCTTTAACTGACAGAATGGACGAGGCATTGTGGCCATCAGAAGGAAGTGGGCTTCACTGTAAATGGAAGCTTTGTCCTCGTATGTACTCAGTAACAAGAAATGGCTGTGTCACACGGATGCTTTGTCACAGGAGAGCAAAGCAGGGGCAGCCAGGCTCTTGGGCATAGCAACAGCCAGGCTGGATTACCAGGCCATAAGGAGCAGCTGGTTGGATGGCACACAGTTAGTAGTTGCAGCCATGTGGCTGGCCTAGTGGAGGACTCTGTACTGTCTAGCATGAGATAGTGTGATGAATCAGCAAAGAGGTGGCTTGAACAGCACTTCCCAAGACTGCCTAGTATAAAGAGAAGCATTGGGAGTTCTGTTATGGGGTGAACCAACCCTTACTGTGACTGAAGGGATTAATATGAACCCACAGGCCCTGTCAGCCCCTCCCACAACACCTGCAGTCTGCCTCAAGCCTAGAGGGAGGAGTTAAAAGGACTGAACCTGACTCAGATGGGAGTTGACGGGGAAGGACACCAGATGTCTCGCTCTGTCTCAGCAGGTGTCAGGGAGGTGAACTGGACTGCTAGTAAACAGCCTCACTGAAGGAAGGCAGGCAGGCAGACCAGCAACAGGGAGCCGAAGGCAGTTGGAAGGAAAGCTGGAGAGGGAGTGAATTTGCCCAGGCTTCTTCGTGCTGGTGGAGGAGCCTGCAGGAAGATTCCCTCTGCCAAGGGAGTAGAGAAAACTTTCCTGAAGCAGAACCACCTGCCTGGCAGAAAGGGCTAAGAAGCTCAGCAGTAAGCCTGTGGAAGACGCTTAGACTGTATCTACACTACAAGCGCTACAGCGGCAGCGCTGCAGCTATGCTGGTGTAGTGTAGACATTTGCCACTCTGATAGAAGGGGTTTTTCCGTTGCTGTAGTAAATCCAGCCCCTGGCAAGACAGTAGCTAAGTTGACAGAAGAATTCTTCCATCAATGTAGCAGTGTCTACACTGGGGCTTAGGTTGGTTTAGCTACATTTCTCAGAGGTGTGAATGTTTTGCACGCCTGAGCGATGTGGCTAGGTTAACTTAAGTTTTAGTTGTAGATCAGGCCTTAGAGAGAGGCACTGATATACTAGGATGGGGCTGTGGGAAAGACTTAAGTCAAGGTCAGGTAGGAAGTAGCGTAGGGAGATAGCAAGGAGAATGTTGTCAGGCCTTTGTTACTTACTAAAGGATCCCTGGACTGGACCCGGGGGTGAACGAGGGCCTGGGTTCCCCTACTGCCCACTGAGGAAGATGGAGCAGACACACCCAGACAAGGTGTGAAGATTATTGCCATGTATTTCAAGGCCCTGAGCAAAGACAAGATACACAGGTTACAAAAAATTCAACAACCTGCTGTCAAGCCCCATCCTCTTTTAACCCCTCATGAGGCTTGCAGGTTGCCTCTATTTTCTCTCCCAACAAACAGATGTGAGTGCCAGTGGGTTTTTCCAACATGCTTAAGATGGGGCATGCATGCCCTGCACTAGGATTGCAGGGGTTAATTCCTCTCTTTGGGCTGAGGAGGCCACTCCCCCTTAACCCTGCTGGGCATGCACCGGCTGAAGGCCAGGTATAAAAGGGAGCAGCCCCGTTCATTTAGGGTTCACCACCCGAGAGGTAGGATGTATGCTGCAGGACTTCTGAAGGCTCACAACACAGAGGTCAACCAGATAGTAGCAACCCATAACTCCCAGGTGCCACAGAGGGTGGAGAGCCTGGGGGAACCATGAGACCACAAGCTGCAGAGAAGCAGGTAGGAAGTAACTCAGGAAGTTTTTGTGGGTAGGCAGTTGGAGAACTGGAGACTAGCTTGGTGTGTTTCAGCTGGATCCCTAATGAGCTGGTGGCAGGCAACCCTGCCATGGCCCTGGGTTGGGACATGGTGGAGGAGTAGGGCCTGTGTCCCCCTATCCTGGCTGCTGCCCACCATGGGGTGGCGGCCTGCTCAACTGACTCTGGCCATGAGGCCGCACAGCCCTGATTGGGAGGGCTGCTCGACTGACTCTGTCCACTAGACTGCACAGCCCTGATAGAGGGCAGCGGTAGGAACTTTGACTGTTAGACCACCCCATCTTGATGGAGAGGGCGAGTAGATTGATTTTTGGCTGTTACGCCACATTACTTTGAGACCTGGAGGGGTTGTGTAGACTGGACCTCGAGCCTGTAACAAGCTGTGCCCCATCCCAAAAGGGGATGGAGTGTGCATGGCCCGCGACCATGCTTCCTGCAAATCCTGCTCCAAGAAGCAGTATGGTGTGAAATGATATTGCAGTGTTGGCTGATGCTTGATTGTTACTCCCATAGGTTGCACTTCTGGGAAGAAGAGAGCAAAGTCACAGTACTGCATATTGGCTTAGCTGGTGCAGGCACCAATCATTCTGTTTTGATACCAGGGTATTTCTGGCCAATACTGGGCTTGTTCCATTTCCTGACATGCTCCTTCTGTCACTGATAGATTCCTCTCAGTGGACATGAGGACTGAATTCTTTTTTCCAGTCCTCATTTTTCCTTTCTTCTATTTGACCCTAGTGGTTAACCAATATTCAGGGTCTGGCTGGGTTGTTTCCATTAGAAGGAGAAATAGATTATACAAATCAGGTATATTCTTTGGGGACAATCCTGTTTGTTTAAAAAGAATGTACACAAAGTCCTGTTTCCTAGCTCACAATTTCCAAGCCTGGCTTTTCTGGCCAGAACTCCGCCCAAGAAGCTCTCTCGGTTTCTTCCTAGGGCTACACACACACACTGCTTCTCTTGCTGTTTGCTTGCTTTCTGGTTCCTTCCACACACATGAACAACCAGTGTCCCAGCTCCCATATTTTCTGTTATTACAAGGAAACCCCCCCCTTCTCCTGAGTCAGTTCTTGCTCAAGCCTTCCCCTGTGATCTACACCTTGGGCAGAGGTGTCTATTGTTTCGGCTATTGCTAAACAAAGGGATTTGCTCCCTCATTTAGCCTGGAAGGTTGCTAACATGCCGATCAACTTCAGCAAGGTCTGCGATTGTCTATACAGCAAAGATTTGCTTGATGACAGCATCTGACACCCTCTAGCAAAATATAAAAATTTTAATTTTGCTATTCTCTTGAGGGTTTATAACACTCCCAAGTTTTGGAATCTATGCCTGGATCTGGATATCACAAATAACCTCTAACTTTGTAACTGGCAGGATCAAATCCCTGGCTGTGAATGTCTCTGCACTCCAGGGCATTTAAAGCCTGGATCCAGACTGGATTTTTGTGATTTGCCCCATCTCCAGTTCTGACTGTCTGGAAAGTAGAAGAGAAAAAGAAGGAAAGAACCTCATGTGACAGATGTTAGTCACATTGATTAATGCTCTAATAAATGAGCATGATAGAATAGCTGCTATCGCTGAAAACTCTTCATCCTAACTCCTGCTCCCAGTATTATAGTTTCATTTTTAGTCTGTTGATTAATGCTACTACTTAAATGCAGTTTGACTTTTCTTTCCCCAGTTCATGTAATCTCAAACCGCTTCTCAAATTTTCAATGCCCTTAATAAATAATTCTCGCTTTTGGCCTTCAAAAAACCCAAAGGGCTTTGCAAACACCACTAAAATGCAACCATCTCTAGGGCTAGGGTCTGTAATGCACTACTACAGCGTTTCTCAAATGTGGGCACACGCAGCCACCAGGCCTTTTTGTGCAGCCACAACAGCCTTTTAGGCAGTGATTGGGGGTAGCTAAGCATCGTCCCCTTCCTCTCCCTCCCTGTTGCTCCTGGATGTGCTGCCCTGCACCACCTCTGGAGGCAGGTGGGGCACAACGCTGCAGGAGCAAGGTGAGTTCTCAACCCACCTTGGGGAAGTGGGTGGTGGAGTTTGGGCTTCAGCCCTGGTGTGGTTGGGTGGCAGGACTTCAGGAGCCTGGCCGTAGGCTCTGGGCACCAATCTCTGGCTGTGGCTGCGCAGCAGTAGTTGCTGAACCCCAGCTCTGGCCATGTAGACCCAGACTCCGGCCCCCTACTCCAGCTGCTCAGTGGTGGGCACTGGCCCCCAGCTCTGGTCTCGGTGGACTTCTGGCCCCTGGCTCCAGACTGCAACTGAGCAGCAGTAGGCGCTGACCCTCAGCTCCAGCCACACAGCAGCAGGCACTGAGTGCCATCCCTGGCCCTGGCTGCATAGCAGCGAGAACCAGCTCCAACCGTGTGGCTGCAGACGCTGACCCCCAGCTATGCAGCCCTGGGCCTCAGCTCTGGACTGGCTCTGGGTGCTAACCCCTGGCTCTGGCCACATGGCATCCGGGTGTGCGTTCTCACACACACACCCCCACCCCCATCGCCTTTGCTGTCTCCCCCTCCAACCACCCCATCCAGGCCTTAATTTGTCCTGGGGCTTTCTGAGACAAGTGATATTAACAAATATTCAAGTATCACTTATCACAGCCTCCCAGCTAGCTACTAAGTGTGCTGTGAAAAGTGATGTTAACAAATATCACTTTTCACAGCATTATTTTTAGAGTCTGCAAAAAAACCCTACATAAATAAATTAGAATGATTTGAATGTGTATATGTGCGTATTTATTTTTCCTAAAGTTAAGTATTTTAGGAAACAGTGTCAATGTGGCCACTTGCAGGAGTTGTTGGCTGCACACTGAGGCCACCAAAAAATAAATTTGTTGAGAACCCCTGCACTAGAACATATCCTAATGCACAACAAACTGGAAAATTCAGCTAAGAAAACGAGCAAACTTCAAAAAGTGCCATGGGATCTTGTATGCAAGTAGAACAGAGAGGTTTTCAAGGTTTCCTTCAAAAGATCTACATAAAGTACATTGAATGCAATTCAGTTTATCTGCCTAAGAAAAATGAATGTTTGGTTAAAGCTGCTGAGATTTGAACATAAGTGTCAGCAAGCCTGGTCTTTCAAACAGAGGCTTAGTTTAGAAAGCCACTTTCACCTGCAACTCCTCTTGTCATGATTTTCCATGCTCTTCCTATTTTCTCTCTCCCTTGTTTTTTTCATCTGTCTGTCCCACAAGATGCTTTATAGCTTATGTTTTCTTTATTGATTCGTGTTTACGAGACTAAAACATCCTCTCAAAGAACAGCTACTGAAAAGATGTTTATCTGTCAGCTAACCTTGCTCTGGTTTCTTCTAGTTATTAGGAACATTGGGTAGGGGTTACAAGCCATGGGTTTCAATAAGATGGGATTATTTATCACAGGAGAAAACATTTTGATCTCACTTTCACTTGCTTTATACCCAGTCAGTTATGCTTTCTGAAGCCATGACAAACATGGTTTGCTCCAGCCTCACGTGAAATAGTCATATTCAGCTGTTACTGATCGTCATTGTGAACATGTATATTTTCTAGAGTAGACAAGCCCCCAAATGGGCCAAAGCTATTTCATCTACCAAGCCCCTGGAGAGGACTTCATAGCTGGTCATATAGCTGAAAATATAATAAAGAGCCTGGTTCAAAGCTGCACGGAGATGAGACTAGGACAAAACAGCTGTTGCCCAAGGCTGATTTTAATATAGTGCAGAAATGATAGAGTTCACTTCAGAAAGCTGTCTGACTGCAAAGCAGCCCAGTGATGGGACCTCATTTAACGGAGAGCCTCCTCTGAGAAGAGTGAGAGTTAAAGATCAGCAAAGCAACAGTGACTGATCTATTGCTTTGAGGCAGTTGCATTTGCTAATCAAGGGCTGGTTTCTTAGGAAGGAAGGGAACATGCAGACCTAATGAAAGGTTGCTACATTTTTTTATTGCAGAAATTGAAGTCCCACTGATGACACTCCAGGGATAAAAATAGTTGCATTAGGCAGCTGAGGGAATCCCACAGAGGGGGGAAATTACAGAAAGAAAGATGGTGATGTAAGGGCAGGATGCCATAGGCAAACCAAACATCATTGTTACAGGGGTTGCTCCTCAGGAAGCCTACATATTAATGAGATCAGAGGTTCTCAAATTGTGGGCCAGGGAGGACTTGGTGATGGTATGCAGAATGCTGGTTGGTCAGATAATACCAATCCTCCTTTGTTATCTGCTGCTAGATCACATTAAGCAATTCTTGTAATTGCCACAGTCCCAAATGGAGGGTGGAGATGGTGTTCACACATCAGTCCCTCTGTTAACATGCAGTCCATGCTGTGAAAAAGCTTGAGAAACCCTGAGCTAACCTTGGGTTAGCAAAGCTCCTGAACAGACCTCTCCTGCTGTCTCAAGGTTTGGTACTGAAAAATGGGGCATTAGCGGTTATTTCTTGGGAATAATTAATCCCCGTTCCAGAAGAACCACACCACCATCCACATCATCACAAATGCACATTGAGTTTAGAGTTTGCTAAATATTTGTTCCTCCCCTTCAAAAGCCTCCTTCCTTCCCTTTCCAGTATCCATCCCACCAAAATATATATATATATATATATTATATATAAATAAAATCAAAAAGCCTCATAGGGCTTCTCCCCAGAGGTCTGGCTCCTACCCTTGTGTCAGGGCCAGCCATAAAAGCTTGCTCTACCCCATGTCATCCAGATACCTCCACTTTCTAGTGCCCAGAGAGTGACTGCAAAGTTCTTCTCTCTGCCTGCAGCCCCTCAATCTCCTGCCCAAATGACCCTTTGGTTTTATTATCACAGCCTATTGGGCTGCACTTTCTCCTGGCTCAGGACAACACACCTCTAGCCCCAGGCTTCCTCCTGCCTCAGGACCCTCTAGTTCTGACTCCAAGCTTCAGGTTTCTCTCAGTGTTTAGCCAAAGACAGGAAACACCCTGCTGGACTTCTCCTGGGTCTCATCCATGGCCATCCTCCCACTGCTGCTGCTTTAGGAAGACCCATTCCCTCCCCAGCTGGGTTTGATCACCAATGATGTCTAACACCCCACCCACAAGCCTAACTGGGCTTAGGGTGTTACCCCATGGTTAACTAGGGTGAGGTTTATACACCCCCATTATACATGGGATGTGCGCCAGGGTCTAGTTACAATCACAGGCAAGTTCATCACCAGTGAAGACACAGTGACTTTGGTAGAGTTTCCAATTGGCTGTCCATGCCCAGCTCAGCTAACCTAGGTCTTCAGACATGAGTGCTGATCACCTAAGTTAACTCTGCAGGGAAGATATACCCTTAGAGCAATTTACATAAGGGGAAACCTCATTCTCCCAATCTGTTCATTAAGTACATGGTCACTATTAGCATTTGCCCAAATCCTTGTTTGTTATAATGGGACTATTATAGCATTCCTCCCTTATTTCCAAAGGGAAATGTGAAAGGAGACAAGACAGTAGCCACACTTTGATGCCACACTGATGCCTCAGGTAGAACTTTTGTCAATTTTATTCATAAGAAACATGGTGTTTTAGACAAGCAGTCATGCAGATTTAAAAGCATCACCTACCAGAGAAAAGTAGCTGTTAAAAACAGCATCATGTCTAACTTCCATGCTCTGTTATCTTCTCATGCTGTCTGGATTATCCGAGAAGGTAGTGACACTCAATGGGATTTATGCTGCTAAGTTACAACTGTTTTTGACAGTTTTACTCCTACCTAGTAAACACACATACAGTGTGTTTTCAGTGGGCCAGCCAGTCTCTGCTTGTGTGGGATGGTGACATGCTAAATACTGTGCATTCAAGCAATGAAAGTTTTAAAAAGGAGTTACATGCCTATCTGCAACTTTCCAAGGCTATAGGTTTTCACACAGATATCATCCTAGCTTTACCGTATCTGTTCTTAGGAGTCACTGTTCTTAGGAGTCACTTCCTCCAGGGCTTATATAACCATTGTTCTCAGTGAGATTTCTTTTTTTAAACCCTGTGTTTTTAATCCTTTTCAGTCAGTCATTCTCAGTTCAACATGTGTGATTCCAGTGTCAGTGCCCCTGCTGTCAGTTATATTCTAATTAAATGGAGCCAGTGGATACTTCATGCTGTGGTTCATTTACAGCAGCCTGGGGTCCACTGGTGCTGCTGCTGCTGGAACAGTGTGTCCAATTCTGGTGCCCACAATTCAAGAAGAATGTTGATAAATTGGAAAGGATTCAGAGAAGAGCCAAGGGACTAATGAAAGGATTGGAAAACATGCTTTATAGTGATAAGCTAAATAGACTCAAGGAGCTCAACCTAACAAAGAGAAGGTTAAGGGTTGACTTGACTGCAGTCTATAGGTACCCACACGGGGAACAAATATTTCACAATGGGCTCTTCAGTCTAGCAGAGAAAGGAATAACAGGATCCAATGACTGGAAGCTGAAGCTAGACAAATTCAGACTGGTAATAAGGCACAGTTTAACAGTGAGAGTAATTAATCATTGGAACAATTTGCCCAGGGTTGTGGTGGATTTTCCATCACTGACACAGTTTGTAACACAAGACTGGATGTTCTGGAATTATTTTGAGGAGGTTCCATAGCCTGTGTTATACAGGAGGTCAGACTAGATGATCATAGTGGTCCTTTCTGGCCTTAGAATCGATGAAGTCTATGAGAACTCAGCTGCTCAACTTTTCCCATCCTGGCATCTTGTGAGGCAAATGGGGATGTCTCCCACTGTGAGTGCTGCAACGCTGTGAATGTTGGTCTGCTGCAAACAAAAAGGGTCCCCTTATTGTGACTTTACCCTGGGTGGGGCAGGATCCTCTCTTAGCCTCTACCAGGCTTGCTGGCTCCCTGATCTGGAGTCCTGGAGGTTTTGGCAGATTCTCAGTAGCAAGATCTCTGCCACTCAAGACACTGGTCTCTGCAGGGCTGGAACTGCTTGATCCATGCATGGGTCCCATAACAGCTCAGACTCCCTTTGTGGGAAGTGGGAGTTTGCCAGAGACTCCCTGAGCTGTTCTGGTTCCCTTGGCTCCCAAGCTCAAAAACCCCAAACTTAGGGTTACCATATTTCAGCAAGCAAAAAAGAGGACGGGAGGAGCCCCGCCCTAGCCCCGCCCCTGCCCCTCCCACTTCCTGCCCCCCCAGAACCCCCAACCCTCCCCCCGTTCCTTGTCCCCTGACTGCCCCCTCCTGGGACCCCTGCCCCTAACGGCCCCCCCAGGACTCCACCCCCTATCTAAGCCTCCCTGCCTCTTGTCCCCTGACTGCCCCAACCCTTATCCACACCCCCACCCCCAGACAGACCCCTGGGACTCCCACGCCCCATCCAACCACTCCCCACCCCCTGACAGCCCCCCCCCAGAACTCCCAACCCATCTAAACCCCTCTGCTCCCTGTCCCCTGACTGCTCCGAGCCCTCTCCCCACTCCTGCTCCCTGACAGCTCCCCCCCAGAACTCCCAGCCCCCCACCCCCCCACTCCTTGTCCCCTGACTGCCTCCTCCTGGGACCCCTGCTCCCCCAACTGCCCTCCAGAACCCCACCCCCTACCTAAGCCTCCCTGTTCCTTATCCCCTAACTGCCCCTTCCTAAGACCCCCCCCCAACTGCCCCCCAGGACCCTACCCCCTACCTGTACCCTGACTGCCCAAAACTTTCTCCACTCCCCCCAAAAAGCCTCCCCCCCCTGAACTCCCGACCCCCCCCCCCCATTTCTTGACTGCCCCCTCCAGAACCTTCCTGCCCCCTGGCCCCCTTACCCTGCTGCTCAGAACATGGTGTTGGGCTCTGTGCGAGCCGGACATGTGGCTGCGCTCCCCAGCACAACACACAACCCGGTCCCTGGCCCTGCACAGTGCTGCCAGAGCGGGACACTGGGCTGCCGGGGAGGAGCTGCCGGCTCAGAATGCAGGGAGGAAGGGGGGGGGGAGGAGCTCCTCTACAGCTGCTCCAGAGTCCAGCCCGTGACTTTCCTGCAGCCCTCCCAGCCGCTCGCTCTGCTCTGCCGGGGGAGGGGGGAAATCCCGGACATTTTGAGTGATTTACAAATTCCCCCCGGACGCTATTTTTACCACAAAAAGGAGGACATGTCCGGGAAAATCCGGACGAATGGTAACCCTACCCAAACTGAAAACTAGAACCTGTCTCTTCATCTAAGTCAAGCCGCCCCCTGCCCCTAAGAGGGTGAGCAACCCTGGCTCATCTTTTGCCCAGTAAACTGCTTGTCCAGATCATCCCATGCAGAAGTTTCCCTACTTAGCCTTAGCAGGAGTTTCCAGGCCTTTCTGGCTGACTCCAAACACGCTGGGAAAGGCCTTGGAGGACTCCGATAGCTGCTACAGTTGTTGTCCCTTGCGTAAGACCCCCTGGAGGCCAAGTGTGGCACTACAGGAGCTGGCAAACTCCAAGTGGGGGATACAAACACTCTGGCTAGAAGGTTACAACATAACACAACTGTAGGTCTTAGAATTCAGAACGATAACCACACAGGAACCCAATCAAAGGGACAGAGAAACAGGCTACTACCTATGGCAGAGAGGCACAACACACACACACACCACTTTGCTTTAAGATGGGGCTCTTCCCAAACTGGCTCTGCTTGCATGATTTGCTAGAGCCCTCTCCTCTAAGCAGGACCTGGGAACCTCTCGGCTCTTAAAGTGATACCTTTCTATTCCAACAGTCTTCAATACAGTCAGAACCCAGAGGAGAGGCCAGATGGAGGCACACCACTCAGGAAATTCAATGCACTTCATAGCGCAGATTCCCACAGGATGAAGGGGTAAAGAAGAAGCAGGCATGGTGGACTTTTTCTATACAACCCCATAGAAGCAGCATGTGTAACCCACTCAGTGTGATGCTCCATCCTCTTCTAGTGATGGTTGGGCTAAAGATGGAGCTGGGTCTTTTAGCTCAGGCAGTGAAGGCTCATGTGTTAAGATCCAAAGGAACCCTGCTGACAACCTGCACAGGGATGTGGTGTCACACATACTTCTCCCTACCAGTATGCTTTCCTTGGGAGCCTTGCTACCCCGGGTCTACTGTACACACCTGACTAATGCTTCCCTCTCCACATAGGCTACAGAGCTACAGTCAGTGATAATAATTCATCTTGCACTAGTCAGCTGGGAGGACACAAGCAGCCCATTATGTGAATTGCACCCAGGAATGATGCAGATTCAGCCCATCTCCTGAGCAGCTTCGCTTAGCAAGGGTCCATTGGAGTCCTAGCTGAAATTTAAACCTGCCCTCCCCTATCAGAGGGCAGTGCAATATTTCCCCAGGAGGTGAGTCCCCCCTCAGACAAAGTTGCCCCGTGGGAATAGAGGGTTGCAAACTGCACTCCCCCACACCACCAGAGTAGGAACAGGCCCAAGCATACTGCTTGGAAAATGTCCTAGCTTATCTTTCTGGTATATGTAGCTCTAGACTTAGCTGAGCTAAGCATGTAACTTGTGCAGTGGCTGGGGATAAAGGATAGCAGGCTACAGCAAAGACAAAAAGTTCATACAATACAAAAAAATTTCTGAAAGCCAGATAAAGGATGCAGCAGCTTTTCTTGGTCTTGAATATAAAACACACTCCACTAGATGGCAGTCCTATGTCTAGAATAACACAAGGCTGCTGCAAAATTCATTTGGATTAGCCTCCGTTGAAGCATAAATAATCTGTAAAGGCATATGCTAGTTATGATTTCAACATTACCTCAGTGTTTAGACTGGTTAATATTTCCTTGAGGTAGTAATGGATAATTGTCCAATAAATATGAAATCATATTGGAGCATGATGTAGGTTTTATAGCTAAAACTGTTGTACTTTGCTCTTTGCATTCCTAATACTACCCACCACTAACACTTTTAGATGCATTTGATCCTTTTTCCTCAGGAATTTGAGGCCTTTCATCTGTAGACATGATCATCAGCCAATTAATCTTCTACCAAAGGGAAATTATACCTACAGAATTCTAATAAAGGTTCAAAACATTAGGCCAAATCTTGTTTTCATTTACAAATGTGCAACTCTATAGACTGAGTGTTAATGAAAGCAGAATTTTGTACCTTGTTTCAAAAAACCAATGCACCTGATTCACCAATGACTCACTTTGTGTCGCCTTTTATACCCATGAAAAGAGCAAAACACTAGTCAGAGTAATTTCTACCCCTTTGCCATATATAAATAACCATACAAAGTGCAAGAAAGGCTCAGTGACTTCAGTAAAGTAACTTGGCCCAAATGTTTTTTTGCTTAGTTCATCTATTGTCTGTTCTTTACCTGAACTCAATAACTAAGGGCATGTCTACATTGCAAATGGAGACCAGCAGACAGTCACCAAGCCAGGGTCAACTGACTCTGGCTCACGCTTTGGGACTAAAAAGACCAGTGTACATATGGCTGGAGCCTGGGCTCTGAGACCCACTCCCCTCACCAGGTTCCTGAGCCGGGCACAGCCCAAGCCCAGATAGCTACACTGCTATTTTTAGCCCAAAAGCATGAGCCAGAATCAGTCGACCTGGGCCCTGAGACTTGCTGCCTCAGTGTTTTTTTGGTCTTGTTTTCCCCAGTGTAAACATGCCCTAACAATGATATCAAAAACAGGATTATGTCTTCAAATGATTAGTCCAATAGGACACATGAAAGCCTAAAGAATGTCTACTTAAACCAATGTCACGAGTGGGAAGACAGAGGAAACATGATACACCAGTAGATCTATGAAAAGTGAGCTATTCAAAATGCTTAGTGCTTTTGAAAGTCTCACCCAAAATGTTTTCTAAAGTTTCCATTGCAGCTTCAGACTAAGCAGCCCACAGACTTAAGTTACCAGAATCATCCCCCACCAGACCTGAAACATCATAGAATCATAGAATATCAGGGTTGAAAGGGACCTCAGGAGGTCATCGAGTCCAACCCCCTGCTCAAAGCAGGATCAATCCCCAGACAGATTTTTACCTAGGGTGACCAGACGTCCCGATTTTATCGGGACAGTCCCGATATTTCCTTCTTTGTCCCGCGTCCCGACCGATGTTCGGTCGCGACACTGGACAAAAAAGCAATTTTGCCCTCCGCTCCGGCGCTCACGCCCCCCCACACCCCGACTCCGCCCCCTCCTTCCCCCATTGGATCTCTCCATGGAGGGAGGAGGTTAGGAGGAGGGTCGGGCAACTACCAGGAGCATGGGAGGGGAAGGGAAAGTTGCCGCGGCTGCCGGGGGCTAGCTGGGCATGGCCCGGGCTGCGTGCAGGCAGCAGCCGGGGCTGGCTCTGGCCCGGGTGGGCAGCGTGGGCCGCCGGAGACACGCGGCGAAGAGGGGCTGCGGGGGCGAGACTTGTCCCAGGCAGGGAGGCCGGCGGACAGGGGCGAGGGGCCAGCCGGGGTCCCCATAAACTTCCCCGCCGCTGCCAGGGAGCCCCACGCCTCTCTTGCTCAGCTGCGCTCCAGCGGCTCGCCCCGCCGGGAAGGAGCCGCTGGAGCGCAGCCGAGCGGGAGAGGCGCGGGGCTCCCTGCCGGCGGCGGGACGCGCCGCATGTGCCTACGGCGGGCTGGGGGGCGGGAGGCTCTGCGGGGCTGGGAAAAGCCCTGGCTCCTGCCCGTTGCCCAGCCTGGAGCCCCGGGGAGCCCCTCAGGCGACCGGCCGCTGCTGTGGCTCGGCTGTGCCAGCCCTGGCCCCTTGCACGCCCGCGCCGCGCTGCCCCCGGGGTCCCCGGCTTACATGCACTGCCGCTGCCCCGCGGCCAGCCCCGGACATTGCTTCTTATCGGTGTCCCCCCCCCCCCATGCCCTCTTTATCCCCAGCCCCTTCTGCATCGGGGCCAGCTTTTGCCCTGGGGTGGGCAGCACGTGCGCCCGGCACGGCTGGGGCCTGCTAATGCCCCCCGCCCCTGCGAAACTGCTTTTTTTTTATTTTTTGCTCCGCCGCTATTTTTTTTTTTGCTCCGCCCCCCCCCCGCCCCTCCCCGCGTCCCGATATTTCATCCCTGTGATCTGGTCACCCTATTTTTACCCCAGTTCCCTAAATGGCCCCCATCTGAATTATTTATCTGGAACATAAGAGGCCCCAAAAGTTGCATTTCCAAAGCCAAGTCCCAGCTCTAACAGAAAGCTGTGTAGTAAGTACAGTGTATCATGTTCAGACATGCTGTGAGCCAAGACAAAAATGAATATGCTTATGTCTCCACCCACAAAGGGCATTAACAAAAAGACATTTACATGAGGAACTGAAAATAAACAATTAGCTGCAAAGCTATATTCATTCATAAGAAGTGTTGAAAATAAGCCAGAACGGGTAGGTGTGGAATTCTGGGATCAGCCTTGATGGCATAACATTCCTTCACTGACTAACATACAACAAAAATGTGATTGTTCCAGCAGCTACTTCCCCATCCTACTGGTGAGTGTCTCACCAGGCAACTCTAATATGCATGTCTATAATTAAAATATGGCCAATTTAAAGAGATCATGGGTTAAATTTTGGAGTCTTTACTCCTGACTCAGGCAAACCGCCCACTGAAGGTTTAAGTCTTGACTAAGGAGTTATGACTTGACCTCATATTTGCATGGCCAGTTTGGGAGATACCTCCCCGCTCCAGGACAGAGATGGGGTGGCATGAAAGCTTCCCATGGTTAATGATTAAGGCTACAAATACGCCACCAGCAGAAGTCACGGAATCTGTGACTAAGAGAGACCTCCAGGGCATTGGGGCCTGTCACAGTGCGGGGACTCACCACTGCGGCGTCTCCTGCTGGTCTCTCAGGAAATTAGCTTCCAGCCTCCGGAGCGCCCTCTGTCGGCCCGTGTCTCACAACCGCTGGACCCTCCCGGACCCCGGTGCCCCTTTCCACTGGGGTGCTGCCCCCTGGCAGTAACCTCACAGTCTCTGGGTCTCCTCCTTCCAGGGGAACCCCCACCCTCTATCCCCACCTTGCTTCAGTATATGGCTGCTGCCCAGTCCCCATCTAGCCCCCATTCACTGGGGCAGACTGCAGTATATAAGCCACTCATCACAGGCAAGGGGGGTTTGGACCTGCTGCCTCTGCCTACCCTTGGGCTGCCCCCTGCAACCCCAGTACCTATTTGGTCTTAGACTAGGCTGGCAGCCTGGGGGGTTTCTAGGCCGGAACTCCCCAGCTCCTCTGGCCTTCCCCAGCCCTGCTCCACCTCAGGTTCCTTGGTATGCTCCCCAGCAGCCAGGCCCTCCCTCTCCAAAGAGCAGGAGAGAGAGAGAGTCTGTCTGTCTGCTCCTAGCCCACTGCCCTCTTATAAGGGCGTGGCCACAGCTGAGGCTGCTTCCCCAATCAGCCTGGACTACTTGCCTCTAGCCACAGCCCTCTCCTGGGCTGTTTTAAGCCCTTTATGACAGGAGCAGGTGACCACCCTGCTACAGGGCCCCACAACAGCACAGCCACTGCCAGCAGTGGGGGGACCCTCCTGCAGCAGCCCAGCCGCTGCCACAGTGGGGGACCCCTGCAGCTCCCAGCCCTGCAGGGCGGCAGGAGATTTCCCCCTCCCTCCAAGCTCCCCAGTCCCCTCAGGCAGCAGGGGAATCCCCCAGAGTCTGCCTGAAATGTAATTAATCATGAATAAGCATTTTGCACAGCTCTAATAAAGCCTGATCCTGGTGGTGTTGAATTTAAAAAAAATTCTTAGGGCAAGATTTTCAAAAATTTAAGTCAGTGGGAGATGCTGGGTGTTCAGCATGTTTGAAAATCAGGCAACTTATTTATGTGCCTAAATAGTGGAATTTGGACCCTAACTGTAGGTACCACATTTTGAAAATCTTGGCCCTATTAACTAAAATGGGAACACGAGCATGGAACCAGTCTTCTGAACATGCCTTTCTTTACACCATTTAGTCAAACACACAATACAGCATTTCCAGTTTGTCTCATGGCCTTTTCATCTCTTTTCAAGACCAAGCTTTGGTTATTTGTAACTTTATTATATACAAGCTGTGACACGGTCTATCAGGCCACCTCAGCCTCCTGCTGGAGGTGCTGCCACCCTGACAGCCTCTGCTTAAGAGAAACCCACTCAGGCCAGGTTAACCAACAAAATGTAGTCCTCCAGAGACCTAGAAGTGCCAGGAGGTGGCGTGAACCAATAAAGAGCCAGCAGGTCAATTAAGGACACTTACCTGGTTCAGCACTTCCTCTGAGAACAGTACTGGGTGAGATCGGGTCAGAGGAGAAGCTTGTCAGTGTTAACTCAGAACCCCTGGGACAGTTCAGGACTGGTAGGTTTGCCAACCCTCCAGGAGAAGCTCCAGGAATTAAAGATTAATCTTTAATTAAAGATTATGTCATGCGATTAAACCTCCAGGAATATGTCCAACCAAAATTGGCAACTCTAGGTCCTGGGCTTAAAGCCCTGCAACCAAGTACCTGCTTTCTTGTTTGTTTAAAGGCACGGACAACCAGATTCTGAGTTGATTCTTGTTTAATTGTGTGATGACTGTACACTGAGCTTATGGCACAGGTTGCAACAGCAAAGTGTGGAACGGTTTACAAAAGCCAAACTAATTATTATTATTATTTTATTAATTTCCACATAAAGCAAAACAAATGAATTGTGTTTACAACAGTTATTTTTCTTTTAAAATGGAAAACATTATTTTCACCAGTGAAGTTTTCCTTAGCAAAAAATAAAATTACATATCATGGTGGCCAGCTAGAAGCATAAATTTTGTTTGCTCTGACACCTTTTGGAAGGGCTGCATTTTTTCCACATGATCAGAACCCACACGGGTGAGAATTCAGAGAGAAAGGGAAAGGGGTGTTAAAAAAAAAATGCTGGGAGGGAAATGCTGCAACTGTTTTGCTAAGCTACGATGATCTGCCAAATTAGCATATTTTCATTTGTTCCCCATTTCTTTCTTATATTTTGTGGAGAAAATACTCTGAATGAGTTTTTGATTTGTTTTTGTGAGGAATGAGGGGGAGAGAAGGTAACCAGTAAGATGTGGTAGAGTGAAGTGTGATAGTGGGGGGGGGGCTATTTGTATCATTCATTCTCATTTTGGAGAGGTACTTCAAAAGTAATACATGGAAAATGGCAAAGGAGAACCAGATGGCTCAGGAGATCACCATGGGGATAATCCAGTTAAATGGTGACTAAGGAGAGAGACAACAATGAGATTCAATAACGCCCTTAAACTGTAAGGGGCCTCCCAAGTACGGTGATAGCTCAGAAAACGTTGCACTGTGTTGCGTGGTGAAAAAAAATGTAGAGTTGTGTATCCACATACTGGTGGCACTGCAGCCAAAACAACCTCACTCTCCATCAGCAGCCTCACCTCTGCACTGAGCAGAATGACCAAATAAATCCTTGAAAAAAAAAACCTTGGGCTAAGGGAACAGTTACCTAGCACCACTTTCTGGGACTACTCTAGAAGGTAGGAATGGAATCTCCCAGTGAGAGCCTGTCTATCCCTTCTAGGATCTGCAGACACTCAACTCAACAGCACCTCCAAGTGAATGCTATCAAAGTCTAGAGCTGCTCAGAAAAATTGGGGTCAAAGGGAGGGTGATCAGATAGCAAGTGTGAACAAATGGAATATGGGATGGTGAGTTATAGGCGCCTATATAAGACATATATAGGTGAAAAGATAGGAAAGATAAGACAAATCCCCGAATATCAGGACTGTCCCTATAAAATCAGGACATCTGGTCACCTTAGGCAAGGGAGGGGTTCCCTGTAGAAAATGTTGTCAAAAACAACAACAACAATCATGTTCATTGACATTTTCCATGGAAAAACTTGACTTTTTGGCACAACTTCCACCACCACTAGCAGCAGCAAGGAGGGAGGCCCCTGGTTGTCTGGGATCTCCTTGCCACTGGGTCAGGGTTTTCCTCCTGTCAAGTCTCATGTAGTCACCACCTGCGCACTGGTTTCCCCATGTTAAGACTTTATACGCAGGCCTCTGCCAAAGGGCTCACACCCACACAAAGCCCTGTGGTGAAGGATGAGTGGCGGTGAGGATAGGAGCAGTGATCTCTGGGAGTCTTTAGTCACAAATCTGCATGCAGGCGGCAGCCGTGTGACAATCGGCTTGTGCTCGGAGGAGACAGACGTGCATTTCGGCAGCAGCGGCTGTGGCTGAGCAGGGCCTTTTTAGGATCCCCTCTGTCACCCCAAATGGGGAGGGGGCTAGAAAAAGTGCCCCAAACGTAGGCTGTCTCACACTCTTCCGATTGGATGGCTGCATCCAGTGGGATCACTTAACTCTGCGGCTGAAACAAGAGATATAAGACAATGAATTTAGCCACCTGGAATGTCCGCACCCTTATGGACTCTCAGCACAGTGAACGCCCAGAAAGAAGAACTGCCATAATTGCCAGAGAACTGGCAAGACTCAACATTGACATTGCAGCTCTTAGTGAAACCCGCCGGGCTACTGAGGGCCAATTAAAAGAGGATCGAGGTGGCTACACCTTCTTTTGGAAAGGAAAGCCCCCTGAAAAGAGACACATTCACGGGATTGGCTTGGCCCTCGAAAATAAGATCACCAGTCAGCTTTTGGAGCTTCCCATGGGGATCAACGAGCATCTCATGATTCTTCAGCTCAAGCTCAGCAACAACCAATATGCCACAGTCATTAGTGCATACACCCCAACACTTGATGATGAGGAAGAAGACAAGAAAGAGCAGTTTTATAGCGTTCTCAATGCAGTCCTCACAGCCACACCTAAGGCAGACAAACTCATCCTCCTGAGAGATTTCAGTGCCAGAGTCGGATGGGACTTCCAACTCTGGAACGGTACAATAGGCAAAGAATCTGTGGAAAATGTAAACCCCAATGGTATTCTCCTCCTCAGCAAATATGTGGAGCATTACCTGCTCATCACAAACACCATCTTTAGGCAGAGTAACAAATTTAAGATCACATGGAAACATCTTCAGTCCAAACACTGGCACTTCCTTGACTATGTTATAGTCAGAGCCCGAGATTACGCCAATGTCCATATAACATGAGTCATGAGATGTATGGATCACTGCTGGTCAGACCATCCATTAGTAAGATCAGTCATGTACCTGCAGTTGGCTCCACCACACTGCAAACACCCAAGGACTAAGCGAAAACTGTACAACATCAAAGCACTCCAAGATCAAGCCAGCGGCAAGACATTCCACCAACATCCATGTGGGCACAAATGATACTGCGCGGTGTGACACTGAGCGGATCAAGAGTGACAACAGGGCTCTGGGAGTACGGGTGAAGGAGTTTGGAGCGCAGGTGGTATTCTCTTCAATTCTTCCTGTCAAAGGTAGGGGCCCGGGCAGAGACAGATGCATCGTGGAGGTGAATGCCTGGCTGCGAAGATGGTGTCGCCAGGAGGGCTTTGGCTTCCTAGACCACGGGATGCTATTCGAGGAAGGACTGCTAGGCAGAGATGGCGTTCACCTTTCGAGGAGAGGAAAGACCCTATTCGGACACAGACTGGCTAACCTAGTGAGGAGGGCTTTAAACTAGGTTCGACGGGGACAGGTGAGCAAAGCCCACAGGTAAGTGGGGAACATGGAGACCGGGGAGATAGGTCGGAAACGAGAGGGAGTGTGGGCTATATTGGCAGAGAGAAAGGAGAGTCAGGACAAAACTGGGAGGAAAGATCAAACCAGTATCTTAGATGCCTATATACAAATGCGAGAAGTATGGGGAATAAGCAGGAAGAACTGGAAGTGCTAATAAATAAATACAACTATGACATTGTTGGCATCACTGAAACTTGGTGGGATAATACACACGATTGGAATGTTGGTGTGGATGGGTACAGCTTGCTCAGGAAGGATAGACAGGGGAAAAAGGGAGGAGGTGTTGCCCTATATATTAAAAATGTACACACTTGGACTGAGGTAGAGATGGACATAGGAGACGGAAGTGTTGAGAGTCTCTGGGTTAGGCTAAAAGGGGTAAAAAACAAGGGAGATGTCATGCTAGGAGTCTACTACAGGCCACCTAACCAGGTGGAAGAGGTGGATGAGGCTTTTTTCAAGCAACTAACAAAATCATCCAAAGCCCAAGATTTGGTGGTGATGGGGGACTTCAACTATCCGGATATATGTTGGGAAAATAACACAGCAGGGCACAGACTATCCAACAAATTCTTGGACTGCATTGGAGACAACTTTTTATTTCAGAAGGTTGAAAAAGCTACTGGGGGGGAAGCTGTTCTAGACTTGATTTTAACAAATAGGGAGGAACTCGTTGAGAATGTGAAAGTAGAAGGCAGCCTGGGTGAAAGTGATCATGAAATCATAGAGTTTGCAATTCTAAGGAAGGGTAGAAGGGAGAACAGCAAAATAGAGACAATGGATTTCAGGAAGGCAGATTTTGGGAAGCTCAGAGAGCTGATAGGTAAGGTCCCATGGGAATCTAGACTGAGGGGAAAAACAACTGAGGAGAGTTGGCAGTTTTTCAAAGGGACACTATTAAGGGCCCAAAAGCAAGCTATTCCGCTGGTTAGGAAAGATAGAAAATGTGGCAAAAGACCACCTTGGCTTAACCACGAGATCTTGCACGATCTAAAAAATAAAAAGGAGTCATATAAAAAATGGAAACTAGGACAGATTACAAAGGATGAATATAGGCAAACAACACAGGAATGCAGGGGCAAGATTAGAAAGGCAAAGGCACAAAATGAGCTCAAACTAGCTACGGGAATAAAAGGAAACAAGAAGACTTTTTATCAATACATTAGAAGCAAGAGGAAGACCGAAGACAGGGTAGGCCCACTCCTTAGTGAAGAGGGAGAAACAGTAACAGGAAACTTGGAAATGGCAGAGATGCTTAATGACTTCTTTGTTTCGGTCTTCACCGAGAAGTCTGAAGGAATGCCTAACATAGTGAATACTAATGGGAAGGGGGTAGGTTTAGCGGATAAAATAAAAAAAGAACAAGTTAAAAATCACTTAGAAAAGTTAGATGCCTGCAAGTCACCCGGGCCTGATGAAATGCATCCTAGAATACTCAAGGAGCTAATAGAGGAGGTATCTGAGCCTCTAGCTATTATCTTTGGAAAGTCATGGGAGACGGGAGAGATTCCAGAAGACTGGAAAAGGGCAAATATAGTGCCCATCTATAAAAAGGGAAATAAAAACAACCCAGGAAACTACAGACCAGTTAGTTTAACTTCTGTGCCAGGGAAGATAATGGAGCAAGTAATTAAGGAAATCATCTGCAAACACTTGGAAGGTGGTAAGGTGATAGGGAACAGCCAGCATGGATTTGTGAAGAACAAATCATGTCAAACCAATCTGATAGCTTTCTTTGATAGGATAACGAGCCTTGTGGATAAGGGTGAAGCGGTGGATGTGGTATACCTAGACTTTAGTAAGGCATTTGATACGGTCTCGCATGATATTCTTATCGATAAACTAGGCAAATACAATTTAGATGGGGCTACTATAAGGTGGGTGCATAACTGGCTGGATAACCGTACTCAGAGAGTTGTTATTAATGGTTCCCAATCCTGCTGGAAAGGTGTAACGAGTGGGGTACCGCTGGGGTCTGTTTTGGGACCGGTGCTGTTCAATATCTTCATCAACGACTTAGATATTGGCATAGAAAGTACGCTTATTAAGTTTGCGGATGATACCAAACTGGGAGGGATTGCAACTACTTTGGAGGACAGGGTCATAATTCAAAATGATCTGGACAAATTGGAGAAATGGTCTGAGTTAAACAGGATGAAGTTTAACAAAGACAAATGCAAAGTGCTCCACTTAGGAAGGAAAAATCAGTTTCACACATACAGAATGGGAAAAGACTGTCTAGGAAGGAGTACGGCAGAAAGGGATCTAGGGGTTATAGTGGACCACAAGCTAAATATGAGTCAACAGTGTGATGCTGTTGCAAAAAAAGCAAACATGATTCTGGGATGTATTAACAGGTGTGTTGTGAGCAAGACACGAGAAGTCATTCTTCCGCTCTACTCTGCTCTGGTTAGGCCTCAGCTGGAGTATTGTGTCCAGTTCTGGGCGCCGCATTTTAAAAAAGATGTGGAGAAATTGGAAAGGGTCCAAAGAAGAGCAACAAGAATGATTAAAGGTCTTGAGAACATGACCTATGAAGGAAGGCTGAAAGTATTGGGTTTGTTTAGTTTGGAAAAGAGAAGACTGAGAGGGGACATGATAGCAGTTTTCAGGTATCTAAAAGGGTGTCATAAGGAGGAGGGAGAGAACTTGTTCACCTTAGCCTCTAAGGATAGAACCAGAAACAATGGGTTTAAACTGCAGCAAGGGAGGTCTAGGTTGGACATTAGGAAAAAGTTCCTAACTGTCAGGGTGGTTAAACACTGGAACAAATTGCCTAGGGAGGTTGTGGAATCTCCGTCTCTGGAGATATTTAAGAGTAGGTTAGATAAATGTCTATCAGGGATGGTCTAGACAGTATTTGGTCCTGCCATGCGGGCAGGGGACTGGACTCGATGACCTCTCGAGGTCCCTTCCAGTCCTATAATCTATGAATCTATGAAACACCTGTCTGAGAAGCTCTCTAACTTGCCTGATAACATCACTGACATTCAAGAGCACTGGGATCAACTTAAAAACACCATTCACAGTGTATGTGCTGAAACTATAGGATATTCCACTCATGGGCACCAAGACTGGTCTGACAAAAACAATGAGGAAATCCTATAATTAATTCAACCGAAAAGAACTGCATTCTGTAACTGGCAAAATGATTCCCTAACCAATGAAAACATGAGGCCTATTACCTGCTCAAAGCCAAAGTCCAAAGGAGGCTATGTGACATAAAAAATAAGTGGTGGCAAGAGAAGGCCTCTGAGATCCAGGGTTTCGTAGACCAGGATGACATGAGAAGCTTCTTTCAAGCAACAAAAGCTATATATGGGCCAAGCTCCAAAGGCCCAAGCCCCTTGCGTTCCCAGGATGGCTCCACCCTCCTCAAGGACAATGTGGCCATTAAACAACGCTGGAAGGACCACTTTGAGAGAGTACTAAACCACAAATGCAGGGTCTCTGAAGACACCATTGAGTCTATTCTACAGTGCTCAGTAATGGAACCCCTTGCTGATCCTCCATCTTCTGAGGAAGTCCAGCGTGCTAACACCCAGACAATCACTACTAAATTTTTTTGCAAAAACTGTAACAAAAATGACATTTAGCAGCAATTCCACCATTTCCTGTTATTGTTCTTTCCCTCCTCATTGAATAATGAGACCTGTCCTTGGTCTTCCTTGCTTCAAATGTATTTGTAAAATGTTTTCTTATTACCCTTTATGTCTCTAACTAATTTTATCTCATTTTGTGCCTTGGCCTTTCTAATTTTGTCTCTACATGTTTCTGTTGTTGTTTTTTTATATTCATCCTTTTGTAATTTAATCTAGTTTCCACTTTTTGTAAAACTCTTTTTTGAGTTTCAGATCATTGAAGATCACCTGGTTAAGCCAGGGTAGTCTCTTGCCATACTTCCTATCTTTCCCACATGGTGGGATAGTTTGCTTTTGTGCCCTTAAAAATGTCACCTTGTAAAACTGCCAATTCTCTCAAACTATTTTTCCCCTTAGATTTGCTTCCCCAGGGATCTTAACTGCCAACTCCCTGAGTTTGCTAAAGTCTTCCTTCCTGAAATTCATTATCTTTATTCTGCTGCTTTCCCGCCTACCATTCCTTAGAATCATGAACTCTACCATTTCATGATCACTTTCACCCACGCTGCCTTCCACTTTCAAATTCTCAACCAGTTTCTCCCTGTATGTCAAAATCAAATCTAGAACAGCCTCTCCCCTAATTGCTTTCTCCACTTTTTGAAATAAAAATGTATCTCCAATTAATTCCAAGAAATTGTTGAATAATTTGTGCCCTGCTATATTATTTTCCCAACATATCTGGGTAGTTGAAGTCCCCCATCACCACCAAGTCCTGTGCTTTGGACCATTTTGTTAGTTGTTTAAAAAAAGCCTCATCCACTCCTCTTTCTGGCTAGATGGTCTGTAGTAGACTCCTACCATGACCTCACCCTTGTTTTTAACCCTTTTTATCCTTACCCAGGAACTTTCAGCAAGTCTGTCACCTATTTCCATCCCAACCTCAGTCCAAGTGTATACACCTTTGACATACAAGGCAACACCTCCTCCCTTTTTTCCCTGCCTGTCCTTTCTGAACAAGCTGGACCCTTGTATAACAATATACCAGTCATGTGTATTATCCCACCAAGTCTCTGTGATGCCAACTATGTCAGAGTTGTGATTATTCACTAGCATTTCTAGTTCTTCTTCCTTATTCCTCATACTTCTTGCCTTATACAGACATCTAAGATACTAATTTAATTTCCCCTCTATGTTTCCTCTTGTCTTTCCTTTGTCCATGCTCTAATTACCCATGTTCCCTCCCCATATGCCAACCCTTCACCGAGGTTTCCATATTTTTGACTTACATGTGGGCATTTGTCTCCTGCTCCCATCAAACCTAGTTTAAAGCCTGCCTCACTAAGTTAGTCAGTCTGTGTCCAAAGATATTCTTCCGCTTCCTTGATAGGCAAACCCCATCTCTGCCCAGCAGTCCTTCTTCCCGGAACAGCATCCAATGGTCAAGGAAGCTGAAGCCTTCCTCTGACACCATCTTTGCAGCCAGGCATTCACCTCCAGGATGCATCTGTCTCTGCCTGGGTCCCTACCCCTGACTGGCAAGATCGAAGAGAACACTATCTGCACCCCCAACTCCTTCACCCTTACTTATTGGCATATTTAAGTGAACAGGAAAGGCAAATTAACAGAAGGATAGCATGGACAGCATGGCATCTGCACGCAGAAGAACACAGTGTGGGAGAGGAACTTTGGGGGTATACTTCAAAGGATACATTTCAAAGGGTTACTAGATTGTAAGAAGAGGAGGGAAAAGATATTGTGGTTAGCCATCACTGAGGAAGTAAAAAGTGCTTTTTGCATCCATGAAAGCTGGATTGTGGCCTGGAGGGTGGGGGAAAATCAGGTGATGCTGAGAGGTAGCTGTAGATGAGAAAGCTGCCTTAGACAAGGATCATAGCCTGCTAAGTTTTAGTCATCAGAAAACGTGTATTCTTTGTGGGGGGCGGGAGGCAGGGCATTTTCAGTTTCTATTATCCTTGCTTGGCATCACTTCAATCTCTGTTCTTTATTAATAAACTAATTCATGGTTTTACTATAAGTTTATCTCTGTGCAATATATTAAAGTGTGTCTCTTCAGCTGAGCCAACAGGCTGGTGTGTACACTGTTTCTTTGGAGACTGCCAACTCGATAATTTCTGTGAGTGTCCAGTGACAGGGACAGGATACTGCAGGGTAAAGTTCTTCCAGAGGGTTTAGGAACTGAAGGCAAAGTAAGGACTGGCAGAGACCTGAAGCGTTTGTTTGGCTGGCTAACAGACTGGGGTGGCAGTGAACTCTCACCCAATTAGGCAGCAACAAATCTCCCTCTCACTGAGGCATTAGGGTAACAAGATGACTTACAGTTCTGGATACCCCCAAGAAAGGATCATAGAGACTTTGAGAATGCTATTGTGGAAAAGGAAACTTTCCTGAGCCTTCACCTTACCCAGAGGATATTGTTTTAGACCATCCATCAGTTGGCCCTGGAGCGTGTGATTATTATTATAATTGTTATTTGTATTACCATAGCACCTAGGATCTCATTGTGCTAGGCGCTGTACAAACACAGAACAAGAACACAGCACCTGACCCAAAGAGCCTTACAGCCCAAGTATAAAATAAGAGACAACAGATGGATACAAACAGAAAGACACTGGAGTATGAGGAAACAATGAGGCAATAGTGGTAAGCAAGATAGGCTGTGATCTCAGCACACCAGCTACCCTTCGAATATTTCATCTGTTGCAGTCCAAGGGTATGGCTACACTGCATAGAAAAACCTGGGCTGGCCCATGCCAGCTGACTCAGACCCCCCGGGCTCAGGCTTGCAGGGCTGTTTCATGGCAGTATATACTTCTGGGATCCTCCCACTTTGGGTCCTAGAGCCCAGGTTCCAGCAGGAGCCCAGAAGTCTACACTGCAATTAAATAACCCTTTAGCCACCCCAAACTGCAAGCCTCAGGCAGGCAGCCTGAATGTGCAATGTAAGAGTTCTGCAGAGGAGACAGGAGACCTGCTGCTCCCTTCTTGCACCCCTGAGGCAGGGAGTCGGAATTTTGGTTAAAAGCAGAGTGATTAACAGGTGATTAAGATAAGAAAGGGCTGTTAGGATGTTTCCTAAAGTTAAATGATCTGTTCCAAGCTTGGTGAACTGCAAAAAGTAAGTAGCCTAAATAATAGACAGTAATTGTAGATTTTTCTACAACTGTTTCAATTGTTGTATTCAAGAGGTGGTAACAAAGTTACTAATATCTTTCTTTGAGAAGATAACTGACTTTTTAGACAAAGGAAATGCAGTAGATCTAATCTACCTGGATGTCAGTAAGACATTTGACACAGTTCCACATGAGAAATTATTAGTTAAATTGGAGAAGATGGGGATTAATATGAGAACTGAAAAGTGGATAAGAAACTAGTTCAAGGGAAAAGTACAAGAGGTCATACTGAAAGGTAAACTGTCAGGCTAGAGGGAGGTTACTAGTGACGTTCCTCAAGGAGCAGTCTTGGGAGCAACCTAACTTAATACTTTTATTACTGACCTTGGCACAAAAAGTGGGAGTGTGCTATTAGTGTGCTGCAGATGACTGAAAGTTGGGAGGTATTGCCAATACTGAGGAAAACCAGAATATCATACAAGAAGATCTGGATGGCCTTGTAAACGGGAGTAATAGAAACAGGATCATATTTAACAGTGCAAAGTGCAAGGTCATTAGGACTAACAAGAATTTTTGCTATAAGCTGGAGACTTATCAATTGGAAGTGACAGTAGAGGAGAAAGAGCTGGGTATATTGGTTAATCACATTGGTTAATTGCAGCTGAAGAGGTGGGTTTTTTACCCATGAAAGCTTATGCTCAAATAAATCTGTTAGTCTTGAAGGTGCCACCGGACTCCTTATTGTTTTGGTTAATCACAGGATGACTATGAGCTGTCAATGTAATGCGGCTGTGAAAAAGGCTAATGCAGTCCTAGGATGTATCAGGCTAGATATTTCCAGTAGAGACAGGGAAGTGTTAGTACCATTACGCAAGGCACTGGTGAGACCTCATCTGGAATAGCGTGTGCAATTCTGGTCTCCCATGTTTAAGAAAAATTAATTCAAACTGGAACAAGTGGAGAGAAGAGCTACTAGGTTGCTCTGAGGAATGAAAAACCTATCTTATGAGAAGAGTCTCAAAGAGAAGAGCCCCAATAGAAGGCTGAGGGGAGATATGATTACTCTGTACAAATACATCAGAGGGATAAATACCAGGGATGGAGAGGAGTTTTTTAAGTTAAGTGCCAATGTGGACCCCAGAACAAATACATATAAATTGGCCCTCAACAAGTTTAAGCTTGAAATTAGGTGAAGGTTTCTAACCATCAGAGGAGTGAAGTTCTGGAGCAGCCTCCCAAGGGGAGCAGTGGGGGCAAAAAACATGACTGGCTTCAAGACTGAGCTTGATAAGTTTATGGAAGGGATGATATGATAGGACTGCCTACAATGCATGTGGCCCATCAGCAGCTGCCTATAGCAAAAATCGCCAATGGCTGGAGATGGGACACTAGATGAGTTACTACAGAGAATTCTTTCCCAGGTATCTGCCTGGTGGGTCTTGCCCACATGCTCAGAGTCTAACTTATCGTCATATTTGGAGTCAGGAAGGAATTTTCCCCTAGGTCAGATTAGCAGAGACTGTGAGGATTTTCACCTTCTTCTGCAGTATGGGGCAGGATCACTTGCAGGTTTAAACTAGTGTAAATGGTGAATTCTCTGTAACTTGAAATCTTTAAACCATGATTTGAGAACTTCAGTAACTCAGCCAGAGGTTAGGGGTCTGTTACAGGAGTGGGTGGGTCCATAGGCGCCGACTCCCCTCTTTCCCGTGGGTACTTGACCCCTCCCCCGCCCCCGCCCCCACCCCTACTCCATCCCTTCAGTGAGGCCCTGCCCCTTCCCGCCCCCATTCCAACCCTTTCCCCAAATCCCTGGCCCAGCCCCACCTCTTCCCCTGAGCACGCCATGTTCCCACTCCTCCCACTCCCCCCCCCCGCAGTGTGCTAACGCTGTCAAACAGCTGTTTGGCGGCGGACGGGCGGGAAGCGCTGGGAGGTAGGCGGAGGAGTGGTGATATGGCGCACTCGGAGGGGAGGGGGAAGTGGGGCAGTGGGTGAGGGGAGCTTGGCTGCCGTTGAGTGCAGAGCACCCACTAATTTTTCCCCGTGGGTGCTCCAGCCCCGGAGCATCCACGGAGTCGGCACCTATGACGTACGTGAAGTTCTGTGGCCTGAAATATGCAGGAGATCAGGCTAGCTAGATGATCACGATGGTCTCTTCTGAGTTTAGTAAGAGTATCTGAGTCAGAATATACGTTATAATTTTAAACCTAACCAGTGTCCCATAAGTGACTTGCCACAAGATGTCAGAACATGTTAGTATTAGATCTGAGTAAGTCTAATATTTATTTAATGTTTTTCTTTCTATAGGAATTAGATACAGTGCTCCTGTCAGATAATTTCTAAGTTGTTATCTGCAAAAAAATTAGAATTTTCAGTTGCCTAAGTAGCCCCTGGAATCATGGTTAAAGTTGCACTCCACCCTGGAATGGAATCTGAAATAGTGCCCCTGTGGGAAGGCACGGAATTTGTCCTCCCCCCACCACGCGTGGTCCCTTTAGCCTGACTGGAGCCATCCCCCCAAATATAGAAGTCAAACTACACCTATACCTTTAGCCCCTGCCCATCGAGCCTGAGTCAGCTGGCACAGGCCAGCCGCAGGTGTCTATGCTTTGTAGACATACCCCAAGATACCAAGATATGCCAAAGTGACCTGTGAAAGTGATGTATGGGGAGAAGATGTTTAAGAGGCATTGTAAGAATAGCCAATGATCAGTTCTCCCCCGATTTGTTATTTGAAGACATTTTCTTACAAATATTGTTTAAAGTAACATAGCCTCTTTGCCTGAAGCCACTTATGGGATGTCAGCAGTAGGAGCACACCCACCTTTTTTTTTTTTTTTTTTTTTTATAGGATGGGAAGCGAGGAATAATTTTTCCACTTGTAATTACAAAGGGAAGTTTATGTAGGCAGGATATTCAAGTTGGAATTTGGCCAGGCACACCAGGATTAACATTATTACTCTTACAAAAACCAGCAGTGGCATCTTTTTTTAAAAAAAAAAAAGTAGTCCGGAGGACCTTCAACTTACATTTCTTTGCAAAGACAGAACCACGGGCTGTGCAGGACCCCTTAGCATTATGCAGCAAAGCAACAGAAAGCCAGTGAAGGGATTTGAAGAGGGGCTGGAGGTGGTCAGAGCAGCAATGGAAGATTATTTTTGTGACAGCATTTTGAATACATTGAGGGGGAGCCCCCCGAGTGGCTGGGAGACCAGAGAGGAGGAGGTGGCAATACTCAAGGCAAGAAATAACCCAGGCCCGGATAAGAGTTCTGTTGACAGGATATTGCCACAACATTGATATGAAGGGTGAAACAAAGAAAGGAGTCAAAAGCTACAGCCTAGTTTTCAGCTGGAGGGATGGGGAGGCAAGTGGAATCATTGATAGCAGGTGAAATGAGGGGAAGTTCTCTTTGCCTGTCAGAAACCATCCTGAGCTTTCTTCCTAATCAGCGTTCAGCTACAGCATCTTATATAACTGTAGGAAAACTTCAGCAAAACAGCCATCGGGCTGCTATCCTGAGCGGTTCGCTCAGCCGATCTGGCGGACAGGTTGTCAACTGTTTGAAATTAGAAACTCAGGATGGAAAATTCTGAAACAGCAGCCACTGCCCACATAGCACATTAGCACCCTTCGGGAAAGGACTTGGCTTAGGACCAGGCTCTTCCAAGCAACAAATCTCACAGGACAAGCTAGAGCCATTTCATTTTCATTTAGACTTTGTACCTTTCTGAGTTTTTTTGCTCGGGGAAAGATGGATTGTTAGCATCAGATTCTACATCCGTGGTTCCCAAACTTTTTCCCTTCATGACCCCATTTTCAGATATATTGCTTCCCGTGACCCCAGAGAGCTTGGACTTTGCACAGCATGACCTCATGCCGTACAGAGAATGCCAAATTGCCCTACAAAATGGTGTCATCCGCAGTGTGACCTCGCACGCACAGTATGTGCAAGATCATTCAATGTGGAGGACGCCAAATGGCGTCCTTTGGGCACTTGGGAATTCCGCAACCTCATCTGCTCATGGAGCAACACCATTTGGGGTTGTGACTCACAGTTTGGGAACTGCTGCTTTAGTAATGAGGAGAATATAAGTACCTAAACAGACAGATGGGGATTATTGTGTGGAGTTGCATACTTATTTTCTAAAACACCTTTTGCTCTGTTTTTTATCTTCCCCCCCTTGTTTTTTCTTGTATTGCTTAGCAGCCCACTTTAATTTTATAAGAGATTCCCTTGGAGTCAGCTCAATCCTTAAAACCACACCTATGACTCCACTGTACTTGCTGGCCAGGCACACCATCACATGCTCCATAAATGCTGCATGATCCCACCACCTTCCCACCAATCCTCTTCTGCTAGTGATGTAATCAGACTAGCAGGAAAGAGTGGTGCAGGTTTCCTTTGAGGATGAGGACTGAGAGGTCAGATATAAAGTGATCTATTTGTGAAAAGGTGACAGGGTGTTTTTGTCTTTTACCATTTTGGTGTGGAGTTCATTCCAGAGCACAGTGATTGTCCGGTTTCACCCACATAGTTGCTATTGGGGCATTTAGCGCATTGGATGAGTGTGGTCGGGTGGCCCCCTGCTGGAGGCCTCCGGACCTGCATCACTCTGTCCCAGATTAGATCAGTGAGAAGTCATCCTGGCAGCCTAGAGTGGCTGCAGAAGAGCGGCCAACAGAGGGGCTGCTGGAGCAACCAATAAGGGGCCAGAAGTGCCATATAAAAGGCCAGCAGTAGAGCAGAGCCTTCAGTTGCTGTGTGGAGCTTGACGAGGGAGACCGGACAGAACTGAGCCAAGCAAAGGCTCCCAAAGATCGGTCGGGTGCCTGGCTGGCTGGATAGAATAGCAGCAGAGCTGTCAAAAGGTCAGTGTGGGCGGGGTGAGCCCGGGGGACTGAGCACAAAACCTGGCCAGACCAGACAAGGGTACTGAGATGGGCCCGGCTGGTCTGGTAGCAGACTGAGCCCAGGGAGGGCTGCTGAAAATGACACCAGTTAGGGGTACCAAGATGGGCCCTGGTCTAGGTGTCTGAAGAAGTCAGTGCCTCTGGGGAAAGGCCTAAGAGCTACAGCCCCATACCAGGTTCGTGATAAGAATTCGGGACTGTATGCCCCGGAAGGGGTAACAGCGTGTGCGGCTCGGCTGCAGGGCTGAGCTGCTGAAGACAAGCTGAGAGAACCACCAGCTGGGGGGAGGGGATGCTCACGAGAGGCAGGTGCCACCCCGTTGAAAGAACAAAAAACCAAAAGCAGGATCACACCTAACTGAGAGAAAGGGGGCCATCCATGAGAGGTGGGTGCCCTCCTGTGAAAAGAACTGTGTTTGCAGCAGGCGCTGACTTACCAAAGTACTGGGGAGTGCTCGACTCCCAGCTCTCCCTCAAGCCCGTTGCCACTTCCTCAGCCCTTCCCCCAAAGCCCCACTTTCACCCCACCTCTTCCCACCCCCGTCCCATCTCTTCCCACCCAGTTCTGCCCTCTCCCCTGAGTGCATCTCATCCTCACTCCTCCCCCCCCAACCTCCTGTGCACGCAAAACAGCTGATCACAGCGGGCGGGCGACACGGGGAGGGAAGAGGAGGCACTGATCCACAGGGCCTGGCAGCGGGCAGGAGGCTCTGAGGAGGTGGGGGGAGCTGATAGGGGGGTTTCCAGTGGGTGCTCAGCACCCACCATTTTTTCCCGAGGGTGCTCCAGCCCCAGAGCACCCACGGAGTCGGTGCCTATGGTTTACAGGCACTATTGGCCAGAGAAAAGGGAGCACTCATGAGAGGCTGACCCCGTTACAATGAGGTATACCACATGTTGTGGTAGGCACGTGTAGGACCCGTGGATCTTGGGGGGTGTTGATCATTGTAGCAGCGGAGATATGTCTATAGGTTTTGCATCTGTTGTCATGGCAGGGTCTAGTGCTGCTTTGAGTTGGTGTGTCCTGGTCTGTGGGAAGCCTGCTTCTGATGATGAACTTGGAGATATTGGGGAGGGGAGGTTGTTTGAAGGCCAGAAGAGGGGGTTCAGGAAAGCTATTACCTCCCACCTTGTTCTATGCTGTGGATTAGATTGCAAATTCAGAAGCAGCATTCTGCAAAGATGGACAAATCTGGCAGCATGTCAGTATCTTCTGCTGCAGCTGTTTGATGGCCAGAAATTCCATTAGTGTGACAATGGTAAAGTAACACAGACAAAGCCACTTTCTTCAAGCACTGAACAAGGGACTTAATTAGAATAGGGAAAACAGTATTATCCCTAGGGCCGCCTCTCTCCCCTTCACTGCAGAGTTTCTGTATGGAACCTTCCCCAGCCACTCTTTCCTGGTGGGCTTCCTGCTGCACTTTCAAAGAAACAGTGCACACATCCTCACATCATCGACTGCTGCAGAGATAAGGGAGCCAAGTTGTTCTGTACCAGAGAAGAAAGGTAAATGCTTTGGAGCAGAATTATTATTACTTCTTTTTTTATAAATCCTCCTTGAAACTTCACAGTAATTCACAGAATTATAAATAACGAGCCAGATCCCCACCTCCACTGCACAGAACAGTTCAGGACATGAAGTCAAGCTCTAGCTGGATAAAGTAGCCATCAGGGGAAGTTAGGAAGGCAGAATGTAATTACCCATAATAAAATTTGGCCAGGACATTGATTCAATTCTAACTTAGAAAGCAGAGTGATACCAAATGAAGCAGTGTCGCTGAGTGGATACAGTAGTGAATGGAGAGTCAGAAGACCTCAGCTCTATTCCTGGCTCTGCTGCAACTCATGTCACCTGTCCACCTTTGACACCATCAGCTCAGGATTAAACAAAGACTGTGAATGGCTAGCCAACTACAAAAGCAGTTTCTCCTCCCTTGGTGTTCACACCTCAACTGCTAGAAGAGGGCCTCATCCTCCCTGATTGAACTAACCTCGTTATCTCTAGACTGATTCTTGCCTGCATATTTATACTTGCCTCTGGAAATTTCCACCACATGCGTCTGACGAAGTGGGTATTCACCCACGAAAGCTTATGCTCCAATACTTCTGTTAGTCTATAAGGTGCCACAGGACTCTGTCGCTTTTTACTGTCCACCTTAGTTTCCCCATCTGTAAAAGGGGACTAATGATGATGATTCTTTGTAAAGCACTTTGAGATCTATGGATGAACAACACTATATGTGAGCTAGGTATTATTATCCTCATTAGTGCATTGCCAGCCTCACTTACTGTGGCATTCTGCTTCCAAAGACTGCACTTTGCTTGACATCTGATGAGATCACAGGCCGAAGTGGCGTGGATACAGACTGATAAGGCCATATGTCAGTGGTAATTCCTTTAACAGACCACTGTTGAAGGCTGAAACACTTTAATGTAATCAAGACTTATGGTTAGTGTCTGGAAGCGGACGTGGCATTTGAAAATTCATGCGTGTTCACTTAAATCAGCAGTCAATAAATGCTGGTGTAGTGCTATGGGTGAACTTACTAAGAACATCTTAAAAAACAGGGATAGTTCTGTGCAGCTGCATTTAAGTTATTGGGATACACATAACTAAAACCTTGCGTAACTCAGAATTTACCCTTCCTGTCCCTGCAGTTTATAAGGCAGTAAAAGAAAAGGTTGAGAAAAAAAATCCAGCAAAAACAGCTTCAATTATTGTGTCAGAAACAAAGAAACTAGCAATGTAGGAAAGCATCAAAGCAAAGAACCAAGCAAATGAATCCCTATCTGAGTTCTCCTCACGGAGATGGGTGCACACTGGGTGTGTCTGTCTCCTCATGTTTGACACAAGTGATTGTTTGCGGCTATGAATCACAACATTGCGACAAGGGCAGGAGTTCAAACTTTGATAAGTGTATGTGCAGGAACAGGGCCTGGGAGAGGTTACAGTCTACAATGCTGCATGCATAACCGTGTGCTTTCAATGCAAGAGCTCTTTTTACAAACTGTGTCCCCACAATTTTTATGGCTCCTATTGGGGACCCTGAGGCTAGAGCGGTCAAAGAGCTCTGCATGTTAACACTTCCAGGCAGAAAGTTGTTTTGGAAACTCTTTCCTCTGCCAAATGGAAGAAAGGCATTTTACCTAAAGGAAATGACTCCTGCCAGAGAACAAGCTATCAAATCCCTTCCAGATGGAATTTGTACTTTGAAGCAGCAATATATCCACAGAGACCGGATGGCATTTACCTGAAAGGAAATGGAAATGTCATGCATAGATCCTTACACCACACCACTCAGTTGAAAGGTGAGATTTTTTTTTGTAATGGACTCATTAAGCTTTTAAGAATTAAGAACAGGTATATGCAGTGGGCAGGGAGGTGCTCTCAGCGAGAGCAGTGTTCAAAGCTTTCTGGGCTGTGTCAGCACGACTAGAAACAGAAAAGAGGCAATAACTAGGCTAACGCTGTAGTCAGATGATCCAGACTTGGAGGCAGGCGAGTTGGGGCAGGAAACATTTATAATGGGAAAGAAGAATTCTTCTCTGGGATGAAGGGCTCAGTCCATGCTAAGGGGGACATAGGTAATAACATCTGTGGTGGAAACCATAGCTCACTCACTCTACTCCTTCAACTCTCTCACCAAAGGCCACTTCTCCTGGCCAGCAGTAGCTAGGCATGAGATGGAACAACTCAGAAAACCCAAAGATTTAAGATGTGAAAAAATAAGAAAAGCACAAGAGAAAATCCATATTGCTGTGTGATCTGACTTCCCTTGCAAAATGATGCTCTTCCAAGAACAACATTCCTTCCCCATTGTCTTCTCTTGTCTCTCCTGCTTCCCGTCTCCCTTACCCCAGTTCCACTGACTACAGTCATTTTTCATTGCTTTATCTGTCTAAATGAGAGGGTAACGCCCCAGAGCAGGGAAAGCCTGCAAAGTGCCATGCACATCAATCTGCAAGCCTGCAAACTGCCAGACCAATTAGTAGTCCTTTCTAATCAGCTGGTCCTAAGCCATTTACAGGTGCCTATTCCAAAACACCTCATATTTTCTGCCCCAGGAAACAGTTGCCCTCCTTAATCGGTTTACTCTTGGGGGGCCATATGCTGTCTCATAAATGCAAAGAATACTTGGTGTGTAACTTTTGAAACACAGGAAATAGTAAAGGGGCTAGTTCTGCACCTCTCTGCACTCAGCGTGCCCAGTTTTTTCCATGCACTGCTCATTTGTTGGCTTTTTAATCAAATTAATCCACTTCACAATTTTTGCTTTGTTTTGTTTTTGCAGCACTGACGTTAGCAGCAGCATTCTGTGAACAGACTAATGTGACTTTTATGGGGGTGGGTCAAATGTTTGACCTGCCAATTTTGACAGTGTTCTTTTAAGCACACATTAGGGAACCATAATTTAAAAGCATTAAACACATGAATTCAGGAGAATGCTATCAAATGGCTGGATGTGGTAGAGTCTTAAACTAGAGTATTTGGCCTTCGCTCATTTTGGCCCCTTTGCCACTAGGTAGGGTGGAGATCCAAGCTGGCATAGAGCCAAGATAGCTGGCAACTGTGTCCCAGCCCACCTGTAGCCTTGGGGCAGATAATGTCTCATACTGATGAACATGAGAGCAGAATTATACTGTTCCTACTGATGTCAGTGGTATGGGGTCTGGGCCTTTGAGATGGGAAAGGATTTTCTCATTTGGAAGGAAGTTGAATGAAATGCCTGTGCATTACAATGACTAAAGTCTTTCAGCCACTCTTCAGGGCCAGTGTGATCCCCTTACACAGAGAGATGGCTTTCTCCACCAGCAGCCTCAGTGGAGACTAGGCTAAGGTGCTCTTCAGCATCGGAGTGCTCGGGGTATTTTATCGTGAGTCTCACAATAGTTGATATTTCTATTAAATCCCCAGCTCCTGGAGTCAGGTGGCTAGGCGAGAAATCCAGTTTTCATTTTTTAAAAAGTGAGTTTTCATCACTCCTGACTGTGGAGAAAAGGCAGAAATTGTAATCGAAAGGCTCAGAGACCAGAAGACAAAGAAGACTACTCCACGTTAATTATTTTTTGAATATTTTAGTTTTTCAACTAATCTCACAATTTTGGAGGCCTGACTCATGATATTGAATGCTTGAGGTTGGCAATCCTGAAAATTAGCCCTCAGTAATAATGTTGATAGGGACTCTTGTGGGTGGTTGAATTCACTGAATTATCAGGACACATTGATTACTTAGTCCATGTTATTAACCGGCTACCTCCAGCTGCCCTACCTCCATTCCCTTCTGCAGGGTTCCCTGGGGAACTGGAGTTGACTTAGCAATGCAACACATGATCCTAGAACTTCCTCAATACTTTCAGAATATCTTTCCAATTTGGGTTTTTCACATCAAATTTGGGTTGACATACATTCTGACGACCTCTGCATACCATTGAAAAACTCCAAAGGATGTTTCCCCCCCTCTCTCTGCCCTAGCTGTAAATATCTTGCAGATGCTCTTCTAATATTTTTTATATTACTGCCAGCTGGCAACTCTGCCTGCATGCCAAAGAATTCCAGACAACATAGCAATGCAACCTTTTTGTCTTTAATACTGGATGGCTTTCCCCCCATATACCAGGCAACTGATATTTTTAAGTTTCATGTTTTATTTTGCTTCCATCTACACTGTGACCAGAGGATTGAATCTAAAATGCAAAGTAAAAATCTGACATTCTCACACACTTGTGCTCGTCAGAATGAGAGTTTCAGTTTAGCAAACAAATACAGCTGAGTCCTTATGAAGAAGTCCTATAGAATTTTATAGAGAGGAAGATTCTTTCTACAGAATTTCTAAACCAACCCATAACATTTTCTATTGAGTTTCTTAGGTTGGGTTCAAAATTCAGTAGAAAGGAACTCATTCTCTATTAAATGCTATATTTTGTTAGGTAATTCCTAGAGGGTCCTATTTGATTTCTATAAAACACTATTACTTCCATTCCTATTAAATTTCACAGGATTTTTCTATAAAGGAATTCGAGAATCCTGGTGATGAAGTTAACAGGAGCTGTTTAGTCCCTGAAGAAGTAATTTAATTTCAGTCATTGGTTCACAGTTAAATGGAGAGCTGTCACTTTGGGTATGCACACAAATAAGCTTGGGGGGGAAATGTTTTGCAGACAAATAATTTGTAGTGACTGGGAGAAAGGTGGTTCTGTCCACCCTGATAGGGAAAGGAGGGAGAAAGACAGGTCTGGGACAAAAGATAGTCAAAACTGAATTCTCTTGTTAATTTTAAATTGAAACTGAGACCTCCATGAATAGATGTCAGAGAGACAAGCCAAGATGTTGGAGTGGATGGAGGAAGACCGTTTAGGAGTGAAGAGAGAGATCTGTGAGTAACTGGGCGTAAAGATGGAAGTTCAAGTCATGTGAGTGGATAAGATCAGCTAAAGATAGGGTGTTAAGGAGCGATCCAAAAACAGAGCCTTGTGAGAACCCGCAGAACAAGAAGCTGAAGGAACAATCAGAAAAGTAGGAGAAGAATCAGGAAAAGACAGAGTAATGAAAACGAGGAAGGAGGGTGGGATCAACATTGCCAAGCAGTCTAGAAGACTAAGAGGATATGGGCAGAACAGAGGCTCCATGATTTTGCCACAAAAGGTATGTCTACACTGTAATTAATGTAAGCTGAGGGTCTGTGGGACTCAAGCTCACAGGCTCAATGTTTGTAAGCCTGGGCATCCATACTGAATATTGACCCAAGGTTTAGAATTTCTGGACACAAGTGTCCCACCCATGCTAGGGATCTATACTGCACACTGCAGACCCAAGTCAAATCAGTCTATCCCAGACAGCCTTGCGCCCTCCCTCCAGGGGGCAGCTCTAGCCCTTTATTCGTGGTGCGCTGTGGAAAAACTTGACTGTCCATCCCATGGCACTTTACAGGAAGTTGTTGCAGCCCGCCAACGCATCCTGCCGAGCCATCTTTTGGGTCTACACGCTCCCAGCAACCAGAGGAGTCACCATTTGAAGAACTTGTCCTGCTTGGGCTTTCACCAAATTTCATTGTCATAAATGGAGTAACTATCCCCACTGTTATTCTAGGGACCGTGCGTACTGCCTTTTGCCTTGGCTTATCAGATTGTAGCTTGATCTCAGAGGCCCTGGCAAAAGGAGGTTTAATAATACTCTCAGTAGGTGCAGAATGGAGGCTTTGAAAGTGCATTTGGCAGATTGAAATCCTGTTAGCGCTGTGTACAGAACAGTTTGGATTCCAGTATCATCAATGCTGTCCGCATTATTGTGGCTTGCTGTGCTCATCATAATCTTTGTGAAGCCAGAGGACAGCCATTTGCCTCTGAATGGACCTATGACAGTAGTGGATTGATGAACCAGTGCACTCAGCCAGAAAGTGCACTTGTCACAGCTGGAGCACGATGCATACGGGCAACAGAAATCCAGGGTGGTTTGTGCGCCCACACTATGAACATGCATAGAGCGATGGAAGAGGAATACATTTATGGAGGTATTTGTACAGCAATTTTTACAGTAAATGAAATGCTATGAATGGGGTGAGGGGTTAATTGTCATGAATGCTTAGTTGTGGATGAAGTGACTGATTATACAATGGGGTGGTGGTGATTTGTATGGCATGAGCTGTGGAATTTCATTATAGATTGATGTGAATGGATGTATTGAGAAATTGTGTTGGGATACAATGTCCCTGTTGTGCCTTATCAGGTCTTTATCTTTATTCATTGAAATATACATTATATGATAGGATGCTAATAAACTTTTTTAATAAAGTAAAACCCTTTACCTGTGAACATGGCTGTGTTACAAAAAAGAATATTAAATCATTGTCAGGGGCAGCTGCCATTACAATACCAAAACACCAGTAATAAACCAACACCGAAACCATTAATAAAATAAAGTGCATAACACAAACATTAAACAGGGCAAAACAGTGAAACCACTGCAAACTAATAATTCCCTACTTTTCCCCTGGCCACGGTTCTCCTTTCCCTTTTTGATGCCACTGCATGGGGAAGAACTGGAGTGGAGTGAAGGACTGCTGGGGGTGTATTTGCCCTAGCATCCAGTCCAACTAGCATCCAGTCCTGATTGCATGGGCCATCCAACCATAGTATGGTCCAATGCATGTCATGGAGGGGATTCAGGATGTGATATGGGGAGCGCTGGACCTTGAACTCCTGAAGCCATTAATGCCAGCAGCCTTGCAAACAGGTCTTTCTGCTGTGCTCTATCTTCTTCCCTCAAGTGACGTTCCAGCTGTAGAAAAAAACTGCTGCAAGTCACTCCTTGTTCTGCCTGTCTGTGCCTTTCCAAGTTGCCATGAATCCTTTTCCCTTTGGTATTGCATCTACCTGTTGGCCCTGTCCAGGATGTTCACCATAATTCATCTTGGAAACACTTCCTCTTTAACTGGTCAGTGACAGTTCAAAATCCCAGGCTCCTAGTGGAGCTGCAGAGGTGGAAGGGCCAGGAGACGTGGAAGGGCCTGAAAGCAGACAACAAACAGTACAGTTTCCGCACTTCAAAAAAGATTCAGTGCATCCTCAAAGAACCCTGCAGTTTTCAGAAGCTCCGTGGACAAACTGAATTAAGTAGAGTGAAAAGAGTGCATACACAATGCTAAGTTGAAATTTACAAATGCTATATATTTAAAAATTGCAGATCATACTTACCCGGGCTGCGTGGCAGTTGCCAGGGTATATTACCTAAGATTTGGTATTCCACATTCTGAAGAACATCACAATCATGGAGATTCTTGAATGGCAAAGGGACATTCTATTCCAAGCTACTGGTGGCAAGCCAGCAGTACATTCCTGAGAGTTTTTCAAGCTTATGATGTCCTATAGAGGAGGGCCCAGAAAATATGCCCTTCCCCAAAATGCAACTACCTATCTGGAGTTCCTACTACGGGAAAAGTAGCGGTTTGCTTGTAGGAATTTGTATCTTTCACTTCTATTTTACCTTGTCTAATGAGATCCCTCCAAAGCAATCACTTAGTATGCAACCATCTTGTGTAGGCTTGTCAAGAATGTTTTGTAAATCAGCAAATTTCTGACAGATGTGAACTATGTACACATTCTTACATATTCTAATTATATTAATGGACAATCTGAAAATGGACAAAGTTCTAAGCTAAGAGGTAACGTGTATGAAGAAATGACCAAAGTATTTGTTTACAACTAGATGGTGAATGGCTGGAATGGTCTTCCAGCTTGATGTGGTGGAGCCAAGTTATATTCAAGCATTTAAGCAAAAAATGAATGCCTCTTTGCAATCTAATAATCTAAAGGGGCATTAGTCAGGTTTGTGTTTGGAAGCAGCTGATTGCTTGTAGGAATTAGTGTGACGATGCGGTTCTGGTGGAACCCAACTGAGAGTGCCAACTCAGGACAAATTGCTCAAACAGGGCAGTTACAGCCCAAGGCTGGGGTTTTTCCACCTCTAAGGCAAACCAAACCAGCCAGACTAAGAGGACTTCAGTCTCACCCCACTGGCTAACCGCAAGTCTCACAAGCAATTTCCTTAGATACTCCAGTTTCCCAGTATCACCACCAGTACCACTCGTTATGGGGACAAATGGTTATGAAAACCAATACCCAAATAAAAGAAAAAAGGTTCTCCTGATCCCAAAGGACCAAGCCCCAGACCCAGGTCAATATACAAATCAGATCTTACCCACAAATCACGCTGTTGCCAATCCTTTAGAATCTAAAATCTAAAGGTTTATTCATAAAAGGAAAAAAATAGAGATGAGAGTTAGAATTGGTTAAATGGAATCAATTACATACAGTAATGGCAAAGTTCTTGGTTCAGGCTTGTAGCAGTGATGGAATAAACCGCAGGTTCAAATCAAGTCTCTGGATTACATCCCCAGCTGGGATGGGTCCTCAGTCCTTTGTTCAGAGCTTCAGTTTGTAGCAAAGTCCCTCCAGAGGTAAGAAGCAGGATTGAAGACAAAATGGAGATGAGGCATCAGCCTTATATAGTCTTTTCCAGGTGTAAGAACACCTCTTTGTTCTTACTGTGCAAAATTACAGCAAAATGGAACCTGGAGTCACATGGGCCAGTCCCTGCATACTTTGCTGAGTCTGAAGGAATATTTGCCTTCTCTCAATGGGTCCATTGTATAGCTGATGGTCCTTAATGGGCCATCAAGCAGGCTAGGCAGAGCTAATCTCAGCTTGTCTGGGATGTCACCCAGAAGCATAGCATAAGTTTGCCATACAGACAGTAGAGAGCCAATATTCATAACTTCAACTACAAAACTGATACACACATATAGACAGCATAATCATAACCAGTAAACCATAACCTTGTCTTAGACACCCCATTTGACCCCCTTTATACAAGATTTGGGTGCCACTACAGGACCTTGGTTGCAACAATGATCTATATGGTCCCAGTTTATGTCAATAATGTCACAATTAGTTAATCAGCATGCCTTCCTCCCCTACCCCCATGGTGGTTGTGGAGACCAAATGTGTCTTTACACCACTTTGGCAGTCCCCAATCCCAAGAGCTACTGAGGTCTGGTTTGTCTCCTTTCTCCCCTCTTTTCCCCACAGCCCTACTCCTGAAAAACTTAGAGCAATCTCAAGGCTACTCTAACTTGTAATGGTAACAGTCCTCAAGGACTCTTTAACCGCTCCGTGACAGCTCAAAATCTGAGGCTCTTGCTGGAGTGTGGCGGGGCTGTTCTGCTAGTTGTGGGTAGCTGGAGTACAGCATTGCTGCAGATACATCCCCTGCCAGCGTCTCATACTGGGGTTCAGGATCTGAATTTGAATGAAATAAGGCAAAGTGGTCTTTAATCTTGTAAAAGTTAATCTGTTCCCATTTAGATTGCATTCTTCTGAAAAAAACTCTGTAGCTCCTCCACAATGCTATAAATGAGAGAGAAGAAAGGAAACATAAATCAAAGATATTTAAACAACCTGGATACAGGCCTCACCGGAAGAATCTAAAATGCTTCTGTGGTCACAAGAACAATTTTCACCCCATGTTTTTGGACTGCATAACACATCATCAAAAGCACTAGACATCAGGAAAGTAAGATTTCTTAATGGAAATACGATAGACTTGTAATTTGGTTGTGGTAGCAATTTCTTTAAAAAGACTTCTTATTACCCAAAAAAATCAAAAACGTATGTTTCGTGTTCATATATAAAGGACAGCCATTAACAGAGAAATCCCAGTAAATAGCATGGAGTGTTGTAGTGCTACCTTTTATTATGTTTGGAAGCAAGTACAAACACTATTGATCCTGATGAGATAATATACTGTAACAGACTTTTCTAGACAAGAAAATCACTTTAAGTTTGAAGTATTATGGACAACATAAATATTAAATAGTTTCTAAAATTGGTTTCATTTGAAGATTGGATTCACCTCCAGGGCTAGAACCTATCCCTATTAATACCTATGAAACCGCTGTCAATAGGATTTTATAAGACGCAAATCAGCACAGAATTTGGCCTTTTGGCATGTCTTATGTTTTTTAAACCACTAGACCAACTAGTTTCACTGAGAAGGTGGGTTTACCCTCATTTTACCCAGCTGGTGCTACTGTTGGTAGTGGTAGAATGTCACCCCATGGATAAGGAGGGCTCCTTCTCCAGGCCACACTTTGGATTGCAAAACAGAATTTTCTGCCAGGATCTGAAGGATCTATCCAACACATACTGAAGTCAATCAGTTGAAAGATTCCCATTGACTTCAGTGGACATTAAATCAATCCCTGAGCGCATAATTTAGGAACGATTGCTGGTGACATTTATGAAGCAAAACTAGATAATTTCACACAGTGGATTAGCTTTTCAAACACTTTATCCTATGTTAGACATGTAAATCAAGATGCATAGAAATAAGATCCTAACCCCTTTGACATTATTGCATTATGTATCAATTTCATAATAATTACAAAGTGAATCATGGTGGCTATTAAACAATTGTACTCAAGATAAGATTTCCAAAAGTGACTAGTGATTTGGGGTGTTCAAACTGAGGCACCTTAAAGAAGCTTGATTTTCAAAAAGTTTAGAGCATCATCTTCTGAAAATCAGGACCCTCACATGTGTTTCAGGTTGGGCACCCAAACATTAAGGCACCCAAAATTACTAGTCAATTATGACAATCTTCGGTCTTCACTTGAGTTGGCTCAAACTAAAGAGTTCAGCTCTGGAATCAGATCCTTTCCCAAAATTTAGGCATGTTCAGATCGTGTTTGGGTTTGGCCAGTTACAGAGATGTGGTCAAACTTGTCAAGTTTGGATCCAGTGATTGAAACCTCTCCAGAGTTCAGGATGGTGGTTAGGGTCCAGGGTTCAGGTTCAGGCCTCTCTCTAATTTAAACCCTACATTTCACTATTTTACACAAAACAGCAATTCCAAAGGGCTAGTTTGGCTGGTGACCAGATCTAGAAAGGGGAAAATATTTTCACTACTCTGAGAAAGCTAGTACTTGTGATTCAAGAAAAGGTATGTATAATAGGTATTCATACTAGTTTTTACCATTTTTAGATATGTTACAGGGGACTCTAAAGTGTTAATTAAGGAAGAGGAACAACACAGATATTAGCACATCTATAGATGTGGATGACTAACAACTAAAAATTGGCTTCAGCAGAGATCATCAAAGTGTAATGCTGACAGTTCATAGGTGGGTAGGTTCATCTGTTGACATGGTTGTCTAGCTGACATAGCCCGTTTTCATCACACGCAGCTTTTGTTCGCTAATAATTATTTAGGCACATTTTTGGACGTCTGGAGTCTTGTCCAGGATTGTGCTCTGAAGCTCTGGATCCCAGTTCATAAATGTGTGGTGGCTGACTAAAACAATGTCAGACTGGAGCTGACCCTCGTATGTGAACTTTTCACAGTCATTTCTGTGATGTCTGGGTCCTCTGGAATGTGAGTTTCCTATTTCACCAAAGCACCCGTGACTTGCACTTTGGGCAGAGAATCATGTAAACACAATTAGAGGGCTGGCGGCTGAAATTTCATTTAAAATGCGGTAACATTCTGTGGCTTTAATTTCTATTTTATTTGGGAGGAATTAATCTGATATTATCCAAGACATAACTTGCATTTTGCCTTAAGAATTTGGGAACATTCCAACAAGCCATTTACAGGATGTGTGTTGCCTTCTGTACAGTGCAAAGGTAAGGCAGATACTTCCACGTTTGTATGTCATAAGCAAAGGATTGTGTATATTATCTAAATCTTACTGACGTCCATCCCATGAATCATGATACACAGATTGTAAATACCTATTAGCCGAGATCTGGCAGGCATAACTCAAGGAACAAGTCTATTTCTCATTTGGAGGTGATGGGCTGAAGGGGTGTTATCAGTCTGCTTCTGGCAGCCTCCTGCTGTTGATTGATGCTGCTGTTCTTTATGACCAGGCTCAGTTAAATCAGTGTAATGTCAGCACAGTATTGATCAGCTTCTAAATGGGCATGAAAAGAAGTAGGGCTTCTTGCTGGTCAGGGGATGGGGGAAGATATGCTGACAAAGACAAAGTCTGAGTTTTTATAACTGTTGGTGCCTGCAAAGCTATGCCTCATTTTTGTATTGGTCAGTCTGTCCTCACAGCATCCCAGCCTATTATTGTGTGAGCACATGAAAGTATTTTGATTTCAAAATATACACAGTTGACTCTGTTTTTATCCATTAATAAGGTGATTGATATGAGATGTATTCTTCTATTGTCCTTGAATAGTGTTTCTTACAAATACATGCATTGGCTTACTTGGAACTACTCATGACAGTAAACAATACATTGGTAGCAAGGATCTGCAGGATTGGGCCATGGTTTATTGCAATACAATCTATGGGCAGCATGAGTTTTTTACACAGGTGGTGACTGATTTAGATGTGTCAAGGAATTTCTGATTTATTGTTTATTAAATCCTTAATAAATGGTTGAACTGAATGCAGAGACGCACTTTTCAAAAATGCTTTTCCAGAATCCCAAGGAAAGATTTCTAAAAGCTAAAACCTACTATGAAAATGCAATAATCTATTTTTAATCTACCATAAACCATTACATGGAAGGACTACAGAACACTGGATACAAGGGGAGCTTTTCAACTGGCCACCAGTGATGTGTCAATAATACCTAGTAAATACAGAAGAATTACCTTGTCTTGGTTTTTTTCTATTTTAATTTCAAAACACTTTACATTTCATAATGGTGTAATTCACCAGAAATGAAATGCCTGCTTGTGTCTTATTCTTATTTAAAATAAAATCAATGTAATCCTTCCTCCCCTATATAAATTCAGTACCCTTACTGCAGGGGTGGGCAAACTACGATCCATCAGGGCTTTGGATCCGGCCCACGGGATTGCCATCCCCCTGGCACCAGAGGCCTCACGCCACTCCTGGAAGCGGCCGGCACCACATCTTTGTGGCCCTGGGGAGGGGGGGGGGCCTCCACGCGCTGCCCTCGCCTGCAGGCACCGCCCCCCGCAGCTCCCATTGGCCAGGAACGGGGAACTGGCCAATGGGAGCTTCGGGGGAGGTACCCACAGGTGAGGGCAGTGCGCGGAGCCCTCTACTCCCCTCGGCCCCCCCCCCCGAGGCTGCAGGTGCCAGCCGCTTTCGGGAGCAGCGTGGGGCCAAAGCCAAGGCAGGCAGGCAGGGAGCCTGCCCTGGTCCTGGTGTGCGCTGCTGCCTGCTTGGAGCCGCTCCAGGTTAACGGCGCTGGGCCAGAGCCCGCACCCTGAATTCCTCCTGCACCCCACATCCTCAACCCCCTGCCCTGAGCCCCCGACGCACCCCTTACCCCTCCTGCACCCTAACCCCCTGCCCTGAGCCCTCGATGCAACCCTTACCCCTCCTGCACCCGTCCCCTTCCCTGAGCCCCCTCATAAACCCCGCACCCCTTCTCTGCCCCAACCCCTTGCCCTGAGCCCCTTCCCGCACACCGCACCCCCTCCCACACACCGCACTCCCTCCTGCACCCCACATCCTCAACCCCCTGCCCTGAGCCCCCGACGCACCCCTTACCCCTCCTGCACCCTAACCCCCTGCCCTGAGCCCTCGATGCAACCCTTACCCCTCCTGCACCCGTCCCCTTCACTGAGCCCCCTCATAAACCCCGCACCCCTTCTCTGCCCCAACCCCTTGCCCTGAGCCCCTTCCCGCACACCGCACCCCCTCCCACACACCGCACTCCCTCCTGCACCCCACATCCTCAACCCCCTGCCCTGAGCCCCCGACGCACCCCTTACCCCTCCTGCACCCTAACCCCCTGCCCTGAGCCCTCGATGCAACCCTTACCCCTCCTGCACCCGTCCCCTTCCCTGAGCCCCCTCATAAACCCCGCACCCCTTCTCTGCCCCAACCCCTTGCCCTGAGCCCCTTCCCGCACACCGCACCCCCTCCCACACACCGCACTCCCTCCTGCACCCCACATCCTCAACCCCCTGCCCTGAGCCCCCGACGCACCCCTTACCCCTCCTGCACCCTAACCCCCTGCCCTGAGCCCTCGATGCAACCCTTACCCCTCCTGCACCCCGACCCCCTTCCCTGAGCCCCCTCGTAAACCCCGCACCCCTTCTCTGCCCCAACCCCTTGCCCTGAGCCCCTTCCCGCACACCGCACCCCCTCCCACACACCGCACTCCCTCCTGCACCCCAAGCCCCTGCCCCAGGCCTACATTCATGGCGCTGAGTGCAATTTCCCCACCCAGATGTGGCCCTCGGGCTAAAAAGTTTGCCTACCCCTGCCTTACTGTGTCTGCATACTCTTTGCCTTGACTGTGTTTATGTAGAAAATATCATGCACAACTCACTAGCTAATCACCATTCAGGATTCTATATGGCTATTTGGCTGAGGCTGTTTTCTCATGCAGTTCTGTGAACACTGAGGAATTCTGATCGTCTGGTAAAAAGGTTAAGTTTTGTCCTGAAAGATGACTATAACAGACCTCTTTGTAGAGTTATGTTTGGGGAGAGAACAAACATTACAGAGACTACGAGCTGTGAATGAAACTGTAAGGGGTGAGAATACATCAACTGTACTTGCCCAATGGGAAGGTGGAGGCACCTCTTATGGTATAAGAAAGTTGTCTCATTTTTGGTATGGGTGCCTGAAAGCACTCAGTTTTGCAGTTCTCGCGCTCATACCATTTATGAGACAGCACGTACCTAAGTGCTGAAGTGCAGGAACCACAAATAGGAAACACATCAGAGTCCAAACGCTTTGGAGCCTGAGACTATTTGAGTCCAAAGTTCCCTCCCTGTGAGTCTGATCCAGTGGACTCAATGGAAAGCCTCTCATTTACTTCAAGGGGTTTTGGATCAGGCCTCATGGTTGTGATCCCTACTGCATTCCCCCATTTCTGCAAGCAGCCATCTCCTTTAAAAGTTCCCCTCTTAACCACCTCCCCCTGTGAGAAAACATCATTGTAAGATCTCTCAGGCTTCCATCTCTGCTAGGCCTGACCTGAGCAGTCACAAGCTTCTGTGTCAGATCTACCAGGCACTTGAGCATATGTGTCAGGAAAGTGCTAGAAGCATGTGACATGTGCGCCGACTGTTTGGCTTGGTCCCAGCGAAAAGAAGAAGACAGAAGGGGAGGAGGATGTGGTGCCAGAAGGGAGACAAGTGATTGTGAATTAAGGTCATGGGAATGAAGGCCTAGCAATAACCCTCCTTTTCCACCCCTATGTACACACACAGGGCCAAATCTTCAAATGATATACAGATCTCTTCCGCTTTATTACAAACGCCCCTTGAAACCAGTGGGAGTCTTTCCACTGACTTTAATGGGAGTTGGACTGGGTTCAATTCCTTTCCCAGCCCCTCAGATTTTAACTTTTATTTAGTATTTGTATTGCAGGAGCTTCCAAAGTCCCAGTCAGGATCAGGGCCGGTCCAGTTGTGTTAGACCCATTACAAACATAGTAAGAGACAATTCCTGTACCAAAGCATCTACAATCTAATTGGAGGTCAGGTCTACATGAGGAACACGTTGCTGATATAGCTATCCCTGTACACCATATGAACGAAGTGCTTCTAATATGTACACAGCTTATACTGGCAAACTGTGCTTTTGACAGCATAGTTTATTCCACATTCCCCACCCCTACCCCCAGGAAAATAAGCTATACCAGCAGAAGTGCAATTTTGCTGCTATAGCCATGTCTAACTAGGCCAGTCATAAATCACACCTCCTTACACCCCTGACTGACATGGCTATGCCAGCAAAAGTTTGCAGTGTAGACCTGGCCTAAGCTGCAGCACAAGAAGTGGGTGTAACAGACAAACCAAGGGAATAGGATAAGGGGGACAAGGCAACAGTGATAAGAACACTTTGCTACATAGACTAGTAGGATGTGCAATTAGCAGGTTACAGGTAAAAAAAAAAAGATATGAATAAACAAAGAAATATTTATGAGTAATCTCTAATTAGGTTTCTATTAATTGTTTGTCTAGATGATTTTTTTAAAGAGAGAACACTCCTAACATAACAAAAGAAAAGAAACGAAGGGAGGAAGCGATAGGGGAGTGTGTAAAGAAAAAAGGAGAGATACCCAGAAAGGAAAAGGAGGGGAGTGATTGAGGGTGAGAGAGAGGAAGGGAAGGGAAAGTTACAGGAGAAAAAGAAAAGCGAAGGAACAAGAAATGGCAGATGCAGAACCTGTATATTTTTCCATATATGAGAAAACAAATGTCATATATCAGCATATAAATGACATCTGCTTTCACAAAAATGCATGTGACCACCATCTCCACATATGGTTTATCCATATATTCTCAACATTAGCAGGATTTAGTTGCATATTATATTCACAAACAGGATTCCATAAATGTACATGCATCTGTGCACACAGTGAAAAATTACTTTTGTGAATTTCTGTCATTTGCTATACAATTTAGCTGCTGTTGCTGCCACATTTAGAGCTTTGGGAGATTAAAGGAGTATTGGCATACACCATAATGTTTCAATACATCAGAGTCTTTGCTACAGCATGTATAGCTCGAAGTTCTGTTCTATTACACTATGTTCAAGGAATAAATACGCTCATGACACAAATAGCCCATTCCCCTACTCCTTGCAAAGGCAAAACTCCTGTTGACTCCAATATTGGGATTTGCCTATGCCAAGAGCTGGGACTTTAGTGACTTCTTAACTGCACCCAAATCAGTTGCTGTCTTTAGACCATTTGTTCCAAAGGAACCGCTTTCTAGTGACAGAGGAAAATGCGTTTGAATGCTGTACTTTACAGCCAGTGAAGCAGAGCAGTTTTGCTCGATGATCCCTGTAACAATTACTCAGTCACTCACGTTTTTATTACTGCTTTAAAAAACCTTTACAAGGCACTCAGAATATAATCACATGATTATAGAGTATTTCTATCTCCCGGATCATTATTGCTCAGTCAGAGGCAGAGAGAAAGAAGATGGAGAACAGCAACAGATGCAGGGAGAAAGAAAAGAAGGACTTTTGATTTTTCTTTAAACAGCTTCATTTCATAAAATAAAATGAATAACAGCCCATGAATATGATTTTTTTTTAAATAAAATGTGTATAAAATGCAATTTCTACTCAAATTCTACTATGGGAACATAAGAATTTATAAATTCAATACAAAGCTGTCATCGTCAGGTTCAAGACTGCTCCGTGCACGTCGCCTCCATTGAAATTTATCCCGCTCATGAAGTTCTATTTTAATTTTGGTTAAAGCTAACAAACAAATCATACAGAGAACATTGTTGGGTCCTGCGACTCCCGCCATTCCTAGAATGTTCTGGTTTTTAGAGCTCTTTGCCACTATCAAAAATTAAAAAAAAAAAAAAAAAAACAGCAGAAAGAATGTAATAGATTCACAGACTTTTAATGCCAGGAGCGATCATTATAATCATCTACTCTGGCCTGCTGCATATCATAGGCCACAGAATTCACCCAGTTACTCTCTTTTTGAGCCCAATAATTTATATCTGGCTAAAGGAAATCTTCCAGAAAGGTACCCTGTCTTGAAAACTGTTTCCCTGAAAACTGTATTGATTCTCCTGATTCTCATTTACCCTAAGGCCTCTTTATACCACTCTGACAGGATAAAGGGGCTTCAAAGTAGGGACAAGTATAATTTACCCCTACTTGAAGGTGTCTGTATACTGAAAATCAGGCTCCAAAATGTACATCCCTCAAGCCTGGAAATCACTCCCTGGGAGTTTTGCCACTGACTTCAATGGACCTAAGATTTCATGCAGAGTCTGCTGCCGCCAGGGCACACTCTATGGCCCTTCAGTTCTCCTGGATTTATGCAAAGGGGGAGGGAGGAATGCAAAGGGGGAGGGAGGGACACAAAGGGGGTCTATCGCCAGGGAGAAGGGTGAATATTAATAGATGAGTGTTGGAAGTATTGGAGAAAAGGGGGGGAGAGGAGAAGAGTAGTTTTGAAGGATGGATTGTTCAATTAATTAACAGAAAGAAAAAATATTTTCTCCTGTTTGTCTCTTTTATGTGGTACTGTTGGTGTTTGATTGGTTGTATATGTGCTCAGGGCTCAGATAGGCATGTTTACAAATCTAAATAAATAAAATAATCTTTCAAAAGACTAAAAATGGCCTGCAGCCTGGGACAAGCAGGGACGGATTAACCTTTTGCAGGCCCGGCACCAAACAAATTTGTGGGCTCCCATGCGGGCAATGGAGCATGCCGCAGGGAGGCCAGTCCCCGGATTGAGGGACCGGCCAGGGGCATGTGGCATGGCAGAGACGGCCCGACTCCACCCCACCTAGCCCAGTGTGAGAGCACTATTTACAAACCGGCAGTTGCCGGACGCAGAGTGGCCTGCCAGGCCCTGTGCTTCCAGCATGCCCCTTCCCCTCAGGGGAGGGCCCACGCCACGCCACACAGCCCCCTGCCAACACCCCATAGGCACTGACTCTGTGGATGTTCCGGAGCTGGAGCACCCATTGAAAAAAAAAAGTGTGTGCTGAGCACCTACCAGTGGCCCTGCCAATCAGTTCCTTGCCTGCCCCACAGCGCCTCCAGCCCACCACTGATCAGATGTTCAGTGGTGGGCAGGAGGCGCTGGATGGGGGGAGCGGGAGGGGCAGGAAGAGGTGGAGCGAGGACAGGGGTACTTGGGGCAGGGTGCGGAATGAGGCAGGAAGAGGCGGGGTGGGGGTGAAGTGGGGGTGGGAAGAGGCGGGGTGGGGATGGGGCCTTGGGGGAAAGGGTACAGTGGAGGAGGGGCCTGGGGCAAAGCGGAGATCAAGCACCCCCAGGGAAATCAGAAAGTCGGCACCTCTGCAACCCCCCCCCTGAATCCCTATGGCCAGGGTCTCTCTGCCCCCCAAGACCACCCTACAAATGCACAGTGCCCTGCACAATACCATCCCTGCCCACAGCCCCTCCACAACTACCCAGCACCCCACACAGAATCTCCATTCCTTAGTTCCCCAGCACACACAGATCTTCCCCACCCCCTCACAGCCCAGCACATCCCTCCACCCCCGCCCAGGCCCCACAGAGACCCACTCCCCCACACCCTGCCTCCCAGCCACACTCACCGGCTCTGCTGGGAGGCGACTGTGTCTGCTGAGCTGAGCCAGGGCAGAGAATCGCTCTGGCCCCTCGGGAATGACGCGATCAGCCAGACCATGGGCTGCCAAGGCCAGATTCCCTCAGGACTCACTTGCCTGGAGGGGCCCAGCTAAGCCCCTCACACTGTCTCCCCCCAAAAAAACTGGCAGAGACTGGCCAGGCTTCTGCACCAATCCCAGCTGGCTCCCGGGACAGATGGTGGGAAGCAGAGACTGCACGGAGCCGGAGGTGCACTGGGGTCCAGCCAGGGGGCAGAGAGAGGAGCAAGTGGTGGGCGGGGGGAGCCAGCGGGCTGGTAGGATCTTGGGGCACAGTACAAGCAGAGCAGGCCAGGGCCCCTTCTGAGCATGGGCCCAGCTCCATGGTACCACTGGTGCCATTGTAAACCCGGTACTGGGGACAAGCTAAATCACGTGGCTTCCGTTGTCCTTTCTGGTGCATGGAATGGAAAGGGGTCTGCTACCCCAGGATAAAAATGATGGACATATGAGTGCGGACAGATACAGAAAAAGAAAATAGGCTGACAAAGAAAGAAAGGATGGTGCATGGTGGGGGGGAGGAGAGATTAATAGAGAAGCAGGAGAGAAGATTATGGGAAAGAGAGACTGAGGAAAAACCAGAGTGTGGGGCAGACAGAGAGAAAGTAGATGTGAGGGGAGGCATAAGAAAGAAAAGGGGAGACAGATACAGACAAAGAGAGAAAGAAGGTGGGGTGAAGACAGAGACAAAGAAACAAGGGGGAGGAGAGAAGAGAAAGACAATTGGAGAGAGCCGTTTTGTTAATAATTATTATTAATAAAGACCGAGTGTATTTGTAATGAATGAATCAGTTTACAGTATCACTGGAATGATAAACCTGGAACACAATAAGGTTTTTAAGGCATGGTGTTTCTCTGCATGCAGTGCATACAAACCTCAGAGTATTCCCTAGGCAATAAAGGCAACTGTCAGCATAATGGTGTTTAATGGCTTCTCCTGACATTAGAATGTATTCCCTGAGCATTAGATTTATAGCCTTGAAGGCACAGTCTGTCTTTGGAAAAGGAATCTTATATGGTGAACATCCATTTTATTAGAGACCATCCAAGTGATCAATAGCAGTGTTTCTAATTCCTGGTATAATCTTGTTTTTATGGATCCCATCCTAGGGTAATAAAATCTTAAGACTCCTACTGATTAAAATTTAACATAAATTGATCCTATTGATTAGCTGACCTATGGAATTGAGAACTGACATTTAGTGGAGTTCAGTTGACAGGTGTTTACTCTTATTTACAAATGACCATTTACTTTTATAACAGAGAAAGGAAAATTTCATGTTAGACTAGTAGACTTCCCAGAAGATAAAGTTAGTCAAAAAATGTATTAGTATGTTGCTGGGATTTTTATAAGCAAACAGTACAGATTTAGGCAAACGGTTTTATCCAATAATGTGGTTGTAGCTTGTGATATTTCAGAGCTTCAACCCTTACTCACATGAATAATCCCATTTGCTGCAGCAGGATTACTTGCATGAGAAAAGCCTATTTGTGTGAGTAAATGTTTCCAGGATTGGCCCCTTACTGTTTTTAATATGCTTATCAACACTGGCCATCTGCGTTTCTTCATTTTAATTACTGTAAATGAATGCCTGCTCTTCTGGCATTTCGAGGACCAGGAAGTAGCCATAAACCTCTTCTACTGCTCAAAAATGCACACACCAACAATTGCTAGCTGGTGGGATGTGCAGCAAAAGGAAATGTTGTTTTTACAGTGCAATTTATCAGTGTAATTTCCCATCACTAACAAGTACAATAAAATTTCTGAGCAAAGAAGTAATTTATTTAACTATTTGCTTAACCAGTCTTGAATGGAAGCTCTCTTTGTGCTATATAATCCAAACAACAAACACATAACTGAATGACCAACTCTGTTTTAATGACACAGTTTTCATTTTTTCTGGTTTGGTTTGGTTTTTTAATCACTGTGAATTTCTACCCTGTCCTTTGTACTTTGGTAATTAAGGAAGTTAAAACAACAGCAACCAATAAAAACAAGAACTGCAATCTTTCGTGGTATGGCTGGAATGTGTTGGTCGAAGATGCAATCATGATCTTATGATTAAGCACACACCTAGCTTTTGTTAACACTCATAATTAGCTGAATAACAAATGAGATGTAAGGGGTCAACTTCTACACTGACTTTAAAGTCAACGAGAGTTGTGACCATGTAAAAGAGAGCAGCACTCAGTCCAAACATTATATTTTATTTCATATCAATCAGAGGGAAGACTGAAGAGACAGTCTGATTCTCATTTACACTAAGACCGCTTTACATTGCTGTAGGAGTGTAAAGGAGCCTTGAACCTGGTGTAAATGTAACTCATTTCAATCAGGCCCATGGTGTTACATCAAATTTGGCTCAAAATTTAGGTTTACAAAGATTATTTTTACTGATTCTGGCCAATGGAAATGTTTCCATGAAGTTACAAAAGTGAAAACTGATTTTATACACAAATATTGATTCCCCCACAGAGTTTGCAACCTGGATAGGGGAACACTGTGCTAGTGCTGTAATATTGAAACTGAGTAGAAACTGACAGTGAACAGAGAGGAATGGTAAGGAAAGAGTACAATCCTTTCAGTTTTAATAATCTAAGGTCTTATTTGCAACATGGTAAAGACACTTGTTTTTAAAGCTATAAGACACGGGTAGGCAACCTATGGCAGGCATGCCGAAGGCAGCACGCGAGCTGATTTTCAGTGGCACTCACACTGCCCGGGTCCTGGCCACCAGTCTGGGGGGCTCTGCATGTTAATTTAATTTTAAATGAAGCTTCTTAAACATTTTAAAAACCTTATTTACTTTACATACAACAATAGTTTAGTTGTATATTATAGACTTATAGAAAGAGACCTTCTAAAAACGTTAAAATGTATCACTGGCACGCAAAACCTTAAATTAGAGTGACTAAATGAAGACTCGGCACACCACTTCTGAAAGGTTGCCGACCCCTGCTATAAGATGTTTAACCTGACAATGTCATTTAAGTTGACAAGGAGCATTTTACTTATACCTTCTTCCTAATTTTCATCAGACCCTGTGATCCATCTCTGAGCTTAAGCCCCGTTCCCCTAGATCATGATCACTGCACTATAACTATGTCTGTGCTGGTGGAGTATAAAGCTCTTTCTTAATCCTGACCAATACTTGTTTAGCCAATAGGAAATGGTTCATGTGCTATTTTGTTGACATTATTCTACTAGGGAATGAAACATCCACACATTATTATGTATTTTTAATTGGATTCAAACCTAGAAGCCCAAAGTGTTATGGCACAGAATCACTTAATCTTTAATTTTATGTTCATATGCTGTTACCCGCACACTTTGGGGCACCCATCTTTACCTTGTTCCTAGGTCCCATACTCTGAGGCACCAGCCTTTACCCTTCCACGGGCTCAGGGCATAACCTTACTCTCTGCGGGTTTGCAGGGTCTTTTACCAGTGAAAGAGCCTTACACAGTAATATACTTAACTTCTATTTATTAACAATCACCAAAACAGAATGCACATGCTAAGCATAAAATGCTCACCACTCCCAATAAGTCAGACAAACTTTTCCTGCTGGCAAGTCAAGATCAGGTCGTCCGGGGACTCCCGCTTCTGCACGATATAGTTGGCAGGATGTTGAGGTCTGGCAGCTCTGACCTTGGGCTGTGTCCTGAAGTTGATTCCAAAGAACTTCCTTTTGGACTCCAATTCATATAGTGAAACTTGAGTCCTGCTTAGCTATACCTTAACCAATCATTTTACTAAAATATTACAAAATAATTCTTTGACCAATCTTAACATATTGTGAAAGAATTCTTCACCCAATCATACCCCACCACCTGAGTTGATTTACACCTTGCAAAATTAGTTTGTAACAGAAAGAATCAAAGAACCAGATAGAAACCACACAGATAAACAATAGAGAAGTAGGAAACATAAAAGCAAAACCATAAAGAAGTAGAGATTTCACACCCACTACGTTGATAAGTGATTCCTTGCCACACAGAATGCTATCAAACAAAGTTTTCTTTAAACATGTTTCTTTATCTGTTGATGGTGGGTACTATTAGGACAGGATCTCCTTTTTAACAGCCTGATATTACATTATTTTAATGTAATTTAGTTGGAACGTGAGGATGTGACTTTCTGCTTCTTGGCTCATGGCTGCTGCTATCCTAATATGGCTGCAGAAAAAGGCCTCAGACCTTATAACACTGGTATATATCTGGCAATCCTTTCACCCCTTTGCAGGCAGAGAGAGGATTTAGCTACACATCTTCCATACAGAGGTTAGATAATGAGCCAAATTCTGGTCCTCATCCCTAAACCACTCACTACCATATTGTATATTCCTTACTCAAGAAAAGGAGTATGCTTTTGTATAATTCAAAGCAGGAAGACAAAACAAGTGAAAAGTTCAGGTTCACTGAGCCTTCAGAAGAGTCTTGGGAAGGAATGAGGCTGATGAAGCCCGGGGTTAAGAGATGGTCAAGAGCTGTGTCAAAGCTCTTTTAGGAATAAAAATGAAAATGAAACTGTGAGGCAATATTGGCTATCCCCAAGAGACAGACTGGTTCCACCAATCACATTAACAAAGACTTAAAAATTGAATGGACACTTTTTTTTTCTCTTTTACATTAGCTGTCAATGTAGCAGTAGCACACTCTACTACATATATAAGCAAAGAAATCACAACTTCATTTTGTATAGTACCTTTCATACAAGCTACACCCTCAGGAGTTCAATTCTATGTGACGCTGGCAGATCAGATACCAGCTCATGCCAAGGCCCAGGGCCTCACTGAACATTGACAAATGCATAGCTAGAAACCAGCCTGGCTCGCCTGTGTGTCCGTTTTGTTAAAATAGATAGTAGAGTTCTAAGAATGTGTTTAGTGTTTAGACATTATGCAATGCTTATAGGATGCTGCATGTATTAATCTGACATAATGTCTGTATCCCATGTTATAAGGTAACATTAAGTGTTTGCTCTGTAACTATAAAAATATTTGCTAAGACTGTAAACCCCCACAGTCCAGGGACATGCATTACCAAGTGTGAAAGGCTAGTTTACAACAAGAGGTGTTATCTTCTCCCCCCCAAAAAGAAGGCCAGACAGGCCATTGTGGAACTTCAGTGGACAAAAGACTTTGCTGATTGCTTCTCCCATATCCATGAAGAGGGTACCTGCACAAGCCCTCCTCCCATCTCAGCTTGAATCAGTGTTTTCCCCAGGAATTGAAATTGGGGGGTGTTTGAATTTACCGGGCGGAGGGGAGGAGAGTCAGGGCCGATGAGGGGTGAGACCGTGAGGGTGAACATGGGCTGTATGGCACCATAGTAAAAACTGAAAAATGTTTCATGACCATTTCATTAGATTTAACTCGTGTTTTAAAATCATCACACAAATTAAAGTTGGCCACTCAAGCCTTCTATGAAGCACTACATCTACATCCTTCTTGGTTTCTTGTTATAATTTTGCATAAGTCTGTTAATGAACTTCTTGAATGCAATACGTTAATCTTTGGTGGCTTCTCGTGTGTCTGGTACTTCCATTCCTTCAATTGATATGCTCATTAGTTCATTCACATGATCAGGCAGAAGGCGACTTCTTTCAGAACACAAAATTCTATTCAGTGATGAAAAAGAACGCTCAGTTGTAGCTGTTGTGACTGGGAATAGCAAGAGATGAATTCCTACTTCTTTCATCCCAGGAAACATAGCATAAAGATCAGGTTGAGCCACTAGTGATGATAAAAAAGAAGTTGAAGTCAAATCTTCATTCATTCATCATATGATATTCCACTCTGTGTTCAAATTCTCTATTCTGTCCTGAGCACATGGCAGCCCCATTACTGGTAGTGCCTCACTCCACTCAACTGTAGGTTTTTTATAGGACAGGGATCTGTAAAAGCTATGTAGAGGTTGAGTAGAATCTAGAAGTCGCTGTTGTAGATTTTTAAGAATCAAGTCTGTGTACTTTTTCAGTTGTCTTAACAAACACTTCTTGTCCTCTTCACTTAAGGATTCAATATAAATGCCTTCATTAGTCAACTTCTGGACTGAAGTCTTTGCTTCTTCCAGTATTTTTTCAATGGATAGCTCTCTGACTGATCCAAATGTAGCTTCTATTGCTGGACAAAGATCTACTACTGTTGTAGCAGATGCCCGGATGTCATTGTTTAGTGACCCAAGTGGTTTCAACAGAAGACTTACAAGAGAGAGAATGGCAATAGTCTTCTCTGAATGTAGTAGCAAAAGTAATCCACCAGCCTCACTACTTAGATCCATCCCATCTTGGTAGATACTTTCCAAAGCCAGTAATAATGTCTGGAGTAATTTTAAGACAACAGCCAAGGATCGTGAGAAAGACAGAGGGTTTTCCCAGGTTGGACTAATTTTTGAACTTCAATACCAGTGTATCTTCTATATTTTCCAAGATATCCAGTCTTTTTGGACTCTTGCTGAAAAAAGAATATAATGAAGACATTAATTTATAGCTTTTTAAATGGTTTTTGAAGAGTTTGCAGCTCGTACTAGCATTAGTTGGAGTAGATGGCCTCTGCAGTGTGTATAGGAGAGATTAGGGTTGCACTTTTCTCTGAGCAAAGCTTGTGCTCCACCATGTCTTTCAGAGAAGTTTACAGCTCCATCAAATGCACAAGCAGCCATCTGTTTGGGGTCCAATTGACAAGCATTTAACTCTTCTAAGATGTGGGTTGTCACAGATGCAGACGATCTGTTTTCTATAACTTGAACATCTAGAAAGGCATCTACTGGCCTACCACTGACATCAAGATAACGTACACAATGACTTAATACTTGATGTCCATTTGCATCGGTGTATTCATCAGCCATGTATGCAAATTTTACTGTGGTGAGAGAGTTCGTCACTTTTTCAACTGATGAGTCTTTCACTGTTGCACCACATGCTTCTAGCCAGTCAGTTGAGTTTCTTGCAGAAAGATAGTGAGCATTTGCTAGTCTTGTTCGGAACCGGTGTTCAACTTCAGGATGAACAAGTGACAATGCACTTAACATTGGCCTCCAGTTTGTAGTGTGTGGTATTTCTTGCTTAAATAGAACGTATGATGCCACAGCCGTGTTTATTTGCATGAACTGTGTTGTGTCTCCAGCATTCTTAACAGCCTCATTAACACTCACCGGACTCAGAGTTCAGAGATGCTTTCACATGAGTTCACCTCCCAGGTGTGGGGCAAGAAGGCACCTGGCTCGTTCCTCCAGCTGCTCACTGTTCGCTCTGGCCACTGTTGTTCGTTGTGCCACTGTTCACTCCAGCACTCTGTTGCCAATGACCCTGCGCAGTCACCTTCTGCTGCCACCTGCCACTGTGACCTCTGCGAGTTGGTCTCTTGAGGTTCCACCCAGCTCTCAGTGGGAGAACCGCACTGCTAGTGCAGACTGGGCCGTCTCTTCCACAGAAACACTCTGTTTGCTGGATACCTAAGTAGATTAGGTGTGAATGTAAATACAAGCTGGTCCTGAAGCCTTTCGACCCCAGCCTCCAGCTCATCACTAGCTGTCAGGGACAGCTCATTTAGATTTTGCTTACAAATCATAATTTGAAATTATTAGATTGGCCAACATCACCGGAATGAATACACTGACATTCTCATAAAAAACAACAGCTAGTCTATGTTCACACTTTTCAAATCTATTACACTTTTTAGATACACATATTTTATCATACACTTTATATGCTTTTAAAGTATGTATTAATGATTCAATTTCAATTCAAATTTCCAAACAATAACTAAATTGGCAGCACTGCATGTAACTAGTTCACAAAACTGGGAGGGGGGGAAGGAGGGAGAATTCAGGGGGGTGTAGGGAAATCCCTGGCTTGAATGCTGTGGGAAGGGCATAAAAATCCCTGTCAAGGAAGAATGATTACTATGCTGCTTGGAATTTGAAGAGAGCAATATTTCTAAGCCTAAGCAAGGGAGTCCCAAGCTGCTTGGGTTGGGTTAGCCCTAAAGCATAGACCTTACATATTATAGCATCTACTATTACCTCTTATTTCTTTCTTAGTAAGTAAATATTCAGTTAATTTACTACAGGATTGGCTACATACGTTGTCTTTGGTTAGAGATGTGAGGTGCAATTAACTTGGGGTAAGTGACTGGTCCTTTGGGATGGGAGTAACCTGAATATTGTTGTGGTTTTGGGGTTGAGACTATCTGTCACAAAGGAAGACTTGCCTGATGGCAAGATAGACTGGAGTGCCCAAGTGGACTGTTTGTTATTCCATGTTGAGGCTGTTGTAATGCTTGAGCAGGTCACACCTGGTACTTGGTTGGTGAAATCGAAGTATAGAACACACAGCCAGTTTGGGGTTTGTGCCCTGTTTTGTAACAGTCTGTCCTGAGATTGGCACACATGCTTGTGAGCCACTCTAGACCGTTTGACATACAACATGGCCTGGGTTCAGTAATAAATAACAACGGAGAGTGAAATTAAGCACAGTAGAGTGAAATTATAAGCATGAGATCAAATACATTTTCATCTCAGAACTGAAATTTGATGAAGAGTTTATGAGACAGAATGAGATATGTCTCAAATGGCGAGAGCTGAAGAGGAGAGCTTTGCACCAAGAAAAGTGAGACTGGGATTGAGAGTAGATATACAATCAACTAATGGCAGGAAATTCAGGTATTTCTAAATACAGAGTATATAGGATCATTTAAAAAGTAATCATAATTAATAAACGTAAAACACTGTGAAGCAATGTGGTGCAGTTATGGGGCTGGGCTCAGTTACACCTGTGTAACCCCACTAAAGACAATGAGGTTGCCCCTAGTGTAGAGGAGGCAGAATTTGGACCATGTGGTGTAAGGGAGGGAGCTACTCAGCAGTTTGATATAATAAGAGGAGCAATTCCAACACCTGCTGTTCCATGAATCCATATTTGCATGAATATTCTCAATACTCTCTTGCCCTGAAATTTCTGATAAAAAAAAACCCATTGGTATCATGAGTGTTTGCAGAAAACAGAAAATTGGGTGATGAAACCATCAAAACCATCCTGGAGAATTAACTGTTTTATCTAGGTTAATGTTCATGGATGGATTTTTGCAGCATTCACGTATCTCTAGTATTTGATAATAGCGGCACATTTGCTGTTCAAATAAAAAAGAGGATTCACTACAATCCTAGTGTTAAGATAGGTGCTCAGATTTACTTACAAAATGGATTTGTGCTGTAAAACGAACACATGAAATACAAGTGGCAGATAAATGGTCTAGCAGGCAATTTTAATTAATGTTTGCATTTTATAATTATATTATGTTGTAAATGACTCCTTTTCTTCCAAGAGACCCAACAGTAACCTCAGCCTTACTCTGTCATGTCTTGGGTTTTTTTTATTTCAAATATGCTTCCCAAAGAGGTGAGTTATGGAGGATAGCCAAATCTTTCAATAATTTTACCTTTCCTTCGTGGGCTACTGTGACCAGGGCAGCTGGCTCTTTAAAGGGAGATGGGTCTCCTGTGACAGCCAATTCTCCTCCTGAGGTGGGGAAAATGAAGATCATGTGACCCAATCAGGCCTCTGGGTAGATAAGGAACAGGCCTGGGGAGAGACTCCAGGCAGAAAAGGTTAGGAGTGGCTTAATGAAGAGTGAGAAAGGATGAATATGTAAAGCTTAAAATGTGTGACCTTTTGATTTGGATTTTGAGGACTTCATTTTGGAAGTGTTTATGATAACAAACCAGCTCAAGTAAGGGTGTTATTGGATATGAGCAAGCCTTTGTGAAATTACTGAGGAGCCCTGAGAAGAAGGAAACTGAGGCTGGGATGCTACATGCCATGAGGGTTGCTCTGGAGGCTACTACCCCCTTACAGCTACAAATGGACACAATTAGAAAAATGACATATCAAGTCTTAATTGTTTTTTTAATGAAGTGTACTCAACTCAAAAACCTGCAGAAAGGGACAATATCACGATTGCCCCTAATTCTGCGATCCTATCCAATAGTGCAAATTCCTGTGCTTGTGTGGATCCCAGTTGGTTCAGATCTAGAGCAGGAGCTCTGTCTGGGTACAGGGGTCTATGTTAGCAGATCCAGTTGCAGGATCTGGGCCTATAGAGTAGCAGTTCTGAACTTTTTATACATTTGAATATTTATTTTAATTAAGTGGCATATGTTGAGCTCTGCTAGAGTGGTGTAAACCCAGATTTTCATTGGTGTAACTGAGATCAGGATGTGGCCCTGTTTGGTTAAAGACAACAGTAAGACATTCCAAGATGCCCTTGACTTTTAACAAAAGTTGGAGCTTGTAGTCTCATTTCTGTACAAGATTCAAGTAGATAGGTAAGAGCCACAAAGTTCAGATCCCTACTTTTAAGCGTCTAATTTCAGGCTTATTCAGCTCTGGTGTGTTGGTTTGTTCCCTTCTCTACACACAATTGAAATATATCAAAACTTTGCCGTTGTTCCTTTCTTTCCCACATATTTGGTTGTAATTAGGTGCTTTATTTGTAAAGTTTCGTATGCAAAGCCTCACAGTCAGAGCAGGGTTACATAAGGTTTATATCTTTCCTCGTGCAAAGTACAGCAGTCCCCTGGGTCTCACATTAAATCAGAGTCTAAATCTTGGATATCATCCCATTTTCTAACCTTTTGATATTTTTCTCTAATGTTGCCGGACCTATTCTAAAGCCCTCTTTGAAAAATACAAAGACTGTGGGCCTAATTCTCATTTACACTAGGAAACTCTGGCTGTGCAAAGGGGCTTTAGTGCAAATGAGAAACAGACCCAAACAATTTTGTATGTTTAGGCTGATACCAGAAAAGAATGACATCTTATTGAAGAATAGATTTATACTTTTAAAAGAAAAAATCATACAAGAAAAAAGTATGGAAATATCTATATTGGTGTAGTATTTTTTAAACCAAATAGAAAATCTGCATTGAAATCTGCTTACTGGGTAGATATTAATTAAGGAGACTTTCTTTTCAGTTGCTGGTAAAGCTACAAGAAGAATTAGAATGCATGTACGATTTAGTACCTCCTCAGCAAGAGCAATACAGAAATTATCATGGGAGATAGTGTTAAAGTTTAAGATTGCAGGTGCCAAGTATATTAAGAAATCCTATAACCAGCACAGACAAAAATAAGCAGCTTGAAATGCCATTTACTAGGTGCCTGATTTCCTTGTAATGCAAATAGTCATACAAAATATGCAGGAATGTGGATTGCTTTGGTTAGAATGGGAAGAGGAAATTGATTTACAAAACAAGAATGGAGTGGAAACTTTAAGAAAGAGCAGAGGAGTAACTCCCACTGTGAGATATGCACTAAATATGGCATGTAACTTACTCTACCCTTAGGAATTGCTCTGAATATTAAACAATATTATGTATTACACCATAGTCAAGATAATGTTCAAGGTGAAAAGTACTAAGGATTTTAGTCTTGAGTTATCCTTCACATCAATTTAAATCTGCTGTGCCAAATTCTCCTCTTAATTACACCTGAGCAACCCCATGGCTTTCAAAGATGTTGTACTGTACTGGAGTAATTGGTGTACTTCACAGTAAGGAGGGTATGGCCCTATATGTTGAAGTAAGGTTGCTGCAACATGTTTACTGCCCGCCCACCTTCCCAGAACTCAGTAGGGGAGCCTAAGCAACCCAGGTATGAGAGTCTGCAGTAATTTGAGCACGTTTTCCCCTTAACACTTTAGAAGGCTCCAGGTACAGTCTGTATGTGTTGTGTTGTCAAGGGGGCCAGTTAGGAGAGTGGAAGCCAGGGGTTTCCTCACAGATGGCCCCCTCATCTCCAGCTGTTCCCCTAAAATCCATGGGGTTTAGGGGATTGGATATGCAGCCTCTTCTAGAGAAGAGCAAATTATCCTCTCAGCTCCAATGGAAGAATGAGGAGGAAAGAAGGTGAGTTGAAACTCATGGAGTCTCCCTTTTCCTGTGTGGAAAAAAGCCATTCCAGGGAGAATGGGGCTTTAAGTTAAAGAATAAAAGCACTGGAGAAGGGATGCCACATAAACAGGTAATTCACATTGTACAGTTTTGAAATGTGCCCTGTTACTCTGATATAGATTGTTGATAGGGCTTTTTTCTACACCATCAAATGTCTTAATACATATTTGGACAGGTGTCCACTTGCTTAGCTGGCTCTTCTATAGGAAGAAACTCTTATCTGTCTTTTCAATTATTTTTATGGATCTACTGTAGCTTTAGGCTTAATCTGTTCTGTTCTCTATTTCTATGGACTTGATGTGCTTTGAAACTCATTTCAGAATGAAACATGTTGTGGTATAATATTGAGGGTGATACTCAGTGTGGAAATGACATATTAGGTTATCAAGTCCATCCCCTTGAAAGTGCTAGCTTGTAGTTCCCAGAGGAAAGATATATCAATTAGGAAAAGAAAGGATCTAAAAATTTTATTAAAGCTAATGTTTAAAATCAAGTTTACATAAGTTAAGAAGGAAGGTACTGTACATCTGAGGTCAGGCTTGAGTTATGAGAGATTACAAGTATCAGTTACAAGGTTCACAAGATACATACATATTACATAACCAGTATAGACCCAGATGGGGTGCAGGAGTTTTGAAAGCGTCAGTGAATAAGGGATCTCAGGTAGAATGTATTTAGAGTCCAACTCAGTATTGGTGTAGCAAATAGGTACATGGGTGAGGTGCGTCCCTTGGTTTGTCAGGGAAGGAAGTGGGTTATTTCCCTGACCGGCGGTCTCGTTTACTCGTCCTAGTACTGACGGTGTCCTGTGATATGCTCCGTGCAGATGTCTCTGGACCACCCGATAGTGTCGGATACCATGAACTGTCTCATGAGCCTGGTGTAGCGCCGATGGACTCCACACGCTCTCAGCACCGGCTCGGTGTGGGGGTCCCATGCACCTAGGGCTCCCACGACCAGGGCGTGGATCTATCTGATATATCTTTCCTCCGGGAACTACAAGCTAGCACTTGCAAGGGGATGGACTTGATAACCTAATATGTCATTTCCACACTGACACTGATTTAAATTTTATTAGAAAATATTTAAAAAATAAACGATACAGAAGATTTGAAGCGTCAGTTATTGGTCATTGGGGGTAACATACAGGGTATAGGGGGATGCTAGTATTTTGGGGTTGAGCAGCACACATAATATATACAGACTGCAATGTCCCCAATGGGGGGGTAAATGGTGGGCGGGATCAAGATACAGCCAACAAAGCGGTGAGTGTCCATCACTCATACAGAAAGTACAAACAGTCATGGGTATAAATAAGTGCGCTGGGTAATGGGGATGGGGTGACCGTCACATGGTGGGATTCAGTTAGGTTCGGTGGGTTCAGGGCTCAGGGGATAAAGTCCAGCAGGGGGCGTTTATAGGTCTCTTCCCCCTTGCGTGCGCACGAGGTCTCCCCGGCTCACTCCTGGTATTGGCGGTGGCCGGTGATGTGCTCTGTGTAGATGTCCCGTGACCAACGAATAGTGTCCGAGACCATTAGGCGTCTCATGAGTCGCATGTAATGACGGCCTACCCCACAGGTCCTTAGCACGCATTCGTTACATGGGTCCCAGGCACCCAGGGCCCCAACGAGCAGGGCGTCGGTGTGCATCTCGTAGCCCTTTGTCCGCCAGGGTGTCAGCCAGGGGGGCGTACTTTTCGAGCTTGCGGGCTCGGGCTTCACGGAAGGCCGGGGTCCTGTTCTCGAATGGAATCTGTGACGTTGTGCAGTCTATATGGTTTTATAAAAACTTGATAATAAGTCAATATAATGTAACTGAGATAGTTTTAGAGAAAATACGGTAATAAGTGAATGTAAGTAACTGGGATATGCCTCACGCAGAAGGTCTCTTGTAAGGTATCATTACAAAGCTTATAATCTACTGAGTGTGATCATCTGATTTGTATAAATGTACCACTCTTGTATCTAAAACTAGAAATATAAAATGTAACTCTGAGGGCCTATTGTAATTGTGTAAAGTGTGGACCATTAATGATGGTTTGGAATCTTGATGACTCCCATTGTCTGCAGATGGCTGTATTTACCTGTGAGTCTTCCTGTATATGTGTGTGCTGGCAAGTGAGTAATGAAGTCTTGCAGTGACATGTGATCATGTCACCTGAACTGGAATCCATCTTTAACCTGGTGCTTTTCCAGTGAGGGGGGGTGGAAACCCAGAGAGACAAAGAGTTCCCGCCTTATGCAAAAGATATATAAAGGGGGGGAAGAGAACAGAGAAGAGGAAGAAGCCATCATCAAGAATCCCCTAGCTACCACCTGAGCTGCAACAAGAGCTGTACCAGGGGAAAGAATTGTGCCCAGGCCTGGAAGGTGTCCAGTCTGAGAAAAACTTACTGAAACATCTCTGAGGGTGAGATTATCTGTATTTAGTTTGATTAGGCATAGATTTGCGCATTTTATTTTATTTTGCTTGGCGACTTACTTTGTTCTGTCTGTTACTACTTTGAACCACTTAAATCCTACTGTCTGTATTTAATAAAATCACTTTCTATTTAGTAATTTACTCAGAGTATGTATTAATACCTGGGGGAGCAAACAACTGTGCATATCTCTCTATCAGTGTTATAGAGGGCGAACAATTTATGAGTTTGCCCTGCATAAGCTTTATGCAGGGTAAAACGGATTTATCTGGGTTTAGACCCCATTGGGAGTTGGGCATCTGAGTGCTAAAGACAAGCGCGCTACTGCGAGCTGTTTTCAGGTAAACTTGCAGCTTTGGGACAAGTGATTCAGACCCTGGGTCTGTGTCTGGAGCCAGACGGGAGTGTCTGGCTCAGCAAGACAGGGTGCTGGAGTCCTGAGCTGGCAGGGAAAACAGAAGCAGGGGTAGTCTTTGCACATCTGGTGGCAGCTCCCAAGGGGGTTTCTGTGATCCAACCCGTCACAGAATCGTTATGTCGACCAGGATGATCTATCTGATATATCTTTCCTCTGGGAACTACAAGCTAGCACTTGCAAGGGGATGGACTTGATAACCTAATATGTCATTTCCACACTGACACTGATACTACAGTGGAAGCTAGCCAAAAGGCCAAGAAATTATTTTCTCCCTGATTAAACTCACACAAAGCATGGTGTGTTCTTTATACCAACAATACAAATATTCAGGCTCCACTTATTATATGGTCAAAAAAGGGGAAAAGAAAGATGATTTTGTCCTGGGTAGTTGAAGCAGAATTCCATTAGTCCCTTGTGTACTGTGTTACTATAGCTATATGCTACATTCAAAAATATACATATAGACCCAGGGACAGACATTCCCCTTCTTTGGTAGGTAGATAGAGACATAAAAGTGGGTGCATCTCAGGTGTGGGCCATTGGAGGACTGTTCCCTTCCTCAGCTGGCGCCCACACAAGCTCTTCCCCATCAATTCTATTCAGCTGAAGCTGTGCAGATAGGGAGGGCAGGAACAGTGCTCTTTATGTCAAGATTCTCCAGATCCAGTTGATCACTGCTATGACAATCTTAAAAGATTTAATGCTGAAACAAATAGTATCACTTCCCCTTCACAACTTTTGCTCCCAGAACAGAGAGGGAGTGTGCAGCCACAGGGAGAGACAGATGACAGGCCAGCCTTACTGCCATGAAGAAGGGAGCCCTGCAGCCAACAAGAACCTTGAGGATGGTATAGCAGGGATTTTCCATTCATACAGGTTCTTCCACATAACAGTAGTATTGGGCTATAAGTTGCTCAAACAAAGTGTAATATGCCAGGACTTGATGGACAAAGGTGTGAAGAGGAATGCAGAGAGAGAAAGGGAGGATGTAGAACTGGTATATTTAGAAGAAATCTTGGTCCAGCAGCCTAAAATCTGAATAATCTTGACATCTGGAGTGAAATCCTGGTCCACTGAAGTCTATGGGGGTTTTGCCATTGACTTCAATGGGGCCAGAATTTCACACATGCTTCTTGAATGATTCTTCCTCTTTGTCCCTCCAAGGCAACTGAAGTGGCTGGCAACCCCTCATCTCTGTCCAAAGGTTTCATCTCAGTTCAAGAAGTTCACTGTGTAGCTGTCTTCAGTCCATTGGATTTCCTGGAGTCATCTTTCTCTCTGTCGAACTCCACAAGGCAGAGATTGTCTTCATTTTTCTGTCTCATAGTGTGGACCACATTGCTGGTGCTAAACTAGTAGTATAAATAATAAGGGATAAGTAGTCTAATCTGGCACCTTGAACATTCTACATTGTAAACAGAGCCACAGAAGGAATACTGGGTAACTCGACTCTGAATTATTTAAAAAAAGAAAAAGAAAAAGAAAAAGCTGTGATGGGAGCAGATATAAAAATACATGTGCTGTAACCCTCCCAAGCTCACTTGTGGGAGACATCTGTGACAAAGGGTAAAAAAAATCATTTGTTGTAAATACAGAACAATGGAACAAAACAAGAACAAACAAGAAGTCACTAAATCTGAAAGCAATCTTCCTTTAAAGGCTCCTGTAGGAGCAACAATAGCTCAGGATTAGCAAAACAAACTATTCAGACGTGAAATAATAAAACCTGAACTGGTCCAACAAGAAAGTGGGAGTGCAGTAGAATGATGTACGGGTGTTTTGGTCTATGAAACAAAGTTTAAGGATCTTGAACTACGGGAAGATTAAGAAGTGCAAGATTCTGCTTTACTTTGCACACAGTCTCTGGGAGCAGACACAATCTGCTTTTTGTGTATAGACGCCTCCCGACTTATGCAATTGTTCCATTCCAAAAACCTTGTGTAACTTGAATTTTGCATAACTCGGAAACGTATACCCATACGTTATGCAAAAATTTCCGCAACTCGAAAATCCTATTTCTGGCTTATGGAACTTTTTCAGTAAATGCGAATTTGTGTAAATTGGGTCTTGCGTAACCCGGAGAGCGTCTGTAATGTGAAATAGAATCCAAGGCAGAAGCTGCGAAAAAACCTAAACACCACAAAAGGCTAGTTAGAATAACCTGTCAACATAATGCAAGTCACCCGTCCACATCTCCCTGTTCTTGGGGCCTGTGTGGTTCTAGCATAATTTACAGCAACCTCAGGGGTGCTCTAATTTATACTTACCGACAATGACCCCACAATGGCCTCTACAGGACCTGAGAGTGCAAGAGAATGGCCTCTTCCTTTACCATCCCCCTAGCATGCCCCCTGTGCAAAGGGCTGAGAGGAGGGATGTCATACAGCCCTATACTGCTAAAGGAAGCTACCTATGCAAAGGGTATTGTCACAGGGTTCTCTACTTAAACTGCTGGAGCACCTCCTTGGGATGCATCTGGGGATTAGCTTTGCCAGGCCAACACCCCTTCCTGCAGTTGTACTCCATCACGCAGTCTCTCTCAGGACTCGGCTGCTCCCATGTCACAGCTTGGCCCTCTGGCCTAATCACTGTAATCTTCCCCTTTGGGGGGTGGGGGAAGGGGTGCATGTATCAAAGTCTTTTGGGATTCCCTGTCTTAAGCAGTCTTCCATTTCACTGCCCCTTAATATTATTGCTACTTTCCCAGTGGATGGTAGGTAGGGTTACCATATTTTGAGTGTCCAAAAAGAGGACACTCCATAGGGCCCCGGCCCTGCCCCCGGCCCCGCCCCAACTCCACCCCTTCCCCAAAGTCCCCGCCCCAACTCTGCCCCCTCTCCTGCTTCCCGCAAACATTTGATTCACGGGAAGCATAAAGCAGGCAGCAGGTAAGGTGGGGGGGAGGAGGCGCGGCCCAGTCTGCCCCCCCCCCCCCCACCGAGCGGCTCCCTCCGGCGGCCGGCTCGGCTCGGCTCAGACCCTGGCGTGCCGGCCCCGGGCCAGCCCCCGGCTGAGCACCCCCAGGCCAGCACCGCCGGCCCCCGGCCCAGCACCCCCGGCCCAGCAACCCCGGCCCCGCACCGCCGGGCCCAGCCTGGCCCCGGGTCCTGGGCCAGCCCCCGGCCGAGCACCCCTGGCCCAGCACCGCCGGCCCCCGGCCCCAGCCCCCGGCCCAGCACTGCCGGCCCCCGGCCCCAGTCCCCGGCCCAGCACCGCCGGCCCCCGGCCGAGCACCCCCAGCCCAGCACCGCCGGCCCCCGGCCTGGCCTCCGGCCCAGCACTGCCGGCCCCGCACCCCCGGGCCCGCCCCCGGCTGAGCACCCCCGGCCCGACCCCCGGCCCAGCACCTCCCTATTTTCCCGGACATGTTCGGCTTTTGGGGATTTCCCCCCGGACTGGGATTTGAGGCCCAAAAAGCCGGACATGTCTGGGAAAATCTGGACGTATGGTAACCCTACTGGTAGGGGAGCCCAGGCCCACTCTCAAGCTGCGATCGGCAGCGGCAGTTCAGCAGCAGGTCCTTCACTCCTAGAGGGAGTGAGGGACCTGCCGCCCCCGAATTGCCGCAGGTGCCACCCCTCTCCCTTGGCCGCCCCAAGCACCTGCTTGTTAAGCTGGTGCCTGGAGCCGGCCCTGCCACCCTCTATACTGGGTTCTAGCCCAGGGACTCTACAACAAGCAGTCAAGGTCTACACAGTACTGAACATTACTGCTGTGTCCCTGAGCTACTTCCTACCTTACCCTCTCTCACTCTGAGCATGACTATTATTTTTTACCCTACTACCCTCTTATACGCTCCGCTACTGGGCCTTATACAGGCCCCTCCTTTTCCTGTCCAGCTGAGCTTCATCTCTAATTAGTCCTTGCTCCTTGTCTCTTCTTCCGGGTGCAGCTTAGGCAGTTAATCAGCTCACCTAGCCATCTTCAGGCCTTGTGTGGGGTGCACTCCACATCACAGGTATATATCAGCTTTGTGGCTCCTTCATGCTGGTAGACTAGAATCTACCTACTCGCTATAACAATTACTATTAGCTCTTCTATAGTGCTTATAATCCATAGATCTCAAAGGGCTTTATAAAGGAAGGTTAATATCATTTCCTTCATTTTACAGATGGGAAAACTGAGGCACTGACAGCTAGGGTGACCAGACAGCAAGTGTGAAAAATCGGGACGGGGGGTGGGGGGTAATAGGAGCCTATATAAGAAAGAGACCCAAAAATCGGGACTGTCCCTATAAAATCGGGACATCTGGTCACCCTACTGACAGCTGAAGTGACTTGCCCAAGATCCCATAGCGGGTCAGAGACAGACCCAAGAATAAGATCTAGGTTTCCTGATTTCCTCATGCTCTGCCCCGTTCATATGCAGCAGTACAAAGGAAGGTCTTGAACTGGGGACATGACTATGGGATCCATGACTACACAGTTTGAATGCCAAAAGCCCCTGTGTGTGTATGTATGGGGGGAGGAGAGGAGTGGGCACTCCAGTAGCAACCAAAAATAATTCTGCTATCTCTCTGCAGCCTGGGAGGGATGGTAACTCCTGTGAGCACGGCCTGATTCCTAGAGAGGGGCATGGGAACCTGGATATAACCTCTTAGTGATTTTTTTTAAATGAAAGAAGAGGATGATTTTTAACAGAATGAGGTTCAAAAAGTGGCAGCAACTATTTTTTGGGCACCCAGAGGGGAACTTGCAGAGGAATAGATGAAAGCACTGTTTTGCATAAAATAAATCTAACCTAGAGTGCAGTCAGGCTCTATAAAACAAATTAAGATGATTTTACAATTTTATACAAACCGTGGGAACAAAGTTTTAAAGAGAGTTATCCTCAACTACAAATTTTTGAGACGATGAACAGTATTTCACCCTGATCTAATTAGTATTATATTCACCAAAGGTTGAAAATTATACAATAATGGAGTCAGAATTTGTTGGAGACTAAATGTATGACATGCTACTGGTTCACATGCCCCCCAAAACTCAACCTTATAACAATTAGCATTACGATTGAGAGTGTAAATTAACTATAGTTCAAAAATTCAAAACTTAAGAGGCCTGATTCTCCACTTTATTACATCACTTTTATGCTAGGGTAACTAAATCCATGGGTTACACTGGAGTTTCACTGGCATTAGATTGTTCCACAAATAAGGCACAAGATTCCTAAACCATTGTTAAGTCAGCCACGTTGCATATATGTCGGGTGACCAGATAGCAAGTGTGAAAAATCGGGACGGGGCAGGGTGGGGGTGTAATAGGGTCCTATATAAGACAAAGCCCTTCATATCGGGATGGTCCCCAATAATATGAAATATTATATGGGATATATGTAGTATTTTTGGCCAAGTGAAGCAAGACCCTACACCCAACTTGATGGCATTTCTCACCACATCAGATCAATTCTAACATTTCAGGGTATGTTTTAGGCATCAGTGGGAAGAAACCTGTTGATTTTGGTGAAAATCAGAAGTAGGGAAAGTTGGGCAAACAGAGGTCATGGCTTCTGGTTAGCACAGCCAGCCGCTTCCACTACCTCTGCAATTGTCTATAATGGTGGCTCTCAACCTTTCCAGACTACTGTACCCCATTCAGGAGTCAGTTTTGTCTTGCATACTCCAAGTTTCACCTCACTTAAAAAGTACTTGCTTACAAAATCAGATGTAAAAATACAAAAGTGTCACAGCACACTATTACTGAAAAATTGCTTACTTTCTCATTTTTACCATATAATTATAAAATAAATCAGTTGGAATATAAATATTGTACTTACATTTCAGAATATAGTATAAAGAGCAGTATAAACAAATAATTGCATGAAATTTTAGTTTGTACTGACTTTGCTATGGCTTTTTATGTAGCCCATTATAAAACTAGGCAAATATCTAGATGAGTTGATGTATCCCCTGGAAGACCTCTGCATACCCCAAAGGGTATGTGTACCCCTGTCTATAGATCAAATAACCAGTCAATGACAGCCATTAGTAGGGAGACCAGACAGCAAGTGTGAAAAATCGGACAGGAGGTGCGGGGGTAATAGGAGCCTATATAAGAAAAAGCCCCAAATATCAGGACTGTCCCTATAAAATGGGTGCCTATTGCCCACCCATCCCCATCCTGATTTTTCACAGTTGCTATCTGGTCACCCTAGTCCACTGGCTCTCAAACTTTTTTACTGGTGACCTCTTTCACACAGCAAGCCTCTGAGTTCGACCCCCCCCCTTATAAATTAAAAACACTTTTAAATATATTTAACACCATTATAAATGCTGGAGGCAAAGTGGGATTTGGGGTGGAGGCTGACAGCTCGCGACCCCCCCATGTAATAACCTCATGACCCTCTCAGGGGTCCTGACCCCCAGTTTGAGAACCGCTGCCCTAGTCTCTGTCCCAAAGAGTTTACAATCTAAGTGGTAGAAAGGGTCCGAGGGCTGCTGCCAATGAGAGGCTTCTGGGAAGTGCCAGGCACAGCTAGAGAGGGAAAGCAGGGTAGGCATTTTTCATCAGCAAAGTGCCTCATGATGTGGCTCATCTTCCACGTCCAGTGGCTCTGGTCCCTCCTTGTGCCCATCCTTGGGCTAGTCTAACCTGGAGCCACAAGCCAGGAAGGTGGAAGGGTTTAGCTCCTCCCAGCTCCATCCAGCCCCTCCTGGTCTAACCCTTCCCTACCCCACCCACCTCTCTGGGTCTCACCCCTCTCCCCTTGCTGAACCACACCCACACACAAGCTGGAACTAGGGGTGTTGGCTTGAAATGGTTCCCCTCACATACAGGGTTTACAGGTTGATTAAATGGCGCTCAGCACCCTCCTCCCACCCACCCCCCACACACAGAAATTGCCCACCCAGTCTCCCCGCTCCTTCCTTTTCCCCCATCCTTCCCATTTCTTTCTACCTCCTGCCCCCAGGGCTGCCCAGAGGATTCAGGGGGCCTGGGGCAAAGCAATTTCAGAGCCCCTTGCAAAAAAAGTTGCAATACTATAGAATACTATATTCTCATGGGGGCCCCTGCGGGGCCCAGGGCAAATTGCCCCACTTGCCCCCCATCTGGGCAGCCCTGCCTGCCCCCTTCCTTCATCCACCCCCTGCCTCTCCCCCCCAAACCCCTGAATCCACGTCCTGGCTTCTCCAGGGTAGTGAGCATCTGGGGACGGGAACTGCAGCCGCCGCCACCGCTGGGGGCGCTACAGAGCAGCGACCTGCGGCAGCACCGGCTCGGAGGGGAGCATCCCCGCCTGCCACGTGACTCACAGAATGTCGGGCTCAAGCCCCAGCCCGGCGCCGAGCTGTGTCCCCCCCCCTCAACGGGGGCAGGAGCGCTACGGTCACGTGGGCTCAGAGTGATGTAATTCCCCTCCCTCCTCCTCCTGCCCCTCCCCGAGCAGTCGGAACGTTGGGAGCTGGGCGCTCGCGCCGTGTGTGTGGCTCGCGCTGATCACCACCAACAGGAAACTTTCCCAGGGCAGCTGCTGCTCCGCTTTCCTCTCCCCGGCCAGCGTGTCGGGCGCTGAGCGTGTGCAGCTCCGGAGCCGCCGGCAGCAGCAGGGCAAGGAGCCTCCATGGGGTGAGTGTCCTCACAGAAGTTGGCATCTATTTATCCAGCGCTCTCTCTCTCTCTTTTTTTATTGTGTCCTGTTCCCACCCCTTCCTTTTGTTATTGGGAATTTAGGGAGCAGAGTGGCTGGGGAGGAGGCTATGAATAGGGGCATTGTGTGCATGGCTCAGCCCAGAGAGAACGGGGAGGGGAAGGAGGAGGCGAAGTGGGGAGCCTGCTCCTGGGGTCTCTAGGAAAAGTGGGGCAGGAATGCGGTGCCTATGGAGGGGAGAAATTCACGCTCGCTGGAAGGAGGGATGGAGGGAATGAATGGGCGAGACAGAGGCAGGGGAGCTCTCCAGGCTGGACCCTTGTTGCTTCCGTCTCTCCTCCCGTGCTCCTGGAGCCCTGAAGTTTGGAGAGACCGGGAGGGAGGAACGGGACAGCGTGTGGCGGGAGGGAGGCAGTGGTAGCAAGCAAGGATTTCATAGCCGCTCTCCTTTATTGTGATTCAGCCTGTGATTTCCAGGGCTCGGGGCTCTGCCTCCACTGAGTGAGTGGGAGGCCTCCTCTCTGCGGAGCGGTGGAGGAACAAGTTTCCTTAAGGAGAGGGAAGAGTTTGCAGGCGGTGTGGGTCGCCGCGTTGGGCTTTCTGCTCTCTGGAGCAGGGGGAGATTCTCTCTGCTCCCCTCCCACCAGAAGCTGCTGATAGTGCGTTTCCTTTAGCAGAAAGTTAGGTTTTCCCCCCACCGCAGTGCGTCTGGATTTGAAGAGGATCCAGAGGGCCGTGCACAGCAGCCAGTGACTCAACTGCAACTTTTTTTTACTCTAGTCTCTCTCCTGTGGTGGGTCGCATCAGGGCTTTGGAGAGTTGACAGCTGCAGCTCATGTGTGAGTAATAATAGCCCAGCTTTAGTAAACTTTAAGGGGTAGCAGTCAGCATCTATGGATTTCTCTCCCGAAGGAGCTCCTCCCCTGCCAAGGTATCTCTGTCTCACAGACAGGGTTTGGGGAAAGATCTCCTAGTGGAATTCGTTCTGTGTGTGTGTGTATGTATATATGTATATATGTATGTATATATGTATATATGTATGTATATATATATGTGTATATATATGTGTGTGTGTGTATATCACCTTTTTTGTTGTTATGTTGCTGAAGCTCTTGCTCTAAGTTTCTGTAAATAATTCTTAATCCTTTCCCCTTTTTTACCCTCATATGGGATTTTTACCAGTTGTGTAGCAAAGGATGCTGGGACTGCTTAACAGAAGAGGTTCTAATTCTCTTGATCGGAACCTGCATAGCTTTATTGCAAATAATAAAATACCTCGTTAATGTCCTTATAAAATATCTCATTCGAAGCTGTAGTTAAAATTGTCAGCATTTTCATTAAAAGTATAAACCTCTCTCTTCTGGTGTTCGCAACTCCGTTGGTGAAATTGTTCTCTGTCCAGAAACAGTCATGTACCTATGGGAGTTATGAGGACTGAGTTTAAAGTAACTTTTGAGAAAAGTGACCAAAACAGACATACCTGTGTGCATGTGCACCCTACCTTTCCCCTTCCTGTTTTTTATTCTTTAAGATGGGCCTGGTAGGTAGGTACCTTGTCCTTGACTCCGTCAGTTTAAATTTGGCCAGAATAGGAATGGTTTCTTCCTTTACTTTCCAATGGATTTTTTTTTTTTTTAAAGAAATTTCCCTGCAGTCTTGGCAAAACAAATATTGTAGAACATTCTGCCAGTGCATTAGAATCTGAGAGTAAAATTGATCTGTTTTCGTTGTCCAGGCTCTGAAAGATGCAGAAAGTAAAATACAGTGATAGTGCAAATAATACAAAGTAAGCTAGATTCTTAACATTCAAAGTTACTCTTAGTAGCATAAGGACACTTGCTTGTTTTAGTTTTAGGGTTTTTTTTTTTTTTTTAAACCCTGATGATGTCCTTCCTATATAATTTTCTTTTTTACTGTTATGAACTTTTAAGATAAATTTAGTTCATAACTGCAAAAGTAGCAGTTTAAAGGGATACTGAGTTTAAAAGGTTTCAGTTTATTGGAAAGAATCTTATCAGATCAGGATTTCCCACAGATGACAATTAAAAATGGACCAGATTAGTAACCCAGTCAGACCCACACTGGAGTTCATATTTCTAATTCTTACCAAAAACCTGTGAAGAGGATTTTCCTTCCCCCCTCTCTCCTTTTTTTGGCTGTACTGCGTTACTTGTCATATCATTTTAGTTTCTCACTGAAAAAAATCTACTTTTAAATATACCTCCATTTAAACATGACCCTGTAATATATAATATGGCTAATATAAATATGGTTAATGATTATGCATGCAAAACTCCCATTGTACTGACAAATTTTAAACATTTATTGTCCAATCATCAGTTGTGTGTTTTGAGGCCTTTTATTTAGTGCCATCTCCCTGCTGGTTTCAGAATAGCATTAAAAAGCTTAAAACAGCAACTCTATGTACATTACTAGACCAGACACTCTACACTGATTAGGTGGAATTTATAAATCTCTAGAATGGCTTAGCTTTTGGCACACACTCATAAAGAGAGGTAAGTGAACTTTTTTGTATTTGCTAATGGAAGAGTCACACAACAACTACATAAACAGAGGTGTGAAAGAGCGTTTGAGAAGAACAACACAAGACTTGTTTAGAACCTGACATTCTGTCTGACAGAGAAGCAAAGTGCCTTGCCAACATTTACCTGTACACCATGCACAGCAAGAGTATATCCTTCAGACTCCAAAATATTGGGGATATGTGTATGTACCATTCTCTTCCCTAATCCAGGAATGCAACTATCAACATAACAAAGAAGTCAGCTTTACCCAAAAACAACTGATTACATAAAACGGGTAAGAGCAGAGTGAACAGTGCTGCTGATGGAAATTTTCATGAAAGGGTTTAATAACACATCTCTGTTCAGGTTTGATATAGCCCCACTTGGGCACCTTTCCGCAGCCCTATTTGGTGGGGCATATGTGTTTAAAAGGAGAACAGTTCCAAGAGGACAGGAAGTTAAGTTTGTGGGCAGTTCTAGGTTTTTGTGAAGATTAATGACATAATCTTTGCTCCAGCTGTAGTAATATCCACTATAATCAATTCATTCTGGTAGCAGAGTATGTTCTGGTTCTTGTTGCATGGTGGTGATACCTGAAATAACAATAAACAAAAATGCATAAAAATAGAACTAATAAATCTAAAGCTTTAGTGTTTTGTTCTTTGCTGTCCCAGGCAGAAACTAAAATAGCCAAAAGAAAATGCTTTTGGGATTTATATCCACTATCTAGGCAGATTTGTGGTGGCTTCTGTGGGTCATCACTTCACCAGAAGATACGAATTGAAATTACTACTATTCTGGCAGTAGCTTTTCTACTGTCCATAATGTTTAATTCTTTTAAGAGGGGTTCTATGTTAGAAATTGCAGACGTCATACTTTTAATGATGGCAGCTTAAGTAATAAACTATTATCAAACTGCTTGGAATGAAGTTGGGTTTGGGGTAGGGAAGAGAAAGGGCTAAATTCACCATTGGCCCTTACAGCTGGGAGCTGGTGTAAGCAGTTATAGAGGGCTTCAGGGATGGAAACTATAAAACAGACCTGGTGGCAGCAGGGTTAGACAGTCCCAGCTCCTCCATTTCTTGTTGCAGAAGAGAATGTGAAGTGGCAGCTTAGCCTGAAAAATGAGTGGTGTTGGCACATAAGGGAGTGTGGCTACTAGGATAGCTGGAGGGGATGTTGAATCAACAGCATTTCACAGGTGATTTTCTGTCCATCTGAGCTATTTATATTGCCTCCATTACATTACAATCTGAGCCCTTCACACTTTATCCTCGTAACACCCCTGTGTGGTAGAGAAACACTGCTGTCCCTACTTTAAGGGTAGGGAGTTGGGGCACAGACAGACAGACTGACTTGCCCAAGATCATACCAGAAGTCTGTGGTTGAGTAGGGAATTGAAGCTGGGTCTACCAAGTCCCTGAGTAGTGCCGTAACCATTATACCATCCTTCCGCGATATTTATATATACAGTATTTACAGTGAAGTCAATCTGATATACTGACATTACATCCTGTCCCTAAGGCTAGGTCTATGCTACTGGGGGTGGGGGGGGGGGGGAGGGGAGTTGACCTAAGTTACGCAACTTATTCAGCTATTCGCGTAGCTGAATTTGCGTATTTTAGGTCGACTTACCTGGCTGTGAGGATGGCGGCGAGTCGACCGCTGCCGCTCCCTCGCCGACTCCGCTTCTGCCTCTCGCTGTGGTGGAGTTCTGGCGTCGACGGCAGAGCGATCAGGGATCGATTTTATCACATCTACACTAGACGCAATAAATCGATCCCCGATAGATCGATCGCTACCCACCGATCTGATCCGGTGGGTAGTGAAGACATGCCCCCAGGAAAGGGTTTTCAATAATACAGATATGAATGGGTGCTCTTGAGGGACGTTTATATATGGATTCATGGGTTAAATTGCACCCACGCCACTCTGGGCGTTGCAGCCTGGTGCACAGGGTTGCAGCGCTGAAAGCGGGAAGCCAGGCCCCATCTGGTGGGACAGGAGCTGCAGCTGTGCGGTGAATGTGGGATGTGCTCACTCTCTATTCCCCCCCTTTGCCCTTCCCCAGGCCCTTCCCATCTCATTCAGCTAGGATTAGGGTTGTGATGCCAGGGTGGAGGGTACTGCTATGGTTGGTTGGTTGCCTCCTTGGCAGGTTAGTATAGTTCACTCCACCCTCGGTGCTCTCAGTACTTAGTTGTAGGGTTAGTGATGTTGATTCCATAGCAGGCTGAGCTTTTCTCTTAAGTGTTCTATGTAGCAGGGCATACCTACAAATTAAACTAAAATGGCTTCAGAAAGTCAAAATAAAGGTCACTTCCCTTCTCTATCAGGTTTTACTTCCTTGGTGTGGCAGTCATCCTGCTAGTTCATACAGTTGATCCTTCCAGGGCAGACGCTGGAAAGTATAGCTACTTTCAGATATACTACTTTTAAAAAAGAGCTTGTGTGTGTGTATTTTTTTATAGATATATATATATATATATATAAAGCAAGCTCTTTTAAAGTATAATATTTGAAAACTTTTCTTAGTGTGAATATTTCTTCAATGGGGTAATATCCTTCAGGGGAATCATCTTGTGGTAGGGACAGGGTTTGAGGGTGAGGTTTGACAGGTGTCTTACACACAAATAAAGATATGGTTCCTTCCTTCTTAACACTTCCCATGTCGGTGTTTGTTTTTCTTGGGCTGCTTTACAGCATTCATCCATAAAGCAACGTTGTACAGCCTTAGTTTTAAGATTAAATCTTTATACTTGCTTCATGCTTGCTTACTCCCCTAAGGAGCAATTAGTTGTCTGATGTGAAGAATCATAAAGGAAACAAGTAGCAGATACTAGCTGTTGTGAGATGCAGTTCTCAGAATGCCTTCTGTGCTGCTATCTCAACAAATAGGTTGTTCGGCACATCTCTGCTGGTTACATCCCTTGCTCTTGATTGGGCTGTTGCTTCGTCTGATCACTCTTGAATCTTTAATACGGTAACAAGTGGAACTGTGGCTCATGTAATCTTTTTTTATTTTTATTATTTGTAACTAGATGCCTCAATCCAAATCCAGACCTTGCTGTGTAAAGTGCTGTACAAACACATAGCTAGAAACAGCTGCTGTCCTGAAGACTTTGCAGTCCAAGTAGAGAAGGAAGACACAAGGGGGAAGAAGAGGGTATTTTTGTTCTTTTTAGAGATGAGGAATTGAGGCACAAAGAGATTATGACTTGCCTGAGATCATACCCAGCTATGCCACAGACTGTGTATTGGCCCCATATTTCCTAAGTCCTAGAGAGTGTTTCAAACCAAGACCATCTTTCCTCTGTCATAATGGAGAGTGTTTAGTCAAAATTAAGAGGATTTTTTTTCATAATTCCCATGCCACACTTGGCCTTCTGAGGCACCTGACCATGAAGCATTTCTCAGGAGTAGGCTTTGGACTGCTGTAGGCGTTGTTGCCTGGCTAATGTCTGCTTCTGATTGACAGCATATACTGGGTTTGAGATAAGAGTACAGTAGATCAGTCTTTCTCAAACGCTTCCCCCCCCCCCCCCCATCTTCCTCAAAATCATTGTTCTCCCAATACCCAACTGAAAGAGACACTAGCAGCTTGAAATCTGTTTGGTTTCTAAAGCTGAGATTAAAGTAACTGAAATCATTACACCTGCCCTTGCCAGTTTCTGTGGTCTTACATTTTCCTATCCTTTAAAAAAAAAAAAAAAAAAAATCAGTTTGCTGATTCTGCATTGAAAGACCTGCCCAGACGGGGAGTCTGACTAGACACAGGGCAAAATGTGAGTCTAATGAATAAATGAGTAAACTCCAATTAACTTCAGTGAAGCCAGGATTTCACCTAGAGTGCTATCAGTTGCACAAGATAAACTGAAGAAGGGTCTTGTTTTCTTCTTTTGTATAATTCTTTCCAGTTACAGTAATTGGGTGGCACTAAGGCCTTGTGTGTTCACACAACTTCTACTAGTTGGATTTAAAAAACAATTTTAGTTTATTTAGTTAACTTGACACAAAACCCTATGTGGACACTCTTAAATCGGTTAGCATTCGGCTTCTAAGGCATCCATACGGGGTGGCTTACCTGGATCAGCTGAATCAACTTAAAAACAGATTTTAAACGGTTACAAGTTACAGACAAGGTCTAAGAGTAGAGGGTTGAAACACTGAGTTCTTTCCTACAGTGGGTGTGTAGTTTTTTGTGTGTTTTTTGTTTGTTGTTTTTGTTTCTGCTGGTGTGGCTGTACCGCTATAGCTGTAGTTTCAAACTATGCTAAATTGCATCTGTGCACAAGTCACTTTTTTCACCAGTGCAGTGCATTCCCGCTGGAGGGTTTGCACTCATACAGCTACATCCTTGTAGCTACACCTGTGCAAAAAATAAAACGTCTGAGTCAGTGGCTTGCTAGTTTGATTTACTGTGCTGGCTTCCACAGAGAGTACTTAAAATTCATTGAATATAGACTAGATTTTAAATAAATGAGTCAGTAATTTGAACTGTGAAACAAAAATTGTACATCTATGGTGAACCTATAAGATGCCTAACCTCAGCTTGTCAGCATAGGAATCTGAACAAAGAGGCATTTCTTAGCAGCGCAAACTGTGAAATGTAATAACTCTGGGCCCTTGGTCCCCTTGCCTCTGCAGAGAGGAGCCAGAATCTGAGGATCTTAGTGCAGAAAGAGGAACCAGCATATGCTTGCTCCTTCCTCTCAACCCTATAGACATTCATCTGTAGAGACCTGGGGAAGATCTGAGTTGTAAGAAGGGAGGGGCTGTGGCTGTTGTTCTGGCTGGACTCTCCCTGACCCTAGATTCATGGGGCAAAGCAACATGAGTGACTACAAAGAGTTGGCAGTAAACTACATGGGTTCACTCTCATAACCTCTCTTCACCCTCTGAGGGCTGTTTCAGGGGCAGTGGTTGTCAAGGTGAGGCTTGGGTGCTGTGTGGCAGTTGGCAGTTTGGTGGTAAGAGATTTCCATGTGGATGGTCCTTCTCTGTGGTGAATCCCCTGATGTAGCTATGGATTAAAGGGGATTGGTGGATGTAGGGGGCCAACCCTCAACCTCTTCTGTAAAGGGAGAGAAAACAGCCCTTCTCTGTGCACCCCATGAGGGAGAAAATGAAAAGCTTGTTGAAATGACATTTACTGGTGGGTGGGTGACTACAGCGATATGATTACAAAAAATGCTTGATGGTTGTAAGCACCTTGGTTGGAAGAGAATTTTTTTATTAAAACAGGTTATAGCTAGGAGAATGTGAAACAATGGAGAATTTTAGGAGGATATCAAAGGGAAAAGCTTTCCAACAGTAGGATGTATTTGAGTGGCAAAAATCTCCAAAGGGAAGTTGAGTGCACATTGCTTAACACATCTAAAAGCAGAGATGACAGAACAGGAGGACACAGGAGACGGTCTTAAACAGGCAGAGGGTGGGACTAGGTCACCAAAGGTCTCTGATGTGTCTGATGTCTATGATTCTGTTTAAAGTAGGATTAGCTGTGTACAAATCATTCATTCCCTGTCTTGAGTAGTCCTTGAGTCACACAGTGAATTTCTCAATGTGTTTTCATAGTCAGTAAAAGTAGATTAACCAAGACACGAATTGTCTTTCTAGGTACATGAAGTTTAAAATCACTTTGTTCCAGTTGCCTTTTCATATGATGTAAGCAGAAAGATGGTTTACTTAAGATGGAAAAACTGAGCCACGCTGATACGCTCGTGGTATAGTAACGCTTTCCATTGTTTGTCAGATGGCCTATGGTTCTCTGCCATAGACCGGGGAGGGAAATGATGCTGAATATGATGGAAGTAACAAGATATTTAGTAGACTGGAAAGTGCTGGAGGTATCTTTCAGTATGGTGCCAGCTTGTATGGTATGGTAACCAAAAGCAGCTCAGAGGATGGATGAAAGCTAAGCCCTCCCATTGGCCCAGTGGCTCTGGCAGTGGAAGAAACCCAGGTTTGTGAGGGGCATTAGTGTTCCTGTTAACTGGGTCAGCGGAGCTTGACCGTGTGAAGGATGTGACAAGCACGGGTATTGAGGTGGGCAGTAGAATAGTCGCTCTGTTAATTAGCCACAGGCACTTGCACAGCTAGTAACGCTAACTGCCAGCAGAGTTTGTTCCTGGGAATGAGAGCTGAATTCATGGCCTAGGAGAAAAATTATCACCTGAAGCATTATTGGGGAAAGGAGGATCCCTGCTGGGTGTTCGGTATGGCTCTTCTCCTTTATCGGCTGATGGAAATCTCTCCTTGAGGTAGGGGGAGAGTGAGGTTGGAAAGAGAGGACTGGTTGAAGTTGTGAACGTCATTTTGGCTATGCTGGAAAAGCTTTATCAGATATGAAGGTTTTGTAGCCTTTCCTAATAGGTGGGCCGACTTTGCATTCATCTAATCTCCATCCCCTTAATTGAGAATTAATTCTGAGATTAGTATTGTGCTGTGAGTATAGGAATGTCATAAATTGGATACAAATGTGGTCGGAAAGAGACGGGGATATCACTTGGTAGAAAAACTGAATGTGACACTAGAACTTACATCTTCTACTTTACAGAAATATACTGATGTTTCTCTCCAATATTTAACCCCTCTGGTGTTAGACATTCAGGGCAATGAGCCTTAGCAGCAAAGAGTCATTTTCAGTGTCCCAAACGAAGAGCATACAGAATGCCCTAAGGCCATTTTATGTTGCTTCACTGAATTCAAGGGGCATTCAAGGAGTTAATTCAATGTTGTTTGAAAGACCTGGCTCTGATTCTAATATAATTTTAATTGGGGGAAAATATAAGCCTAGGGTGGCTATTTACTTTGATTTGATTTGCCCTCATATAAATCAATGGGAGTGCTTGCCCTAGTAACTTTTTAAACCTTAATACTTAATTGTATGAATTTTAGGTTCAAACACCACACATATAGAAATATCGGGGCCTCAGATTACCACTATCCTACTGCACCTTATTGTAAAATTGTGGCATTTCTACGTTGACAGTGAACCTTGCTGGGGTTTTAGTATGTACTGCTAAAAGTTAATATTTTTTTAATTCTATACTAAAGGGACTACAGATCAAATATTGTGTATTTAATTGAACTTACAATCGGATGCTTTTAACCAGAATTAACCTGCTGAACTTTTGGATTTACACGCTCTGATTTTACTAAGATGCCGTGGATACAAATTGACAGTGCTCAATATTTATTATTGCATCTGCTCTAAAATGGGAACTACTGGTACGCTCTATTTGATAAATGGATTGGAAAGATGATCTTTGTTAGTACGTCTGTATCACCTGTGAAATACTGTTTTGAAAGGTCATGGAGCAGTGCTCATTTGTGAATTTCAGTGGATGTGCCTGTATCTTGTACAACAGTAATGCAGTATGTTATTAGAGGAACTACCTTTTATCTGTGGGAGAGGAACACTTGTCATAAAGATATGCTGATTTGGGACACTGACCTCTTCTGTGCTAATTCCAATAGTTACTCCCTTTGAGAATGTAGACCTTAGTAAGAGGAAACAAAAGCCAGTTGTTGTTTTACAGGTTTTTGTCTCTCTATTGCTGAGGGATCATGAGCATTATGATGCACAAATTCTAATCTTAATGTTTGTTTTTAGTTGTCTCTGATGAAAAGATTAGAGTATGTGGGTCATGAACAACACTAAACCTGGGAATCTGTGGGGTGGTTGGTTCCCTCCCCCCCTCCCAATTTTTTGGCATCCTACCAAAAATTTTATTCTGCTGTGGATTTAGGTAATGCCATAAGTATATAAAATGCACATACTGTAGGCAACATGTGATCTTGATGAATCTTGTGGAAAAAAATTAGTTGTAATGTTGGCCTCCAACAGGAAGCTCCCCCCGCGCAAAAAAACCCCATCAAAAGCTTGTTGATGACAGCTGCTAATTGGATTGTATAATAAGTCCTACATAAGGCCCAGTTCTGCAGACAAAGTGGCTGCATACTCAGGAATTCCCATAGAGGATCTCACCACTAGTCCATCTAGTCGGTTACCCTGTCTTCCATAACATCCTGTCTTCAGCTACTTCAGATATAGGTGCAAAAAACTCCGAACACACCTGTAGCAGACAATTGTATAGTAGCCTGCCCATAAGGGCAGGTTTTATTTCTGGGTGGCTGTGGTGTTGATTTAAATCTCTGCTTGGTGATTTCTTTGCCCTGATGCATGCACATTTGTTTTTAGTCCTTTTAAAATTATTTTAAAGGAATAATTGAACAGTCTGGTTACTTAGATAAGTATTTAATTTGTCTTAAATCCTGCTAAACTATTGGCTTCAGTGAGATCTTGTGGTGATATGTTCCAGAGGCTTTTAAATAAAAGATAACACCTTTATATCCGTTTTAAAAGTGATCATCTGCAAAGGACTTTTAAAACATTGGGCTCCTGCCACCTCCTTCACCCCCCCCCCCCCCCACTTCGATGTATAAAGAAGGCCTGACATGTGAAAGTCTTGTTTTTTTTTACCTTGGAAATACCAGGAAAGTCACGGTTGCTCTTCCTTGGTTTTGCTGGAGGACCTTTAGGAAGTCTCAGATGTTGGTTGAGAGCTTTGACTCCTTCATTGGAGAGGTGAGGTTGCTTGATCTTGACAGAGGCTGCCTTTCGTCAGAGTCAATCAAGTTAAATGGATTTGACAAAAATAAAATTGTTTGTTCTTAAACATTACAATACAAAATCCCTTCCCCATAAAATTGCTTGACTTTCACTCTCTGGGTTGGCTCATGACATGTCACCCTCTCATTAATTCTCCATCATTTTAGCATCCTCCTGCCTAGACAGCACCTGCAAAATAAAATTAGTTTTGTTTCCCCCTTACTTATTTTTTTTGCAAAAACCTTTCAGGACTTCTATGTCTTTCATAAAGAAGCACCTGCCACGCCTCCCCCTTCCCCCCAAAAGGGAGTGGGAGCTCAAGTCCATTGTTTTTCCACCTCTGTAGAGGTCACTCTTTACACTTGTTGCTTTTTGAGTTTCATTGACTGTCCCCTTGTTCTTGTATTACAAGTGAGTCAGTGTTCTGCCTGCAGAACTACTACCTAGTCATGCCTGAGTCCTTTAATTAGATTTGGTGTTACTTTAACTTTCTACAGAAAGTTAATTTGTTTTGGGGGAAGGAGAGGAATTGGCCCACCTACAGACCTACTTGGCATGTCTGTGAGATATTTTTGGGAAGCTTATTCATGTGATTTTTGTTGTTGTTTGTTTTTTTTTAAATATCTTCATGAGCGCTCTGGTGATTTAAAAGCTGTGCTTAGTTCAAAAGGATGGTTTGTAGTATGATGTGTGTGGTATTGGGTTTTTTCCTGACTTTCCACAAATATACCACCTTCTTGCAATGTAACTATTGATAAAACTATATGATACCATTTTGAAAGACTACATGTGAATCTTAATTTGTACAATAGTTTGGTCATTTTAACTTGCTTGCCAAAAAATAAATTGGCACTTTAACTGAACTGATGTGATGAAAGAATGTTGTTGGTGTGTGTTTTTTTTTTCTTCTTCTTCTTTTTCTTTATCAAACTGGAGTCTAGAGTCTCATGAAATTTCATACAGTGAACCTATAGAAATTAGGGGAGGGACGTATATTCATAGCTATTCATTTATTTGACTAGACTCTGAACTTCAATAGGGAATGTTTTTTCTTTATTCTAATTTGGAGGGGGAAGTTGCTAGAAAGAAACAGAACTTTGTGCATATGAATATTCTTTGCTGTTACATTGTTCCTTCAGTAGGAGCTTGCATGGCAGCTAAAACTCCAAAAATACATGGACAGACTATTTCTGTAAACATAACACAAACATATTTTGTAAGTTTTCAACAGATGTTGAAATGTTGGAATTTTGTTACTTAGATGACTTTGTTCATTTCAGGAGTCTGTTACTCTTTCTCCCAATAGCTATTCTCTTCCTATTACGTTTGTTTTCATATGTGTACACAAACTATGAGTGGAGATATTTGTACAGAACTTCTCCATATATTTGAGAGTGATAGAGGATGCTTCTGACATTGTCCCGGAATGTGTGCTAGGGTTGGGTGCAAGAACCTTAATTCAATGACTTTGCATATTTCCCTACAGTTTCTTTCCCACTACCCACCTTACAAGTGGTTGCTTTGACAATAACCTAGGCTCGTACAAATGTTACCTGTTATGAGCATGTCAGTGGTCCTCTTTAGCCAAGATATTACTAGTATTACAAAATACAAACTTATTGCTCAGCAGGAATTTAGTCAGTGTTGGGCTTGTGCCACTTAAACTTCAGGAAACTCTGAAATGCTGTTAATTTTAAAGAATGTTGGAAAATAAGACATAACTGATACTTCTTGATTTGTTTTTAAGTCAAAGATCTATTTTTAAAAATGTAATAAGGCTCCTGGTGAACCTATGTGGTATCTAGTTAGAAACTTATTTTCCTTTCTGTTTTGCCTAGGTGTTGAAAAAAACTCAGATTTGGAAAGCTGAATGGGATAAACATGAAGAGCTTAAAAGCAAAGTTCAGAAAGAGTGATGTAAGTACTCCAGGGCTCGCTCTGGCTGATTAATATTTGTTAGTTTGTATTGTGGAAACAATCCTCCACTCCGAACTAGATAAGGCTGTAGGTTAATCAACTACAGAGAACAGAAGCATTTTCCAAACACTAATGTAACAGGAGAGTACAGTAGGTCTCTAAACTGTTTCTGTTTTGGAGTGTAATTCTCAGTTACACAGGCTAATCAGAATTGGCCACATGCCTCTCTTATGACATTAACTGGCTTATGTGAAAATCTGCATGCGTGTGGGGTCCACCAGTCTTCTACCAGATCAGGCTCTTTCACAAATCTTGATCCTGTACCTGGAGCTTAGTTTATCCTATTAATAGTTATAATATCAAATAATGTTTCTATTTAGGCATTTGTACCATTATTATCTCTGTGGTATCTGAACACTTAACATAGAAAACTGTATCCAGACTGTAACAGGGTGGCAAGGTCTGTAACCCCATATAGGGATAAGCGGCTGTCCTGTTGACTACCCTGTTAGCAGGGGTTCTGGAGTCCTGCATAGAGCTGATAAGGCAGATGTGACACCAGTCAGAGTAGATGCTTGCATCTCATACAGGGAACTAGGGGTAGAGACGGGGAAGTCCTCCAGGGTTTGTCAAACCCCAGAAAGAGCTGCAATTGGAGAGAGAACTTAGGCTGAGTTTCATATTCTGTTTGAGTTACCAGTAAGATTACCAAGAAAGGGGTGAATTTGACCTCATACAGTAAGTGGATTTCTTCTGAAGCAGTGGGAATGCCACCTGTTTACACAGTCACTCAGTATGGCTGGCTACTATTCACTGCATTCTTATGCAATAAGTTTTTGTGGCATTTTGTGGCGTGCGGAATGTATGTCCATGAAGCTATGTCACATGTTTGCTTGTAGGAAGTCTTATTAGTTGTGTTGTGGCACACACTCTGTGGCATGGCAGCACTGAATTGTCTTGCAGATAAGATGCACGTGACACAGATGACTCTTGACATGTATGCCATATGTTTGACCCTCTCTCATCTTTTGGGTGGAACATGTAGCAACACTGATCATACCAATGAGGAGGAGGACTGGCATATCATACAAGGCAATTTGGACAACCTTGTAAACTGGAGTAATGGAACTGGGATGAAATTGAATAGTGCACAGTGCAAGGTCATGCATTTGGGGACTAACCACAAGAATTTTTGCTATGAGCTGGGGGCATATCAATTGGAAGTGGCAGAGGAGGAGAAAGAGCTGGGTGTATTGGTTGATCACAGGATAACTATGAGCCAGTCACCAATGTGATGCAGTTGTGAAAAAGGTTAATGCAGTCCTCAAATGCATCAGGTGAGGTATTTACAGTAGTGATAGGGAAGTGTTAGTACTATTATACAAGGCACGTGAGACCTCATCTGGAATACCGTGGGCAATTCTGGCCTCCCATGTTTAAGAAAGATGAATTATAACTGGAACAGGTGCATAGAAGGGCTACTAGGATGATCCGAGGAATGGAAAACCTACCTTATGAGAGGAGACTCAGAGTTTGGCTTGTTTAGCCTAACCAAAGAAGGGGAGATATGATTACTCTCTATAAATACATCAAAGGGATAAATATTAGGGAAACAGAGGAGTTAGTTAAGTGCCAATGTGGACAGAAGAACAAATGGCTATAAACTGGCCATCAACAAGTTTAGGCTTGAAATTAGATGACAGTTTCTAACCATCACAGGAGTGAAGTTCTGGAACAGCCTTCCAAGGGGAGCAGTGTGGGGGAAAAACTGGTTTCAAGACTGACCTTGCTAAGTTTATGAAGAGGATGGTACGATGAGACTGCCCACAATGGCATGTAGCTAATCTGTGACTGCTAGCAGCAAATATCTCCAACGGCTGGTGATGGGACACTAGATGGGGAGGGCTCTGAGTTACTACAGAAAATTCTTTTCCAGGTGTCTGGCTGGTGGGTCTTGCCCACATGATCAGGGTCTAACTGATCACCATATTTGGGGATGGGAAGGAATTTTTCCCCCAGGTCAGATTGCAAGAGACCCTAGGGTTTTTTTGCCTTCCTCTGCAGTATGGGGCAGGGTCCCTTGCAGGTTTAAACTAGTGTAAATGGTGAATTCTCTGTAACTTGAAGTCCTTAAATTATGATTTGAGGACTTCAGTAACTCAGCCAGAGGTTAGGGGTCTATTTGCAAGAGTGGGTGGGAGAGGTTCTGTGACCCTCAAAGTGCAGGAGGTCAGACTAGATGATTAGGATGATCCTTTCTGACCTGAAAGACTCTGAGTCCGTATCAGAAATATAAAATCTTTCATATTCCAACGTTAAATAATCTGATTTCAGTCTATTTATGCTTAGTTTTTTTCTTTTGAAAATGACATGCTGCTCTGAAATAAATGGCATACAGTGGTCCTTTACCATAGCTAGTTCTCTAAACAATCTGTTCATACAATAATTAACTTGGAGTTTTGTGAACAAGCTATGGCATCAGTGCCACTTGCTTGAAACGAAGGTAAAATGGATTGGAGCAAATAGTGTCATAACAGCAACTTTGCCTGGCTACTCCAGGGTGTGCACTTAGCTGCCTTGGTGGCTGTAACTAGGGCAGATCCTCAGTGTAGACAAAGCCTAGATTTGAAATTAACAGTTTCGCTTTTATGCACTGGAGGCCTCATAAATCCATTAACTATATAAGGGATGGGGGGTTCCATTGCATGTGCAATATTTTAATACAGAAATTGTCTCATGGGCTGCTTCTCCCCCCTACTCGGGCACGTTGCAGTAGAGGTGTATACACCGTTACCTTGATATAACGCGACCCAATATAACACGAATTCGGATATAATGTGGTAAAGCAGTGCTCCGGGGGGGCGGGGCTGCGCACTCCGATGGATCAAAGCAAGTTCAATATAACGCGGTAAGATTTTTTGGCTCCCGAGGACAGCGTTATATTGAGGTAGAGGTGTATTAGCTGGCTTTTAATGCAGTTTAATACAGTAGAACCTCAGAGTTACGAACTCGTGTTACAAACTGACCAGTCAACCATACACCGCATTTGGAACTGGAAGTACACAATCAGGCAGCAGCAGAGATAAAAATAAAAAAGGCAAATACTGTACAGTACTGTGTTAAACATAAACTACTAAAAAAAATGAATGGAAAGCAGCATTTTTCTTCTGCATAGTAAATGTTCAAAGCTGTATTAAGTCAATGGTCAGTTGTAAGCTTTTGAAAGAACAATAATGTTTTGTTCCGAATTAAGAACATTTCAAAGTTATGAACAACCTCCTTTCCCAAGGTGTTCATAACACTGAGGTTGTACTGTAGCTGTGAATAAGGAGGAAAAGTCAGTGTGATGTGACCAGCCAAGTTCTCTGCGGACCACAGCTTGGGAAGGTCTGAGCTAAAGGTAGAATTCATTGCAGGCAACTGCTATGCTGACTTTGTGTGTGAACATTGCTGGTGACCATACTAAGATGAGGGGAGAGGAAAGCTCTTTCTAAAAAGGCCTGTTTGGTTGCTATGCTTAATTTGGGCTTTTGGAATATTTTAAATGTACAGTATTTAGAGATTTTTGTGATGATGTTAAGGTTTTGTTTAATCTGAGACTGAGATGGGACAGTCATTGTACTGGTATCCCCCCCAAAAAATTAAAAAAATCACTTGTCCAGAAGGTCCACTCTTCATATTCAAAACTTTAAGTGTCTTCTAGTGTAAAAATGTTTAACTTTATTAAGCTGCCAAAAATCTCAAGTTTGACAGGGCTATAACTGAATCAGAAATTCCAGATTTAGGTGGAAAGGACACAAATTAAAAAATAAACCTGTCCTAGGTATGTAGGAAATGGTATTTAATTCTGGTGGTGGCTTAATTGTGAAACGTGAGCGAAATGGCCTGATTTACCAGTCATCTTCAAAGGCTTTTGAATAGCAGAATACCTTCTAAGTAAGCATGTCATGCCACAAAGCCCAAAACCACTTGTTTCATAGCCAAGGAAGCTTTTATTCTTTTGAAATCTCTGTCAGAACTTAGGCAACATGCTAAGATCAGTAACCATCTTAGCTTTACTACTCTAAGTGTACTGAAGTTTTGGGTAGACATCTGTTTGGGCACTAAGACTGGGAATGATGCCTTTAAATGTATGAATACCCATAGTAACTTACACACACAAACCTGTTTGTTCTCACTCTTAGGTAGTTGGCTGGATTTGACACCCTAGAACAAAGTTATGCATGTGTGGCATGCATAATGTTACTAGATATCAATGTAGGCAGTTCATCGGTGTAAAGCAGTTTACACAGAGTATCCCTTTCTACCTCTCTTGGCAACCCCCTCTCAACACAACTGAGCAGAGGAAGAAAGGTTTCAGAGTAGCAGCCGTGTTAGTCTGTATCCGCAAAAAGAAGAACAGGAGTACTTGTGGCACCTTAGGCCTTGGCTACACTTACCCGCTAGTTCGACGGCTGGAAATCGAACTTCTGGGTTCGACTTATCGGTCTAGTCTGGACGCAATAAGTTGAACCCGGAAGTGCTCTCCGTCGACTGCGGTACTCCAGCTCGGCGAGAGGAGTACCGCGGAGTCGACGGGGGAGCCTGCCTGCCGAGTGTGGACCAAGGTAAGTTCGAACTAAGGTACTTCGACGTAGCTGAAGTTGCGTACCTTAGTTCGAATTAGGGGGGTAGTGTAGACCAAGCCTTAGAGACTAACAAATTTATTAGAGCATAAGCTTTCGTGGACTACAGCCGAAGAAGAAGCTGTAGTCCACGAAAGCTTATGCTCTAATAAATTTGTTAGTCTCTAAGGTGCCACAAGTACTCCTGTTCTTCTTTTTGCAGAGGAAGAAAGTATAAGATGCTGGGTTCCTTAGCACTTCTGACTGTTACCATGCTGTGCTGTATAGCAGCTGTTGCCACAGAGTCCCATGAAGGCTGTTAGGAGTATCGGAATGTAGATCCCAAAAGCCCCTAATCTAAGATCAGGGAAGAGTACAGTTTTTGTCTTGAACAGTGGGAAAACTAGTTTAAGAGCATAATTTCATATGGCCAACAGGAGTTGCTGAATACTGTACTTTCATGTAAGATAAAGGAGAAGAATTCCTCTTCTTCCCCCCCCCCCTTTTTTTTTTTCTTTTGCTGGGTAGGGATAAACAAAATGGGCTGTCCTTAGCCATAGTTTGGTCCCATCTTCTACTCAGAGAGACTACCATATCAGATTGTATCTTCTTGGATAAATCAAAATAAATAGAATAGCCATAGGCTAGGGTGAAAGGAGACAGGAAGAGCCAGCATCAAGAAACAAAGCCTGTAAGCCAGGGGTTGGCAGCCTTTCAGAAGTAGTGTGTCAAGTCTTCATTTATTCACTCTAATTTAAGGTTTCGCATGCCAGTAATACATTTTAATGTTTTTAGAAGGTCTCTTTCTATAAGTCTATAATATATAACTAAACTATTGTTGTATGTAAAGTAAATAACGTTTTAAAAATGTTTAAGCAGCTTCATTTAAAATTAAATTAAAATGCAGAGGACCCGGGCAGCGTGAGTGCCACTGAAAACCAGCTTGCGTGCCGCCTTCGGCACACATGCCATTGGTTGCCTACCCCGCTGTAAGCCTTGTTAAGAGTGTGAGTAGACCAGCATAACAAAGGATCCAGGTAACTTCACCCTGTTCAGAAGGCCAGAATAAATCTGTGCACTATTATGGTGCAGCTGGAGTGTTGGGTGGTGGTTCACCAGTGGCGTGTGCATGGAAAGGAACCAGTTGTACACACTGTGTGCTCTACAGCAGGGATCTCTGATTTTGCTTCGACTGGTTCTGAGTGCACAGAATTAAGAAGTAGCTGCAGGATACATAATTAAATGAATCCTATTGCTCCACAGCAGTGTCATGGAGAGTTTGCAGTGATCATGCCTACCTATAGGCTGGGGTAGTGGGGAGGGTTGTGCTGCAGCATCTCCTCCTGACCCTGAACTGGGATTCCACTACCCAACTCCTCTGTGCTTCACCTGCATATATCCCCGTTACTCGAGCTTTGTGCATGCACATCTCTCCCTCTTGGCATGCTTAGCTTGGTCGTTCTAAAATTCTTCTTGGGGGCAACAGTTGCCTGATGGACATGTGTAACTGGAGTGGAGGAATGAGACTTTTTGTTCTGCCATGAATTGATATTGTCAAAGCTTAGAGGTTAGTTACATGAGGATATGTTTTGTGGGGGATGGATGGGTAGGGGAGAATGATCTATTTGGAAATCAAGTAGTGGGTAAGCATGCTTGGGATCTGTGGAGAAAACCATAAAAACCACATTTTCTTACTGAACAAAGCACTCAACTGTTTAGTGCCAGGGGCTGTATCTGCGTCCCTCCAACTCCCGCCCTTTACAGAATCCACTGCTGGCAACAGGTACTCCAGGAGCTGGTGACCTGAAAGGATTACAATCTTAACTGTTACTAGGTAATGTCACGTGAAGTAGTGTAGCAAACTTGGAGTCTTTTACACCCCCACACCTCCCAAAACAAACAAACACAACCAAACAAAAACCAACAACCCAACACTTCAGAAAATCTGCATCTGCAGTATATGAAATACCTCTGTCTGGAGAACAACTATCCACTTGAAAGCTTCAAGCTCTGTTTGCTTGTAGACTGTTGACAATATGGTTTGAATTCTTAGCGATGGCTCTGCTTGAGAATAAGTTCTGTTGAGTAGTAATTTAGCTAAAACAGGAAATTGGTGATATTTGAACTCCTTTTGTAGCTAGGAATACTCGTATCCTACATGTTTGCTGTAGCTGGTAAGCACTTAGGGCCAGATTTTCAAAGGTATTTAGGCACCTAAAGATCTAGATAGGAACTTTTGAAAATCCTATGAGGCACCTATCTGCATTTTTAAGCACCTAAATACCTTTGAAAATCTGGCCCCTTGATACCAAGGTGATAAATGATCTAAAAACCTAGGTATGTATTTGGAATTGACTTAAATGTGTGTTACATCTCTTGTTGCATGAACATCTTGACAACAGAGGCTGTTCTTCCCTCTGCTCCGTAAATAAAAATTGGGTTTGAAATGGAGAATAGGCAATAATTGCAAGTTCTGAGGTCTATTTCTGGCATTACTAGAGACTTCTCTATGGTGGTTATACTTCAGACAAGAATTTTCAGACGGATATCTTACTGATTGGGAGAAAAGTTATAATTCACCCTTTCGTTTCCTGCTCTCTGTGCATATTGTAATTAAAATATTAAAGCCGCTTTTAAAAAAATTTGCAAATGGACTTGTGGTTCAACATAAAAAGGAACTGTTGTCAGAAACGTGGCCGAGAAATGCTTGGATTTCCCAATGCCAATCGTCAACTCTTGGTGTTTTTGGAAGTGCCAATTCCTTATGTTATAAAAGACGGGGAGGGGAAACTTGCTATTCTTATTTTAAAAAAAGAGTTTGCTTTCCATTCTGAAGCATATTGAGTCATTGTATTGAAGGTTTAAAATGCATGAGACTGCTTGGTACGTTGTAATGTAATTTACAATAATATAAAACTTCTCAATTTTAGAATAGAGGCTATTATACTATGAAGAAGTTGAGTTTTTAATTAGAACTCACTTTTTTTACTTGAGTGGGCCTTTAAGAATAGGCTCGTGTTTAACATTTCTTTGGTCTAGAATATTGCTGGAGGGCGCTGGATCCTATTGTGAATTGACTCCTTATAAACACCTTAGATTGAAAGGTCCCCTAAATTCTCTGGGAGCTAATCTGTGGGAGCCCAGGAACAAATTAAATTTAAAAAAAAAAGGAAAAACCTCTTTTAAACACTACTTAAAAGTGTTCTCCCCCTCCTCCCCCGTTCAAAGTTATAATTAGCCTAAAAGCGAACACTGAAAATTTGGAAAGAATTCACATCACCAATTCCATGTTCTATTTCCAGTCTCTTTAAAGATAATTGTGGGTGTTTTGTCTGCTTGTAAAAAATACATTATGGTAAAAAGTGAAATAGCAATGCTGAATAGACCAATTTCCCCAGTTGTGTTTGTGATTTATGCCTGCCAAAGCTTGACTTCTTTCAGGTATGTTTTGAATTAAGTACATTTAAGATGGGACAGTGTGAATTTAGCACTCCCACCCACTTGTGGCTCCCTAATGAACAGATTCTGCGGTTCATTCAACCCTGTTCTCCAATTAATGCTGAGATCCCTCTCCACCAACTAAACAAATACTTGGCTCTGGGTCATGCAGGATGCTCTCAGCTTCACATCAGATCTTTCCCAGGAAAAGTAATAATGGTTCCAGCTTCTCTACTCCTCTTAAAAAATCAGAAACAAGTGCCACTCTCTTGCATAGAAGAGAAGGGGCTCCTGCTACTTCTTCCCCTCTTGAGAGAAGAAAAGCAGCTTAGAGACTGCTTGCCTTTCCCACTCCTTCCATAGAAAGAGCTTGTAGCACACTGGCCTTATTCAGCTAACTCACCTTGGCAAAATTGTTACTCTCCCTGGGCAAGCAGGTGAATAGGTTTTCCGAGTCCCTGCAGTTTGTGGTGTAGAACTCTCTCTTCTATAGACTGCTGTCACATGCCAGCTTCTGCCATCTGGTGTCATCACTTACTGGTAACACGGGGTGGATGGATGTTCAAAACATGGTGGCCCTTTGGGGCTTCCTCTAAAACTAGCATACTCATTCAGCTATGCATCGGGTACCATTGAGCCACCAGTGGAGACTCCACAAACATGTAGCTTTCTGTTGGAGGGGGCGGGAGGTTAGATGAGTATGTCACTGTAATGTTTAACCATACCAGCATTTAAAATGATAACCATGCCACCCCAACTGTCTGGGAAATAGAAAGCTCTTAGAGGAACAGGACAGGCTTTCCTAAGTCTTGATAGGAAAAACTTTCAGTGTTTTGGGTGGGGAGTTTAATGGTGAATCATGTGAAAGCTATTTGCTTCCTTACAGGCTGCATACAACTTTATCTTAATTGCTTTTTGCTCTAATAAGGACGGAGATTTACTGTGTGTTGACTTCAATGGAAGTTTAACCAAGACCACTGGAAGTTCTCCCTGAGTAGGAACTGGCTTACACTACAAACGCAAACATGTTGGGGAAACCGATTACCACATGATTGTGCTCAAAGACATGATTCCAATTTATAGTGTAGGCTGGAGAATAATTATTTCTGGCTTTGTTCCTATCCAAGACTTCAGCTTGACTTCGATATGCTGTCAGAGTTGGGGATCTACTGGAAGTTTATGACCTTGTTGGGGAGAAGTGGGTAATATTGGTTGTATTTATAATGGGGATAAAACGCAGCACCGAATAGGCTAATATCAGTATATTAAAGTGTGACTATAACCAAGGGCTTGTCTACATGGGGGAGTTACAAGCACTAAGCTATGGTGTGAATTTAAAGCACTTTAACTATTCTGCACTAACTCATGTGGACACTCTACTGCACACTCAGAGTGCCCTCAGGTGGTTTAGGGCATGGCTACGCTTGCAGATGTAGTGCGCTTTGAGTTAAACCAGCCTTCATAGGGCACAGTAGGGAAAGCGCTGCAATCTGTCCACACTGACAGCTGCTTGCGTACTGACGTGGCCACATTTGCGGCACTTGCAGCTACATTGGGAGTGGTGCATTATGGGCAGCTATCCCAGCATGCAAGTAACTGCAACATGCTTTTAAAATGGGAGGGGTGAGGTGGAGTGTGACTGGGAGTGTGTTGTGTGTATGTGGGGGGAGAGAGAGTGGGGTTTTGGGGGGCTGAGAGCATGTCGGCATGCTGTCTTGTAAGTTCAGGCAGCAGCAGCCTCCCCCACCCCCCGCCTCTCCCTCTCTCACAGTATTCCAGCATTCCGGCTTGCATGCCGGCTGTCAGAAGTGGAGGTTTGAAAGGGCATTTCTGCATTCCTACAAGAGTTCAAAACAATGACAAGAGTGGCCACTTGACTGCAGGGGATTATGGGACGTTTCCAGAGACCGATCAGACCGCAGTAACGCAACACCTCGTTCACACGGATGCCCGGGTGTTATAGGCAAGGCGCAGCAAACATTATTCCTCTCGCCAAGGTGGAGTAAGCAGCGCTGTAGCTGTGGAGTCAGAGCGCTCTACGTGCCTTGCCAGTGTGGACGGGTAGTGAGCTAGTGTGCACAGGGCTCCTTTATTGCGCTGTAACTCGCAAGTGCAGCCAAGCGCTTAGCTTAGTACACTTCCAGAGTGCATTGAGTGCCTTTGTGCACATTTCCTCAGTAAGAGCATCCACATGAGGAATTAGCGCGCAGTAGTTAGTGCACAACAGCTACTGTGGGCTTTTTTCCCATGTGGACAAGCCCCAAGTCAGCTGATGCAGTTAAATACTGTTTCAAAATTTGATTATGACCCAGTTGTGTCCCTGTAAATGGGCTGAAACCTTTGATTTGGCTATTGTAGTGTAACTTCAAGGGGAATGGTCAAGTAGGTATCTAGTGGTGAGGTGTGTGCATTCATAAAGATATTTTCATTAAAGAACTTTGGTGAAAAGTTAGTCTTTGATTAAATCTTCCCTCGCATCCCCACTATGTTGGTATCCAAACATTATTATTGCTCTAATGCATCAGAAAAAGGGAAGAGCTAGAGACGTCATAAAATCCTCAAGAGGCCCTGCTGCTGTCCATCTATTTTACATGGAAAGTGAATGGATGCTACAATGATGGGCAGTGTTGTACAATGTAGCTCTGTTGGTCCCAGGATATTAGAGAGAGAGAAGCTTTCAAGCTTACACAGACCTGAAGAGGAGCTCTACATAAACTCAAAAGCTTGTCTCTCTCACCAACAGAAGTCAGTTAATAAAATAAAAAAAAATTTTTTTAACCGACTTCTGTTGGTGGGAGAGACAAGCTTGAGTTTACGCAGAGCTCTTCTTCAGGTCTGTGTAAGCTTGAAAGCTTCTCTCTCTCACCAACAGAAGTTGGTCCAATAAAAGAGATGACCATACCCACTTTGTCTCTGTTATGAGCAGCAGCACAAAATCTGAAGAAATAGATGGATTCAAAAGAAGCAGGATGTGAAACTGGCCAGTCTGTTTTTAGCCCATGCTAAATAAAGTGCAAAGAGTAAACAGCATAAAGGATTAAAAAAGCCCTTAAATTGGTAAGAAAGTTTTGTTATGTAAAACATGATTTTTGAGCATGTGTCCCTTCTTACTTTTAAATCAAAACAAAGTTCAAATACATGAGTTTGGAAAAATTGCAAAACAATTATAATAAATGTCCAATTTATTTGGTTATCCTTAAAAGGAATTAAATGTCATATTAAATAAGTTTTTGAAAATTATAGTAATAAACTAGCTGTCTGTTTTTACTGTGATGCATTATATCATTTCTGTAAATAGAAACGTCCTCTTAGCACCAGTCATTTTTTTTTAATTCAGTAACATTTTTTAAAAACTTGGTTTTGTCCAGCTCACAAAGTTGTCAGAGCAGAAATAAAGGAATGGATTTATTTTGAAAGTGACTGGTTCAGTCTGAGAAACAACGTGAACTGGCAAAGACACTTTGGAGAGCCTTAGGTTTTGTTTGTACTCAGAACAAAAGGCATTCCTGTGAATAGATTCTATGATGTTGATTACAGAACAAAGTGTGGCTTATTTTATCAGATGTTTGGGTTCCCCTCCTCTGTAGTTTAGGGAGGGAGAGAACAATGCAGGCTGAAGTCCCATTGTTTTGCATGCAAAGAAAGTTCAAATGTGAGCTCTGACCAGTTTGGTAAGGTATTAATTTTTATTTCAGTATCAAAGGCCCTAATCCCTAAGGGGCTGCTGTAACTCTAGACTGGGAGGCAAGCAAGCTTCCAGCTGAGGCCAGACGGCATAAAGCTGTGTTTTACTACCTGCTCCCTACAAGCTGCACCCTTTGAGCTACATCTTCTGTATTGTATAGCTCAGACCCTGTTTTAAAGAGCATAACCCCTTCAGAAAATGATGGTTTAGGTACCCTCCTTCCCAGCCCAACTCTCCAGGGAATGCTTTATGCTCATCGGTGGTGAGCAGAATTTTCAGACCTTAATTTCAGGACACATTTTGTTACTAAGAGCATCCTCAAATCTCCAGAGCTATCTAAGTGTTTCTGTGCGGGGAGGGAGGGGAGGGAACAGTTTGCTATGTGGATTTCATAATGGATAACTGCCTTTATTTCAAAGGGGCGAGAGGGCTTCAGGGTTGAAAAGGCAGATTTGTTGGGTAATGTGAGGTCTGCCCGAGTGACAGATGTTTATGGTGAACCTGTCTTTCATGTGTTGGTTATGAGGTAGTTTTAAAAAAAAAACAAAAAACTTTATTCATCTTGTTTTTTTTCATACAGATCTGTAACAAAAAACTGAAAATGGCTATTATAAAGGGTCATTTTTTTTTAGCTGAAGAGAAAAAGCAATATAATGTGCTTACACTTGTACTGCTATTAGATCACTGTATATATAAACATAAAGGATGAAATGGTGTAAGCAAAATAGACTAAAGTCATTTATTTCCAAAGAGGTCACTGTTTTTCCATCTAAATCTTGGGATCTGTAAGATTCCAAAACACAGCTTTTTAATGAGAAGTTAATGTCAATCTAATTTATTTGTAAACCCAACTAAAAATATCACCACACCCAACCATAGAAGGGTCAATATCTTGAATTGTCTGCAGAAGCAAACTTGTAACCAATGTCTATCATGGAGTACGATATAGGTATAAAATAGCTGTTGAAAAGCAAGTTGGCATCTTATTCTGTTATTAGCTTAACTTTCTGAATAGTCTTCAGGTATGCTTTGCCTGGGACTAAATGTCCATATAAACTCTTTAAGATTTATGCAGCTCAGTGTGACGCTTTACACAAATTAGCTCATTAAATAATTTTGTATATTTTTAAAAAATAGACTTCAATTAAAAAAAAAAGGGTAGATTTCGTACGGGTGAAATCCCCAATGAATGAAATCCTCTATCCTTACTGTAGGAACAGGGTAGCAGCAAGACAGTCTTCCAACACACGCTGCCGTACTGGGATCTCTCACCCCAGATGCTTGTGTATATATGCATCCGAAGAAGTGGGCTGCAGTCCACGAAAACTTATGCTCTAATAAATTTGTTAGTCTCTAAGGTGCCACAAGTACTCCTGTTCTTTTTGCGGATACAGACTAACACGGCTGCTACTCTGAAACATAGCTAGCCTATGTGATCTTATTAAAAGTCCTTTTCTCCCTTCCCTACTTTTGTTTGTTGCGTTCAGTTTGTGTCTTAAATTTGATTGTTAGCTCTCCGCGGTAGGGACTGGTTTCCTTTACATCTGTACAGCACATGATTCTGATTTGGGACCACTGGGTGGTATTGCAGTGCAACTAGTAAAACATCATTTGAAACTTGAGCAGTGCCTATGGCTCTGGAAACATCTCAGTAGTTTTATTCACAAAGTATTGCCCGTTACTGCATGTAACCATCGCAGAGTAACTACACTGTCCACAACCTGAACTGTTCAGATGCTAGGATAGAAGCAAAGGAATTTACACAACTTTGGAAATGACCCCATTAGGGGAGATAGGTCAGCATTTGGACATACCAGCTTTGTTTTCTGGTTGCATGTGGATGCTGCTTCTTACTCATCTACTCTCAGCAAGGGAGCAGATGAAGTATTGAAACCTCTTAGGATTCTTGTAATTTTTGGTAGCCTGCCTGCTCACCAAGAGGCCTGATTCAGGGTCCTTTGAAGTCAGTGGAAAAACTTCCATTGACTCCACTGGGCTTTGAGTCATGCACCATGAGTGAAATATTGGCCACATGAAGTCAGTGTTAACACTTGCATTGACTTCATCTGGTCTAGGATTCACCCCAGGTATGGAATAGAACTGCATGTTGCAGAGAAACCCATTGCGGTTGAATGGGTGGGTTGGGTGGTTATTGAGCTTCGTGGCTCTTTTTATGGCTTGCTTTCATCATTACTGACAATGCACCATCCCTCTTAAATGTATGTTGAATTGGAAATACAGGAACATTTTGGCATCTTTGTCCTAACATGCAGTTATCAGATGTACAATTCATGTCGCACAGGGAAACAGACCAAAATGCAGCACTTAATGGTGGTAGGAGATATTCTGAAATACATTGTGTTGCAAACAGATTCTGAATTACAGTTCTGAAAATAGACAGGTACATAAGAGAGGAAATGGTGGTGTGGGAGTCTGGGAGACTGTGTATCTAGAAGTTGTTAGATTTCTAACAATATATTTGATTTTAAAGGTTAATTCTTAAAAGCTTTTGTGATGTGGGGGTGTGTGTGACTGTCAGTTAAATTAAATTCCTTGTGTTTAGTAGGGATGTTATATGTTAACTGGTAAGCATTAGGCTTACCGGTTAACTGACTTTAACTGTTAACACCCGGTTGCGCCCCCCCAGGCCATGCCTGCCCCAGCCCTGCTGCGCTCAGACCCTGCCGCGCCAGCACCTGGTCCACCGGCTGGCCAGCCGACGCCAGGCCCCGTCTCGCTGACCAAAGCAGTGCCAGCCCCTCTCTCTTTAATCGGTTATCTGTTTAAACGATATAATTCTAATAGTTTAAACGGTTAGCTTTTAAAATGATATTTACATCCCTCGTCTTTAGGGTCTGGGGGTCAAGCTTTCTATAATTGCTCTTGTGGTGGCAGAAGGGTCTGAGATGACCCTCCTAAATGTGTTTTGCCTTTCATGGTCACTTCAGAAAGGCCATGGGCTCCAACTGTCCTAGGGCATTTGCTGCTGCTTGGACAGACGCATACTGACTGCCTCAGGATACTGACTCTTTGCCCACCCATTAACGTTCCTGCCCTACTTTCTCTTGGTGCAGGCATACTATCACTTCTTGTTTTTGCTGGTCTTGTCTCCTGCCTCTGTCCACATTAACCCATGGTGACAAGCAGAATAAATGGTGGGCGTGCTCTGTGCTGTTGTGCTGGAATAGGTGCAGAAACTGCTATAGGGCTGGAAGCTGCACCAGGCTTGCTCTGAGGTAGCTCCTGTTTCGGGCAGTAAAGAACATGGTTCTTCAATGCAAATGTTAAGTCTTTTGCTTTTAAACTAGAAGTTGTTTTATTTAGACTCCTTGTTTGCAAGCCCAGTCTTATTGTAGCTAGATTGCTGTGGTGGATATTTAGCGTGCCATGTTGTCAGGAGACAAGTCTCATTATTACCATGTTTGTGATAAGGTTCAGTTAAGTACCACATTTATAGTTACCTGACAATACACAGCTGCACTACACGTCGATAACTTTATTTGTATTTATTAAGATTATGGTAGTATGCAGAAAGGATGTTGGATTTCAGCTGGGGATGCTCATGGTTTCGAACTTTACTTCCTGTTGTTGCCATGATTTTTTCATGCAGTACTGGGGAGGTTAAGGTGTAATGTATGTAATGCTTGTTAAAGAGAGATGCATATCATGGTACAGGCTGGAGATTAACATGTGGGCAAGCAGGCATTGTGCAAGTTTCTTCACAAACCTGTTCAAGTGCTCCTCTGTCCTTTCCCACTAGGAAATTGTCAGTGTGTGGTAGATTTGGGGTTTGTTTGTTTGTTTTTTGTTTTTAATGTGGCCACATGTCCAGAAACTAGAGACTGGGCCAAGGTTACTAAACCCACATAGATATTTATTTATGTTTTTAGCTTCGGTTCAGACTCTTGTTTAGGCAATAAGGAGGAAAACATGATCTAATAATTAGAACAGGAAACAGTGTAGATGTAAGTTCAATTGCAAACTGTCACTGACTCGTATGACTTTGAGCAAATCACTTTGGTTTGGTCTGGTCTGTAAAATGGATAAATACCTACTTCATGAGGCTTCATTCATCTAATTCAGTGGTTCTCAACTTGCAGCCCGCGGGCTGCTTGTGGCCCAATCAGCACACAGCTGTGGCCCATCCAACATCCTCAGGGCCATACAAATAGTATATATATTGTGTGGATGCGGTCCACATAACAGAGAGCTGCATATGTGGCCCACAATGGTAAATAGGTGGAGAACCATTGAGCTACTGTTAATAAAGCATCCTTGGATGGAAGGTGTGATCCAAGTGCAACATTTGGGGTTGTTCTAATGAAAGGTGCTGTCAAAGTACATGATAGTATTCCTCAGATATCAGAAGAGAGAGTTTGGTGAGTTAACACATAACTGAAATTTATTTGGCCTTTTTTTGTGTGATGGTAGCAGAGGAATATAAGTGTTCTGCCATGGTGTATTTTTTCCCAGTCCATACAAGGGAGTTTCCATACCTGGAACTTAGACTTATAATTGTTGCTTTGTTTTTTTCTAATGCAGCGTAATACTTTTTTTTAAGTGAGTTGACCTCAATCTGACTTTGTAATTTATCCTTGAAATGCTAAATTGTCCATTTCCTCTGACATTGACTCGAAATGACCCACAGATGTCTGTTTCCAGATGCTGAAAGTAAAGGGAGCACTGCCTAAAAACAATCTGTCTAAATGTAACTTAAGGTTACATACTTTGTTGCTTTTATATAGTAGGTCCCCCTCCCTCCTACCCCTGAATAATTTGCCCACATTTGAGTGACTGTGTTTAAGGCAACAAGGAGTCTGGTGGCACCTTAAAGACTAACAGATTTATTTGGGCATAAGCTTTCGTGAGTAAAAACCTATGCATCTGAAGAAGTGAGGTTTTTACTCTCGAAAGCTTATGCCCAAATAAATCTGTTAGTCTTTAAGGTGCCACCAGACTCCTTGTTGTTTTTGTAGATACAGACTAACACGGCTACCCCCTGATACTTGTGTTTAAGGCAGAGATTTGAAGGCTTCTTAAAACTGTGACGCTTATAGGCTCTGTCATAGGAGCCATCTCAGTGGTTTGTAAAACTTTAGTGCAAAATTTAGGAGCTTGATTTCTTAACGCAGAATGTGTTTGAGTCCACCTGTCTGCACAGAAGCGAGCACGAATGCTAAATCAGGTCATCTTTAGAGCTATTTTTTGTAGTAATTGTCCCTCCACTGAAGGCATCTATCAAACATAAGTACAATATGGGAGTGCAGGGGCTGTAAATATTCGTGTATGTATGTACAAACCAACTAGCATAAAACTTGGGAGACCTGGTGTCACAGATCCACAGGATTGGTGCTACACCCCCAGCTTTGGACGTGTCAGATCCCCATGGTGTCTTACTTTTCCTGCACAAGGAAGGCACCGCAGCTTCACTGCCTCCTTAGATTGAATTTCTTCGGCACTCCTGTGTCAGATCATGAGCTCTGTTCAGCAAGTCCAATTGACATAGACTCCTGGTAGAAACTTATACACTTTTCAGGGAGTACTGCACCTTACCAAGCATTTGCAGTGACACTCAAACAGCATTGTCAAAACCGTGTAGGGTTCATTAGTCAACTGGAACACCGTTTAGGAAGTCCTTAAGTTAACATAGAGAAATGGAGGTTAAAGCATAGACCATTCTGGTTAGCTCGGAGCCCAGGCAAGCTGTAATGAAGCCCATTGTTCAAGCTCTGTCTCTCAATCTAACCTCCTTGGACAGATCCCAGATGGGAGCCCAGACTCTTGTCCCCTACCTCCTTCCTCTCCAGTCCCTTGTTTTCTGGCTGGGTGGTGTTGGTAAGCGTCCTTCCTGAGAGGTGAGGAAATCCATCTCCCTCTGGGTCAGTGGTTGCTAGGTGTCAATGTCCTGATGATTGGATTTGTCATTGTCTTTTTGGCAGTCTTTTTCCGATGCCCCATTCAAGTGCTGACAGGTAGGCAACATTTATACCTGAGTCTCTTAGCCTGTCCTGAGAGCAAACAGTCCTCCCACCCCGTACACACACTGGGTAGCTTTTCAAAATGAGGGAAACTGAGGCACGAACACTATTAATAAAACCATTACAAAAATTTCCACTTTGTCACACCTGGATGTCAATCACTGCTCCGCCACAGACTTCTGTGCAGCCTTGGGCAAGTCACTTGGTCTTCATGCCTTAGTTCTCCATTTGTAAAATGGAGATGATAGCATATCCCTACCTCACAGGGGAGATGTGAGGATAAACACATTAACTGTTGTGAGATGCAGATACTGCGGTAATGGGGGCCGTATTTAAGTACTTAAGAAGTAATCTGCATTGCCACCACACCACACCCCCTCACTCCCGTGCTTTCACCTCCGTGCTGCCTGCATTGTTGATGCCTTCTTTTGAGTTTTCCAAGGCTTTCCTGATCTCAGCTTGGCTGCTAGCCTGTGGTTTCAGGCCTCCAGTGCTCCCACAACCCCCTGCAGCCTTTTCTCTTGACCTGCTTGGTGCTTGTCTCTTTCGGTGGTAAGTGGTGCCAGGTGATATCACCCACTGCTGAACACATGGCATGTTTGCACACATGCAATATGTACGCAAAATATACTTGAAGTTTGGCTGGACACTTCCTATGGGCAGGGTTCAGAAGGTTGATTTCTATGTAACGCATAAATGGAACGGATGGTCATCTCCTTTGGTGCCCTGTCCGGCAAGATGCTGATTGTCCTCGACACCCAGTGGGGAGTTGCTCAGCACTTTGTAGGATCTGGGCCCTTGCACACTAGCTCAGTTGATCTCAATGGAGTTATTCCTCATCTCAGGCCCAACAGCTTGTGTGGGATTTCAGATGCAGTGTCGGTTTCCATAACAGCTGAAACACATCCTTTTTCCTCAATATGTTTTTGAGTAATCCTTAGTGATTAAGCAAAACAAGTAGGAAAGAATGTGATCTCATTATATACCATGATTGTAATGACCCCTTCTTTGAAATAAATCAGATTTTTTGTCAGAAGACTTATGTCTGCATAAGCACACAGCATTGCTGCAGACAGGAAATGCCCTAGTCTGTGACCTCGTCTCCCAGGGAAAATCAAGGTTTCCATTAAATTAAAAAAAAAAAAAAAAAAAAAAAACAACCAGAAACCCTCCAACTCCTCATAGTTGGAGACAAAGGCAATAATATGCCTGACCTCTTTTTAGGTTTATAAATGTGAAACCTGATATTTGAATTGCGTTTGTGACTTAATTTTTTAAAATGCAGCTGAAAAGGGTGAGATCAGATGTAATTAAGTGTAATTACACACCACAAGGGTGAACGGGAAATGGTTTTAGCCAATGCTAACCTCCCCGCCCCCAATTCCCTCCCCTTCTCTTGTCTTTTCATAACCATCCTTATTTCACAGTCCTGCTTTAGCTGCTGTGAGCATTTTGGTGGGGGAATGGGATGGTTTGGATATGTTCCTAAATTACATCACTGTAAATTCCTTATCTGCAATTAAGGAAGAACTTTCTGATTTGGATTTTAAGCATAGCTTTAAAAATAAGTCAACAATGAGAAGCAGGAATGTTATTTGTACACATGTCCTGATTCATTAAAGGAAAATGGTATTCATGATATGTGAAATAGTGATATACAAAATTTAGGATTAATCTAAGTACTTTTGGTTAATCTTTAATTAGAAAACAAGGGCCATAGTTGCCTAAAGTAATTCTTCAAATACATGCAGTATGAGCATTGCTTTAACGTTCACTTTTGATTTTTCTGCCTTTTGCTGGTCTGTTCTTGGAATAGTCTGACTTGTATACACTGATTCTTCTAACACAGAGGGAAGAGAATAAACCCAGTGAATTTGAAATACTACTAAGAAATTTTCATGCCAAATCTAAGGTTACAAGCTACAAGAATTGCTCCCACCAGGATTTGATTATGGGGTGTGTGTATATAATATTTACATTGAGATGTGTCAGGTTCGTTAATGTCTACTCTATGGTTGGATGTCTTGGTATTATTATCCTGAGTCTCCAATTACAATGCAAAAATAAACATGTTCTTGTGGAAAAGAGAATTTGAAGGTAGCACTTGCAGTGAACTGCAGAGGGATTAGCATACGTGCTGTATGTGCACTAGCCTGAGCGTACACAGCTAAAAACTTGGTCTTGTGTTCATTCACTGGCGCAGAAGTAAGGCAAAACTAGCTTCCCCATGTGGGGTACTGTTACACCACTAATAATCTGACAATCTTTTTTGGGGGGCTGGGAGAGGTAGAGGGGAGGAGAGGGCTCCCTCTCTTGCCCCCGTCAGTTCACTGTGAGTGTAAATTAATGTGCTGAACATTATTTTAGAGTGGAAGGCAAATGTTGTCAAGCAGGATTATGGCCGTTTTGGAATTGTTTATTAGCATGGCCAGTGGTAGCCAGAACTATTGGCCCCCATACTCGTGAAACACACATGATTATTCTTCCGATATATTATCACACTAAGCTCCCAATGTTATAATAAAAATACACTAAATTCCTTTGTAATATTTGTTTTACATCTGCCTCTTAATGAGTCATTTCAAACACATACACATGGTTTGTGTTCCAAAACCAACCCAGTGGTCATCTTAAAATATCCTTAAATAGTAACATTAGACATTAGTCCATGCTTCCCCCCCAACCCCCCAAACTTGGATATTAACCCAAGATGTCTGAAGTATGACAAAATGAGATAAATGGAGTAGTAGTGCTTGGACATATTTGAGAATTAAAACTGTTAATATTTGGTTTGTGCCTGATTTAGCTAATGTGGTGTGTGTGTGTGTGTGTGTGTGTGTGTGTGTGTGTAAATATAAAAGTTGCTGAATGTGTAGATTTGTTTTTTCAGAAGTTCAGTGGCTTTTGTTGCCAGACCTACATAATTTGTTGTAACTGTGTTTACAAAAGTAAGAAATATTTGTACGACAGTAGTTAGAGAGCTTGGAGCTCTCTTTACAAAATCCAACACTTATAACAATAATTAACATTGACTATTTAAATGTATTACATGCCTTCCACTTAAGAGTCTACAGTTAGGACTGAATGCCTGCTACATGACATCAGAACCAAAGTTGTTAAATACTGTAACTCATTAGGGTTTGGCTAGGACATTAATGAATGAGGGTTATTGTCAGCCTCTGTTATTCATTGTAGTTCCAGTCTTAAGGGTGAACAGCAAGGAACACATTCTTTGAGTATTTGCCCTTTAATGCAGCTTTGGGATGCAGAGAGTTTGTCTCAGATGTCTTTTCCCACCCCCTTTCCCAATTTCAGTTTATTTGAATTTTTGTGTTTGTTTTTGAACTGGCAGGTCTTCCCATCCTTCCTATGCTGGAGTACCCTGGGAAAATCTTTGGAGAGCTGAACAGGGATGCTTCATTAGGTTTTGACTGAATCTGCTGCTCCGTCTCCCTCCATAGAGGAGAGGATGAGATGTTGTTGAGTCAAATAATAAAGTTGATTTTTTGTTTTGGGAAGAAAGGTGGAACCTTTGAGACCAACTTATCTTTTTCTCCTGAATGTGTCCTAAAGAAACCGGTGTTAGGGAAGCTGTTGTCTGTGACTGTTTCTTATTTTTGAGCCCTCAAGCAGCAGTTTTTGCTTGTAACAAAACAGCTCTGTGTGTGGCCTGAATTTAATTTAAAATGGATAAATGGGAACTTACAGCTGACATAAAAATGTCATCCACATTCTAGTCATTGTATTTCAAAAGGCTTCTCTTCCAGCTAGTAGTGCTGTTTAATTTGCCAGAAAACACTGTCCTTTTCCCCCCAGGCTGCACCCCTTCCCTTACCGAACAACTAATACATTTCTCCCTTTTTCTTGTCCTTGCACAGTTTTAGTGGGGCTCTTGTTTTGTATCGTTCGTATCATCCTTTGGGATGAAAGGTCCCTGCGCATATAAAGTATCAGTTAACTGTAGATCGTACTTGAGTTTCCTGCTATATTTTTTATGTAGCAGCATGTAAGCATAGTTCATAGTCTGTGGATTTATACATTTCATCCAAAGGAGTCATTCCAATCATGACACTAATAAGATGAAAGACCAACTCTACTTTTATCTGGCAAAATTAGGTGCAACTTTAACGGGCTGCATATTTATGAGCAAAGTTAATTACAGTGCTCTTAGCGCTTGCTGTAATAGAAGAGTTAACGGTGGAAGAAACCAACAGTTAACATGAATTGGTGCTCACTCACTTAATGTTTATCTGTTTGTCTTAGTATGAGATCTTGCCAAACCTGCCATGTACTGCAGCCACCTGCGAGCACATAACTTTAATTGTATGAGACTCACAAGGAAACTGATCTTGGCTCGCATAGTTTAAAATGGTTGGTAAACTATATAGTATTCATTAAGGCTGTCGATTAATTTCAGTTAACTCAAAAAATTAATCACGGTTAAAAACATTAATTGCTATTAATCACAGTTTTAATCGCACTGCTAAACAATAGAATACCAATAGAAATTTAATAAATATTTTTGGATGTTTTTCTATATTTTCAAATATATTGATTTCAGTTACAACACAGAATACAAAGTATACAGTGCTCACTTTATATTTTTTTATTACAAATATTTGCACTGTAAAAGTGATAAAAGAAATAGTATTTTTCAGTTCACCTCATTCAAGCACTGTAGTGCAACCTCTTAATCACGAAAGTTCAACTTGCAAATGTAGATTCTGTTTGTTTGGTACATAACTGCACTCAAAAACAAAACAATATAAAACTTTACAGCCTATAAGTCCACTCAGTTCTACTTCTTGTTCAGCCAATTGCTAAGACAAACAAGTTTTGTTTTCATTTATGGGAGATAATGCTGCCCGCTTCTTATTTACAATCTCACCTGAAAGTGAGAACAGGCATTCATATGGCACTTTTGTGGCTGGCATTGCAAGGTATTTACATGTCAGATATGCTAAACATTCCTATGCCTCTTCATGCTTCAACCACCATTCAAGAGGACATGCTTCCACCCTGATGACGTTCGTTAAATAAATCATGCGTTAATGAAAATTGTGAGTGAACTCCTTGGGGGAGAATTGTATGTCTCCTGCTCTGTGTTATCCACATTCTGCCATATATTTCATGTTATGACCGTTTCAGATGATGACCCAGCACATGTTGTTCGTTTCAAGAACACTTTCATTGCAAATTTGACAAAACGCAAAGAAGGTACTAATGCGAGATTTCTAAAGAAAGCTACAGCACTCTACCAAAGGTTTAAGAATCTGAAGTGCCTTCCAAAATCTGAGAGGGGCGGGGTGTGGAGCATGCTTTCAGAAGTCTTAAAGGAGCAACACTCCAATGCAGAAACTACAGGACCTGAACCACCAAAAAAAAAAAAAAAAAAGAGAGAAAATCAACCTTCTGCTGGTGGCATCTGACTCAAATGATGAAAATGAACATGCTTCGATCTACACTGCTTTGGATCATTGTCGAGCGGAACCCATCATCAGCATGGATGCATGTCCTCTGGAATGGCGGTTGAAGCATGAAGGGACATATGAATATTTAGCGCATCTGGCACGTAAATATCTTGCAACACCAGCTACAACAATGCCACGTGAATGCCTGTTCTCACTTCCAGGTGCCATTTGAGTGCAGTTATTTTTGTACATAATTCTACATTTGTAAGTTCAACTTTCGTGACAGTTTGCACTTCAGTACTTGTATTAGGTGAATTGAAATATACTATTTTGTTTTTTACAGTGTAAATATTTGTAATCAAAAATAAATATAAGGTGAGCACTGTACACTTTGTATTCTGTGTTGTAATTGAAATAAATATATTTGAAAATATCGAAAACACTCAAAAATATTTAAATAAATGGTATTCTATTATTGTTTAACATCATGTCGCAATTAATTTTTTTTAATAGCTAGTATTCATGCATTTGTCATCTGTCCTGGGATTCTAGGAATACACTTTAAAAAGACCTACTCTACTGTGTTAAAAATAGCACATGACAGTAGCTCTGAAGTGTTTGCTCCAGTATGAATTCTGGAAGGCAACCTAGGTAAGGCCTTTACCTGGGGAGGAGGCTAGGCTGAATGAGGAAGGTTAGGGAGATATTTTTGACTCTGTTGTAGATGTGATTTATATTCTGTAAGGGTTAGGTGAGATTATTGGGTGGCTTTTCTGTTTTACAACTGGGAAGGCTTTTATGAGGGACATCTTACTGTAATTTTTTTAAAAGCATCTACACACTAGGCAGAATAAGTATGAATAAAACCCCATTTATGGTTATGTAGTTATGGTACTGCAGCAGGATCTTCAAATGCATAAGGCAGAGTTTCATCAGAAGAGGTGACATCCTTTTAATGGCTAGTGTCCAAGAAGTCTTACTGGCACTCAGTTATGAGTTTTTGGTTCTGCTAATGGAAAATTGCAAAGAGGAGCCAGGTTCTAACTCTCTGACCTAGACAGAAACCAAGTCCCTGCCTGAGGATGGGAAAGTCAGTTGCTGGGATATATAGTTAAAGCATAGTTCCATTTTGCACTGGAGATGAGATGTAATTGTCCATGAGTCATACTTGGTTGACAACGATACTTAGCCAGTTTTTGCTAGCATGGTCTGTCTACCGTAATGTGGCCACAATCACCGTTTTTTGGGAAATCAAAGTTATTTGGAAAATCTTAAAAACTGTCACTTACTATTTACAGTGAACACACTCCAGCATTGGATAAACTAAAGTATTTTGGTTTTGCATAAATTCTAGCACTCTTATAAAATGACTTGTGTCCATATCCGCAACTTCTTGTGGTGGATACCACTTGCTCCCACCCCCTTAGTGAGCCCCTTTAACTAGTCATAGTGGTCTAATACCCATTTTTAGATGCGCCCCTACCCCACTCTTCAGGAGCTGGGCTACCTGGACAAGTGCTCTCTCTTCAGGACCAGACTCTTTCCGGTCCCATTTTCCTTGCTCCACCTCCCACCCCACGCCCAAAGCAGGGGAGACATAGGGGAGAAGGAAACAGTTCAGATGCAAAATAAGAATGGAACTGGGGGTGGGGTTTATTCTAAAAAATACGGAGTTCCTTACCACCTCAGGCACCAAAGTAGTTGCACTTTACCCTTGGCCTCCTTGTCCGACAGTTGAGAGAAGGCTGATGATGCTCCATCATGGTATCTATGCTAGTGTTTTGAGGGTATAAGAGCTCACAGTATGTTTCCTTTTTCATGCATGCATGGATGCTAATGCAAGAAGGAACCATTCAGATCAGGCAGTGGAACAAACCAGTGATCTAAACGGGTGCAAATAGCTATTTTGAGCCTGGTCCAGGGAGCTATGTTGTCAGGACTTGTGGGATCGTGCATCGGGTCAGTGCCCACAGTTACTGTAGGGACTGTTGTGCATGGATGTGATACTGTCTTATTTGAGCACACTACACTGTTTCGACTTTCATTGAAAGAACAGTTACATGGTGAAAGCTGCAGTGACACAACTCTAGTGCAGTGGTTCTCAACCTACTTACCATTGTGGGCTGCATATGCAGCTCTCTCTGCGTTATGTGGGCCGCCTCCACACAATATATATACTACCCATACGGCCCTGAGGATGTCACATGGGCCACAGCTGTGTGCTGATTGGGCCACAAGCAGGCTAAGGGTTAGGCCGCTCTAGTGCAGTAGAGACAATGTACTAAAGCCCAGATGTGATGGTCTGTGTTTTGGTAACTTCTGAAAATGAAAATATTTGGGCAGGATAGTAAATTGTGAAACAAATGCCAAGATGTGCGTTTAAATCCGCTGGTGGGACTGAACAGGCTTTTGTTCTTCAGTGTATAATTCTGCCTTTTGTAAAATACAGGCACTATAATGAAGAGGCCAGTTGATTGCTTTTCTTGGGAACATGAAGGCCTAATTGCACAGATCTTTCTTCATTAGTGTATATCTGAATAGGGTATGAAATAAGCTCTGGTTCCCATTTTTGACTGAAATCTGAACTCTGCTTTACATTCCATAATGAAGTTATTCTCCCCCCATCCCCAAATGCTTTTTCTCCACCAAAGCAGTGTGTGTTGAATTACAATAGTCCAGGCGGTAATGCAGACCTTTAATTTTCAGCAGCCGTTCACTTAAAAAATATATATATATATCTTTTTTTCCATAGGGAAAATGTAAACAAGAGACCACCAAAAATACAAGAAATGCAGGCACTTTCATGCAGGCACTCTCAACTTGTGTGTTCTTTAGAGCAGCTGCAGTGGAGCAAATTGAGAGCAGAACAGATATCAGCCTGGCAAATACACAGCCCTCCTCTTGATCAGGACATAATGCTTCCCTTATCTGTGAGGTTCTGGAATTTGAGCCATATAAATATCAGGGATAACTGGCTGCCTTGTCCAGCTTTGGAAGACCAGTTCTACTTTGGGAGAGACCCTCATTCTAAAATCAATGCTTTCCTTTGAAACTATAGAAGACATTAACACCTTTATGGAGAATATTATCTGCACGTTGTGTGTTGTGGTGGTGTGTGTTAAGCTTGCAGGTAGGCAGTGTAAGAAAAATGCTGCTTGAGAACTTGATTCAGTTTTGATTTAAGGATTTTTACTTTCTATGTTTTGATATGATGCTGACAATTTGTGTTATTAATGGTATATAAAACTCTTTGAATTTTGACATCTACTGTCATTTAATAATTGTCTCTCCCCCCCCCTTAATATCCTTCAACTGTAAAAATTTTGATTGATTGAAAAAAAAATGCTTAAAACATGTAATTCTGCACAGCTATGAACTTAAATTGGTAAAAATTACTAAAAAATAAAAATAGATATTGAAATTATAAAAAATATATTCTGCTCTTGCTGTATGTACTGTCCGCTGTTTTACTGGCTGCTATTCCAAGGAGGAGCTAAGCAGTCTGCTCCAGAATGTGATACCAGGCTCCTTCCTTCCTCCTCAAACATGTAGCCTTCTTTAGCCCAAGACCTGATGTCCAAAGTGAAGTCCACTATAAAAGCAAAGGCCCAAATTGATCCTTTTCATGGGAAAATCCATGGAAGGGAAGTCTGGAGGTGAAAGTAGCTCCTCGAGGAATTTCCTCTGAATTATTCTGATGGGAATGGGGGGTGGGCTACAGTGGAATTCAGCAACCCCTGCCCCCGCTACCACAAATGGGAATTTCTACGTTTGTAGAGGTTGTGACCGGAGTCCCAGGGAGGCCACACTGAGATTGCTCAATCAGGGCAAACTGCAAAGAATGGGGCAGATGATACTACCGGTGTTGGATTATTTGTCATAATAGATTCACCAAGCCAGCAGCAAAACAGCTTCTACAATACCTTACTGGTTACCCAGAAACCAAAAACACAGTTCCCTTAAAACAATCCAGCCTTGGGCTGTCACCCAGACAGCCAAGTCAAATATGATGAGGATTACTGAAAATCTTGTTCATCATATTACAAGTTCTACCAGTCCCAACGGATCAGACACATTACCCATCAGGTCAATGAATGTTTCACATCTTACCCAAATACGTGCTTACAGCCAATTCTTATTAACTAAACTAAAATTTATTTAAAAAAGAGAGAATATAGGTTGAAAGATCATTATATATACAAATATAGAGTTTTTAAGTCAGTTTCATAGTACAGATGGTGAGCTTTAGAGTTGCAGATAGTTCTTCCAGAATTAGTTCCATAGTTTATAGGCCAATGTACAATAATATCAGGGTGATCCAGACTGGAGCTGGAGACTTGAGTCTTGTGACTCAAACTTCCCCTGATGAAGCTTAAGCAGATCTGAGATACAGGATCAGGGCACGAGTTCTTTTATAGTTATCTGGGAACCTCTTGACAACAGACATTCCTTTGGTGAAGCATTGTGGCTTTGAAGTAAAACCTCCTATTTCCTGTGTATGCATAGTTGCATTCATCAGCATAAGGTAATGTCCATTAAGCAGTTCATAGACCGTTCTCTTGTTTAGTCTGCAGAAGACAAGAGTGAAGGGCGGATTTGATAGCAGCCTTCAACTATCTGAAGGGGGGTTCCAAAGAGGATGGAGCTAGGCTGTTCTTTGTGGTGACAGATGATAGAACAAGGAGCAATGGTCTCAAGTTGCAGTGCGGGAGGTCTAGGTTGGATATTAAGAAACACTATTTCACTAGGCGGGTGGTGAAGCACTGGAATGGGTTACCTAGGGAGGTGGTGGAATTTCCATCCTCAGAGGTTTTTAAGGCCCGGCTTGACAAGGCCCTGGCTGAGATGATTTAGTTGGGGTTGGTCCTGCTTTGAGCAGGGGGTTGGACTCGATGACCTTCTGAGGTCTCTTCCAACCCTAATCTTCTATGATTCTATAATTCTCTATGAAGTTTGTAGTAAATTATATTACTACACCCGAGTTCCATCTTAATGTCAATATCCCCTTTTTACCTTTGATTCAATAGAATATAGTAACAGACAGGATGAACTCTTTGGGAACATTGTTAACCTCTAACAAGATATAGGTAAATAGACAAATACAATCACTCTCTTCTTCCAGTTCTCTAACAATACAAGTCTACATTTCAAAGCTCCAGTTTATCTAACATGGAATGGCCCTAATTACCATTTACATACTTTTTAATATGTCTCTAAAGATTGAATTTGAGTCATATAGCCTACAAGTTGCTTAATCTTTTCTGGCTTAGTGTCACAGAGTTGGCTTTGCTTAGGTATCATTGCATTCAGAATGATGTTCTGTAGGAGTAGGGGGCAGTGGAGCCAATGCATATCCCCCTGCCCTGAGGATCTTGAGGAGTGTGGCATGATGCCTTACCCCAGCACTCTGTGTAGCCAGTGGCATATCCCTGTTCAGAAAATATAGTGTTCTCAGATCCTGACTGACTGCTAGAATTTGGCATTTAGTATGTTTTGAACCACGAGCCTGTCAAGATGCTGTAGCAAGAGGCAAAACCTGCACTTGATCAGCTCTGTTCTAATTGTCAGTGATTGCTATTTAGCAGAAATGCTTGGAATCCGGTAATATAAACTGGTAATATAAGAGGCATAAAGTTCTTGTATTTAATTGCTACTCCGTGACTTTTAAATAACAAACTACACATCTGCATCCTTGTTCTGAATAATCGGTGGGTGCTACTGACCTGACGAGTGCTGGTTATTGATCTGCAACTTTGAAAGAAACTTGCAGGAATTTACATACACTAATACTTAATGGGATATGTATTCACTATCCATTGCAGTTTTAAGTAGTCACATCTAACAATAAATATGTGCATGCAAGTGCTTTTTATAGCTTCAGTATACGAGCTCCTCTTCCCCTACCTGTCCATGCTAAGAACTGCACTTTCAGACTGCTTAATAAAAAGTTTTGCTACCTCTTTGTACAAGGAAACTATCCCTTCCTCTGCATAAAGGTAGATTGAAGCAAGGTCGATATTGAATTCATTGTCATACTTTGTATTTCTGTTAAATGCATCCTGCCACTGGTACTTCAGGGCACCGCATATTATGCCTAAATAAAAAATTGAGTTGCTTTCAAGGTCCATTTTGCAAGGACCTTTCAGGTATCTAAAAGGGTGTCATAAGGAGGAGGGAGAAAACTTGTTCACCTTAGCCTCTAAGGATAGAACAAGAAGCAATGGGCTTAAACTGCAGCAAGGGAGGTTTAGTTTGGACATTAGGAAAAAGTTCCTAACTGTCAGGGTGGTTAAACACTGGAATAAACTGCCTAGGGAGGTTGTGGAATCTCCATCTCTGGAGATATTTAAGAGTAGGTTAGATAAATGTCTATCAGGGATGTTCTAGACAGTATTTGGCCCTGCCATGCGGGCAGGGGACTGGACTCGATGACCTCTCGAGGTCCCTTCCAGTCCTAGAATCTGTGAAGCTAAGGACAGCATCAAATTTAGTTCACTGTATTGCCCTTTCTAAAATGAACATTAATAGTAATTTCAACATCTATCCCTGCCCCAATGTTTTTTAACTATTAAACCACACAAATGACTGGAATTTGCTTCAGCTGGAAGCATTTGTGCCTAAGGTTTGTTTTTACAAACCATATATCACCACCACACCCAACCAAAAATATCCTTAGATGTGGTCCAATAAAAGACATTACCTCACCTACCTTGTCTCTTTCATATCCTGGGACCAACAAGGCTACAAGAACACTGCAAACAGATTTTGGAATTCAGTTATTATGCTCCTTTCTATAGTTCCAAGATCTGAGCACTCTTGTTTTTCCCCTTGTACCACAACAAGAAATATAAAAGGTTTTATAAACCTGACCTATGAAGAAAGGTTTAAAAACAAAAACAAAAAAACCCCAACCAAAACTGGGCATGCTTAGTCTTGAGCAAAGAAGTCTGAGGGGGACCTGGTAAGTGTTCAAACATATTAAGGACTATTATAAAAAGGACAGTGCTCAATTGTTTTCCATGTCCACTGAAGACCGGAGAAGAAGTAATTGGCTTAATCTGTAACAAGGCAGATTTAGGTGAGATTAGGAAAAACCCTTTCTAACTAAAAGAGTAGTTAAGTTCTGGAATAGGCTTCCCCTGGAGGTTGTGGAATCCCTGGCACTGGAGGCCTTTAAGGGTGGGTTGCACAAATGCCTATCATGGATGGTCTGGATCAGGGGTAGGCAACCTATGGCACGCGTGCCAAAGGCGGCACACGAGCTGATTTTCAGTGGCACTCACACTGCCCAGGTCCTGGCCACCAGTCCGGGGGGCTCTGCATATTAATTTAATTTTAAATGAAGCTTCTTAAACATTTTAAAAACCTTATTTACTTTACATACATCAATAGTTTAGTTGTATATTATACTTATAGAAAGAGACCTTTTAAAAACATTAAAATGTATTACTGACACGCGAAACCTTAAATTAGAGTGAATAAATGAAGACTCGGCACACCACTTCTGAAAGGTTGCTGACCCCTGGTCTGGATTTACTTGGTCCTGCTGAAGTGCAGGGAGCTGGACTTGGTGACTTCTCAAGGTCCCTCCCAGCCCTACATGTCTAGGGGTATGTCTACACTACGGGATTACTCCGAATTTACAGAATTCGATTTTTGGCAACCGATTGTATAAAGTTGAGTGCATGCAGCCACACTAAGCACATTAATTCGGCGGTGTGTGTACATGTACCGAGGCTAGCGTCGACTTCCGGAGCGTTACACTGTGGGTAGCTATCCCATAGTTCCCGCAGTCTCCCCTGGGTCTTCCATTGGAATTCTGGGTTGAGATCCCAATGCCTAATGGGGCAAAAAACATTGTCGCTGGTAGTTCTGGGTACAGCCTCACCCCTCCCTCCATGAAAGCAATGGCAGACAACCATTTCGCGCCTTTTTTCCTGGGTGAACTGTGCAGATGCCATACCATGGCAAGCATGGAGCCCGATCAGCTCAAGACAGTAGTCATGAACATTGTAAACGCCTCGCGCATTATCATGCAGTTTATGCTGAACCAGGCGAGGAGGAGGCTGTGACTGCAGCGCGGCGACGAGAGTGATGAGGACATGGACACAGAATTCTCTCAAACCGTGGGCCCCGGTGCTTTGGAGATCATGCTGTTAATGGGGCAGGTTATAGCCGTGGAACGCCGATTCTGGGCCCGGGAAACAAGCACAGACTTGGTGGGACCGCATAGTGTTGCAGGTGTGGGACGATTCCCAGTGGCTGTGAAACTTTCGTATGCATAAGGGCACTTTCATGGAACTCTGTGACTTGCTTTCTCCTGCCCTGAAGCGCCAGAAAACCAGGATGAGAGCAGCCCTCACAGTTGAGAAGCGAGTGGCAATAGCCCTGTGGAAGCTTGCAACGCCAGACAGCTACCGGTCAGTCGGGAATCAATTTGGAGTGGGCAAATCTACTGTGGGGGCTGCTGTGATGCACGTAGCCAAAGCAATCACTGAGCTGCTGCTACCAAAGGTAGTGACTCTGGGAAATGTGCAGGTCATAATGGATGGCTTTGCTGCAATGGGATTCCCTAACTGTGGTGGGGCGATAGATGGAACCCATATCCCTATCTTGGCACTGGAGCACCAGGGCAGCCAGTAGATAAACCGCAAGGGGTACTTTTCAATGGTGCTGCAAGCACTGGTGGATCACAAGGGATGTTTCACCAACATCAACGTGGGATGGCCGGGAAGGGTTCATGACGCTCGCATCTTCAGGAACACTAATCTGTTTAAAGAAACCCTGCAGCAAGGGATCTATTTCCCAGACCAGAAAATAACCGTTGGGGATGTTGAAATGCCTATAGTTATCCTTGGGGACCCAGCCTACCCCTTAATCCCATGGCTCATGAAGCCATACACAGGCAGCCTGGACAGTGGTCAGGAGCTGTTCAACTACAAGCTGAGCAAGTGCAGAATGGTGGTAGAATGTGCATTTGGACATTTAAAGGGTTGCTGGCACACTTTACTGACTTGCTCAGACCTCAGCCAAACCAATATTCCCATTGTTGTTGCTGCTTGCTGTGTGCTCCACAATCTCTGTGAGAGTAAGGGGGAGACCTTTATGGTGGGGTGGGAGGCTGAGGCAAATCGCCTGGCCGCTGATTACGCACAGCCAGACACCAGGGCAATTAGAAGAGCACACCAGGAAGCGCTGCGCATCAGAGAAGCTTTGAAAATCAATTTCATGACTGGCCAGGCTACGGTGTGAAAGTTCTGTTTGTTGCTCCTTGATGAAAACCTGTCCCCTTGATTGACTTATTCTCTAAGCCAACTACCCTCCCCCTTTGATCACAGCTTGCTTTCAAAGGAAATAAAGTCACTATCGTTTAAAAATCATGTATTCTTTATTAATTGATTATAAAAAGAGGGAGAGAACTGACAAGGTAGCCCGGGTGGGGTTTGAGAGAAGGATAGGAGGGAACAAAAAAGTCACTTCAAAAGTTCAAAATAATGACAGACTTTTGCTTGGGCTGTCCACTGGCCTGGAGTGGGAGGGTGCACGGAGCCTTCCCCCCATCCCCCCGCGTTCTTACACGTCTAGGTGAGGAGGCTATGGAACATGGTGAGGGAGGAGGGCGGTTATACAGGGGCTGCAGCGACACTCTGTGATCCTGCTGCCATTCCTGAAGCTCCACCAGACACCGGAGCATGTCCGTTTGCTCACGCAGCAGCCCCAGCGTTGCATCCCGCCACCTCTCATCTCGAGCGTCCCTCCTCTTCTCACGTTAGTCCCTCATGGCCTCATGTTCAGTGGCAGCTTTCCTGTACTGGGATACCGTGTCCTTCCACTCATTCAGATGAGCTCTTTCATCGCGGGTCGATTGCATGATTTCAGAGAACATTTAGCCTCGCATGCGTTTTTTTTCGCTGCCTTATCTGAGATAGCCTTCGGGACGGAGGAGGGATGCTTGAAAAATTTGCAGCAGCGGGAGAGAAAAAGGAGAGAAGTATTTAAAAAGATACATTTTACAGAACAATTCTTATGCTCTTTCACGGTGAAAAACACTTCACATTACATAGCACATGTGATTTCGGTACAAGGTCGCATTTTGCATTTTATATTGAGTGCCTGCGGCTTTGGTGTTATAGATCACAGACGCAAGGGCAACAGAATTCGGCTTGCATGCAGCCATGATAAGCCATTGTCTTTTGGCTTCTGCAACCTTCATAAAAGCAGCACCCTCCTTTCCCATACCAAGCAAAGTCCATTGAGTGCTGCGGTTTTCCTGTTAATGTGCAGCAGCAGAAACCAAACTAACCCCCCCCCCCCCCCAATCCAATTCTCTGGGATGATCGCTTTACCCCTCCCCCCACCGCGTGGCTGGTATCAGGGAAGATCCCTGCTAGCCAAACACTAAAAGTTCAGCGCTAAGGCCTCCCGCTGCCTCCTTCCCCCCCCCCCTCCCCCCCCCCCGTGCTTGGCTATCTACAGGGAAGGATTTCTTTTTAGCCACAGGCAAACAGCCCAGTAGGAACGGCCACCTCTGTCCCCTTAATTAAATTCCCGTATTTCAACCAGGTTACCATGAGTGATATCACTCTCCTGAGGATTACACAACAAGATAAAGAACGGATGTTGCTTGAATGCCAGCAAACACCGGGACCATACGCTGCCAGGCTTTGTCATGCAATGATACCAGATTACTTGCTACTAGCATGGCATGGTCAAGTGTCCTACCATAGAGGACGGAATAAGGCTGCACTGCCCAGAAACCTTCTGCAAAGGCTTTTGGAGTACCTCCAGGAGAGCTTCATGGAGATGTCCCTGGAGAATTTCCGCTCCATCCCCAGACTCGTTAACAGACTTTTCCAGTAGCTGTACTGGCTGTGAAGGCATCCCATGTCCTCAGGGCAAATTAATCATTAAAAAACGCTTGCTTTTAAACCATGTTTTATATTTACAAAGGTACACTCACCTGAGGTCCCTTCCATGGCTTCATGATCTGGGATACCGCCTTGGGAGGGTTGGGAGGGTACTTCAGTTAGGCTGAGAAAAAGATCCTGACTGTTGGGAGAACGGAGTGTTGTGTGCTCTCCTCAAGCTCGTCGTTGTCCTCCTCCTCCTCCTCTTCCTCTTCCCCGTCCGCAGAATACTCAGGCATGGCTGAGAGTACCCCCTCCTCAGAATCCATGGTCAGGGGTGGGGTAGTGGTGGCAGCCCCCCCTAGAATTGCATGCAGCTCAGCGTAAAAGCAGCATGTCTGCGGCTCTGACCCGGACCTTCCGTTTGCTTCTTTGGTTTTCTGGTAGGCTTGTCTGAGCTCCTTAACTTTCACGCGGCACTGATAGGAGTCCCTATTGTGGTCTCTGTCCATCATGGCCTTGGAGATTTTTTTCAAATGTTTTGGCATTTCGTCTTTTGGAACGTAGTTCTGCTAGCACTGAATCCTCTCCCCATATAGCGATCAGATCCAGTACCTCCCATACGGTCCATGCTGGTGCTCTTTTTCGATTCTCGGACTGCATGGTTACCTGTGCTAATGAGCTCTGAGTGGTTACCTGTGCTCTCCACGCTGGGCAAACAGGAAATGAAATTCAAAAATTTGCGGGGCTTTTCCTGTCTAGCTGGCCAGAGCATCTGAGTTCAGATTGCTGTCCAGAGCGGTCACAATGGTGCACTGTGGGATAGCTCCCGGAGGCCAATACCATCGAATTGCGGCCACACTAACCCTAATTCGAAATGCCAATGTCGATTTCGGCGCTACTCCCCTCGTCGGGGAGGAGTACAGAAATCGATTTTAAGAGCCTTTTATGTCAAAGTAAATGGCTTTGTTGTGTGGACGGGTGCAGGGTTAATTCGATTTAACGCTGCTAAATTCGACCTAAACTCGTAGACCAGGCCTTTGATTCGAACATGTGCTGAAGTACTAGATGCTTTGGAAGGTGGCGATGGTAGTGCTGCTGCTGTGGCCGTTGTTCTCTGCAGCTATCTGCTCTGCAGAAACACACATAACTGGACTACATCAAACTGAAAGAAATACCACTTGGAGTAAAATATATATATTGTGAGTTCTGCCAGAGCTGGCTGGGAACGATCTCCTAGGAAACCGGCCTGTCACTTGTATAACTCAATAGCTCTATCTAAAATAAATGTGTCAGTAGCAACTACACCAATGTAATGGAAGCAATGCACCGTTTGTAATTAGACACAAGTAATTAGCTCTCTGCTCATTGACCAATTCATTATTTAAATCTAAAAATAGTCCATGTGAGATTGGCTTCTTAGTTCCTATAAACGGGATCAGAGTTCAGTCCCAAGCTTCCTGGGCCAGAAGGGACTGAGGGCATTCATGAAGAAGAATGCTCAGCCCTTGAGGCAGGGAGCAAATCTTTTCTTTTCTTGTCTCTCCAGTGATTCCCCTCCAGCCAACTAGAGGAGGGGGTGCACATACAGCCAGCTAAACATGCATAGAATGCTTTAGGTTTCAATGTCTTCCTTTGGGGTTTTCATCACTATTATGAGACTAAAATATTAATTGGTTGAACACAATAGATTCTTGTATCTTAAAAAAAAAAATTAAATGCGACATATTGCACCAGATCTACAAAACCTAGCTATTGTAAACACAGGGAGGGTTTTTAATTTACATATAGAGGTCAAGGTCTGACTCATAAACAGCAACCCCCAACTCTGTTAATTTATTTTATTTCTGACTGGAAATAAATATTCAAAATTGTGTCCTATATTTATATCTGTAAAGTATGATCTCTCAAAATAGCAGCAGCATAGCTATAACTTCCAGTAACGTCGAGCTTGTAGACTGTGTCAGGATGTATGGAGCGCGTTGATAAAGCTCAGTGGGAGACTGGCTGTCATCCACTTTTCACTTCAGCTTTCCTGTTTGACATTAACTGTTTGTTTTCGAAAGCAGAGAAATAAATTAATGACGCGTTCTAAAGTAAAGGTAAGAATACAGCGAATTAACAATTGTTGACTCTCTCTTCACGTAATATTCTTTCTTTAGTTAGTGTGTTGCTTCCATTCTGATAAATCAAATTTGAGTCGTGCCATCCTGCTTACCATATTCACTTCCCCAGATTGTGATTGTAACTAAAATGACCAATGTTTGAAAAGAAAACTAACAGCTGTTTTAAATGCAACTCAAAGGTTGCAGATGACCTTACAATGCTGTTAATGAAGCCTTGGCCTAGAGTTTACATTCTGGAATGCCCTCTGCACTATTCCCCGCGGCAGCAGATTAGTATGCGAGCTCCTACAGTCCAGAGAAATGACAGAGGAGGAGGCCTGTAGGAAACGGACCTAATGGAGGGGTTTTGCAAGAGGGACATAGGCCTTGGCTACACTTGCAAGTTACAGCGCTGTTAAGCCTCCCCCAGCGCTGTAACTCACTCCCCGTCCACACTGGCAGGGCACTTGCAGCACTGTATGTCCCTGGGTACACCGCTGCAGGTACTCCACATCTCTGAGAGGAATAACAGCTGCAGCAGAGTGGCTACGACTCACAGGTGTGAGTGTAAACGCTTGCAGCGCTGTACTAATCACCTTGTCAAGTGGCCAATCCTCTCCATTGTTGTGACTGGCTGCAGGAATGCGGAAGTGCCGGTTTCAAAGCTCTTACCACAGAGAAAAGCAAACAATTTGCAGCTTGCTTTGAGTGAGTAAATGAATGAGCAGGGGGCTGGGAGTTCGGAACTTACAAAATAGAGAGCTGACATGCTCCAAAAAGCACTCTTCCCCCCCCCCCCCACTCCCTGTCACAATCCACCCCACCCCCCCATTTTGAAAAGCACGTTGCAGCCACATGAATGCTGGGATAGCTGCCCATAATGCACCGCTCCCAACACAGGTGCAAATGTTACAAGTGTGGCCACACCACTGCGCTGTCAGCTGTCAGTGTGGACAGACTGCAGCGCTTTTCCCTACTCAGCTGTACGAAGACAGGTTTACCTCACAGCGCTGTACAGCTGCAAGTGTAGCCAGGGCCATAGTAAAACCACTTCAGTGGCTGGGCAGGCAGTCAGCAGCCTGAGGCAATGTATTGTGTCAATGTCAGAGTACAAAGCACACAGCTGTAGCACAGACGTTTAATTTACAATGACTTTGTGAAGCACAAGTCAAAAGTTTATCTTCTCTTGTGATAAAACTGTTTCCAGTGTGCAATCGTCAGAGCATCATAGGTTGTCTATAGATGCTCAGGAATTCTTTGCTTTTCAAGTAGATGGAAACTCATTGAGGGAAGTTATAGAGGACTTGTTGGTTTTCATGTTCTTCAGCATAACTGTATAATTAGTATTACTCGAGTAAGTATGCCACTAACAGTAACATCTTCATTACTTTTGTATCCTAAAGTAATAGGCTGTTGGAAACTTGAGTTTCATAACATTTTTAGTCTGTGCAAATAAGGATGGAAGGCCAAGATTTCACAAAATGGGCTTATCTGAACTAACTGCAAGGCTGTTACGATGATAACTGTGGATTTTTTTCCCCCCTCTAAATCAAAGCTCCTGATTTCTGAATGTAAAAGAATGTTCTAGAAGCATAACAAAAATGGACATCTTGTAAATGGTACTCCATGGGTTAAAAATAACTTACAACAATCTAGCCAAAATTTGTGAAAAGGAGGCTCCTACATCCAGGCATGTGGATAAGGGTAGTAGTCCTGCGGGAATTCTACACCACTGCGTGTGTGCATAATTTGTATCCCCTACAGATTTCTTTGTTTTCCCACAAGAGCAGTCACGTTCCCCTCCCCAGCAGCACAAATGCGTCATTTTGGGCGCCTGGTGCAGCGGGTGGAGAGGTAAATCCCCTGGGGGTGGGGGGGAGCTGGGGGATGCCCTGGCCGGTGACTTCTACCCCACGTTGGGCTCAGCGGCTAGTCCCGGCTGGACTGGAGGTGGGGGAGAACAGGATTTTCCCCTTTAAGGAGCGGATGGGTCTGGGTCAGACTCACCCTCAGCAAGTGCCACATCTCCACATCTCTCCCCCGCCCCACCCCCACTTTGTGCCCCATTGCTCCTCAGCCGTGGGGGAGGGGTTACTGTACAGAGAGCTGTTTCCCCCATCTGCCCAACTCCCCTATATCCAGACCTCCTGCACCCCACCCCTCAAGCCAGACCCTTCCTGCTAAGCCCCAAACCTATACATCTGGACCCCTGCACCCAGACCATTCCCCCTGCTGAGTCCCCTGCATCCAGACCCCCTGTGGAGCCCCAACCAACTTTACCTGGACCCCCCATGCAGAGTACCATTGCCCCTGCACCCAACAAGCCCCTATGCATCCAGCTCCCCTCTGCACCCAGACCCCCCCACTGAGCTGCCTGCACCCAGATTGCCCCCACACAGAACCCTCTCACCCCATACCAGGATTCCTCCCACACTAAGCCCCTCCATACGTTGGTCCTGCTGGGCTGAGCTTGTCTGCCCACACACCTCTGGCAGGGAGAGGCAGGGCCCCGGGGTGTGTCTGGGGAGGCTTGGCCCTTGCATTGGGTCAGGGTCGGGCGCAGCCTCACCACCAAGTCCGTGTTCTGGGAGGAGGAGGTCACTGCAGGGTGATCTCCCACCTCCATGCAGCCAGTAGCCTGTGCTCCCCACTGCCATGCTGAAACTTCCACATTTATTTATTGACCAATAAAATATGAAGAATTTTGCAGAATTTTAAAATACTGTGTGCAGAATTTTTTTTGGCACAGAATTCCTTCATGAGTAGAGTGTGTTTACCCTGCAATGTAAGCCCCCCCCCCCCCCCCCCGCATCTACACTGCAATTGCGCTAACTTAGGGTTTGGACCGAGTGTCCGAGGACCATGGATGGCAGGTGAACCCCCGCTTTGGGGAGGCTGGCCCCACCCCTTCTGCCCAAGGCCCTGCCCCCTGCACGCCAGAGCCCCGAAGCCCCTCCCCCCAATAAAAGAAGCCCTGAGCCTCCCCCAGCGCCCGGCCAAGCCTCCTCAGTCCCTCAGCCACTGGCTCTCCACATCCCTCCTAATTCCCCCCTCCCCGCCCCCGTCCTGAGGAGGAGGGATGCAGCAAGCAGCGGGCGGGGGGGGGGGGGCCCTCAGGGCAAGGAAGGGGAATGTGGAGTGGAGGAGGTGATGGGGGTCTTGGGTAAGGGCCAGGGCCACCGTAGCCCAGGTGTCCGGTGGTGGGTCGGGAGCAGCGCCAAGGAAGGCTAAGCCTTCCCTGGCCTATTATACCCACTGCCCATGCCCAGGATCCTGCAGGGTTGGAGGGTCTGAGCTTGAGTCAATTTGGGACCCAGGTTCCAAACCCTATTGCTTTGCAATGTGTAGATGTAGCCCTGCTTGACTGTGGTCCCAAGAGTCAGCAGACAGTATCCCACAATTCCAGGGGACACCTTCCTTTAGTCCTCTCTATCCCAACAATCTGCAATCCACTTTGACTCAGGTTTGCGCACTTCAGTGTGAATGCCAGAGTTCTAGGTTCGAGCATGGGTTAGAAACGTCTTAATGTAGGGTTAAAATACAAAGTAGATGCTCAAGCCCAGGGTTCACTAACATACCTCAGTGGACTTGAGTCCCACTAACCCTGGGCTTACCTTGGAGTGTAGACGTGGGGTAGGAGGCCTAACTTTCAAAAGTGTTGAGTACCCGGAATTAAGTAAATTAATACTTATTTCCTTAACTAGACTCTGGGATAAGAGATTCTTACTGTAGCTTCTTTCTGTAAGAGCTGATAATCAGCTACACCTATATCTATTGAAGTCAAGACTTGCAACTTTATCAGAATAACTGGGTTTTTCCACCCTTAATTCCAGTTATAGTGACTCTTCAAATATTTGATTATTTAAGACTGTGTTGTAAAATACATTTGACATTTTTGATAAGATATTTTCCGTGTTTAAAAATGTTCACTTTTAATAGATGTGATTCTAGTGTATATTTTACTCTACACTTAGCTGGAATAGAATATTTTATATTAAAATTAATTTTAAAACTGAAATGGGACTTGTATTGGGGGAAATGTATGCTTTTATTTTCTCAGTACTGAATTTCAATTTGCTGAACTTTCACATAAAAGCCAATTCTCTGTCTCGTCATCTAATGTTTTTATTTAAAGTATTAAAAAAAAAAAAAGCTTCCCTTGACGTGAAATCGTATAGATTCCCATGGTATGCACAAGGTTGTATCACTTTTTTTTTATTTTAAGTTATGAATATTGGCTATGTACTTGTATCTCAGTGTATTTGATTCTAAGTAGCCTCAGTGAAGCATTTGGTTAGCTTCTTGAGAAAGGACTATTCTCAGTAAGTGCCCAATCAAGAAACACTTAACTGACAATGGACTTTGGGAGACTCCATCCACATCTGAGCTTTCCTGGGAATGTTCAAACTAACATGTAAACAATGGTGTCGACCTGCAAAAAGCTGAATCACTCATAGACATGTGACTTGCCCAGGTGGCTACAAACTCCATTTTGTTGCTGTGACTTTGCACAGAAGAACAAAGGGGTTTCCGCCCACAAGAGAGAGAATATAAAAGGCTCTGGAAGCCTCTCCATTTTGTCTTCAGCTGGCTTAAGAGATGGCCTCTTCACCCTCAAGAGATGCTTGAAAGAAACTGGAACAAAGGACAGTAACTATGGGGGTGTGAGTGATTGCTGGACCCAGACTAGGAAGGAGTCCAGTTTGTAAAATAATCTTATTAGGACATCTCTAAGGGTGAGATTTACCTGTATGTAGTTTCTCAATGTGTTAGGCTTAGACTTGGGTGTTTTGCTTTATTTTGCTTGGTAACTTACTTTGTTATGTCTCTTATACCCCAATATAATGCTGTCCTTGGGAGCCAAAAAATCTTACCGCGTTCTAGGTGAACCCGCGTTATATCGAACTTGCTTTGATCCACCTGAGTGCACAGCCCCGCCCACCCGGAGCACTGCTTTACCACGTTATATCCGAATTTGTGTTATATCGGATCGTGTTATATTGGGGTAGAAGTGTACTTGAAACCACTTAAATTCTACTTTTTATACTTAATAAATCACTTTTACTTATTAATTGACCCAGAGTAAGTAATTAACACCTGGGGGGGGCAAACAGCTATGCAAATCTCCCTATCAGTGTTATAGAGGGCGGACAGTTTGAGTTTACCCTGTATAAGCTTTATACAGAGTAAAACGGATTCATTTGGGGTTTCGGCTCCCAGAAAGACTGAATACTGGGTGCTGGGAAAGTCCCTGTTAACTGACCCCTGGGCTAAGGGAATCTTAGTGTCTGTGAACTGCAGGGGGGCATGGCCCAACCTCTTGGTCTGTGCTGTAGCTGATGAGAGTCCAGCTCAGCAAGACGGGAGTGGAGGGAAGCCTTCTCTGGCGGGAGGGGTCTGTTCTCAGTGGTATCCCAGCACATCTAGAGAGAGTTTCTGTGACCCAACCCCTCACAACCTTATTTTCATTGCATTTGTTTTCCAAGAATAGTCTTAATGTTTCTTGGACATTTAAAAATAAAATTGGTCTGCTTATTTGAGTATTATCTTTTTCAAAATAGCTAGCCAGATGGATTCAAGGAACACTTGTGCAGGTTACGTACATCTAACGCCTTTCCTTTCTCCTGGGATCATACTACATTACATCATATTTATATTTACAAGACAGAATTTTAATGGACTTGGCCAGATGGTTGAGTCATCTGTTGTCTCCAGTTTTGGAAGGATTATACTTTCATCTTGAAAAGACTTAAATTTATAGTAACTTTTTTTGGCCTTGTAAAATGTTGAAGGCCTTGTGCTGTCTCTGGCAATAAGAATTATCCCTTTTTCAGCAGATTCTGTAAGATTAAGAAATACAAACATCAGTACTCTACTGCAGAAGGCAAAAGGATAGATTCTGAATTAATCTGGGTTACAGATATGATGGAGAGAGAATCCAAAGATACAGAGTTGTCATATTTTTAAGAATTTGCACTAAATGTCATTGAATAATCTAGAATTATTTCGTAGAGATCAATTTCTACTCCTTAAGATTGAAAACTGAAAATCTCTTTTGTTAAATCCCCACCACCACCGATGTGTGTGTTTGGGGTGATGGAATATATGTTTCGAGGGGGTGGAACTAAACTAGTCACTAATTTCCCATCTGTTCCTGGGAGCAGTTGAAATCCTGCATCTGTTTATTCACTGACTTGGAGCTGTAGAAGACCCAAAACACAGCTTCTGCCTAAAGAGCTTACAATCTAAACAGAATTCATACAGTAGACAGACACTGGGGCAAAGAGGAATATTTAGGAATAATTAGGAATATTTTTCTAAGTTGTTGTTAATTCTTGTTATGTGTGAGCATCAAGGGAGAAGTGAGTTTTTAGGAAAACATTTCTATTGAGCCTTAAGTGTGGCAGCAACCTATCTCTGGCAGCCTCTTCCCTGGAGAACACTTGTGGCTAAAATGCTCTTGTTGATAGAACTGTAGTGAGTGGGCAGTCGGGTCACTTTCATTGATGGGACCTCATATCTAGAACTCAGGTCCTGCTCTGTCTTCCAAAGCTTTTTGCCCTTCGGGTGGGGGTGCACTGGGCATCTGTTTACTCTAGCTTCTTAATTAGCAACGGATTTATTTTTGGTGGCGGGTTGAAATTCTGGTGTGTAAAACTGTTAGTGGCCAGCTGATGTTTGTTTTTTGTTTTTGAAATTTTATGAGCACCTTCTGTTATAGAAACTGTGTATCCTGCAGACAGATATGATAAAGGTAGGTCAGAATTTAGGCCAAGCAACCGTAATGAAGTTTTCTTAATGCAGCAGCAACACCGTATATCACCATGTAGGAGACCCAGGTCTAGGTGCCTAATCCACAGGATCAACTGCAGCACTAGTCAAGTGACTGATAACCGAGGAGTAGCTTGGTAACTGTGGACATGCTAATACGTAACAGCAAGGCTGATGTATTCTGGATTTAAGAGGAAGAAATGTGTTAGAACAAGCATCAGCCTCATTTTTTCTCTATTCTTGTGTGAATAATCCTAGCAAATTGACATGGGTGGTAAAATGAAGGGTAGGAGAAAGTACCCAAATAGACACTTGTATTATAGACATTAGCACTCTAGAAAACTGTGTGCATAACTGGTGTCTATGAAATGCATTTTGACAAACTAATTCAGGGCTTGTGATCCTGTGGTAGGGTGTATGAACCTCATTCTGGGCTCAACCAGGAAGGGGTTAAACCCCTTCACTGGGCTGGGGGGAAAAGCTGGCTTGTAGAGGCTGCTTGAAGTATAGCTTGCAAGAGTGACAGCTGTGGGCCATTAGTCAGATGAATGGTGGAGCCATCTGTGCCTTGTGAACAGGAAACCTATCTGTAGGGGGAATTGCTTCTGGGGAGCAGTGGAGCATCCTCTCCAAATGAGAAAGGAAATGGACCTGGGGGAAGGGACAGGGCACGCTCTCCCCTTTAGCTCCTCTGACACTGGGGGATTTAGGGTTGTGTGGCTACCCTCCCAAAAGGGAGTCTTTAGTTTGTGGGGGTGTTAAGCCACCTGGACAAATGGGACTGTAGGTCTAATTGCCTACAGAAAGGAAAATTAGTAATACCCAAAGGATCTAGAGTTTCTAGTGTCTGTTTGTTTTTCTATCAGTCTTACCCAACCCCAAGCTGTGGGCAGTCACCTTGTTATGTATACAGCTGAAAAATTACTGCCTGTGAATCCACTGAAGAGCAATGATACTCTGCCACAAACCCTTCCCTTAATAAATCATAAATTGAGGACTTCAGTAACTCAGCCAGAGGTTAGGGGGAGTACTACAGAAGTGGGTGGGTGAGGTTCTGTGGCCTGCAGTGTGAAGGAGGTTAGATTATCACAATGGTTCCTTCTGACCTTTAAATTCTGAGCCTATAAGAGAAGGGATGCAAACACACCTTCAGCAGGCTCTTGGAGAAGTGGGGAGACAATTGACTAAATTCTGATTCAGCTCTGCTGACTTGCTCTGCTCTCTAAGACCCTTCTAGGGATATTAGTATAACAGCTAGTAAGTTACTCAGGACTCTTTAAGAGAGGTGGATCCAGATCCATTTCAAATGGCTTCTGAAATCTCTTCCCAGCCACTACAGTGATATAATGAGGAAATAAAATGAAACTCTTGGAAACTAGCCACATTTCATGAGTAGATCCTGCCCCGTCCCCTCTTTCTTGCAGGTTTCAATGGTTAGTTTTCAGATTCAAAAAGCAGTATTACACTTCAAGCTTAGTTTTTGGCTTCAGCTTTGGGAATGCCAGTAGCACATTATCCGAAGTCTTGGGTAATAGCACTTGCATTTTGTGCTCAGAAAGGTATTCTTTTGGTTCCTCATTTGGTTCCTGCTCAAACAGGATGTTATTCCATCCGCCCTGGAATGTGGCAGGTAGTGTGGAACTGAACGAGTGAGTGCTGGTTTCTAGGCAACTCTGTGCAAATCACAGAATATTTGGGGTTTCAAAAGCATTAGGGGCTATAAATGTACCCAAAATTATGGTTTTATGGCAAATCTAGTAAGTTCCCCAATGCCCAACTTCAAAACTGAAACTCTGCTAATATTCCAAACTTGGTCCGTGTACTTTTTCGATAGGTGGTGCAATGAGCGAATTTATTTTGTCTATTTCAGGTTGTTTTCTCCCTTACCTTTAGAGGAATAGATTGGGTACAAATGAGAGAGCCATCTTGGTGACTGGAACTTGGATGTTAAAAGGGAATTTGTCACTTTATATGCTAGTAAATTTGCAATTATAGTTAAGGCTATGATTATGTCATGGAGGTCACGGAATCCATGACGTCCAGAGACCTTTGTGACATTTTCCACTTCAGCCCAGGGGAAGCCTGGAGCTCCCAGCTGCTGGGTAGTAGGGGGACCCCAGAGCTGCAAGCCTCTGAGGGGGGACCCCGCAGCTTTGCAGCAGGAGGCACATTGGAGCGCCCAGCTGCTGCAGGCGGCGGGGGGGAGACCCCAGAGCTCTCAACCCCTGCAGATGCTGGACCCTCCTTCCTCCCCATTTTGTCATGGATATTTTTAGTAAAAGTCAGGGATAGGTCACAAGCTTCCGTGAATTTTTGATTATTGCCCATGACCTGTCCATGACTTCTACTAAAAATATCTGTGACAAAATCTTAGCCTTAATTATAGTGCCAACTTTAGGGGAAGAGTTCCACTTCCTTTAATGAGGAGGCGGACGAGAGAAGGCTGTTCTACTATAATAGCACTGTAAATCCATTTAAAATTTAGAATCTGTATTTGATTTTGTCAATCTAGTGCATAGGTACTATGTTGAGGGAGGGAGCTGGTGTGTTTTATCATTTTACAAGTGATGAGCCACATGGCAAATATACAGGCAAGACTTGTTTGTTCTGTCCCTACCATACTAAAATTTTTGATCCAACCATCTTTGGACAGCTGCCACTCTTTGTGTCGTGTTTCTCTGGAGGGAGTAGTGGTGGCTACATGGAAGCAGGAGCTATTTTTGTAGCCACATTTCATCTGCCCTCTAACAAAGCATAGATAAGATAGGAAAGTGCAATGAGGAGAAATATCGAAGCACTCAAAACTGTCAGAGAATCAGATTTTTACATGCAGAATGACTTTTTAGTTTTCTCCAGTTTTACTGTGAATGTATCTTACATGTAATTTGCCTGAGAGTTGGATTATTCTCCATTTCACTCAGGAAATTTTCAGCAGCAAGCCAAACTCTTAGTTGTAATATATTTCCTTCACCGACTGACAAGTATTAGATCATAAAGTCAATCCACAGTGCACACATTTGTCAGAAACCTCCTGAAAGTCAGACAGATAATGAAACTTTTAGCCTTCTTTTGGGATCTTGAAGTGCTCTTCACGATTGTCTTGAGCTCTTAAAGACTCCAGACAAAATCATTTCTTGGAACAAGGGCCTGGGTTTCTTTTGTTTGTGTTTGTTTTATTTGGCTGTGTCACTTAGTTTGAGGATACAGAGCTGTACCCTGTAACAACTGATAGGTTCTTCAGCTATAAATAGACAATGTTTTTCCTGCTCAGAATAGTTTTCAAAATTCATATCAAAATCTCAAATTGGATTCCTTCCAAAAACTACAAGACTATCAGACTCTGCAGTATAGTAGATAATCAAAAATAATTCTGAATGTGTGTCTAAAATTATCCTTTTTAGTTCTCTGTTGCTTCTCATGCTTTCCCTACTTTCCTCTGATAGATATGTATTCTGGAAGATAACCTGTTTATCTATGATCATGGAACTCTATTAGGCAAGTTGCTCAATATTTATCAATTTTTTTTAAATTGCAGACGAGGCTCATCTATCATGCTGAAAGAACAGACCATGTGATCTCGGATGGATATTTGTACTATATATAGCGTAATACAAAAGTGGCTAGGAGAATGTTTATAGTATTCACAATTCTTAGAGATGATCATCTTGTCACATTTGAACTAGTCAGCAGAGACCAGTATTGCAGTCTTGTTTAACTCTTATCTATTTATAAAGTTCACCACAGCTTGCTACATACATATATTGAGTCTATTGCATAATAATGGAAGCCATCAAAAAAATACTGTAACATAACTACCCTCTTCAAAGGCAAACTGCAAAGTTCGTCTAGGGGTAGAGAGGAGGAGTAGGACTAGTAATGCTTGCCGTAGCAATATGCAGGGAAAGGGGTGGAATTAAGAGCAGCAAGGAACAGATTGAGGTGGATGTCAAAGAGAAGCTGGTTCCAACACAAGCAAGGTTGGACTACCTGCTCACTTGACACCAGTGAGATCCATTAAACATGGTGGTCTCTGAGCAGTGATTCTAGTGAAGAAGGGGCTCAAGGAGGCAGTAAAGATCTGAGTGGATGTAATATGCGCAGTTGCTCAAACCGGCAAGCAGATGTGCTGCCGAGTTAACAAGAAAAGTGCTGTTAAGAGAATCCTATGTGAATTAATAGTTGAGTGGTGACAGTCTGCACAGACCTGGATGTATGTGACACTTAGGGCATGTCTACGCTACAATCCTAGGTTAGGTAATTACTGCAGTGGCGATTTCCACGCTATACTCCTTCTGCCGGTGGTGCGTGTCCTCACCAGGCATGCTTCCACCGACTGAAGAAGACGCAGTGTGGGTGGCTGAGAGCTAGGGCTCTCAGCTCCGGAGTCCAGTTGCCCCCACGGGCTTCTCAGCTCCCCACTCTCAGCCAGGAGCTGCCCAGGGCTTCTCGCCTCCAGCGTGGAGTTTCACATCTGGAATCCGTATGGCCGCCATGCTCCCGACAGGGAATTAAGAGCCTGCTGGGGCAGCCGGGTTCCCAGCAGGGACCTGGGACCCTGGGGCGGGGGAGGGGGCGCAGCAGGGCTTTGAGTGGGGAGCCTGGGTGGCTGCCTAGCTTGGAGCTGACACCCAGTAGCCGATGTAAATAATGCAATATCTACGTTGATGCTGTGTCGCCCTAACTACATCGAAATAAGCCCTAGGCCTCTTGTGGAGGTGGAGTTTTGTCGGTGTAGTAGGGCACTTACATTGATGGGAGCAAAGGTGTAGTGTGTACATTGACCTAGTTAGGTCGACATGAGCTGTCTTATATTGACCTAACTGTGTAGTGTAAACCAGGGCTTAAGGTATATCTACACTGAAGTAAAACACCTGCAGCTGACTTGGGGCCTATAAAATTCCTGTGTAGACATTTGGGAGCTCCAAGTGTTTTATTGCAGTGTAGATACACCCTTAGTACCTGCCCCAAAGAACTTAGTCAAGTCTCATGGTTATGAAGGCATGTGTTGCTGTTGCAGGACACCACATTAACACATTTAATTTTTCAGGGTCCATGTTGCATAGCTGTTTACACAGTAACTGTATAAAAAGTTGTGTTTGCATAACTGCCTGTATCCCTATAGCTCAGGGATCGGCAACCTTTGGCACGTGGCCCGTCAGGGAAATCCGCTAGCGGGCTGGGACGGTTTGTTTACCTGCAGCGTCCGCAGATTTGGCCAATCGCAGCTCCTACTGGCTGTGGTTCACCGTTCCAGGCCAATGGGGTCTGCTGGAAGCGGTGCGGGCCGAGGGATGTGCTGGCCACCGCTTCCCACAGCCCCCATTGGCCTGGAACGGCAAACCGCGGCCAGTGGGACCTGCGATCGGCCGAACCTGCGGGTGCTGTAGGTAAATAAACCGTCCCGGCCCGCCAGCGGATTTCCCTGACGGGCTGCATGCCAAAGGTTGCCGATCCCTGCTGTAGCTTATGGAAATAATGATTTATTGGTGTCCTACTTGCTGCTGAAAGTTTTCAGAACATGCCCTTTACCTGATCCAAGGTCAGATTGGATTATCCATATGTGGTATTTCCTGGCCCTATCTGGCTTTAAGGCTTGACCTTTTTTTTTTATTGATTTTTACTTTTGTTTTAAAGGAGACTAAGAAAGTAAAGCGCTCAATTCCATTGTAATTTAATTGAAGTTGGGTGCCTAATTTCTTTAGGCTTCTCTGGAAATCCTAGCCTTAATAAATCTGCATTTCGCAAATGGGTGTCATCCCCAATACATAGTTAAAGTCCATTAATTCAGTAGTTCTCCATCTCTTTTTTTTTAATTCTGCAAACCTCTTCGCCAGACCATCTCCTTTCCAAACCTCCCTTGCTATCCCACTATGTATCTTACAAATAGTTTATTCTAGGGACCACAAGGGAAACCTAAGGATTCATGGTAGTCCGTGGAACACAGTTTGAAAACATTTATATTAATCAGTTTTTTTTATCTGTGTTGTACCATCACTAGGGATTTCTGTAGAAATAAGAGACATCTTTGTATCCAGCAGCAGACACTTTATTAATAGTATCACAATCTGCTGTTAATTTCAAGGAAAAACAGTGTTCTCACTGCATATATACTGTATTCCAAATCCTTAGAAATGGGAGAAAAGGCAGATCATTGGAAAACTATGACTTCAAAGGAAAGTGTTTTTAAAAAAGGATTTGGGGTTGGTTTGGGATTTTTTTTTTCTTTAAAGGCCCATAATAAAACGTCAATGTTAAGATAAATAGTATTTCATTTGTACAGATACACTGGTCATTCTTGGTCTAACCACTTTGACTACTGAGAATGTCTAGTTGCATGTGGTGTGGAAACTGCTCCATCCTTTATCAAACAAAGATAAATCTCCAGTCGCTTTATTGGTGATGTGTGATTTGATAAACAATGGGAGGTGGCTTGACATGTTGCCAATACTCTAGCTTACTGTCGGTGATTTAAACCTCATTTTATTCCATTCTTGTTACTTCAGGATCTCTCTCTTTTGAGCAACTATTGCAGTTTTTAAATTAAGTAACCTATTTCTTAACAGCAGATGAAAGAGCACAGTTAGCACTAAGATGATTGCATGCTCAGATCAAGTCAGTACAACTCTGTTCAAAGTTAATGAAAGAAGCCCTGCTCCTCCCCCAATGAAAGGGCTGAGTTTAGTTTTTTATGTGAACAAATGTGTCTCACTCTAACTGGCCTCTTCTGTTTGAATGTATTTTAGCATCATTATTGTAAAGTTTTAATGGGAGGGGGAATAAGCAGTATAGGGTTTATATAGGTATAAGTAGGGTGACCAGATGTCCCGATTTTATAGGGACAGTCCTGATTTTTGGGTCTTTTTCTTATATAGACTCCTATTACCCCCCCACCTCCTGTCCCGATTTTTCACACTTGCTGTCTGGTCACCCTAGGTATAAGGAGCAACAAAGAATACAACAATGGATTAAAATTTCTTGTAAAATGTTCACAGATTATTTGGTTTGCCTGATTTGATTTCCACCGTAAAAATTGTTGCTCATTTGCATTTAATAGAGTGGCTGCCTCATCTGCGGCAAGTATTTAGTTTGTTACTGAAAATGTTAAATGTCAGCCATTGTAGTCGGCACCAAACCAAAAAAAAAAAAGGGGGGGGGGAACACTATGGTCAGGTTAAGCTGGGAAGATAGGATTTCTGATGTAGTCATTAAATGTTGAGGTGTAAATAACAAACTATTTCCTTGGTATAAATTTGTTGTGATAATCTCTCTGCACTCCATTTTGTTGACAATCACTCAGAGTTGCAGTCCAGATCTGGCTTGTCGTAAAGTTAATGTACATAGCACCTTTCAGCACAGAGTTCACAAGCTCCTTGCAATGGCTTAACTCAGAAATACTTCAGTGGAACATAGAGTATAAGATTTTCAGTTAAAAAAAAATGTTTTGGGAGAGGTCCAAATTCATAATTTATCTTTTGAGGATGTTTTCCCATATGAACACATTCCCTCTAAACTCTGCCTTTCATACAAACTACTCCATCATACTTCTCACTCAAGGAAAGGAATGGTCATTTGTTTTCCGAGGCTTTCTTATAAAGTCCTGCATGATCTAGTGGTGGTTGGGTTGGCTGTGACACAGGCATTCATCTAGCCCAGGGGTTCTCAAACTGGGGGTCGGGACCCCTCAGGGGGTCGTGAGATTATTACATGGGGGGTCGCGAGCTGTCAGCCTCCAACCCAAACCCCACTTTGCCTCCAGCATTTATAATGGTGTTAAATATATAAAAAAGTGTTTTTAATTTATAAGGGGGCTTGCACTCAGAGGCTTACTGTGTGAAAGGGTCACCAGTACAAAAGTTTGAGAACCACTGATCTAGCCAGTCTCAAAGGCTATGTCTACACTACAGAGTTATGTCTTGCTGACGATCAGAAACTGCTATAATTACATCACTTGTGCATGTTCACCCAACGCTCTTTCTGTCCGTGCAGTGCATCCACAGGTGGTGCTCTAGCATCGACAGTGAGAACAGTGCATTGGGGGTAGCTATCCCACTGTCCAACTCCCCACCTTCTGCAGCTAGGAGTGGTGGGAAGGTGGAGTGGATCACAGTGCATCATAGGTGTGGGCTCAACATCTCATGATGCAGTTTTTTCTGTCCCATCATTCCATGGGCTTCCGACGATGTTTCATGCCATTTTTCAATGGCCCTTGTTTTTTGTGTGCCCGCCATCTCTGCCTGAAAGGACAGATCCTGCACTGCTCTCTACTCTTGTGGTCAATGTTATGAACACAATGTGGCTAATCATGTAGTATATTGTGAGCTCTGAACAGGAATCTATGGTACCTGCCCTGCTGTGTGCCATGGAAAGAACACCAGTTTTACTTTTGACATTCTTGGAGCAGCTGCACATGGTGGACTGCCACCATTGGGCTCAGGAAATGAGCACTGAGTGGTGGAATCGCATCATTATGCAGGTCCGACATGACGAGCAGTGGCTGCAGAACTTTTGGATGCGGAAAGCCACCTTTCTGGAACAGTGTGCAGAGCTCTCCCCAGCACTGCGGTGCAAGGACACCAAAATGAGAGCTGCCCTGGTACACCTGCGTCCGCTCCTTGATCTTCGCACGGCACTGAGGTGTGTCCCGTTTGTAGCCCTTATCCAACATGTCACGAGAAAACTACCTGTAGGTATTGAAGGTCCTACAGCTGGAGCAAAGGTGGGGCTGCACAGCCTCCTCTCCTCACAGTGCCAGCAGATCCAACAACTCAGGTGTGCTCCAAGCGGGAGAGCGTTTGCTGCTCAGAGTTGCCATGGTCAGCTGGGAAGATGTGATGTGAGCGCTCCACAACCGAGCAAACAGGAAGTGGAATTTAAAAAATTCCCAGCCTTTAAAGGGGGAGGAGGGGATACCTGGGTGCAGGGCAGCGGAGTTTGAACCGCTCACCAGAGCGGTCAGTGTGGGCATTGTGGGACACCTCCTGGAGGCCATTTACAGTGACATAACCAAGCGTGGTGTCTACACTGAAACTTTGTCAATCTAACTCAGTGGTTCCCAAACTTTAACAACCTGTGAACCCCTTTCACTCAAATGTCAAGTCTCACGAACCCCCTCCTAAAAATAAATATTTCCAGGGATTTTCTCCTTTACCTGAGTATAAATTATAAAAGCAGTGATCTTGGAAATATAAAATTTGTTTTTATGACATACTTATTACACACTAATTATTATTTATCATTACAGTATTTTTATTACATTATGAAAATGGCAACACTCTTCCAAGATCTCACTATCATAGCTTGTATCACTTTGAATAAGCCTGTTATAAGACAAGGCTCCTATGTTTCATCAAGGAGTATCAGATGTGAAAAAGCATGAAGGTATTTAAGAAGTCAACTCAAAGAGTTCCTCCTACACAAGCATTCATGTCTTGCGCAGTCCAGGCAAACAACGCACGTTACAACAAAGCTTAAACTTGTTCTTCATAATAATTTTAAAAACAATACAAGCTGCCTATTTAATTTTAAAAACAGCAAAAAATATCCACCTCCCTTTACATTTCTTGTATGGAGTCTTGAAGTTTAAATCTCCTCAGTGTGATAGATATGCTTGCTTTGATCTGTTTAGCTCTTGGAAATCCAGGAGGTCCGTGCTGCTGGCCCCGTGGTGCCCGGGGTCCCCAGGGATAGCTCTGTCCACCATTAGGGAATTTTTTCCCGAGAACCTCCTCTAACATTTTGCGAACCCCAGTTTGGGAACCACTGATCTAACTTTACCACAAAAAGCTCTACACCTCTCTTCGAGGTGGTTTTATTTTGTCCGCAAAGCAGGAGAGTTTTGTCCGTGGGAGGAGCATTGTAGTGTGTACACCTCTGCTGTTTTGTCAACAAAAGCTGACTTTGTTGTAGACAAGGCCTTCCACTCCTTTCCTCTCCAAATGATGAGTTATTGACTTTGAAAATACCAGGAATTTTAATTTGCTGCTCAGCTTGCCTGCAGTTCTGATTTCAGTGGAGATAACACAACGTGCCTCCAATAGACATACAATAATGCAAGGTCACTTATATCCTCTCCTATAGCTAGTTTATCCTTGGCAAGCAAACATAGTGATTAGCTAGTTAATGTTTGTTCAGTGCTTTGCAAATGTAAAGCACTAAGTTATAACACTTACAACTACTATCACTTTACCGCAAGGGCTGTTCCCTTTTCTTCCATGAGAACATCAGTAAACTTAACATAGCTGAGGTTTAACTTCATTGCTTGATGGGTGGCTGTGGGAATCAGACTTTGCCCAACAAAAAGACAGGGCTGATATGTTTAAGAATTTTGCAGACTTATATTTTACTCGGTGAGTTTCACTTTTAAAAGAACAATTTGCTAGGAACTTCAATGTTAAGACTTTATTTGTATTTTAAAACTTGTATTTACTCTTTAACAAATTATTCCTGGCTAAACTATTTCAGCAGTTAATCAACTTGGTAGATTGTGTATCTAAACAATCCTAGTAATGAAGCATATCTTCTCAGTTACTCAGCACTAAATATAATAAGTTTTTTTATTAATGTGATATGTAATACAAACATAGGAGCAAATGGGCTTTGCTCAGGGGAACCGTGCAGGAGTTGGGGGAAGGGAGGAGGTAACCTCTCAGGCTAGACAGCAGTACAGTAGCTGCTATAGGATCATATTCGTAACAGCTGCACTGCTGGTCTCCTTCTGAGTCGTCTTTTTGGCTAATGGATATGCATAGTTGCAAGTTACACCTTTCCTGTGCTGAGTATTGAAGGTATTGCAAAACACTTTGCTTTGGGTTTTGAAGGCCAGTTCAAGCCTTGCTTGTAACTACAGTAGAACTTCACAATTACAGACACCATGGGAATGGCGGTTGTTCGTGACTCTGAAATGTTCGTCACTCTGAACTAAATATTATGGTTGTTCTTTCAAAAGTTCACAGCTAAACATTGACTTAATGCAGCTTTGAAACTTCACTATGCAGAAGAAAAATGCTGCTTTCCCTTTATTTTCCTTTTTAATAGTTTACATTTAACACAGTACTGTATTTGCTTTTTTTTGTTCTGTTCTGTTTTTGTCTCTGCTGCTGCCTGATGGTGAACTTCCGGTTCCAAATGAGGTTTGTGGTTGACTGACTGGTCAGTTCATAACTCTGGTATTTATAGTTCTGAGGTTCTACTATACTCATGAAGTTGAATGGGCAGAACTGGGGACAGAATTTGGCCACTTGGTGAGCAAACCCAGCTGTAACCTAAATGTGAGGATTTTTGATCCAGGGATGGAATTTCAGCCATAACTTTTATTATATTATTTTTTTTTTTTTGCTTTTTGTGGATTTGTCAGATTCTTAAATACCTAACTTGGAACATTAGAAAGACAGTGTGACAGCACAACCTCTCATCTGAAGATAAATGGAAGGTGAAAATGGGTGAGAAGGGACCCGGTTTCATTTGGATAGTTAAGGTTTAAGCTAAACAGATGCTACTGGGGTCAAAGGTCTGCAATGTGCAAGCTCTGCAGGAAAGAGGCTGCAGCACTCAAATCCTGGAGGCTTAAGTGCTTAATGATTTTGAGTGCATTAACAGTTGGTTTTTTCTTTTTGAGAGTTCTGGATAACTGGTGTGGGAATAATCTGGGTTCCAGAGGTTTTGTGTTGAATATAGTTGTATAAAAGTACAGCCTCATTTCCCTGAACATAGTTGGAATCAAACAGCAGGAGGCAGTTTCTTTAGTTAGTTTCAAGCCTCTTTCAAGGCAGCACTTTACCCAAAAGCTCTCTTAGATTTTCTCAGGCTCACGCTACCAGTCGTCTCTGTGGCTTCCTTGCTGCCTTCTCTGTGTGCTTCTGTGGTGGTTCCCTTGCTTCTCTCTCACAGACACAGCTGCAATCAAATCAGTCCCCCACCCCAGCACTAGTTATCAGACTCCTGGGAAACCCCTTAGACTATATGGTTCAGCCACTGCCCACATGCGGTCTGATCCTCGGGCAGTGGTTTTCCATTGTTTCAACTATTGCTAAACAAAGTGGCATGTAATTGTTCCATCATTTAGCCTGAATGCAAGGCAGCTATCATGCCCAACAGCTTCAGTGAGGCGGTGTGATTGCTCAACCCTCAGCATAACAAGACTATAAAATCTTAAATAGAAGAATTAGAATTTTTAGACAAAACTTTAAAACTTTCCCTTTTACCCAAAACCTAGACTTTATAGGCTTCATGTACATGTTATTTTGTCTCCTGGTATGTTTTTAGTATCTAGTTCAGTTTTACTATAATATTATGTTAGAAATGTTTCTAAAAGAAAAATGCATTAGAAATTTAAAAAATAGTCTGAGAAAAGCCTAGATAGAAGGTTGAATCTGTTTCATTAAGCTGAAATGCACACTTGATCTGCTCAGGCATTCAGAGGTATACAAACCGTTGTCACGGAACAAAATGTTAAGTTTGTTTAAAAAGAAGCTGTTGGTAGCTGGTTGGCACACTGCCTGAAGAAGAGAGTGATTTGTTCTTGCACCAAAATTCATGCACAGACTTTTTCAGGCTCTCATCCTGCAAACTTAAGTTGACTTTATACACTCACATTGCTAAGTTTTTTTATGTGCCGCTTCATGAGATGGGCCTTTCAAATTATTCAATGAGCTAATCTGCATATTCACAAATTTGCTTTTAGCCATAAACATCACTTAAAAAAATTCCTGTACATATATTGCTGCAGAAAGGTGTTAGATTAACAGCACTACTGGTGAATGAAGTCCTCTTTATCAACAGCACAGCAGCAGGGCAAGCTTTCCCACAGACCCTGACCTGTCTACATGCTTTAACCTCCTGGGAGAGCTCATTCAAATAACTTAATGTGCTAACTTGTATATTTTCAAATAACTTGCATATAAGCATAAATTTAAGCTTATGGTCAACATACCTTACCTTGAGCAGTGGTTGTGATAGGTCATGGAGCTGCCCAAAACTTGGTAGGTGAATGTTTGAGGGGGGCTGGAGGGTAGTTGGGTAGGTGGGAACTAGGTGAACTAGGGTTTACCTTTTCAAAATGCAAAAATGGAACACATGCAGGAGCGCCACTCTTCTCTGTGGCCCTGCCCCCTGCTCATCCTCTTCCCCCTGAGGATCCGCCCCCTGGCCAGGCCAAAAGCTGGAGCTGTGCAGTGTTAAGAGCTACCCAGGGAGCCCAGGCTGCTGTGGGGAGCCCTGGACCCTCCACCTGCCCTGGGCAGGGGGCCCAAGAGCAGTCCCTGGCCCATATCCCCACCCCCTTGGGCATGCTGCCCACGGCAGGTGGGAGAGTCTGGTACTCCGGGGCTCCCCACAACAGCCTGGGCTCCCTGGGCCTCAGGCAGGCGCAGCGTGGTGCTGCAGGGACTCTGGGACAAATGCTGTCCTGGAGTCATTCAGCCTGGGACTGGGACTTGAACCTGCATTTCATGACTGCCCTGCCCAATTAGGGACGGGGTTCACCCTAGTGGGAGCTGGTGCTGTTGGCACTACTGAAAGCGTAAGTGGAGGCAGAAGTGCAGTTGGGTATTGGGGCTCATGGGTGCAGGGAACTCCTGGAGGGGTAGATCGTGCTGGGGCTGCTTATGGGTTAGAGGGTGCTGCAGCTCCTGAGTGGCAATAGGGCTGTCTGGGTAGTGGGGGGTGTATTGGAGCGAGTCTGGTGCAGGGGAAGGAGGCAATGAGCCTGGGACACCTCACACCCTGGGGTGGGTGTGCTATCCCTTAGTACTGTAGTTAAGTAGAAAGCCACAAGTTTTCAAGTCTTTCACAATACTGGACCATTTTTGCAAATCACAATCAAATACAAACCCCTCCGGGTTTCCCATGCCATTGCTGAACAGTAGGGTATTATTTAGAAGCATGCTGTACATTTTAATTACAACTGTTACTTCAGATGAATGTGTTCAAATGTGAAACACTAAATTTAAGGCACCAAAATTAAAGACCGGGAAAAGCCAGTTGGCTCATTCAGTCCATCCCTTAAGGGCTAGAGTTGCTAGGGGATTTAAGTGCTACGGCCTGTATGTTGGATCTAGTTCTCAGCTGACTTGTGAAAGTCAGCATGTAGGTGTTGGGAGACCAATTAATGGAGTGGGATTGTCCATGCTTTCATGAGGTGACGCAAGGCAAAATGTCCAGCTTGTTTGAGCACCTTCCACCCTACAGCTGGGGCTACAAAAAACTGCTCCAAGGCAATCACCTGAGCAGGTTTAATTGACATGGTGATTAAAAATCTGAACTATCACAGCTGAGTGCGCCAGATTCAGGACAAACGACCGAGAAATAGGGCAGACTCGCCACAAACTGGTGGTTATTCATGCTCTTGTTTTTGTTTTCCAGAAAAATTAAGTGATCTTAGATATGTGTCAAAAATATGGTTATAGTTTCATTTTTAAAAATCTAAAAGCATATAATTGGCAGAATTAATTCAAGCTGACTAGTGTGGTGGCCCACTCTCCATGACTCAGGAAATAGGAATAGTTTCAGGGATGAGAAGAGGAAGCATTAATTAGTTTGAGAAGCTGTTTTCACTGTGCTCGTTCTACTATCTCCAAATATAGAGCTTGCTACTGTACCTCCACCATCTACATCCTTCCCCTCAAAAAAGGAAAAATTACCTTTTCTTTTTTAAATAGTCAGTATGTCAGTAACCTTGTAGTCTTGCTATCTTTGTTAATCTGACATGAACAAGTATTCTCCCTGAGAGAGAGTGTATTAATTAACTTGTCCAAGTTCAAGACTGTTTAATTTCTAGGTAGGGTAGAATCATATTAGCAGTTGCACGTGTTAATAGGAGCCATCAGGTGAACAATGCAGTCCTTCTCCAATCTCAGTTTTATAATATATGTGCATACATTGTGTTATGAAAAAAATGGTTGAAAACTGAGTATTGCAAGATAAAATATTGCCCCTCGCCTTTAAAAGAGTAACTCTGTACTGCACAATGTTTTATTGTCAAAATAAGCCAAGTACCATTTTACACAATAAGAGCTGGATTCAAAACACTTCATGCTTTACCAGTTTAAGGTCTGTAAATCTTCATGCACATCTTTCACAGTAGATAGATATCAGCACATAATTTTAGGACCCAGCTATATTGAAATCAGTTCTGAAATTTTAATGACGGATGTGACTATGAACATGGGATCAGTGCCTCTTGCATACAGTGATCATAGTGTCACCACCACACTAGGGAGAAATTAAATAACTGAAATCAGGAATAGGATAAACTGTGTATGGTGTTGGGGTTCTAGCGTGGTGACTTGTATATGACACAACACTGCCAAACTAATCGTTGGCATATAATCAAATAACGTTTCAATTTTAGTTACTTGCTATAGGTTAATATTTAAATCCCCTCTTTAACTGATTCTGCAGGATTTGATTATATTCTAAACTATTGAGCAGGACTGTAGTTATATCAAGGTTCATGCTGCCAAGGATTTTCAGTAACAGTCTTAATCTTAATGTTTTTTCTGTAGCTTAATCTCCAATATTTGAGAACTAGAACTGGTCATTTCAGGACATGAAACGTGCTTAAAGATTAGATGCTTTTATCTTCCTTTTGTGGAAATGTAGGTTAGTGTTTCATGTTGCCAAGTTGAAAGGGGCACTGTCAATTTTAAAATCTACTCCATTTCAAAAGAATTAATGAAGTGTACTTGCAGGTGTTGCTTCTGCCTTGGAGTTCCAATGCCAGTTTTTGTAACTTTACCATCACACTTTCCAATTCTAAATAATATTTTTTTCCCTCCCTGTTGTGTAAAAAAATCCACAAGAGTAAGTTAACCCAGTAAACTAGCTGAACACAAATTGTGGTCAAATACACACGGTCAAACAGTGATCTCAAACTCAAATCACCACAAGGGCCACATGAGGACTAATACATTGGCCCGAGGGCTGCATCATTGAAACCTTTTCATACAACAATACAAAAGTATAGTCAAAAATGAAAAAAAGAGTAATATTGTATGCTATTAAAAGTCAATGTATTAACTTTTTTAAAACTGTAATGCGAAGAGGGGTTTTAATAAAATCTAAACACCTGTAACTATTCCTTATGTGGTTAGTAACAATGATGATGATCTACACTAACGGTCTATCAACATAGCTGTAATGGCAGGAACTCTTTAAAGTAACTATTCATACAAAATACGTTGCCACTTTTAACAAACATTCTTCCCAACTACTCTCAGCAAAGAATCATACATGCTGAACTTCATACCTCAGACTGCTTGTCTAGTCCATTAGGCCCCGCCCCTGCCCCGCCTCTTATTATATTATATTCTTAATATGCTGGACTAGCCATCTCACTTGCACTCCACGGGCTCCCAGTGCATTTTCCTCCTTTTTCTGTTTGCCACTTCCCTTTGACACCGCTGCTGTTCCTGTCTCTCCTCATTCCAGACTCAGTCCCTTCACATACTGTCTGTCTGCTTGCCCATACAAATTGCTCACTCTGCTTGGGGTTTTTCAACTCCCGGTAACTTGTAAGTCCTCTTCAGACCTGATTCTTCGCTTCCCTTAAGAAATTACTTGAACTGTATTTTTTGAAAACTTTGACTGAAGTATGCATGTGTGCAGGCTCATGATCTGTCTCACCAGCTTTCCACCTGTTCCATTTAGTTGTTCTTTTATGTCTCACATGCACCTAATTTAGATTAGTGAGAACCCTGACTCATTTTGCACATGTGTAAAGAGAGAAACATCAATATTTCTGTTCCGTTGGGAAAACTAGGCTCCATGACTGCCTGTCTGTCACTGTGGAGAGTTCCATGCCTAAGATTTTCATAGGCTGCAGGTTTTCAAAGTGACCCACTAATATGGATTCAGCACCTATCAAAAAGGCACCGATCCGGTTCTGATGTAGTACCTCCTGAGAGCATCCGTGTTGAAGAACTGACTGTTGTTGGGAACAACCATAGTCTATTTAAAGAGCCGCCTCACTGGATGTGTAATGTTAGTAAAAAATATGGCTTTGACTTCTGTGCAAACAGAATTCTCTTGCTGGGATTATAGTTTAGTGTTCTTCCTGGTTAGAAGGGATGCAGAAGAGATTTTGGGGGTAATCAAACAGGTGTGTTTTTCCACTGTCCTCCCCATTGGCCAACTGGATCTATAGTTCAGGTAGAGGGAATGAGGCCCTGGTACTCAGTGTTTTGTTTTTTAAGTGGTCCTTGTGCCCTAAAATGATCCAGAATGTGCAATCTTCTGTCACTAATCAGAGAAAAGACCCCCTCCACAGAAGGGGGACTATATGGATTATTTGGTAAAGATTAAAATACTTGGTGGTCTTCTCTTGTCTGCAGCAGTGTTTGGAATTCACTTCAAGGTAGGGCTAGAATACCGGTCTGGGTTAGAGGCTTACATGTGGCAGGGGAATAAAAATGCAATACAAGTGGTTATAATCTGCAAAGGGAGATCTCTTTGCCTATTGGTCTGCTGTGCTACTGGGAGCTGCAGAAAACACTTCACTTGAAAAGATTTCTACAGGCACGTGGTGGTATGTGGAAGGTTTTTTTTGTTTTGCTGAATCAGCGAAGGGTATGCATCCCAGGTAGTTTACTCATGTATCATGTGATTAAAAAGGTAGTTCCTGGCAGCTCTAGCACAGCTCTAAAACAAAAACAATGAACTAGAGAAGTGAAGAGTTCACCTATAAACCTCATTTAACCTTAATGAGGGGCCAAATGGATTTAGTTCTGCAGTACTGCTTTAAAGAGCAACTTTTCTACACTAGCACTCTACTTTAAGTGTTGTGCTGTAGATTGACCGACAGGGATTGAGCTAAAAAATTGCAGTGCTCTCCTTCTTATCTCACTAGTTTAAAGAAATCTGTCTGATCTGACTTGAGCTACTGCTAGTCCTTGAAATCATACACCACATGATCTATTTTAAGTTATTCATAGGCATCTTTCTCAAGTGCCAGCTCCTCGGTGTGTGGGTTTTTGCTTGGCTTTTATTTTAACTGTGATAGGTGGCAAATGTATGCATAGTCATTCAGCGCAGCATGGACATACTGCTGGCATTTATTTCTCTTAAATATTTCTTTTACTGCAGACCAACGAGTGGAATAAGAATGACGACCGGCTGCTGCAAGCTGTGGAGAATGGAGATCCAGAGAAAGTGGCTTCGCTGCTGGGCAAAAAGGGAGCCAGTGCCACCAAACAGGATAGCGAGGGCAAAACTGCGTAAGTCTGTCTACTTTTAAAACTTTTTTTCAATGTCTTCAAGGGATGAGGAAGACCGAGACCTTTTCATTTGCAAATTGGCCTTGGTAGCCGCAACAACAAAACAAATAAGGATCAGCTTGAAAATAGGCCCTAAAGCATTACATGTTAAACAATTGTTTTCTGTTCCAGAGCTGTATTTACAGTTTGTACTTAAAATGTCTATTCAGAATTTCAGGCCATTTGGTGACATGGGTCTAGATTGCTGGGCTGTTTGGCAGCTCCCTCGGAAAGGGGACTTTTGGCACATTGGAATGTCCAGATTCCACGGTGCAAGCTCCAAACAAGCAGAATGATATTTCATTAAACCTTTGGGGCTACTTTCCCCCATGCAGGTTTGGTTTAGTTACACTGCCAAACTGAAATGGTAGTTGCTTTAATGGTTGGCTTTGAATTGAAAATATTGCAAGAGGGATTTAAGCCTTACAGAACCTAAAGCACTGGGCTTCCCATTGTGGTTGGCATTGAGAACGGTGCCTGTGCAGAAGAGCTCTTCATCCCATTTGCAGTTTCAATAGAAAAGTGAATGTAGTAGCCTCACTGCTTGCTGACTGTACCTTGATTCATCCACCTATTCCCCCCCCCCCCCCATTGGGGATATTGCAGACTGTATGTGTTATGCGCTATCCAGTATCAAAATACTAACATCCCCCTATGCTCTGTATGTTACCCCCGAGGACTAATAAATGAAGTTTCAACACTCTGTATCATCTATTTTTAATCATTTTTTAATAAAATTTTAAATGTATTCCCCTCTCCCCCTCTTGTGAAAACTTCCTAATTTGCTAACAGGAGCACAGGGGATTACAATCACAGGGAACCCTGTCCCTCCAACCCTTCCATTTGATATCATATAGAAAACTGATTTAATGAATAAATGAGGAAATAGCTCACTGCTTGGCATCCCATGAGAAAAAAGGCTTTTAAAGATTACAGGGGGGAGGGGGGGGGAAGGGAAATCATCCTGTCTTGGGAGAGGCAGCACAAAACCGTTTCTATCAAGTTCTACCGTACTACCCTAGGCTGTATTTATGGAGTCATGCTGTGCTTCCCACTTGGTCTGTTTCAGTTTGCTGCATCTATTCTATTTCTGTTCTGCATATGAGGAAATTAAATGATGGCAGTGACTCATGATGACTTGAGACTTTCTTACCATCGAAGTCTGTGTGTTCCAGTTTCTTCAAGTGGGCATTTTCCGCATTTTAATATGGGTTTTACTTGAACTTCCATGCACATTTTTCTTTTGAAACAAATAATTTGAGATAATTCAAAAGATACAACTGAAGTACTTCAACAGGTATTTTCATTAGATATGTCTAATGTCCTATTTTTTTACCCAATTGTAAATTAAATAAAACTACATTTTTAGAGCCAGTTTCCTTTTTAGAATCAACTCCACTGTATCCAGTATAACCTCTCTTCTACTCAGGGAGTCAAACCGATATTTATTTTGGTTTTGTTCAGGTTCAGTTGCATTCAGTGTGTTCGGGTTCAGTTCCAGTTCAAGCCACCAAAACAACAACAAAAACCAGTTCGGTTACCACTTTGAACTGGTTCAAATCAAATTTCAATCTCAGTGGATGTAATCTCAAAAAAGAGAGCTGAAACTTAACATTGAAACTATTTTGATTTTTGATAGTGTTTTTTTTTTAACTTTGCACGAGTATTTTCCTAGTGTTTCTGTGTTGTCAAATAAACAGTTATTTTTATGAACAATTTGTTTTAGCAAACTAAAATAACATCTTCTAATATTTGCTGTGTTTATACTGGACCTCTGTGGAGCAAGGATACATTTGAGTTTGGGGCAACTGGAGGGAGGAGCTGCCCCAGGGATTGAGGATGGTGAGAGGAGGCCTCTCTAAGAGGGAGAAGGGTTGGGGAGCCATTACCTTTTCCCTTGGGCTTGAAGAGTTATTAACTTCTTGGCCCAGGGATCATTCCACCTCTTCTCTCCCTGGGGGCGGGTGGGAACGGGTGTGCCTCAGATATTGTTCATCTAATTCCTGGGCTTCATGGTAGATAGGCAGCTCCTTGAGGTTTCCCTCTCCCTCCCTACTCTTGTGGGTTGACCACCTTCTAGTCTCATTCTCTCCTCATTATACAGAGACAGGCCTTCCTGGTAGCAATCACATGCCCATTTGTTACTTTATAATGAAAATAAGATCGCTGTAGTTTATTAAAACTAGCTTAAAAATTGCTGAACCTTTTGTTTTAAGCGGTAACCCAATTTTTTTCCGGTTCAGGTTCAGTAGATAGAACAAAGTTATGGTTCAGGTTTAGTTCTGGTTCAAATAAAATACCATCTCGATCTGGTTCTGGTTCAACAGCCTGATTCTACTGAGGGTTTTTGTAGATTTCAAATACAATATGATAGTATGAATTGGGTTCTGACAGTTTTCTTCCCCAGCCCTGGAGGGATACTCTGCAAGCTGTCACGTTTAGTAACCAGGAAGACACTTGCTATCCTACACTAACACTGAAACAGCTATGTGATCTTAAATGAATGGAACAAACCTAGACTGGTGATTTAAAGATCTGTGTTCTCACTAGTTCAGTGTGCTCACTTACCGAGCCCTTGATTTAAAATACTCGTTCAGTCGTGTCAGTGAAAATGAGTGTGTCGGAACAAAGGCAAGTCCATTTATATGGCTCCAGTTATGCCTCGTGCAAGACCCTGCTTTCAATCCTCATTCCCCATTAAATGTAGTGAGGAATTTAGCAGACACACTCAAGTTGTCTCAGTGCTGACCCAAGGGATAGCAGCTCTGAGAAATGAAGAAACTGAGAGGCTGATCTGGAGAAGTGCACCGTATCATTAATAGTGTACCTTGGTGTGGCTTATTGTTCTTGGACTATGGCTCATTAGTTCATGTTTTACGTAATTTTAAAACGGTTTTAAAAAGCCTTTTTAAAAATGTGGGATATATTCAATATAGTCTTTTAGCATGGAAAATATCTCGTAGTGGAATAAGTGAAAACATGAGGGAAAAGGGGGGAGGATTGTTCTTTAATATTGTATTCAGTATGTGCATTTTTTCTGGCTTTCTTTTAAGATTTCTTTAAAGCCTGCTTTTTCACAGCCATCGTATTCAGTGCTTTACATTCTGTAAGGTTTACAGCCCGGTACCTTTTCAACTCTAAGTAGACCCCAGAATCTTGGCTGCCCTTACAGCACTAGTTTGTGCCTCAGCAGCCATTTTTGACTTGCTCTGTCTGCTTAAAATTTAGCAGAGCGAGGAAGAAAATCTGGATTATTAGATAGGGCCCATTTTAGCTCACCCATTAGAAAGTGCATTAAAAGTGGGAGGAGACCTGAAATGGCTGTTGAAACAGCAGCTCTCCATTTTGGGGAAAGGGGCAGTTTAAAATTTTCTTTTCTGATCCTTCATGTCCCTCATATCTACTAACTTTTCACTTCCCCTTTAACTTAATGGAAATGAGGGTTTTATGTTCCTTAATGAGGATAAACTCTGCCTGGGTGTATCAGCAAAAAGGACGACAGAGCCAGCTGGAATGTGTCTTTGGACAATAGGTGATCACAGCTATGCTCCAATTCCACGTTGTGCATTAGTTGCATTCTAGCAGCAGGTCTGAGAGATTCAGACTATTTGGATGCATCATTTATTGATTTATACTGATGTACTAAGTAGTTTACATAATTAGGCTGAAGGTGATGAATCAGAAGAACATAATGGATTAAATTATGTAACAAATTGCATGAGGGGATTAAACACTTCATTATGATGGCATGTGCTTTAGAGTGTAACATTATGAAGTATTCTGTTTTGCATTACAGATTTGGTTGGCCTAGTGCATTATTTTTTCCCCTTAAGATGTTCCTTTCTTCGCCCCAATCTCCTATTCCTGTTAAGAACTTTGTCTTTGTCCTTTTTTCATTAATGGATCCTCGAGAACAGGAAAATAAATCATTCCACTTGATACTGATTAAATCTATATAGGAACATGACATTCAGTTTTGGACACTGTTTTTAAACAAATGAGAGAAGAGCAACTAATTACAAAAACTTCTTTTGAAAATGAGCTTTATTAAGAAATGTAGCCATGCTCCATCCAGAGACCTCACTGTCTACAAGTGTGAAGTGAGGCACTTGTAAAGAGGAAAAGAATCATTTATTCTCATTAGTCACAAGGGACAAAACAAAAATAACTTAATACTAAACCAGACAAAGTGGATATTGACTACTAGGATGTACATGTTGCCAAAGGGGTTGTACAGTCGCCAATTTAGGATGAAATGGAGAAGGGGACTAGATATTCCAGCTCTCGATTAAGTCACCACTTAATTGGGACCTTTTCCTGGTGAAATTTGGGTGAAGAGGGCCATGATGATGCCTCGGTACCACTTATTCCTGCCAAAACTCCCTTTGCAAGTTAGAGGAACTCTCCCAGCAATGTATTTTACAGCTTGAGGCTGATGCTTCAGGGCTTTAAAGACATGCAGGATTTTCATTTCCTTTAAGACAGTCCTTTTGATAAATGTATGTAAATGAGCTTCGTTGGGCAAATCCACCTTTTGGCATAGGCTCCTTTGCTCCTATTTATGCTAGATCAAACGTTTGGCAAACATGTTTGTAATTAAATGCTTACTCTATCTAGCACAGGGGTTCTCAAACTGGGGGTCGGGACCCCTCAGGGTTGTCATGAGGTTATTACCTGGGGGGTCGCAAGCTGTCAGCTTCCAACCCAAACCCCACTTTGTCTCCAGCATTTATAATGGTGCTAAATATATAAAAAAGTGATTTCAATTTATAAGGGGGGGGGCGCACTCAGAGGCTTGCTACGTGAATGGGGTCACCAGTACAGAAGTTTGAGAACTACTGATCTAGCACCATCTCCAAAATGATTCATTATAGTCTTAATCTACTAGCTCTTGTTTCTGTGCAACTTCCCAAAGCTAAATATTTCTTTCCGATTTGGATGTTGACCATCTAAAGCCCTCAAAAAGGGGGGAGTCTTTAAGTTTCATTAAAGGTTAATTCATATACCAAACTTTCCACTAGTCCAAGGCTGATAACTTAAAGAAACTGCTGCTGCTGTTGAAAAAAATGTGCATATGAGCCCTGTCCTAAACCTGTTTTGTCTCTATGCCACCACATTACTGTTAAGCTTTGCTTGTTTCTACAAGATACTGAACTAGAATAGAATTAAATCCTTATGGCTATTATTAACTTGAAACACTAGATCTTAATAAAATGTTAGCTGCACTTGCATCAGTGCATGTTAAATGCTGACGATGGCACCAAGAAAAGCCTAGAAGCCTCCAAAAATGCATTTATTTTGGGAGTGTCCCAAAGTAACAGTCAGCATGGATTTGTCAGGAACAAATCATATCAGATCAACCTGATAGCTTCCTTTGACAGGGTAACAAGCCTTCTGGATAGGGGGAAGCTGTAGATGTGGGACATCTTGCCTTTCGTAAAGCTTATGATCCTGTCCTGTATGACCTCCTCATAAATAAACTAGGGAAATATAGTCTAGATCAGTGTGTCTCAAACTGGGGCCGCCGCTTGTGTAGGGAAAGCCCCTGGTGGGCTGGGCTGGTTTGTTTACCTGCCACGTCCGCAGGTCCGGCCGATCGTGGCTCCCGCTGGCTGCGGTTCACTGCTGCAGGCCAATGGGAGCTGCTGGAAGCGGCAGCCAGTACATCCCTCGGCCCGCGCCGCTTCCAGCAGCTCCCATTGGCCCGGAACAGCAAACCCAAAGCCAATGGGAGCCACGATCAGCCAGACCTGCGGACGCGGCAGGTAAACAAACCAGCCCGGCCCGCCAGGGGCTTTCCCTACACAAGCAGCGGCCCCAGTTTGAGAGAGACTGGTCTAGATGGAGCTACTATAAGGTGGGTGTATAACTGCTTGGAAAACCGTTCCCAGAGAGTAGTTACCTATAGTGGTTCACTGTCGAGCTGGAAGGATATATCCAGTGGAGTCCCGCAGGGATCAGTCCTGGCTCTGGTTCTGTTCAGTATCTTCATTGATGATTTAGATAATGGCATAGAGAGTACACATACAAAGTTTGTGGATAATACCAAGCTTGGAGGGGTCGCAAGTGCTTTGGAGGATAGGATTAAAATTCAAAATGATCTGGACAAACTGGAGAAATGGCCTGAAGTAAGTAGGATGAAATTCAATAAGGACTAATGCAAAGTACTCCACTTGGGGAAGGAACAATCAGTTGCACACAAAGAAAATGGGACATGACTGCCTAGGAAGGAGTACTGTATTACAGAAAGTGATCTGGGGGTCATGGTGGATCACAAGCTAAGGATGAGTCAACAGTGTTGCAAAAAAAAAAAAAAAAAAAGCAAACATAATTCTGGGATGTATTAGCAAGAGTGTTGTAAGCAAGACATGAGAAGTAATTCTTCCGCTCTACTATGCACTGATTAGGCCTCAACTGGAGTATTGTGTCCAGTTCTGGATGCCACATTTTGGGAAATATGTGGGCAAATTGGAGAAAGTCCAGAGGAGAGCAGCAAAAATGGTGAAAGTTCTAGAAAACATGGCCTGTGAGGGAAGATTGAAAAAAAATTGGGTTTGTTTAGTCTGGAGAAGAAAAGACTGAACATAACAGTTTCCAAGTATGTAAAAGATTGTTACAAGGAGGAGGATGAAAATTGTTCTTGTTAATCTCTGAGGATACAACAAGAAGCAATGAGCTTAAATTGCAGCAAGGGCGGTTTAGTTTGGACATTAGGAAACGCTTCCCAACTGTCAGGGTAGTTAAGCACTGGAACAAATTACCTGGGGAGATTGTGAAATCTCTGTCCTGGGTTTTTAAGAAAAGGTTAGACCTGTCAGGAATGGTGTAGTTCAGGGTTTCGCAGACTTCATTGCACCGCAACCCCCTTCTGACAACCAAAATTACTTGCATGATCCCGGGAAGGGGGACCAGAGGCTGAGCCTCACCACCCAGGTAGGAAGGCCAAAGTCAAAGCCCTGCTGCCCTGAGGGCGCCAAAACTTGAAGGCTTCAGCCCTGAGCAGTGGGGCTCAGATTTTGGCTTTAGCCCCGAGCCCCAGCAAGTCTGCCATCCCTGGCGACTCCATTAAAATGGGGTCCCAACCCACACTTTGAGGAACCGCTGGTCTAGTTTTACTTAGTCCTGCCTTGAGTGCAGGGGACTGGACTAGATGACCTATTGAGGGACCTTCCAGTCCTACAGTGATTCTATGACTATGTTGTCAATAATACTCAATGGAGAGATCTCTCTAGATAGGTTATATAATTCATACGAACCTGGACACTTATGGCCCAAAAGCTAAACTGAAAACATAGTACTGAGTATATTCCAGGTCCATACCCTTATACGCTTATCTTGTATACAGTATTCATTTCTCGTTGTCAATTGAGCACTGTGCCACTCATTTCACTCCTTCATGCTAACCGTTTTTTTCCTCTGACTTTCTGCTACTGAAAAAATCACTCTGTAATGTACATACCACCTCTGCCTCCCAAAAAGGGACAGAGTGAGAAACTCAAATCATCATAGCTTAATTAGCCAATAAAAAGTTGGCTGGGTGCAAGTGCTGGGATGGTGATGGACTTTCTCTTCAGGGGGATTTTATTTTGCATATTCTCCTTAACAGAAGCAAAGGAGGAGAAGAATCAAGAATTATTGCCAGTCGTTTTCTTTTTAAAACACAGATCTGCTTGCCCATACAATATCTTGAGGGACATGAGAATTTAAAAAAATCAAATGGGCCTGTTATTTTTGGGGAAATTTTTTTTCTTATTGAGAGTGTTCTTTACTATCGAAAGGGAACCTTGAATATAGACGGAACATGCTATAGCCATAATATTTTCTGTTTGAGGGGGGGAAAAGACTGTTGCAGTGAAAACCAGTTTAGGTAAATGGATGATGACTTAGAATCAAATGTATTTGTACAGGTAATCTAGCTAGTACTTGTGACATGCTAGGGGAAATCCTAAAACTGTTTTTTTTTTCAATTGGATATTATAACAGATTTAAATGTTAAAGGAGCATACCTTTTTCTTCACTTCCTGTATATTGACTGCATCAGTTAACTAAGTTTTATCAAGTAATTTTCAGCAAATGGTATTTTAATCTTCTTGTGTCCTTTCATAACTCATAATCTGTGTAATATGAATGTAAAAAATTGTGTCAAAAACAAGGCGGCATCTAGAAAAATTCATTTAAGAGGGGAAAACTTTTGTATGTTAAACATCAATTTCTAAAACTTAAGAGTGGTGGCCACTTTTGAAGACCGGAAATCCTAGAACGTATTTTTCTCAGTATTTTATTTTATTTTAGTGTGTGTGTGTGTGTGTGTGTGTGTGTGTGTGTGTGTGTGTGTGTGTGTGTGTTTATAATGCACTTTTTAAGAACTAACCCTTAACTTTATCTGACTAAATCTGAGCATTGAGAGACTCCCACTGCACAAGTCCCTTCCATGCACATTGCACCCTGTAGATTACGTGGAATGTTCTGAAGGTCACAATAATAAATAATACTAGGCTGCCTGTTTTATTTATACAGTACTTGTTTTTTCCACTCCTGGATCATATAATTAACAGCCTTTTTATAATCTGTTCCACTTTATTATCAGTTAGATAGTAATTATCATGGTCTTCTGAGGTGCATGTCCTTCTAAACCTTGTTCCAATTTAACAGTTGAGCCATCCTTGACCCCATGGGCCAAGGATCAGATGGGTAACATTCAGCTTCAGGCAGCCTATGTAGTTTTATATAAAGCAATGCCATTCTAATAGCTCACTGTTGTTTAAAATGTTTCCAAAGGCTTATGCAGCCAAATATACTGTGCTTGCAGATTTTGATTATGCCAACTGGGTGCTCCTTGCTTACTGCTCTAATCTAGGGCACGAACAGACACATAAAAGGGAGCAACATGCAGTAGTCTTTATTTTAGCGAGTCGTAAACCTTCAAAAATAGTCTCCAGGCAGTAGACAGAACTGGTGACTGCTTATTTACCTGGCTTGTATTTCTCTAAATGCTTTATGCTAGCTTCCTCACAGTTGTTGTTTTTTCTTCAGCGGCAATGGCAAAATCTTAATTGAAAAGAAGCATGAGCTCTAAACTGTCTATTTTTGCTTGCATACCACCCAATTCCATTCCTCTTCCTCTCTGAAGGGTAGGATAATGTGTTGTCTTTGGTAAGAGGTGATTTAAATCTTACAATGTAAATAATGCATTTATTGGGAAATAGGACAATACCCTTTATATTAAGACTGAACTAAAGCAACCAAACTTTTTATGCAGTAGTCTGGAAAATTAGAGTTATGCTGTATAATTTTACCCATGCTTTTTTTGGGCTATTTCCTCTGTAAATAGCAAGTATTGGTATTATGCAATTTTTAAAATTTTTTACAGATAGTTCTAAGCTATTGCTTTAAGTCTGATGCATTTAAAGTTTAAAAACCCAGTAAATTTTAAACATGTACTGTTCTTTGAGCTACAAAATAAGAACACATGTTCTTGGGATGCCAACTTACTAAAACTCAAATAAGGACACCCCTGTCTTTTTCAATTCTGCTAGCACCAGATGCAATTCGTAACAGTCATGTTAGATTTTCACACAATAAAATATTTTAGATTAATTTTCTACCCAGTTCTCACCCTTTTCCATGACCCCATGTTACAATAGAATGGTTTGGGATTCCTTTGTTGTAATCTCAGGACTTCCTTCTGTTTAGCCATAAACAAGGGGAGGATGGTTGCAACGTCCTGGACCCGTTCATGGCCACCATGAGGGTTGTGATTCCTACTTTAAGAACCCATATGTTAGGACAGCGGTTTCCAAACTTTATTGGTTGACTTACCGCCTTCTTTAAAAATGGTTGTGAAGTCAGAGGATGGAACATCAAGATTATGCACTACAGTTTGAAAATCCCTGTGCTAGGAGTATTGAGTACTTCAAAAGCTAAATACCTGTCTCCTGAGCTATATATATATATGTAATTAATGTCTCTGAAAAAGCACAACCAGAAGGAAGAGTATTCAGTTTGGCGTAAAGGTGAGCAGGAATGCAACATCCTGTACTAGGGTCCTAAACATTTTTAAGATGGTTCACCCTCATGTTCCTTGAATTTTGTCCCCCTTCCAATTCTTGTAATGCCAAAGAACAAAACCAGTATTTCAAAACTGCAGCCTTTTAATTCCCTAAAGAGTGCCTCTTCTGTTCTGAGCCCTGATACTAACCTCCAGGAGATTCTCAGTCACTATTGGCAGTGATCGCAATCTCTTGACTTTAAAAGGATAATCTGCCACAAAATTTCAATTCATCAAAAAATCTGATCTCTTGGTCTTACAGTAATAATAAATGTATAGGAAGTTCTCCAATCTCAGACTTGCAGTGGGAGTCAACAGTAATGTGGCAACAAGTCCTGCCAAAGAAAACTTCATGTAAAAATGGGATTGTTGGATCACAAGTTGAGAGAAAAATAAGGCTTCTGGGATCCCCAAAACCTCTGAACAGCAGCTGGGAGGATATTTTTGCTGAAATTGAGGGATAAGATCAGGAGTCTACAGCTTACCAGCTTCTGCACTGTCTGACACCATCACCTCTCTCCCATTAAGAAGAGAGCCCTTCAGCAGGCTCTCCTTTATTAATCTCTTGTACCTCGATGTGATTGAAACAAGATTTTTCATGCACAAGGCACAGGTGGGAGACAGTATAAACAAACAGAATTCTGAGAGTCATTCCAGATTATTTACTGTCGTTGAAGAAAGGGTGTGTAGGGCTTTCACTGGCATGAAGAGAGTTTTACACACTAAGGTCAGGGGCATCACTGGAGGCTGTGCTTGACCTCTAGAAAAACCAGTTCATGGGGCAGCTCACTGAGTCCTGGATGGATGCTGACTTCTTGCTTTGAGAATTGAGGGCAATTTTGAATTGGGGTTGAGAGTTTTTGTAGATATTATTGCAAAACTGTATGAAGGTTTGCCCTGTGAATACATACATGCCAGGAATAAACTCTAGTCCTGAACTACGTGAATATTTGTTTTGTACTCCTGCTAACTACCTGGCATCTTGTACACTTCTGAGTCTGGCCTGCACTGGGGTATGCTCTAGATACGGTTAAGGGTGGCAGAAAGCAAGTCAAGTTAAGCATTATATTGAAATTTCATGAGATTGAGCCCCCTTTTCCCATTAGCCCCATTGAAAGTCCCACCCTAAAAACTCACATCATTAAAGACAATGAAAAAAAAACAGACATTGGTCTCTAACTATTTAGAAGCTTAGGCTTCGTCTGCACAAGCATTTTAAGTTTGTACCGCTACAACACACTTATGCCAACCTAACTCCTGCACTATGTCAACAGCAGGGCTTCTGCTGCCTCTCAGAGGGGTGGATTACCTATGCCGACAGGAGAAGCTCTCCCAATGGCATAGGTAACATCTTCACTGAAGCACTGGAATGGTGCAGCTGCCTGAGTGCAGCTGTATCATTGTAAGTGTCGACAAGCCCTTACTTTTACTCTCCTGTGACACTTGGAGGGAAAAATAATTGGCAGCTGTTCTGATTGTAAGTGGTGTCTGCTTTTGTTTGTCAAAAGTCCTCCATCACCCTTGCGGCTCCTCGTTATAGAGGGAGGGACAAGTTACAGAGTTGAAGCTAACATAACTGCTTTCTCTTCACAGCTTCAGCTTATCTATTAAGTGACAGAATAGCTGTGTGCTAACATCACTGAAGTCAGCATAGCTCTTGTAACCCTCTTTTATTTTTTAAATATTTACAGCTGCTGCAGTACAGCTGGTAAAGGAAGCGGAGAACAAACACTGTGTTTAATTTCATTTATTAACATCAGTGATGGAATGCTTTTTACAATAAATATTTAAAATTCATGGGATACTCATCCATCAATTTATAGAGGTGTTTGAGATGCCAAATCTGAGGCCCGGAAAATAAACCATCCCGCATCTTAACAAATATTCCTTAACTGTTCTTCAGAAGCTAGTCTTTGCTCTGTTGAGTGTGTGTTGTGCCCATTATGGAGTGTCTGCCCTTTCTGAAAAGGCCACATTTATCAAATGCACTCTTGAGAAGAGATGCAGTGACCACAGTGTGAAATTATGGCCTTCGCTGTAATAAATATATACAATGCCATATGTAGGTTCTATTCAGCAGCTAAATTGACTTCCGTTTGCAAAACAGAATGTTAATGAACCTATGTTCTGATCTCGCGTTGTGTCCCCTCCTGCTCTCCCTTTAACTGAGATCATTTTAACACTGGCACATCTGTAGTGAGGGAAGTGCATGTTTGTTGGAGTTTGTCCGTAGGGGAGCAATTTTGGGAGGGGAGTGGTGTCTCTCGTGTATTTTAATTTGTTTTGCACTAATAGACTAGCAAGTCATATATGATTGCAGTATTTAGAATATTACGGATCGGAAGCGAGTCTATTAATAAAGATACAGGATTTTCCCAGTAAATGGTGTAATTGAAAGTGACTGGCCTGGGAATGTGTGATGCTGACAGGATTCCAGAAAGACTAAACATGGCAGAATTTATTCAGCAGTTGAATAACTGATTATTTTTTAAGGTGCGCATCTTCTCAGAAGTGCTGATGCTCTAGACATGCACTCAAAGGAAGGTTCAGTGAAATCAACTGAAACTTCCAGTTTTTAATTTTTAGTTTCTAGACTTAGCAAAACAGAAACAAGGCTGGTTTGCCCAATGTGTATGTTAAGTGATGTGAGGCAAACAACGTGCATGTGGAATGCAACAGTTTGCTAAAGGTATCGGATACCAAGCTCTTAGAGAATATTTTTGTTTGGGAAGTTGCATCCTTTAAGTAAGGATACAGTAAGGGCTTGTCTACACTACCAAGTTTTGTTGACAAAACTTATGTCGACACCCAAAAATCGACAAAACAAAAATCGCCAAAGGGTGTCCACACTTGCTCCCTCTGTCGACAGATCATGTCCACGTTGGGGACACCATCATTGACAGTGTGAGCAATGCATCGTGGATATGTATCCCGCAGTGCAGTGTTGTGGGAAGGAAGAGCTGATCACTGCGCGAGTTCTCCCACAGCCCTCTCAGCTGCCGAGAGCAGCATCATGGGTAGCTTTGTGAGCTCTCCCTGCTGAGAAATGGCAAAGCAACACAGCAGTCTGTCCCCCTCCCCCTGCTGTAGCATTCTGCCTGCTGCTGTGTTCCTAGTGCTGGGCAGAACAGGAGCATTCCAATGATTTTCTCTTTGTTTGCTCCCCAAAAGGAGCAGCACACAGATACTTCCCAGAGCTTTGAAAGGGGAGGGGCACATGTCTGCAGGGCAGCAATCAGGGCAGGCATTGTGGGCTATTGGCCGAAGCCAGTTCTGTCAACAAAATAGTCAGCAGTGTCTACACTGGCTCTTTGTGGACAATAAAGGGAGGGGAAAAGACAAAAGTCTCTCATAGGGGTGGAAGTTTTTTGTCACCAAAACTGGGCGTTTTTTGCAACAAACGTCCCATTATAGCGTGTACACTCTTGCTGTTTTTGTCACCAAAAGGCAGCTTTTGGTGACAAAACTTGGTAGTGTAGACAAGGCCTGAGAAGCCTGTTAGTATTAAGTAAGCTTTGCCTATCAAGTAACTTTTTTTAACCTAGGTGCCTTCAGGATTTTGATCAGGTGTATTGATTTCTGAAATTGATTCAAAATTCTCTTGTTATTGAAATTCAGTTTGCACAGTAGACTGCAGTGCTCCACAGCCTGAAAAGTATAAATCCTTCCTTATTTTAAGAGACTTTACAAAAGCATGTGCCATTGAAAGGGTTCATGTGTCTCAATAAGGGAAGGAAGAAGTAGTTCTCCATTCTGACAGGTTTCAGAGTGGTAACCGTGTTAGTCCATATCAGCAAAAAGAACAAGGAGTACTTGTGTCACTTTAGAGACTAACAAATTTATTTGGGCATAAGCTTTCGTGGGCTAAAACCCACTTCATCGGATGCATGCAGTGGAAAATACAGTAGGAAGATGTATATACCCAGAGAACATGAAAAAATGGGTGTTGCCATACCAACTAAAAGGAGACTAATCAACTAAGGTGGGCTATTATCAGCAGGAGAAAAAAAACTTTTGTAGTGATAATCAGGATGGCTCATTTCCAACAGTTGACAAGAAGGTGTGAGTAACAGTAGGGGAAAAAATTAGCATGGGGAAATAGTTTTTACTTTGTGTAATGACCCATCCGCTCCCAGGTCCTCTGATGGTGTCCCTTGAATAGATATGTTCATGTTCTCTGTTTATATACATCTTCCTACTGTATTTTCCACTGCATGCATCTGATGAAGTGGGTTTTAGCCCACGAAAGCTTATGCCCAAATAAATGTGTTAAGTCTCTAAGGTGCCACAAGTACTCCTCGTTCTTTCTCCATTTGTGTGTGGTGTGTGTTGCCCCCCGCCCCCCATCACCATGAAAGTTGCCAGTGGTTTTGTCCACCACATGTCTGGATTAGAATCAAGATGTGTCAAACACCCTTTGTTTAGGGTACTTTGTATACTTGGAGGGAGGTGGGGGAAGGCTGGTGATGGAACACTAGATGGGGAGGGCTCTGAGTTACTAAAGAGAATTCTTTCCCAGGTGCCTGGCTGGTGAATCTTGCCTACATGCTCAAGGTCTAACTGATTGCCATATGTGGGGTCAGGAAGGAATTTCCCCCTGGGTCAGATTGGCTGAGATCCTGGGTTTTTTTTTGCCTTCTTCTGCAGCATGGTGCACAAGTCACTTGCTGGTTTAAAATAGTGTAAATGGTGAATTCTTTGTAACTCGAAGTCTTTAACTAGGGCTATCAATTAATCGCAGTAAACTCACACGATTAACTAAAAAAAATTAATATTGATTTTAAAAAATTGTGATTAATCACACTGTTAAACAATAGAATACCAATTGAAATTTATTAAATATTTTTGGATGTTTTTCTACATTTTCAAATATATCGATTTCAATTACAACACAGAATGGTGGTTGAAGCATCAAGGGACACATGAATCTTTAGCGTATCTGGCATGTAAATACCTTGCAATGCCAGCTATAACAGTGCCATGCAAACGCCCGTTCTCACTTTCAGGTGACATTGTAAACAAGAAGCAGGCAGCGTTATCTCCCATAAATGTAAACAAACTTGTCTTAGTGACTAGTTGAACAAGAAGTAGGAGTGAGTGGACTTGTAGGCTTTTTTATGTTGTTTTGTTTTTGAGTGCAGTTATGTAACAAAAAAACCCTACATTTGTAAGTTGCACTTTCATGATAAAGAGCACTTCAGTACTTGTATGAGGTGAATTGAAAAATACTATTTCTTTTATCATTTTTACAGTGCAAATATTTGTAATAAAAAATAAATATAAAGTGAGCACTTTCCGTGAGCACTGTACACTTTGTATTTTGTGTTGTAATTGAAATCAATATATTTGAAAATGTAGAAAACATCCTAAAATATTGAAATAAATGGTGTTCTATTATTGTTTAACAGCGCAATTAATTTTTTAATCGCTTGACAGCCCTATTTTAAACTATGATTTATGGACTTCCCTAACTCAGCCAGAGGCTAGCGGTCTATGACAGGAGTGGGTGGGTGAGGTTCTGTGGCCTGCAGTGTGAAGGAGGTCAGACTAAATAATCATGATGACCGCTTCTGACCTTAAAGTCCATGAGTCTGAATGTACGAAATAAATGCCAACCCATAAAAATATTCCCCAAAACCATTTGTTTTTAAAAGTCTTCATTAACTCAGTGTAATTATTGGCCAGCACACTTCTTGTCAAGGAAGGAGGTCTGGATTGGACTTGCTGTGGATTGATTCCAGGCACTTATTCTCACATGCCGGCCCCAGGTGCATTCCTAGTTTCCTAGTCCTTTCTCTTGTTGATGGGGTAACCATGGCCAGGTCTCTAAAATGTTGTTATACCGTAACACTTCTACACTGAAACACAAACAAGATTCAGATGGGAACTAAAACAATACTTGTTTGATTTTTGGTCCTGTCATTGAAACAGAAGTTATAAGACTTCAACTGAGCTAGAATTTGGTAGAAGGAAGGAAGAGGGATAATAGGTTCATGGAAGGTTTTGGGGTTTATGGGTTTTTTTTAGATCCTATGATGCCACTGAAATATACAAAAGTTCAGTCCAATGCAGTGAACAAGCTGGAGAAGCCGTTGAATAAGGAGTGCAGGGTGCTAAAAGATTTCAGGTGGGGGTTTTATCCTGACGGGATACGCTGGCAGGTAACTACTCAGTCTGGACTGGTACAGGACTGGGGAACATTTCATTTCTATATCTTTATCACGACCACGGAGGCTCCAAGCAGTGCTGTATCTTTATTTTAACAGTCGTGTTTGTTTGTGTGAAGGTATTTGTCTGTCAGGAAATTGTAAATCAAGTTGCTGGCAGGCAAGTCATGCTTTTTGAAAGTCAACAAAGATTTGATGTATACATTAGGAATAAAAGAAAAAATGTTCTGCTTTGGGCAGAGATGTTTTTACTCAAAATAAACCTTGACAATAAGTCTAAGTGAGTTCGCAGTGTACTTCAAGCAAGATCGCATTTAATTTATTTTTCTGAGCAGAGACAACCTGTGTCTGCCAATAGTGGGGGGACAGAGCTGGCTTCAGCAGTGTTACTGAGCATGCTCAGTCCAAGCCAAGAAGCAAATCTGGGGCGGGAGGGGGTACATGACCCTGCCTCCCGGGCCACCTCTGTTTCTGAGCACTTGGAAGAAAATGACTGAGAACAATGGTGCAGTTTGCCCAGTTGGCACACTCTGGTCCTTGCATGCCATGATACTATATTGACTAGCTCATTTGTCATCCACAATTCCAGAATGTTCTGAAGCACTTTTGAGTTTTGCAAAATGTCATCCCATGCCACTTTCAAGCTATGGGGGAATTCTCCTCTGCAGAGAATACTAATTCTACCAAAATACATCTGCTTTGCAGTTCTCTTGGGAGCACTGCTCTCTGAGCACCCTTTGTACCACAAGGAGTACAAATACCCTGAAGACACATACTTCAGTAGAGTTCTTTGTCAAATCTTAACTGCTCTGTAAGTGGAGCAGCCGCAGAACTGAACTTTTACCAAATCGCTAGAACACATTGTGAGGAGGTTGGTGGTGATGATCTAGAAAATTACCATTTTTAGCTTTGAGGCTAAATTTACAATACAGCTGATAAGGGGGCTGGTTCAGGCAAGTATTGACTTATCACCTCGTCCTCCCACACACAAGTCTGCATTTTTCTGATTCAGTTTGTGTTTTGAAGGTTACTGTGTCTCAGATTAAGACCTAATATTTGTTATACCAGTTCCATTCTGTTCATATGTCATTTTATTGCATGTGTGAACCCACAAACTTGTTTTAAATGCATTTTCAAAGCAAGATTTACTTACTAGGAGGTGGCATTGTAAGTGTTTAAGCAGGGGACTGAGATTGTGTTCCTTTACCAGCACTGCCACTGACTTGCTTGGTCAAGTGCTTCTCTCTCAACCTGTAAACTCGTATTAATTCAACTCTCCTACCTTTTGGTAAAGTTCTTAGAGATCCTCTGATGAAAAGCACTGTATAAGGGCTATGTAATAGAAATGACAGTGCTCTTACATGTACTGTACAAACATTAATAAGTGTTATGCTTTCTGGCACTTGGATAAGAACTTCTGTTATCACTTGTTCTTGATCTCTTACAGAGATCAACTCTAGAATCAGCTTTAATATCTGATTTCTTACTTTTTTCTCTACCAACAGGGGGGATGGACTGTTTTAGAAAGAGACCTGTTTGATCAAACTATTCTGATTCTATGACCAAAAGGATAAAAATGTCAACTTTTGATGTTTTAGAAAATGGAATTTCCATTACTGCCTGTTGCCACCCGATATCTATAGCAATTCTGCTGTCTAGAACTTGCTCAGGGATGCCAAATGTAGGTGGCCATTTTGTTGTTTAGTTGTCAAATTAACATTTTTTCTTCTATACACACATTTTAGTTATTGTTTGAGTGTGTGTCATTGATTCACAGTTAATTATACTGAGCTGAATTTTCATCCAATGTTATGGTAGTGCAGTTGCTCTCTACTTTATTCAGAATCTGCATGAATTTTGCTGTGCATTGCTCTCTGGGCTTTCATAATAGTCACACTTTGCATTCCTCTTAAGGATGTCATTTTGACTTAATCTCGGTGTGATGTTGTGCAGTCTATATGGTTTTATAAAAATATGGTAATAAGTGAATATAATGTAACTGGGATATGCTTCATGCAAAAGGTCGCTTGTAAGGGATCATTACAAAGCTTATAATCTACTGAGTGTGATCATCCTATTTGTATAAATATACCACTCTTGTATCTAAAACTAGAAGTATAAAATATAACTCTGAGGGCCTATTGTAATTATGCAAAGCGTGGGCCATTAATGGTGGTTTGGAATCTTGATGACTCCCATTAACCAGGACCATGGTCTGCAGATGGCTGTGTTTTACCTGTGAGTTTTCCTGTATATGTGTGTGCTGTCAAGTGGGTAATGAAGTCTTGCAGTGACATGTGATCATGTCACCTGAACTGGAATCCATCTTTAACCTGGTGCTTTTCCAGTGAGGGAGGGTGGAAACCCAGAGGGACAAAGGGTTCCCGCCTTATGCAAAAGATATATAAAGGGGTGGAACAGAACAAAGAGGGAGAGAAGAGCCATCATGAAGAATCCCCTAGCTACCACCTAAGCTGGAACAAGAGCTGTACTAGGGGAAAGAATTGTGCCCAGGCCTGGAAAGTGACCAGTCTGAGGAAAAAACTTACTGAAACATCTCTAAGGGTGAGATTATCTGTATTTAGTTTGATTAGACATAGATTTGCGCATTTTATTTTATTTTGCTTGGTAACTGACTTTGTTCTGTCTGTTACCGCTTGGAATCACTTAAATCCTACTTTCTGTATTTAATAATCACTTTTTACTTATTAAATAACTCAGAGTATATATTAATACCTGGGGGAGCAAACAACTGTGCATATCTCTCTGTCAGAGTTATAGAGGGTGAACAATTTATGAGTTTACCCTGCATAAGCTTTATACAGGGTAAAACGGATTTATTTGGGTTTAGACCCCATTGGGAGTTGGGCATCTGAGTGTTAAAGACAAGCACTCTTCTGTGAGCTGTTTTCAAGTAAACCTGCAGCTTTGGGGCAAGTAATTCAGACCCTCGGTCTTTGTTGGAGCAGACGGGAGTGTCTGGCTCAGCAAGACAGGGTGCTGGAGTCCTGAGCTGGCAGGGAAAACAGGAATAGAAGTAGTCTTGGCACATCGGTTGGCAGCTCCCAAGGAGGTTTCTGTGATCCAACCCGTCACACTCGGGTACTGTGTGATTTGTAATCAGAATGGTAGAAGCACAAACCATTAGGTGTTTATCCTCCCCTGCAGGATGGATTTCAAATGATGAGATGATTTTTCCTATGTTCAATAGGGAGCATCTGTCTTCATCTTCCCCTTGTAAGGTCACTGCTCTGGTGCTGAGGTGGGAAGGCTGGGAGCAGAGTTAATAAACTTCTTTCCCCCCACAGTAACCCTGGAAATGGTTGTCCACAGCAAAAAGGAGCCCTGCCTTAGTGAATGCCAAAGGTGTTCAGATGTCCAACCGTAATGAATCCTGGTGGCAAAAGCCATTTCTTATGTATAGAGAGAAATTAAAGGAATGTGTGTGTGAGAGCAGGATTTGAATATGATATGCAGTGAGAATCTAACCTTCAAAAATACAGCACTTCTCCACGTCAAGCCTCACAAGTTTGTTTTTCTTTGTCTGTTTGTTTAAATTCATTTTGCAATCAGGAAGCAGGAATCAAGTTTTGTTTGCTCTCTTTTAAAAGGAAGTTTATTCATCAAAGATGCAAATAAAATGCACCACTTCAAGGCTCCCAGATGATGAAAACTCCAGCAACTGGAAATATGCAGCTTTTGTCTTGAATGTTTTAGGAAATTGTATGCAGCCTGTAAAGTGAGGTCTGAAGAAGTGGGGTTTTTACCCACGAAAGCTTATGCCCAAATAAACCTGTTAGTCTTTAAGGTGCCACCAGACTCCTTGTTGTTTTTGTAGATACAGACTAACACGGCTACCCTCTGATACTTGACAGCCTGTAAAGAATTATTCTGTAGCAAATAAAATCTGTACAGCCCCTCTGCTTATTTCTATACTTGGGAACCTTCCCTCTTGCTTGACAGCACTAAGATTACAGTGGATGAGAAGCTGGATATGAGTCAGCAGTGTGCCCTTGTTGCCAAGAAGGCTAACAACACATTGGGCTGCATTAATAGAAGCATTGCCAGCAGATTGAGGGAAGTGATTATTCCCTTCTATTCGGCACTGGTGAGGCCACATCTGGAGTATTGCGTCCAGTTTTGCCCCTTCCCCACTACAGAAAGGATGTGGACAAATTGGAGAGTCCAGCGGAGGGCAACGAATATGATAAGGGGGCTGGGACACATGACTTATGAGGAGAGGCTGAGGGAACTGGGCTTGTTTAGTCTGCAGAAGAGAAGAGTGAGGGGGGATTTGATAGCAGCCTTCAACTACCTGAAGGAGGGTTCCAAAGAGGAAAGAGCTTGGCTGTTCTCAATGGTGGCAGATGACAGAACAAGGAGCAATGGTCTCAAGTTGTAGTGGGGGAGGTCTAGGTTGGATATTAGGAAACACTATTTCACTAGGAGCGTGGTGAAGCACTGAGAATGGGTTACCTAGGAAGGTGGAGGAATCTCCATCCTTAGAGGTTTTTAAGGCCCGGCTTGACAAAGCCCTGGCTGGGATGATTTAGATCAGGGGTCAGCAACCTTTCAGAAGTGGTGTGCCGAGTCTTCATTTATTCACTCTAATTTAAGGTTTCGTGTGCCAGTAATACATTTTAACGTTTTTAGAAGGTCTCTTTCTATAAGTCTATAATATATAGCTAAACTATTGTTGTATGTAAAGTAAATAAGGTTTTTAAAATGTTTAAGAAGCTTCATTTAAAATTTAAATTAAAATGCAGAGTACCCCGGACTGGTAACCAGGACGTGGGCAGTGTGAGTGCAACTGAAAATCAGCTCACGTGCCGCCTTTGGCACGCATGCTATAGGTTGTCTACTCCTGATTTAGTTGGCATTGGTCCTGCTTTCAGCAGGGGGTTGGACTAGATGACCTCCTGAGGTCTCTTCCAACCCTAATCTTCTATGGTTCTAGGAAAAGTATCCACTATTCAGAAAAGCCTGTAATTTTCATTTTAAACCAGAGTATATTGCTAAGCCAGCAGAATTATTCTTTTTGGGCAGAATTGTTCTACCTTAAACATGACTTGTTGACTTGGCTTGCCTCAGTTGGACGATGTCAGGAGTCTCTATCCATCCTCAGTCGAATAAGATTGAACTCACTGGTCACTGTCTCCTTCAACATTAAGTTAAAGATCCTCATCCTCTCCTCTTATGGTACTGACCAGGTGTGGCCCTCCCCCTTACATTTTTGCTTTGATTACATCCTGTGCCTCTGTATACTTTTCTGTATTTTATTTTTTCCTTCATGTAGTCTTTCATACAGCCCTATAGGCTTACAGTAGGCTTCCACCACATATGTCCACTCTTCTTTTTAAATTCCATTTTATTTTTTTGCATAGTCTTCCTGTGCCCTTTCCAATAACACCTGTGCATCTTCTTGCACCCAAGCTGTGTCGTACATGTTGACTGTAAGCTGGACTTGCCAGAGGTCATGGCCTAAACGTTCAAAAGTGACTAGGCTTTTGGTAGCCCTGATTGTTGGGAGTCCAAACTGAGATATCTTGAAAGACTTCCAGAGGATGAGTGCTCAGCATTTTGTGAAAACCTGGCCCAATCAAAGTGTCTCAAGTTACGTACCCAAACACTAAAGCAAAATCACTAGTCACGCCTGAAAATCTAGGCCCCTAGCTTTTTAGGCACAATCTGTAACACATTACATAAATAATAAGATTGTAAAATCTCCACCTGGAATTGAAAAAGCAGTTCTAGATCTAGACACATCTGGAGAAACTGCCCTCTTGCTTGAGGTTCTTAAAGGGATCAGTAAGTATACAAAGCCACACTGACCTCTTCAGTGAGGAATGAAAAATTGTGGCAAATTCAGCAACTTTCTTTCCTTCTGACTCTTGGGTCCATTTTTTAATTTGTAGTTTAAATCTTGTTCTTTGCTGAAAACCTGCATATGTTCGCCATGTAATGCCACAGAATGTAACAATATTAAAAAATTATCCTATGGGAATTTCTTTTGGCACTTCAGATTTGTATCTGAAAACTTCAGTGTAGATAAAGACACCAGAGTTCCCATATGGAGGAGTGCTGTGATCAGAGTGAATACCCAAAGTATTTCCCCACAAATATGTGTTTGAATAGTTGAATTTGCTTTGCCTGTGTTTGACTTCTTGATCAATTCCCACTAATATTTCAGAAAATAAGTTTGCAAGCAGGAATGCTTTTGGAAAGAGTAAAATTTTCTCAACTACTAGAATATTCACAGTGCAAACTTAAAACGTAAATGTGAAGATTTGTACCAGAAACCTGAATGATGGCTCAAATTTCAAAATATTAACTATCTGAGTCAACTACAAACTAATGCATCCAAAGAAGTGAGGTTTTAACTCCTGTGGTACCTTTAAGACTAACAAATGTATTGGAGCATCCGACAAAGTGGGCATTCACCCACGAAAGCTTATGCTCCAATACATCTGTTAGTCTTAAAGGTGCCACAGGACTCTCTGTTGCTTTTTACAGATCCAGACTAACATGGCTACCCCTCTGATACAAACTAAGAATTACTTATAGGCAGTCAGCAAATATTTTCAAATAACTATAATCATAAAGAAACATAAGCTGCTGACAAAAAACTAGCAAACAGGTAAAACCTGTCAAATTATTCACTATGCATTATATTCTCTCAGGTTTGATAATATTCACTTCATATTCTTCGTGGGTTTTTTTCTTACTTATTTGTGTACGTTCTTCCCTCTCCCCTTCTCAATTTTTTTGGAATGACTTTTCCATGAGTTTGATACATCATCTTCCCTTAAACTTACAAAATGAGAAGACTTCTTGATTCATTTACTGCATGCAAGATCCTTGGTATTCATGTAAGTGATGGCATGTGGCAGTGTGCTGTGTCAGTCATTTGCACCAGTGAAGTGTTGCTTTTAGACACCTGGGTGCATTCTGCAGCCTGAAAGGGATTGCTTTCTCCCTCCCTCACTTATTGATTCTTTCTCTGCAGTCTGTTTTTATCTAAATACAGCAAAACTTTTTATTATGCACTTGGGTATTTTTGTTGCATTTGGCACAGCCCCCTATTCAAACAGAATCTGGCTGTAAATCATAATGTCACTGATTTAGCCAAGTTATTACTATGCAAGTGTTTATGATTCTGACAAATAGTGTCCAAATGTAAACAAGCAGAGTGTGTCCTTCACGCAAATTCTAGTCTTGGGTAGCTATGATCTAATTGTATATCTACACAAATGTGTTTGATTCTGATTCAATATTGGAGAAATGTTGTACTAGCTAAATTAGAGGTGTTGGATTTTTATCAGTCAAGTCACTTCCCTCCCCCAATCATTTTTCCCAGAACACCGAGAAATATTTTCTTCTGGAAAAATCTTGTTTATAAGATTCTGTTTATTGGTCACTTAGTACATGAGTCTTGTTTCTGATTTTAATATATAAATATATATCACCCTCCAGCCAGACATTCTTCTGAAGTTCTTTAGTATATTTTCAGAAAGGCTTTAAATGTTTAGTTTGTTATTTATGGCAGTGGTGGGCACCATGACGAATGTGCAGGATATTTCTGTGTATCCCAAGGACAGTTTAAAGCCAGAGCAGTGCACTCCAAGCTTCTGCCACAGTGATCGGCAGTGCTGGTCTGGTGGGGTGATCTAGGACTCAGTTCTGCGAGCTGCTGAGTGCTCTAAGCCAAAGCTTAAGTGTTCTGCTAAAGTCATCAGCACTCTTGGGTTTTGGTCCTTTCATCTCTATTGAGATTTTTTTTTTTAAGGCTGCAAATTAGTTCCAATTAGTATATTGCATATGTTATGTTGGTGCCCATAGAGCAGGGGTTCTCAAACTGGGGGTCAGGACCCCTCAAGGTTATTACATGAGGGGTCATGAGTTGTCAGCCTCTATCCCAAACCTGGCTTTGCCTCCAGCATTTATAATGGAGTTTAAATATATAAAAATATGTTTTTAATTTATAAGGGGGGGGTCGCACTCAGAGGCTTGCTGTGTGAAAGGGGTCACCAGTACAAAAGTGTGAGAAGCACTGCCATAGACTCTAATCTGGGACTGGGTGGGGACCCAGTGAGCTAGGTGCTGAACACACATGAAAGAAAAAGGTCCTGCCCCAAAGAACTTGCGAAATATGCTTATGATGAGAGGCCAGTGAAGTGATTGAGTTTATTAGTAGCAATCCGAGCACTCAAGCTGCAGAGTAAAGACAAGACCACCAATGTAGGTCATAGTCATGGTTTAAGGAAAGAAGGGTTGGTAAATGAGCACTGAATTTAACCACAGACAAAACCGTAGCATAAACCACTTCCAGTCTAGATCATTATCACCCACCAATTGTTGCCTAACTTCTCAGTAGAACCTTTTATACAATATTTATATACACTTAGTCTGCATAGCTATGGTACATGCAGTTTAGTGGAGTATATATAGTGTTGCTGTTCAGATGTCGTCTGCCAGAAACCTCTGCAGAATTGTTGTCACTTATCTCACATTTCCTTTATTATTTGTATTACTGTGGTGCTTAGGAGTCCTAATTGTCTACCAGGATCCAATAGGGTTCTGTACAGATCTTGTTTAGTGGGCTGATGCCCATTTGGAAGCAACTCTTTGATGCTGGCTTCCTTTAAATATTAAAACTACTATCCAAAATGTAAACTCTTAAATACAGTAGTTGATATTTGGGGGGGTGGAAGGAGAGATGATGAGATGTTAACGTGCCTTTTTGATCTTAGAAATCTGTTGTTTTCATCAGATGAGATTGGTAGTATTGATAGCAATCAAACTTTTAGAAGACCCTCCCAAAAAGCTACTTTCTATTGGAGTTTTGGTTTCTTTACAATTGCTAGCATGCGTGCTAAGCTGCCTCCATATCTCTCACTTGTAGTGGTTTGGGTTTAGTTTGAACTGCCTTTGTCCTTTGGATTTGGGTTTTACACCACAACTTGTGGTCCTGAGAAATGTACACAGCTATCTGAAAGCAAATTACTGTCCAAATTACTCATCAACTTGGTATGCAGAGTCATTTTCTAGTAAAATCACTCAGAATACCATCTCTCGTATGAATCATCTTTGTAGTCAAATTGCACATGCTGTACATAAACTCTTCCAGTTTTCATCCCTCCCCCTCTGCTTCCCATCTTGCTATGGTCATCTGGCATACCTCAGTAAAACCACATGGCTGCCTGTTCACAGGACACAGTCTGTAAATCCTGAAACATCAAAGATGTTGGATAGAATACAACTCTTGCTGTCTACTCTGTAGTTAAGTCTTTAGCCATTACTTCTGTTGAATGGGTCTCTAGTGGCTGGCAACTTCCACAACTTCCTACTTTGCCAACAAGCAAGATAATGCATGGTGAAAAGCAAAACCCAAAATTAGAGTATGTTTATAGCACAGTCTCGCAACTCTGCAATATCTGTGATCTCTCGGTAACTTATTGAGGGTAGATGAGCAGTACAAGTGTGTTATTTGCTTCTGCTTGAGGACCAGTCCAGGCGTCACTGACTTGAGTTGGAGTCTTGCCACTCACTTCAGTGGGGCCAGGATTTGGCTATTAGTTTCGAAGTTGGATAGGAACTGATGTGTGTAATGTACTTGGTTAGTAAGAAGTCATTCTGAGCAGAAGTATGAACATGGAAGGAAAACGCTTTTAGCCGTCACATGTTCATTATATACTTGGGGAATATTGGAGGAGTTGAGGGATGCAAAATGGAAAAGCTGAACGGTTGGCTTACTAATGCTAATGGAAAAGAGATGTTAATAAAATCAGCTGAGTGTAATTGTCTTTCAGTTTTCACGTGGCTGCTGCTAAAGGACATGCTGAGTGCCTCAGAATTATGATGACGCATGGTGTGGATGTCACGGCACAGGATGGTACAGGTACATAACTATGAGCTTTTGCTACATGTTTTATATAGGACCAAGATGTAGGCTTAGTCTACACTACAAAGTTATGTCGGAAAGGAGTGTGGAAGGAAAAAAAAAAATCACCGCCCTAGCTAATGTAGCTATGCTAGCAAAAACCCCAGTTTAGGCACAGCTATGCTGATAGTGCTTCAGCTGGCATAAAATCATTCAAAGAATTGCTGTAGCTGCACCAGCAGAACTCCTGTCGAGAACGGGGGAACCGCGGCCAATGGGAGCTTCGGGATATGTGGCAAGCAGCGTGTGGAGCCCTGCATCCCCCTCCCCCAGGTTCCAGCTACTTCCCGGAGCAGAGCTGGGAGGAGCGGCAAGCAGCGTGTGGAGCCCTGCATCCCCCTCCCCCAGGTTCCAGCTACTTCCCGGAGCAGAGCGGGGCTGGGGCCGGCAGCCTGCCCTGGCCGCGGTGTGTGCCGCTGCCACCCCGGCCCCCAACCCCCTGCCCTGAGCCCCCTTCTTCCACCTCAACCCCCTGCCCTGAGCCCCTTGCTGCATCCCATACCCCTTCTTCACCCCAATCCCCTGCCTTGAGCCCCCTGCCTGCACCCCAACCCCCTGCTGCACCTCAACTCCCTGCCCTGAGCCTCCGCCACACCCCTCATGCACCCTCTGGGGGAGGGAAGGGGCAGAGTTGGGGGGGGACTTCAGGGGAGGGGTTGGAATGGGGGGCAGGGGAGGGGTGGGAAGAGGCGGGGCCTCATGGAAGGGGTAGAGTGGGGGTAGGGCTTGGGGCAGCAAGGGGTGTGTGTGTGTGTGTCAGTGATGCGGCCCTCAGGCCAATGAAGTAGCCCTCATGTGGCCCTCGTGGTCATTTGAGTTTGAGACCCCTGGACAAGATCAAAGTCGTGTTTCAAAATGAGAAGTCAGACATCTGTAAACAACAGGTCACGTGAAATTATGCAGCTACACTGATTGTGAAAACTGGGTGACTAGTTGAACAGCTTGTATTTATTAGGTGCTTTACTGCTCATTTGCATGCATCTTTTAGCAGTTTGATAAAGCATTTGCAGTATTATGCATGCAGACATAAACATACACACTGTTGGTGCTTTAACTCATACCTCCAGTCTTGAAAATTTCAACCTCAGGGTTATAAAATTAAGCATGCTAGTGGACTCAAGACGGCAAAATAATTGATGGTTCTCCAACGTAAAACCTGTTTTGTTAATTTCATGTCTTCAGGACTCTGCCTAGTTCAGATAAAGATTTTTAGGCTTCACTTTTATGTGTATCCAGACTATTAACCCCATTAACTGTCCTGGAATTGCAGCAGGGCATTTCCTGAGCATTGATGGCTGATTTGTAGGAACTGATTGCCCAAAGAAGAGCTCAAAGCTGTTTACCCTGAAGTGTTTCAGTTCTCAAGAAAATCCCTGTGCCTTTTATCATTAACACTTTAAAGAGAAAATGGGGGGAAACTGGCAGAGTTTTTAATAGACTATGGTGTTTCGGTTGGGGTATTTACAGAATGAATACTCTGTATGTTAACTAGCCAGTCCAGTTTGCCTGAATGACCCATCAATACTCCATCTTTCACCATAATAGGCTTTAAACATTGGGTGGACTTGATCCGTTTCTGACTAAAACACCTATGTGATGGGTTAGTTTTCTTGCACACAACAGAATACTTATCACATGTGAGAGGTGCTCTGTGATTTTGGAGGAAGAATTGAAATTACACATGCAAAACTGGGAGAGTGGTTAACTTTGAACCTGTAGGTGCACCAGGTATAAAATTTGACCCAAACTTTGTCACTTTATGATCCTGTTTCAGGACTGATTAATCCATTCATCATTTTCAGTGGTGAGCAGCTATTCTCTTCTGAGCTTCAAACTGATGCTTGTTTCAGTCTGAAGAAACTTTGCTTTGGTAGTCCTCCTGTCGCATCCTCTGTGTACTGCCACTGACCACATAAACAATGGCTCTTGAGTATCAGTATTAGAAGCAGTCAAGAAACAGTACTCTTTCTCCTCTTCATATTTAGTATACTCTAACTTTTTCTTTCTGACTTCCCTGTTTCTTCCGGGGCTATATGCATAAAAGCTGATGAGATATTGCAGTCTTTAGTCTTGTTTCTATAAACAGTATTGCATTGTTAGTCAGATAGTATGGAGAACTTACAAATTGATAAAACAGGCACAAAAGGAGTCTGCAGAGTGTATGTCCCTGGTGAGTGTGTTACTGGTCACCCTCTCTGCCTGATCAGCAGAGGATACAAGTCTGTTACAGCCCCAGCTAGAGGGTCCTGGCTTTTTAGCTCAAGGTGTAGCAGCTCCTGCTTTTAGCTCTGGATATCCCTGGCTCAGTCCCAAGATGACAGCTGTCTCAAAAGCACTTGCTGAACATATCTGTGCAGCAATTCTGGAGCGATCTAAGGGAGGCTGCATGGCTATAAAAGAGGAAATTACTTGTTTTCTGTAAATGCACCCAAATATTATGATCTAGGTAGGATATTTTAATATGCCCATCTCTGTTGTGGTATCTAGGCTATGGGGAGCACAATATTGCTTTTTAAAGAAACGGTACATAATCTCAGTTTTGTTGTGCAATTCATAATTATTAATATTTAATTTGCTTTGTTTGTATTAATTTAGGGCACACTGCTTTACATCTTGCAGCAAAGAACAGCCACCTTGATTGCATCAAGAGGCTTCTTCAGGTAAAGTAAAATGAAACTGAGTATTAGATCACTAATGTGTTCACTAGCTCTCTTGCTCCTCTGCTAAATGTGGGTCTTTTAGATTGACCACTTGTTCCCCATAATCATCTGCATCAGATTCTTGCATTCTTGATATCCCTCAGCTTTAGGGCCCTTCTTCCTTGGTCTTCACCCCCTGTCTAAATTAGTGAAGGATAGCATGATATCCTCACTGAGGTCCTTGGCTTTGGAACTTGCTTCTCCCACCCCCAAACTCATTAGCCTGACCGTCTCCAGGATGGATTCCATGCGAATGGCAAGGTCTACCTAATTTCCTGCTCTTTCCCTAAGGAAGCAAGTAAAGAAGTAAAGAGGATTGCAGGCGAGGGAATCAACGTGACTGGCACAACCTGCTTGTCCAGGAAGATGGTGGAATGTAAAGAAGCGATAACAGATTTGCAGTGGAGGAAGTGACTGTAGTCATGGCACTTTGCCTCTGCTCCTATCCCTTGAGCAAATGTTTAGTGTGTGCCATGGGCTGGGGGTTAGTGGGATGGACCTTGCAGTGTCATAGGCATTGAGGGAAGATGAAGGAGAGAGAAGCAAAGGTAGCCTCCGGCTGAACCAGCAGAGGAGAGAGTGGGGAGTTGGGAATTAAGAGTGGTGTAGATGGGATCTGCAGATGTGGGCAAGTGGGTGATGTTGAAGGAGACAAGGTGATAGTTGGAAAGAGAGAATTTGGATATTGAGAGATGGGACCCAATGGTTAATGACAGTTCTAACAGTACCAGTGATAGCATTGACAATGACATCCAGCTGTCGCTGGTCATACTGCATGCAGTAATAGGTTAATTCAACTACCAATAGTGGTTGGATGTGGGTGGGTGAGTATTAAAGTACCCATTCCCTCACTCAGCAGCTCACTGCTTTGTTCGTTGAGTATTATGTATCTCTTTGTAAACAATTAGAAACCGGCGTGGTGTTACAAATGCAAAAAGTTGTTTGTTCATCCTCTGATCACACTCCTGTTTCTTTGCGGACTTGCTTTACATGATGTAAGCTGTTACAAATGTAAGGAATGCATAAGATCAACATGTGTCTTTGAAGTTGAATTCAAGAAGACTAGATATACATCTTAAATTTTAACTGTATTGGCTTCCTTTATTGAAGCTGATAATATATTTGCAACTAAGCCCACTTACCCAGCAGTTTTGCTAAAGTTTATAGATGTGCTGTGTTTTAAAAGCCTGAAGCTAATACTTTTCATTTTAAAAACCAGTTCTTTTAAAAATACCACTTTAGTAATATTATGCATTAGATTAAAATTTTATGCACTGAAAAATGCGGTGTTAAAGGACTGTAAAATTTATTACTTTAACTAGGTATGATGGTAAAAGTATTAAAGGAAAGCCAGGATTTTAAAATTATTCAATGATGGCTGTTGGCTTTTTGAAAAATCCTCATAAAGATAGATTATAATTGTATTTATTATCTTAATAGTCACTTCATTTAAGATACCTAAAAATGAAGCATACATTTTCTTTAACAAAGACTATAAATAATGTGGCCAAACTGCATTATAAAATGGGTTTGTTTGGTTTTTTTAAATAAAATTTGGAAGTGGGGATTTTTTGAGAGTACTCTTTACCCAAGACAGCCAGATATAGACTGTACTGAATGTATAGTTTCCTTTATTCTGCAACTTTTGTTCTTCATCACTGGCTAGGAAGGTCACGGGGTCATGTCTTCCTCCCAAGAGTGTTGTCTTCCATAACTCCAGTGTATGTGTTTCAGCAAGTGGGATGCATGCTAAAGTAGTTAAGATTTATTGAGAGGAAAACGATCCCTTTTAATGATTAACCCAGTGTTTATTGGTTTTTATGGACTGGGACATCTGTGGTAGTTCACAAAGCTGGTTGTCCCAAGAGGTCATCCCTCTGCACTTGCAGCAAACAAATGCTTTGTATTCTTATTTCTCTCTAAGCATTTTCTTTTTCTTTCTACAGTCTAAATGCCCAGCAGACAGCACTGACAACTCTGGGAAAACAGCTTTACATTATGCGGGTAATTTTTCTATTGAAAACTTGTTATCCACTCTCTGATTCTGGCATTTACACAATCCTAGACATTCTCCTTTATACTAGAACTCGATAAATGCTAATCACATAGATCCAGTAACTCCTCGTGTGATTTTCATGCTATGATTGGAAAAGTAGTCAGCACAACAGTAAGATGCATTAAAGTAGGCTCTGCTTCTGTTTCCTCATAGAACTACATTTCCTTCACTTTTCTTTTTGTTTTTTCTTGTTTATAGCTTCTTGGCATTGTTTCAGTGTTTCTGATTTTTTTTTTTTAAGTTATAACGAACTCCCTGCTTAAATCAATGACATCTCAGTTTTACTGATTGTAGTGACTTATGTTCAGATGGCCAGTAGACTTCAGCATTGCTACACTTCAAACAAGTGAATCAAACACATTGCTTTTAAAATCCTGTACAGTTAACAGATATTCATGAAAGTGCTGAGAAAGAAGATGCTGTAATGTATTAAGGGTCAAGTTGTTCAGGTTTTTGGGCAAAAAGACTATCCTCTTATGCTACTCTGGGCTGTGATTACTAGTTTATTTTTAAATATAACTTGCTTTTCACAATTCATGCTCTTTGTTTTCTGCCCACCCTCCGTCTGCTTGGACAGTAAAAAGAGATGAATCAATTTGGTTAGTTCTCAGACACTAGCATAATGCTGCAGTCTTTGGTTTGTAAGCAGGCAGGGAAATGTCTAAATCTGCAAATGCCCTTTCTGTGGATTTTTTTTAAAGAGAACCTCTAATATTTTTCATTGTGAATGTTTGAGTTTAACTCTTTGATGCTCCCGCCATTATACACGGGCAATGCAGAGACAATAGACTTTAAAAATGGATTTAATTGACTTGTATTCTTTTTTTTTTTCAGCGTCGTGTGGCTGCCTTCAAGTAGTTCAACTTTTGTGTGAGCACAAATGCCCAATTAATGTCAAAGATTTGGTATGTACTTTATCTCACTGAACACTTTAAAATGGTTTTCCATCTTTCAATCTGGCAAACTTCTATTACAGCAGTTTCTAAGCAATACCTTTTCTAATGTCTCTTATTTCCATTGGGGGGAAGTTGCCTTTACACCTGACCTGCTGGTGCACACCTGGAAGAGAAATGCTTCAGCATCTAATGCAAAAAAGACCAAACTTGCTGCTCATGAAACTGAGGGATTAGTGTTAGTGGCCAGAAACAGGCATATGGCCTTGATCCAAAGCCCATTTGGCTGTGGTTGAGGCACATTGTGTGGACAAGTCCTGACCAGCAAGTCTCTTCCTTCCACTAACCTTATTACTTACTAGTTGTATTACCGTAGCACATAGGAGCCCTAATCATGGACCAGGGCCCTGTTGTGTTAGGCACTGTACAAACACAGAGGGAAAAAGACAGTTCCTGCCCCCAAAGAGTTTGTAATCTAAGTGTAAGACAAGCGATGGATACAGACAGGTTGACAGAGGAATATAAGGAAACAATGAGACAATATTGGTCAGCATAATAGGCAGTGGTGTCAGCATGCCAACAGCCTAACTGTTGTCAAGCTTTTTATAGTTTTCACAGCTGATTAAAAGCTTGGTGCCCAATTCATTGTACTACTTAGCCTGTCAAGAAAGAGTTGCTGGAAAACAGCTAAAGACTATCCCATCTCTACTATAGAAGAAAATGAAAATTCTCTCTTCTTTTATAGAGAAAAGCTATCAAATGAGTGCCGTGTGCCAGCCCGTCTCATTTCCCACATTTGTAAGGCAAAGGTAGCAGCTATAGTGAGCCCTTGCGCATTAAATGTATCTTGAATTTGAGGCGGTGAATCACCTCTTGTGTGGCATAGCTTATTATTATAAAGCACACTCTGGACTGCACCCTTGTGCTTGCCCCGCTAACACACAACCCACTCCACATGTAACTTGTATATACTCAAGGGTGCTGGAACAATTTTTATAGTGGGGGTGCTAAGAGCCATTGAACCAAACTCTAACCCTTGTATATAATGGAAACCACTTCAAGCCACGGGGTGCTGCAGCACCCTTCGTTCCAGCACCTATGTGTATACACAGTGACACTGAATACTTGCTCATGTTGTTGAGTTTGGAATAAAGGGTTTGCATTATCATGTTGGAGAGACTGATGTTCCCTGTTCCTTCTTATTAGCTGGAGGTAAGGGAAGCTCTTTGGTGGTGGTGTGGAGTTTTTTGCTTCCAGTGGAAACATGCTATGTGGACATGAGGGTGTGGTTAAAGAGTGCCCCAGGACCTGGCATGTCTTTTCTCTTCATTGTTTGTGGGGGTGGAAAGAAATATCATGCTTAACCTTCCTGTTAAACAAAGTTTTTGTTTACGGACTAGCTAATGAGATTGAATAATGTATATCCATCTATATATCTTAGGCCCTTTTATTGCCTTGGCTGTCATTACCATAGCATTTGAGCACCTTTCTATCTTTAACGTGTTAGCTTCACAACAGCCCTGTGAGCTAGGGAAGTGCTGTTATCCCCATTTTATAGATGGGGAACCGAGACACAGACACTTAAGTGCTTTGCCCTAGGTCAGACGGGATATCTGTGGTGGAGCAGAAAATTGAACCCACGTCTTCCAGGCTAGCACCCTAACCACTGGATCATCCTTCTCTGAATCCATAGAGACATTGTGGATGGAGTCCACTTTTGCTGGCTGTACTCTGTATCCTTAAGGTTTCAGAGAAGTTAATTTAAAGTAGAGTAGCCACCATGAAACGTCCATGGACAACACAAATCGCTGAGTGGCATCCACGCTTTTGAGGTTCTCCTAAATAATTATATCTTGCATGACAAAAGACTGGTGGCGTTCCAGAGTTCAGGCATAAAAACCCTCATCCATGCTGTCTGAACTAGATATCATTTCTCCAGTCAGAGAAACTTCTTTCTTCACACCTGCCATACCTGTTATTGGCTCTGTCACAAAACTTATACTTAGAATTTGTCTCACTTGAAGACTTATCTGGTGTGAAACCTTGTCCTTTTGATTCTATTTACCTAATTAGTGTTTAAACTCACCACTTATTGTGGAAATATTTCTTAAGAAATTAAATGACTTATCTAGGACCTAAAAGACCTGCTGTGACCTGCTGTAGAGTTAACCAAAGAGCAAAGGGAGAACCGATAACCAGCAGCATTCCTAAAGCTGTGCTGACTGATATCTCTGTGGATGCTCAGGCAAGGGATTAAATTAAGCCAAATTACATTGCCACTTGTTTCATAACAAACGAAAGAAGAAAAATCCATTGTTTATGAAGGGGAAATTGTACTGGATATGCCTTACAATTCATGCTCTGTGGCAACAAGCGTCATAATTAACATTTAAATTAACTGGGAGTTGTTTTTTGGGGGGGTTGATGGATTCATTCTTGTTCATAGTTTCTTAAATGTGTTCCTAGGATGGGAATATACCCCTGGTGCTCGCAGTACAAAATGGCCATGCTGAGATATGTAAACATCTTCTGGATCACGGAGCGGACATCAATTCCAGGGACAAAAATGGAAGGTACAACAAAATAGCTTTGTTGTATTAATGAATTCCATTATATTGACCTTTTGAAATGAAGTTTTTCTTTTTTGATCATACTTCCCCAGAACTGTCATTAATAGTAAACGCTGACAATTTTATAAGAGGTGTCACCTGGCTGTGAGAGAAGGCTTGGTGCGTGTGCGGAGAGCTGTGGCTAAAGTAAAATTTGAAAGGGTAAATACATAGGGCCAGATGGCCCCTTTAAGACAGTCTTCAGACTTCCAGAGTGGTGTAAAATGGGAGCAAATCACACTTAAATGTCCCTCCTACAAGAATCTGGCCAATAACATTCATATACGCTCTTTTGAAGGCAGCTTGGTTTTCTCCACTGGATTTTTCCCATGTCTGACTTGAGTCCACATTTCCAAGTTGGCTCCAGTAACTACAAGACATGTTTCCAGAAGGCTTTTTCCTATCTAAAATGCCATTGAAGTACAGTGATGATCAGATGCTGGAAAACTGCAAGAGAAGACACAACAAAGGACTCCACGATGGAAATGCTGGCTTCTCTATAGCTGCACCATTTAGTAATATGTTGAATTTTTTTAGGCTCCTGATTTGTCAAAATTGCTTTTTAAACAAGAGCATCCCAAGAGCATTTCCCCACTTTTTCTTTTTAATTTTGTTGATGGAATTTTTAAAATGTATGAACTGTTTTATAAACCAGTATTGAAATTGCCACAGCAAAATGGATTGCTGAAGAGATTTGGCATTTACACTTTGTAATGCATGATAAGATAATTTAGAGCACTTTACTATTCCTTGGCAGCATATGGGAAAAATAAGAGTTAGCCCTTACTTTGGACTGATACAGACTAAGTGCATTAGAGCAGTGTTTTGTTCTCAGCTTTTCTAAGAAGAAAACTAGCCCCTTTGTCCAATTGCTGAATGGCCTTGGCCTTGTTGTGAACCTACAGTGCTGTCCACTCTGAGAGATCTTTCTACCTTTTGCTCACAGGCTTTCTGCTGACTCTATGGAAACTCTTGAAAGTTCATTGTCCACTTGTGTGAGAGCATTTCCTTCTTCAGTAGACAGCACAGTAGTCTCATTCCTGCTCTTTTTAGAAAACATTAACAGTGAATAGAAGGGAGGAAGATGGTACTAAATGAGAAACACTGGTTTTCTTTTTGCCCTCTCCTCCTCGTATGAAGACTAGCTGAACGTATTATATATCCAATTTTGCAGAGATATATATCACTAACTTATTATGTAAGCTCTCTTAGTATGAAAAAATAAAAATTGGGGTTGTCCAACTTGGATGTCCTGTCCAAATTCCAATTGGGCAATTACGCTGCCCATCAAAAATCATCTCTGCAATTTCACTTGAATGTGATATTCTTCACTTTCCTCCCTTCCACTACTGTTTTAACACACAGCAGTGCAACTGCCATCTTCCCACCATGCTTCTGCCCTCACGTGGTGGGTGAAAGGATTGCTATAATGTTTTGACAAATATGGAAGGAAAGAATTCATTGCTATGAGAGTGTTTGACAGTGTTCACGTCTGTTTATTTCAAAGCACAAACTAAAAAACACCAATCTATTAGACCTATTTTCAAGCTGAGGGCAGAGTATTTTTCACAGGAGGGTAAACAAATACTAGTATGCAGTAAAGTACTTTTGATAAAACTCTTCATCCCTGCAAGTAACTTGGAAGGATTTTAAAAAAAATACAGTGTACTCTTGCTGCATGCAAAACACTATTCCAAGCTCTTAACGCTGTTTGTAGGTTGCCTAGCCTTGGATTTGGGATTGACTGCTAAGTCTTTTGTGGGATAACAAGATATTTTGGTTTTCTAGAGGAGATTTGAGCTGTCCTCCCTAACTATGCCTCTTACTTATTCTCACAAGGGGCTTTTCAATTTATTTTGCTTTTGGGCTGAAATGAGTAAATCTCCATGATTGTATCTGCGTTCACTTAAAAGCAATGAGTGAAATGCAGCTGTATTCAAATAGATGCTCTTGTACTGCACCATGACTCTCAGGGCTGTAGTTTGATCTTGGCTCTGGCATCTGATAGACTTTCTAATCAGAAGCTGCTTCTGTGCCACTCCTTTTGAAAACTGGACAACCTGCTGATAAAAGCTGCCAATCAGGTACCAACTCTTGGTACCTTCATGCAAGATGGAGCAAGGTTCAGAATGCCAAATTCCTCAAAAAGGCCCTGGGGCAGCAGGGGCAGGTGTGTGGGGAGAAATGAGGAGAGAAATTGTGCATGTTAATTTAAAAAAAAAAAAATCTTGGATTTTATCGATTTGTCCATGTCACAGAATGTTTTTTCCAAAAAAGTCATATGACAAAGCTACAGCCCTAAGGCTTGGTCCACACTAACCCCCCACTTCGGACTAAGGTACGCAAATTCAGCTACGTTAATAACGTAGCTGAATTCGAAGTACCTTAGTCTGAACTTACCGCGGGTCCAGACGCGGCAGGCAGGCTCCCCCCTCGATGCCGCGTACTCCTCTCGCTGAGCTGGAGTACCGGCGTCGACGGCAAGCACTTCCGGGATCGATCCAGGATTGATTTATCGTGTCTAGACAAGACGCGATAAATCGATCCCAGAAGATCGATCACTTACATCCGGACCAGGAAGTAAGTATAGACGTACCTTAAGAGTAGAATCTTCACACTTGGGCTCTGTGTGTTTCTCTAGAACTGCTTTGATGCTGGCTTGTGAAGGTGGAGGCCTTAACATTGTGGAAACCTTGATTAGAAAGGGTGCTGACTTCAGCCTTGTAGATGCCCTTGGACACGATGCCCTACATTACTCAAAGCTCTCTGAGAACGCTGGGATTCAGAGCCTCCTCCTGTCGAAGATCTCTCCAGATGCCGGTATGTGAGAGGAAATAATGTGTCAGTTTTAACTGACCAGATCTGTTTTCAACAAGAAGTGAATTTACTTTTTGCAATATCTTGAAATGAGCTAGTTCTCGCAGATAATTAGCATGGCTGTTTAACTTCGCACTGCACCCAGTTTGCTAGGTGCCTCCCAAAACACAGAAGTGATCCCTGCTCCAAAAAACGTGTCCGCTAGTATCCTAGGGGGCTAGCAGAGCAATGGGGAGTAGCTACGAGGAGGAGGAACAGAGGGAAATTACTGCAGTAACATAGCAAGGGCTAGCACACAGCATGGAGTTGTGCTTTTTATTCTGTGAAGGGAATAAATTAAAGTTCTTAGCTGGCTAATTTTGTTGATGCTTCCCAGTGATGGATGTCATGGAGAGGCTCTAATGTAAAGAGGGGAGTGGCCGTGTGGACTCTCTCAGGAAGGGTATTCCAATTATGTAGGCAGCATGAAAGAAATGCACAAGACTTGTTGGAGAAGCAGACAAATGGGATATCCAGGCTGGCATTGCAGGCAGTTAGGGGTGGGTGGGGCCACGCAAAGACATTATTGCTTTTTTTCCTTAATTGTATTTAACATAAAACACTTTTCCCCCTTCCTGCTCTACAGATACGAAGTCACCAACAAAGCCAAAGCAGGTATTTGTCTCTTGTGTTACTTGAAAATATTCAGACTATACAGGTTTGTAACTTCCTGTGAAAATGATCAATGGCATATGCTTAAAAGCACTAATAAATGTCACTCTGAGATTTACCTGTAATTACAATGTTCTATAGTATGAATGTTCGAGTTGCTCATGGTAGAAGCATGTTGCAGAAACATATTGCTTTAATCAGCTTTTTTTTTTTAACAAGGCCTCTTACAAGATTCAATAACCAATCAGCTTTGGAGAGGCAGGAAAAGGGTGCTGGGGGGAAGGGTGTGGTTCTGTGGTTGGGAAAAGGAAGCACAAACTCTTGTGGAAAAACTCGAGAGTTTAGGCCCCAAGACTGGACTTTCTTACACCTTGATTATGGAGACAAGCAGAGGCAAAGCTTTTCAGATTTCCAACATGAAACACACATTCCAAGGTTACAAGGGGTATTGCTGGAATGCCCTTTGCGGGAGATCCCAGTGGTGAAAATCCCACCAGGTTGAAGCAATAAAAATGCCCTAATAGCACTTATTAGGGGCATAGTATTTTGGAGGGTGCACACCCCATTAAAGTGAGAAGCCATGGAGTGACTGATTCAGGCACTCCCCTTATGGAAGAAATAGGTCTTTCAAGCTGTCCGAACACAAGAGTAATTGACGGAGAGGAAAAATAATGGCCATTCATGGTCACTTAATTAAGCCATGAACAAATGAAGTACACCGCTACCCCTATATAATGCCACCCGATATAACACGAATTTGGATATAACGCGGTAAAGCAGTGCTCGGGGCGGGGGGAGGGGCACTGCGCACTCCGGTGGATCAAAGCAAGTTCGATATAACGCAGTTTCACCTATAACGCGGTAAGATTTTTTGGCTCCCGAGGACAGTGTTATATTGGGGTAGAGGTGTATTTGAGATTACTAGTAAATGCTAAACCTCTCATCAGCTTGTGCTTTTTCACTAAATCTTTGTTTTTGCTGAAGCATGAATTGCAAGGGGGGTGGGGGTCATCCTTGTCTTCAAGCCTGCCTAGTATCTTGCCTATTATAGCAATGCAGTTATTGTGGAGAAGCTTGAATGAGACAAGGAACAAACTGCTCAAGTTATGTGGGGGTTTTAATAAAACTGCTTACTCAGACTTTACTAACCAAACTAACACACCTCCATTCTCTGGCCTGTGAAAATTTCAGCATGACCAAGTCTCTAAATTAAGTTCAGAAAGAAGTGGAACTCCAAAAAAACGCAAAGCCCCACCTCCTCCTATCAGTCCTATCCAGGTAAAGAAAAAGTCCAAGTTTGAACATTTTGATATTTGTAGTGGGATGGGAAAGATCTAGAGCATAATGCGAATGATGCTGGCAAAATTTGCTCTGTTATTTTATATGTCTGTCTCGTGTCATGAGTAGATTTTTTTTCTGAGGTTAGGATGACATCTTGAAAACCCATATTGGGTACAGTTACTAAGAAGGCTACTAGTAATGTGGCATGGTCTAAAAGCTGCACATAAAGGTGGTCTCTTGGAAAGTAAAGGTCTTCTCTTTTGATGAATGGCTTAAAATGCACTTCCACATACAGGTAGCTGTAGAAATCCAATAAGGGGAGAGAGCAGGCAAGATATATAATATAGGATTGAATTACAGCTTAAGAAATAGGTTATTAAACTGAAACATTGCTCATGTCTGGAAATAATGCATGTGTGTTAACATTGAGCATTGAGTAATTAGGTTTGCTCTTTGGTGCTAACACAGAATTATTGCATATGTTAACACAGGCAGTAGAACTCCCTAATATATACATACACACACACTTCTTTTTCAGTTTAGTGATTTGTCCTCTCCACGTTCAGCAACCTCAACTCCAATTGCTGGAAAAGGACAGGCGTTCTTCGCTGAACAAGTATGCAAGGTATATTTGCTCTTGCTGTTCTGTTGTTTTTAACAAACTTTGGCTGTATTTAAGAGGATAAAAGTATAGAACTTTGATAATCCACAATCAGTGACTGGGAGATCCACTGTGAATTGTTGAATTTTGAGAGATAAATGGTTTATAATGTGTGTAAAAACAAAGGGCATATACTTCGTAAACTTATTTTGATATTTTCTTTCAGTAAATGTGGTGGTAATTCACAATAAATGAGTAAATGTTTTGCATCTTAACACTACAGTAGCAAGTTATTTAGTGCTAACAAAGTGCCTGCCACTGTTCATAGAACTTCTTGAAGTGAAAGGATTGTCTTCTTGTGTCTCACAGGAAGAGATCAGCTCCATTCAGCGAGATAACAAGGATAGACTGAGTGACAGCACTACAGGTAAGGTGAATAATAAAGCCTTCGTTAATTCTCAAAGCTTATTCTTTTTATCAACTGTCTTTTAGAACCATTTAAATGTAGGAATAATGGTAATGGTATTAGAGAATGGTTTCGGCATTGTAACTCTTTAGAAAAAACTGATGTACCTACCAGTGATTAAACAGTTTTTAGAAATCTAGCTAGAAATAATTCCTTCATTTGGCATATTAATGGTGTCCCTCTAGGACACCTGGCATTGGTCTCTGTCGGAAGACAGGATACTGGGCTAGATGGACCTTTGGTCTGACCCAGTAAGGCCGTTCTTATGAAAAAAACCAAGTTCACTCCATCTCAAAGTTATAATGATTTTATATGAAAGGATATATATGGAGATATACCTATCTCATAGAACTGGAAGGGATCCTGAGGTCAAGTCCAGCCCTCTGCCTTCACAGCAGGACCAAGTACCATCCTTCCCCCCCCAAATGGCCCCCTCAAGGATTGAACTTACAACCCTGGGTTTAGTAGGCCAATGCTCAAACAACTGAGCTATCCCTCCTGTAGATAGTGCCTGCTTTTGCTACAGTCACTACGTCATCACTTCAGTTGTTTTAAATGGTTTAAAACCATTTATTTTAAAGGTGCTGATAGCTTACTGGATATAAGTTCTGAAACTGACCAGCAAGATCTGCTTGTATTGTTGCAAGCAAAAATTGCTTCTCTAACACTACACAATAAGGAGTTACAAGACAAATTACAGGTATGTATTACATTTTTGTGCCTAATTCAAAGCAAAGGGGATCTTTCAGTTCTTGAATAGCAGAATAAATAGCTACTTTGTTTTATAGTGATGTGCTGTGAAGATAAATTAAAAGACAGTTTGTAGATAGTAAGAGTTTCAAGAAATCAAGAGGAAACTTTCTTTGAATATTAAATCATTGTTTGCAATTTTCGTTTTTCCCATAAATTAGTTGACAGCCTTTTTCTTAAGATGGAGTTAATTATTTCAGAACTCTGGCTAATGATTGAGGTTTTCAGAATTTTAACTCTCATAGCCTTTGATCCTTTTTGTGCTACAGAAATCATCTCAGGTATTTAGATGATTTTAGCCCCCACTATCTTAATTTGCGTGGTGAGCTCTGCTGAAAATCTAGCCCACAATGTTTTTATTGTCCATCTCTGTAGAGCACACATAGTAAGAGTTCCCTTACTTAATCTACTCAATAACATTGTTTTATAAACACTTAACGCTTTTTATGCAGGAAAAAGCACCCAGAGAAACAGAAATGGATTCCACCCTAGATTCCTATCATTCCACCCAAACAGAGTTTGATCAGTCAGTGGACAGACAAAGTCAAACCTCCGCTCAGGAGCTAAAATCATCCTCATTAAATGCAACACAAACTCAAGAGAAGTCAACAAACAACAATGAAGTAAAAATTAAGCATCTACAAGAAGATTTAAAGGATGTACAGAGGAAATTAGATAATTCCGAAGCAAAAAGAAAGTACTTAGAGACCCAACTTCAGTCTAGAATCCCAGAAACAATTCATTTAAACAGCGCAGATATTTCAGAAAACAGCTCTGATCTTAGCCAGAAACTTAAAGAAACCCAATGCCGGTATGAAGAAGCTATGAAAGAGGTCTTGAATGTACAAAAGCAGATGAAATTGGGTCTTGTTGCTTCTGAAAACAAAGATACTTACTCGGATGTCCATGAACTGAAGGTTGCATGTGAGGAAATTGAAGTGCTAAAGCAAGAACTCAGGAAAGCATTAGAGGAAAGTGAAAGGCATAAAGTGAAAGTGAGAGAGTTACAGGAAAAACTTGAAGAAAGAGAGCAGAACGTTACTAGCAAAATGTCTGTGGAAGAATGTGAGGAAATAAAAAATTCTTATTGTTCAATAATTGAGAACATTAACCAAGAGAAAGCTTTGTTGATTGAGAGATACAAAGAAGGGCAAGAAGAAATCAAAAGACTACAAGACAAGTTAAATCAGATGCAGTTGGAATCCAGTGATGAACCTCGGGAGATGAAAGAAGCAAGGATTAGAATGATAGATGACCTACACAGACAAGTTAGTGAGCTGTCTCAGTTGTACAAAGAAGCACAAACAGAGCTTGAAGATTATAGGAAGAGGAAAGCATTAGAGGATGTAGCTTTGGAATACATTTCTAGAGATGAGCATGAGAAACTGATGCGGGTAACAAATTCATTGAAAGATAAAGCTGAAGATGCATTATCTGACATGAAGTCCCAGTACACACAGGTATTAAATGAAGCAGCACAGCTCAAGCAACTGATAGATACTCAGAAACAAAACTCTATACCAGTTGCTGAGCATCTTGAGGTGGTAACTGCTCTCAGGTGTACGGCAAAGGAAATGGAGGAAGAAATAAATGAACTTAAGGAAGAGCTTATTAACAAGGAAACTGAGGTAAGAAATCTGCAGAAGGAATTGTTGGAAGAAAAAGCTGCAATTAACGAAGCGATGGTGCCCAGAGCTTCATATGAAAAACTCCAGTCATCGTTAGAAGGTGAAGTTAATATTTTGTCATCCAAACTAAAGGATTTAGTGAAAGAGAAAGAGAACGTGTCCTTAGATGCTGCCCAATTGAGAAATGAAGTTTTGCAATTAAAAGAGGAAAAAGAAGGTGCTCAAACTCTCCTTGAGGCTAAGGAGCAGGAAATAAATGGACTTTACCGTAAGTACCATCAAGCTCAAGAAGATCTTCTTGACATGAAAAGATATGCAGAAAGCTCATCAAAGCTAGAAGAAGATAAAGATAAAAAGGTTAGTAATTCATTAAAGAGATTGGGTTTCCTGAATGTTTAGACCTTGTAAAACAATTTGAGTAATGCATGCAGTTCACAGCTCCATATTAAACAAAGTGTCATGGAGTATAACTTTTGAGTACATCTTTCTGTCTTGTAATCTCAGGTCCCAGAATACCATCTTTAATACTGATAAAAGCTTGTTTGGCTAAATGCATAGTTGACCCTGCGGAGGTCCCCACAAGGAGAGCTGCATGATCTGTCACTATTAGGTGAAGTCATATGTGGCCCAGTTGCCTGAGTGCTTGGACTCCTATTTTGAAATGATGAAAGTGGGAGTTAGAACAGTGAGAGATCCACAGGGAGAGAAGTTTTGCAAACCTAAATAAAGATGCACAAGTGACCAAAGATCCTATAGTTCTTATTTTACCCAGATCATTTCACCCATCCCTACTCGTCTTTTTCCATAATTGGGATATCTGAGAGCACAGAGTTCTTATAATAGAAAATGGGCCACAGATGTGGTAGCTGTCTTCATAACATTCAGCTGGCTGTAGACTTGACCCAAGCGAGCTGCATTTCTGTCTTCAGACATCAATGTATTCAGAGGCTGTGCCCATAGCGTCAGTAAACGCAATACCTCAATGGTGTAAATATTGCTTCACATGTATTGTTAAAGCAATGTGTTTCCATTTGGAAATGTGAGAATTCTGTACAAAAGCAGATTTGCTAGCAGAAACTGAATGCATAAAATGATCAGGATGGTGGAGGGAAATTTGACAGTGAGCCAAGAGGCTTCGGCAGCGACAGAGCCAGAATGGTGGGGGAGATGTGGGCAGGAGAAGAGTAGCATGCCAGAGATTTGGGGGGGAAGGAAATAGAGGTAGAAAGGTAAGTAGGAGAGAGAGAATTTCTGGGAGAGGCAGATGGAGAGAGTAGCCAGTTGGGAGGACACACATCTATCTGCATGCAGACCTCCCAGTACTGGTGAGGAGCTAGAACTGCCTGCTGGCTTGCAGGGTGGGGAGGAGGCACTGCAGAGCTGGCTGAGAGAGAGCTACAGCCCAGCCATCTTTGTGTAGGCCAGGGATAGGCAACCTTTGGCACGCGGCCCACCAGGGTAAGCACCCTGGCAGGCCGGGCTGGTTTGTTTATCTGCCACGTCCGCAGGTTCGGCCAATCGCGGCTCCCACTGGCCGCAGTTCGTCCTCCAGGCCATTGGGGGCGGCAGGAAGTGGCAGCCAGCACATCCCTCGGCCTGCACCGCTTCCCGCTGCCCCCATTGGCCTTGACCGGCGAACTGCGGCAAGTGGGAGCCGCGATTGGTCGAACCTGCGGATGTGGCAGGTAAACAAACCGCCCCGCCCCGCCAGGGGCTTTCCTTGATGGGCTGTGTGACAAAGGCTGCTGATCCCTGGTGTAGACAAAGGGTTGTAGCATGGTGGGAGCACTACAACCCTTTGTTTACTGAGTAGGCGCCTTGTGCCTCAGTTCAAGGTAGGGATGTTTTTTCAGAATCCAAAAGAAATTGGGGGGAGGGATAGTTCAGTGGTTTGAGCATTGGCCTGCTAAACCCAGGGTTGTGAGTTTAATCCTTGAGGGGGCCACTTAGGGATCTGGGGCAAAATCAGTACTTGGTCCTGCTAGTGATGGCAGGGGGCTGGACTCGATAACCTTTCAAGGTCCCTTCCAGTTCTTGGAGATGGGATATCTCCATTAATTTTAATTTATTTAAATGTTCTCTAAACAAAACATGGCAAAATAGTATTTCTTGCATCCTTTCACGTGGACCATTTTTCCTTGATAGATCAATGAGATGTCCAAGGAAGTTAGCAAGTTAAAAGAAGCATTGAACAGCCTTTCTCAGCTTTCCTACTCAACCAGTGCACCCAAAAGACAAAGCCAACAGCTGGAGGCATTACAGCAACAAGTGAAACAGTTACAAAATCAACTGGCTGTAAGTGTGGGTTTCTTAACTGATAAACTCCAACTGCTCTCATTGCTAATAGGATGGGAAGCCTTCCTTATAGTGTTTCGTATGCCCCGTTAAAGTGAAGCACAACCACTGAGTACGAGAAATGGATGCTCAATGCAATAAAATGTGCTATAACGGATAGCTGTGATTCCTCATTATTGTCACAGCAATGCACTCTTTCAGCAATAATAGAAAACTGAGTTACTGTGTCGCAGTATATCCCCAGAGGCCTCACACTTAAATCAGTCAACTTCACTCCATTTTCTGCTCTGGAGATATGGGAAATAGTGCAGCAGTTCCCAATAATTGAAAGAGACTGCATATACAGTATGCAGTTGCTTAAGCTACTGTGTTGAGGTTAAGCATTAATTGGCATTAATTGGGTTGATAAAATAATTATGGCACCTCCGAAGCAGATGTCATCACATCTCAATACATTAGTTCATTTTGCTGTGTCACAACTAAACTAAACTATAGCAGAAATGAGAGTTTAGAAAGCCACAGCTTTAAATGGATATCCAAACCGCTGAGACGCTGGGCGGTTAGAGCAAAGTTTAATAGTTGATCCAAGATGTTATAACTGTCATAAAATGTGGTGTACTTGTGTGGCACTGGTGCTATGATTGAGACAAGTTTCTATCCAAACAGACTCATATTAAAAAAAAAAAAAAAAAAAAAAAGATTTTTTCTCAGAATTTGTGAATTGCTTTAAATCATTTTAAAATTGTACCTTCAATGGGATTTCCCATTTACAAGTAAAAGGCCCAGTCCCGTAGAACATGAAGACTTCCAAGCTGGACAGAGCCCCAAAGCATTTTTTAAACCACAAAAAGCTCTTGCTGTGAGTTACGGAGTTGCTCTGGCAGTGCTTGAAGTGGGTGTGTTGAGAGGCCTGCCAGGAGTCGCAGATCTGGCCAAAAAAAAAAAAAAAAGTTAAGAATCGAGCCTGGTTGCTGAGGAGCACACTTCAGGCATTGTCTTACCAAAGCTGCTGCTCCCAGATTATGAAAGACACCTCCCCATCCCACCCTCCCCCCAAACACACATCTTTTTTTCAGATCTCTTTAAGCACCAAGCTCAGGGGAGGATAGCTCTTGTATTTGAGTTCCCAACCTGCTGAGTTACACAGCTTTCCTGGTGCCTGTTCTTCCTTCTCCCCAGTCAGGCAGTGGGAGTTAGTCGTGCTGGGGCTAGAATTAGTCCCTTGCAGGAATACCAGTGGGGGCAATAGATTTAGTAAATCATTTAAACAATAAAACACTTATGTCAAGTATACACTAAAAAATTAGGTCGACCCAGCTACATCACTGAGGGCTGTGAAAAATCCACACTCCTGAGCGACATAGTTAAGCCAACCTACTCCCAGTATAGATAGCACTAGGTTGACAGAAGAATTTTTCTGTGAGTAGTGTCACTATGGGTGGTCCACTTCAGATGCGCATGCGCCTCTTGAGCCCTTGGTCAGATATTTTTCAATTAGCAGTGTCCATTCAGCCTGCACCTGTGCTGTGTACAACCTAATGCTGCACTCCAAAGGCATATACGGCTGCGCAGGCAAACCGCCCTCAGTTCCTTCTGTATCACCTCTGCCAGAACTGAGCTCCTGCGTGGCCGCCTCGTGCATGTGTCAGCGTGTTTTGTAGTTGTTTAGTTGAGTGTTTCTAGTTAGTGTTAGTTAATATAAAATTAGATAGTTAAGAGGTTTCCGATTTTCCTCCCCCATTTTTTTCTGGAGACCTTATTGGGCCTGGCTGAGCGTTTTCCAAATGCTGCCTCTCTTGTCAGGAAGTTATTCTGATCGGTGATGGCTACTGAGGGCTGGTCTACACTGGGGATCGATCTAAGATACGCAACTTCAGCTACGCTATTTGCGTAGCTGAAGTCGAAGTATCTTCGTTCAACTTACCTGGCCATCCTCAAGGCGGCAAGTCGCCACGGCTCCCCCGTTGACGCCGCTTACTCCTCCTGCCGAGGTGGTGTACGGGCGTCGATTCAGGGATCGATTTATCACATCTAGATGAGACGCGATAAATCGATCCCCGATAGATTGATTACTACCTGCCGATCCAGCGGGTAGTGTAGATTTGGCCTAAGTGTTTCCATTGCTTGGGAGAGTACCATCTCTTCCAAAAGTGCAATTTTTGCTTGGCTCTAAAATCTAGAGCTTGGAATGATCAGGAGACCACGCTGAAGATGATGATGGTGATGGTGATGGAGCACTCCCTTCGACCGGCTTCTGAGTCAGGTCAGGAGACCCTTACCTACCTGCCCCCATACATCTGTCTCCTGACAGCCAAAGTTGAAAGGACACTGGGTCTAAGTTCTTGCCTGAGAAGGGAAAGATCTCAGAGGACTCAGGGAAGGCTCCAAAGAGGAGGCGCTCGGTCTCCCACCACAAGGAGCCAGCTCCGAAAAAGTCCTATTTTCCTGCTAGATCTGTGGTGTCAAAGGCCTTGAATTCTCGACTCTGTACCATGGAGGTGAAAGACTCTTCCTCTGGTACTGACGAGCAAGGAGATCCTGGAGTACTTAGGAGAAACACAGCACTGACAAGGCCCTGATATCATCTATTTCCAGATCAGCACAGATTACTTCATATTTAACAATGGTGCCTTCCCACTCAGCTCAGTCAGTACTGACAAAATTGAAGCACGAACCATTGGCCCTGGCACCTATGCGCACCAAATCAATTGCTGCATCCATAAACCATAAACCATAAAATATTAGGGTTGGAAGGGACCTCAGGAGGTCATCTAGTCCAACCCCCTGCTCAAAGCAGGACCAACACCAACTAAATTGAGAACACTGTTATTGACACAAGATTTCAAATATACCACTCCATGCTCCCCCAAAAGCCTGATCCTGCAGACACACAACAGAGTGCTCCTCTATTGTGAGAAAGTAGGATCACCACCTACGGCTTTCTATCAGGGGTGATTCAGGTTTAGTTAAACATTGCAACACTTGCTGAGCCTGCTACATCTCCAGGATTCCATGTTATTTTGGGTCAACTGGGCTACCATGCAGACCCAGCCCAAGTGTGCAAGAAAACAATCCTAGGGAGTGGAAGGGTACCTTCATGAACACACACAAAAACATAAAAAGCAACAGTGTGTCCTGTGGCACCTTTAAGACTAACAGATGTATTGGCGCATAAGCTATCAGGGGTGAAGGCCCACTTCTCTGTTGCTTTTTACAGCTCGAGACTAACATGGCTACCCCTCTGATACAAAATCGTAAGTAACAGAGGGTCCTGTGGCACCTTTTAAGACTAAGTCTTAAAGGTGCCACAGGACCCTCTGTTGCTTTTTACAGATTCAGACTAACAGGGCTACCCCTCAATACCAAAGGAGTCTGTTACTCCAGGGACTTGTGAGTGTTAGGGACCCCCTGCTTATGGGTACTGAGTGATTCTCAGTACCGAGACCCTGGTCTTTGGATTATCAGTGCTTCCTGGTACCACAGGATTCTCCATACTTTTCTAGTGGGGCCCGCTCTATTGAAGGACATTGAAGAGGATGGAGATAACTTTCAGTCAGTCTCTTGCTTATCCCTGCGAGGTTCCCCTCTGCATCATTACAGGAATCCATACTTTGACAAAGACCCTCACCCATGTCTGAGATGGTGGTATCAGTCTTGCATACCATCCCCTCTCCTATAGGGGCCTCCCTAGGGACCATCCTGGGATCCCTGGGCAGTGTATCAGCAACAATTTGCCAGAACTCTGGTTCCACTGCATTAGGACACTAGGGTCATACAGTCTCCTGCACCGGATCCCCAACATGAGGAGATCTTTGAGGAACAGGAGGCTACCTTGGGCAAAGAGGCTACCCCTCAAGCCCCTATTTCATCTCCGTCTCCAGACAAGTTGGTCATGCCTCTACCACCTTCAATGACTGATTTTGTCAATTCCAGGACCTTGTGAAGTGGGTGGTGGGTATACTCCAGATATGTCTTGAGGAGGTTAAAGACTCACTTCACAAGCTCCTGGACGTTTTGCAGTCAGTGACACCCACCTGGGTTGCGGTATCCATGAACGAAGCATTTCTGGATCCAGCAACGACTGTGTGGCAAACTCCTGCCAACTTGTAAACAGGCGGATGAGAAATATTATGTTCCTCCCAGGGACTCAACATTTTTGTTTTCTCTCTCCCCACATCCTTCTCCCCCGCCCTCCCTACCTCCCTAATTCCTTGGTGGTGGATGCTATAAACTAACTAGACAGACAGGTCTGTTCCTTAGGAGAAGAACCAGAAAAGGTTGGACCTGCTCACCTCTGACCCTCCAATTTCAGATTGCAAACTATCAGGCGATCATGACCAAACAGGATTACACAAATTACAACAAGTTTGCATCCTTTATTGAACATCTTCCACAGGAGCATAGAGAACACTTCCATGCCATTATTAAAGAGGGTCATTTATTAGTCAGAACCTCTCTCCAAGCATCCTTGGATGCTGAAGACACTTCTGCTAGATCCATCTCCACAGCAGTTGTCATGGATAGGGTGTCCTGGCTCCGGTTGTCATGATTCCTGAGAGAGTCCAGAATACAGTTGAGGACGTCCCATTTCCCAAGAGGAGCTTCTGATCATTAACTATGGTTGAGCCTCTGCACACGCTGAAGGACTCCAGGGTCCCTGCTCAGGTCTCTGGGTATATACACCCTATGGGTCTCAAACTGCCCATAGATCATGCCTGGCTCAGTTCTTTTGGCTTTCACAGAACCACCGAGCCTGATAGAAAAAGATTCCAGAGGAAGAGAGCTTCCCACCCTCCATTCAGCAGGTACCCAATCAGCATCAAAACAGCAGTTTTGAAGGGTTTGATTGCTATCTTAGCCAGTCTATTCATCTACTGGTATTTTTTCCTAAACCACATAAACCTCAGCAGGAGACTTCCCTTCATACATTAGATATATGATAGGCATTGGCCTTTTATCTGAATAGGACCAAGCAATTTCGGAAATCACCTAAACTCTTTGTCTCCATCACAGAAGGATCTAAGGGGTCCACAATCTCTTCACAGACACTGGTGAGATGGATCTCTGTGTGTATTACTGCTTGCTATGATGCAGCTGGTGCTTTGCCTCCTCAAAGATCACAAACAACTTCCACAGCATTATTCAAAAACATTTCCAGTGTCAGAGAACTGCAGAGCTGCTGCATGAGCTTCAGTGCATACCTTTTCTAAACACTATGCCTTGGTCTGCACTGTCAGGTCTGATGCGGCACTTGATTCTGCTGTACTGTCTTCAGTCTTAGACTTGATTCCGAAGATCCCTTCTCCCTATGAGGATACTTCTCGGGTGTCATCTGAAGTGGAGTACCCATAGGGTGCTCCACTACCTGCCCTCTTTCCCCTCTGCTTCAGACTGTTCTTGTTGGACGTTCGGCTAGAGAAGGAATTGAGAGTGGTTTGCCCGCCCAGCTCTGTGTGACCTGGGAGCATAACACGAGGTAGCATAGAGCACATCCACAGGCCAAATGGACACTGCTAACAGAAAATCTCCAATCAATGGCTCAAAAGACACATGCACACCTGAAGTGGAGCACCCATAGGGACATATCTTGAAGAACCACAGTTACTGCACAAGCTCTGAGTTGCCTTTTCTTCCATTGACCTAACTACTGTCTCTTGAGGAGGTGGATTAACTACAGCGATGGGAGAACCCCTCCCACCGCTGTAGTGAGCATCTATGCTGAAGCACTACAGTGGTGGTGTAGCAGTTTAAGTGTAGACATAGCCCTGCTTAGAAATGAAGGCTTATGGCCTACTGCCAGAGTTCTGTAGGAGCCTCTCATCTCCAACTGCTTCCTTTCCTCCACTGCCTAACCACAAGAGGTGGGCTGGAAATGGTTTTCCCTTCCTGTGAAAAATTCCACATTGGGATGAACCAGAGACCTTTTTAAAAGTGGTGGTTTTTTATGAAAGAATGAGAGGCCAACCCAAAAATAGCCAATAGCCTGGTGGTCAGGAAGCTTGCCTGGGATGTGGAAGTCCCTGGTCTGATTGCAGCAGAGCATGGATTTGCCCTGACCCCAGGCTACTGGCTATTGTGGGGTCGGTGTCTCCTCTCTCTCGCTCCCCTGATAAGTTTAGGAAAGCGGTGGTATAATGTTAGGGTAGTATGGCCCACTTCTCTCAGCCTAGTTTCTAAAACAGAACTTCAGCTTTACCTGGGAGATGGTTCTTGGGCCACAGCATTCTGTGACCACAGAAGAGGGGCTTGTCTTTGGCTGAATATGTAGTAATTTGCCAGAGCACCATAGGACAGGACCCTTTTGAACCTCATCTGCACTAAGAAATCTACTCATTGCTGACAAAGGGGTGTGGGCAATGGGTGCAGTTGAACTGTTGCTGAAAACAGTGGTTTAGCTTCCTTGCGGAAAAAACAGCTACAGTTTCAGAAATTGCAACTGACTGTGGTTTGATCCTGTCTGTCTGCAGCTAAACCATTTTGAGCACTGAAATCAGCTGCACTAGATACTTTCCTGGTGTAGATAAAGCTATAGCATCTTAGTGGACCGTACGTTGCAAAGGGACCTATTTTGGCTGGCCTGATTGTAAAATACTCCTTGGTATAATGCATGCCTGCAGATGAGCAAGATAGTTTTCTGATATAAGTAAAGATCCTGTTTTATCATAGCTGTAGATATCCATGTGCTCTAAAATGAGATGTGGTAATTTTTTTAAGTGAATTTGCATGCACATTCCTTGACTTGGCATCTTACTATTTTTAGGAAACAAAGAAACAGCACCAGGAGATTGTATCAGTTTACAGGATGCATCTTCTCTATGCTGTGCAGGTATGATTGCATATTTCTCAGTCATGTGAGGTATGTTGTGTTTTAATGTAAGAGGTCCCTTCTGCAAATCTATAATGAAAATAGCTTCTTATCTTTTGGTTACCCTAGACAAAAGGTCTGAATATTTAACAGAAATTTAAAGCAACATCCTCTTGGAAAAGATTGGGAGTTGGGGGGTTAACATACTTTTAAAACGATGTAAAATTTCTGAAAGAATAAAAAGGTGATAGAATTAAACTTACTTTTTTCATCTTTCTGTCTAGGGTCAAATGGATGAAGATGTCCAGAAAGTGCTTAAACAGATTTTAACAATGTGCAAAAGCCAATCACAAAAAAAGTGAAACAAACTGTTTGTACTGAATCCTGTAGTGCTGCCATGGTGTTTAGCTAGGTTCACCTTAACACAAGATTTAATATTGCCAACCTGCTGCTTTTTTTAGTGAGCTGGATTTGTCTCTGCCAATCTTCCTGTTCAGTCTATGTACTATGACCTAACGCATCTGCACATCTTCTCCCTTCCCACAAAGTTTTCAGAGTAATGTTTTCATATACAAAATGTAAGTATTTTTCAGAGCTGTTGTTACTTTGGCCACCCCAGATGTAAAGTGTGGTCCACAGTGTTGTGTTGTGCTTCACGGCTTCCTTCTTCAATATGGAGATGCTTTCAGGGAGGGAAACAGGTCCCAGCATGCAACACTCCATCTTGACACAAATAGTCACACCTCCTGGGTAAAGGTGAAGTTCTCCATTCTGAGTCCTGCTCCTGGATATTGAAAAGGAGGTGGGGTGATCTAGTCTGCTCAGTGTTTTTGCCCTTAGGCTTCTGACATCTTGCCAGATGTGATCTTTCATTGGGCAAAGTTCATTCACCCATGTAGTAATGAACAAAAGCAGATATTTGTGCGGAATTTTGCTTAGTAAGACAGAACATCAAGCAACTAAATTTACCTGTAATTTGTTTTATGTTTAACCAGATTAACGTGGATTAGGAGTTACCATGCCCATTGTACACTGAGTGTGTAAAATCCATGCTGTACATCTTTATATTCAATTGCATTGTCTCAATATTGGACACAATAGTTGATAACCTAAACAAAACTAATTTAGAATGTAAAACCATAAATCAGATGAACCTCAGAAGTTCTGTACAAAATAACCCTTTTCAGTAGGTCAAGCTGTCTATGCAAATATTCACACTGCTGTTGGCCATGGAGCTCAGGAAAAAATAATACATATGCTTCAAAGGAAACAAGGGATTCTAGTGAATGCAGGATGTTTACAGTGAGCGTCAATGCCTCACAGTTCCTAACCTCACTTTTGTAAAGATCTGCTCTTCAATATATTTTTATTGGCCCTCCAATGAAATTTTTTTGTAACTAAACCATTTTGCTACATGATGTTTGCATTAAACTATATTAACAAATATTTTAGGTAACCATGTTTAAGGCTCTCTTTTTACCCAAAGTATTCAGCTAGACTAGAGTAAAGCATAGTAAAATATTCTCAGCTCAGAAAAACTGTATCAAATAATAGATCTGTCAGCATATCCAAGAGCATTGAAGTGTAAATGACAATTCATCCTGCTGTTTCATCAAATGCAGGAATACATGATACATTTGTGCTGTCATCTAACAATAATTTCTACAAGTTTCTTGGGCAGGAGAGGGCATCATTGAAGCCTTTGTCTGTTTTTAAGAATTAAAAGTAGAATTGGAAATGCCTCATGGTAAAATGACAGTGTATAGTAGAGAACTATGAAAGAATATTTCTAAGAACACAGTGCATTTAAGGGTTAAAACCATTCTACCTTGCAGTTTGTTATTGCATTGGTTTTATTCCTGTTGATGGAGATATTTCCAGAGCTACATAATCTATGAAGTTTATAGACTGCTAATTTGACAGAATCTATAGTGCCTCAGGCTTACGGGACACATAGTGCACTTACATCAGATAATTCCTAACAATGAGAAAGCTCAAAAGGATTAAAAACTTTGCATCAGTTAGACCTTTCTGTTACTTTTCTTAGGTTGTTTAACTAATGCCTGTTAATTTTGGACAGTATTTTATAGTTAGACAATTTGGAAAATACTCCAAAGAAATGTGAAAGGACGTCTTTTCTGCAGCACTTAAAAATTTCAAGCATGCAAATGCTGCAAAGTTTAAAACTTGATAAACCATTTTGAAGTTTGCTGTTCAGATTTAGTCTTCTACCTTGTTTTGTTATGCATATTTATTACAATTATCTTTGTGAAATATTGAAAATTATATACTATAGCATAGCATTTGTTCTTGTATGTAATTTACAAAATGTTTCCTTATGCAGCAAATAAACTATTTCAATTTTTTCATCTTTGCTCTTTTTGTGCATTCAGCTAGAGGTTGTTTGTACTAGGGGAGATAATGCTATAGTACATGTTTCAGTTATATTAAACAATATAATATTATGGTTGTATAGCTGTCAAATATGTAAGTAGTTAAGCTTCTACTAGCTGATTAATAAGGTTAAAGCTGTTTCTCAAACGGACATCCCCTTAGAAAAATGAATTGAAGAAAAGAAGGTAAGTGAATTAGTCAAGACATATTTATTTTCACATATCGAAATGGAGCCATTCAATGCCTACTGTATGCAATCAGTAGAACTACTGTGACCCAATGTAACAAATTAATAGCATCCCAGATTCCTCAAAACTAGAGCGCTCCCATCGCCTCATCACAGTGTGCGTGCACGCACGCACACGGAGCCTGGTGGTCTGTATCCAACTACATCTGTCCTTTTCAACACGGGCCACTCCCTCAGTGAATTTCACTTTCAAGATCCACTCTTGAGTCACTGATAACACTGAAGATGTAATTGAAGAAGACTAGTTCTAAAGTGTGGTTCTACCCTGAAGAATGAATATGTAGAAATGTCACCTACTGAGGTTGCATTTGGCCAACAAGCTGCAGGTTGGCCTCCCAGGGACTACTAGTGCACTTCGAAAATAGGGAAACCTTTGAGAAATCCTATAAAATATTCCAGAATTGGATTTCATCCGAAATGAGAGTTGGCTAATTACATGTTGCGACATATTTCTCTTTGATTACAGCTCGCTCATCATACTTGTGAGTGCAAGCTGATTTGCTATGTGGTAGTCACAAGAAATAAAACTAAATAGTTTGTCCTTCATCCTTCAGTGCCTTCCACTTTTGTAGTCTGCTTGGATAATTCATATTCCCTTTGGAAATAAGTAACATGATGCTGCTGTAATCTTACAAATGTGTAGCAATTAATCTTTATTTCTAAGCAAATGATTGTATTGGGGCTGATTGTCATCTTCTGTATCTAGTATTTATTTAGCAATCTACATTAGTATTTGAGTTTTAGACTACCTCAGTTGCTCAACCAGTGGTACCTTAAAGTGCAGTTCTGCTCCATAGTGGCTAAAAATGGCACCAGTTTACTCAACAGATTAAAAATCTGTATCTGTTCACTTCAGTGGATGAAAACAAGTTTTTACTCCCATTAACCCTGTGATATAACAAGAACGGATGAGGGACCTGGATTTTATTCTTGCTAATGCATCAACAGAATTAATAATTCTGTCTTCCATTACGCTTCAACAACCCCACATTGGGGGCAGGGAGTTACACAAGTGCAACTGAGGGTGGCATTTGTCCTGCAGATTTCTTACTGTTGGAAGGGGTGCACAAGCCAACCCAGAAGAACCCAGCTTAACTTTCAGATCCCAAGGTGAGTTTGTAAAGTGGGTAGTGTGAAAACCACCTTTTTCTTGTTAACTGAGGGAGTAGAACCACATTTTTACCATGCTATGTGTTTGCTCATCCCAGCACAGGACTTTGAGACCTTCACAGGGATAAATTGACTATTTATTTGTAATCAGTTTAATATTCCCTTTAGCTCTGTATTCCATAATAATAAATTGCAGCAGAGATGGATTCAAAGTAGGGTTGTCAAGCAATTAAAAAGATTAATTGCACAATTAATTGCGCTGTTTAACAATAATAGAATACCATTTATTTAAATATTTTTTGATGTTTTCTACATTTGCAAATATATTGATTTCAATTACAACACACAATACAAAGTGTACAGTGCTCATTTTATATTTATTTTTATTGCAAATATTTACACTGTAAAAACAAAAGAAATAGTATTTTTCAATTCATCTAATACAAGTACTGTAGTGCAATCTCTTTATAATTAAAGTTGAACTTATAAATGTAGAATTATTGTGGGGGAAGCGATCAAAAATAAAAACAATGTAAAACTTTAGAGCCTACAAGTCCACTCAGTCCTACTTCTTGTTCAGCCAGTCATTGAGACAAACAAGTTTGTTTACATTTGCAGGAGATAAAGCTGCCTGCTTCTTGTTTACCATGTCACCAGGTGTTTGCATGGCACTGTTATAGCCAGCATTACATGATATTTACGTGCCAGATGTGCTAAAGATTCATATCTCCTTTCATGCTTCAACCACTATTCCAGAGGACATGTTTCAATGCTAATAAGGGGTTCTGCTTGATAATGATCCAAAGCAGTGTGGATCAAAGCATGTTCATTTTCATCATCTGAGTCAGATGCTACCAGCAAAAGGTTGATTTCCTTTTTTTGGTCGTTTGGGTTCTGTAGTTTCCACATCGGAGTGTTGTTCTTTTAAGACTTCTGAAAGCATAAACCCCACCTCGTCCCTCTGATTTTGGAAGGCACTTCAAATTCGTAAACCTTGGGTTGAGTGCTGTAGCTATCTTTAAAAATCTCACATTGGTACCTTGTTTGTGTTTTGTGAAATCTGCAGTGAAAGTGTTCTTAAACCGAATGACATGTGCTGGGTCAACAACAGCGACTGCTATAACATGAAATATATGTCAGAATATGGGTAAAATAAAGCAGGAGACATACAATTCTGCCCCAACGAGTTCAGTCACAAATTTAGTTAATGCACTATATTTTAACGAGCGCCATCAGCATGGAAGCACGTCCTCGGGCATGGTGACCGAAGCATGAAGGAGCACACAAATGTTTACCATATCTGGCACATAAATACCTTGCAATGCCAGCTACAAAAGTGCCATGTGAACATGTGTTCTCACTTTCAGGTGACATTGTAAATAAGAAGCAGGCAGCATTATCTCCTGTAAATGTAAACAAACTTGTTTGTCTTTAGCTGAACAAGTACAACTGAGTGGACTTGTAGGCTCTAAAGATTTACATTGTTTTGTTTTTGAGTGCAGTTACATAACAAAAAAAAATCTGCATTTGTAAATTGCACTTTCACGATAAAGAGATTGCACTACAGTCCTTGCATAAGGTGAACTGAAAAATACTATTATTTTTACAGTGCAAATATTTGTAATAAAAAATAATATAAAGTGAGCATTGTACACTGTGTTGTAAGTGAAATCAATATATTTGAAAATTTAGAAGAACATCCAAAAATGTAGTAAATTTCAATTGGTATTCTATTGTTTAACGGTGTGATTAAAACCTGCGATTAATAGCGATTTAAAAAAATTATTGCAATTAATTTTTTTTGTTAATCGCGTGAGTTAACTGTGATTCATCGACGGCCCTAATTAAAAGCGTCCATTAAGTAGTTTCTACTTGCCTAAGGAAGAATGCTGCAGCTCCAGAAATCATGCTCCAAACAGGCATCACTAGCTCTTGCTGCTAGTAGGGAAACAACACATATTGTTTGAAAGCTAAATATCTAGTGAGCTTTAATATATATATATATATATATATAATGAACTATGGCAACTTCTTTCCTGAGAGCATGGTACTCTTTGTCTTGAATGATTGTATCCCGCCCCTGGGAGAGTGTGGATCTTGTTCCATCTACTGCCTGGTCTACCTAAGAGGTTTATGCCTCTGTACTGCTTCTAGCTCATGGACTTGGTTCTTTAGCTCAAGGTATCTCTGGCTTTTAGTTCTGAAGGTGCCAACTTCAGACCAGGCTGTTGGCTCCAGCTGGGTCAATTATATCATGTCCCAGCTGATCACTCCTGTGGCATTTTAGAGCGACACATCTGTCATTGCTTTCAAAGGTTTTGCTGTCCTGACATGCTCTTTATTTAATTAGCTCATTACAGGTACATCCACAATTAGGTTGTTTTGTACCTGTATCCACACACACACACACATTTGTATTCTGCATCCCTAACCCATTAGCTTTTCCTTACATCATTCAGTGTTGCTGCCTATGTGCTGCTGTTGGGACATGTGGCATTGATTCTAATCACACTAACACCAGTGGCTCCAGTGAACTGGGATGAGAATATCTGAAGGATGTAAGAACATAAGATCAATGGTCCATCTAGCCCAATATCCTGTCTGTCACGGTGGCCAGTTCCAGAAGTTTCAGAGGGACTGGACAGAACAGAATAATTTTGAGTGATCCATCCCTATCATCCAGTCATGGCTTCTGGCAGTTTGAGACCTAGGGATGCTTGATGCATGGGGTTGTGTCCCTGACCATCTTGGCTTATAACCATTGATGAACGTATCCTCCATGAACTTAATTCTTTTTTGAACGTCGTTATACTTTTGGTCTTCACAACATCCCCTGCCAACGAATTCCACAGGTTGACTGTGCTGTGTGAACAAGTACTTCCTTATGTTTGTTTTAAACCTGCTTCATATTAATTTAAATCAGATGACCTCCAGTTCCTATGTTATGTTAAGGGGTAAATAAAACTTCCCTGTTCACTTTCTCCACACCATTCATGATTTTATAGACCTCTGTTACATCTTCCACTTAGTCATCTCTTTTCTAAAATGAACAGTCCCATTCTTTTTTAATCTCTCCTTGTATGGAAGCTGTTCTAATCATTTTTGCTGCCCTCTGCACCTCTTCAAATTCTAATATCTTTTTTGAGGAAGGGTGATCAGAACTGTGTGCAATATTCAAGGTGTGGATGTACTATGGATTAATATAGTGGCGTGATATTTACTGTCTTATTATCTATCCCTTTCGAAACGGTTAACTTTGTTTAGCTTTTTTTGACTGCTGCTGCACATTGAGTAGATGTTTTCAGAGAGCTATCCACAATGATTCCGACATCTTTCTTGAATGGTAAAGGCTAATTTAGACCCCATCATTTTATATGTATAGTTGGGATTATGTTTTCCAATGTGCATTACTTTGTACTTCTGACCATTGAATTTCATCTGCCATTTTGTCACCAAATCATCCAGTTTAGTGAGATCCCTTTGTAACTCTTCACAGTCAGCTTTGGACTTAACTGTCATGAGTAATTTTGTATCATCTGCAAATTTTGCCACTTCAGTGTTCACCCCCTTTTCCAGAGCATTTATGAAAATATTCAACAGCACCTGTCCCAGTACAGATCCTTTCTTCACTGTGAAAACTGATGATTTATTCCTACACTGTTTCCTATCTTTCAACCAGTTACTGATCCATGACAGGACATTCCCTCTTATCTCCTGAGTACTTAGTTTACTTAGCAGCCTTTAATGAGGAACCTTGTAAAAGCCTTTCTGAAAGTCCAAGCACACTATGTCAACTGGATCACCGTTGCCCACATGCTTGTTGACTCCCTCAAAGAATTCTAGTAGATTGGTGATGCATGATTTCCTTTCACTAAAGCTGTGTTTACTCTTCCCCCAACATATTGTGTTTGTCTTTGTGTCTGATAATGTTATCCTTTACTATAGTGTCAACCAATTTGCCTGGTATTGAAGTTAGGCTTACTGGCCTGTAATTGCCAGGATTGCCTCTGGAATTTTTTTTAAAAATAGCTGTTATATTAGCTACCCTCTAGTCATCTGGTACGGAGGCTGATTTAAGTGATAGGTTACACCCCACAGTTAGTAGTGCTGCAATTTCATATTTGAGTTCCTTCAGAACTCTTGGGTGACTACCACCTGTTCCTGATCCCTTATTACTGTTTAATTTATCAATTTGTTCCAAAACCTCTTCTACTGACACCTCAATCTGGGACAGTTCCTCAGATTTGCCACCTGAAAAGAATGGCTTAGGTATGGGAATCTCCTTCACGTCCTCTGCAGTGAAGACTACTGCAAAGAATTCTTTTAGCTTGTCTGCAACAACCTTGTCTTCCTTGAGTGCTTCTTTAGCACCTCAATCTTCCAGTGGCCCCACTTGATTGTTTGTATCTTTTGTGGTTGCTGTTCAAATTCTTTTTTTTCGCCTGCTCAATTATACTTTTACATGTCGCTTGCCAGAGTTTATGCTCCTTACTATTTTTCTCACTAGGATTTTACTTCCAATTTTTAAAGGATGCCTTTTTGCCTCTATCTGCCTCTTTCACTGTGCTGTTTAGCTATGGTGGCATTCCTTCCTGAGATGACATATACCCAGTCAATATGAAGATATTTGAAATCCCCCAATATTACTGCATTTTCTGCCTTTTGTAGCCTCTCTCACCTCCTTGAGCATTTCATGATCACAATCACCATCTTAGTCTGGTGGTCAGTTATATATTCCTACTGCTATACTCTTAATGTTCAAGCATGGAATTTTTATCCAGTGAGAGTTTATGGTACAGTTTGATTAATTTAAAATTTTTACGGTATATGACTCTATGCTTTCTTTCACATATAGTGCCACTCCACCACCAGCACGACCTACTCTGTCATTCCTATACATTTTGCATCTTGGTATTACTATATTCCATTGCTTTCCCTCCCCCCACCCCCCTTATTCCACCAAGTTTCCACAATGCCTATTATAACAATATCCTCATTTAATGCCAGACACTCTACTTCACCAATCATAATATTTAGACTTCTAGCAGTTGCATATAAGCATTTCTACATTTTGTCAATATTCAGTTGCTTGCCTCCATGTATTGTATTTAAATGAGACTCTCTTAATTTGAGTGTCCCTCACTAGCTCCTACCTGTACTTTACCAACTTCTTTCCTGTTCTGTTTACTTGGATATAGAGTTTCCCCTTTAATAAATTCATCCCTAAGGGATGTCCTCTCCTGAACCGTGTGGTCCTCTCTACCTATGACCTTTACCCAGCCCTTAGTTTAAAATATCCTCTACAACCTTTTTAATTTTCCATGCCAGCAGTCTGGGTCCATTTTTGTTTAGGTGGAGCCCCTCCTTCCTGTATAGGCTCCTCCTTTCTCAAAAGGTTCCCCGGTTCTTAATAAACCTAAAACCCTCCTCCCTACCCATTGTCTCATCCATTTATTGAGATCCTGCACTTCTTCCTGTATTTCTGGCCCTGGATATTGAACTGGAAGCATTTCAGAGAATACTACCCTGAAGTTCCTGGACTTTAATCTCTTACCTAGCAGCCTACATTTAGCCTCCAGGACATTTCTCTTACCATTTGTTATGTCATTGGTACCTGCGTGTACCACAACCACTGGCTCCTCCCCAGCACGGCAGATAAATCTGTCTCGATGTCTCGTGAGGTCTGGAACCTTTGCTACCTGCAAGCAGTCATCGCAAACCCAACTATTTTCAGTAATTGAATTCCCCATTACTATTCCCTGGCTCTTCCTAATAACTAAGGTTCCTTCCCCAGGAGGAATATCCTGTTTGAGAGGATGTCATGACATTATTTGGAAGGAAGATCCCAACTATGAGACTGTTTCCTCGCCAGCTTGATATTCTCATCCTCCTCAACAGTACAGAGGCTGTCAGACTGGGAGTGGGACTTCTCTATTGTGTCCATGAAAGTTTATGGACCTCTTTGTCTCCCTTATCCTCCAGTTCGGCCACTCTGGTCTCAAGAGCCCATACTATCTCTCTGAGGGCCATGAGCTGCTTGCGCCGAATGCTCACATACGCCATTTGCCTACAAGGCAGGTAATTGTACATGCTGCATTCAGTGCAATAAACTGGATAGGTGGACTTCTGCCTGCATTCTCTTTTTACGCTTGCAGGGTCTTTTGCACAGGTCAAGGGGTGAAGTTTACAATATGTGTGTTAGGTCTATCTGCCTTTCACGTTCCCTCGCAAGCCTCCCGTTTGCTAGCTCCTCTGGTCCTTTAGGAGCTGACTTTTTAAACCCTTGTTCTCTCTGAGTTAGCCCACACCCTGTCAAGGCTGCTAAAGTGGATTAGGGAATCAAAGGATGGCAGCCTAGCTCAGCAGGCCCCTTGGCTCAGCGCACAGCCCCAAAACAGGCCACACTATAATCTTTAATGAGGCAAACACACAAAGAACAGACCGTCTATTACAATATGCATGACCCACGCAGCATGTCTTTGCACAGAGGGCTGGTGAGCCAGGAATGGCGCTGGGCCCTTGATTCTGGTAAAACTTGCTCTGAGCTGGGAATGCGAACTGTCACCAAGGCTACAGCCTGGGCCTGCATTCTGTCACCAAGGCGACCGTGTGGGGGTGGGGCCTGTCAGAAAAGCCTCTATTGTGGCCTCCCCAGGGTAAAGGAGTGGGGGAAGGAGCCTGCTAATTTACTTATTGGAAGTGTAACGAAAGGAACCTGCCTGGGACTGACTGAGCCTTTCATGGAGGAAGCAGCAGGCAAACCCAGCCTGTCAGCTGAGAGCGGCTTCCAGGCCCTGCTCCGTTGTGGGATAGCTCTTCTTGGCCGCCATCCCCAGTGCAGTTAGCAGGTACCGCCCTGGATTTCTACCTCCTGCTGCTGTGCTGTGCTCCAGGGGCTGTCTCTGCTTACATCCTTAGAGCAGTGACTTTATTAAACCCCTGGCTGGGGGGTGGGAGCGGGGAGCCCCCCCTTATGCCTCCACTCTCTGGGCTGAGGTGACTGGCGTATCAGAATGTAAGGGGGGGGGGGAGGGAGGGAAATACACTGCGGGGTTGGGAAGTGATTGGACCCTGAGAACCAGGGAGCAGTAAGGCCTGTAATTCAGTGCCGCGGCAAAAGTCCCTGTATGTTTGTTGAATTCCCTTCGCTCCTCCCTCAATCCCCACAAATAAATCACTGTGCTACATTGACAGTTATTTAATTTTGGGGGGCCCACGCCATACCCTGCATCACGGTGCTGGCTTGGCAACTCGCAAGCCTCTGTACTCACTTTCTGAAGCTGGCATCAGCAGAGGACTAGGCGGCTTGTCACTGGACCATAGTTAGCCCCTCTATCAGCCTATGACCAGGGGGCTAGGAAATGTGCTACCCAACCCTGACTTCCTCTTCTGGGATTGGAGGTGAAGCTGGCAACTAAAACATCAACTTTTCGCTTGTTCTTCGTCACTCCTACCTGTAGCATATGCCTTTGTGAGCCCAAATGCACCCCAGGAAATTGTAAAGTTCTGCTCCAGGCAGCTCTTTACAAATGTTTTGAGTTCTAACCTAACCACTCTAGAGTTCAGGTCAGATACAATGCCCAGATGACAAGGATATAAAGAAATTCCAGTGTTTTGTATGACTGTTGAGGGTCAACTGTGTACTCAGTCCTGGATGGTTCAGAATATCAACTTAGAAATGAGCTATTCAGTTCAATTTTGATTTAGTTAAATATCACTTGTCAGCAAATTAAACACTTCTAGATAGTGTGACACTTATCTGCTGGAAGTATATGTGATTGGGGAGTGTTGACTGCAAAAAATGGAAAGACAAAGCTGTGTACACTTTGGAAGGTCTAGCGTTTGAGGTTGTTTTTCTTAATTTTACTTCCTAATGGATATTCTCATTGTAATGCGTATAGTCTCTCCCCTAAACTAAGATGTTACAGTATTATTATTAAATAAACATAACTAATCCTATACTTAGATTGGAAGGGCCAGGGCTGGCTCTAACTTTTTTGCCACCCCAGGCAAAAAAGAAGAGCGCCGCGCCGCCGTACCCCCCCCCCACGAGTGCCGTGCAGCTGACCCCCCCCCAGCACCCTGTGCCCGAAGCCCCGCCCCCGAGCACCGCGCAAGCCCCCCCAGTGCTGCACTGCCTGAAGCCCCGCCCCTCCAAGCGCCGCGCCACCTGAAGCCCCTGTCCCCCATCCGAGCGCCGTGCCGCGCCAAGTCCCTGTCCCCCCATCCGAGCGCCGCGCCAACCCCCGCCCCCCCATCCGAGCGCCACTCCGTGCCAACCCCCGCCCCCCCATCCGAGTGCTGCGCCAGCCCCTGTCCCCCCTCCAAGCGCCGCGCCACCTGAAGCCCCTGTCCCCCATCCGAGCGCCGTGCCGCGCCAAGTCCCTGTCCCCCCATCCGAGCGCCGCGCCAACCCCCGCCCCCCCATCCGAGCGCCACGCCGTGCCAACCCCCGCCCCCCCATCCTAGTGCTGCGCCAGCCCCCCGCCCCCCTCCAAGTGCTGGCCGCCCAAAGCCCCACCCCCCCAGCGCCGCGGAAACAAAAAAATCCTCCAGCGCTGCCCCTACGAACCAATAAATACATAAATTAAAACCCGAGCGCCACCCTGCCCCAAGGTGGTGCCCCAAGCATGTGCTTGGTGGGCTGGTGCCTGGAGCCGGCCCTGGGAAGGTCTTTGTGGCAGGGGGCTTGTCGTCTTGTTCTGTTTGTCCAGAACCTAGCACAATGAGTGATGAGGTACTACTGCAATACAAATAAAAATATTATTTATGCTTTATTTGCATTGCAGTAGAACCAGGGCACCATTGTGCTAAGCACTGTGCAAACATATAATGAAGAGATGAGAGAACAGATGGATACAACCACTAGAGGAAGTATGAGATAACAGTGAGACAGTTTTGATGAGCACATTGATAACTCTGAGAGAGGTAGGTTAACTGGTCATGGGCTGTTCTGTTCCAGTTTATTTTGTGAAAAAAATACATTCATCATTCATGTTACTTCTGAACAGTTTCAGTTCGGACCTGCATAGTATTTCTTGATAAGAAGATGATGCAAGATAGCCCGATATATATCCCTACAGATTCAAGCCATGGTGCTGTGGACTCTCACTTGTAAGTTATTAAACTTTTCTTTTTAAAGGGTGATCTTTATTTTTACTATCTGCCCCATTATCTATAACTTCACCTTTCCCCCCTTCCCCACTATAGTAACCATTCTCTTTGTTTTATTGGGTTATAAGTTAAGACGGAGCCACATTGATCATTCTATAATGGTTTTTCCTGTAAATTTATTATACAGCACTCTTCCAAGAGGGCAAAGAAGGGCTTTGTAAATAAAAATAATCTCCCATCAGACAAAAAAAGTCTTTTTTTTTTTTTTTATCTTATAACCAGGTTATAGGCTTTAGCCTAATTGTTAAAGGTAACACTGCTGCTACGGTTATATTTTTAAGCATTATTCCCAGTTTTGTGTTTAAATGAAGTGTAGCAGCTAATGGATGAATCTGAAATAAACATCATGAGTAATACAACCTTATAATATATTATGATCAGGTCCCAGGAAATCAGCACCACTGCCTCTGAACATCTGGATGAGTCAAACAGTGAGAGCACAGCAAGAGATAGTGAAGGAGAAGAAAAGAAAATGAGGAAAAAAGCACTGCCTATGGACTGTGCTCCAGCACCAAATGAGAAATTAGAACAAGCACAGAAGATGGCAGAAAAGTTCATTAAAGAAAAAGAGGTAACTGAAATTGGACCTGGCCCTTTTGCTTATAAGTTACTTTTTAAAAATCCTCTGTTTATTCATTTCAGTTTGAAATGCCTCAGCATTATCACCAACGGTGTGAGATTGGAAGCAGTGAGGTTTTATGTTACTTGGAAAAGTGTCAGATTGATAGTACTGAGAACTGAAATTCTATAATGATTTATCAGTGTAAAAGGATAGCTGGTCTCATGTGGTTAATGCACAGGACTGGGACTCAGGAGATCTGGGGTCAATTCCAAGCTCTGCCACAAACTCTTTGTAGCCTTGGGAAAGTCACTTAATCTCGGTTCCCTGTCAGTGAAGTGGTAATAATAAGACTGCCTTTGCCCATCTTGTCTATTTAGATTGTAAACTCTTTGGGTAGCAATTATCTCCTGTTTGTTTAGTACGTAGCACAATGCAGCCTTGGCATCAGTTGCAGTCTCTAAGTCAAGATCCTCAAAGGTACTGTACTTAGGCACCTAACACTGATTGATTTCAGGCCTAGGTGCTACTGTAGTAGAAATAATAAATAACGTAACAGGTGATTGGAAGCAGTAGTTCCAGCTTCTTTGTGTGTTACAGCCCTGACTAGGAGGGAGGGATGACAGTAGTTAAGGTTAGTCTTTAGCTCTTGGTCAAGACTACACAAACTAGTAGCACTAGTGGCAAACTGTGACCATGCTTCCGCAATAGGCACTCTGTCTGGTAGGAAGTGGATTGAATGACTCATTGATTTCACATATGCCACCTATAAGTCATGGAATGGTAATGACTTTGGGTGACTGCCAATGAGTTTAGGCTGACTCAAGCCAATAACCATAAGGTCAGAGGTTCTCTCCCTGTTACAAATACTGTGTCATCCAGCCCTCAGTGAAGTTATTTCTTCTGTAGGAAGTGAAGTAACTCAAGGCCATGTTTAACAGATCACAAGGTCCCACCGCATAATTTTTAAATGACCCATACAAAGGGGTAGCAGGTTTGCTGTTCAGCTGTTGCATTACTTTATTTTAATTGTAGTAAAGCTCATGTTTCGATCATCTTTTTCCCAAGTAGGGGCTTTCTGTTGTAGGCAGCATCCAAGTCATTCAGTTCCTACCAGGAAAGATTCAAAAAATTAGCAAGCATTTTTGGGAACCCAAATATAGATGTTGAGCCTAATAATAGCAGCGGTGGGATGTTAGTCATCATCATGATGTTTCTGATAACTCTCAACAACCCTGAGATATTAATAGTCACATGGTATTTGCAATCTTTAAAAATCTTTTTAGCCTGCTGCTGAGACTCCTTCCCACCATGCCTGCCTGTGCAAAGATCTCCTCATCGGCTCCCTCTCATTGCAGCTCCTCCACATGCTCATTCCTTATGCCGAGACCACAACCACCCTGTTTCCAATAAAAGGAATTCCTCTACTTGCTCCCTCTCACTGTGATCCTTTCCCAGGGAGTCCCCCATCTGCTTCCTCCTGCACCTCGAGTCTCTGTGCAGACAGACAACAGCAAAGCTTCAGTGGCTACAAGTATTCATATTTGTCCCTTGAGGAGTCTCGGAAACAGCCTTGTTAAAGGTTCCAAGCTAGGGTCCGTGCTGCATCTCCTGACAGAAGCAGCACGGCCCAGGTGGAGGAAGCAGACATAGGTGGCTTTATGCCACCTTTGCACTGCCCAGATTCTGGGCTTCTGCAGGGGCTGAAATGGCTCTTGTGTAAAGTAGTACAGCCCTTGGGGACACTAAGTTAGAGCAGCCAGGCCTAGAATCCCAGAGGCTCTGAGTGTTGCAATCACTCTCCCTCCTGCCTTCAGTCCCGGCCTTTCCTCCTAATATGGGCAACACAGGGCTACTTATGTCAACCCTATGCTGGGGAAATTCTCCCTCACCTGTTATTGCTCTGGGGCCAAATCTGACCCTACACTCATAAAACAGACTGACTCAGAGCTGTGATATTCTAGTAACAAATGCACAGAGAACACATGGTTTTATTCTAACCGATATGTAGACACTTCCCCACCTCTCTTGGAGAAAACTCGGGGGGGCAGGATGCTTACACAAAAATAATTTCTACTCTGTTTTGTTCTTCAGGTGTATAAAGCCAACAGGGAACTTATTAGATGTGTGGCTCTTACTAGAATTATCTATGGAGACGGTCACTGGCAACTGGCACAAGCATTCGCCAACCTGGCTCACAGCTATTTAATACTTCAAGGTAAAAATCTAATTTCAATCGTCCCCCATCAAAAACTTGGAAGATAGTGAAACTGGCTTCACTACTTTGATCCTGCAAATATTTATGAATGTCCCATAATGGGACTACTGGATGAGTAAAGTTACTTACATGCATGTTTGTGCAGGACTGCTCCATTAATAATGAAAGCACATGTTATGGTAGGAGTCACCCAATGGTGGTGTTACACAGAATCTTACAAGTTCTTTTTACCGTGGAAGCAAGTTTTTATTTTATGAAGAAATGTTGTGATGTTGTTAGTTTTGTTATGAAGTTGCCCTGGGAGAGAATCTCTGGCAGATAAGAGTTTGCACTCTGTCTCCAGAATTTTTTCCAAATATAGAAAATAAGGCAAAGTAACTTCCTGGGAATGCCTGTCTGAGACTTCTGGAAGAAGAGATTGCCGGGGTGCTGTTTGTAACTTCCTCTTTTCCAGGACTGGTGTATATGTGTAATAAAGCAAGTTACACCTAGGAGATACCCAGAATCTGCATCATTGATTTCTTCTTCACTGCGCAGCTGACCTGCAAGGCCCCCGACATCTGCTACTACTAGACAGAGGGGCAATGCTGGTCTCAGAAGCGGAACTCTAGTATCAGTAGAAGGGTCAATGCACATTTTCACCTCAGAGTGCATAATAGTTCATTTCCCCCCCAAAACTAGAGATCAATGAGCTAAATTCATCCCTGGTGTAAGTTTATTGGAGCCAAAATTGAGTCAGTGGTTTCACAAGTGTACATGTGAGAGCAGAATTTGGCTGAGGACTGATGGTTAGTAAGCGAGCTGTCCATTCATATCTGTCTTATAGTTGGATATAGCATATTCATCGCATAAATCAGGACTTCTTTATGGATGCGGCGCTTGCCAAGCCAATTTGCGGCAGCTTCATCAGTGAAGTGCAGAGCCCTAAGTCCACTGTCAAATCTGGTCAGACAGCAGCTGTCAGTGATGTGTGACATTGGCTGTCTTTGACCACAGCTGCCTGTGGTATCCTCTCATTGGCCCAAGGAGTGAAGGCTGCCTGCACATGGACCCTGGCCCATTCAAAATTGGTTCAGAAGGACCCCTGAGCAGTTTGGCAGATCAAAGCCAGGTACACACGTGGTTGGGTCAATTATAAGAGACTGGTTTCTGGTGCCAGATGGAGACCATTCTTCACCTCACATCAATGTCACAGAGAAATCTGGGCAGGGCAAGTGGCCCACAATGGGTGCCTCAACGACAAGCGCACTTGTGGGTAGTCAAAGAGTTCTCTGTATAGTGGTAGGCTCAGGCTTGCCCGGATCTTCTCAGTCATTCTGGCTGTAGCATCCTCATGATGGATATGTGGAGGAGTGATGCTGCTTAACATAGGGAGCCACGGTACTGGTGTGGGTCGAATCATCCCAGATTCGACGTGAGGTGAAGGGAGCCAGACCGGAGCACAGTATTCTGCTGCAGAGTAACAGAGGGCTAAACCGGATGATTGGAGAGTTTGAGCATTTGCTCCCCATGAAGTGCTGGCCAATTTGTTTAGAATTCTTCACCTTGGCCGCAGTTTTCCTCAGGTGGTTAACATACATGCGAGATCTATCTAGGGTTACTCCGAGATAGACAGGGTGGGAATCTGTGTTTCAAGTAATGTCCATTGAGAGAAATATTCAGTTCTTGGTCTGTTCTGGTTTTGTAAAGATGGAACACACTGGAAACTGTCTTGGTCACACTTGTTGTAAATGCCACCGACTACGGTATTCGGCCATCTTAATCAAGTCAGCATGTAGGTTGTCTTCAAGTTCTTGGAATGACCTTGCTTGGACGCCTAAGCAAATGTCATCTGTGTATATGAAATTGCAGGACTGGGTGTATGTAAGGTCATTTATCTAAAGGTTGAAAAGCATCGGTTTCAGCACAGAGCACTGGGGGTAGACCATTGGTTTGCCTTTCCACGCAATAACTTTGACTCCTATGTGCACTCAGAAACATCTGTTGCAGAGGACAAGGTCAATGACGTTAACTACCCATGCTGGGAGTGCTTGTGATAATTTGACTAAGAGTCCCATGTGCCAGACTGTGTGATATGCTGCTGTCAGGTCCAGCAATATGGCTCCCGTCTTCAGGTTTTTCTGAAAACTGTTTTCAGTTAATGTTTTCAAAGGTAGCACTTGATCGCAGGTGCTCTGACCTCTCTGAAAGCCTGCTTGCTTAACGCTGATTACTGACTCCGCTTCTGGGAAGATGTGCTGAAGAATGAGACGCTCCAGGACCTTAAATGGCACAGACAATGGAGATATTGGTCAATAGCTTGCAACATTATGTGACTCTTTCCCCAGTTTCAGGAGAGCAATGACTTCTGACGTTCGCCATGTCTTCAGAAGCTGTTCTTTACTGATCTCTCATGTGAAGAACTGCACCAGCCACTGGTGAGCCTGAGTTCCAAGATGCTTTAAGAACTCTGGCGATATGTTGTTATAGTCAGCAGCAGGGCTGCTCCTAATATCACTCAGAATATTGTCAAACTCGGTGGCTGTGAGCCAAGTGGTGTTTCTCTGATGGAACTGATGCCATTTGTCATGGACTTGTTGTCTTACATGTGTCTAATTTGGGGCCTTTGACACAGTCAGCAGATGGCTAGCAGCTTGATTTGGAGTGACTGGTCAGCGGCTTTGGGCTGGTGGTTGCTGAGCTCCACCGAGATAACAAATCAAATTCCAGCACTTCCAGCTTAAGTGAGGCGTCTAGATTCCGAGGTGTCCCTTCCCGTTGTGCCCATCCAGCAGCATCCATTAACTCAATGAGGTGATCAGCAATATGTGGATCACCAGAGGATTCACACTGTGAGTAGTTTAGCACATTCAGCATCAAGGCACAGCATATAGACTGGATGGTGGCTGCTAAGTAGGGATGTGCAAGTGGCTTTGAAGATGGCTCCTCAGAATCAACTGGAAACTTCGCAGTTAGTAGGATTGAAACCTACTGTATTAGTAGGACAGAGATTGAGTTTCAAAGCAAGGTTTAAGAGTTAATTTCAGCTCTGTGGTAGGAAATATCATAATGATGGGCTCCTTCACCTTCCAGAAGAAGAACTGAAATCATGTGGTTTCTGTATGTTGTGTCGTCTTGTCTACTCCAGGAGCTGGCCTGGAGCACAATAGCAATGATTACAAATAAAGGGGAATAGAAAAGCAGGGACACAAAATCATTTTAAAAATGGAAGTGGAGTTACATTCCTCATTTCATAATTTCGCCTTCCAAAGTTAACAATGAAATAAGAACAAATGTTCTATACTCCATAATGCTCATTGAATTGCAAACCTAAAACACAGTTCCTAATAGGAATTATATGGATTAAGTGATTATGTATCTCAATTTATTTTTCTACTAACTCTGTTACTCACAAAAAAAGTTTGATTTATAAAACAAGTTTTCAACTTTTTTTTTTAATGCATATCAGATAAAAAATCTAGCTTCTGGAAGACCTCAGCAAATTTCAGCCAATGCTTTCTGGGTTTTGTATGCATTCCTGGATTGCATCGAGATATTTCCGCCTGGGGAATGGAACTACGCTAACATGTATGTTAAGAGTGATCAGAATAACTGCAGTGACCTATAAAAAATTGCAAACTGGAGAAATGCTGCCATCTACCTTTAGTTTGAAATTAAAAATGAACCAATGTATTCCCTGGGCACAGACCTCTAAAGGCCACTCAGCATTAATATGCTCTGAGTGCTATTGATGTTTAGAAATACAAGAAATATTGCTTGTATCAAAAGTGAGTAAATTCCTTGAGTTTCATAATCACAGATTCCTAACTGTCCTGGGACAATTTCGGAGAATTAGATCTCCTTGCTCTCAGACAGATCTCCTTATGTATTTGCTTACATCCTCTTTGTCAATGTCTAAAGCAGGGGTTCTCAGGACAAACTATTTGGTGGCCTCAGAATGCGGCCACCAACTCTTCCTCGTGGCCGTTCTCACAATTTTTCCTAAAATACATAATTAGCTTTAGGAAAAACAAATAAATATGCACATCCAAATCACTGTAATTTATTTATTTCCAGCTACTAAGTCTGCTATGAAAACTGATATTAACAAACATACAAGTATCACTTTTCGCAGCAGATTTACTCAGCCCCGCAAGTCTGGGGACAAATTAAGCCCTGGATGGGGGATCGGGGGAGGCAATGGGGGGAAAGGTTGGCTGGAGAGAGGGATGCATTAGGACTAATGATAAAACAGATTATTACTCTCCTAAAAGATGTTTCATCTGGGGAATGTTGTACAATCTGTGACTCTGCTGGATCCTTTCATCTGCCTATTTTCCCTACATGTAACATCTTTATCTGCATAATTGTTCTGAAGGCTATTTATTATATCTGTGTTAAATAGCTTTAAGGGATTATTTCCCACCCCTGAAATTCTCCTAATTGTTTTCTTACACATCTGGTATGAAATCCTGGCCCCCATAAAGTCAATGGTACAGCTTCCTTTTGGCTTTAGTAGAGCTAGAATGTCATCCTTAGTGTCTAAATTGAATCTCTTCAGAGAATCGCATAGTTCAGGTCTTATTTTCAATTTGAAGTTGCTGCTGTTGTTTTTGTTAGCAAGCTCATTCATTGTCTTCTCCTAGGTCTTCCTGCACAGGCCATAGAGCACGCGGAATCAGCCAAACGTACCATGCTGATAGGGATTCGTACGCCTGCAGCAACTCCAGAGGACAAAAGAGAAATATTAGGAACTCTTGTGACTATCTACTTTACCTTGGGCGTAGCACATCTGGCACAGAACAAATATCCTTGCATTTGACAATACTATTTCATTATTAAAATGCCTAATACAGAATGTTTATTAAATATGTAATAATCATTAATACTTATTAAATAGTGTTTTTTTTCTCTTCCAAGTGCTCCATACAATAACTAATTAATCAAGTGGCAGAATATATCTGTGAGATAGGTGGGCAAGTGTTCTTATTCCAGATGGGAAAATCAAGGCCAAAGAAGTTAAATGACTTTCCCAAGACCTCAGAGGGGGTGGATGTCAGAGCCAAGCTCGGAAATAAGGCACATTTTTAACAGTCACGGTGATTAACCATTTGAACAAACTATCACAAGAGGTGGTGGATTTTCTATCACTTGAAGTCTTCAAATTGAGAGTGGATGTCTTTCTGAAAGATAGGTTTTAGTCAAACACAAGTTATTGGGCTCAATATAGGAGTAACTGGAATAAATTCAGTGTCCTGTACTATACAGGACATCATACTAGATTGTTTAATGGTCCCTTCTGGCCTTAAAAAATCTATGAAAACTGGCTCCCAGTTCTGCACATCCACTACACACTTTTACCCACCAATCTTATTTTGTTGTTACATGTTAGGGCTGTGCACAGACCCTGATACTTTTATTTCTCTTTGGAGAAGAAAGTTCCAGAAAGTGATATAAATTAGAATTTCTAAAGTGGTGAAATTTCACTGGAAGGCTCCACCAAGCCAAAAATCCTACATGAAGCCCAGATGAAAATTCAAAACAGAGAATTTTATACCATTTCCTGCTTCCCCACCTTCCCATATTCAAGCTCTCTCTAAACCCTGTCATCTTGTCTTGTTCATTCTCTCTTTAATTGTAAATGCTTCAGATTGGAATATGGCCACCCTCTATGTTCTGAAGAACGCCACGTACATTTGCAGATCTTTGTAAGTGAAGACAGCAATGGATTTTTATGAATAATGTAATTTACTACATCCTGTAACGGAGAGTTCCCATCCACACCTCAAAGATATCCCCTGTAAGTGAGAGGCAGGAAATCCAAAACAATATGCTTCGAAACTGTATTGATTGTATTGCAAAGACAGTTTTGGAAGCTAACACCTGCACAACTTGTTCTTTTCTGGTTAGTTTCTGCCTACATGGTTTTCTTTGTTTACTAGCATATATTTTTGGTGGTTTTCCTTGACTGTTCCACTGGCAAAGAATCCTATCTCAGCCTGCAGAAGGCAGAGAGACTCATGGAAGAACTTCAAGAACTGGATGGGAGAGTGAGCATGGGATTAAAAATATCTGAGAAAGATTTAGTCATTGCATTCGGCAGGTAAACACAAAAACCAAAATGAATGCCATGTGTGTGAGCAGGTGCTTGGGCTTTTATGTAAATGGTATCTTACTATTTCTTTTGTAACAGAAAATGGATTAGTACAAGGGTAAAAGACTTCACTGGGAGTTTTATGTGTGCAAGGAAAACAGGATGAGGGCCTCTGAGCCTGTCTCATGCGTCCACTGATATGGACAATAATCTTTTTACTAGAGAACCTAACTTTCCCCACTTTCTTTCAGGACATGTTTGCAGCAAAACATGTTGGACTTTGCCACAAGTTATTTTGAAAAAGCTGTTAATGCAGTAATTTCAACTGAAGGCGATACAGCTCCAGAACTGATAAACCTTTATCAGAAAATTGCCCAAAGTGAGCAACTGAAGAAAAACCATGAAAGAGCCATAGCATATTTATTACAGGTAGGAAGTCTCATAAATCTTTTTAGAGCAGCAGGACTAAGTAAAAATCACAGCTCTTAGTTGCTATGATTAAAGTTAACTAATTTGTTTGTTATTCACTTTAGCAAGGATCTGCTGAAGAACCCTAACAGGAAACCTAGCCAATGATGTGAACATGGTATAGGGAACCATAATAGCCACTTTTGCCCTAACAATTGGCAACTAGGAAAAGAGCTTTACTAACATATATAGTCAGTAATGCACAAATGTGTTACAGAAACTGTTCTTGGAATTTCTTTAGAGAGTTCTACTCTAAAAAATGACTCTAAAAATCCCATACATGAGTCCTGTTTGTGTCTCAATTATTTCCTTATCAAACTGTGCTCAGCTTACAATTAAAAAAAGATTTTCTCCTAACTGCCAGCTCTTTGAACCCAGCCTGGGATCTCCTGGGGCAGCACCTGTAATAAAGATTCTGCATGCCAAATCATGTCCACAGAGACACTTGTTCAACCTTAGAGCAGTCAGTGCTTTGTACAGATGTCACTGATTTGCCCTGTAATTGCTGCTTAGTAAACAATTCTGGGGATGATGCACAATGACTAGAACCCAGCTTGGTTTCCCATTGCTGTGTGGGCTCTGCCAGGCTGAAAGGAATATTTTGTCATTAAAGTCAGCAGCCATGACTCTGAATAATCACAGACACTAGGTCTGAATAAGAAGGGGCAATTTTTGCCCAGTCACTTTCTGAGCAGAACTGTATTTTAAATTATCTTCATCATTGTTAGCAGGGTTTGAGCACTCAGACATCACAGTGATGGGAGCAGCATAAGAACCTGAACAGAACAGAAGATAACATGGTTCCTCTGAGAAATCCTCGTAGTACAGTTTAAAAATTGCAGCCAGAGTTGAATTAGAGCTAAAATGAGCCCGCATCCACCAAAGACCTTTTCCACCTGACAGACCCTTGTTCCCAGCCACTCAGGGTAGATCCAACCTTTTCCCACTACTCTTTTCCCCAAGTGAGGTAGCTCAGCTAGTCTAAGGTTATGCTGGCTGCAAGCAGCAATCAGCTGTGTTGCACTGCCATCTGCTGCTCTGCTTCAGTTCCTGTGAGAAGGGGTGTATAACATATGTACCAGGGCGTCATGAGGAAAGGCCCAAGCTTCAATTCCACAGTGAGGCTGAGTCTTCCCTGCAGAATTAACCTAAATTATCTACATTCAGATTAACTCCTCTTGAGTTAGCCTTGCTCAAGTGAGAATGGCCACACTGGGGAAAACAATAAACCAACACTGGACCTGCACAGAGTGATTGTGTTAGCTGCTGACAAGTTGTGCTAACATGAGGTGGCTTGTTAGTCGCTGCAGAGCCCTGGGAGAGAGCTCTCCCAGTGCTCTAAAAAAACCACCTCCAGGAGGGGCGTAGCTCCCAGCGCTGGTGCGCTGTGTATACTGGCACGTTACAGTGCTGAAACTTGCAGCACTCAAGGGGGTGTTTTTTCACACGCTGTAAAGTGCCAGTGAAGACAAGCCCTGAGAAAGAGAGTAACTAGAGATAATACGGTTTCTCCTATTCTAATAAAGCTTCTTCTATGATGTTGGAAGAAAGTGACTCTTTTTGTGATTCTTTACCACTGTCACATGGCAACTTCCTGCAGAATTTTGATCCCCGCTTTCTGTGGGGTCTGAAGACTGAAGAACTTGACTTAAGCTGCCTGCCGCATCAGGCAAAGGCAAAACAGTGGCTGCTTGCTTTGAAACCATGCTAAACTACTTAACACTGTTTAAATAAACCACCCCCACCTTTACAGATCCAAAGGATAAAAATTAGAAACAGGTCTAAACCAGACACCCAGCTCCAAACACAACCAACTTGTGTATGTTTAAAATCTAAATCTGGACCTGAATCAGAATTTTAACGTAGATGCAAAGCAAAACCTGGGGAACAAATAGCTCTAACTTCTGGTGGGTTGGAAGCTTCCACCTCTCTCTAATAATAATAAAGATTTATTTATTTAAATATTTGCTCCTTGTGGGAGAGGCACAATCTGAGGAGAAGAGATACTGAGTGCTGGGTCAAATATCGGGAGTTAAACTGCTTTGTTTGGTGGAATTTTCCTGTTCCAGAGGGTTGCCTTGTTTCTGTACCTGTGGCTAACTCAACAAAGGTGGTGGTGTCTATGAAAATACCCGCCTTTGTAGACCGTCTATTTACTGTACTTGTATGCAGTGTTTATTTAGCCTAAATAATCTCCATCTTTGTTAGGCCCATTCCATTTGCATGGCTCTGCACAAGAAACTTAGTGTTGAAGCTGCTCAGACGGCCTTGTTGCTGGGCAAAGCTTATGCTGCAACTGGAGACCAGCAGCATATTGGTAAGTAAGGAAGAGGTTTACTGTACCAGAATTATGATTCTTCTAGTGCCTAATGTAATGCTAGAACATGCAGATGAGTCAGGAAATACTAAAAATGTACGCAGCCTATTTAGGAATATACACACTAGTAAAAATGAGCTGACCTATGGAATATTCAACACCTGAAGTTTGTGAGATCATTGTCTGGAACTGGCACTTCACTCCACCTGTGGTGTGACAAGTTCTGCCCACAGTTTACCGATGTAAGCCACACTGAAGCCAGTGGAGGCTGCACAGGTGTCTCAAAGCAGAATCTGGACCATTGCATGTAACAGAAGATGAAGTGTTATTTTCTAGCAATAGCACCTGGAAGTTCAGGTGTTTAATATTCCCTGTATTGGTGGATATTTTTTTCCAGTGTGAATGCCCCTTTCTGCTGTCTTTAATGGGAGTTTCTACTGATTATAACTCATTTCCATTGACTTCAGTGGGAATTTTGAATGTAAGGAGTGCAGTATTGGACACCTGCTGTGCATCTGTAGAGCTTTATTAAATCATAGAATATCAGGGTTGGAAGGGATCTGAGGAGGTCATCTAGTCCAACCCGCTGCCCAAAGCAGGACCACGCCCCAGACGGATTTTTGCCCCAGATCCCTAAGTGGCCCATCTCAAGGATTGAACTCACAACACTGGGTTTAGTAGGCCAACGCTCAAACCACTGAGCTAACCCTCCCCCCAACTTTGTTGATGCAGAATTAAGGTTGCCGGGTGCCCTTCTAGAATGCCAAGTTCAGCAAAACTCAAACCAGGAAATACCAAGCTAAGGTTGCATTGGCATTTACCTTAACTATGTAGGTTTTGCTTTGCATCTACATTCAAATTCTGATTCAGGTCCAGATTTTACTTTAACCGTGCTGGCAGTAGCCACTGGGAATTATCTGCATGCACTCCAGCTGCATTCCCTTTGTGCTAAATGTAGTTGTATTTGAATGGTGGAGGCATACGTTGGAGCAGCTTCAGAGAGCTGTGACTGTGATATCATGAGATCTGCATCTGAATCCCTGCCTATTTTCTCATCTAGATTTGCAGTTGATGTAATTATTACCTAATCACAGTAGTATAAGACCTTGCTTTTATATAGTGCTTTTCATCAGTAGAGCTCAAAGGAAAGAGGTACATGTGTACCTTGAAGTTCCAGTCTGCATAATTTCAATACAGAATTGTGTAGTTTGTGTCAGTAGCAGGGCACCGGGATCTTCTTGTCATGGGTATTGTTAGTAGTGAGATGGGATATGACAGCAATATGTGGATTTAATAATAGGTAGGGGAAAGTACAGGTTTAGTTGGTATCCTGTGTGCAAGTGTGAAGGGGTTGTAGAAGGCTATGAAGTGGCTGTTAAATTTTACAGGTGTGGTATTCTGTCGGGGGAGCAGGCTCAGGTTTGAGTGTAGGGCGATGCCAGGTAGCCCCTGTCCATTACAGTGAAGAGGCAGAGTGGTAGTCTGTGTTTATATAGGTGTAGTGAGACATCACTCAGAGGGCAGAGTTAAGGTTACATGAGTATGTCTACCTTAAACGTATTTCCTGGTTTTCAGAAGTTTAAGTTTTGCTGAATTCAATGTTCTGGAAGGTGTATGAACTATCACCGCGCAACCTTAACTCTGCATTAACCAACTTTTTTTGCCATTTTTTCCTAGTTTAAAAAAAAACAAACGTTTGTTATAGGAGATAGTGGTAATTTAGACAGTTGTAGTTCTCATCTAGGTTTGCAGTTGATATGCTACTCTAGCTAGGAAATAATCAAAAGACCTAGTTTTTATATAGTACTTTTCATCAGTAGAGCTCAAAGACCTTTACATCATTATCCCCATTCTAGAGATGGAAAATTCATGGGTCTTTAGACTATGTAAAGTGAGTTTACTGGTCTGAGTCCAGACCCCAGTGAACTGGTGTCCCCAGCACAAGCATTACCACTCCACCCAACACCTTCGAGAGCAGTATCAGCAGAGAGGCCCAGGAGCAAATGGCCATGGAAACTGAGTTACCCTTACAGGAGAGTTACCTCTCCAAGGAAAGGTTGAAGCCCATTGGCAGGGCAGTGTAGTGAAGCCCATACACACACTGCTGTGCTTTGCTTGTTCTGTAAATAAATTAGACTTCAGTCTAGCAGGTTTTCATGTGCCCTAAAACTATTTTGTTTAACCTTTTCTTATTAAAATAACTTCAGACTTCAATGAGGTTGCTTGGGATGTAAGTAGGGTCAAAATTTTGCCCTCTGCATCTAGGGAAGCTAGAAGCAGCTTTTTATACCCACATAGTTAAATTACTAATTAAATCCACTATTTGTGTGGGATTGTTACCTGGGCTGGAGCTGAGATGTCCTGTTCTAAAAGGATTCCAGTCTGTCAGTAATAATTACTGTGCTTATTTCTAGGGACGGCTGAAATGTATTTTACAGAGAGTCTGATTGCATATCAGGCAGCATTGGGTGCAAAGGATTCCCTGACACTTACTGCCATTGAGGAATTCAGTAAATGGCTTGTATATGTAGGGAAAAAACAGGTAACACCGAATACTAGCTTACAAGCTTACTTTCATGCCTTAGTGTTTGCAGCCACATAGAATGTGCATGTGCAGGTGTGTGTCAGAAAAAACACACCACCTTTAATTGCTCTCTGGTGTCATCAGCTCCCAGGGGAGGTTATGGCAGCCAGGAATGAGCAGTTTGCAGGACTAGGCTGGCTGCCCCTTCTACGCCTACTACAGGAAGGAAGGGTAGCATAGGAGCCACTTCACCAGCACTGTGCCACTGGAGGATCCCCCTACACGGGATCCTTCATGGACTGTAGGGCAACTTTGCACTGGCAGTAGAGGCCAGAATCCATGGGTCTCTGTCCTACCGTCAGTGTGGGCGAGGGAGAGCTAAAGAGCAAACAAATAGCACCACTGCCTGACACGGAATCTCCATGCCGCTTGGCATAGCCATGTATCACCTCACTTGCTTGGCAATGTAAAAGTCCTCAGGAGATACAATCCTGCTCCCATTCAACTCAATGAGAAAACTCCTATTAAATGCAAGAGGAGAAAGTACTGACCTCCTATAATCTAGGTCATCTTTTTAATAATACACCTAACAGTGCATGTTAAGAGTTGCCCGAGCACTTATAATGGTAACTTGCCAGGCTGTTACCATTAGGAGGAGAAATTGATTATAAGAGTCAGGTATTTCTTTGTAAATAAACAGGATTGCACCAAAGTCTTATTTCCGTGAACACAGTAGGAGAAAACAGCAGTTTCCTTGTTTACAATTTCCATGCCTGCTTTTCAGCCAGTTCTGTGCCCCAAGAAGGTCTGTCTCCAATCCCTCTCAGGGCCGTGCTCACACCTGTTTCCCTCACTGTGTGCTGGCTTTCTCTTGCTTTCACACAGACACACCAGCTGCAATCAGTCAATACCCCCAATGCATACATTTGTAAGCCTCCAGGAAAACCCCTCTACCTTCATGGCTTAGGGCTTGGCTACGCTTGCGAGTTAGAGCGCATTAAAGCAGCCCCTGGTGCCCTAAGTCCTGAGGTGTCCTCGTAGAGCGCCTGGACTCTGCAGCTGGAGTGCTCCTGGTAATCCATCTCCACAAGAAGCATAAAGCTTGCTGCGCTCTGGCTGAAACGCCCGGGTGTCAGTGTGGACGAGGTGTTGCATTACTGCACTGTGATTGGCCTCCAGAAACGTCCCATAATCCCCTGAAGTCAAGTGGCCACTCTTCTCATTGTTTTGAAATCGGCTGCAGGCATGCAGATATCCCCTTTCAAAGCTCCATTTCTGACATCCAGCACGCTTATCTGCTCCGGGACAAAGCAAACCATTAGTGTGGAATGCTGTTGTGCGTGTCTGTGGGGGGGGGGGGGAAGAGGGGTCTGCTGCTGTCTGAACTTACAAGACAGCATGCTGACATGTTCTCAGCCCCCCAAAACACACACACAACACACTCCCTGTCACATTCCACTCCCCCCCCCATCGATTTGAAAAGCACATTGCAGCCACTTGCACACTGGGATACCACAATGCACTGCTCTTTGTGGCATTGCAAGAGCTGCGAATGTGGCCACGCCAGTGCGCTTGCACCTGACTGTAAACACACGGCAGCGTTTTCCCTGCTGCAGTCTCTGAAGGCTGGTTTAACTCATAGTGCTCTACATCTGCAAGTGTAGCCATGCCCTTAGTTTCAGCTTCACCTTGTATGCAGCCTGGTGCCCTGGGTGGTGGCTTCCACTGCCTCCAGCTAGCATATTCCATGAAGGAGCCGTGCAAACCCATCAGCTTTAAGATTTGTGATTACTTATAGCTCAAAGACATGCTTGATGGCAGCCATTAACACTTTCCAGTATAACATTAGGAATACAAGGGGTGAAATCCTGGCCCCACTGAAATCAATGTGTTGGCAGTACAGCCCAGAATCCATACTATTTACTTCATTGGGGCCAGATTTCTCCCATTTTTTATGAAGATCCTGTTTCTGTGTTCTGATTCCTCCATAAGCAATATTTGATGGACAGAGGGTTTTTTTTATGTAACTTTACTCTCTATACAGTATATTCTTGAAAAGTAAATAGTCACCCTAAAGGACAGCTCAATTAAAAGTAGGAGACTAAAGATAGTATTTTCAAAAATGCCTAGGCACTTTGGAAAATTTTGCCCTAAGATTATTTTTAAGGTACAGCATCCTCCAATGTTTTTTTTGTGGTACAGAATTATACATAATGCAAAATAGTACACATTTACACTATAGTGTATGACCCTTCACATGCTTATTGTTAAAATACTGGACATGTCCTACATTGGCTGGACATGGGACACAGGACATTAGGTGTCAAATAACAGACGTCTCATAGAGTCAGGTGGTCACCCTACCACACTTCCTGAGTTTCCATTTTGTAGAAGTGAAACTATCAGAATTATACTCCGTAAGGGTTCCAAATCATTGGAGAATGGCTGTAGATCCCAAGAAGCATTGGTGTTAAACTCCAAATAACTTAAACATGCAGCAGTCAGTCATTTAAAGATGCTGATCCAAAAATGAATATATTTTTATGTGCTAACCTATGTTGCATTTTTCTCTGTAGCAGGCCTACAGGCTGCTGAAAGATTCGTTGAAGTCCATCATAGACACCTATGGGGATTTTAGTGAGAAGGCAGCTGAAACTTACCATATCATGGGCAGTATCTGCCTGGCAGAGGGAAAGATGAGAGAGGCTTACCAGCTGTTCAATAAGGTAATTATAATTACATTGCTAGTGATTTTCTTGGATTTACTGCCTCCTAGTTTTTGAAAATGTAAATGCACACTAATTTTCCAAACGATAAATCCTGCTAGAGATATCAGGCTTTATTTCTCTATAGATTCTCAAGGAGTCTGACGTGCAGATCTTATTCATGTTAGTAATGAGATTTGCCCACATAAACCTGCCATCTGTACCAAGTCCACACAGGGATTTGGGCTCAGCAGGCAACTGAAGATACAGCTGGCCAGCATCTACGTACCATACTTACTCCCCTGCAGAACCCCTGAATACTGGATTGGCTATCAATTGGGATTTAATAGTGTTGATGAACCGCCGTGACAACTGCTACCACACAGCTGGGAAGGAGAAGCAGGCTATAAAACCTATGCTGTTGTGGGGAGGAGGGGGAACAGCCTCCCAACAGTGGCAACCTGTAGCTATCTCCTATCTTAAAAGCCCTCCTCCCACCCCCAGTGGAATGAATAGAAAGAAGCTCCATGAATTAAAATGTACAGTGATGTCCCTCCCCTCTCAACCAGGGAGAATCTAGCCCCTAGCCAGCCACTCTGCCTCAGTTTCCCCATCTGTAAAACTCTGGTTAATACCTGTATCACAAGGGTGTCATGCAAATTAATTAGTTAAGCAGAGTGCTTTGATGGAAAGTGCCATGTCATGCTGATAATATTATTTATATTATACCTGGATATTTAATTCTACAAGACCCAGCCATTTATGCTTCTTAGATTCTAATTCAGATTTTTACAAATACTCCTCTGACATCACTGAAGTCCTTTCTAGGCAGAACCACTGTAGTTCCTTTGCTAATATGTAGATAATCAGTACTTCTGCAACTTGATTGATTTTGAAGTTGGATTATACAGTGTATCACTTCTCGTTCATTTTATGCTAAACAGTGTTTGCAGATTCAAATAGCTGTTTATGGGCCTCGCAACAGGAAACTGAAAGACACGCAAGAGCTCCTGACTGCATTAGAGAGGTGATCTCATCAGCATTGTTATTTATAATGTAATATTGCATATTGTCAAGATGCTGTCCCTACTTCAGGGCAAGTAGCAGCTTGCTGGTAACAAATGTCTATATACAGTACTGAGTCTTGTTTAATATAATGAACAAAATTAAATAGGGATTTCTGGGATGGGGGCTTGGTCTCCTTGTTGCAGATCTGGAGAGGCACAGCCCAGGAATAGGGAACAAAATGGCTTTAGAACACCTTTGTGCCATCTGGATTCTAGGCTACTGGGGGCAGGCGGCAAAATAGCCCCCCCACCATAAATTAGAGCAGCCTGTAAGCACATCCTGGCCAGGATTGCCAATGGATTGTACAGTAGTCCAGCTACCCTAGAACATTCAGTGCTTTGCTGCTCCCTCTCCCACACACTCTGTTATAGGGCTGCTCATGTTGACACCTCACCGCTTCTGTGCTGTGGGAGTTTTCCCCTCGCTCCTGTAGAGTCACTGTACGTGGCCACAGCGGCACAGAAGGTCTGGAGTGGATGCCAGAATCAGCACCTGGATATCTCATCCAATGCAATTAACAATGGCACATGGAGTCTTTTGCCATTGAATTACTGGTTCTAATTCAAATCAGGTTAGCAGTGCCTGAAAGTTGTTACCGTCTGATATTTGCTCAGCCAAAACCAGTTTCTAAAATTTCACTGGTCATTTAGTCTTACTGAATTCTATGCTAATTCTCTATAAAATCCCCATCTTGATTAACTTCTAAAGGAGCAGCAGTCAATCTAAGGATTAGGGACTAGGTCTGCAACTGTGAAAATGAAGCAATTTCAGTTAGAATGATGATGTTCTGTATTAGCATTTTTTGTCTCATTCATTTATTTAACCCCTGCACTGTAAAACCTACTTGCTAAACCTTGTGCTGCAAGAATTACTTGTGTAGAGTACTTTACAAGACATAGTTTAGACAGGTCCCTGCCACAAAGAGTTTACAATTTAAACTAGTTGGATACACTTTAAACAAAGAATGACCTGTAAGAGTGGGAGTAGATAACACTGTAGAGGATCAACAAGGAGAGGGTGGGAAAAAGAAGTGGTCTTAAGGAGAGATCTAAACAGAGGTAGAGTGTGCTTAGTACACAGGAAACAGAAGTGTAAGCTGTGACAGGAGGCACAAAGTCATGAGTGGAAGGGACCAAATAGCCATTAAGAAGAGAGTAATGAGCAGGCAGATAGTCTAACAGGAAAACAATAAACTGAAGGCTATGTGGTATTAACTATTTGTTGGCCCTTGGCCAAATGGTTAACCAGTATTCAGTAGCCCAGAAATTGATGAGTCAGATATTCCTTTCATGCAATCCTGTTTATTTGCAAAGGATGTACACAAAGTCCTGTTTCTCTGAACACAATAGAAATAAACACCAGCAGGCAGTTTCCCTGTTCAGAAATCCAAATGTGCCTCTCAACCAGCATTTTGTATAGTTCACTCCTGGCTTCCTCTCAGGACCAACCTCACACTGCTTCTCTCACTGCCTCCTGGCTTTCTCCTCCTGACAAAAACACTGCTCCACCAATCAATGTCTCAGCCCCTGAATTTTCAATCAGTCTCCGGTAAACCCCTTTTATTCTCCCTGAGTTAATTCTTGCTCAGACCTTCCTCTCCTTGGATGGTGGTGTCTATTGGTTTAGTGTCTTTCTCCATAAAGGGAGCTTAATTGCTTCTTCCATTTAACCTAAATAAAAGGAGGCTGGCATGCCCATCACTTTGAGGTCTGTGACTGTCTACAGATGAAAAACTCACTTGATGGCAGCCATTAACCATGCCAGCATAACATTATCATCAGCAAAGTGCCAACAGTGCACTCATCCTGAGGCACAGGAGATAATACAGCTCACCCCCAGCATTTACATCCTAAACAGCACTTGAGAGAGACCATAAGTGAGAGAGTTAGAGCAATTCCCTGTCACCTTTGGAAAACCTGACAGAAACATTGATTTTCTCAGTTTCTCCAGTACTTTACATGGCACCAAAATGTTGTGGTTATCTTGTCAAATGATCACCAAGTCTTCCTGAATCAGAGAGTCAATCTCTAAAGGCGAGGTGTTTGGGTACAATTTGGATAAGGCATTTAGTTACTACTGTGTTGGGGGTGATATAGGAAGCTACACAAATGGATAAGCATACAATTTGTATAACTAATCTGAGCAGTTATGTGTCTCATTTTATAACAAGGCAGGTCTGATAACATTCTCCTGTTTGTCCGGTAAGTAGAATTTTCAGGGATATGTAGTCTACAAATAAAGAAATAGGAAAATGCCAAGAAAAATAAAATGATCTAAATGTACTTCCTCTACTGTAGGTCTCCAGCTGTCCATGAAGGGAACAGACTTCTGAAATAGAAAAGACAGATGGTGCAAAATCATACTGTTGGCAAAAATCTTCGATTCTTAGCAATTGTGACAGCACATGAAACCAGAAACTAAGTTGGAGGATTAATTGGAGAACTCAGGTACATTGTACTTGTCATAATCAACTCAACAGAAAGTTCTGTAAATGTTTGCTTTAGTTTAGGAAAAAGCATCAACCTTCCAGGTAAACTTCCCCCTCCTATTCTCCTTTCATTTTCTTTCTTACTATATTTTTAAGGTCTGGGTCTACTGGTAGCATATCAGATGTTCTACTGAGTATTAAAAAAATGGGCATAAGTTACAAAAGTCTTGCATGAATGACTCCCTTTGGAAAAGATATAGGAATACACGTTTACACATATTTAAAAGTATTTCTTTTGAAGACATTCCACTAGTACTTTGGTTAATGAATGCAAAATATACCCAATGGAGAAACACAGATTGGATTATTCCCCCCGGCTATTGGTACACTGGCCTTTTTATAATCTCAAAAAACCCAATGTGTTAAATTTAGCCTGCTTTTAGCACTTCAGTGGCTGACTTAGAACAATGCTTCCTTAGCTCTCGTCCCCTAACGCCCCTACTCTACTTGCGCTACATTGATGACATCTTCATCATCTGGACCTATGGAAAAGAAGCCCTTGAGGAATTTCACCATGATTTCAATAATTTCCATCCCACCATCAACCTCAGCCTAGATCAATCCACACAAGCGGTCCATTTCCTGGACACTACTGTGCTAATAAGCAATGGTCACATAAATACCACCCTATACCGGAAACCTACTGACCGCTACACTTACCTACATGCCTCCAGCTTCCATCCAGGACACACCACACGATCCATTGTCTACAGCCAAGCTCTAAGATATAACCGCATTTGCTCCAATCCCTCGGATAGAGACAAGCACCTACAAGATCTCTATCAAGCATTCTTAAAACTACAATACCCACCTGCTGAAGTGAAAAAACAGATTGACAGAGCCAGACAAGTACCCAGAAGTCACCTCCTACAAGACAGGCCCAACAAAGAAAATAACAGAACACCACTAGCTGTCACCTTCAGCCCCCAACTAAAACCTCTCCAGCGCATCATCAGAGATCTACAACCTATCCTGAAAGATGATCCTTTACTCTCACAGATCTTGGGAGACAGACCTGTCCTCGCTTACAGACAACCCCCCAACCTAAAGCAAATACTCACCAGCAACCACACATCACTGAACAAAACCACTAACCCAGGAACCTATCCTTGTAACAAACCCCGATGCCAACTCTGTCCACATATCTATTCAAGTGACATCATCATAGGACCTAATCACATCAGCCATACCATCGGGCTCGTTCACCTGCACATCTACCAATGTGATATATGCCATCATGTGCCAGCAATGCCCCTCTGCCATGTACATTGGCCAAACCGGACAGTCTCTACGCAAAAGAATTAATGGACACAAATCTGACATCAGGAATCAAAATACTCAAAAACCAGTGGGAGAACACTTTAACCTGTCTGGTCATTCAGTGACAGACCTGCGGGTGGCTATATTACAACAGAAAAACTTCAAAAACAGACTCCAACGAGAGACTGCTGAGCTAGAATTGATATGCAAACTAGACACAATCAACTCCGGTTTGAATAAGGACTGGGAATGGCTGAGCCATTACAAACATTGAATCTATCTCCCCTTGTAAGTATGCTCACACTTATCAAACTGTCTGTACTGGGCTAGCTTGATTATCACTTCAAAAGTTTTTTTTCTCTTAATTAATTGGCCTCTCAGAGTTGGTAAGACAACTCCCACCTGTTTATGCTCTCTGTATGTGTGTGTATATATATCTCCTCAATATATGTTCCATTCTATATGCATCCGAAGAAGTGGGCTGTAGTCCACGAAAGCTTATGCTCTAATACATTTGTTAGTCTCTAAGGGGCCACAAGTCCTCCTGTTCTTCTTTTTGCGGATACAGACTAACACGGCTGTTACTCTGAAACCTCCCATTGCTCTGAATGGATAAGTAATGTATGCACTAGATGAACAGTTGTCATTAATAGCATCTTTGAGTTCTGCAATAGCCAGTTGATGTCAGTCACTGTGTCATCTTATTATCATTAACCTTACCTCTTTCCCCACTTGTTTCCTATTCTTGTTTCAAGTTAGACTGTAAATTCTGTGGGGCAGGGACCATTTTTGTACAATTGCTACAACAATAGGGGCCTGATGGTGACTGCTGCTTTTGGGTCTTGCTAGGGTATAAAAAATTAACTATACACCCAGAACTTACCTGAACCGAGAGATAGAGGTCTCCCACTGATCTTTGGGTCTCTAGCTGCAACTCTGATCTTCCTATTTTGATGTAGCATGCCTGTTGCATTATTTGCGGCGGCTGTGCCTGGTCAGATTGCAAAAGATCAGACTATTTACCACACCGACAGGGTTGATCATGTCTGGAACTGGTGGGTACATTTATGACAGATCATGTCTGAAGAGAACAAATGCAATTTCTGACTGAACTGCAGCCCATTTACTGCTGGAAACATGTTTTAATCCTGAAACTTGGATTCATGGCTTGTAAAATTGAACAGGGAAGTACTGGGGGTTCACTTGTCAATATTAACTCATTAATTCAGAAGGCAAGTACTGTACCAGCTTCCCTCAAATGAGTGGCTGTTAAGCCTTTGTGCAAGAAACCATCTCTTGCACTGGTGATCTTACCAATTAGTGGCCTGGCTCTGATCCTCCCATTTTGAAAAAGGTTGAAAAGATGGAGAAGTAATTTCAGTAAGTGGACACAGAATGCAAGTCACTGAAAGTTTGTCTCCTTATCAATATTTTGTGTATCCACCATATCTTGAACCACTATCTCTCATTCTTCCTGATTCAGTGTGACATTGAAAGAGCGGTTAGGAATAAGCAAAATCTGTCAATATTATATCACAACATTTTATTTCCAGGAAACGATTCATTCACTTTGCTATTATTTTATTTAAAAAATACAAAAGCATTTCTAAATGCAGCAAAATATTAATGTGGTACATATGTATAGGTTTGTTACCATTAAAGGCAACTCCCAATTGGGACAAGCGATAATGTTTTATTTTATAAAAATCAATAACATTCATTGGGATTTTTTCTTCTCCAAAACAATACTCCAATGCTCTTTTTCCTTAAAACTGAAATAAGTGTTTTTGATCTGGAAGGCAGTGGTGAATGGATGGGGTTGGGGTAGTACACGTAAAAAAACCACATTTCAATAGCAAGGGTTGTATTAGTAATTTTTTTTTTAATTTGAAAAGTTAAAATCAAAATGACACTGCCCAAGTACTTAAAAGTGATTTACGTTGGGTTCTATGCTAACTTACCAGTACAGCACAAGCACACTGCTGTGGAAAATGGGCATCCCCGATGAAATTCCAGGGAATTCAATAGTTACAGCAGGCTTGAATCTAGCTGAGGATGAGCAAATTTACAATTTACTGTTGTTGAGAAGTCAGTTTCAATTTTCACTCTCCACTTGTAGTCTCACAAAAAGGGTTTTTTTTTTTTTTAAATCATTTGAACAACCCACTGTCTAACACAAGCCAGCATTCAGACATTCACCTCCTGTAATTGCTTCATCCATGCTCAGAGCAAACCATGGCCAAAAACTGGTGGATTAACATACTGTTATTGTCACAGATTTACCGCATTGCTTGTGTTTGCAATTATTCTGACAATAGTGACAGAATACTCAAGGGGCTGTTTGGTGATCATTCCAAGCTTGCAGTGGACAAGTGTGCACATCACAAAACCACCACCATCACAGCACCCTTCTCAGCCTCAGCACAGAGGCCAAGGATTAAGCTACTTTTTCACTTTTATAGATGGTCCATTCAGGTCAAGAGTGAGAAACACTCGCAAAGTAATATGGGAGAAGCTTCATTGTAGCTGCTTTTTCTGCTCCTTTCTGTGGATAAACAGGGTGTCCATTTTCTGGGCTATCAATCTGGCAACTTTCAATTTTTTTTAATTAAATATTTCATCATTCTGAATGTCCATAAATGAAATGCAGTCCATATCATAGAGCTATAGTTCTGATTCAGTAATGTCCTCATCAGGGCAACAATAGTACTCCACAAAACAGATCTGTCCATCTTCATTCCTAATCATATACTGTAGTGAAAGGAATCCCCGATTATCTGTCCGAATAGACACTTTACAAGATAAAGCCAGTGCCTTAGTAGATGGTTTGAGCAAAGAGATTTTATACCTGCAGGTAAAGAAAAGCTATTTTAAAGTATATAAAATGTAACAATGGCTGACCCTTATTCTCAAGTAATGGACCAAAACTGACAAAACCAATTAGCAACATATCCAACCACAGTAGTAGTTTTACAGTATGGTTTAATTTTTCCCTGTTACTGCATCAACAGCATACATTTTATACTCTAATTTTTATTACTGAACTTTTAACCAGAGGAACAACTTCTGTCAAAGGGAAATTTTTAAAAACTACTCTATGTTCTAGGGAAAGTCAGACATTTCAGTAGCTGATGAAACCACTTTTTCACCTTCTTGGTAATAATGTGTCATCAGACTACTACTGTTACTGTCCTGATCACTGACCTGTTTGTCTGGGTCTGGTTGCAATGAAATGCTTCCATCAAATCAGAGTCTTTGGGATAGTCAAGATGAGCACTTCCTGCATTGCCAAAGGTGGATAATCTAAAAGACAAAATGCACCAACTTAGCAAAACTTTTGATATTGACACCATCAAATCTGAAAAGCGGAAACAACAAAGTGATGTTATACATCGGGACAATTCTCAAAGCATTAGATTTCAACAAGCTACTTAGTCTTCATAAGAAATGAGGTAGCACAGCCAACATTATCTGTGGCACTCCAAACTGAGTTCCCCTGATAGCAGCTGACTGTGGTTTCAAAGAAAGCTGACTTTCGCTAATGAAAGACTGATCATCATATTCCATTAGCACCTAGAGGCCACAATCTGCTGCCATACCAGAAACTGAAAGAAACCTGCTCGGCAGCACCTCGTGGAGCTGCCAGGAAAGTGGAAAACCAATGAGTTCCCCTATGCACTGCAGCATACAACTCCTGATTTTTCAGCCCTGATCAGTCACCCCTACCAAGGCCATGCAGACCTTGGAACTTATTCTTCATAACCAAAAATACAAAATGAATGGATTAAAAAAAAAACAGCCTGAAATTTGTTTAACAAGGTGTACAAAATACAAGCTAAAAGTTGTATCTGCTTATGCCAAAGCTGAAGCTGGCCCCTAACCTTAAAATGATGATGTATTCTATTGCCAAAAGCATCAGGTTGAAAATTTTGGAATATTGAGAAATAAGGAACGAACAGTTGCCTGGAACCTTGTCTGAATAATTAAAGTCTTCGTATGTGATGCAGCAGACCATTATAACAGAAGGCAGAATTAAACCCGTATGATGTTGAATAAGCAGCAGCAATAATTCCAAACATCAAAGAGCAACTAAGTTGCTAAACATGAACCTTTGAAATGGACATGTAGTTTCTGATACCTGAAATAAGGCTTGTCTGGAGACATGGTGATCTGCAGGACCTCACTGGTCATATCTAATTCAGCAAATGCTTCTCTTAACCCTTCTGACTGCAGGATAATTTTATTAACCACATTTGTACTGCAGAAATCAAAATCTAGTGTCTCTTCAGGTTCTTCAGTGTTAATTTTACACACAGTTACCACACCTCCTTCTTCTAGAAATAGGGTCAAGGGGTAGCCATAACCACGGTAACACATTCGAAGTGCTGTTGACGTACCTGAAATGATGATAAAATTAGCACGCTTTAAGAGCTAGATGGTGTAAGGGAGAGAGGAGGGATAGCTCAGTGGTTTGAGCATTGGCCTGCTAAACCCAGGGTTGCGAGTTCAATCCTTAAGGGGGCCATTTAGGGAACAGGGGTAAAAATCTGTCTGGGGATTGATCCTGCTTTGAGCAAGGGGTTGGATTAGATGACCTCCTGAGGTCCCTTCCAACCCTGAAATTCTATGACTCTAAACTTTGGAGACCTGGATTCTAGCCATGCTTAAATCACAGATTAAATGGGTTTATTATGCTCAGTCTAGTCTCAGATCTTTACTGAATTCTGTCTCAATCACAAAATCATCATACAATTTAGGATGATTGACACTCTTTTCAAAAAGGCCCAAGATAGGAATAGCCAGGATATTAGAACAGGAGTATTTGTGGCACCTTAGAGACTAACATTTATTTGAGCATAAGCTTTCGTGGGCTAAACCCACTCCGGTGAAGTGGGTTTTAGCTCACGAAAGCTTATGTTCAAATAAATTTGTTAGTCTCTAAGGTGCCACAAGTACTCCCGTTCATTTTTTGGATACAGACTAACACGGCTGCTACTCTGAAACAGGATATTAGAGTTCATTCAAATGTGCAATGGCTGAATTGTCTGAGAAAGCTTGCACTGTGTATCTATCTGCAATTTGTGACTCTAGTCTACCCTCATTCATAAGTAACGCCTAAGAGAACATTTCTGGAAGAACTATTTTCAAGCAGAAAGACAGTTCAACTTCTAATATGTAAAATCACAGATAAGAACTGGATGTTTGACAATAGAATATTAATAATTCACAGTTCATATAAATAGAGCAATATTTCATTTTGAAATAGCATTTGAGGAAAAAAGGCATTTTTTAAGTGATCCACTGGAAAACTAACTACATATGAAATAAGACAGAGGCTGCCCTGAATTATTCAAACACAACAAGCTGGGAGGCTATACAAAATACCCAAGACATAAGGCGAAAAGCCAGGGGCTTTTTACTAACTGAGGAATGTGATTAGAGGAAAGAGGATCATGTGCTTAAGGCACTGAAATTCTACTCAGGCTATCTTGGTTTAGTTCCCAGCTCTGCCACAGCCTTCCTGTTGTCCAAACTTGGACAACAGTCACTCTCTGTTTCAGTTCCCCATCTGTAAAATGGGGATAATACTTAGACATGTTGTGAAGATCAATTAATTGTTTTTGAGGTGCTCAGATACAATAATGTAATAGAGGCCAAAGAAGTACAGTAGAACCTCAGAGTTACGAACACTTTAGGAATAAAGGTTGTTTGTAACACTGAACAAAATGTTATGGTTCTTTCAAAAGTTTACAACCGAACATTGACTTGATACAGCATTGAACCTTTACTATGCAGAAGACAAATGCTGCATTCCTTTATTATTTTAGTAATTTACATTTAACACAGTACTGTACTGTATTTGTATTTGCTTTTTTTTCCCCCCCCATCTCTGCTGCTGCCTGATTGCATACTTGCAGTTCCAAATGAGGTGTGTGGTTGATCAGTTTGTAACTCTGAGATTCTACCATACCTAGAAAGAGTGTAAAGTCATTACCAAGTTATACAAATGTTTTATAACAGTTTAGGGTAGCTGAAGTCTAATGGATTGATGCCAAGGCTGGGCTGCAAGGTTCCAGTCTAAAGTCTATCACTGACTCATAGGGTGAGCTTAAAACAGGTCACTTAACCTGTCTGCTTACTTAGCTTTATAATAGCTGTTTGAAAGCTACAGCGAGGAAGGACCAGAAGCACCAAGCATGTGGTTGGCTTTTATTTATCAGAACCAACTTGCACCATTGATGGATTTCCTTCTACTTGCAACAACTGGCCCCTCTCTGGGCTTGTCTGTACTTACGCTAGATCAGCACTGCTGTGATTGATGCAGTAGTGACGATTTAGTGGGTCTAGTGAAGACCTGCTAAATCAATGACACAGCACTCTCCAGTCAACTCTGGTACTCTGCCTCTCCAAGAAGAGTAAGGGAAGTCGATAGGAGAGCATCTCCCGTTGACACAGCGCAGTGCACACACCACGGCAAGTCGACATAAGCTACGTCAACTCCAGGTACATTATTCACATAACTGGAGTAGCGTAACTTGGGTCAACTTACCACGGTAGTTATAGACAAGGCCTAGGCCTTTACATTTCCTAAATCTGTGTATAATCACAAGATTCCTCTGCCACTTCTCTTACAAATCTTATATTTATGAACACAGTTGTCTTCCAAACTCAAGACTTCTCATTGGGTACCTTTCACGGCCCCTTTACTTATAACTCTGTTCACTGCCACCTTTTCCGTCAGTGTCTGAATTCAGTTGAGTACCTACCTTCCTGGCCACTCGAGCAATTATCACAGCGTACAGTTGCAGCAACTTAAGAAGCTAGAGTATGGCCTAATCAATCAACGGTAGCTGCTCTTCAGAGGGGGGGTGTCTTACTATGGGAAGGTTAGGTAATCTTTCAGTGACAGGAAAGATCACTTTCATAAAGACACTTGGGAGGTGGCTAGAAGCACACGTTTCACTCTGATTACTGAGGGCATCAGATCAGGACATGCACGCACAATACCTGGCAAAGAATTTGTACCAAAAATGGTCAAACAGTCTAAAAGAACAGCCAAGTTGATTCGAAACATCACAGACTCTTCCTGTACAATAAATTCTTGAAAAATCCCTGCCTGTAAAAAAAAAAAAGAGAGAGAGAGAAAGTGTGTGTATGGAAGAAGTGCAACAACATTTGTTTCTCTTTCTGCAGTAGCAGTGACTTAATCATCTCTATAAATCCATAATTTTCACCTTCAGAGCGCAACATGATACAAAATAAGAGCCAATGAGCATATAGTCAGGATCCTTTAAAAATTAGCACATATCTGATTTTCCTTTGTCTAAGCTAAGTACAACATTTGAGCAGTGGCCTTTTACAGTGTAGTAATAAGCGATAAATGTTGAAGTATAAAGATCTCCCCACCAAACAGCAGATGTTCAGTGTGCTGTACAACTTAAATAAAACCAAGACTTGTCATTTATTTCCAGTACACCTATTGTGATAATAGGTAGCACAATTTCTGCCCTGAGGAGTTCACAATCTAAAGATAGTCAAGTAAGCAAACAGCAGCAGGTGGAAGGGAACACATTAAATAAAACCAAGCAAGGAGGTCAAAATAGAAGACTAGAGAAAGAGGCTAATTTTCTCTCTCTGCCCCCTTCCTTCCCTTTCCTATTTTGTTCTTTTTTTATTCTCCCTCCACCTTATTTTTTTGGGGGGGAGAAATCAATGAAATATAAATGAAATGAAAAATTACTAGAGATAGCAGAAAAGGGTAACATAGGGTCAACAGTAATCATACTAAACACATGTTGAGAAAAAGTGATTTACAGGGTTATTCAGAGGTGAAGAAAGATGCAATGAGATGGACATCAAAGGGAGTGAACTTAGTCCTGTAGGGCTCACCATAATAATTGCTTGATGACCTAAGACACAAAAGTGAACTCCCTAAAAGATGGATGGAATCTGAATGCAGAACTCTTTGAGATCATGAAATGGAAGATGATGTATAAATACAAACTATTACTACTATTATTTGGAGAGATGATCAACAAGATATTTCAAAAGGAAAAATAATGAACTCTTTCACTGACGATGGAGAGGAAATGTTTACTGTCATGCAAGAGGGTATAGCAGGAAGTAATGGGATGGCATTAGGGAAAGAGAAGTAAGGCTGAATATTAGTAAAAAGCTTCCCCAGAGTGAGCTCTGTTCAATTGTAGAACTGTCTTCCATTAGGGAAGTGGTGGGATCTTTAATCATGAGTCATCTGTAAATACATCAGACAATCAGTGGCATATATACCCATAGTGAACAATCCGACGCTGGCCTCAGAGGATGTGCTGAATGACCTACAAGGTCTTTTCCCATCTCTAACTTTAATATCCAGCAGTGTTGCAGGGCACTTGCTGGGTCAGATTCTCCACCTTATGCCTACAATTTTGACAATTCTTCTCTATCCCCTACGATAAACTGCATGTATTTCCGTATTCTCTCGAACAGTCCTTCCATCCCATACTTTCCATTCTTAGCTACTTCTAGTCTCTCTAATACTTCCCTGGCTCATTTAATGAGCTCATATCTCACAGTGGCTTCGTACCATGTGCTTATACAAGACTCAATGCGAAAATAATGGTGATCCTCTCATATGCTATAGTAACAATAAAATAGGAGAACAATTTCCTCTCTGGTACATCAAGAATGTAACTCCAGCATTTCTGAATAGTGTCAACGTCTGCACTTTTGCAAGTCTAGAATTGAGATATCTAACGCGTTGGACCCGCTGGTCTCATCTTTTGTTTGACTGGATTATGTCCATTGGGAAAGTCACTGACAAATGCAAGAGAAAGGAAAAAACTGCCATTTTAAACATGTGAAAGACTGATCACAGATAAACTGATGGTCTTATGATGTGCTAGGCTCCTTACCTGAATAAAGGCATTTGCCTGCAGACACTTTGCATTTTCCACTGTAACCTTGATTCCATTTGTAGTTGCAAAACATGTTGCATGGTCTTTAAAATGAATGGCTTTTAGGATATTTGAAAGGTTTCTGACATTGTCGAGACTGGCGACTAAAACATACTGATCATCACCAGTTTCAGGTTGAGTGGAGAGGGGCATTATCTAGTTTGCATTCACCAGTCCAGTCTTTCCTGTGACAGTATAAGTGAGGGATTAAGATGCAGTTTCAAAGAAAACCTAAAAAGAGGCAACATACTTGTGTTAATCTGAATTGCTGTGGATGAAAATTGAAAAAAAAAGAAAAAGATTCACAAAGCTGTGATGATGTACTGGCAGCAATGCTTTGGTATAATTAAATATTTAATGAATAGACCAGGAGTATGTACAAAGAATCCAAAAAAATAGAAGCTATTTCTACTCCCTGAGAGAGATATTCAGGTCCAATACTATTAAAATAGCAAAGTAACAGGATGCACAAGTGTATTCCTATATCTGTGTACCACTGACCCCTGCTGGATAGATCATGAAACCAGTTCATTTTTTTTTATATATATATATATATATATATATACACACACACACACACACACAAATAAATTTCCCTCCATTTGAGCTTTAGCTCACAAAGTAGAGGCCTGTGTTTCTGAAACTGCAAGAGAAGACTGCTGATATTTCATCCTTCTATTCTCTCCTCATTCTATCCAGCTTGCAAGGAAATATATTTACATCTTTATGCTTTAAGTAGCATCTCCCTCTTTGTACAGGGTCATATTATAGGCAAACTGCAAAACAAACTAATACAGAAGTTGTAGCCATGTCCTTTATTGATGCCTTAGGCTGGTAAATACAGATTAATATGTTTTTTCCCCCTGCTTTTTTATTACATGACAAATATTACAACCCAACTTGCCTTGTTTTTCTGGAGGACTCTTTGGAAGACTACACACTTCACACTAGGGGGAAAGCTGAGTTGCAGCTTTCCCATTCCCAGGTGTCAGCTGAAAGGGTGAAGAATGCTGAGTGTCAACTGAGATTTCAGCCTAGTGCGATGCCCCTATCCTACTCCACTTCTTCAGTCTTCCAGGAAAAAAGTCAGATCTAGTATTTCTATTGTAAACAAACAAAAACAGAAAGATGACATTACATCCATCTTCATAAAGAAATAAAGGTCACAATCATATTTTTCCTTTACAATTCACTTTTAATAGCAGATGGGCATTACTTACATTATGAGCACATGTACAGGTGTCATACAAGCAGACCCTGTCAGGGAGATTTTCAATGACATGAAGGGCAGTTAGTTGCCCAAAACCTTTTGGTAGTGAATGGTGAAAATCTCCGCAAAGCTCCTCCTATCTCTATTGCTATGCCTTCTTTAAAGGCTGAACATTACCATGAAGCAGCACAATAGTTTTAATTGAACCACTATTTTTTTCCTGCTGTTGATAAGAAAAAAAAGGTTGTACTCCACTTTGTGAACAGAAATAAGTTAGTGCCATTAACATACTTTACAATCTGTTCTTCTGATTTAAATTTAACAGAAAGCCTTCCACTTCCTTTCACAAAGCTCTAGGTTACAGCAGCTGCTTCCTTTTGGCCATTATACTCATTGTTTTTTGTGCCATTGTGGTTTTTGTTTCCCCGTGTGTAGCATCGGTTTTATGCATAATCTTCCAGGGATGAGGTTGCAACATCCTCATCCGTCTCCCAAATTGTCAGCAGCCTCTCAGCAGGGTGAACAGGATTCCCGGCACTCTCATCCTCATCACTACAATGCAGGACCAATGTGAATCCTACTTCATGTTGTGTCTGATCATTAGCATTAAATCAGTTACAAGTCTACTTCACACACACACCCCCCCAAGTTTGTGCTCCATGGGCCAAACTCTTTTTCATCTTCAATACGCTTCCCAAGCACTAATATTACAGTATGCTGTGACAACAGCTAGAGCAGTGGTACCAAACCTATTTATCATTGTGTGCAGCATCTGCAGTTCTTTATGTGGGCTGCATCAACACACTAGCTATAAAAACAATGAGGAGTTCAGTGGCATATTAAAGACTAACAGATTTATTTGGGCATAAACTTTCATAGATTAAGAAACCACTTTCCCTCTCTTGGTATTGACACCTCCTCCTCAATTATTGGGAGTGGACTACATCCACCCTGATCGAATTGGCCCTGTCAACACTGGTTCTCCACTTGTAAGGTAACTCCCTTCTCTTCATGTATAATAATGCCTGTATCTATAACTTTCACTCCATGCATCTGAAGAAGTGGGGGGTTTACCTACAAAAGCTTATGCCCAAATAAATCTGTTAATCTTTAATATGCCACTGGACTCCTTGTTGCTTTTATAGCTAGTGGGTGGATGCTGCTCACATAAAGAGCTGCAGATCATAGAATATCAGGGTTGGAAGGGACCTCAGGAGGTCATCTAGTCCAACCCCCTGCTCAAAGCAGGACCAATCCCCAGACAGATTTTTACCCCAGTTCCCTAAGTGGCCCCCTCAAGGATTGAACTCACAACCCTGGGTTTAGCAGGCCAATGCTTAAACCACTGAGCTATCCCCCTCCCCCCCATTGTGTGCAGCATTGTGTGATGCTGCACACAATGGTAAATAGATTTGGTACCACTCCTCGTTGTATTTGTGGATACAGACTAACACAGCTACCCCGGATACTTGACACTAGCTATATTACCTGTACGGCCCGGAGGCTGTCACTGGGTCACAGCTGTGCGCTGATGGGCCACACGCGGCCCTCAGGTTGAGACCCAGGAGCTAGAGGAATCAGGCCGGAGGCCCCTTTGCACTAGGCACTCAGCAGCGGACACAGACCCCGGCCCGCCCTGGGGAACCAGCAGCCCGGGGACAGCGCTGAACTGGGAACCTCACCCCAGGCTCGGGTCGGGGGTCCGCCCGCTCAGCCCAGTGACGTGGCTCCGCGGACCCGCCGCGCCGCCTAACGCCGTCACACGCGATGCGGACCCTCCCCACAGAGCGACTAGCGACTCACCCCGTGCTTTACGGCTGTCGTAAAACGAGATCCGCCGGAGCAGGGCAGCACGCCGCCTGCCAGGACCATAGCGCGAGGAGCGGAAGACCATGGCGAGGGAGCGCAGCTTCCGGTGGGAAGGTCACGTGTAGGCAAGATGGCGGCGGCCAAGAGGAAGCGTGGAGGTGCTGCGACCCGGGCGAGGAAACGAGCCAGAGGGGCTCCGAATGGGACCGGGCCGCCGGCCAAGCCAAGCCCGCAGGGAGAGGAGCGGGAGGAACACACCATCCCGGCTCCCATCTCTAAGGTAAAGAGAGTGGCTGATCCCGCTCCTGCCCGAGGCGTCTGCCCCTTTCCCTCCTCCGCCCCCGGAGTATGTGGCTGGCCCGGACGGTCTCCGCCGGTCTCTATGGCGCGGAGGGTAAGAGGCCGGGGTGGCCTAGGCTGTGTCCTCCCTGTTGGTGGTAGGAGCTCTGGAATGGTCCCTCGTGTTCGCCATCCCCTCTGCGGGATGGGGAGGGCCTGCCCTGTTGGGGAAAGGCTGTCTCTCCTCAGGGGAGGCTTCCCACGGGCCGGAGATTATCCGTCTCCAGCCTCAGAACTTTTAGAGACGTTGCCTCTCATTAGAGAAGCAGCTCTCTTCCCTCTGAGTTCTCAGTATTCTTGCAGGGTCGCCCCCTGCTTGGTGTGGAAGGGAGCAAATCGCTGGTTGCAGTCGCTCCACAAACACAAGGGGTCTGGTGGCACCTTAAAGGCTAACAGATTTATTTGGACATAAGCTTTCATGGGTAAAAAACCCTCACTTTTTATCCATAAAAGCTTATGCCCAAATAAATCTGTTAGTTTTTAAGGTGCCACCGGACCCCTTGTTGTTTTTGTGGATACAGACTAACACGACTAATCCCTGATATTAGTCTCTCCACAGAGACATGTGCTGCCTTGATCTGTGTGGTCACCCAAACTTCTCATATGAGTGTGCAAAGCAAGGTTATGTTTCACTGTCATGATCTGCACAGATATCTTGAATACACTAGTAACAAGGAGATACCACGTCTAAGCACCTGAAGTGCCGCCCTGAACACAGGGGTGCTCGGATCAAACTGAGGCACTGCATGTGCTCTGGGGGTCCGTTTTTTCTGCTTCCATGAAGATGAGCCATGTTGGGTGCTGTAGTTTTGGGCAACTGAGGCCAGTAATCAGTCTGGAATCTCTTCCCACACTCAACTCCACGATCCAAACTCTAGCCAGTACTTGACTATTCCTAGTTATTGGGTTCTTGAGCTTGTTGGTCTGAGATGGCGGTGTCCATAATAAGCAAAAATGAGCAGTTTCTCATATATTGGGGGGGGGGGGGGGGGGGTCATTCTAGAGCAATAGCTTTTCACAATATTGGTCCCCATTATTATGAACTCGTTATTTGGTGTTATGATTTTTATATGAAATGGTTTGTATTCTGGATCATATAACGCAATTGCGATATAGCAATACTAACACCCTAAAATATTATCAGAGTTAAAAACAAATAAAGCCTTGTACAAGGACTTGATAGCTAGTTTTAGTGACTATTTTATTTAGGGAGCATCCCAGATGACACGGTTCAGTAGTTGTACATTTGACAGCTTTTCAGTTTTTTTTAAAGTAACTTGCATATTGAAATTGGAAATTCTATAGTCCATAGAAGCTACCCGGGCCTTCTGTGCTGAGTTAAGAGGATTCATTTGCAGCAGACCCTTTTATCCTGTGTTGCTTTACAACTCCCTGGCTCTCAGTTCACTTTGTAGAGAAAGCAACAGATCAGCCTTTTCTCATGACTGAGATGACCTACTGTGCTTCTAATATTCTTGGCTTTCTGCACAGCTCAAAATGCTGCAGATCCATTTGTCAATGTCCAGGGGAGGGAGGAGTTTCACCAAAGCCCCTCAGTATTCTGTTGCTGACTCAAAGGGAGGATTAGGATCATTCCCTGGGGATATTGCCATTTTCTTCCTGTCAGAGACCACTATTCCTAGAGCTCATGAAAATATTTTAGAAGCAGCAGCTCTTGCCTCTGGAATGGACTGAATGGCTGGGATTTTCAAAGTGCTTTCTTGAATGAATGGCACTGCACTCCTCTCTAAGTTCTTAACTCTTCCTTCACCTTAAAATTACACAAGATGAACACTTCTGTACTATCACTATATGCAGTTTAACTTTTATGCACTTAATGTCATTTTGCTGTATTTAGTTGCGTATTCCTGTACCATCCCTGACCCTCATGGTTATTGTTTAAATGGGAAAACAAATAGATTTCAGGGCTACTTACCCCTCCTGTCTGCAAGCAGCTGCACCCTGATACATGAAGTTTAGCACAGCCTAAGAGGGGAAATTTTATGTGAGCAGCCTCAAATATCAATAGTGTATCACTGAAAACATTGAGTTGATTAGGATTCTTTGTGTAGGAATTAAGTAGTCAAGTGTGAAAGATCAGAGTTGCCCACATAAGCATTTATATCTCTGTTCCTGTTGAAAAGGCAGCACTTTGTTTTAATTGGAAACTTCTTCACAAATGTAGATTTTAAAAAATCTGAAATCTTAATTGATTAAATATTAACTTTGATTTTAAAAAAGTTTAAGATTATAAACTTTTTTTTTCCACCTTAACTTTGTGTTTCTTTTAGGGTAAATGGAAGAACAAAGAGCGGGTGCTTATTTTCTCTTCTAGAGGAATAAATTTCAGAACAAGACATCTAATGCAAGACTTGCGAACATTGATGCCCCACTCCAAAGCAGGTAAGGTCTAGGTATGGCTTGTGTCTAAGTTTGTCAGTGTTTTTGACTATTCTAGTTTATTATACCACTTGCTTCCAACAGCCTGCTTTTTGAAGATGGTGCATAATTCTTATTTTATATGGCTCACTGTCTGTTGTTGACATTATTTACCCCAATTGCTGCACAGAATAAGTGTTGGATTAGAACATAAGAATGGCCGTACTGGGTCAGACCAAAGGTCCATCCAGCCCAGTAGCCTGTCTACCGACAATGGCCAATGCCAGATGCCTCAGAGGGAGTGAACCTAACAGGTAATGATCAAGTGATCTCTCTCCCGCCGTTCATCACCACCCTCTGACAAACAGAGGCTAGGGACACCATTCCTTACCCATCCTGGCTAATAGCCATTAATGGATTTAACCTCCATGAATTTATCCAGTTCTCTTTTACACCCTATTATAGTTCTAGCCTTCACAACCTCCTCAGGCAAGGAGTTCCACAAGTTGACTGTGTGCTGTGTGAAGAAGAACTTCTTTTTATTTGTTTTAAACCTGCTGCCGATTAGATTCTAATTAAGATCTTTAGGAAACTAGGCCTCCATTCTGCAAACACTCAAATACATGCTTTGCTTTATGTTTCACTATTCCTTTGACTTCAGTAAAACTACTTGCAAGCATAATGCTTTGTATGTGTTTCAGTATAAAGCCGTATGGTAAATTGGGGCCTTAAGCTGGTATGTGCAAAAACTGTTGTTAAAAGCAACCCAAGTAATGAGTAAGAGGTAAAATAATACCAACAGTGAACATGAGTTATATGCAAACTGCTGAGAAACACAAAAACTGAGAAAATGCTTCATCTTTCTTTAGTAATAGTAGGTGAAATATTTTCAGAAAAGTGTGGGTTTTTTGTTTTTAATTGCTGGTGTCCCTTGTAATATACAAAAGCATACAAGACTGCTCAGTGGTACTTTTTTCTTTGTTTACAGACACTAAAATGGACCGTAAAGACAAGCTGTTTGTAATTAATGAGGTAATGCCATGACTAAACTAATATTTATATTTTGGCTTTTTGGAAATTGTGTGAGCAGATAGGTGATGTTGAAATGGAAGAGAATTTTGGTTTACTTCATGAAGCACAAAGAGTCTAAATCCTGCTGTTTGAATTACTTGCTAAACCACAGGAAGTAATCAGAGTCATTCTTCTGCATAGGAAATAGGTTAATTCACTTTTTGAAACCAAGACTAGTAAGTAAAATATTGATGTAATCTTGCATTTGTCCTCTCTTTTGTTAGACATGATCTGATAGACATGAGAACCTGGTCCTGAAAGCACTCTGTATGCAGAACTCTTATTGAAATCAATAGAAGTTCTGTGCACAAAAGGCTTGCAGGATAGAGCCCTATGGTGGCATAGAATCATAAAATATCAGGGTTGGAAGGGACCTCAGGAGGTCATCTAGTCCAACCCACTGCTCAAAACCGGATCAATCCCCAACTAAATCATCCCAGCCAGGGCTTTGTCAAGCCTGACCTTAAAAACCTCTAAGGAAGGAGATTCCACCAGCTCCCTAGGTAATCCATTCCAGTGCTTCACCACCCTCCTAATAGTGGAAAAGGTTTTTCTAATATCCAACCTAAACCTCCCCCACTGCCACTTGAGACCATTACTTCTTGTTCTGTCATCTGGTACCACTGAGAACAGTCTAGATACATCCTCTTTGGAACTCCCTTTCAGGTAGTTGAAAGCAGCTATCAAATCCCCCCTCACTCTTCTCTTCTGCAGACTAAACCCTCAGCCTCTCCTCATAAGTCATGTGATCCAGTCCCCTAATCATTTTTGTTGCCCTCCGCTGGACTCTTTCCAATTTTTTCCACATCCTTCTTGTAGTGTGGGGCCCAAAACTGGACACAGAACTCCACATGAGGCCTCACCAATGTCAAATGGAGGGGAATGATCACGTCCCTCAATTTGCTGGCAATGCCCCTACTTATACAGCCCAAAAAACATTAGCCTTCTTGGCAACAAGGGCACACTGTTGACTCATATCCAGCTTCTCGTCCACTGTAACCCCATGGTCCTTTTCTGCAGAACTGCTACCTAGCCGTTTGGTCGCTAGTCTGTAGCAGTGCATGGGATTCTTCCGTCCTAAGTGCAGGACTCTGCACTTGTCCTTGTTGAACCTCATCAGATTTCTTTTGGCCCAATCCTCTAATTTGTCTAGGCCCCTCTGTATCCGATCCCTACCCTCCAGTGTATCTACCACTCCTCCCAGTTCAGTGTCATCTGCAAATGAAGATATTGAACAAAACCAGCCCCAGGACCAACCCTTGGAGCACTCCGCTAGATACCAGCTGCCAACTAGACATGGAGCCATTGACCACTACCCGTTGAGCCCGATGCTCTAGCCAGCTTTCTATCCACCTTAGTCAATTCATCCAGCCCATACTTCTTTAACTTGCCAGCAAGAATACTGTGGGATATCTGTATCTTGGGTCTAAATACACCATGGTTGCAAAGATATTGAATAAAAAACATACAGGGTGAAAACGAAGAAGAAAAGGGCTGATGGAAGGAGGACAAGGTTACAAAGGTTAAAAACTTTGTGGTTGTTTTTGTCAAGAACATTTGTAATTATAATCTTAAAATATTTAATTGGTGGTGGGGATGTGCTTTTTTGTGCAAGGCTGAAGGAGGCAATAAAGAGTACAGGTACATGTGGCATAGCTAGTGAATTGAACTAAGTGGCAGTATGGGTGGATCCATTAGTGGAAATGAACCAAAGAGGAATCAAAGCAGTTTAGACTTTCAGCAGATATTAGAGGGTGGAGGTGATAGAGACAGCAAGTGTCTGTGGTTTTTGTGTTGGAGTAAAGACTTCTGGGAGCCTAGTGCCTTTGAATCATTACCCCTATGAAAGAACTGCTGTTGCTTTTTTTGTGATTTAGTCCCCTGGTGCCCTTTCTAGTTGAGGGAAGGGAGAAGAAGGGTAGGCTGGCAAGCCTTTTCTGGCCTTATCTCCTCTACCCATGCTGGGGTGCTGCTGCTGGAATGTATTAACTTCATGGATGAAAATGATTGCTGTTCATGAACTTTTTTTTTTTTTTAAATGAGGCAGCTTATTTTGAAATAGGAAATTGACTACTGATAAAGAGAGATTTAATTTCAAAACCAAGAACCTATATAGAATAGAAGCATTTTGTTCCATCGCTCTGCAATCTGCCAATGAAAAGTGCTTTACAAAAGAAAGTGTTGTTTCCCTCATTTTACGTTGGCAAACCTGAGGTACAAATAGGTTTGAAGATCAGCCTGAAGAAAGCCACCTGGTGGGCCAGTGGCAGAGCTGAGACTAGGTGCCCTGACAGTTTAATGCCCTGTCCACTGGAGTGCTGGTCGTTGCTAGTTTTCTGGGAATAAAAATAATTTAAAAGCCTTTCAAGGTGGCTATTATTTAAAACTGACTTTTCTGCAGGCACCAGGTGTTGTTTATTAATGCAAGACCTTTGCATATTTTCACTTCAGGACAGAAATACTTGAGACAGATTTGGAAGGTTTGTGAAAAGATCCATGGAGCTTTGTTAATAGCTAATTTGCCATATGCCTTCTTTTTATATAGATTTGTGAAATAAAAAACTGCAATAAGTGCATATTTTTTGAAGCCAAAAAGAAACAGGATCTCTACATGTGGTGAGAAAATACACTATGCTTTATTAAATCTCCCTCTATAATCATAGTTGCTTGTATTCTGACTAGAGCAGTGGTTCTCAAACTTTTGTACTGGTGACCCCTTTCACATAGCAAGCCTCTGAATGCGACCCCTCCCCCCCCCAAATTAAAAACACTTTTAAAAATATGTAACACCATTATAAATGCTGGGTGCAAAGCAGGGTTTGGGGTGGAGGCTGACAGCTCACAAACCCCCATGTATTAACCTCATGACCCCTTGAGGGGTCCTGCCCCCCAGTTTGAGAACCATTGGACTAGAACTCTATTTAAAACATCCTACAGTTTGAAGATTTACACCTTTAGTGATCAATACATTTCAAGAGTGACACTTTAAAAATATACAGTTAAAAATGCTCATATGACAGCATGTACTTGCTTTCCTTCTGTTGACTGTTTTTTACCAGAAGAAAAATGTTCCACTATTCCTTGTGGGGTTTAAGTATACCGATTTTTTTTTTTTTTAAATAAATTCGTATTTGAATATACCTGAAGCTGCCACAGAATTTTAAGTCTTCACTACAGGACTGCTGCAGAAGTTTAAGCCAAACTTCCCATAGAATACTTCAGGTCTTGGCAGTAGTAGCAAGAGTAAATGAGACTGGCTTTATTTACAAAAATACTATTTCAAATTTTTATAAGCAGCAAAGTAATTGTAAATTAAACACTATTTTCTATGAAGCCTCATCATTTGAGGTCTGCTGATTATACCTTATGCCATTTTTAATTAAAATATCTAAAATGAACTATCATTTATACACAACAAAAGCCAGTTTTAAAACTACTACAGTAAAAGGTCTGGTTGAAATTTACTGTAGAATTCTGAAGTATTTTTCTTGCCATTACTAATGGATGTCTTTTGTTTCAGGCTTTCAAATTCACCTCAAGGACCATCAGCCAAATTTTTAGTACAGAATGGTAAGTTGAGCTCTCAGATTACTTCTACTGCTTTTATTTATTTGTTTTTCTTAGAAAACTGTTTAAAAACTAAAACTGTTCAAAATCATTGTAGTTCATACCCTGGCAGAACTGAAGATGACTGGAAACTGCCTGAGAGGCTCACGGCCTCTTCTGTCCTTTGATCCGGCAAGTACAGGATTTCAGATTGCTTTGACCTATAGTATAGTATCTCTGATTTTCTTTTTCTCTATACTGCTGTTGCCTTCTCTGTGTTCATAAAATTGTATTTTTCTCTTCTAGGTGTTTGATCAAGAGCCACACTATGCTCTGTTAAAAGAGTTGTTTATTCAGGTCAGTATGTGCCAACTGTGTTTTGGGATTTCTTGTAACTTACAAACTCTTTGTGCTAATATTTCAGGCTTAATACAGATTGCAAGTTGCTTGTGTGTGTCTTGGTACTTAGACACTAATCCTGCAAAGACTTGCCCATGTGCTTTAAGTCAATGGGACGACTCACATATGGAAGTCTCTGCAGGATGAGGATGTTAAATAGTAAAACAAGATGAATGCAAAGGTAATTAAACTTTATATTTTGGACTCTTGATCATTTTAGATGAGAAATTGTTTTTGCCTTTGTTATAGATTTTTAGTACACCACAATATCACCCCAAAAGCCAGCCTTTTGTAGATCATGTATTCACGTTCTCCGTCACAGACAACAGGATCTGGTTTCGAAACTATCAGGTTAGTTGTTTCTCTTGACTTTTGAAAAATTGCACTAAATGTATGATTTCATATGAAATACAGTAAATTGAAAGGAAACCTTTAATTATTACCAGGATATGCTGACATCCACCCAACTTATACAAAAAAGTGAATTCAAAATGTTTTATAGTGGACTCAAACTACCTTTTTACATGCTTAACATAAATTAGCTGCATTAGATTTTGGGCTTGAACACCTGTGAATACATCTGTGTAAAATGTTTAAAGAATAATGTGTATGTATAAGTCCAGCACAGGAATCTCAAATGAAGGTGTTTGCTGTTTTGTTACAGATCATGGAAGAAGATGCAGCTCTTGTAGAAATTGGACCTCGTTTTGTTTTAAATCTCATAAAGATTTTCCAGGGCAGCTTTGGAGGACCAACTCTGTATGAGAATCCACATTACCAGTCTCCAAACATGGTAATAGTCTTGCCTTTGGTTTTGCTTGCATTTAACGAATTCCTTAGGCCTTGATTGTGCAAGCTGTTCTGTATGAGTGTACCCCTGCTCAGAGGAGATCAGCTTACGGGATCAGGAGCCACAATGTGGCAACACATGTAATAGGTTATAATTGTAGGGTAAAATAATCACTGGCATGTGAAATGAGCAGATTTATGAAACTAATAATGCTGAGTTGTTTGATCTCTCAATGAGAAGATGGCAGTATGCTGAGGAATTTGCCAGTTGAAGGGTGATCCTTTTAAAAAGATCACTTTCTAAGTGGAGAGCATTTTCTGTATTATAAAATGTTGTATGTGAACTTTTTGCAATATCACCTTGTTAGATGAGTTTTTCCGTCTCTCCTTTGCCTTTCAGTGCAACTGCATTAACTTACTTTTCTTGTTTTGATAGCATCGGCGGATGACAAGATTGGCTGTAGCTGCTAAATTTAGAGAAAAACAGCAAGTGAAAGACCTGCAGAAACTTCGGAAAAAAGAAGAAAAGACAATTATTCCAGAAGATCCTACTGAAACTGTCTTTGAAACTCCAGCAGAGGAAAAGCCATTGGAAATAGAGTTGGTGAAACCAGAGCTAAAAGTCAATTTGAAAAAGAAAAAGAAATTATTTCAACGACAAAGGAAAAGGCAAAAAAATCTTTCCAGGGTGGGAGTGTAAAATGTTAAGTGGAAAAAAATTAAGAAAACTTCAAAAAGTCATCTGTTAGTCTTGCATACTTAGCTCTGAAATACAGCTAAAAACCTATCTTGCATATGATCTTATATCTCATTTTTTAAAGTCAGCAGCTGCTTGCCACCAACTTTGAGTAAATGAAAAATCAATGTGGATTTCTTCTGCTCTAGGACTCACCTCAGACTGTTTTTTAAATAAAATTTGTTGGTATTTTTGTTGTACATCTGTCTTCCAAAGAATAGATACATTAATGCTTTACAAGGCTCTTGGAGAAATTTGGGGTTTTCAAGGGGAAGGGGTTGCGGGGCAGCAGCAAGAGGTGAATAAGAAAGTCTGACCAAAAATTTCTTACAATTGAAAATTAGTCTTGTATGGGACAGTAATTTTGGTGTGTTTCTGGGTGGGCGGGGAAGCACTACCTAACGGAGTTTGGGTGGTTATCCCTAGCCATAGTTCAGAAGTTTAGCTCCCCAGTTCTGTCCAGCAGTAGTCAAGATCTTAGTCTATATTACATTTATGATATACAAGTACACTTTCTCTTTAAAAGATGCAACATGCCTACAGTATTGGTTCACTTTTCTTGGCCTGTTACCCACCCTATCCCACTCTTCTTGGAGAAGAGAGAGGATTATGTGATTTTTTTTTTTTTTTTTTTTTGATCACAGGATTTTTTTTTTTTTGGTTGGCATTTTTAAGAATAGTGGATCTACAAAAGCATAAGGGGCTTGCCTCATAGAAAAGGGGGCAAACCATGTTTACTTTGTGTTGCTCTTGGTGTCCTGTACCAAGTATGCTGCTGTTGCTCAAAGATACAATGGAATGTTGTCCTTTGTGGGTGCTGATGCTCCTTGATATTCCACCCTTCTCTATTATTCTGATTTCTAGTGTGGTAGGTTCTGTACAAACACAGAACAAAAAGACTGTCTCTGCCCCCCAAAGAACTAACACTCTGAAGAAACAATTGTCTTAGCTTGGGCCTTGTTTAAAGTTATTACTAGCAAGAGCAGTCAGGCCTGCAATTAGCTAACTGTGTATGCAATGCATGCACCAGAACTCAGTTCTGGTAAATGAGATTCTGTAACAGAAAAATGAGCTCTTCGTGTTAAGTAAATGTTTACCTAAAATGAAATGAGGGGGAAGGAAGTGTGCACTTTATTTTTTAGTACATTTTAAGCCCGTGGGGCCAGGGACTACCCTTTTGTTCTGTGAGTGCACCGCTCCAAGTACAATTAATAAATCACACACTTATAAGATACTTTCAGCATCTGTGGGAATTTTCTTTTCATCTAGTAGGAGCAGTGTTACAGGCTTTTAGTAGATACACATCAGGTTCTATTAGCTAGGTACCTGTATTGACTCTGCATAAAGCTTTTCATTAGGGAGAATGGTTGTGGTGAAGGAAATGGGAAAAACTACCCCTACCCCTACCACTGGTAAGAAACAGGACCAAACAAGGGAATATGGAAGAGTAAAAGGTTAAATAGAGGAATGAGGAGCTGAATAGGCAAGATTTAGTTTTTCTATGTTGTAGTGTGTAAAAGGATGGCTGCTTAGTGAGCACCCCCTTGTGGCCAAGGGTTGGTTTGCAAGCACTTCACTTGATTCAGGCCCCTTAAGCACTCCACACAGTCTCTTGTGTTTAACAGCACCTGCATCCAGAGTTGGTTTATTAAGATTCAGACAGTTCTCTGAGTTCCTAATAGCAAATGGCTCAAACATTAGAGGTCCCCTAAATAAAGTCCATAATACAAAAGTTCATAGTTAGCCCTGGTTCTTTGTTTTTCCTATCCAGGCCCTTCGGTATGTCGTTATCCTCAACTCAAGGGCACAATTAACTTTTTTCATTAGTCCAAATTTTTGCCATTCCTCTTTTAAATTTTTCTGTACTGGACTTCTGAATTCCTGTTTACTCAAGGGTAGTTTTATGTCAGTTTCCATTTCTTACAAGTTTTTTAGCTGCTTTGTTTGCCATTTCATTCTCTTATTTCAGTATGTGCTGGGATCCTAGCTAATGTATCTATCTGTACTAATTCTATTAGAAATACAGTTTCATTGATTAAATTGCTTGACATACTGAGGCACCCTTTTTAAAATCACCATAAGGCCTGAGATTGAATCTGGAAAATGACCATCGCTGCTGGACATACCTCCCAGATCTCAGTTAGTAGTAGCATAATGTCTACTAGTTTGGCTGTCATGACAGCTACAAAATTGGATATTCTTTTAAATGTACTAATTCCAAATTTTGGTATATGCTGTCACTTCTCTTCCTGTTTTTTTTGGGGGGGGGGGGGGGAACCCATCTGTATATATTTGACAAAATCAACTCCATTTTTCATCTGTATACTGGTACAATTCATTTTTAATAGCTACTGTCTTTTTTTTACCCTTAAGTTTATAAAATAAATCTAAATCCACATTTGGACATGCAACTTTTCATCCCTAACTAATTTTCCATGACGAAGTTTTGATGTCATTTAGCTTTTCCTTTCAACTTCTGCATCTACATTGTAACTTTTAGAACTTCTGAGGGAGAATGCAGTCTATATACCAGCCTTCCTACCGTGGCTGGATGAGAGGGTAGGGTCCCACTCTACACAATAGGGCTCTTGATCCTGCACCCTTAAAGGAACAGTGTCCTGGGTTTTCTCCCTATCTAACTCTCACATTCCAGGGTGCAATCCAGTCCAGTGAAGGGTTGTCACCATCTGCCCTGAAACCTGGGGTGCCTCACTGTGCTTTGCTGCCGTAGCTCCCAACCTGGGCCACTCACAAACAGCTGCAGGTCACACCCTGCAACATGCCAGCATGTTCCAGTCACACGGGCTTCCATCAGCCTTGGTCACCACTTGCAGGGTGACTCCAACACACTCCCAGTCTAAAATTTTCCTCCAAAATGTGTGTTCTGCACTGTCCAGTCCTTTCTTGGACAGATCAGATATTTTAGGTCCATTTGCTCCATAAGGAACAATATCCAACAGTTTGCTACTTTAAATGGAGTTACCCAAACAATTCAATTTGAATGCAACACCAGATTAGTTTTGATTAAAGAATAAAACAAGTTTATTTAATTACAAAGAGATAGAATTTAAGGGAGTATACATTTTATAAGGCATTAAAGTGAGAAACGGTTACAAAAGAAAAATAAATAAAACTCAGGTGCTAAAACTTAACAAGCTAGACTTGGTTCAAGGTAAAATCTTTACCACATATTCCAAACAACAGGGCTGACTAAACTCCAGGTCAGGCTACCTCCCAAAGTTATATGGCTGTGTATGGGGTTTTTTTGTTTGTCTTATTTGATGAAATGAGATAGGAAGAAAATACCTTGCGGTGGTTTTTGCTCATCACTTTTATAATCCAGTCACCTTTGAAATGCATCTTCCTGAGGATTATCACTAGATAAAGTTAATTCCCACTGTGAGGTTGTAGTCTTGTGGTGAAAGAGGTTCCATGCTGTTTGCTAAAGTATAGATTGATCTGTTTCAGCTCCCCTTCTTTGCCAAATTCTGGCCACTGGACAGGTGATTGCCCATCAACTTTGATGATACCTGACTAGAGGCATCAGCCTTTCCTGTGTCTTTGAGAAACAGGTTTATCCACTCCTCAGGCTTGTCTGATAGCCTTATGTCAGTCATAATTTCATCTTATATTCATAAATTTACATATAATGTTGCTATTTAGATTCCACCATGACACTGTTGACTAGTGAGTTATTCATTTTCAAATGATACCTCACAAAGCATACTTTGTACAAAGATTATAATAGTATATAGGGTGTAATTATAGGGTGCATTTGGTCACACCCACTCATTCCCTGGTAGCACATCTCTCTTCTGCTACCAGGCCATTTCCTGACCCTTTGTTCAGTTCAGCTCCTGGGAACAGGGTCTTGTGCCCCACTCCACTCTTAAAGGGATAGTATGTCCCATTACATGGAGGTTGCTTGGCACTAGCCAGTGACAGCTAAACCAGTGCAAATAAAGAATCTTATAAAATAATGAATTCAATCACAGGACTGTGGATTGTATAGGATGGGCTTGTTCTATTAGTGGAAAAATTGTTTGGAGGTGCTAAGCAACCAAAAACCAAGACATGGCAAATCTTTGAGCTAGTATCTTTAGGCAAGTGAGTAAATTTGCAATCTGGTTGGCTGCTGCTGTCCAGTGATGCCTGGAGAGTATTATGATGAGAATGCCTAGCTGTAAGTAGACCTTGTCTATACTACAAAAGTGAGTTTTATAATGATTGCTAAACTTGGGTTATGGCTCAACTTTGTTACAAAAGAACTAAATTAACTGCATCCTTGCAGATGTAGTATAGCTCTATCTATACAAACTAGGCCACACTGTGATTCAGTCTGGTTAAGCTGCAGCAAAGTTCAATTTCAGTTGTTTACATAGTGTAGATCGGTCACAGATGTTGGAATGGAGGATTATGCCTCTCTGGTTAGTCTCATTACTTGTGACTGTACTGTTCAACAGTAACCAAAGACAGCTGCTCTCTTTAAAATCAGGTTATGTACACATGAAAGTTAGGCTGATTATATGTATACTTCTACCTTCCAGAGATTCATGTCAGGATGACAAAACTTTGGCACTGCAGATACAGATGAATAACGTGCTGGAGACTGACTGCTGAGGTGGTTGCATGGGTACCGTGGAAAAGGCTGGATGCTAGAAGTGCAGTGGGAACTTGTCTCCCAATACTGGATCAGCAGGTGTTCTTAAAACCTCATTATTACAGAAGTATATTTATTCTCTCTCCTGTCTGGCAGACAATTGAGCTAACCCCTTCCTCTACACAGTTAGTTTTCTGATACCATTCTTTAAAAAAAGGACTACAGAGCCTATTTAGTGCTGAGTATCTTTAACATTGGCGGGCCAGTACCAGCTACCCCCAAAGAAGGTGAAAACAAACCTGCAATTAGGGAACACCCAGTCCATAGAAGAAGTTAATTAGAGGTGGGTGCCTGTCCTACAGCTTGGGGCTGTTTGTCACTTCCATACATTTTGTTTTTAACCTTTTACTAATATAATGTAAGTATTTTCCCCAGCCTTTAGCTAACACAGGTGCTGTGTGTTTAACAGTCTGTGCCCAAGAACTTCAAGAAGTGTCTTAAGTTAATTTTATACATATAAAAAGAAACAAAATGCCCAACACTGGTTAGAAAACAGAGACAAGTCCCACCTGATTGCTTTGTGATCTCACCTCAGGGAACATTGACCCACCTCTTCTAAAGCAGCCAGGAGGATCCCACTGCCAGGCTAGGGTGACCAGATAGCAAATGTGAAAATCCAGCAGGGTGTGTGTATGTATAAAAGGCACCTATATAAGACAAAGCCCCAAATCTCAGGACTGTCCCTATAAAATCAGGACAGCTGGACACCCTATGCCAGTGCTTAATCTCTATTGGCCAACTGCCAGGGAACTTCCTCGCCCCCAGCATTCCACCCTACCAAAAGACTTCCACCGGCCAAGAACCTTGGCCCTCCTAACATTCTATCCCACCAAGGGACTCCCACCCACCACGTAACATTCCGCCCCTCGTGGCCCCGCCCCTCGCCCATCTGGCCCCGCCTCCTGGGCAGCTGTCTCCTAGCCCCGCCTCCCCAGCCGGCAGGGGGAGGTGGCCTAGTCTCTTTATGGCCTGTGCGCGCCTTCCGGCCCCTCCCTATGCGCTGCCGGCGGCGAGACCGGCTGGCGTCCCCCTCGCGCGGAGCCGGGCCGGCTCCTCGGGTTCCGCGCGCCGCGATGAAGTGTCACTACGAGGTGCTGGGGCTGGCGCGCGACGCCTCTGACGAGGAGCTGAAGCGGGCGTACCGGAGACTGGCGCTGCGCTGGCACCCAGGTACGCCGGGCTCAGGGCCCCGCACCGCCCGTGGCCTGCTCCTCCCTGCTGGGCCGCCCCTTTCCCCGCGCCGGGCCCGGCGTCCGCCCGCCCTGCGGGGACTGTCCCGGGCCGGCCCGCACCATCGGGGGGATACGGCCGCGCCACCATTCCCCGCTCGGAGAGGGCCCTGCGCGCCCCGTCGGCCAGGCCAGGCGGGCCCATGCCGAGGGCAGGTGGGCAGCGGGCGGAGCCGCGAGGGGTTCTAGGGACTCTGCGGGGCCCGACCCTGCGCCCTGGCCCAGGTCCCGTGTCCCATTGGCTGAGCCCGGGGCTCCCATCGCCTGGCCGGGCCGGTGAGGCTGCTCTCCCCCCCCCCTCCCTTTGAGGCATCGCTCAGGTATGTGGGTTCGGGGCGGGGCGCCCGGCGGTGTGAGACCATCTCCCGGGTATTTCTCCTGGCTCATCTGCCAGCCTAGTTTCCTATCCTCTTTGAAGAGCAGCAGGAAGGGTGCGGGCAGGGGCTTCCCAGTGCCCTTCCCCTTCATTTCTGCTTTAGGGGACCAGCCTCACCCTGAAAGTCTCCCGAGCTTGGTACCTAGCGGGCGTACAAGTAACATCTGATCTCCTGTATATCCTGGGCCACCACCGTACACCTGCACACCAACCCCAGCAACCGAAATTAGAGGTACTGAGGTGTGCCAGTGTCCAAGGCCTCTGCAATGGCAGGGAATTGATCAACTGAGATACATCTAGATGATATTGGCAAGCATCCCATGCTGCAGAGGAAGGCAAAACCTCCCCAAGGTCATTGCCAGTCTGACCTGTGGAGCAATTCCTTCCAGACCGCACGTAGGATGACTTTTCAAAATGTCTTTTGTATTTTTCCTGTTCGCTTTGTGCGCTCAGTGTCACTTTATGTATAGTCAGTTTCCCTTATTTGCAGCCTGGAACAGGGAAGAGTACACTTTCTTTTTAAATAGGAAAACTTTATTCTAAAACCACAAAAGTTGTCAAGACGACATTACACCTGTCTCTGAATCTGAAACTATTTTGTAATTCTTATTGAAATTGACATTGTTCCTTTAACTGTTTCTTTACGTGCAGCAGTATAACTTTAAGTTATACTTAAAGTAAATATTAATTCTCCAGACTTGTTCTTAATATGCCTGTTAATGTGGCAGAGTGATGGTGGAAGGCGAAACATTAATGAAAGATGAAGCTGGATCAGCAGTCGTATTTTAGTCAGTTGTGGTGTACCGAATACATCCAATAAGGGCCTCGAGTTGTCCTTCTGAATTTACTTTTTTCTTAATTTGTCTGATTTCCTAAATAATTACTTTGTGACATGAGTCCCAGCTGTTGCTATGATCTTTATGGTTTAAATTGTAATGACTTCTATTGCAGACAAAAATCTAGAAAATGCTGATGAAGCAGCAGAACAGTTCAAATTAATCCAAGCAGCATATGATGTACTGAGTGATCCTCAAGAAAGAGCTTGGTAAGTAATATTTGTCTGCCAGTGGAGCAGAAAAAACAATCTAACAAAGGGCTTGATTTTGCATTCATGTCTTAGGCAGGACTCCCATTGAAATCATTTGTGATTTCTTTATGTTGGTAGTCTGGATTGAGACTTTAGCGGTTAACAGCCAGTTAAGAGGTTTCTCCCACCAGTAACGATGTATACAACTGTTAGGCCCTGAGGTTACAGCTACAGAACACACTAGTCGTATTCTTGTAACAAAGAACACTTGAAATCACCTTTTAAAAATTGTGTTCCTGGATCGATTTGTTGTGTTTTAAATAGTTTTTGCTTCTGGTTCTCTCTCAAGCGTCTCTCCCAGGTTTATAGTTGCATGCACCTTTTTTTCCTCCTTGGATAACAGTGAGCTGCTTACTTCATATGTTTAGCTACTTTCTCAGGAAGCACTGTTTTTTCACTTTTCCACGTACTGAAAGAACGAATGGCACACACCAGCATAAAAGTGGGGAGGGCCTGGAGAATGTGTTTAGAGATCTGTAGAACCTGTAATTCACATTCTTGGAATCGTCAAACATTTTATTCAAACAAGTTAGATAACTTTATCCCAAAAGAATTACAGTAACAGTAATAGGTATTCCATGAACAACTGGAAGGTCCCACACTACCTGGGGTTTTCATCTCAGTGATTGTCTTAAGTTATATGTGTTCTTGATGCTGTTTTCTGCTAGGTATGATAACCACAGGGAAGCTCTGCTGAAAGGAGGGGTTGATGGAGAGTATCAAGATGATAGTTTGGATCTGCTGCGCTACTTCACTGTTAACTGTTACTCTGGATATGGTGATGATGAAGAGGTAATGAACTGACTCTCTACTGAGTCAAGTTAAAACTTTTTTTTTTTTAAAAAGGCAATGGAAGTAAATTGGTGCATTAATACACCATTCTTAAAATTACCGAACATAAGTAGAAAAATGTTTACGGTAAACTTTAAAAAAGGGGGTGTGGGAGGAAAACATACATTGGATATTTAGTCAGCTTTAAAGGTCCCCTTAATCGATACTGCTGTACAATTGTATACCAACACTTTACATGTAATACATCCCCAGGCACTTCGCTTTCACTGTGCAATCCCATTATGCTGAAATGTTTCACAAATTGGAATGCATTAGGATATAAAAAGCGGCATTATGCCAGTGCTCTGGGGTATGCACTTGTTGCCATTTAACTTCCAGGTGGCGTTTAAGGTGTTGATGTTGATCTAAAAAGTCCCAAATGGTTTGGAATATCCTGCCTGAGAGATTGCCCATCTCTCTGTGATACTGCCATAGCTGCAGCGAGCTGGAACACCCTTAGCTTATAATAATGGAGCTGCTGGTAGGCGATTCTTGTCTTTGGAATTCTCTCCTGCCTTAATCCAACACAACTGCCTGGGTCACAATGGGTTTTTTTGTATTAGTTGATTGTTTTTGTTTAGTTGGGTTTTTTTTTTTTTTTAATTAAAAATTGGAAGGGCTCTTAGAGCCTGGCATAATCACTTAATTTTGGTATGCAAAGTCTTTATTTTGACTTAAAACTGTTACTGTAGAATTTAAATAATCTTTCTCTGAAGTTGATCATTTTAATTCTTTAGTTGCAAAAGCATACAATTAATTTCTCAGTAACAATGGTGTATATTTCAGGGGTTCTTTGCAGTCTATCGTCAAGTTTTTGAAAATATTGCAAAGGAAGAGATGGAATATATATCTCAGGAAGATATTGAAGAATTCCCTACTTTTGGATACTCTCAGAGTGATTATGATAAGGTAAGATACATAACGTTTGGAAGTCTAAACTATTTTTTACACCGTAATATCACTAGGAATTGGGGCTTAATCCATCTCCCTTTGAAATCAGAGGAAAGGCTCCCATTGACATTATTGAGAGTTGAATCTGGCCCAATGTGTACATAAAGCCTTCCCTGCCTAACCAAAAGCTCTTATTTAATGCCTTGTGTATACTTAAACCTTTCACTGCTTTACCTACACCGACATAGGTAGTGTCAAAACCCCTAGTGTAGACACAGCGAAGAGTCCTGTGGCACCTTATAGACTAACAGATGTATTGGAGCATGAGCTTTCATGGGTGAATACCCACTTCGTCGGATGCATGTAGTGGAAATTTCCAGAGGCAGGTATAAATATGCAAGCAAGAGTGAGTCAGACTAGAGATATCGAGGTTAGTTCAATCAGGGAGGATGAGGCCCTCTTCTAGCAGTTGAGGTGTGAACACCAACGGAGGAGAAACTACTTTTGTAGTTGGCTAGCCATTCACAGTCTTTGTATGCAGTTATTCCAGTATAAAAATGCATATATCAGTATAGTTTATTCCAGTTCAGTGAAGCAAAATAGAATACACTGGTATAAAGCTCCTTATACTGGCATATTTATGTTGCCTAAAAAAAAAAAATCTCACCCATTACTAGCTTAGTTATAGCCGTAACATTTAAAGTGTGGACTAGGCCTAAGAAATAAAAGGATAGATTTAATCCTTGATGTCTGATCGAAATCAGCCTTGCCGATGTTCTGTAGTGCTATGTATTACAGCACGGAATACCTGAAGACGTAACTATTTATTAAGAGACTGTATTTGTGTTATATAATTTTACCGTTTTATTAAACCACAATTACAAAAGTAAAACTTGCTCACTGCATAACACAAAATACGCGAGATAGTGGATAACCAACAATTGTGACTGCTGCTGAAATCTCTCCCGCCATCTAAGGCTTTTCATGGTGATGCCCCCACTTTATACTTTCATGATACCATCTATACTCCCAGCTGTTCTGTCATTTCTTACTTCCTCTCCCAAAGGCTGATCCTTTCATTCTGCCATGCCAACTAACAACTAAAAAATCTCCCGTTGTAAGATTGTTCCCAGAACCTACTAGCATGTTTATGCTGCCTTCAACAGTAAGCTAGCAATCAGCTCCCTGTATAAGCACTTAAGAGCATTGGCACTAAATACATATTCTAATCTGTTCCTTCTTGCGCTTACCTCTTCGTAATACTTCCTCCTAACATTTAAATTATAATATTCTTTTAATCAGTTGTGAGTAATTTGTACATATCAGATGGAAAACTGTTATGAAAACAGGGACAAAATATTCCAGTGAAATGTGATTTGCGGTAACACTATTTTCACTATGTGTATATTAATGTACCTTCTAGCCTGTTGAGACAAGTACTCTAAATTTCCCAAGATAATCAAAGTCCTAACACAGGCTATTCGAGAAAATTGTTTATGAAAGTCTGTAGAAGTTGGAGAAAATAGCCTGTTACAAACTGGACTGTGATAAGGGGTTTTCAAGACTGCAAGCAAAATCATGGGTTGGCATAATGAGCTAACAATTGTAGAAATGGGAGGAAATGTTTATGGGTGACTCACCAAAATGTGTTGATGGAATGAGGTTGACACACCATTTTTGACCTTGTTTATCTGGGGTCACTAAGTGGAAGCTGTGGGAGCCATGGATTAAAGCAAACAATTTTTAACATTGACAATGCCACCATTTCCTGGGACCCTGAGATCCACCATGACATTGTTGGGCCTTCATCATCCTGATCCTGGAAGGCATTCTGACCAGACTGGGCCAGAAAGATGGAACCAGATTATATGCTGCTTTCAGCCGCCTTGGTTAAAGCTGGTGTGAACCTGGAGTGTGAACCTTGGGTTCCTGTTATCACCCCCTTTCTCTGTCACTGTCCTTCTACACCTTATTTCTCCTCTTTCCTATCTATCTCTACCTTCTGTTTTCTGAAAGTTGGACTTAGCTGGCCAGGACTGCACCTTTCTCAACACTTCTGTGAACCTGTGGCTGGAGAGGCCACCTAAAAGCAATGTCTTAAACAGCCCAAAGCTGGTATGAGTTTGGTAGGTCTCAGAGTGGCTAATAAGACCATGTGCTAGGTCTGTGTTTCTCCACCAGCAAGGTTGCAAGTGAAAATCAGCACCAGAGACAAGCTATATTTTTTATATTTGCTATTCTTTTCTCTTCCCATGTGCGCCTTTTGTCTTAAAGGAGGAAACCGCATTGGTCTTACAAAAGCAGCAGCAACAATTTAAAACCATTTAAACTAACCTATTCTTGCTACCTCCAGAAAGGGCAGTGAATACCATCTAAGACTGTCAAGTGGGGCTTTTCCCTATAAATAGCTCTATAGAGGCAAAAGGAATATGGGATATTGCCATAATAAAAGGCTTAGTAATTTTCATTTTAAATGCTTAAACTGTGAGGTTTTTTGCATCTCTTTAATAAATGGTTAAAAAGACTTTTTTTAATGGCAGTTGTTACAGTGGGAGTTCCCAGCAGTATCTTGACAGGAAAACCTACATGATGCTTAACTGGTTGTTAATGTAACAGTAAAGAGGGGTTTCACTACCATCTTATCCCTCGTTGGGCCAAAGATCTACCCCCTTACTGATGCCACAGGCCAATGGCAGCTTTTTTTAATTAACTTAGTGTGAACTTGGAACTTGGCTTCAGTAAAATTTTAAATCTCTTTTTCCACATAGTAAGAAATATCTTGGATTTCTACAAGGCATTGGATTTACAACCACATGACATCTTGATTTAAAAATTTGTATATGGAACTAACAGCATATGTTAGATGTATTAAAAATTGTCTCACTGACAGATCTCAAGATGTAGTTGTTAGTGGGAAGACCTCAATGAGTGATGCAGTTTTCTAGCAGAGTCCCTCAAGGATTGGTTCTTGGTCCAGTGCTATTCAATATTTTTATCAACAATTTAGATGTTAAATCTTTGCTGGTTATATTTGCAGACGACACAGATTGGTCGGGTAATAAGTAGTGATGAGGATTGATGACTGTTATGGAGTCATCTGAATCACCCAGTTAAATGGTCACAATCAAACAAAATACATTTTCATACAGCTAAATGCAGGATAACACACCAAGGAACAAGAGTGCAGTTTACGCCAACAGAGTGAGAAACCATCTTGGACAGCAGTCACTCAGAAATGCTGAGGCTAAAAGGGCTAGTGTGATCCTTGGATATATAAAAAGGGGAATACTGTATTAAGCAGAAATAGGGAAGTAATCTTGCTTTTCTACACAGTAGTGGTGGTAAGGCCGGTACTAGGATACTATGTCCAGTGTTGGTGTCTGTGTTTCAAGAATGTGTAAATACCAGAGAGAGTTCAAAAGAGAACCACAAAAATGATCCAGGGTTTGGAGAAAAGGGGGGGGGGAGAGCGGGGAAGGGGAACCTTACGATGTGAAGCTTAAGCAACTCAATCTATTTAGCTTATTGGAGAGAAGGTGAGAGGTGACTTGATCACTGTGTATAGGTATTTACACACAGAAAAGATATGTGATTAGTGGCCGCTTTTCAATAGGCATAATAAGATCCAGTGGCTGGAAGTTCAAGTTAAGCAAATTCGATCTTGAACTTAGATGCAATTTTCTACCAGCGAGGGTAATTAAACAATGGAACAGTTTACCCTGAGAGAGAGAGTTCAGCACCGCATGGAGTCTTTAAAATGAGATTAGATATCCATCTAAAAGACATGCTTTAATCCATCTCCTGGGAAAAATTCTATGCGTTGAGTATACAGGAAGTCAAATGAGATGAGTGTAAGGGTCCCTTCTGGCTTTGGAGTTTGTATATCTATGAAAATCTAAATAGACTTTGGTAGCTTTTTTTCAATATGATGTCTTACAACTTTTGCCAATTCCCGTCTTTTCAACAGGTAGTCCATCCTTTTTATGCTTACTGGCAGAGTTTCTGTACTCAAAAGAACTTTGCTTGGAAAGAGGAGTATGACACACGGCAGGCATCAAACCGTTGGGAGAAACGAGCTATGGAGAAAGAGAACAAGAAAACTAGAGACAAAGCAAGAAAGGAGAGGAATGAACTGGTTCGTCAGCTAGTGGCTTTTATTCGTAAAAGAGATAAGAGAGTACAGGCACACAGAAAACTCATAGAAGAACAGAATGCAGAAAAAGCTAGGAAAGCAGAGGAGCTCCGGAGACAGCAAAAACTCAAACAAGCTAAGTATGTAAATATTGAAGGAAGCATTTTTGGAACTGAGAAATAATCATGGGAGATTCATATTGGGTCATATTTTTACCACCTGCAGCTTACATTGTTTTAAAGAATAAATGTTGGCATTTCGAACTTTTGTCCTTAAGTCTGAGATTTGAAGACTGAGCTGCTCATGGCAGAGACAATCCTCCTTGTACCCAACACCTTGTGGGTAGTAAAGAAATATGAAATAAGTTTTAATAATCAGTATTTTATTGTTGTCAAAGTCTTCAATGCCACATAATCCACAAAACAAAGGTGGTAGCAGGTTGGCAGAAGAATGCTGAGTATAAGTGAAGTGGGGTGGGAGTTCCTTTTACTTTTTAAGGGGATCTGTCATTCCTTTATCACAGAGTATCACAGTTGAGGGACATTTTGTATCCGGAATGGCATTGGTGATTAAAAGCCTTTTTTTTTCATCTGTTTGATTAATGTTTGCAACCATTTTCCTTAGATTTGGACCTTGGCTGTGTAACTTGTACCTTTTCAGTAATCTAGTCTAGAATTCAGTGTGCTTTGCGTGGGTCTATACTTTAAGACCACTTTAAAGCTACATTTGACCAACTGCTTGGTAGTGTTGTTTTATGACAAAGTTACTAACTACCTTACCATCATGCCAAGAATATTGCACGATATAAACTTCATACCCCAATTTGTTTCTTAAACTTTGGGAACACTTTAGAACATGATAAATTTTTGCTGAGGAAACAATGTACAGGACTGATTAACAGTTGATTAACTTGAGAGGAAAGGTGCTTCTCATTTGGTAATAATCATATACCTCTGAAGGTGAGGAGTTTATTAGCCCATGACAATTCCTATCAACTCAGAATATCTGCACGTTAACTGAAATTTTTTGATATTCATTTTAAATGAAAGGAACAAACTTGCATAAAACAATGAGCTGTTAAACTCAGACTGCTAAAAGGTAAACTTGGGGAGGGGGGAACAAGCCTTTTTGCTCTTCCTTCCCCACTCTCTTATCACTTTTGTCTTTTGCTCCTCCCAGGTCAGAAAGAAATACTCTCCCTGGGCTAAGTGCAATATATTTTGTTTATATTTCAAGAGTGAATTAGGAGCAGGGCACTGGGATTCTCTCACTGTAAACACAAAATATATTCTTGGCACAAAAGAGGCAGAGACTATTTAATCACTCTTCTTTCCAGCAAATCCATAGGCCCACTTTCCTTGTTTCTGGATGTTTTTAATAGAGTGGATTTTTTTTTTCCACTGAAGGTAATGAAGCCCAAGTGATGGTTTTGCTGCAGGCAAAGAGCTTGAAAATTGAGTGCAGAAGGCAATTGGAGCAAAGAACTGAATAGCTGAAGTACAACTGTTGAGGAGTAATTGTACAGTAGTTATGTAAATCAGACACTCACAACCTATCTGTTCAGTTTTCCAGTCCCTGCAAAGAAACTAGTTACTGGTGTGTGTTGGATTTGGTTGAGACAAGACAGCTTGGGGGTTTCGTTCTTTTTAAATAAGTGAACATGACCAAATAATGACCCTTAAATAAAACACTGTTACCACTAAATTGTCTGAAATATAAAAAGTTGTTGTATTCTGCTTAAAGGCTTGGTGAGCAATATAAAGAGCAGAGCTGGATAGCTATGTCTGATCTAGAGAGAGAATTGCAGCAGATGGAAGCACAGTATGAAAAGGAATTTGGAGATGGATCTGATGAGGAGGAGGAAAGAGAGGAACAGGAGCCAAGAGAAGGAATAGATGGTAAGGGTCTGTTAATGTATTTTTGATTTGATACCTATAAAAAGACCTTGCAGTTGCTCCATATTTGTATGTGCATAATCGTATAGGTGCATTCAAATCCTCAAGGCTTAAGTCCAGATTCCCTGCTGGCATATGTCACTAACTTCAGTTGAGCTATTTAAGGAAAAAGTTTAGTCCCATAGTGTTCTGTTCTCCTTTCGAACACTTATCTTCATGTTAGTAATGGATGCTTATTTGTGGTTGTGCAGGGAAGGAACAGATTATTTAGGGGGAGAGTTCTTATCACTCTGCACACTTCAGTAATCCTAAAGGGCTTGAATGGGCATTGTTGAAAGCATGCTGTCTCTTTAATTACTCAGTATCTCCTAAGAATCACTCAGCTAATTTTTCCCCTTCCCTTTTCAGATAAACTGAGTGATGAAGCTGAAGGCATTGAATTTTATGATGACTTGTACTGCCCTGCTTGTGACAAATCCTTAAAGACCGAGAAAGCGTAAGTTTTGTTTCTTTGAAAAGCTTGGAGACTTTCAGATTCACCTAGGTTATCTGGATGCCCAATACCCATTAAAGTTAATCCACTGTAATGGCATTTGGGCATCCACATGCCCTAGGTAGCTTTGAAAGGCTTAACCCTTTTCATTCAAGTAGGTATTTTTTGTTTTAGAAATTCCTACTATGAACACTGAAAGGCATTAACCATTGTCATTGATCAGAGACCTTTATATGTAAATGAAATAAAATTTGCTTAAAGTAACAATTGCTCCTGATTCATAGTCTAGTAATTATCTACTGCTCTTTATAGAATGAAGAACCATGAAAAGTCAAAGAAGCACCGAGAGATGGTAGCGCTGTTACGGCAACAGCTGGAGGTGGAGGAGGAGGAATTTTCTGTATCTACAGATGACAAAAATGAAGTGAATACCAGAGAAGATGAAGAAATGGAAGAAACACCCAAACAGAAGTACCTTAAAAATAGATTGTTTACACTTACTCTAGCATTTGTTATAGTTCCACTATGTAATAGTGGTCTTTATGAGGCTCTGAAAAAGAGTCCTGGGATAGGCATATGATCACATCAGGACTCATTTAATTGTACTGCACAAGTTGTTAAAATATCTCTTTGCGTCAATGTTCCAACAAAAAGAGTAGATTTTTAATGATATCAGTGGAATGAACTGTTGTAGGATAATGGTCTCCCACTCCTTATATTCTGGCTTTATAGAAAAATAAATGCCAAGGCAAAGCAAAGATGTTAATATTTTAAAGCAGGAGATCTTGTTACAGGCCGAGTGTTTATTGTGTAGGTACAGCATTGTCTGTCAGGCACTGAGACTAGCCTAGAAAACTTGTTTGCTTCAGTTAATTGGAAGCTAGTTTATGCAAGATGCAGCATACTTTTAAAAGCTGTACTATGCTTATGATAAAGCTGGTTTCTGAATGTCCAGTCATTAAGGATTGGATTTTTTTAATTCAGTTTGAGCAAGAAATCTACAGAGACGTCACTAAATACCATAAATAGCGCACAAAACAGCTAACTGTTTTCACTTCAGGAGTCTGACAGTGTTTTTTTCTTTCTAGCCATGACTTCCTGTTGCATTTGTGATACAAGTGAGATCAGAACTATTATCACTTAAAATGTAGCATAGAATTATTGGTTTTTAATCTTTCTAAAATATAATATTGGCAATCTAAAAATTTATTCAACTCTTCACTTTTACCTTTTTACAGACTCTCCAAGAAGAAGAAAAAGAAACATAAAACAATGACGGTATGTAGTTTATACAAAATCTTTGTGGCTCTATTGAAAATCTTGGTTAGCTATTTCTGTGGTCTTCTGACCTAGCTTTCCAGTAGTGTAAAAAATTGAGGGAATTAGGAATTCTAGAGACTGGAAAAAGCTGCTAAATTTATTACATCTAATCGACTGGTGTATTTCTCAAGGAGTCCATTGTTTTCAAAGACACTCTGACTCCATATCTGTTTTAACGCAGGTACTTGTATAACCCCCATTATTGTAGTAGTATCAGAGCACTTCACAATCTTCGGTGCATTTATCCTCACAACACCCATGTGAGGTAGGGCAGTGCTGTTAGCCCCATTTGACAGACAGCCTCTCTGTGCTGCGGTTTTCGAAGTGGCTTGCCCATGGTTACATAGTAAGTCTGTGGCAGTGCAGGGAACTGAACTCAAATCTCGTAAATTCTAGTCTAATGCCCTAACTACCGGACCATCCATTCTCTCAGCTAGAACAGGTTGCTGGCTTCCATTCAGGAAACTGTTGTATGCATGTTGCTTGACTCTGACAATATGGCAATATGGCCAACTATTGTCCAATATATAATCTTCTATTTTTGTTTAAGATTGAGAGGCAGTTCTGAGTGCCAGAGGTATAGCCAGAGGTGATTTGCTGCTAATCCACTGGCCCCAGGAGAAGCATAATACTGTGCACTAACCTTGCCAACAGCACTCAGTAATCCACAAAATTCAATAATCTGTACTGGGCCTTTCCCACATCCATGCAAATTAGTGATGTTCTCTTGTAGCTTTAGTTTACTTGCAATCTTGGTAAGCCTCTTTTGTCTGAGTTTACTAAAGTAACTAATGTACTGATTCTCCTTCTCTTGTCTCCCAGCACCTCACTTCCACCCAACACAATTCTAATTGTTACCCTTTCAGTGTTGCTTAAAAGGTTGAGAAAATACATTACCTAGTTGCCTCAGATCTCCTTGACCCTTGTCAATCTGGGTAAGAGTTGCAGTGTTTTGGCTGAAATTTTCCTGAGGCAAACACCTGGCATGGAAAATTTCAGCCCGAATGCTTAAGTTTGGCAGTCATAAGCAATTGAAAACAAGGTCTTTTAATGGGAAGTGTTGGGCAGCTTTAATAATAATGGACCTCATAGAATCATCTAATACAAAATTACAAAAAAAATGTTAGATGTTTCGATGTATAGATCATTCCATCCTCCCTTCTTTATGCCTTAACGGCTATGTGCTATGGGTTCTTGCAAAGTCTGAGCTGTGACTCTTAGACCTTTGATAAAGACTCTTTGGCTCTCTTCTCTTCATCACAGCCTGATTCTTTCTCAAAATGCTACAGCCAAAACTTCAGTTCTCTTCACCTCACTGCGTCTCTCACAAAACATCAATGTAAAAATAGACAAGCTAGATTTTCGTTGAGGCAAATTGTTAAATCTGCAATTACTGTACACACAGTTGCCAACTAATTATCTGAGAGCAATAAATACACATTTTTTCTTTGGATAGACGTATGAAGACTCTTTCAACAACAAAACTACAGATGACGCTACAGTTGAACAAAAAGAAGCTGACAGTGCAGACCGGGAGGACAGCATAACAGAAGAATTGGAAAATGTTGGCCAAAGAAATACTGCTTCTGAAAAAACAAGTGCTGCAGAAACTGTAGATGAAGTTAATGAACCAAAAAGTGAAGCAAAAAGGTAACAGCATCACTTTGTGATGACTTGTAATATATGACTTACTTTGTTGCATTCTTTAGTTTAATAGTCCATGTTTTAAAGGCCTGAATTTTCTCTCACCAGTGTAAACTGAAAGCTACTCCACTGAAATTGAGTTATGTCAGAGTAAAACTGGTATAAGTTAGAATTGGTTCCTAAATTGGCAGTGGCTTTAGATTGCAAATAAATAGCCCACACTTAATAAACAACCAGTATCCAGACAAACCATCTTGTTAGCAAATATGCTAATCCTGTAGATAAGTTATTTGTTTTGCTGTTAACAATTTGATTTTATAATGTCTTACAGGGGAAACTGGCGGGGCACAAATGGGAGTTAGGCACTTAACTCATGTTTGTGCCTTTAAAAACCTCATTCTGTTAACTGTGTAGCAACTTGATGAGTGGTTCTGGGCATTCATTATAAAGATATTCTTCATAGTTATCCAGAGAGTCACCAAAATTGGGCAGTAGTTCTCAGCCTTTCCAGACTACTCTACCCCTTTCAGGAATCTGATTTGGCTTGCATACCCCAAGTTTCACCTCACTTAAAAACTACTTGCTTACAAAATCAGATCTAAAAATACAAGAGAGTCACAGCACATAGTTTCTGAAAAATTGCTTACTTTCTCATTTTTACCATGTGATTATAAAATAGATTGAATTATAAATATTGTACTTACATTTCAGTGTATAATATATAGAGGATAAACAAGTCGTATGTAATTTTAGTTTGTTCTGACTTTGCTAGTGCTTTTTATGTAGTCTGTGGTAAAAGTAGGCAAATATCTAGGTGACTTGATGCATCCCTGAAAGACCTCTGCGTACCCCCATGGTTGAGAACCACTGCAATTGGGTATAGGCAGCAATTTTGTTTATACTAAAGTACTCATTTTTGTAAAATTAGAACTCTGTTTACGGTCTTAGTTTTTGGTGAGAGTAAGTGGAACAGAAGTTTAAAATGCTTAAAAAATAAGCGGAGTGAAAAAAATGTACACATCATACATTTATGCATTTCAATTTAAGTGAAATATTCCATCAATAGTAACTATTTAACATAAGAATGGCCATATGGGGTTAGACCAGTGGTCCATCTATCGCCGTATCCTGTCTTCCGACATGGGCAGTGCCAGAAGGAATCAATGGAACAGGGCAATTATTGAGTTATCCATCTCCTGTTGTCCAGTACCAGCTTCTGGCAGTCAGCGGCTTAGGGATACCCAGGGTAGCTACAAGGACATACGGAGCCGGGTAGGGAGCCTGCCAGCCCTGCCAACCCTCCCCAGCACCACCAGGGGTCCTGGGCTATGCGCCACTACCTGCTTTCTCCCTGTCAGCATCAATGGGGGTCCTGGGCTGCTGCCCACCCAGCACCTCCCACCCAGCACCTCCCACCCAGCACCTCTGAGGGTCCTTGGGCCACCCCCCCAGCATCTGCAACACTCCCGGGCCACCCCCCCAGCACCTGCAACTCCCTGGGACCACTCGCCCCAGAGCACCGCCAGCCCAAGTTTTAGTCAGGGGTATATAGTACAAGTCCTCAGCAGGTCACGGACCGTGAATTTTTGTTTACTGCCTGTGACCTGTCCATGACTTTTACTAAAAATACCCATGACTAAAATATAGCCTTAGTTATTTACTAAGCATTGTGGAATCCTTACCTCCCTTACTCTCCAGCTTTAAGGAAGTGAAGTGAATGAGACAACTGCTGCTTCACCTTCCTTACATTTTCAGTACACAGCAAAGATACGTATATTCACTTGTATAGTGCTTCCTTTCCCAGTAAATCTGTAAGGCCCTGTGCATGCGCTTTTTTGTGAAAGCTCACATTTGGCCCAAACCAAAACACAAAAAGGCATGTCTCCTCTGCGCAGGCTACTTTCAGGTCTAATGCCTAACTCCAGCTGTTTCAGTACTTTAACTGTTTAGATTTCTTTTAATGCTAACAGATTTGTAAAGTTCATTTTATTTCCCCCACTTGTTCTCAAACAGTTGAACCTATTTTGCTCAGACCTTTTGCCTATGAATACAATAAAATTCACTTTTGGACAAATGCCAAGCCTGGAATATATATTTCAGTCCTACAGGCAAGTTTCAGAACATTACAATGGTCTGAAATGGGTTAGAATGGAGAACAGTGTGCACTTTTCACTTCCATTAGAAGTGAAGGTGGGAGGGAACCCTCCAAGTAGTGAATCACACACACAAGGTTATTTATTAAGCAGAAATTAATGGTGACCAAAAAACTGCCTTAAATGCTAGTTTGTGCAAAATATTAAAAAAAAAATTAAAAAAAAGTTTAAATATCAGCCCATTTAGGTCCCAGTCCAGTACCATGAGATTTAAAAACCTTAGTAATTTAAAACTATCAGTCCTGCTGAATGTGTTCATAGAAAAACTTGGTTCAGTGTGATGACAGGTAATCTGAGATCTTAAACACTCTTGTCTTTTCAGCATCCCTAAGCCTAAAGGAAAGAGAACCAAGGATACAAAAAAATCTGTAAAGGTAACTTCAGAGCTTCAAGATAAGGTATGTGGAAAGTATTTAAAACTACAGATTCTCGATGGCTGGTAAACAGTATAATGTCCAAAAAACAAACGACTTTTGGTCTAGTAGTTTTCCAGCTCCTGACACTCTTCTCCTGTTCTCGAAAGCTCTTTTGCCTGTTTTTCATGTATTTGTCCATAAGACACTTTCTGTTCATGCATGTTTACCAAAATCTAAGAAAAGTGGAAACATTCTTTTCTTTGGAGGAAAACCGTTCCTCTTTAAAGCTAAATATTTCAGCTTAATCTAGGATAGTCTTCTACATACATCGATCTTGGACTTCTAGATCCATCTAACCTTAAATCTGTCTTCTGGCCTCTATGTGGAACAAATGAGCTGTTGTCACGATATGTTTGTATGGTGCCTAGAGCAATGGGGACTCCCAGCCTAGTTAGCTGTGTTAGGTACTAATGCAATTCCATTTAAAAATAATGGCCCGGCTATTTCCTTAAACATATGTAGACCATTACTGTGAAACTGTTTCAGTAGCACCTAGAGGCCTCAGCCAGGGTGGAGCCCCATTGTGTTATGCAATGTACAAATATAGTGACAACTCAATTTTATAGATTAATAATTATTATACACATGCTGGTGGATGTAGATCTGGATTTTTTTTTAAATCTGTAAGTAGATCTGGAAGGATTAGATTTAACTTGGTAACTGCTTATAATCATCTTCTCCCCAAAACAGTTTCTGTCCTTAATAGAAATTTACAGACAAGAGTTAGACATGTTGATGGCACTTTTTTTTAAAACTATCAGTCATATTCCTTCTCACACATGTTAATTTTCTGAAATGCCTACAGTCACTCAGCTTTAAACAAACATATTAGTCTTTTCTGCTAGTATGAAAATATTTAACAAGAAAAAAATTGGGAATATAATACGTTGAAATTTGCTTTAAAAGATGAGCCCAGGAAAAAACTAATATCCTAGTTTTGCTTTAAGGGATGCTGTTTCAAATCTTAGTGTTTCTTGCAGATCTGTAGTTCATTTAGGAGCCTATTTGGCACTTAATAAGGAGTGTTGAATCAAGCTTATTCGCCATAGAACACTTTTCAAATGTTCAAAAAGAGTTGGTCACGTTTTCCTGAATGAATCATTCATGCTTATTATCCATTTCAGAGGTTATCTGTTTGTTAAAAATAAATGTTAACTGTTCAATATGCACTCTTCCTTAGCCAGTAAAACAATAAAATATGGTTATATTGTTTCCATAGTATTTACTAACATGAAGCAATGTATTTTTTTCTCCTACCAGAATGAAGATATTCCTATCCACTGTATAACCTGCAATTGTGAATTTGAGTCCCGGAATAAACTGTTTGAACACTTAAAGGCAACAGGCCATGCAAAAGCAATGCAAGCACCAGCTGTAAATGGTGCTGGGAATAGCAGAAGCAAAAAAGAGAAACGTAAAAACAGATAGGACTTCGCTTGTTTTGAACTGTCAGTTTTTGGATGCATATCTGAAGAAAACACTCAAAACCAAAGGACAGCAATCCTACTATCTAAATTAAATTGGGAGGCAGTTCTTGGGCCTGCAACAGTTCAGTGTGGCAAAACATTTTTATCTTGTACAAAAAATGTGTTTAATTTTTTACCAACAACTAAATTGCATCTGGTCATTCCAGGGGCTTTAAAGTCTTGAAAAAAATAACAAATATTCTTAAAGCTGGTCATCCTAGATACCCGGTGGGACTTGTATGAATGAAAGTGTACAGGGGGGAGAAAATAAATTATTTTAACACATTCTTTTTATTTTACAGAGCTCCTCTAATATGAGTTAGGATGGACAGGTATCTGTCTGACCATCTGTCCATGGTAGACCACCATAACAACAACAAAAACTTATGTCTTAGATTTCTACATTTCTCTACTGTTCCCTATGGGACCCCAGTTCCTATCTAGGATGTGATGCAAATTAAAGCCCCACAACTATAAAACTATTTGTAGAATAAGGGTTAATCTATCCCTAAACTTTGCATACACAGCCAAAATGTAAAGAATAAAATACACAAGGGCAGTGTGTGATATCTTTTATTGGACCAAGAAACTAACTCATGTGTAAACTGAATTGACAATAATTAATTGTAATTTATACTTAACAGCTGAATTGTTAATCCTGTCTTTAACCTGAACAGGGAAAAAAGGTTATTTAACATCCATGAGCTCTCTACTGATGACAGGAGGGGAACATAGCACCTTGTGTCAGCAGCCTGGGATGGTATGGAGTGAAGAGGGAGAGCTGCTACCAGTCAAAGGAGAAAAGATCACTGTTGAGGGTGGGCAGGAGACTGGATTAGAACCCACCGAAGAATGATTGTGCCCTTACTTTTTTTTTTAATAAGTATCTTCCTCTATAACTACTAAACAAAATCCATCCTCATGTTACAGGCTACGCATACAACTTTCCTTCACTAAGGCCCTGCTTGAAGAGCTGCCCCTCTGCCCTGGAGGAATTTCACTCCTCCCCCTCACTTCCTATGATGAGTGTAATAGTAGCATAGTTTTCCACTAAGTGTTTTTCAGGAGCGAAGTATTGTTTGTCCTGTGATGGGGTCTCCCGTCTTGGTTAGGAAGTGCACTAGCTACTAAGCAAATGTCACTGGAGCAAGATTACACAGAGCCCTCCCTCTGTCACTGTAGAAACTATATCCAGAATTTCAGCTACTAAGAGCAAACCAGCCAGGCATAAAGAAAGGAAGAACTATCCCTGATATGATATAATTGTAAAGGCTGTACTATTCAGCATGCCCTTTCATGTAGTGCGAGCCTTAATACACGAGCCAATCTCACTTGCTGCTGTGACGTGCAGGAAACCTAGTCTCAGACTAGGTAGACAGCACTGCCTAATTTAAAAACATTTGATTTGTGTTAATAGGTATTGTTTTCTTAACATTACACTAAGACTGATTTCTTGCAGGTATAGCAAACTGAGTCAAGGTAATCTTTCACATTTAAATTCTTAAGAGTTGCATGTTTAGGAAAATTAGATCAATCTTATCTTCATACTATAAATTTTTTGCCAGCTGTAGTTGTAGCAAGATTTTAGGGCTTGGAGGGTGAGTCTCAACTGTTACCAAACATCCTCTGTAAGGAGAAAGATTGTTCAGAGACTAATTTGCAGCTGTTCTTTCCAAATGTCTCATTAGTGCAGCATGAAATACTTCCACTGCAAAGGCTGCATCTTGTTTAGTAATGCACAGTGGAGGTTTAACTCTAAATGTCTGAGGAGAGAAAAGAAAAGAGTTTTTTAAACTGGAGGCAGAGACCAATTGATGTGCAATGACACTAATACCATCACAGCATTTTTAAGGGTTAGTAATCCTGGAAAAAGTAACAGATATACTAGTTGTAACAATGGTAATACCAGCCTAGCCTAAGTGCTGTGAGTTAAACCCGCCTTTGTAGAGCGCAGTAGGGGAAGTGCTGCAGTCTGTCCACACTGACAGCTGCTTGGGCACTGGCATGGGCACGTTTGCAGCACTTGCAGTGGAAGCGGTGCATTATGGGCAGCTATCTGAGCATGTAAGTGATTGCAATGTGCTTTTCAAATAGGGGTGGGGTGGAGTGACAGGAAGTGTGTTGTGTGTATGTGGGGAGAGAGAGTGGGGTTTTGGGGGGCTGAGAGCATGTCAGCATGCTGTCTTGTAAGTTCAGACAGCAGCAGCCCCTGCCTCTCTCTCTCACCCAGCATTCCACACTAATGGCTTGCATGCCGGCTGTCAGAAATGGAGCTTTGAAAGGGCATTTCCACATTCCTACGGGCGTTCAAAACAACGAGAAGAGGGGCCACTTGACTTAAAGAGATTATAGGACGTTTCTGGAGGCCAATCACAGCGCAGTAACGCAACACCTCATTCACACTGACGCCTGCCCGTTGTACCCAAGGCGCAGCAAATGTTATTACTCCCGTCGAGGTAGAGTACCAGCACCGCTGTAGCTGTGGAGTCAGAGAGCTCTGTGCCTTGCCAGTGTGGACGGGGAGTAAGCTAAGGTGCCCGGGGCTCCTTTATTGCACTGTAACTCGCAAGTGTAGCCAAGCCTTAAGAGTGGCAAACTACTCCCATGCAAGAACCACACCCACACTAGCAGATGCTAGGCACATGGTTGAGTATTTCTACATTGTGATTTAAGAAACCTCAATACTACAACTGGGCAGAAGAATTAAATGAATGGAGGGAGCCCTAGCTAGTCATCCTGAGATGTGTTGCTGCAGGAGTCAAGTGTGGAAAAATAGATTAAAACTAGCAGAAGGAACAGCCAGTGGGTAGAAGGGGGGAAAACAGTGCTATTTTCTATACTACGTGAATCTATTTTAGTAAGATATGATTTAAGTAGTGTACTTCAATCATACATTCTTTTAATCGGCAAACATTTCTGCATGGTTCTGTTCTTCAATGTAGTTTTAACATATGTTCCCTTACTTAATTTGGGTTTCCAACTGTTTGAATCCACCAGAACTAAATCATTCCTATTTGAATTCCGCTGACTTTTATGTAAACCCTGCTGGTGCCTATCACCTGTTACAATTGGGGCTGAGTTTTGATTTAAATTATTATTTACTTCCATGCTCTCCAAACATTAAACTACACATCCTAGGGCAAACCGTCTAAATCTATCATTAATATGCATGCCTGGTCTGATTTTTTGAGAAGTTCAACGCTTACAACTGCTGCTGTCTGCAGATGCTCTGTCCTCAGACAATCAGGCTGAAATATTACTAGACCTTCAACAGGTGCAAATCTGTTCTTATCAGTTGATTGTGCAATGCAAGGATTAATTTGAGGTGGAGTAGGCACATCAGCAAGTCTCCAGTGCCCCCTTTCCCTACTGTAACTTATTCCCAAGGAAGCTGGCTGATCTGAGGGAGCCTGGTTAAGTCCTCTGCCTGTCTATCCTGACTCTGAACACTGACAGCAGCAAGCTAATAAACCCTACCATTATCTTGGAGGAGGGAAATGCCAGCAATCCTTTGCTGCCTGTTTAACTTATTTCACTTCAAGTGAAATAAGATCTCTCACACAATTTACTGGGTACAATATTTATTAACTGTGGGTCATGCCCCCATATTGATGGATTCACAAGGAAGAGATGTTCTGTCTTATTCCCAGCTGGGTAGAATTTTATCAGCTCTCCTGATTGTATGCTTTGCCGATAAAACTGAACAACAGGCTAGAATTGATAGCCGTAGGCATTGCTGTTTTAGAGAGTATCTAAACACTAGAGATAGGGAATTCAGAACCGGCTGCTAGGTGCATCAGAAATTACTATTGAGGGTCACATTTCTTGTCTGAAAGGTAGGAATTTTAACAGCAGTAAATAACATTTATATTGAATATGCTATAATTGAGAGGATTAAGACAAAGCTTCTTGATCTGCTATATTCAGAAGTTAGTAAACAAGACTCACTTTTTTTTTTATAATTCTTAAATTAAACAGAAGTAGTCAAATCCACTGTGATTTAGTCAGGACAAAAGATACATAAAAGAAGTCCACATCAGTTACTGTACCTGATTATAAATTCCACCCCTGCCAATCAGTACTCCCATGTCTTTGCAATCTTCCCAGATCGGACTCATCTCTTCATCTGGAAGAGGTTGACGACTGTCCTGTGGAAGGCGGGGGAGGGGAGGGAAGAGAGAGACTTTTTTTTGGCTAGATGTTTAAATTATGGAAAAAGCAACAAGTGTTCCATTGCCACCACCCTCCTTGGAGAAAGGTAATGATTGTCCTGCCTTTTAAGATGGGACTACTCAGAGTTTCTGATATATTAAGCACTTTGAACGTTCTAAATTTTAGCCAGTGGAGAGTTCTGACTCCTTATTTTCAGAGAAGTAGCTGTCAGTCGGCATACAGTCATTTCACAGGAAGCTTGAATCTTAATACTGGGATAAATAGAAGGGCATGTGCCATTTACCAACCTTATTCTTCACCATTTCTATCCCAATCATAAGGCCTCTGCCACGGACATCTCCAATGATCTCAAACTTCTCTCTCAGTTTAGCAAACTCCAATAGCATGTAAGCCCCCACTTCTTCACTGTTCTTTTGTAGACTGTCTTCTGCAATAGCCTGGTTAAAAATGATGTACAAAGACCAATGTGGGAAAGAATCAAATACTGAATTTGGCTAATCTGCACACCTATAACCAGCCTGCAATCTCATTACCCCTCAGCAAAGATTTACAACAGGCTTGTATTATTAAGCCTGCCTTAAATTTGACCTCTTCACGTATAATAGGAAATGCTGTAAAAAACTAAGCTACACTTGTCAAATTAACCAACATAGCTTATGGTGTAATAAGAGAGCCAGATGTTCAGAACCTGGCAATACAGTTTTAAAATGAGGTTTAAGGAAGGATATTTACATGTGACCAAGTGAATGTGGCTGTTTGTTACACACTAAATTACCTCACATCAATAGGGGCATGTGTGCAGCTCATGCTTTTCAAGGTGTTGCATGAGGATTTAAATTGACTTTTTTTTTTTTAAGTGGCAGCTCTGAGGGTTAAAATACATTTTAAGTGTGTACTTCAGAATAAGTGCTTTTGCTAGTTTAGAGGATTTCTCTAAAGGAAAAATGATGAGAACTCCATGGGACAGAACTACTTAGAATTATGAGAGCTACGTAAGTAAATTCCATTTATACATCTATTGACAAACAGGAAGCAAAGAATGTAAGCAAGGAAAGAAAAAGATGAAGCTGTCAATCACAGTATTATCCCTAGAGTAATTTAATCCTATTCCTGCTACAAGTTGAAATCAGTTACAGAAATGGGAATAGCCAGGCAATTTATTTTTTCTACAAGTGCATATTGCCCATGAATTAATAAAAATAAATGTTTGTCTCATTTTCTGTATGTATTAGAAGTTCCACCATTGGAAAGGGAAGTAGCATGAAGCTGCCTCTTCCATAACGCATAGCAAACAATAGTGTAAGACATTATGAACGTATCACTTTCTTCTTACATCAAGAACTGCAGATCCAACTACACAGGCCATAGGGTTTCCTCCAAATGTGTTAAAATGAAGGTTCTGAGCCAAGGAATTTGCAATCTCTAAAAGAAAAAGAATACTCAGTGATTTCCTGCCTCACAATTACCTGAAGTCTGGTGATAGTACTTATCAGTTTTAGCTTCACATTTAATAATGTGCATCATTCTCCGTTTTACTGCAGGCAAAAGGAGAAGAAAACGGTATATTCTTGGTAACTGATTTAGGGCAAAGTTCCAGAAAATATATGATCTGTGTAGCAGATGCTAAAAGGAAGGTGAATGGATTTTAATAGATGAACATTTAAGTTTCCAACAGAGCTAGTGAATTATCCACTACAGCAATGAATAAATCCATTATTTCTCTGAGACATTAAATCCACTGAATCATTAGTATTAACTAGTCAACAATTCTAGAGTTGTCCAGAATGCTTCCTTAGTATTAAAGGTATGTCTAATGGGTAGGGCAGTGAACTCAATCAGGATTTCTGAGTTCTGTCAGTTCTGCCAACGACTCGTTTGGGCTAGATGCTGATCTCAGTTACCCCAGTATAACTCCATTGATTTTAATGGTTTTACTTTAGATTTGAACTGGTGTAATGAGGAGCACAATCTGAGTTTGATAAAAAAATTTTACAATCAATGCCTCAGTATTTTGTACGTGTGCAATGGGGATCATACTTACCAACCCCATAAGTCTGTTCTGAGACTAACTATATTAATATTTCTAAGGTAATGTGGTTGGACAAAAGGCTCTATGGAAACTTAAGTTATTCTACAATGTATTTATTATTCACCTCAACTTCATGCTTTAAAATAACAAATATTTATACCTGGTGTGGTTACAACAGCTGCCATTGGAAAGCCATTACCAATTCCTTTTGCCATGGTAACAATGTCAGGGACTACACCATGTGTTTGAAATCCCCAGAAATGGCTGCCAGTTCGTCCAAACCCTGTCTGGACCTTTCAAAAGAAAATCCAAAATTGTTTAAGTTGTTTCTTGGTTTCATATTTTGTATTTTATCTGTGCCTTTCTGTTACCAATTTGCACTCGTAGACTCTAAATGCCAACTTTATTCTAGCAGGATCCTCATTCAACTCATCCTCACACATTTTCTTTCCTATGCTAAATAGTGACTGTAGTCCAAGACAGGTTCCACTATTGATTTTGTTGACAGCTCATATTTATAGAGACACTGTACACTTGATACAAATGAAAAGTGGTATTGTATACATCCTAAGACTATCTCCCATTATTACACAATTTAAATCTAGTATTGTTACTCAAAACATAATTGAGTTAATATAATGAACTCCATTAGAGAAACTATACTGTGATGAACCTGCTAAGCAAGAGACTACATTCCCATCAGTCCCTCACCACTGCACATCCCCTTCCTCCTGGCCAGGTAGGAGAATGTATCCTCATCCAGGAAATGCCCAGGCAGGAGACTACATTCCCCATTATACCTTCTTTTCCCTTGGCCAGGCAGGAGAAAGGACCCTGTTCAGGAAGTGACTGGGCATTTTCAGGAAGCAGAAACTGCTATGGTAAGCCAGATACAGGGAAGAATCCCCAGGAATTGTATACAGAGCCCTGTGAGGAACAAGCTGAGACTGCCCCATGTTACAATTGGTACTCCTGGGGGAATTCTGTGCCAAAAGATTCTGCGCACAATATTTTAAAATTCTGAATATTTTATTTGTCAAAATAACACATTATAATCACACCAGTTTCAATTATTTTTGGTCATTTATTTCAAAGTACCGGTCAGCAAATATGTCTGTAACAATACATACAACAAAAAAGATTCAGGAAATGGGTTTTTTTGACAAATAGATTCCTTACTAGGCATATTAATACAGAACTCTGAGTAACAATTCATTTAAACTACAATAATGAACCATATTTCCTGCACCCTCAGAAGCGGTGTAAAGGCTGGGGGGAGCCAGGGGTAACGGAGGAGCTGAGGGAGAGGGAAGTAAATTGTTGGGAAGGAGCCTGGGTGTGAACTTGTGAGGGTTGTTGGGTATGGGTGGGAAACATATGGAACAAGTTTTTTGGGGGGGTGGGGATGGAGTGTTAGGGAGCTTCCCCCATGCAGACCCTGGCTGACCCCCAGCCTTTCCCATTCCAGGCACATCTGCCCTGTCCCCATGCAGGGCATGTGGCCCTCCTCCCCCACTCAGACACCCCATCCCCCAGTGTCTGTGCCCCACTCAGCCACCCCTTCCCCCGTAGCTCTGCTGTTCTTGTGCCACAGTGCCCTCTGGTGGGCCAAAGACAGACCTGCAGCAACATTTTGGCAGAAGCCTTTTCTGTGCAAAAAAATTAAAATATGCACATCTCATTAATTATGCACACATGCAGTAGCGCAGAATTCCCCCAAAAGTTAACAGGGTCTGTGTGGGACTGATGGGGAAGCGACAGGGCAGGGAGCCAGTGCAAAGTGACCCTAATGAAAGACTCACCACTAAGTGATCCTGTCCTTGAAATCTGCAAATTCATCTTTGCTTGAATACAAACCAGACTGGAAAGGCCACCCCAGGTACTCAAACTGAAAAGCCCTAACTCAATTGGCTGCCCCAGGGACCCAAACAAGAACTGCTATTGCTCATTTTGAACTGCAACTGTTTAAGCCTCTGTGCCTAGGATATTCGCTAACTTCCCCATTCCTGCCTGCCCTGATAAAATACCCTTTCACTTAGCCATGTGTCTGAATAGTTACTGGGACACCAGGATTAGCACCTACAAGGCCTAGTTGCTGAAGCATCTAACAGAGCTTGCTTCTGAGTTATGATACACCTGGCACATTACTGGTACCTTAATGGTTTGGTGTACTCCAGCACTGACCAGCTATAAAAATTACAATACTAAGAAAGTGTTCTTTTACAATGAGGGAGCTAACACCTTTTCTCCTAGTAAACATGGCCAGAGGGACTGGGAAGCTGTCAGTTCCACTAAAGTCAATGGGAATTGCATCTGTGTAGCACTTTTCAGAATCTCCAGTTTCAAGCTGTAATAATTCTACCACCCCTAACACCTCTAGCATCCATCATAGTCACTTAAACTGCTTCCCTAACAGAGTAGTAATTCAGATTGTCTTAACCAAGCAAATTAGATTTAAAATGTGTAATTGCCAGGGCTGGCTCCAGCTTTTTTGCTGCCCCAAGCGGCGAAGCAAAAAAAAAAGAAACAAAGATAAAGCCACGATCGGCGGTACTTCGGCGGCAGCTCTACCGCGCCGCTTCATTCTTCGGTGGCAATTCGGCGGCGGATCCTTCCCTCTGAGAGGGACTGAGGGACCTGCCGCCGAATTGTCACCGAAGACCTGGACATGCCACCCCTCTCCATTGGCCGCTCCATGCACCTGCTTCCTTCGCTGGTGCCTGGAGCCGGCTCTGGTAACTGCAGAAGAGTTGCAGCAGGCTCCCCTCTAAAGTTACAGAGGTACTTGCCTTGTCTACACTACAATTTCACAATTTGATTAAAGATTAAAATTTTACAAATGTAAAAACTGTTTTCCTAATGCAGACATAGCCTCTCTGTATCAGGCCTCAAATGAGTAATGGTAAGAGTTTAAGAAAAAAATTTCTGCTGATGTAAACAGGTCAATGGAGCTCTACCCATTTACACAACCAGCGAGTGGGACCCTAAGAGTTTGCAACATAAACTGTCACTGAGTACTATTTGTGTTAATTTAATGCACATGAAAGTGAAGGATTAATAACTTCTGCTACTAGCTTTGTCTAGCAAAGGCTCTTGTGCTGGAATGCCGCGCTTTGTTCCCCTCTTAGGCTGTGAAACAGGAAAGGATTAATTAAAGTAAATTTAGAATTTAATATAAACTATTTCCAGGTCTATCTTTTGCCTTCATGCAATTGCTGGATTTTGTAGTGGCCTGGCAGAAATATCTCAATCCCCCCAAAATGTATTTCTGGATACTCACTTCATCTGCAATACAGACACCTCCTCTTTCACGCACTAGCTGAAAAGCTTCCTTTAGAAATCTTTTAGGATACTGAATGGCTCCATTAACACCCTGTCAGAAATGCACAAATATATTGTCTTTAGCACAAATGCTACACCACAAACAGGAGCAAACCTCAGGGTGATCAGACAGTGAGAAATCTAGGCAGAACTTTAATTCACTAGATGACTTAATGACCAAAGTCCCTTTTGTGGTAGATCTGTTTAGCCACATTGCTAAATGGGCAGAAAGTGGATCTCTTTTGAACTTGAATTCCCACTTTGTATCAATATTACATGGGCTATAAGAATAAAACAATATGAAGAGTTAGGAGACAGTGAAGAGTGAAAGCTAAAACATGATGTCAGCTTTCTCTCCTTAATGCAATGTTTCCCAAACGGTGGGTCGCAACCCACCTATTGGCTGCAGGAAGGTTCTAGGTGGGTTACAGGCCCAATGTGAAGAGGAGTTGTGGGGGAGGGGAGATGAGCCCATCCCTATTCACTGCACAGCAGCAGCTTCTGTTCTGTGGGGCTGGGTCCAGTTCCCCGCTCTGGCCTTTGCAACCTAGTAGATGGGCTAAACCTGAGTGGTGCTGCGACCCCATCTGCAAGTCCTGTAGGTCCCATCTCATTTCCCCTCACCCCTCCAATCTGGACCCTGATTGGGTCACAAAGAGAGGCAAAGTAACAGAGCCATGTTAGTCTGAATCTGTAAAAAGCAACTTGCATCTGATGAATTGGGCATTCACCCACGAAAGCTTATGCCCCAAAACTTCTGTTAGTCTGTTGCTTTTTAAAGAGAGGCAAAAAAAAGTTTCGGAAACACTTGTCTAATGAACCAACACCAAATATGCTTCAGAGAATTATACTCTATATGGCGACAATATCTGGAAAGTTGTATCACTTGTAGGCATGTTATTACCAGAACGGGACAAACTGGCGAGAGTTCAAAGACCAACAGCAAACATGAACGGAGAGCTGGAGAAAATGATTAGGAGAAGACTAAAATAAATATATACACTTAGGCTAAACTGCCAAAGATGGAGGGATAACAAAATAATCTGGGAGTATATAAAGGCTGCAAAACCCCAGTGGATGGAGAGAAATTAGGGGAATACGTAGGTATAATGGGATGAAACTAAGCAAGGGAAAATTTAGTCCTAATATCAGGACAAAATTCCCTTCAGTGAAACTGTTATACTCTAAAGTATATTCCCAGTGGAACAGATTGAAAACTCAGCACTAGGAAATTTAAAATTATGCTAGGTATAACACCAGAAAACATACTGTAGGGCATAACCTTGGTTTTCGAGCAAGATGGACTTGATGGCGTAACAGGCCTTTCACTTCCCTAACTTAGACTACTAATATCTTAAATAATGGACTATGAGGTTCATGTCATAGGGGAATGCCTAGAGCCTGTATGAATTAAATGAAACTTAACTACAACTGCACTGCCAAAAGAGACAGAGATGAGGAGAGTCAGAAGTTAAGTGCGAGGGAGTCAGAAACTACAAAGGAAAGCAGAGGGGGAGAGAGAATTCTGTGGATTTGCTAGATAAACTCGGCATAGTGCAATTTGAAGATAAAAGTAATTCCTAAAATTAATTCTCTATGTTATAACAATTAGGCATTTTAAAGGATAATTTACTGTACACTCACTGGGTATCTGTAACTTACAGGGTTACTTTAATACTTTTTAACAGACAACGTCTACAGAACCAATATACTGCAGAAGGGAAAACAACATGTAATTAGGAATGAAGTATTATAAACTAAGTTACAGCCTGCACATTTGTATAATTTATTAGCATTTCAATATCCTGAGAATGCAAACAAGACCTTAAAGAATAATAGTTTACAACAGAGCTCTGTACACTTTTTAATCTATCAACTGATAGCATATATGCTATTGCTAAACACAAACCAGATAGGCAACAGTGGTTAAAATTACCTGTTTTGCTTGAGCCTGCCATATTTTATTAAATACTTGTATATTCATTAGAAATAATTTGCTAAATATTTAAAATCAATTTATGAAAGGGATATTAAGGCTTGTAAGACTAAAATCTGATTTACCAGTTTTGTTTTGTAGGAATATTCTGCAGCTCAAGTTGCCCACTGGTCTGTTATTGAGTAGACAGGATATGGAAAATATAAGAATCCTGTTCTCAGATATCAAGGGGGGAAAAAAACAAAAAACAAAAACAATACAAAGAATGAAATCCTGGCTTCACTGAAGTCAGAGGCAAAACTCCCATTTTACTTCAATGGGGCCAGGATTTCTCCAAGATGTCTGATTGACAAGTCACCCTCCTGGAAAAAAGTTAAGATTTAAGTAATGTTGCAGCCCACCCTTTGGAATGATCAAAGTGATTCGGAGACGATTAAAATTGCTATTGTTACAGGGAAGTTACATTTAGGGCTTGTCAAACTTGTAAAAGACCCATTCAGGTTTAGCTCTTTGTGGTTTACTTTACTATTACAAGTCACTTACCTGAATTGGCTCAGCGATAAACCCGGCTATTGCCTTTGGCACACAAGTACTCAGAGTGTCTTTGAACTGTTCAATGTACCGGTCGTTTGCTTCACAACAGCCTGTGTTGAGGAAATACTGATAAGAATAATGTACTGAAAATAATATAAAGTTAGATTAATAATGTGAAACCGCAATGTTTTAACATATGTAAATAAGAACATCTCTTTAGTGTTTTAACGTATGTAATAAGAACTATAATGTTCCCAGATTAGCGTTACCAAAGGAAATTAATCATTTTGTTTCCCCACATATGTTCTGTGGCAGCAAGTCAGTCTTTTTTCTTAGTTTTCCTAGGTCACAGAAGTTACAAAAGAACCTCAGTCTGACTGTATGGCATCTTTCTCCCCTCCTACAAAAAACCCCCAAGCCACTAAGCTTTTTTAAACCATTTATTCTCTAAAAAGTTCCAAAGAATCATAGCGTGCCAATAGGAAGCTGCAGCATATGAGGTTTGCTCAATCCTTCAGACCAGTGCTATAGATGCAAGGCGGGGGACAGTTATTAGAAGAACTGAACATCAGCCCAAGGAATGAACGAGCAGTTTGCCTGAATAAGAAAACCTAACTGGTTTCAAAACTCAGCTTGAGACAATTATGGAGGGGATGGTATGATAAGATTGTCTACAGTGGCACATGGCCCACCTGTGAATGCTAGACATGGGACACTAGATGGGGAGGACTCTGAGTTACTACAGAGGAGTCTTTCCCAGCTGTGTGGTTGGTGGGTCTCACCCACATGCTCAGGGGCTAACTGATCACGATATTTGGGGTCAGAAAGGAATTTCCCCCCAGATCAGATTGGCAGAGACACTGGGAGGTGGGGGGGGGGGGGAGAGGAGAGGCTCGCCTTCCTGTGCAGTATGGGGCACAGGTCACTTGCTTGTTTGAACTAGTGTAAATGGTTAATTCTCTATAACCTGAAGTCTTTAAATCACGATTTGAGGACTTCAGTAACTCAGCCAGAGGTTATCGGTCTATTACTGGAGCGGGTGGGTGAAGTTCTGTAGCCTGAAATGTGCAGGAGGACAGACTAGATCAGGGGTCTCAAACTCCCGGCTCTTGGGCCATCTTCGGCCTGTGAGCCTCCCCAATGTGGCCTGCAGGGCTCCAGCAGTTTTGGGGCCGGGTCTCTCCCTTGGCCCCACCTGTCATCCCCAGGCGCCCCCACTCAGGGGTCTGCCTGCTTGCTCCAGTGGCTGCCAGCCCCATCCTTCGGGTAAGGGGCGGGGTGGGGCTGTGCCTCCACGCGCTGTCCCCGCCCCGAGTGCCCCTGCAGCCAATGGGACGCTGCAGGGGCGGTGCCTGGGGGCAGAAACACACGGAGGCCCCCCGCCCCGCTTTGGAGCCCCAGGTAAGTGCCTCACCCCCGACCCCCTCCCAAAGCCTGCACCCCCCTCCCACACACCCCGTACCACTCCCAAACTCCCTTCCAGAGCCTGCGCTCTGTCCCCACACATCCCAGCCTCCAAACTCCCTCCCAGAGCCTGCACCCGATCGCCACACCCCCACAACCCCCAAATGCTATCCCAGAGCCTGCACACCGGACTCCCTCCCCCCACCCAAACTCCCTCCCAAAACCCAACCTCTCACCCCTTCTGCACCCAAACTCCCTCTCAGAGCCTGCACCCCAATCCCCTACCCCAGAGCTTCTCCCTCACCCAAACTCTGTCCCAGAGCCTTAGGCAGGTGAGGGGAGGAGTTTGTGGGGGAGTGGGTTCTGGGCAGCATGAGTGACATTGGCCCGCTCGGAGGATTTGAGAACTGGCACTGGCCCTAAGGTAAATTGAGTTTGAGACCCCTGGACTAGATAATCACAATGGCCCCTTCTGGCCTTAAAGTCTATGATATGATAAATATAAGACTAAGTACCTCTTGGTCCAGCATGATTTCTAATGAAAAGGCAGATAGGAATATTATGGAAAATATGACTGTATGTGACTGGGCATCACTATGTACGGTAACAGAACACAAACCAGATGTCTTCAAGTAGTTGCAAGCTACTCCTTTTATTCACCATCAGCGACAAAGAAAGATGGCAAGAGACTGCTTTGTTGTGTATTTAGGGAAAAGTGAGTAAACAATGTTTATTGCACCTGGAAGAAAAACAATTTATTTTCTAATCGTCACTTGTAAAAGAACAGTGGAGCTTTCACATCAACTTGTGGAACTCCTTGCCTAAGGAGGTTGTGAAGGCTAGGACTATAACAGCATTTAAAAGAGAACTGGATAAATTCATGGACGTTAAGTCCATTAATGGCTATTAGCCAGGATGGGTAAGGAATGGTGTCCCTAGCCTCTGTTCGTCAGAGGGTGGAGATGGATGGCAGGAGAGAGTTCACTTGATCATTACCTGTTAGGTTCACTCCCTCTGGGGCATCTGGCATTGGCCACTGTCGGTAGACAAGATACTGGGCTAGATGGACCTTTGGTCTGACCCAGTACGGCCGTTCTTATGTTCACATGGACTGGACACACTGTGCAGCATCCATAATGCCTTTTGCCACCCAATGTTCCAGAGTTTTTGATTTATAGTTTACGTTGATCACGTCCCTTCAAGATCAAAGATGGACAGCTACCAAAACTTTACCCAGGAGAGCAGAAAACACATTTGTTAGTATCCCTAATCTCCTGGCAACTCTAAATATTTCAGAGCAACAGGCTACTGATTATGAGAATTGAACTTGACTCAGTCATTAGGGGCTCAATTCAGGATTTTGAAAGGATTCTACAGGAGTTAGATGCCCAGCTCCCACATATTTCTGAAAGGGAGTTGAGGATCCAATTCCTTTAAGCCCCTTTGAAAAAAATCACAGCCGAGAGGCCATATTGATGAAGACTTGCTTGCCAAAATTACAATCACCAAACTTCTCAGTAAATGGTAATATTCTTAGTAGTGTGCATTTTTAGTAGTGTATATTTGTCTATGTTGTTAAACATCCAGTTGCCTTCTCCTGTCCCTTTTCTTTTGCACCTACCAATGGACATTTTTTGCCACAATCTAACCTTGAGAACAGCTGCATTTCCGAATAGTTTGCACCAGAGAATCTCGGCAATGGCTTCCTCCCCAAATACCACGAAAAACATCTGGTAACATTGTCTGCAAAGCACAACAAACAGCTGTAATTTTGCCAGTGTGAGGAATGTAAGTACTGATCAACAGAATTGTTTTTATTTACACTGATCATTCGAAAGTCATTAAACACTTATTCCAATATTGTTGTTATGTTTAAATAGAGGTTGTGATAAAGAGAACTCAAAAATCCGAAAACAACTTGTGAAAAAAATAAATAAGGACCATTTGCCCCCTCACAGATTTGAGGCCTCATGCAGAAAGTGAGGGAGAAGGCCAGAAATTAAAGTTTCTGAAGTTAGAAACATTCTGTCCTCAAGTGACTATTTTTGGGGGTATTCACTCACGGCTGACCTGTTTATTTTTTAGTTATGTTAGTTAATTATTGTTACCCAAGATTCACTACAGTTTTGTCCAAAATGGCCAGTTTAATTCCAAGAATCCCTAGAAAAAGAGCAGTAAAGTCAGAGAATTATAGGGCTGGAAGGGACCCTAAGAGATCATCTAGTCTAGCCCCATGCGCTGAGGCAGGACCAAGTATAACTCAACCATCCCTGACAGGTTTTTGTCTATACCTGTTCTTAAAAATCACCAAGGATGGGGATTCCACAATCTTGCTTGGAAGCCTGTTCCAGAGCTTAACTTTCCTTATGGTCTGAAGCTTTTCCTAATATCTAACCTGAATCTCCCTGGTGCAGATTAAATGGATTAATTCTTGTCCTACCTTCAGTGGACATGCAGAACAATTGATCCCAGTCCTCATTATAAACAGCCCTTAACATATTTGAAAACTTATCAAATACCCCCCTCAGTCGTCTTTGCTTAAGACTAAACATGACCAGGTTTTTTAACCCTTTCTCTTAGGTCAGGTTTTCTAAACCTTTTATCATTTTTATTGCTCTCCTCTGGACTCCCCCTAATTTGTCCACATCTTTCTTAAAGTGTGGCATCCAAAACTGGACACAAACACTCCAGCTGAGGCCTCATCAGTGATGAGCAGAGCAGAGTGGGACAATTACCTCCAGTGTCTTACATATGACACTCCTGTTAATACACCCCAGAAAGATATTAGCCTTTTTTGCAACTGCGTCACATTGTTGACTTATATTCAATTTGTGATCCACTATAACCCCAGATCCTTCTCAGTGGTACTAATGCCTAGTCACATATATTCCCCATTTTCCTATTTGTGCATTTGATTTTTCCTTCCCAACTGTAGTACTTTGCACTTGTTTTTATTGAATTTCATCTTGTTGATTTCAATAATTTCTCCAATTCATCAAGGTCATTTTAAATTCTAATGCTGTCCTCCGAAGTACTTGCAACCCCTCCCAGCCTAGTGTCATCTGTGAAGTTTATAAGCATATTCACTCCATTATCCAAGTCATTAGTGAAAATATTGACTAGTACCAGACTCAGGATAGACTCCTGGCAGGACATCATTTGGTGTGTCCTAGACATTGGACAATGAACCACTGATAACTACTCTGAGTACTGTTTTCCATCCAGTTATCCACCTTAGAGGGACGCAGTGAAGTCTAGTGGACTCATGATAGTGGGCTGGAAGCCAGGAACTTATACACTCTAATCCTGACTCTGCCAATGACTATGTGACAATGGGCAAGTCATTTAATAAATTCTATGGGCCAGATTCTCAGCTGCACTCAAAGAAGGCTGGATGCTTCGAAGAGCCAGGGGGAAGGAGCACATCACAAAGGAGCCCTTTGGGGGCCAATTCTGTGGCTGGTCTGGTTCCTGGCATAGATTACAGTAGCCAACACCAGCTGCCACAGCCTCTAGAAACCATTCCCGCAGCCCTGGGTCACCAAGCTGTAGAGATACCATGCACACCCCTTTCCCCAGACACAACCCCTAGGGTGGGGATTCTGAGGGGGTGTTGTTGGAGTCACTATATATTTCCAAAATATTTTCAGTCCAAAAGGGAATCCCCTATGGGCCATCTTTAAGCAGCTTTGCAACAGCAAACCAGGACAAACCTGCCCTAACAGACCTAAGAATAGGACCCAAAGGGCAATATGCCATTGCTCTGCATCTTGTGCAGCATTTATACCAGTACAAAGCGAGAGCCAAATGGGTATAAAACACTATCATTCTCATTGCTAGCATTCTTCATTTGCTCTGTGTGGATACACAAGGGTGCAGTGAAATGGTGAATTAGGCTGTATATATACTACTTATCAACCTCAGAGGGCTACAGGGAGGCTTGAAGATGTAAGGCATTACATGAATGCTGTAATATTCAGACAAACAGAAGACTTGTTATTCAGCAGATATTACAAAAAGCAAACCTCACTGTTTGGCAGCCAAACCCATTGGCGACACCATGCTTATAAGAGCCAATGGACGTCAAGCCCAGTGTGTATGGACTGGCTCCGTGGTATCCTCCTCTGTGTGAACAGAACAAAGCACACAAACAACATTCATTTTCTTCTGATTACACTAGCTGCAAAAGTTTTTAGGAGGAAACAATATCAGTATTCACAGAAGGCTGGTTTCTGATGTGTATGTGGAAGACAGCAAATCATTGGAAAACATGGGTGCATCCAGTAAGGGATGCCTCTGCCTTATATGCTACTCTGTTTTGAGTGCCTACCAGCTGGGAGTTTTCATTGCAATTTAAAGCACACTTAAAAAATAATACAGGTCTGTCGCATCTTACGCACATTTAACATGCGCGATTTCAGACGCGGTCGGCAAAATTTTACTCTATTTTGGCAGACAAATGAATTTTTAGGATGTGTCTGTGGCAGAATCTGGTTAACAAGGTCTCAGCCTCTTTTTCACACAATATACAGATATACAGATTGATTATGAAAAGGGAGTTTCATAAAACACCCTAATATAATTACCTGAAACAGATGAGGTCAAAGTTACGAGTATAAACCCTTGCCATGAACATAGCCAAATCATTGGCTTCTGACCCACTATTAGTCAGGTAAACCACCTAAGGAAGAATAAATAGCACAATTGTAATCTCATTATACTGAACATTTACTTTGTTTCACAATGGCAAATCTAACTAAATGCAGCTGTTTAAAGAATAAATTTTCCTGCAGTTTCCCTTCAAAGAGTTTGAAATATTGAATGCATCTGTTTATTCAGTACAAGACAGATTTATTTTCATATAAAGTATCACTCAGCACTTGGAATGATATCCTGTCACTGACAAGAGGAACTCCAAACTGAAATAAACTTAGTGATGCTCATGTGCTGTCTATGAGGGCCAATGGCAGGATGTCCCATTATAGGTTATGTCTATACTGGAGATGGAAGGTGTAATTTCCTGCTCGAGGAGACACCTGCACTAGCTCTGATTGAGCAAGAATGCTAAAATAAGAGGTGCAGCCATGGTGTCACAAGGGGCTAGCCATCCAGAGTACAATCCCACCCAAAACCCTAGGCACGTATTCAGGTAGCTTGTGCATACTATGCTTTCAACCAGCAGTTTAAAGTAGTGTCAGGGACTACTGCTAATGAGTAAGGCTACAATTATGTCATGGAGGTCATGGAAGTCACGGAATCCATGGCTTTCAGAGACTTCTGTGACATTTTCTGCTTCAGTCCCAGGGGCTGCAGGACTGGAGTTAGCAGCCAGCGGGGCCCTGGCAGGGTTCCGGTAGCAGCAGTGACAGGTGACAGCATCCTCAGGGGGCCTCCTGCAAGGTTCCAGCCACAGGTGACAGACTCCTGAGGGGGCCCTCCTCAGGCTTCCAGCGACGGGCCACAGCCTCACGCGCAGGGGGTGGGGGTGGGGACAGGGCCGTCTCTAACTTTTTTGCCGTCCCAGGCAAAAAAGAAGAGCGCCGCCCTGCCGTAACCCCCCCCCAGCGCCACGCTGTGGATCCTCCCTCCCGAGCGCCGTGCCGCCCTGCCCAAACCCCCGCCCCCCCCAAGCGCTGCGCCGCCCAAACCACCGGGCCGCTCAACGCCCCCCTCCCCCCAGCGCCGCGCCGGGCCGCCCAAACCCCCAAAGTGCTGGGCCGCCCAAACCCCCTCCCCCCTCAGCACCAGGCCGGGCCGCCGAAGCCCCCCCCAGTGCCGCGCCACCGAAACACTCCCCGCGCTGCCCGGCCGAAACAAAAACAAAAAAAATCCCTCGAGCGCCGCCCCACCAAACAAAAAAACAAAAACACCGCGAGCGTCCCCCGCCACCCCAACATTGGCTGCCCCTTCTAAGGTGCCGCCCCAAGCATATACTGGTGCCTGGAGCTGGCCCTGGGTGGGGAACACCTCGGGCTAGCGGCTGGGGGTGTCCCATTTTCTCTTTGGGTGGCGGGGGAAAGCATGGCTTGTAGCAGCAAAAGTCACAGACAGGTTGCGGCTTCTGTGAATTTTTGTTTATTGCCCATGACCTGTCCATGACTTTAACTAAAAATAACCATGACAAAATCTTAGCCTTACTAATGAGGCCATGTCTACACTACTGGCTAAATCGGCACCACTGCAGTCGATGCAGCGGTGTTGATTTAGCGGGTCTGGTGAAGACATGCTAAGTCGATGGCAGAGTGCTCTCCTGTTGACGTCTGTACCAGAGAGGTGGAATGTTGAAGGGAGAGCATCTCCCATCAACATAGCGTGGTGTAGACACCAATGTAAATTAACCTAAGTTACGTTGACTTCAGTTACATAACTTACATAACTGAACTAGTGTAATTTAGATTGATTTACAGCATTAGTGTAGACCAGCCGTGAGTCGTGTCATAGATTCATAGATTCTAGGACTGGAAGGGACCTCGAGAGGTCATCGAGTCCAGTCCCCTGCCCGCATGGCAGGACCAAATACTGTCTAGACCATCCCTGATAGACATTTATCTAACCTACTCTTAAATATCTCCAGAGATGGAGATTCCACAACCTCCCTAGGCAGTTTATTCCAGTGTTTAACCACCCTGACAGTTAGGAACTTTTTCCTAATGTCCAACCTAAACCTCCCTTGCTGCAGTTTAAGCCCATTGCTTCTTGTTCTATCCTTAGAGGCTAAGGTGAAGAAGTTTTCTCCCTCCTCCTTATGACACCCTTTTAGATACCTGAAAACTGCTATCATGTCCCCTCTCAGTCTTCTCTTTTCCAAAATAAACAAACCCAATTCTTTCAGCCTTCCTTCATAGGTCATGTTCTCAAGACCTTTAATCATTCTTGCTGCTCTTCTCTGGACCCTCTCCAATTTCTCCACATCTTTCTTGAAATGCAGTGCCCAGAACTGGACACAATACTCCAGCTGAGGCCTAACCAGCGCAGAGTAGAGCGGAAGAATGGCTTCTCGTGTCTTGCTCACAACACACCTGTTAATACATCCCAGAATCATGTTTGCTTTTTTTGCAACAGCATCACACTGTTGACTCATATTTAACTTGTGGTCCACTATAACTCCTAGATCCCTTTCTGCCGTACTCCTAGACAGTCTCTTCCCATTCTGTATGTGTGAAACTGATTGTTCCTTCTTAAGTGGAGCACTTTGCATTTGTCTTTGTTAAACTTCATCCTGTTTACCTCAGACTATTTCTCCAATTTGTCGAGATCATTTTGAAATATGACCCTATCCTCCAAAGCAGTTGCAATCCCTCCCAGTTTGGTCTCATCTGCCAGGGACTACTGCTACTGAGTCCCCCAGCTATCTTGTGTTTTACAATCAGTTTATATGTACTACATAAACAAACTGGATTAAAAAATGTTTCCTCTCCCAAAGTCTCTTTTCCAAGTAAAACTTAAGTGCTAATTGTAACAATAGCATGCAAAACATTTTTCAACTTATGAGTGATTTTTAAATTGACAGTGCCCCTTTAAGAGGAAATTTGAAGAGAAAGTGACTCAGACAGTAGGGATCCAAGCAGTAGGGCAACAGTTTAGGGTTTTATTCATGTGTGGCTCTGAGCTCACTGTAAAGATCAGCATTGTCCTGAGAACTGTAATTTTTTTCTCTTTACCTGAAGCTTTGCACTCCCTTTGGGGTTTTTAAATAAGGATATGAGTTTGATATCACAATATTTTGTCTCCAAATATCATAGCACTCTCCGTTATCTATTGAAATAAAATTATTTTAATTAACAGTCATCTATCCTGCTGGGATTTAGGTACCTTAAGTGGATCAGGGAGAAGTGCTGTTAGTTTTTCCACATATTCCTGGATTGATGGATGCATGTAGATGTTGGTTGTATGCCACAGACGACCAAGCTGTTTTTGGGCAGCTGCAGTTACCTTCCTGTGTGCAGTAAGAAAGATTGACTAATTTAATCCAACATACATACAATTTTTTTCTGACTCTGCTATTAATTCTTAAAATTCTGGCATTTTCCTGACTACCGGATGAACGAATGAATGAATAAAGAAAGAGAGGAATGAGCTAATTTGCCAAAAGATCACTGCAGCTGGTTTGAATCTACGAATCTGATCCCAGATACACCAAAACACAGCGTGCCATATTCTGCCTTTGGATATCTAGGGCCACAAACAAAAAAGCAAAAGTATATTTCTATATTAGTCAGTGTAACTCATACAATAACATACTTACGGGTGACAGTGACCAACGTTGACAGTAACAATTCCAGCAAAGAGATCAAGGTACCTTCGTCCCTCATAATCAAACAGCCACTGCATATGTCCCTGATGTAGCAGCAGTGGTTTCTTGTAGTACATGTTCAGTGATGGAGACAGATTCTGTTTGCGGATCTTCAGCATACGCTCATAGGAATAGGACTGTAGGAGGGAAGAAATCATTTCTGCCCCCATTACTAAACGTATCTACAGATTCATCATATCAACACAACGTAATTTGTTCACATTGGAATCCAAGTTAACTAAATAACTACAATTTTAAAATAAATACTAACCTACAATTAGGCTATATAAACCTCTGAAATCTCATAATTTAAACGAGAGTGCTATATTGCACTGATCTCTTACTTAAAGATTATGAAATCCACAACCTATTACAAATTAAGCAGATTTAACATGGGCATGTGACTTGCTCATGTGACCCCAAACTCCATCTTGTTACCTGTAATTTTCCTCAAACGAGAACAATAGGTTTCTTTCCACATGGCAGAAATTATAAATGGCCCTGGAAACATCTCCATGTTGCCTCTTACTTGCTCTAACCTCTGGACTATGAACTTTTACTAATGGGAGCATTCTAACCAAGGAATTGAGGACCTTCCAAATCATTTGGAAGCAACCAGAAACTTGACTTAAGCCAGCAGGTTATTCCATCACTGCGATAAGCCTGATCCAAGAACTTTGCAATGAATGTATGTATGTGATTCCTTTAACCAATTTTAATTCTCACCTTTCTTTCTTTTTATAAATAAGCCTTTAGATGCTAAAGGATTGGCAACAGTGTAATTATTGAGTAAGATTCTGAGTAATATATTGACTTGGTATGTGGCTGGTCCTTTGGGATCAGAATAACTTTGTGTGATGAAATTGGTTTTAAATAACCACTCATCATTAAGTCTAGTGTCGGGTGTTAAAACCAGGACTAGACTACCTAAGGAGACTGCTTTTCTGACTTCTTGTTAGCCAGTGTGGTGAAACAGAAGTTTACTTTTGTTTCTGGTCTGGTATATCTTATGGGAGAATAACCATCAGCTTTTGGTGTTTCTGCCCTATTTCTCAGCAGCTTGTCCTGAATTTGGTACTCTCAGTTGTGATCCAATGAGGCACGGTGACAACAGGATACAGAGCTATCTTGGCAACTGATCCACAACCACAGAATCACAGAAGATATCTGGACCATCATAAATCTTGTCACCATCAGATGAAAATGTAAACACATTTCTGTAACTGTAAATTGGCACAGTAACAGAACACCTACTCAAAAGTGTTTAATTCATGATATCAAAGTCATACATTTATCTTTCATGTGATTGTTGCTTGAAAATACACCTTTTTAACTGATCGGATACTTATTAGTTCCTTGCTGGACACAGGCCATGGGGCATTAGACAGCAAATAAGAGTAGTTCCTTAAAAATCAAACATTTCCCCTTCCCTCTCTACCCCATTGCCCTCCCCCAAAAAACTAACTTGGCATACATTTTGGTGGAGGGGGTAAAACATTTTATAGAACTCCTCAAATTAGGTATTAAAAATCAGTGAGAGGGAAACAAATAATAGAAAAATGTTTCATTGCTACCTTTCCTTGGGTTAAGATTGTTCTTCTACTGTATTCTAATCAGCACCACAGAGACTCTGTTTAACTCTGATCTCCAAAGGATCTCAGAGAAGGATAAAAGCCATGATCTAAGCTTCTGATGCCACTGAAGAATATTCGTAATAAGCTAGTGAACAGAACAATTACGGCATACAGCAGAATGGTGATCTTAGCAATGAGATCTAGTCTAGACCCAAGTACAGTGCCCTGTGCATGACTTACCTCATATTCTTCCGGTGAAAAGTCACAAGGAGGCATTTTTGCTTGCATGGAGAAAGAGCTTTTCAATTCCTGCTGTGTAAGTGTATCTGATAAAATACAGTGGATTAGGAGGATTATCACAACATCTCAAAGCACACATCTGAAACAAACTTGCTTTGAAAATTTGTTTTTGCAATAATATAAGTGAGGACCAAGGTAGTTATATTTCCTCCAAGAGATTTCATTCAAGGAGAAAATGCATTAAACATTTGTGTTTTTTGTAAAGCTAAAATATAGATTTACTAAACTTATATGTTTCCCCTTAGTATTTATCTTCTAAAACACATAACTCCTCCAGACAGTCACGTCTTGCACCCCAGGGACGTCTTTTGGCACATTTCAGGCCAGCGGATTCCTTAGCCACTCCTGAAACAGACAGAGCCCCTCCGGACTGACTGCGGGCTCACGCAGATTGGGTTCACACACGGATAGCTCCTGAGCCCGCAGACCCAGCCCAGCGTGGTTGCCCCCGTGTGAATGTGGAGCCCAGGCACCGGAGAGCGGACTGCGGCCCAGGGCTGTGAACCGGCTGCACGCCGGGGGTCTCTTGCCACGCTCTGCTCTGCGGCTGCCGGAGGCGGCCCCGGACGGGGTTTGTGAGGGACAAAGCCCGCCCCAGCGCCCCGCTCGCTCAGGCAGGAGCAGCCCGGCCCAGGGGCAGGCAGGGCGGCCGTACTACACCGGCCGGGCGGGGGCGGATCGGGGCCAGGGCTAGTTGCTCCTAACGCCCACCCAGGGGGCGCCCCCCCCTTACCGCTCCCGGGGTGTCGCCTCCTGCCCCCCGCCCAGAGCGGGCCGAACCGCCCGAGCGCCCTGGCCATGCTCGGGGTAGTGAACTTTGCTGTGGGAAGGGATGGGATGGGCCGTGGCCGAGCCCACCAATGCGGGGAGCTGAGGCGCCTGCTTAATTTCCGACCCATCTTTACTCACTCCGCCCCTGCCCACCTCCCTCTCTGCCTGCCTCTTGCACTTTTATCCCCAATGGCCTCATTTCCTAGCTCCTCTGTCCCCACCACCAGCCCCTTTCCTCCACCTACCTGGCCCTCTGCCCTCGCCCCCACTTCATAGCCCTTCAACCCACCCCCTGCCCCTCTGTCCCACCCATCTGCTCCCTGCCTCCTTTCCTTTCCCCACCCCACTGCCCACTCCTTCACTCCTCTTGTCTTCCCCATTTAGGGTGACCAGACAACAAGTGTGAAAAATCAGGACGGGAGTGGGGGGTAATAGGAGCCTATATAAGAAAAAGACCCAAAAATCAGGACTGTCCCTATAAAATCGGGACATCTGGTCACCCTATCCCCATTACAATCTCTCTGAACCCGCTCCCACACCCCTCCATCTCTCTCCCCTCACTGCCCACTGTTAGAGGGCTTTCCCTCAACCCTCCCGCTTCCCTGGTTCCTGTCACGGAGACAGCAAGCAGCAAAAGACCAGCAATCCGAAGCACAGACAATGCAATGTTTATTGGGGTTAGTTTCCAAGCAAGCATATTTCAAAGCCCTTCACACCAGTCGAGCGTATCTCTATACGCCAATAGAGTCTGTTCCCCAGTGTCCCCCTTCCCAGCTCCAAGGCCGCAGAGCATTCACCCCACGTCCCCCTTCCCAGCTCAGAGGCCGCAGAGCCTTTACCCCGCGTCCCCCTTCCCAGCTTCGACGCCGCAGAGCCTTTACCCCGCGTCCCCCTTCCCAGCTCCGACGCCACAGCATTTACCTTGTGTCCCCCTCCCAGCTTTGAGGCTGCAGAGCCTTGCCTGTGTCCCTGTTTCCTGTTCCCATTCCCCCCCTCCCCTTAGCAAACATGATTCCAATTTCTCCCCCTTCCTGTTTGACTCCAGTTTATATAGTGATATTCTCAGCTATACGTTAACCAATCATTTTACTGAAATTTAACTAACCAATCCTAACATATTGTAACACAATTCTCTAACCAATTATATCCCAGTACCCTAATTAATTTACACCTAGGAAAATTAATTATACAGCAGACAGAAAAAATTAGAGAACCAGACAGATTAACAATAGAAAAGTGGGGGCCATAAAGATAAAACATACAGAAATGAGGGTTTCACAACCACAACCATTGATAGTGATTTCTTGCCAGACGGGATGTAACCATCTTAAGATCTGTTTCTTTATCTGGTGGTGATAGGAAGACGATCCTGTCCTGATACTGCCCAACAGCCCAATACCACCTTATTTGAATGTGACTAGTTTGGAATGTGAGGATATGACCGTACGCTTCCATTTTACGAAGTTATACATTTGGGAGTCTTTATTTGCCTTGGTGTCAAGTATCAGGGAGTAGCCGTGTTAGTCTATATCCACAAAAACAACAAGGAGTCCGGTGGCACCTTAAAGACTAACGGATTTATTTGGGCATAAGCTTTCGTGGGTAAAAAACCTCACTTCTTCAGATGCATGGAGTGAAAGTTACAGATTCAGGCATTATATAATGACACGTGTCATAAATATAAAGGGAAGGGTAACCACCTTCTGTATACAGCACTATAAAATGCCTCCTGGCCAGAGGCACAAAATCCTTTTACATGTAAAGGGTTAAGAAGCTCAGGTAACCTAGCTGGCACCTGACCAAAGGACCAATAAGGGGACAACGTACTTTCAAATCTGGAGAGGGGAAAAAGGCTTTGTTTTGTCTGGCTGTTCTGTGTGCTTGCAGGAGACAGATCAAGAAAGCAAGCTATCCAATTCCATTAGTAAGTACTAGCGAAGAAATGTATTAGATTACTTTTATTTTGGCTTGTGATTTTCCTTGTCTAGAGGGAGGTTTATCCCTGTTTTTTCCTAGAGGGGAGATCCTCCATGTTCTTGAGTCTTTTGTTATTCTGTAAAGAACTTACCATCCCAATTTTACAGAGGTAATTCTTTTACTTTTTCTTTAATTAAAATTCTTCTTTTAAGAACCTGATTGAGTTTTCATCGTTTTAAGATCCAAGGGTTTGGGTCTGTGTTCACCTGTACCAAATTGTGAGGATATTATTCTCAAGCCTCCCCAGGAAAGGGGATGTAGGGGCTTGGGGGATTATTCTCAAGCCTGCCCAGGAAAAGGGGTGTAGGGACTTGGGGGGATATTTGGGGAAGGTAGGGCTCCAAGTAGCCCTCCCTAAATGTTTGTTTAAATCACTTGGCGGTGGCAGTATTACTTAATCCAAGGAATAGGGGAGTTTTTAACCTAAACTGGTAGAAATAAGCTTAGGGGGTCTTTCATGCGGGTCCCCACATCTGTACCCCAGAGTTCAGAGTGGGGAGGGAACCCTGACAACATGAAGAGAAGAGAGTACCTCACAAGTGGAGAACCAGTGTGGAGAACTACACTGGTTCTCCACTTATGAGGTACTCCCTTCTCTTCATGTGTCATTATATAATGCCTGCATCTGTAACTTTCACTCCATGCATCTGAAGAAGTGAGGTTTTTTACCCACGAAAGCTTATGACCAAATAAATCTGTTAGTCTTTAAGGTACCACCGGACTCCTTGTTGTTTTTGTGGATACAGACTAACACGGCTACTCCCTGATACTTGACACCAAGACAAATAAAGACTCCCAAATGTATAACTTCGAAAAATTGATTTTACATGATTTTTGTGTGGCCCTGACTCATGATTTTTTTGAATGTTTCTGTTGGGTAATACTGGGTACACCTGTATAAATAACAGAATGCTACGAGCTGCAGCACTGTTTGCACAATGTTGAAAGGAATTGTCCCTTGAAGTAGGGCACAGTCTTACAAGCTGTTGAGTGCTTCTGGTTAAGAGAAGGAGCTGAAGGCATACAGGACCTCACAGGATTGGGTTTGGCATATTAAATTTTAACATATTTTAGTGAAAAAAAACCTTATTATACTCTTTGATTAGACAAAGATTTGACTGGACAGTCTAGTTAGTGCAGATAGGCCAGCTTTTGTGAAGGAAAAGCTCTCTTTTTTTTCAACTCAGACAAATGTACAAGCTGCTTGGTCTTTAATGTTTCTCAGAAGGATCTGTTGCAGTGCAACCACTTCTCCCCATGTACTCCCATATCCACTTCACACAGACAAGATCCTAGCGTAATACAGCTGAATGTTTTTTTTTTAAAGTTACCTGAACACAATATACATTATGTATTTAATGCTGTGAAGTGTTTTGTAGTGCATAATTTGTTTGAAAGAAGCTATTCACACAACAGTTGTATTACACAACCCTTTATTCCAAGAGTTCTAACAACAATAGAAACAACCATACACAAATTAAAGCAAGAAATACTTTTATCCTGTAATCATGTACTGGATTAAAAAAAATCATAGATTTTAACATTGCAAAACATGAATAAGTGTAGCTCTTTGTTCCCAGTGTTTTAGTATTGATCTTTATTTTCATTTGGTTGTAAATTGCTCAAACCCGACACAGCATAGAATCATAGGCTACGTCTACACTACAGGGGGGGATTGATTTCAGATACGCAAATTCAGCTACGGGAATAGCGGAGCTGAATTCGATGTATCTGATCCGATTTACCCCGCTGTGAGTACGGCGGCAAATCGACCGCCGCGGCTCCCCCGTCAATGGCGCTTACTCCTACCTGGGCTGGTGGAGTACGTGTGTCGATTCAGGGATCGATTATCGTGTCTTGACGAGACACGATAAATCGAACCCCGAAAGATCGATTTCTACCCGCCGATCCGGGCAGGTAGTGAAGACAAGCCCATAGACTTGTATGACTGGAAGGGACCACAAGACGTCATCTAGTCCAGTCCCCTGCTCTCATGGCAGGACTAAGTATTATCTAGACCATCCCTGACAGGTGTTTATCTATATGCCCCTCTGACCCTGACAGTTATTTTCTGACCAAAGAAAGTTGTTTTGGCCAAGAACATTTGTGGTCACCATGATTAAGTACAAGGGGACTTTTGTTTGTTATAAAATACAGGTTAGTTATATATATATCTGAAATAGCTACAAAGTGTATCCCAAAACATTTGACAGTGACAGGAAAAAGTTTTACAGAATTGGGTTCAGTGATTTGTATGTAACATCTTGTGGTGATGGAGCAGAAAAAAATGAGGACACTGTAAAGAAAAGAAAGATGACATCTTTACAAACAGTAAGGTGGAATATACTTTCAAGCCTATTTAGTTATAGTAAGGGAGACTGGACAGGGATAATAATAGGGAGCAGAATCTTTAAGGTCAAATTCTGGTCCTCACTGCTCCCTGGTTGGCTTGGGGGGGGAGGCAGGGGTGGGAATACCAGCACAATCTTTTGCATAGGTGTGTGTAGAAGCTAGTTATGGCAGGAGCATGGTATCTGAGAAGTGGAGAGTGAGTGCATAGAAGTGGGGAAGGGGAGATACACACTAAAATACTGTATATGGAATAAGCAACAGAGGGTCCTGTGGCACCTTTAAGACTAACAGAAGTATTGGAGCATAAGCTTTCGTGGGTGAATGCCCACTTCATCAGACGCAACCCTGCTCTATAGTGATCAGGAGTCATAGAGTTGCTTGGAGGACAGATTCCCTGTTCCTCTGTGCAGCCGTTCATATATCTTTATGTTAGCTGCTTGTTATGAATGTGGGATTTACTCTATACTCAAGACTGCACTAACTCCTAAATGGATCCAGCATGGGGTAGGGAGGAAAAAAGGAGACTGGACTGGATTCTTCAGCCTTATAACATTGTATTTGGCTTGTAAAAAGAAGGATACTGGAAGGAATTGTTAAGGGGACTTCCTCCCTTGCTCTGAACACCAGGGATGATCTTCCAGTCAATGTGCTGATAACTTGGAGATGTCAGTCAGGAGATTGTCTTTGGGTGACAAGGTCCCATTTAGTTATTTCCCTAGTATCATGATCAGTGGAACTGGAATCAGAGATCCCATGTTCCCTGGAGGTATTTTTATTGACAGGACACCAGTGGAACAGGAAACCCAGGAGTTATGCTGGAAGGGAAGCAATTCAGCCACCAAGAAAGAGTAGTGCATAGGTTTAATAAAGTTCCACTTGTTCAACTTAACTTGCATTCAGCTTCACTTTTTGAGAACAAAACTGAAAGGCCCCTGCCCATGCCATGGGCATGTTGGAGAGGAGCTGTGCACATGCAGTGCCTGCTCCAATGTTATGGTCCAACACTGCATTGCCGTATACTGTAGGGCAACTGGCATGGCCGTAGTCTGTGACAACCCCAGGAAGAGGGAAAAGTGGCATAAGTGTTATCTGTCTGCCTCTGAAAAAATGTGCTTTGTCCTCAGGATGTGTGAATACCTCTGTAGCTATGGGCTACAGAGCACCTGTGGGCTCACTCTGTCTAGTCTATCTAGTATTTCTATTACACTTATTGGTTTGGTGTTGTGCTGAGAGCTGTCCAAATTGAATGCTGCTGGAACCAGTATTTGATCCTTCCATTATAACCAGAGACTGTGTAGTCTCATGTTGCAAAGTTAAGAAATACTACTTTTGTTAAGGCTGTGTTTTTGTGACTCTTCCTCTATGCCACTCCTCCTTTCTGTTGGGCCAATGTAGCACTACACCAAAGTAGAAGAAGCGAGGCTGGATTCTCATTTTACTTTTACACAGCTCCAGGCTCTTCTTTGCAGTGATGAACTTGGACACCTATAGAAGTAGCTGGATTCAAGGAGGAGGAGCCAACACAATGTGATCAGCCAGCTCTTCCCAGACCAACAACAAATGTTCCACTGACTACCAATGATAGACTGACCACAGTTTGGGAACCTCTGCTCTAGACCATGTTGCTTCCCTACATTCTATCTAATTTATGATACTTTTTTTTTTGTTCAAAGTGGATTCACCATAGAATATTCTAAATGTTTTGGAGTATGGTTTTCATAGTATGAGGCCTGATATTGTGCTGATTTTGCACAAAACCCACCATTTATCACATTGAGTTTTGGCTGTGTAGCATTGCATGACTGGGCCCTTGATTTGCAGGGTGTACCAGTAGTAAAAAAGAAGCCTTGAATTTTTGGAAAGGGCAAAATGTATAATTTTTTCTTCTCTTTTGTTATTCAGCTCATGTTGGGATTCCTAAAAGAAGAGTAAAAAATCCTCTCCAAAAACCCCCCAAAGCCAACACCTTCTATTTGAAATCTCTAAATCATTTGAGGAAAGCTAGATGATTGCACCTGTAAATTTTGCTAAAAAGCATTTACACTGAAAAAAGATTGAAAAGTCCATCATAAAGCGATAGACTTTAGTAACAATATTGATCACAAGTGAAATTACTGGCAGATGTTATTAAAACTAACATTTTAAATTTTAATAACTTAATTAGAACAAACTTATTGTTACCTTCAAAACACTGTCTACCAAATACACTTATGAAGGATTCCTGAGCACGTATTTTTATACCAGAGGTGTCCAATCAATGTACATTCTGTACATTACATTATTTTATTTGTGTACTATATCCTTTAATTTAAAAATATTTGGATCCATTTAATAAAAATAAGTTTTCTGTGCTTCAAAAAATATTATAGTGACAAAATAAAATGGAATGCAGAATCTAAAGAATATGTCTAAAGAAAAATGGTTAGCTTACATTTACTGCAAGCTTGTAGTGGGTTGGCTTACACAAATGGATGAGTAGAGTTCTGCTTTAAGCATAGGGATATCCCTTTTTTCTTCTTGGGAAGTACATTGATTAGTGTACATGTTATTCAGAATATGCAATTTACTTCATAAATATGTTTCTTAAAGAGACCTGTTGATGTGATGCATCAATCAGGAATTGGGCAAGAAAATGTCCAGATATTGTGCAGCCTCCTTCTGTCCTGCACCCAAACAATGGCATGTGAGAAGCTTGAGAAAATAGACATTTTTAGCTACCATAAAGTTTATTAGTTACTTTTTATGGACAGTATTTATTCACACTGGCATTCACAGTATTGCTACATTTTAAACATGGACTCAAAACTAAATCTATGAAGTACCAAGTAGGAAGTTTCAGAATCCCAAATACACGTCATTGAGTATCTCTGAGGCCTTGTGTACACTAAAGGGAAAAGTCGATCTAAACTACGCAATTTGAGTTACGTGAATAGCGTAACTCAAATAGACGTAGTTTAGATCTACTTACTGTGGAGTCCACATTATGCAGTGTTGATGGGAGAGCAAGCCCCTTACTCTTCTCGAACCAGTGGAGTACAGGAGTCGACGGGAGAGCGATCAGCAGTCGATTTAGCGGGTCTTCACTAGACCCGCTAAATCGACCGCCTATCCAATGATCGCAGCAGCGTTGATCCTCTGGTAAGTGAAGACAAGCCCTGAGCAATGTAACTCATAGATAGGATGGATGTGGCTGTTAACCACAACAAAAAATGGCATTTGTAGTCATGCTGGAAAGACTGTTTTCCAAGATGGAAAATGAGCAGCAATAGCAAGAATGTCAATCTGGGTATATCTGACCCTAAGAGAGGTGATTTTCCTTTCCCTTTGGAGTGAAGGAGAATGAATTAGTAGCCAAAGCACCATAACATCATCATTAAGAATATGGTCCAATATCATCTACTCTGCATGTTTACTAATTCTAGTAAAGGGTGGATGCATCCATGTGGGGCTTTACAAAAGGGTCAGACTGTTCCCAGACATGTGCTATCTTCTGTGATCCATATGGAATATTTTCTAGAAATGATTTCTACAAGGATTTCCAGCATCCTGTAAAAATCAGTCAATGCCACTGGTCTTCCTGGTTTAGCTTAGGGAATTCACTACTATAGGATACTTGCCTGGAAGTTTCTGAGAGCCCTTGATTCCTATTGACTTCAGTGAGAGTTGGGGGTTCTCAGGATCAGGAAGGCCTCAGAGCAGCAGCATCCATCAATAAAGAAGGCCATTTAAATAAAGACCTAGTCTCTGAGAAAGGAGAAAGTGAAAGGGCTAGTAGCATCACAGGTAGTTATCTGGGCTTTCACCCTGGAGGGAAAAAAAAGGAAGAAGGGGAGAAAACAGTCTTTCCCTTCTCCCTTGCCATCTTCAACATGCAACAATGCAGTGAGTATTGTAAGCCTAGCTTTTAGCATATCATTGTTTCCATTAGGCCCCACCACAAGTTTGGGTATAGGAATTTTTATAGGAATGACTCTGCTGAATGGGAATAAAATTGTATTTCCGTCACATATCTCTCAACTCTGAAAATTTACCTGCAAGATGAAGCTCTTCTGCTTTAGAAGATACCTGATTTGTGTATTGTCACAGGCAAAAATCAAATGATTCCTATAAATTTCAATGGCCTGTTTAGTGGAATCATCAGTCTTTCACTGCTTGAGGCTGAGAAGATGCCACATACTTTGACTGATAAAAAGGAAGATAACTTGAGAGAAACAGGAATGTTAGAGTTAAAATAGTGTGTGTGGTTTAAATGATGCAAATGAGTAAATTACAAAAATTGGCCCACTATATTTCCCTTGCCTTTTTCTTATTCAGAACATAGGAACTCCCAGACTGGATAAAACCAGTGGTCCAGCTCTTCCCGTATCCTGTTTCTGACAGTGGCCAGTGTCAGATGCTTCAGGGGAAAGTGCAAGAAACCCCAGAGAGGATAATCATGAAATAACCAACCCAGAGGGAAAGTTTCCTCATAAATCTGACTGGTTATTGTTATACTAGGCACTGAAACATGAGGGCTTCTATCCCATATATATTTTTATACTATCTAATGTAGCTGTGGATATTCTCATTACCTATAGCAATGTCTAATCCCTTCTCTTCCCTTTTCTTTGTCACTTTTTATTTTATTTTATTTTATTTTATTTTATGTTTTGGTGTCTCTTTTCCATTGAGATTTTGTCAGTTTTCTAACATCTAATTTCTTAATAATCCCCTCTTTTCATTATTCCTGTTCCATTCTTTCTTTCCCTGTATTTCTCCTTCTTCCACAATGTTGTCTTTCAAACTCTTTTAGTAGTGTTCCTTCTTCTCATTCTTCCCTTGTCCTCTTCTGCTCCATTTTTCACCTCTCATCCACTTTCCAACCTTTCCTGAGTCACTCTCACCATTATTCTACTCATTCTCTCTCTCTCTCTCTCTCTCTCTCTCTCATAGGCATGTCTGTGCTGGAGCAGGAAGTTGTAATTTCCAGCTTGAGGAGACATACCTGTGCTAGCCTTGATGGAGCTACACTAAAAATAGCGTAGTTGTCACAGCACGAATGACAGCAGGGACTAGCCGCCCTGAGGATGCACCCATCCAAGATGGTAGGTACGTACTCAGGCAGCTAGCCCCTCCTGCCTAATTTGAGCAGAGTAGTGCAGGAATGCCTCCTTGAGCTGAACTTTACATCTCTAGCTCAAAGTGTAGACATACCCCCTCTCTAGTATATCCTACCCTTTCAGTCATCCACTCATGCACTTCCTCATCACCCAGCACTCATTGTATCACCCAGCACTCTTCTCTCATTCTACTCACTTGCAACAACTCTTATGCATCACTTATTTCTAACCCCTACCCATCATTTATTCATTGCATCCTGCAGATACCTGGCCTAGAGAAAAAGGAGGGAAGAGATGCAGCTGTTGATACCACAAGAGTCTTGAGACTCTTGGGAGCCACAGCAGCAGGAATTTCTACCTCAATCTAGGAAATACAGTCCCTCTTTCTCACCTTCATAGGTATGGGAGTCAGAAGGGAGCCAAGGACCTTGCTTTTTAATTGGTGGTGTTGGTGGAGGAGATGTGAGTTTACTGTTGGGAGAGGGGTAGCTAATCTCCATTACCACAGAGTGAGGAAAGGGCTGAAGAGGTTCAACCTAGCAGCAGCTTAAATACCAACATGTGTCTGAGCACAGCAAACACTATGACAAATGCTCAGTTCAATTTGGCTGACCTAGAACCTGAATACCTATAGCCACTCAGCTCACTCACCCTTGATGAGCTGGGCACCAGTAAGGGAGCAGCAGTGACTAGCTAACTGGCCACACAGCCCAGGAAAGAGACTGACATGCCAGGAACATGGTAGATGCCCAACACACCAGTCTGGGCCTGACAATGAACTGAAAAGACATGTAATTTTTCACACAAAAATATCCCACCTCACTATGCATCCATAATAACCCATTTTAATGTTCTAATGCAACACAAATGGTGCCTCCATGACAGGCTGTCATACAACAAAAGCAATTGTAACATACGTTTTTCTTTTTTTGTATTTGCTATAATAATTATTTCCAATTTGACACTTCAAGTAAAATGCGTCTGTTTGCCTTTTTAAAGGGAGGGAAAAAAACAGAGGTAGTGATTCCTTTGAAAATATGGAGCCAAATAACATGATGTGCTTGATTTCAATATGACCTTATGGCTTTAGAAAGGACACATGTTATCCATTAACTGGCCCAGGTTACTTTGGTTTCCCTGTATAACTCTTTCAAGTTGTTTAAAGTTAATGAAAAATGACTGAGCACATTAGCTGGCTTCATAACGTGAACTCCACATGCACAGTGCTTTAGAGGTCAGAAAGTAAAAGCTGAATATTCACTTTTAATTAACTGCTGTTACTGTACTTTAAATATTTGAATAATATTTTAGAGCTACAGTGCATTTGTAGTTCAAGCGATCTAGACTGACATACATCAAAACATTTACATAGCATTCACTGCTTCAACACAAATCCATTATGATTACAGGTTTGTTATTCAGTTTTGTTCTATAGACACATACTTTCCCATATTAGTACTGTATATGGACAGATATGTACATTTGTATGTAATATGACTGCAAAGGATTATTTCATCATAAAGAGCACTCTTCAGAGATCATATGTTTCATGTGACAGGTAGTTTTGGGACCACATGTCCTAAATTCACTAAAGCACATAGACAACTACTTAAAAGCACCAAACATTACACAGAAAATAAGGGTATCATACATCAAATATGTGTCTGCTAAAACAAAAACAGCCTAATTAGAAAATTTAAACGCATGAGACATCATCTTTTTCAATACTGAAGGAAAGTATATCTTTTATTTATAAAACTGTTTTTGACCCGAAGGGGAGGTAGTTAATTAAAAAAAAAAAGTAATTTAGTATATTTTAAAAAACAAATTAGCATTTTTCAGTGGAGGCTTTATGCTTACATTTTAGAGCTTATACTTTATTTAAAAAGTAATGCACTATTGATCTAACATATTCACAAACCTGACATAGAAAAAGTGTGGAGCGTATTTGAACATCTTTCCCAAGTGAGATATTTGAATAGCAAAGCAACTGCTGGAGGGCTATTTACTGGGAAGAATTCTGGTAGGTAATTCATCCATCTGTCTATCAGAGGTGATGTGAGAAGTCTTATTCTAGGCTAGTGTAAGGTGCCCTTGCAGAAACCGGATTTATAGATACCTGTAACAGAATCTCATTTTATTCCCACATGAGAACATATTCCTTAAACAGCTGTAAATAAAAATCCTATTTGACATTATGAAGATTAAATGATTGAACATCCAAACAGCCATAAATATATGAGTATCCGACTGAAGAATCATTTTTTATTCTCTACTTGATGTGCACATGTGCCTTCCAAATGTCAATGGATCAAATTCGGAGGGCATGTTCTGCAAAACTCCATTGGCTTTTGGAAGGTACACATCCAGAGAAGAGTAATTATTATTTAAAATCAAATTACTATTTAAATGTGTGCATATATGCACACATACACGCAATTGAGAATTTAAAGAAGGGTGTTCATTTGGAAAATCATTTGCGTATAATTATCTAACATCTCTACCCCCCTTAAAAAAAGGAAACCCAAACAGTTCACACAAGAGATGTATTTAGACTGAATTACACTCTAGCTGCTTCAAACCGGCCAGGGAGAGTGCAGCTCATTCACATAAGCTGAAATTTAACCTCTTTGTACAAAGCCACAGTGATCTGGTGTCATGAGGTGGGGGGAGGCAAGATAGAATCTATGTCCCTGGACTTGCTTTAGGCTGCATTGCAACCCTTCCACAGGTGCTCTGCCAACTGATGCATGGAATAGCAGTTATGGTCCTTCTGCTCCCTTTGGGTTTGGGCCATTGGGTCTGTTTATCTGTATATTAGATCTCCCACAGAGAGAGAAATTGGGCACCTTGTTTGCATGACAACAAATATTTTAGACCAAATGTTCAAAGGGGCCTCCATTTTATGCATGTAGAAACCCGTATTTGCAGGCAAAAATGCCCATTTTCTCCTCATGGCAATTTGGAGTTTGCATGTGTTGAGTTTCTGAAAATACGTCTCTTAATGCCTTATCATCTGATGTTCTTCAAATTAATAGTGGGATGTTTGCACTAGAATGGACCTATCCCAGAAAATCATAATGATCCAGATTCGCTGGTCCAGCCAGGCAATGCTCAGTACAGAAACAGAGGTGAGCAGACAAAGGTAGTATAAAATCCTGATCCTTGGGATATGGACTAACTGAACCCCTAATGAAATGTCGAGATGGCTAAAGATTGCTCTAAGTTGTGACTGCTTGCCTCTGGTCCTAAGAAGTCATTGTATCCGGACACATCACTTTTTCCCTGCCTGTACTCCCTATGCTATCTAACTGTATGTAACTCCAAAGATTTCCCCTACGCAAGGGGAATCTACAGGTGGCTGAGTAACCTGCCTTTTTACTATGAGACACATAGGGCCTAGAGTGAGCCTGAAAATCTGGCCCTAATATACTTAATAATAATTTTTTTTGGCTTAGGTATGACTATCAGTAATAACAAAAGGAGTGTGTCTGATCTGAACTGACTGTACCAGTCCACAGTTAGGAAACTGAAGTCCCAATGAAGAACTTTCAAACAGAGAGACAGATAGGGTCATTGTGTATTAACTCAGTGTGCACCCCCCATTTTTTTTTCCTTTTGATAACTAGATAATTTCACTGCAATAATCATGGCATTCCCTATACAATGTCCAGAAAATACTGCAAACACTGCACTAAAGTTATCTAGTTATCCAGAATAAAGTAAAATATTTTAAGGGTGATCACTGTGTAGACAGATAGACAAACACACACACACACACACACACGCAGAGTGTATTTTATATCTACATAATGTAGTGTTCTTTTAAAAATTAATGCCTCTCCAAAGTCTTACTGTGTCAAAGTTAAGTGGATAGGTGAACAGAGAGGGGCTTTCTTCTGGCCCGAAGGTAGTATGTGTGGGCCCTACTAGATGGGCCCTTCTGTACGTTGGCTAAGCAGCTGACTCAGTGCACAAGGCCGAAAAGGTGCCTACTGGAAAACTGCAGAGCTGTTGAGGGAAAGAGGTGGGATAGGGAAGGTGAGTGCATGTCCTGTAAATATATTTCCCATCACTTGCACAACACAATGCTCTATCCTCAGCCTGACCCTCTTCTCCATGCCACTGGGCCACTATACCTATGGATGTTACTCAGCTAAGTATAATCTGTACTTAGCCCAATTGCAATGGAGACAAATAAATCATTATTTGACTGTATTTTCCTTTAGAAAATTAAGGTTTTCTTTGGGTGGGGGGTAGGGCCAGTAAAGGAGTGCCATTATTTCCAGTTGTCATTTTGGGGTGATTGGGGTGCTTCCTGCCAGCCTCAGTTACTAGCAATGGCAGAAGGCTCTATTGGTCCATTTTCATTATGGAGGAACTGCCCCAGATCAAATGTATGACCCCTCCTCCTCCTTAATTTTAGCAGAGTAGAGGCTCTTTGACATCAGGGGTCATGGCTCTTCATCCTATTGAGCTTGGACAGGGAGATATTGATTTTGGCAAACGTAACTTCTTTAAAATGTCCTCCCTGGCTCAGGGAAAAGTCTATCTTTTACGATGTAGGGGGATGTCATTCCATCACAGATTGACTTTACACAGTTACTTCTATGGAACAGTCCAAAGGCCAGCAGGGAGACAGCAATTTAGGGAGGGACAAAGCCCCCCAAACCTAGCATTCCACTTAGTTTTACAGGAATAGTTGATAAAATAAATGGACTACATAATTCTCAATTCATTGTATTACATCTACAGTCTATTAGAAATATAAATTCAAAAGTTACTTCATATCCTTCATTATTCTACAGGTCTCCTTTAGTTATTTTGGTGTTTCACTATTGAAATGATAGCTTCACTTCTTATCACCTCTTCCTGCATCAGCAGAAAAAATCAGTGAAGTTGCCAGGTAGGTAAATAGTTCTGGGAAGTTAGAAAATATTTTATTTTTACTTTAGAAAAATAGTCTTCAAAAATACATTTTGAACTCATGGGCTTTTACTAAAGTAGATTTTTATATTATGTACAATAAGGCAGTCTATCAAATAGTGTTCTTTTCTTTCAATAAAAGTGAACATTGTTCAGTTCTATTTGGCTAAGAGATGGGTGGGATGTAGTTTATTCATCATATTGAAAAGAAGCAGGAAAATATGTTGAGAATGATTTACTACTTTGCTACAATTACTTTAATATATTATTTTTTATATATGAAATCGTCAACATCCAAAAAACTAACTTTTTTTTTTTAGGATTGAGAAAAATATATAATAGAAAAACCTATACCAGTGTTTATAATTCATTAAGAAAAAATACACTGTGTGCCATAGTAGTTCATCAGCAGTATACATGGTCTAAGAACTGTATGAACAATCATGGGTAAGACTACGATTTTGTCATGGAGGTTGTGGAAGTCAGGGAATCCTGGACTTCCAGAGACCTCTATGACTTCAGCCCACAGCGGCTGGGAGTTGCAGGGTCCCTCTGCCCCCCAACGGTGGTGAGGGTACCCTGCAGCTTGGGGCCCCTGCGAGCTCTGATCCACCGCAGGCAGTGGGGCCCCGGGAGCTCTGAGCTGCCCAGCCACGTGGGTGGTGTCGGGACTCCGCAGCTCCTCATTTTGTCACAGATATTTTTAGTAAAAGCCATGGACAGGTCATGGGCTTCTGTGAATTTTTCTTTATTGTCCAGGACCTGTCCATGACTTTTACTAAAAATATCCATGACAAAATCTTAGCCTTAATCATGGTATACTGACCAACCTCCCCCAATTTTGTATCTTTGTTGAACCTGCAATATTTGGCTAGTTTTCATCAAATAATAGAAGAAATGCGAAGTTCAACAATTTGTTTACATTGTAGGTTTCCATGGCACATAATATCCACTTCCTTGTCCTTTCTTCCTAAATTGAAAATCTATTTTAATGATCTGAGGTTTATTTATTCTATTACATCAACCTACAAATCCCTTTTTTCTCTTTATTATACCCCTTTCCAAGAAACCATGTCACATACTTTTGTTTTACTGTACATAACTATTAACAAAAGTAAATCTATATATCACAATTTGAAAATGAAATCATTTGTTCTGCAATCAGCTAGTAGAAAACATAGAAAGGTGTGAGCTACAACTGAGCTTTAGTAGTGTAATTCTATGTAATCCACATACTAGAACATTCCATTTTAATTGCATTTAATTTACTCTGTAGTGTTACCTGAAGAAGGATAATCGAACTTTCAGTTAATTAAAGGAGCACATAAAGGAAGTTGGATCCAGGTAATCTAATCCACCAGTGTCTATTTTGCACTCACTTGGAGTTGTAAAACAATAGCTCATATTTTTCTCTGTTTGACTCTGTTGAAGGTTCTGAACAGATTCCTTTGGAGGTTCTTGAAACATAGGTGTGGTCTGAACTCTTGAAACTGGTATTATTACTAGAATGCTGTTGTCCACAACCCTTGAGACCTTTGCATATTCCTTGCTGGTTCCAGGGACAGTACAGTTTTCAGTTTTGCCACCATTTTCTTTCTGTTTCGGCAATACAGCTAACGCCCCGTCTTGGTTGACTTTGTGAATTTCTACATAATCCATTAGTTTAGCAGACAAAAAAGGTGACTTCTCACTGGGCAGCAATTGCATTCTGTCTTGGTCAGCTTTGGAATGCAAGCTCTCCACTTCTCCTTGCTTGTCCAGTTTTTCCTCACTGATAGTTTCAGTGGGTTTAGAATATTGTGACTGTTGATTTTCTTCATTTCCCCCCAAAATTGATGTAACATTCACATTCATGGTGCCAAGGGCTATCTTACAAACATCCGTAATGTTGTGGTAGGAGCATTTAGGAGTCTGATTGTTAGATAGCTGAGCTCCAGGCCACGTAGATAACTTTGTACTACCAATGCTAAAATAAGGTATTTTCCCTTTTAGGTCTGTGCTCTGAATTTCGCAGCTGCTTTTTCTTGCATTATTTTCTGAAATTTCACTGATATCTGGTGTTTGAAATGCTGATGGAGGGATTCTGGGCTCCCTGCTCCTGTCAGAGAGTAGGAAGGGGCTGTCACAGCTCCCTCTCCCTGAGTCACTGTCTGTTTCCTTGTGTGTTGACTTCATATTTTTACTGGGATGACCTTTTTCATGACTTGGCATTAGTTGCTGATCCTCACTGTCATCTACCTCCAGAAATTCTACCAGTAGGTCTTCACAGTCTGATGTTGGAGGGAAGTCTTGGCAACCCAGAGCGCTCAAAAACTCGTCGGACCTCCCTGTCTGAGGGGATAACAACAATATACATTACAATCATATTTGTGGCTAACTGTAAGATTTATCTGTTATTAGTATTTCTCTCCCACCCTGACTGAGACCGCAGTGTTTAGTCTATGCCTATAACATGGAAAATGTGCTTGAATGCTGCAGTTGCTGTAATGTGTGCAGTTATACGGGTAAGGCTACACTAAACCTAACCTTGTTTTGGTGCAAAACATAGTGGGAGTCTACAAGCACCCATGTGAACCCCTTGTTCAGGGGCCAGATAGTCCCAAAACTTGTGCTTACGGCACACAAGGACCAGGGGAATCTAGTGATGACAATGGTACTAGGCAGCCAATGGGGTGGGGAGGGACAGGATGATGGAAGACTATGGTCCAGCCACCTCTTCTCCTCTGGACAGCAGAGCGTTGTGGGGAGCACATACTTTATCCTATTAAAAAAAGAGTTGACAAGAGTCACTCAGGCTTTAAGTGGCCCTGGTGCACCAGGAGGCATTATGATAGCTTCAGATACAATGCCTCTGACAGTAACTGCTGGTACAAAACCCCTCTTCAAATACACTCTTCCCCCCCGTGAAGGCACTAGCTTAAAGGCATGTCCTGTCCATATTATCAACCTGGCCATTTTACTTATTCTTCAAACAAATTCAAGCTATAAAGTACCTAGGTAGGGTAAAGGCTTGTTCCAGTATTAAATGCAAATGCCATCCTTGTTGCGTTCATTATTACAAAAGCTTGGCAAAGTATATAGCACTGAATTCCACTATATTCTTTAGTAATACCCACCTCTAGCAGATGTGTATCGAGTCCCTTTATCTTGGGCCCGGGGACTGGTGGTAAGATGCAGGCTACCATACTGAAAAAAACAAAGGCAGAGAACATAAGAAGTGAAGGCACAGACCCTATTGCCCCAATTGCTAGCGCATTGCGATACCAGTTCAGTTCAAACATTTCTAATGTATTTGATACCTTTCTTATTAGACCCAAGCCCACTGTACCTTCCCAGGACAGTGTCAGCCAGGTATAGCTCAGTAAACATTTTTAAGTGCCTTACATATCTATACAGAAAAGGGAATAGTGCAAATACTGTGGTGAAGTTAATTACGGTACTTACAAACTGTAAGTAATATACATTGTCAGAATCACTTATTTCTATTATTACTAATATTTGGAATAGTACAGCACCTAACATCATTTTGGTGCTGAAATGCATCTATCTCAAGTGTGGAACACAGCAGCTGCAAACACCATACAGCAACACTACACAACATTTTGGTGATGAAACTGAATAAAAATGCACTATTCAACTGAAACTGAATGGAGTAATTAACATTCACTCTGATTGTAATCAGTGATTTTGGCAGAAGTCTTAAACTTCAAATAGTATGTCTAGGCCTCAGGCTAGTGTGCTTTTTCAATTGCTAAACTGTTCCTATTCACAGGGGAATATTCTGAGGGCTTGTCTACACTTACAGCACAACTGTAGCACTTAGTGAAGACACACTACCTATGCTGATGAGAGAGCTTCTCCCATTGGTGTAGGTACTCCACCTGTCCGAGAGGCATTAGCTATGTCGACAGGCGAAGTCCTCCCAGTGACATAGCGCTGTCTACACCAGGAGTTCGGTCAGTATAACTGCCACACTTTGAGTGACATAGTTAAAGCGACATGCATTTTTAGTGTAGACCAGGGCTCAGGCTCTAATGGCTAGCTAGTGTCTGAGCGGGTGGGAGGACATGGAGTGGGGCACAAGGAGCTTTCCCCCATGCAAGAGCCTGTCACAATCACAACTGCAATCTCTGTCTGTAGTTGGGGGAGCTCAAGGAATGCTTCCTTCAAACGCCCCCATAGTGCCCCAAAGGAACAGGGAGGGATAGAAGGAGACAACACCAGGCACTTGCCTAAAGTTTATCACAGCACAACTCCCCCTGGGACAATGTGGTTCTGCAAAGCCCCGGCACAGGCACTGATAGGCATAATTGGTTCTAAATATCTATTCAAACAAAAAAGACTCCATGGTGAAAACAAACAACCAAACAACAAAAAAAGCGCCACCATTTCACTATGTCTCACTAGAAAAATAATATAAGTTACGCATATCGCTTTGCTGCAGCACCTAACCAGCCAACACTATTTCCAGCACTGAGCACTTCATGCTACTATGGTACCATGCGAGAAATAAACAAAAAGCCACAATAGAAGGCATACAGAAGTAGGAATACTCCATAATACGTTTGCCAAATGAACTAGGAAAAACTAAACAGGAAGCTCAAAGCTAGATTCTCAGTCAATGTAAATAGGCATAGCTCCAGTGATGTTAAATTTACTTCAGTTCAGGATCTAATTATTTCTTGATAAGCTTCTAATAGACCATAAAAACAATGAAAAATTAAAACAAATATTAAAAGCTTATTTTTAAAGGTAATTAACTAAATCCTTTAGATTTAATACAAACAGTAAGGCAGTGACTTACCTAAAGCCTTTCAAAGCCATCATCCAGATAATGATTAAGCAAATGACAGATGATAATACAGCCACAAAGATCCAGACAATCACATCCTTCAACTCTATGTCTAGAAAATACAAGCAGGAATGCTTTAGTTGCATACAGTGTAGCAGCTAAAAAGCGGGTGATAAAAATGTTGCAAATGGCACCTATCTTTAAAATGGGCCTAACCCCCAAACTCAGTTTTGTGGCTTGAGACCATCTCTAGTACATACTGATCTACTGCATCATATTAGTGCTTGATATTTAGGTGTTCTTCACCTGATGGCACAGCACAGGAAATAAAATGCCTAGGAGAAAAACCCTGTCAGAGTAAAAAGTACATGAGGAGGGTAAATTTTGCCACAGCCAGATACACCAACACAGGACAGAAAAGCAAGGGCAGCATCTATGCCATGCATAAATCTGCTTTTGTGAATAGTTTAGCCATCTCATTGTCAAGTCCTGTATAATATAATTAATGAAATTATAGGGAGGGGGCAACTACTGGATGGCTTTGAGAATTTCTAATAGTACATGAAGCCTTATACCTTTAGGCCAGTTCAAATACATCCCCTGTAGGCAGTGACTAAGAACTATTACCATCTGATGTTAATGGCTGTTTGGTGTCTTATACAGTAATCTCAGTGCAGTTCGCAATGGACAAGTATCCACATATCAAAATCACTATATTAAAAGGCAGTAAACAGCACCCTTGCTGGCAGATTCAGTGGAGTGGCCAATGCTTAAATGGATAAGGAGAATGAACCACCTTCTTACTCAGAAGTAATCAAGGCTGAGGCAAATTGAGAACATGGTGTAGGGCAGCTACCATTTCTGCTACCTTAGCAATGTTTTATCTGTCCTGTGGGTAATACAGGATTTCAGTCTTCAGGTCTGTTAGCGGGGCAGCTAACTAACGTACTAAATTCACTTCCATTTAAAAATAATTAATAAAAGGAGGATCAAATAACTCACCACCGGGGATTTGAATATAACTTTCTGAGCTCCATTCACTCCATTCTCCATGGTCCGGTTTGCAGTGTACCTGTGCAAGGTATTTCTTTCCTGGATTTAAACTAAACAACTTGTATTGTGTTTGTTGTCCAACAAAAATTGTCTGAAAAATAAACAACACAAAACCCATAAAAATTGAGAACATAAGAACAGCCAGACTGGGTCAGACCAATGGTCCATCTAGCCAATATCCTGTCTTCCAACAGTGGCCAATGCCAGGTGCTTCAGAGAAAATGCACATAACAAGGCAATTATTGAACAATTCATCCCCTGTCATCCAGTCCCAGTATTTGGTAGTCAGAGGTTTAGGGACATCCAGAGCATGGGGTTTCATCCCTGAGGCATTTTGCTATAAAAATTTTAGGCTATTTAGAAAGTTGACAAAGTAATGGGAGTGTAAAATGAACAGTACTGAAACTAGATAGCAACATAAGAATTTGCAATATGGGAACTGAATAATGGTCCATTTATTATATAGCATTCTCAGTTTTCTAATATAATGCTGTGAGAAAGAATTTTAGCTCTAGTGCAATGTTTAAGTGAAACTATTGTGAAAACACACCAGGACTGGATCTCCCTTTTTCCCAAGTTTTATTTATTTTGGTTTATGAATGCGAAAAACAAGGAAGGATCCAGCAGATGATGAAGGTGATGGGGAAAGCGGACATCCTCTAGTGATGCGGAGTACTCAGTTAAAAAAAAAATCATTCTGAATCGTGAATTTTGAAAATGTGAAACTTGAAAGAGTTTAGAGGATATTGAAAAGAGCAACACAAGCCAACAGAGAGAGACAGCATTTTGGAGGAGCAATAGCTGACGGAGCACCAAAGATGGAACTCTGAGCGGAGCTCAAGTGAGTAGTGAAGGCAGAAGAAAGAGCTTGGAACCCAAAGAAAATGTCCCCAGTTTTAAGGACAGGGAGAGGTAAAGGCTTGTGCATACATTGTCATTATATAGCCTGCCAATAGAATCTAATGATTATTTGCATGGATGGAAATAGTTTCAGATAATTTTACCACCGATTGTTACTGAGCTTTCTGTTAGCAATTTTATGTCTGTGGTTTAGAATAGATTACCATGGTGGACAACAACAATCAAACCCATATCTAGAACATGATTAAACTAGGACTGATAATTTAAAGAGTATGGTAATACTACAGTTAATATACAGTCAAATATTTTTGTCACTGGTTACCACACAGAGGTATCTGAGATACCACTTTATTTTTTTCTCTAGGTGTGGGAAAATACTGTGATCTCTCATACAGCACTGTAGGGCAACTTTTGGTAATGCTGAATTTTTGATGGTGTCTGGTGTGTTACATTCATGGATATAATATAATTGAAAAGAGAAGACCAACTAGCAAAATCTTACCTCCCATTCATCCCCTTCTTCAGGTTTTAGTCGCAAATTATATTCAAGAGTAAGCCACCCAGATTTGACATCAGCCAGTGGAGGTGGATGCCATTTCAACAACAGATACGGTTTTCCATCTACTTGTTTTTTTACTTCTAGAGATAGGTTCACAGGAGGGTCTGGCTGAACTGTAAAAAGGGATAAAGGGTTTAAATCACCTTTGCCTTGCACCTTGGAAAGTCATTTACACTTCTGAATTAACTGGGTCCTGAACACTGGATCTGAAAGCCCATGCACTTTGGATCAGTTTGCCTCTAGCTCCACTGTTTAAAAAAGTCTTAATGTCTTACCTATGTAAGTCACATCCACATATTGAGGCTCAGAGATGTTACTTCCCATCTTATTGGTTGCCTTTATGGTGATATTATAGATTGCCCAAAGTGAGGTGTGCTTTTTATCAAAGTAACAGGAATTGGGGCCTGCAGTTCTGTAATCTGGACATTCATTGATTGATTTGTCTCTGAAATTAAAGAAACGTAGTGATCAGGAAATATACAGAATAAAGCACATGAATTTTACTACTATCACTACTACTTACTTAGGACTGGATATCACCCACTCATGCTCTGGGGGACGGGAAGAAGGCATAAAATGCTGATCCAGCGCAGGGGAGCAATAAGGCAGGATTCATCCCCAGCATTCAAAAATGTGCAGTAGGCCCTAGATACTGAGATGATCTGCACACCATGGCCCCCAAAGAGTGTGTTCTATCAGCTGTGTGTGGGAGTGTTCAGCTGGGTAAATGCTGCAAGGGGTTAGCTGGTTTTCTTTCAGAACAGCAGCAAAGTGAGTCCCACTGCATGCCACCTGCCTCTGCCAAGTGCCAGGTACTAGGTGGCCTTGGAAAAATCTTTTAACAAGCCTACTAAATGCTAAATAATTCAAACATTCATTTCCCCCCCCCCAATTCATTTTGTATCTCTGATATACCTTCAACATCTGTTTTGTGCATCTCTCCCCCATTCCCAAAACCTATTCTGTGTCTTTCACCCTCTGCCCCTCAAAAATCCAGTTTGTGCCTCTCTTTATGTCCCGAGTAATATATTTATTGCTATTCCCAGACTGAGGGTATGTCTACACTAGAGCTGGAAGGTGTAAATTCCAGCTCCAGGAAATGTACCTGTGGCTAGCTAGTGTGACAGATTAATGTTACCAATCTGCCTGAGGCGTTAGGTGATTAGGCTGAGGCCGCACGATTGTTAGGGGAGGAGATGAAGGAGCACACCAAGTGACTAAATTTTAAAGCTTTATTAATAAAATAACTGCGGTGAGTGATGGGTTTGCCTCCATGTTACTTAGAAGAAGGAAAAAAGTGTTAGTGCCCGAGCCCTAACCCATTTTTATACTTACACACGCACAACCCAAGGCTGGCCAAGCCTGGGCGTAACGGAAGAAAAAGAGGGGGAAGGGTAGATGAGAGTTTTGTTTTGTGCACAGACCGTTTAGGGTTTGCTGTTAATTTTTAATTTGCTTTAGCTTTTAGGAAGGTTTTAAGTTTGGGGTTTTTTTGGGGGCATTTTGTTTAGGGACCTTTGTTTCCCAGGCTTTTTGTACCAGTTTAAACCGGCCTTTTGTGGCTTTTTAAGCTTTTTTAAAACACATCAGCTTTAAGAACGCGAAACTGTTGGGTTTTTTTTGCTGGCCTTTACTGTTTTACTAGTTTTTGCAGCCCCTGCAGTTTTGTTTAGCTGATTTTTTTTTTTTTTTTTTTTTTTTTTACGGCTGGTTGGGGTTGGAATTTAGGCCCCCGTTTTTTTTTGGCAGGCAGCCGAGAGTTGGTTGTGTGCCATGGCCTTGGGCTGGAGATAGAGTTTTATTTTTGGAGCTAGCTGGAGCATCGAGTTAACCCATTCCCTTCTTCCTTCCTTCCATTATGGCCTTTTGTAACCTGCAAAGGAACCTCTCACTCCACACTCACACCTTTCCCTTTCCAAAATACCTTGCAATACCTGCAACAGCGTTAGCAACATACAATGCTGATTTGCCTCCCCAGGGGACCCCCTGAGGGAGGGGGCCATTGGGTTGTGACAGTCCCCCCTTTGACCCCTAATCAACATTTTGTTGTGAGGGATCACCACTTAGGTTTTTACCCTTTCTCTGACACGGTGGCTAGGGTTACCGTTGGCCTTTTACATAAACAGCAATATAGCACAAATAAAATTGTTAGGGCGGCAACAATTGCATGCACTAGCCAGTAGTGGCTATTGGCGTTATTAGAAACATAGCATAACACATTTTTGTTGGCATAGATGCCCCATTTGGATGGCTGTGGCAAAGGCAGCTTTTTTTAGATGAAACATGTGCTGCAACACTGTAAAGGAGGAGGCATTTGTCTGCAACATGGTTAGTTGTTTTTGGGTGTGCATTAATGGCAGGAAAACATTGGGTGTGATTTACGAAAAATTAAACACAACATAGTTAGAAACATTAACAATACTTTGAATAACAGCGGGCCAATGCACTAAAAATTTTTGCGTTTTAGATTGTAACAGCAAGTTGAGAAGCACTTTAGGCTTGGTGTTTTTTTAAACACACGCTGAGATATTGGTAAACAGATGTGCCTTAGTGGGGGCATATTTTGATGGCTTTCCTTTTTAGCAGCTGTGTTGACCCACCTTGTAAAAGTGGCTTGGCATTGCCCTTTTTTTACACATTATTTGAGGGGGTTTTATAGGTTATAGTTGCCAGGTGTTGCCCTTTGCAATTTATATGTGCTGATAGTTGGGGGCTGTAGTTAGCACATACAGCTTAGCCGTGTTACTGGGCGGAGCCACCTTTTACACATTGCGATGGACTATGGGTTTAGAGGCAGCCTTTTTAAAGGCCTGGTTGGATTTTTATACCAGGGGCCCACCCTTTTTTTATAGGGCCAACGGCCGTGAAGAAGCAGGCTATGCCTGTGCACTTTTAATTAGTGAGTTTTTAGGAGTAGCGAAAAGGCTATTGTTTTGGGGGAATTTTTGAGTGGGAATGGATTTTTTTGGGCCAGGCTTTATGGAGCAAATTTTTTTCGATGCTATGAATTTGCTGGGTTAAATATTGTTGGATTTGGAGCACACAGAATTTTAAGTTAGTTGGTTTTTGGCCTTAATTATGGTTTTAATTAATTTTTGCAAGGTGTTTTGCATGTGGAGGGCCAATTTGGCACTATGTTTGAGGGTGGAGGTGGCCACTGTAAGGTGGGTAAGATTTGCACTTGTGACCAGGCCCATGACCTTTTAAAATTGTTTTAGCTGCTTGTTTTTTATGGCCCGCTGCTGAATATTTTAAATATTGACTGTCGAATTAGCCCCATTCCACAAGGAGCTTACTAGGGTTTGCCTTTTTTGGGGGGACAATAGTTGGATAAGGAGGGCAAGTTGGAGGGTGACCTCCCCCCGGTACAATTGGGAAGGAAGGCTGGGACTTGGAAGCGTTTTAGAGGCAAATAAATGTTTAAAGCTTTTAAAGTGCATTACGGAGGATTTACCGTTGAGTGGCTGCCTTTTATTTGGTGGCTGGTAAAATTTGCCACCACTGCTGGTGGGGAGGTGGGGGTGAGGAGAGATGTGGAGGTGCTTTTTTAGGACCATTTTTTGCAGACTCGGGGCTAAGCGGAGGAGGATTATATTGCAATGAAGGATTTTGCAGGCCTGAAGCAGCAAGAACGGTTTTACCACTTTTGTTTGGGATGTTTTGGGGCTTTTCGTATTACTCCCGGTTTTGTTAACAAAGCCAAAGGGAAAGAAAAGGGACAACATAAATGCACCTATTTGGGGAAATTGAGGCACGTGTGAAAACCATTAAAATTATTAGTTATTTTGTTGCAGCCCTTTTTAATTTTTGTTGTGGATATTGTTTGCCTGGTTTAGGAGGTTACAACAACTATATTGCGTTTAGGGATTAGGGATTGCTATTACTTGTTAAAGGGCTTTTTATTTTACTTTAGGCCATCATAGGAGGAACAGAGTTCGATTTTATTGAATTTAGGGTAGATTTGGCGTACCCAGAAGGATTTTATGTGCAATATGGGGAGTGGGCTAACTTTTTATATTTTTGCTTTTAGAGCCTGTTGGTGTGCAATTTTGATAATTTTTTTAATTAAAAGGTTTGGCCTTACTATGCTAGAAACATACTGCATTTATTTGTACTGATAAGTATTAAACAGTGATTTTTTTTTGCTTTAGCAAGTGTATTAAAATCTTAGTGTTTTTTAGTATTATCCAAAACATTTTGTGTTTTAAGGTGGACAAAGCAAGTATTTGCCTTTTAGTACATTTTATGTGAAATTGCAGTATGATTTTTTATTTTTATTTGTTTTTGTATTAGGCTGTTTTGTAGCTGGGACAGAGAGCCTAATTTATTTTTAATTATCTTTAGGTTCATAGTATTTATAATTTTTGCTTTAAAACCAATTTTTTTTTAATATGGTGTGTGCTACCTGAGAATGTTTTTTGCAGCATTTGATACACAACAGTGCTAGCAACAAGACAAACAACACAAGACAAAACATAGAACACAAAATACAATTTTTATTATGACAGTAGATTTATGGTATTTTGGGTTGCTTTTTAGCTGGTATTAGCTTTTTTTTTTTTTTTTTTGAAAGACCAAAAAAAAAAAAAAAAACCCAACCGTATTTTTACCCCTTTGGGGGTGTCAGATTATTGCTTAAAATATATATATTTTTTTACAAATACCCTTGCTGATTGCAGGCATTACAGAGGAATTACCCGCTTATATTTTTGTATTTGTTTTATAGGCAGGCCAGGTTTTAATGGCTTTTGCCTTCATTAGTTAGGTAATTTGCATTAATACAGACACTTTTTGGCTTGCTTTTGGATTTAAAGCCATTAGCAGCCTAGAGACTTTGTTTTAAAAGGGACACAATTAACTTTTACCAGAGATTTGATTACTTTTAACTTTTAATTTTTGCTTTTAAAACATTTGAAAAAGAAAACACAACCTATTGTGGCTTTTTTTGGAGCCCTAATAGGATTTTAATTAAGTAGTATGGTATGTTTTTGCATTTTTTAACCCCTTTTATAATATAGGGTTACCATATTTCAATAGTGCAAAAAGAGGACACTCCATGGGACCCTGCCCCCGCCCCAACTCCGCCCTTCCCTGCCCCCGGCCCCGCCCCAACTCCTCCCCTTCCCCACCCCAACTCCGCCCCCTCCCGAGCACCCCACATTCCTCCTCCTCCATCCCGCCCCCCGGCTGCTGCACTGGGGAAGTTGTTTCGGTCCCCGCCGCGGTAGAGAGCGGCAGGAGCCAGGAAAGTTGGAGCACGGGGAGGAGGCGGTCCCCTTACCATGCCTCCCTATTTTCCCGGACATGTTCGGCTTTTTGGAAATTCCTCCTGGACGGGGATTTGAGGACCAAAAAGCCAGACATGTCTGGGAAAATCCGGACGCATGGTAACCCTACCTCTGACACTCACCTCTCCCTCCACTGGAGGGACTCCCCTGTCCATACCTGTCCCGGGGCCTTCCTTTAAAGGGGCATCCCCATATCAGCGGGGTCTACTTGGAAAAGATAATATTTACTCCCTTGTGCGGCTGAGCTGGGCTGTGACAATCCAACACATCATGAGTACTGTGAGAAATGGGGCACAACACTAACCAAGGCAGTGTCATTTCAGGGACTGTATGGGCCTCGAAGTTCAAACAAACAAGCTATATAAAGTCCTTTTCTTTACTGGGAAGCCAAATGGAAGTTTTTCTAGAAGGGTATTTTTAGAAATCTCAGTATAATGACAAATTTCAAGCTCAGTTAAATAACTTTTTTGTTCAATGATGCAGAGCACAATTAGTATAGAGACATGAATAGTGAGAGATCCAAGCTGGTTTGCCTGATATTGTATAAAAATGTGTGCAACTTTGATATAGAAGGCCTTGCCAAACTAATTATTGAAGCATATGCAACCATCATCGTAGACAGTGACTTGTTTATACTGCTCTATATACTATACCAGTGTTTCTCAATCTGGAAGTCACGATTTATTTGATAATTTATATGGTAAAAATGAGAAAATAAGCAATTTTTCAGTAATACTGTGCTGTGATACTTGTATTTGTATGTCTGATTTTGTAAGCAAATAGTTTTTAAGTGAGGGGTACTCAAGACAAATCAGCCTCCTGAAGGAGGTACAGTAGTCTGGAAACATTGACAACCGCTGCTCTAATTGACCTGGATCAAGAATGTCTTTGTTTTACTTTCTATTTCTATTGTAAGGCTATTGGGGTCTCAGAAGGATTTTTTGAATCATGTTTTTAGAAATTTCATAAATGGACCACTGCACTTCCTCCAAATTCATGAGTCTGATGTTTCATTTTTTAAGACCAAAGGTCCCTGCATCTTCTAAGTATTAGAGTGAGTTGTTTTCCAGAAACCCAAAGGTGGAAGCTCATTAGCAATCTATTTGTGTGTAATACATTTTATAGTAACAAATAAAAAGGAAGTCACAACTGGTCTAGTCAAATTTGCTTCCTGTCCTCTAGTCAGGGACATATCTCCCTGCTGTCAACAGTTCTCTCCAGAAACAGCAAAAGAAAGATCCCAGATCAATCTATGAAACTGAAAAAGGTATTCCCAGAAACACTGAGAAAATGAATGCCAAGGGCTTTTGTTACACTTTACCAGGGAGATCAGGAGTGAATGCACCAAACCGAAAACTCACTGCTGTGGAAATAAACACTCAGGGCTAGACTCTGCTTGGAGACAGCAGAATCTGCTACCATTTGCTGCTCTGAGGTGTACAGTGCCTCACAGAGCTGGGGAAAGGAGGCAAGACCATGGCTGGCAGTGCAGGAGAGAGTAAGGTGCATCGCTGGCCTCCCCTCTGCGCTGCTATGGTGCCGAGCACCCCCCTCACCGGGCCCCCCAGGCGGGGGAGGGGGTGAGGTGACACCCCCCACGGTGGGGTCCGTGTCCCTTTAAGAGCAGGGCTGGGCTGAGCCGAGCCGAGCCGGCGGGGTGGGTGGCTCCGCTCCCGGCTGCAGGCTGATACCGGAGCCTGGGCTGAGAGCCAAGCTCGTCTCCTGCACCAGCTCCGGGGGAGGCTTTGCTGCGGCTCTCCCAGTCCCGGCCACCGCACGGTGTGTGTGTGTGGGGGGGTTGCTTGAAGCAGGGCAGGACCCGGTGGGGCCGAGGGCTGAACAGACTCGGCCGGGCGGTGCGGGGGCTGCTGGAGGGAAGCTGGGGAAGGGGTGGCACGGCCTCAACCCCCCAGGGCTGCCTGCCTTGCGGAGGAGGCAGAGGGGCGTAAGCTGCAGCAGGACCCCAGCCCCCCGGGGGAGGGGATCTGGGGCCAGCCCCGGGAGGCAGGAGCAGCCCCGGGGGTGCTGGGCGTGTGCAGGGCAGAGCCCTGGGAGAGCCCCAGCCCCGCGGCGGGCAGCGCTGCAGAGGAGGAGCTCGCGCTCCCTGGCGGGCGAGGGGAGCCCCACGCAGGGGGAGCCGGGCCGCCCGCACCTGCCTCTCGCAGCCGCTCCATGCTGCTGCTCCCAGTATCGCTTTCAGCCGGCGCGGCTGCCCTGTCAGCGCTTTTGGATCTTTAAATAGCCGTCCGGGGGGAAATCCCGGACATTTTTAGCTTTTTACAAATTACCCCCGGACAGCTATTTAAAGACCCAAAAGCCGGACATGTCCGGGGAAACCCGGACGAATGGTAACCCTATTATAATATACATTGCACATGTTTTGGGGAAAATGCATTTTTTATCATTTAATTTTTAGAACATTAGGCATATTAATTTTTATATAAGGTGTAACTGGTTTTTTTTGTGTTTACAGAAATTTTATGTACCTTTAGCAAAGTGACAGTTTGATTACACAGAGCTATTTTAAGGCTTAGTGTGGGGCACTGGGTTTTTTTGTTGTTGTTTTTGTTTACTACAGCTTTTATTTGCCATTTTGTTACCAAAAAAAAAAAAATTAGAATTTTTTTTTGGCTTTGACTGCCCTGCTGCAGCCATGATTTTTGTTTTTATTTAAAAACGTTTTAAATGTTCAGAGGGGTAGCCATGTTAGTCTGGATCTGTAAAAAGATACGTCTGTTAGTCTATAAGGTGCCACAGGACTCTTCGTCATTTTAAATTTTGTAAAGCATTAAGTTACCCCTTAAGGGTTAAATGTTAAATACTAAAGCCAAACAACACTTGAGTTATTTGTGTTTGGCCAAAACCATTTTTTGGTTTTGCAACTTTGAGTGAAAGATATAAATGGATTTTAGTGGTATTATTTAAAAACAAAACCAATGAATTTTATTTTTTTTAACACCCCTGACACTGCTTTAATTTTTATATAGCTGTACATAGATTACATGTATATACATTTGGGGGCAGTTAAGTTTTAATAGACACCCCTTAAGTTTTTTTTAGCAAATTTGACTAAATTGTTTATACATTAATGATTTAAATTAGGTTGGTTTTTTGCCTGGCTTATTTATAGAATTTTTTTTTGGAAAAGGACCCTTTTTTTTTAGAATGGGTGCAAAGAAACCAAAAAAATTTTTTTTGAACATTTTTACAATCTTTAATTGTTTAGGTTTTTTTTTAGCATTTATAGTTAACTTTTTTTTATTTTTTTTTTAAATAACTTACTTATTTTTTAACACGATACCTTTATTAACTTAGATTTTTCTATTTTAAGTAGTGTTTTGGGGATTTGAAATTTTGATGCCTGTATTTACTGCTATTTTTTACTTTTGCCACTATGCCCTTAGGGCTTTTAACCCACTTTTTATTTGTTGCCTGCCTGCTTGTTTGGGCCTGATTTTGCTTTATTTGCTGATTTTTTTTTTTTATGGGCACAGGCTTTGTTTTATTTCCAATTTAGCAAGGAGGGTGGGCTTTTTAACTAGCCCCCACCACTTTTGGTTGTTTTTTTTTTAAACAATATTACTTACAAGGGTTACCCGAGTTATTTTTCGTGAGGCTTGCCACCTGGACAGAACGCACGGCCAACTGGCATTTTAATTGTTTAATTTTTTTTTATGGCAGACTCACTGCCGTTGCGGCGTATGCTGAGCATGAATGGTTAAATTTTTGAAGAATTTTTGAAGGACCCCGTACTTGCTTAGCCAGTGCTTTTAGGCGGTGCGTTTTGCTTTTTTTGCCTGGAAGTTTTGTTTTAAGACCCTGCAACTTGTTTTGGGCATGGGCTTGGGTTGCTGCCTGGTTAGTAATTTGCGCTTTTAATTGATTAATTTTTACTAGTTGTTGGGTGCACACTGATTTTTTTTTAACCTTTTTTTGTTTGTTTTGACAATATTTGATATCACACAGCTGCTGCAGTTTATATTAATTTTACAGCTGCCCCTAGGTTTTTACCCTTCTGCTTTTTATACTTGGCATACAGGCTTAATAAATTCTGCCAAGAATGCACACTTTTTTGAAGCTTTGTGACGGAAGCCCAGGGATTGTATTTTACCTTGGTGAGAGCCCTCTCCAGCCGGGATTGGTCCTCATTCCCCTGTAAAAGAGGCAACTGGGGTTTTGTTGCCCCTTTTGTAGCTCGGGCATTAGGACCACCAACCTTTTGTGACACCAGCAGGCCAGGCAGCGGGACTTTCGTGTTCGCACTGCCTATTGCCCGTGCATTCAGCCCTGACCCCACCATGAACGCCGCCGTTGTCCACGACTGCGGGACACCCGAGTCCGCAGTTGAACCCTTTTGTTTTTTAAACATGTTGTTACAACTTGTTGGTATTGCTTTTACAAATTTTTTAGTTACTTAAGATTTTATGCTGCCCAAGCGGGCACCGGAGCTTACAATGTTACCCCACTGGGCCAGAGGGAGGGACGCTAAGCCTTTCTTTGTTACCACCGAGGGTTTATACACCCCATGCAAAAACCCCTCCCAGGGGCAAAGCGAGAAACCCTACGGTTTTTTTTATGTGCAGTTATGCTACGGTTGAGGATATATGCACTGAGGATTTTACCGGCGTGGAGAGAGGATTGCTAAGCTTTTTTTTATTGCCATTGGGTTCTAACACTAGTGTGTTAAAAATAGAAGTGTAGACACAGCAGCGCAAGCAGTGGGAGGAGCTAGCTGCCCCACATACGTACTTAAAGTATTGATGGGATCATACTTGGGGCAACTAGCTCCTCTTACCATTCGTGCCACCATGGATGCACTTCTATTTTTAGTGCGCTAGCTCGATCAGAGCTAGCATGAGTATGTCTCCTTAAGTTGGAATTTACCCCTTCCAGCTCTAGTGTAGACATAACCTAATTAGGGGTGGGGGAGGAGGTCCGTGACTGCAGGAATTGTGTTCATTTCCCAGCTCCCTCTAAGAAGCAGGAAGATGAGCATGTGGGCTCCACACTTTGTCTCTCACTGTTTGACCTGGTGTCTGCACACTTCCTGAATGAACCTGCTCTCAGCAGACAGCTACACACTCCAACATTAAGTTAGCTCATTGCTCAAGCATGAACAATGCTGGGACAAGCCAAAAGTAGCTCGCTTCTCAGAACTAAACAAACATATTGAATAACTTTTATCCATAAATTTTTGAAGATTGACTCTGGTGCCAGACACTTGTATCTCTGGAATGCCCTTACCATGATCATATTTTGTGTCGCTCTACCCTACCATTGTCTATGGATCTCTGTGCGAAAGGCTCGATATAAAGATGGTAATTTTAAAAACAGGTAATTTTGGGTGGTCTTGTGTCTCAGGAGCCCCTTGGCCAAAGGACCCCAAATTTGTACCACAAACTGTAGCCCGGGCCTTATAGTGGCATAGCAGTTTTCAAGGCAATCTGGCGAAGACTGTCAGAATATCCCAGACAGACAAGGTGGATGAGGTAATATCTTTTATTGGACCAATTTCTATTGGTGAGAGAGACAAGCTTTTGAGTGTACACAGAGCTCTTCTTGTCTCTCTCACCAACAGAAGTGGGTCCAATAAAAGATATTACATCACCCACCTTGTCTCACTAATATTCTGGGACCAACATGGCTACAACAACACTGCATAGAATATTTCAGTGCATTTTGAAAGAGTGGCTTTAAACAGAAACCCTGCTGCAATCTCAATTATGAAGTTGCTACTGCTGCTTCCTAATACAATTAATTTTTACAAAAATCTTAAATTACTTTTTACTCTCCAGATAATTAACTACAATTTAAGAACAAATGAGAACTCAGGTTCTGTAAACGTACATAAGATAAAATAATAAGCCACAGAATAACTATCCACAGCTTCTTACCCCTCCTTGCTGTAGAACAGAGTGTAGTTGGTAGGAAGTCCTCCATCTGAGCCGGGCTTCCACCAGCAAGTAAAAGTTTCCTTTTCTGGAGAACGACACCTCAGTAGTTCAGGCTTTCCAGGGGGCTGCCCTGTAGAAATGCATAAATTATCTAGTTAATAAACTTAACTGTTATACAGTACAGTACACTGAATAATATCAATCCTGAATTTATAAATTATTGAGAGGTACCCAGGGCCGGCTCCAGCATTTCTGCCGCCCCAAGCAAAAAAAAAAAAAAAAAAAAAAGCCGTGATTGCGATCGGCAGCGGCAATTGGAAAAAAAAAAGCTGCGATCGGCGGCGGCAGTTCAGCGGCAGGTCCTTCGCTCCTAGACGGAGTGAGGGACCTGCCACCCCCGAATTGCCGCAGGTGCCGCCCCTCTCCCTTGGCTGCCCCAAGCACCTGCTTGTTAAGCTGGTGCCTGGAGCCGGCCCTGGAGGTACAGGACAGTCAGACTTAGGTATATTTACTGTACAAGAAAAAACATGTTTTCACTTCTACATCAGTAGAGAAGGAAGGAAGGTCCAGTGGTTAGCGCACTAGACTAGGCTAATCTGTGCTTCAGTTCCTTGTACGTAAAAATGGGGATAACAGCACTGCCCTCCCTCGCAGGGATGTTGTAAGGATAAATACATTAAAGTTTGTGAGGGGCTCAGATACTGTGGTAATGGGGAACATCTGAGTTCCTAAGGTACATACACTCTAGATATGTTTGTCTATCTTCAGATTATTCTATATAAACCACTTTAAAAAAGGACACTTTAGTTCTCTACTCATCATCCCAAAACTCTGTTAAGAAAAACAAAAAACAAATCAGCAAAAGAAGTCTAGCTGATTAAGCTGCATTTTCCTTCCAAGTGTTTGCCCATGTGTGTCTTCTCACCAGTGTTGTCCCTTCTCTCCTGCAGCCCCAAACCAGGCTGAGTTGCCTTTAAGGGATAAGAAAAAGGAAGAAAAAGGAAGCACTTATGTGTTCCTTGCTTAGTGACCTCATACATGGTACTTAGAGACCTAAGCTACTTGTCTGATCACAGCCACAGAAGATTTATTGTGACCTGTTTGGTGTCTCACTGATGTTATTAGAGACTCAAACAAAAAACTTACAGCAGGACAAAGGTTAACACATCAAGTAGCATGATGCTGATTGAAACACTGCAGTAAGTAACGCTGTTGTGATTGTGCACGTGAGGTGAATAATGGTCTCAAGCTATTGAGAATCTTTGTTTTTCAATTCTTGAGATTGGGACCTTTAATTTTCAATGCTCCAAAGTGCCTAAAAGTCAGTTCTGAAAATAGGACTTACTTAGGCTCCTTAGTCACGTGTGAAAATTTTAATCATTGCCAACACATTCCATGTCAAGACATGAAAAATATAATTAATAAAACAGCAGAGGTGACTAGCAGCAACAGCATGGCTAAGGAGTTTGGTAACAAGATCTGAGGTCTATCATATTTAGGCCACCAACTAAAACACACACCAGGTTGGTAAAAAATTGTTACCATATTATGGTGAATGCAGTTTCGTGCCCTGTCTGAAATGAGCTGATGATTTCAGTCCAGTTCCCAGTTAACAAATGTCCAAAGCCTGCCATCACAATGTCATTAAATAGCACCTGTAGTTGTCAGTCTCAACAATGAGGCCAAGGACTAATGGATCAGGAAAACTGAACAACCGTGTCATACCTGGATATTATCAGGGTTGCACTGCTGCTCTCTCTTGTACTGTACATTTCCTGTGTATAGAGGACATTAGTATTCAGGGCTGCTACATTGGAACATTTCACAAACACTGGAATCACCGAGATTTTAAAAGGAAATTAACAGAAAGATTGTCAGCCACTCACCATTGGGGATCTGAATGTAACTTTCTGAGCTCCATTCACTCCATTCTCCATGGTCTAGCATGCAGTGAACCTGTACAATGTATTTCAATCCAGGATGTAATTTAAACGCCTTATAATGTGCTTGCTGTCCAACAAAAATAGTCTGGAGAGGAATCAAAAATATAGAAACCATAAGGAACTGGGGCATTTTTCTATACAAATCATGAAGTGAAATCCTGGTTTCATTAAGTCAATGTGAGTTTTGCCATTGACTTCAGTGGGAGCGGGATTTCACCCACAGACTTTAAAGAATGGGCACTACAAAGAAGTAAGAGTGAAATCCTGACCCATGGAAGTCAATGGCAAATCTCCCTTCAATGAGACCAAGATTTCTTCAGGAGTCTAGAACATATGGCTTATTTTAGATTTCTGAGGACCAGTTTAGTTTTCACTCATTCCAATAATAACAACTCCACTTCAGATGTCAGAGCAAGAGAAATATAGCCCTGCTGCCCACTGAGCCAGCTTTTCACCAAATCTGACTCCATGATGTAAGGAACATATGAAGTGTGATTTTTTCCCTAGTATCTCTGAGATAGACACGTTCAAGATAGCCACTGCAAGGAAAATTTACTGTACTCTCAGTCTTGTAGTCAGTTTCTCTCTCTTGTATGTAGTTCTTAGGACAACAATGTACATATCTGGAATTCTTACTTTCTCTCCCTCCAAACCACAGAAATACTCTCCTCTTTTTAATGGTCATATTTGGATAGCCTTACTTGGTTACCCTGACCCTGGTCAGACACCACACTGTATATAATATCAAGATATAGAGTTCAGATATATGAACTAGAGAAAAGAGAACATTCACTATGAAAGTTTGCCATTTCCTTACCTCCCATTCTTCCCTTTCTTCAGACTTTAGGCGTAATTCATAATGAAGTATAAGCCAACCAGATCTGACATCAACCAATGGAGGTGGAGACCACTTTGCCCAAAGATACACTATCCCAGCTGATTGTATTACTTGCAGAGACAGGTTTATAGGAGGATCTGGCTGAACTGTACAAATGAAAGATCAAAAACTGAAATCACCAAAGAAGCCTCCTATTATCGTCTAGTATTTTAACTTAGTTGCTTCAGGAAGCATCAATTTACATTAAATAAGAAAAGCCAATCAAAAAGACAACAGGGGTTTGGAATAGTCCAGTAGCTCTCTGGCTTCCTTTCTCTCTTTTTGAGTATGTTTGAACTGGCTGTTGACTTGCCACAGTATTGCTCATGTTCCTCTTACACTTTCTGCTGAATCTGTCAGGCTACAGAAACGCAAACTTGCATAAAACTATAGATGTTTTCATAGAATGAAACCGTCTGGCCTGATAATAGACTGAGTATCTTTATATCAATATAATATGTACATTCGGTAACACACTGAAAGCAGGATGATGTTAGGAGTGTGGGTTGGAGCCCCTACCACTTTGAATGTAATATTTAAGGTATGAGTGTAAAATAAACTAAAGAGCAGGGCTCGCAATTCTCTAATATGGGTCTAATTCAAAATACTGTACTAGTAACACTTCCGACAGGGCTTAAGGAGCCACCAGGAACCTCTGTACCTAGAAAAGTAAGGTCTGTCCCTCACTAATATGTTTCAGAAGAAGGTGCCTAGGGTTACCTCATGGCAGCAGTGGGCAATAATTCCTGTGTTGTGAAAGAGACATTGATCTTTGAGACTTTGAGCCAGGACATGTGACTGGGACTAAAAAAAAAAAAATTCAGCCCTCTTGCAAATCATCCCTTTAATACAGTAACTAACAGAAACATTTACCCCACAGAGACATAGTACTAGTTATGAAACACAAGTCAGGAAGAACCTGATTTAGCTTTCAAAATCCTGACTGAGTTTTCAGGGCTAGCAGCTAGAAAAATATCTTTACATTTGTAAATGGAGCAAAATTTGATCGGAAGACACTGAGATAAAATAACCTAATTTAGAATCTGAATTGTTATGGAATTGCATTAACTGTCAGCAAACCATTGGGAAAACATGAGCTAATTTTGATTAAACCTGGTGCCAATTTATCAGTCAAAATTAATAAGGTTTATTTATTTATAAATAATACACACATCATACGGTTTTCAGACACATACATATTTAAAATGAATGCACATGATCTGCTGATCAATGCCATTCTTACAAGGCTCCCTCACCATCAAATTAAGACGTTTCACAATCAGCAGTTTCAGGCTAAAGTTTCAGAAACAAGATGGCATAGTTCGGAACTTTAAGTGTTAAGTACTACATTTAAGAAGGAAAAATCAAATGCAGAAAATGGGGAATAACTAGCTAAGCAGCTGTACTTCAGAAAAGGATCTGGGGGTTATAGTGGATTGCACGCTGAATATGAGCCAACAGTGTGATGCAGTTGCGAAAAAGACAAATCACATTTTCAGGTGTGTATTAACAGAAGTGTCATATGTAAGTCATGGGAGGAAATTGTGCCATTCTACTCAGTGCTGGTGGGGCTTCAGCTGGAGTACTGTGTCCAATTTTGGGCACCACACTTTAAGAAGGCTATGAACACACTGGAGAGAGTCCAGAGAAGAGCAACAAAATTGATAAGAGCTTTAGAAAACATGTCCTATGAGGAAAAGTTGAAAGCAATGGGCACTTTAGTCTAGTGACAAGAAGGTTTAAGTGGGACATGATAGCAATCTTCAAATATGTAAAAGATTGTGATAAAGAAGACGGCTCTCTGTGTCCACCGAGGGTAGGACAAGAAGTAATTGGCTTAGTCTGACGCAAGGGAAATTTAAGATGGATATTAGGAAAAAAACTTTCTAAGGATCGTTGAGAACTTGAACAGATTACCAAGGAGGTTGTGGAATCCCCATTTTTGGAGGTTTTTAAGAACAGGCTAGATAAACATCTGTCAGGGGTGGTCTATGTATACTTGGCCTTGCCTCAGCACAGAAAGATGGATTAGATGACCTCTCAAGATCCCTTCCAACCCTACCTTTCTATGATTTCTCTGATTCTATGATTCCCAGCTCCTGCCTATCTCCACTTTATTTTCTGTTTTTCCCCCCTCTTACCTATGGAAGTCACGTCCACATAATGAGGGTTAGAGATGTTACTTCCCACCTCATTAGTTGCCTTTACAGAAATGTTATAAGATGTCCAGAGATTGGTGTGCTTTTTGTCAAAGTAACAGGAATTGGGACCTGCAGTTCTGTAATCTGGACACTCATAAATTTGTTCTTTTCTGAAATTAAAAAATGAAAAATGATCAGTCATCAGGAAATTAAGTAAAGCATCTGATTTACTAAGAGTGGCCACAGTTCAGCAAAACATTTTAACAGACACTTAACTTTAAGCACGTATGCACTCCTGTTACAGCACAGCACTTAAGTACATGCTCAAGTCCCATTAATTTAACTGCTTTGCTGAACTGGGGCTATCTTTACTAGAACTACACAGGGCTAGAACTTGTCCTCTGTTCTTTTAGAACTAGTAATTATACAGGTCATAACTAATTGTATGCTATTAAAATGGAGGAGGAGATGGTTTGCCTGACATGGAGCCATAAAACAGAATATTATAGAGAACACCAAAACACTTCTAAAATGTTTAAGAACAAGAAGTTAGAGGCAAATCAAAGACAGTCACTTGGTTTGAAGCAGAGGTGAAAGTAAGCCGGTTCGGTCTGGCGTACCAGCAAGAACCAGTACGCCGTGCCAGACCGGACTGGCTTCCCCAGGCTCGCGATTTAAAGGGCCCCGGGCTCTCTGAAGTGGCCGGATCCCAGGGCCCTTTAAATTGCCTCCCAAGTCCCACTGCTGGAGCCCCGGGGTAGCGACGGCAGGGCTCCATTGGCAATTTAAAGAGCCCGGAGCTCTGCTGCAGTAGCGGCGGCCAGAACCCTGGGTCCTTTAAATCACCCCTGAGCCCCAGGGCTCCCAGCCGCCTCTGCATCTGGTAGCTCGGGGGTGATTTAGAGGCCCCGGGGCTCTTAGCCGCAGCCAGAGTCCCAGGGCCTTTAAACCTTGATTTAAAGGCCCTGCCTCTTCTGATTGAGGCCACGCCCCTTCCGGTTGAGGCCACACCCCTGCTCAGGACTCCAACATACCAGTAAATCCTTTAACTTACTATCACCCCTGGTTTGAAGACAGCATGTTGTCAAATATTTTCTTTAAATATTTCCACCTGAAAGTCTCATTACTTAGCATTATGATAGAGGAGAATTTTTTATTACTTTAATCAGGTCAGTTCTGCCTGCAGACAAGAAGATGCCTTGTCTAATTTTTAATGTTATAATCTCATTAAAATAAAAATGTATCAGTTCATTATACCTAACTCTCCTATTTCTTATAGGTGCTTTTGGCAATAGCATTATTTTGCATTCATTTAGTGCTAGATTGTGTGACTGACACACAGCCTGGTACAAGAGGCCATAGAAAGCTGCACCAATGCCTAGAGGAACACTGGTTGAGATGATGACCCAGGAGGCAAATCTCTCCCATAGCTGTGCCATGGGGCATATTGGTTCCCCTGTTGTGCTGCCTTGCTCCATGGACCAATGATGGGAAGGAGCAGGGCTATGGCCCTGTAACCTCCCCACCCCTATCCAGTTGGGAACCAGTTCCTGCTGCTCACAGGGAAGGATTGAGATCTGCCCTCATGCAGTAGCTGGGGAGGGTTCTTGTGTTCCCCATGGTCTTACATAAGCACAGATCAGTGTTGGGCCCTTAGTCAGTATATAATCAAAAGTGTCTTAGAGATGTGTGTAAAAGCAAAAAAGAGCATGACCTTCATTCCATATTATAAGAGTGAATTTTAGTGCTTGTGAAAGTGGTGCAGGATTGAGAGCCCCAGAGAATGAAGCCCACTTTTTATGTACAGATCAGGTACAACACGGGGAACAGCAGTGAAAGCAATTACTCTCACTACTCTGTCAAACTGCCTCCATGGTCTGTCTGCAAAGACTACCAATATGTCTACCATTCAATGACAACTGAGATGGTGGTTTCTGTGACACAGTCACTTGCCCATTACTATTATTACTGGTCAATCTCATTCCCGCACCTGTACAAGTAATTTAGGATCTTCACACAAGTATGTCCAAAGAAAGAACCCTTAAATGGAGACCTGACAGACAGCATGAATATACTGAGCCACTGAAGCGAAATGTAAATGACAGAAATGTGAATTTAGAACACATTCTCTTTATGTAAACTAACTTCAGATTCTGTCTTTATTAATCAGAAAAGATTCTGCTTTCAGTGAAATTACCAACATCAGTAGTGACTTGGGAGTGACTACAGCTCCTCTTGCACATAGGGAACATGCATTTGCACATCTCGTGCTTTTATTTTCACAAGCACAGATGTCTAATTCATGCTTAAAATAAACCTCACTTTTACATAGTTCTTAAATAATATCTGTTACAACCTGGACCAGTTCTGCTTTTGGAATGGACAACACTGTCTGCGTGACCAGATCCAACCCATTGAATCCCATGTGGTGCTAAGTTCTCTGGGTAGTGACTGGACACTGTTCCTAACTCTGGGTCTCAGGTGCATTCCCTGATGCAGACCCCATGTCTGACACCCTTCTTGGACAGTAGGACCCTGCAGTCCAGATGCCTAGAACCTGGAACTGGTGCCTGAGCCCCCCGAGTTATTTAGACATGTTCCCCTCAGAGACCACCTGGCTGTGGGAGCTCTGGTTTCAAGTTCGCCCTCTCAGGGACAATGTCAGTGCTTATTTTGTGCCAGGGCTTGCCACATCAGTTATGAAAGTACAAAAAATTCCTTGAGCCCTGGCACCTAGTTGCTTGAGCCTCAGCACCTCTTTCATTGCAAATTAAGCACTGGACAATGTGGCAGTAAAGCAAAGGAATTCTTAAACATGCACACACAGATCTATGGAAAATGAGTCCCTGGGTTTGGTACAAGTCCTTTAGAGAAGGCACTCCCACTGGCTGTGTCTTCTGTTCCTGGCAGTGAAATTACTCCCTTTGCTTAGAGAAACACCCTTTTGAAAAACAAATTCTGTCTCTCTTTGGTCAGGTGGACTAACTACAACTCTCCCAGCCATGTGCGTAGACCAGGGGAATGTCAGCACTCTCCCCACAGACAGATTTATGTGTAGAGAGTTCATTCAAAGTCAATGACACAGCTGAAGCAACCTCATTGTTTCTCCAGGGTAGAGCTATTTAATGTTGATGGGTTTGTAACAGCTTTCCAAATACAGGTTCCCCACTAATTGTCAATTTCCAGCTACCAGAAGGAACACTCAAAGCCATACTAAAGATTACATTCAAAACAGAGTTTGAAATACAAGTATTCATAAAACAAAAACGAAATCCACAAATCGACATGGACATATTCCTCTTGTAGTGAGGCGGCCTGGCTCCCAGCTGCCCCAGAGAGGGACAAGCCCCTCTGGTTGCCAAAGTGGGCGGAGCCACTGGAGCCTGCGCCCGCCCACCAAAGGTCAAAGCGCAGAACCAGAAGTATAAAAGCCGCATCCCAGGGCTCAGAAGCTGCCTGGCTGCCGGAGAAACCAGACGCTGGGGGCCTAGCTCCTGCTGGGGAGACTCCTGCAGCCTGTGACCGACCCGAGGACTGGCCATACCAGTCAAGGCCTGATGGCGACCAGACCCCAGAGAAGCTGTTAACCGTACTGGAGAGAAGCGACCCAGAGGAGCTGCCAAGCCTACCGCTTGCTGAGTACCCTGAGGAGCCCATGGTCCTTGATTCCCTGGAGGACACCGACCAGATGCAGGTACTGCAAGAGGGGGAGGTAGGAAGTAGCCTGGGGGCAGCTGACCCTAGTCTGGCTGCGGCACACCCAGAGCCAATGTCAGTGTGTTGCGGCCAGGATCCCCACTGACACAGCAGCAGGCAGCCTGTTAGGGCCCCGGGCTGGGACACAGTGGAGTGGGCGGGCCTGTGTCCCTCCTGCCACCCCACTTACGGGTGGCAGTCTCCTCCTTGCCCCAGATGCTCAGAACCAAGAGTCTGGGTTTTTGATTCCTGAACTAGTTGCTCAGCCCCTGCCTGAGGGCCTGAGCTCCAGATTGTGTGTTGCCCCGCCCTGAGCCAGGGCCTGGGCTTATTCCTGAACTAGTTGCTCAGTCCCTGCCTGGGGCCTGAGCTCCAGATTGTGTATTGCCCCGCCATGACCCAGGGCCTGGGGCCTGATATTGAACTACTTGCTCAGCCCCTGCCTGGGGCCTGAGCTCTAGACTGCTTGTTTACCGCCTCGCCCTGACCCAGGGCCCGGGCTTGTTCTGGAACTATTTGCTCAGCCCCTGCCTGAGGGCCTGAGCCCTTGACTACTTCCTGTCTCACCGGGCTAGTTCCCTGACTCAGCAGACCTCAGCAGTGAGGCGGCTTGGCTCCCAGACGCCCCAGAGAGAGGCGACCCTAACAAAACCCCTCTACGCCCCTATTCTGTCACAACACCTTCGTCATCTGATAATTACCTGCAATTTAAAGACAGTTTAAAGAGAGTTTGAGGTTTGTAAATATATATGAAGCAAAGTAATAATCTACAGAATAATTATCCACAGCTTCTCACCCTTCCTTGTTGTAGAGCAGAGTGTAGTTGGTAGGAAGTCCTCCATCTGAGCCAGGCTTCCACCAGCAAGTAAAGGTTTCCATTTCTGGAGAACGACACTTCAAGACCTCAGGCTTTCCAGGAGGTGATTGCTCTGTGGAAGTGCAGAAATCAACCTAGTTAAAAAGCTTTACAAATATCATACATTACACATTTAGGTAGTACTGAAGGTGAGGTGTAAGGAGATGATAGATTCCATGGGTTGGATACAGTACACTGTGTAAAGGCAAACTTGAATGAGTGAATTACTATTACGTAGAATCCAATAGTATTTAAAAACATGTCTTATTAAAATAAAGAACACATTGGTCAATAATCTCTAAGAAAAAAGTGTATTCAAATTTGCATACATGTGCCTTCTCCTTCTAAGCTTATTTATTACTTTAGTAAAGTTCCAGGCCACTTTTTCATTAACGTTGCTATTCACATTTTCATGGTGACAAGTCCTAAGAAGAATGGAGGGGAAGGGACAGGTGTCTGTCAATACTATCTCTAAGGGTATGTCTACTCAGCAACTAGACTCCCTGGGCTCTAGGACTCTGCAAGGTGGGAGGGTCCCAGAGCTTGGGCTCCACCCCGAGCCTGGAAGTCTACACAGCAATGTGAAAGAGCTGCACAGCCCGAGCCCCATGAGCCCAAAGCAGCTGGCGTGGGCCAACCACAGGTTTTTCTTTGCTGTGTAGACATCCCTAAGTTATCACTTACTGACCCTAAAACTTTCACAAGAGTAAATCAAGCCATTTTCAAAATCTCTGTACAGGAGTTCTTAAGAGAATTGGTCATTTGAAATTGTATAGGTTTCAATGAGGATCAGGATAGCCAGGATTTATCTTCAGAATTTTCTAAACAAACTGCTTTTGGGAAAATAATGTGCTGTATAGTTTTCTACTTACCATTCAAACACTCTATGTTCAGAAAAAGCAGCAAAATAAATCTAACTGATGATGCCAAGTTTTGCTTCATGTTGTTTACCTACTCCTCCTCCAGCGGGGAAAGTAGGATCAGAGGATAGCTGAAAAATATGACAATGTGCAACATTTAATAATAGTATTTGGCATGTGTGTGTATATCATTATGTGTTCAAAGCACTATGCAAACTTGAACTAATTAATCATCAAAACACCTCTGTAATCCAATAAGAGTTATAGTCCCTAATTTTCCAGATAGGGAAGATGAATCACAGAAAGACTAAGTATCCTACTCAAGGTCATTCAGCCAGTCGTTAGCAGCACCACAATTAGAATTCACAGCATGGTCTATTCTTGTGATTTGATCATGTGTCTATGATATTTGGTGCCTTTTTAAAGCTCCAGCTCTCAGATTCATGCAATTACATGTGAATCTCCACTTCACTTGAAAAGTAATTAAATTGTGGTTGCAGAGAACAGCTTGAGAACATGACCCAACTGAACCCTAAAGGCTCAAAAACTGGAAGGCAAATAAAAAAAACCCATCATTATTTTTTTTTTTTAAACTCGCATGACTTTTGAGCCAATCTCATGATTCTGAGGGGACTAACTCATGATTATTGAGCTGCTGGGTTTGGCAATACTGAATTCAGTTGTCCCTCAGTTGCCATCCACCAAATGATGCTGCCATGTCAGTGCATGTAACTCACTCTTTCTGTTGCACTCAATTTTGCATGTAAATGACAAATCAAGACTGTGATGTTTCACTCCATATTCTTTATGAAAATATGCTTATGATATGAATGACATAACTGAGATGTACTTTACGCAAGATGGGTCCTGTAAGATATCATTGGAAAGGTTATAATTTACTGAATGTGATTATCCAATTTGTATGCCTGTATCTTTTCTGTATCTGAAGTTAGGAATATTGACTATGTATCTGTATTTCAACTATGCTACCACTGCTAACACTTCAGGTACAACAATGGAAAAGCCAGACAGGACTGATGACCCATCAGCAAGGACAAGGGACTGTGAAAAGGCTTGGCCTTCCTGCGGACCCGCCATACTGCCACTAACTCATGGACACTGTGATACTACAGAGTCAGGTGGTCTTGGCACCTGATACTGAACATTACCTGGGATTTTTTGTAACTTTCCACTGAAACGGAAGTGGGGGGTCAAGTTTGGGAAACAAAGGATTCCCACCTTATGTAAATCCTATTTAAGGGTGGGGAGGAAGGCAAATGGGACTCCTCTTCTCCATGGCCTGTCCGCCCAAGAAGAAAGACTGCTAAAGCCATCTGAAGGGAAGGTAAGGGTGGGGGGGAGTCCAGACTGAGACAGGGGTCCAGTCTGAAAAGGAAAATAACTGGAACTCTGAACCACAGAAACTTTGCAATCTGCCTAAAATAACATTTAGGGTGAGAATTTACATTTTGTAACCTGTTTCTTAAGTATATCGAGCTTAGCTTGCGTATTTTGCTTTATTTGGTCAGTAACCTGCTTTGTTCTGTCAGTTATCTCTTATATTCACTTAAAATTCACCTTTTGTAGTTAATAAACTTATTGCTTGTTTATAATATAACCCAGTTTATGTAATTTCTAACTGGGGGGGAGAGGCAAGAAGTTGTGCAGATCTCCCTCCACATTGAGGGAGGGGGAGAATTTCATAAAAACTTTGGGTTTGTCCCCCTTAAAGGAAGTGGGCACCAGAGTGTTGGGGAGAGCCCCTAAGGTTGAATCTTTCCAGAGCAGATCTCTGTCTCTCTGTGCAGCTGGATGTGGCCCTGCCTGTGTGCTTGGCTGGAAGAGGCTTGTGAGCCTAGCCCAGCAAGGCCAGGTAAAGGGAACCCAGGCTGGCAGAATAGGCTGATTGAGCAGGGGAGGCTCAGTTAAACCCCAGCATAGCAGATGACACCCCAAAGGGCCCAAGCCCCTCAGAAAGACAAAAGAAACAATGGAAAATATAATACAGCTTCATGGTTAACTTACCAGACGCAAATGATAGATGGGGGCTGATTCTCCTCTTGTTTACACCAGTGTATATGAGGAGCAACCTCACTAAAATCAGCAGAATTACACTGGTATAAGTAGGAGGACAACCAGCCTCATAGCTCTGAAGGAATAGTTCCTATTTGTGAAGTGCATTCATACCACTACATAGCCTCAAAACGCAGGTTACAGTGCACATAGATTGGGAATCACTGGTACTGTTAAATCTACTTGCTTAAACTGTAACTTTCTTGAGGAAACGAGAAAGAGGAACCTCAACTAAACCTCCTGTTCCTCCTGATATAATTGATTCATAACATGAGATGTTGCTTAGAGTAGGATTTCCAGGCTCCACCTGCTGGCCAACTGTACTCCCAACTATCATCCAAAGGGAGATCGGCAATGTCTCTTCAGCTTCACCTCCCCACTTCTGCTGAGTAGATCTGGAAGGAAATTGGGCTCTCATGACCCCCATCTGTGTCTCACAACAAAGGAGATGATTTGGCTTGTTGTTTGCACAGGAAATATACTTGTTGTTTAACAGATTATTCCATTTCTACTATGTAATTACTTTCCATGTCAAGAAACACGTTACAAATTACAGATATGTAAATCCTCTTAAATGCATATTTAAATTAAAAATCAGTTATATCCATAATGACTTTAGCATGTGTTTACTAGCAACGCATACTATGTACTGCCCCAAAGCAAATTTTCATTTACATTTTCAGAAAATGTTTTAGCTGCCACCTGTGAATTTGCATGCCCAGTTTCATGCACACAACCAAATGAGCCTGCAAAATTGGGTGCATGCTGATTTTAGTCACATAAACAGTATTTGTACACAAAAACTTATCAGCTGGGCACTAAGTTTACATATAAACACAAGTTTTGTGCATGCAGAATGGATGTATGCCCAATTCTTTGGCTGCAATCAGTTGCAGGCACATATTTTGGTATACAATTTTGGAATCAGCTGAAAACTTGCTCTAACATAATGCAGAACATCAGCTTCCTGGGAAAAGGCAATAGGTTTAGTAAACACGTTAAAAATAACAAACTATAAAAAATAACTATAACATTTATATAATACCCAAACCTAGTTAGAAGACATCACAATTAATTAATTAATATAACACTTTCTATCTGAGAATCACACAAGAACATAAGAATGGCCATATTGGGTCAGACCAATGGTCCATTTAGCCCAGAATCCTGTCTTCTGACAGTGGCCAATGCAGATGCTTCAGAGGGAATGAACAGAACATGGCAATCACTGAGTGATCCATTCCCTGTCATCCCATCCCAGCATCTGGCAGTCAGAGGCCTAGGGAAACCCAGAGCCTGGGATTGCATCCCTGACCACATAGGCACTGACTTTTATTTTTCCCCAGGAGTGCCCCACCCTCGCTCGGCCCCGAGGCCCTGCCCCCACTCCACCCCTTCCCCCAAGGCGCCACCTTCGCTCTGCCTCTTCCCGCCCACACTCCGGCCCCTGCCCACCGGCTGCTCGCTGGTCTCCACCTTTCCCCAAGCCCCTCTCAAGCTGCCAAACAAACCTTTTCAAATTCAAATATATCTTTTTTGAGATGGTTGACCAGAACTGCACATAGTATTCAAGGTGTGGGTGTATCATGGATTTATATAGTGGCATTGTGATATTTATTTATCCCTTTCCTAATTGTTCCTAACATTCTGTTAACTTGTTTGACTGCTGCTGCACATAGAACAGATGTTTTCAGAAAACTATCCACGATGATTCCAAAATCTTTTTCTTGAAGGTTAACAGATAATTTAGACCCCACCATTTTGTATGCATAATTGGGGTTATGTTTTTCAATGTGCATTACTTTGCAGTTATCAGCACTGCATTTCATCTGCCATTCTGTTGCCTAGTCACCCAGTTTTGTGAGATCCCCTTGTATCTTTTCATAGTCTACTTTGGATTTTACTATTTTGAGTAATTTTATACCATCTGCAGTCTTCACTTCACTGTTTACCCCTTCTTCCAGATCATTTATGATAAGTTGAACAGCACTGGTCCCAGTACAGATCTTTGGGGGACCCCACTATTTACCTCTCTCCATTCTGAAAACTGACCATTTATTCCTCCCTTTGTTTCCTGTCTTTTAACCAGTTACTGATCCATGAGAGGACCTTCTCTCTTATACCATGACTACCTACTTTGCTTAAGAGCCTTTGGTGAAGGACTTTGTCAAAGGCTTTCTGAAAGTCCAAGTACACTATATCCACTGGATCACCCTTGTCCACCTGTTCGTTTACTCTGTCAAAGAATCCTAATAGATTGGTGAGGCATGAATTCCTTTTACAAAAATTGTGATTCTTCTCCAACAATCTGTGTTGATTTATATGTCTAATAATTCTGTTCTTTATTATAGTTTCTACAAATTTGCCTCATGCTGAAGTTAGGTTTACCAACCTGTAATTGCCAGAATTGCATCTGGAGCCTTTTTTAGAAAGCAGCATTACATTAGCTATCCTGTAGTCATCTGGTGCAGAGGCTGATTTAAGTGATAGGTTACATACCACCATTAATAGTGCTGCAGTTTCATGTCTGAGTTCCTTCAGAACACTTGGGTGAATACCATCTGGTCCTGGTGACTTATTACCGTTTAAAATTTCAATTTGTTCCAAAACCTCTTCTCTCAACAGCTCAATCTGAGAGGGTTCCTCAGATATATCACCTAAAAAAAAAGATTCTCAGGTGTGGGAATCTCTCTGTACAGTGAAGACCAATGCAAATAATTCATTTAGTTTCTCCACAATGGCCTCGTCTTTGCTGAGTGTTCCTTTAGCACTTCGATCATCCAGTGGCTCCAATCACTGTTTGGCTGTTGTTCTTAAAATGTTTCTTGCTGTTAGTTTTTGTGTCTTTTGCTAGTTGCTCTTCACATTCTTTTTTGGCCTGCCTAATTATATTTTTACACATGACTTGCCAGAGTTTATGCTCCTTTTTATTTTCCTCAGTAGATTTGCTTTGCAAACAAGTTAATGTTGTCTCACAAATCCCTTTTGTGCAGGTGGTTCTACCACCATTTTGCTGTTTCTCTCTCCCTTGTTGTGTGAAAAACGGGCAAACAGTAGGTGAGGCTGACTATAGTGAAGCAGAGAGACTAGTCAAGGAAGTGCTGTCAAAAACAACAGCTACAAACATAGGTGCTGACTTTTGGTTTTGCCAGAGGGTGCCCTGCCTCCATACTGGCCCTGCCCCCACTCTGCCCCTGGGGCCCTGCCCCCTCCACCTCTTCCTGCCCTTGCTCTGCCCCTTCCCAGAGACCTGCTCCCCTGAGTGCCTACCACCTGCGGCTTCTTTCTGCCCCCTTCTGCCTGAAAGGCAGTGAGGTGGGAGGAGGGGGCACAGAGGAGTGAATGGCAGGGCAGCCCCGCTCAACAGCTAGCTGGTGGCTGAACAGCTGATTGATTGCCAGCCCCAGGGCTGCGGCAGCCCTCTGGGTGCGAGCACCCCTTATTTTTTCTCGGTAGGTGTTTGAGCCCCTGAGCACCCACGGAGTCGGCGTCTATGGCTACAAATCAGAGCTAAACTTGAAATCCACTTGAAAACACACTTCCAATATTGAAATATTTTTACTTACCTTTGTTACAGTAAAACCTAAGGTTGATACAACTAAGAACCTTTTCCCTGATCATACTGAGGAATAGTCTCTCCAGTTTATGAAGCCAGGATGAGCAATATATATAAATATTCATGATATGCTATAAACCTGGGGTTATCCTGCCTTCACACCCCTGTAACAGGGTTGCCACTCACCACTACTGCGCCTCCTTGTGTCTAGGTCTGGGAAAGTAGCTCACGCTGCATCTGTGCCCCCTTCTACTGGACTACATGCTCTGCAATAATTTCTCTTCTGGTAACTTGACCCTCTAACCAGGTCACCATTTAGTGTCCACCCCACGGTTACTAGTACAACAGGACCTCTACCCAAATGCCATCTTCAAACGGTGTTCAACTCCAACTCAGGCGTCAATATACTGGTGTCAACATACCAGTGGCTGGCAGGGGAACCCGGGCACACCTGCTACACTGGGTTCCAGCCCAGGAATCCTGTAACCAGCAACCAAAGTATGCTCAGTCCCTGTCCCTGTATCTGTTTCCCTGGATTCCTTCTTACCCGACCTCTCCATCTTCTCTTGCCTGTTTCTGGGTTTACCGCTGGAGCTTATTCTACTTCCCATGACTACAGACTCCTTCCCCAGCAAGCCCTTTCTTTCTTTTTTCTTTTCTTTTTATGGTGAAGCAGATTTACCTGAATAGGCTATAGCTACCACCAACTATAATTCCTCAATACTTAGCAATTCATATTCTCTTGCTCTGCCCTGTGTCTTTCAGGTAGTGTAACAACACCTTTTTAATAATGCTCCATTTCCCCGATGTCTGTACTAAATAACAATGTAATGTTTGTTACCTTAAGATGTTTGAATTCCACAGAAAGCTTTCCCCTTTCTTTATCTAAGCCCTTACATGCCCATAAAAGGTTACCAATTGTTTCTTTCACCTTACAGAGTGCACATAGTCTATCTTTGTGTCTATATGTTTGAAAAAGATTTTTGTTGAAGCCACAAACATGAGTTAATACTTTAAACAAAATTACTTCATTTTTCCTATCCAGGCCCTTAAGTATGTCATTATCCTCAAATCTAGTGCATAGTTCAAAAAAATCTTCTTCCTCTTTTTCATTAATGCAAATTTTTTGCCATTTCTCTTTTAAATTTTTCTGTGCTAGGCTTTTGAATTCCCATTTACTCAAGAGTATTTCTATGTCAATTAGGGTTGCTGACACTCCCTTATTACAAGAGCTGTCCCTTTTTTTTTCATCTCTATACAACAAGATCAGAAGTTGCTGAGTGTTGCAAAAAAGCATCAAGAAATACCCCTGGTGAATGTAGGTGAGTACTGCTTATTATTATTCATACTAATGATGGGGTGGAGGTGCTAAGAAAACAGAAGTGCAATGTTGGCAACCCTAATGTCAAGCCTTCCATTTCTTACAGCTTTTTTATATACTTTGTCTGGCATTTAGTTCCCTGTTATCCCAATATGCTCTGAGATCCAAGCTAATGCTACATATATCCCTATCTGTACTAATTCTGTTATTAGAAATATATTGTCATTGATTAAATCACATATCCATATGAAGACACCCCTTTTTAATCATCATAAGGCCTGAGATTGAATTCGAAAAAATGATCGCAGCTGCTGGGCATATATCTCAGATCCAATTTAATACTAGCATTATTTCTACTAGTTTGGCTATCATGACAACTACATAATCAGATATTCTTTTCTATGTACTGTTTGTCAATGTTTGTATACAATATACTATCTCCACTCTTCCTGTTTTTATATTTTTTTGGACCTTTCTGTATATATTTGACAAAATCAACACTACTTTTCATCTGTATGCTGGTACACTTCATTTTTACTTTTACGTTTATAAAAGAAATCTAAACCCACATGTAAATTTCCATTTCCATCCATAACTAATTTTCCCATGACTAAAAGTTTTGACTTTGTTAAGCTTTTCCTCGTCTTTCAGCTCCTGCACCCACACTTTAACTTGAATGGCATGTGAAGTTCTAACACCGTGTGCTATTGTTCACCTCAAATTCCCAACAATCCTCTTATATTTGTTTGGTGCTTTGATCCTTGCATTTCCCATTAACTTGGACCAGAAAGTTAGGTTCATTCACAGTGTAACTGGCATTTCACCAGAAGCTATCTGTAGCACGCATAGAGGTATTGTAATAAATGCACCGCACACAATTCATAGTGCCTGGGCTTGTATTAAATTTACTTTTTTAAGTTCTGATTTTGATGCTGGCCAAAAAGCTTGGCAGCCATAACCAATAATTGGTCTGATTAAGGCTCTGTATACCATCAGTAGTGTTTTCTAATCCACACCCCAATTAGTCCCAGCAAGACTTTTAAGCAGATTAACCCTTCCTGTACTTTTATCTTTAACAATAGTTTAAATGATCTTTCCAAAGTAATTTAGTATCACGTATTACCCATAAGAATTTGAACCTTTTAATTATATCTATTTGTTCTCCAGACAGATATAGTTTACATTCCTTTGTAACTTTCCTTTTTGTAAGGATCAATCCTTTGGTTTTAGCAATGGAGAACTTGAAACCCCATGCATTTCCCTAGTTAGAGGTCTCTCCTAATGCTTTGTTGCTTCTCTTTTCTACCACCTCAATATTCCTGCTCCTAACCCATAGATTAAAATCATCTGTGAATAGTGACACCTACCCCAGCACTTATTTCTTTTTGGGAGATCATTTATCATAATATTTAATAAGGTTGGGCTGATAAACTTCCCTGCGTTGTACCATTTTTAATATTATATATATTTTACATAAATTTCCCAACTCCGACCTGCGTGGCCCCTCTACTCAAAAATTCTCTAATCCACCCCTGTATTTCCCCCCTTATGCCTAATGCAATTACTTTGTACAATAAGCCTCCCACCATAGCATGTCATACTCCTTTTCAATATCTAGAAAAGCATAGCTATCGTGAGACCCTTGTACCTCATACTTTTTTGTATTTCAGTTTCTAATTTAACAATGGTGAGTGATGGTGCATCTTCCTCTCCTAAAACCACTCAGCACCTTATCATTTTCCAAATAGACAACCAGTCCTTCACTTACAATTCTCTCCATAATTTTGCCCAGACAGGACATAAGGGCAATTGGGTCTATAGGCATCCACTTCTGTGGATAGTTTGCCTGGCTTTCATATTTGAATTACTACTGGGTGCTTCTACCCAACCAGTATCACTCCCTTTCCCCCTATAGTGTTATATAATTCCAAGAGAACCCTCAAACTGCTGTCAAAGAGATATTTACACATTATGGGGATGTATTCTCATTCATCTCAATAGCGTTCTCAAATTGCCACATACAAAACCATTAATTTAGTATAATATCTTCATGTTTACCCCAACTGCATAATAGATCACAACTCTCTTCAATGAATTGTCCTTTAATTTGGCGGAAATATGCACTTTGATTTTCATTCATCACCGATCAGAAAGTTTCTGCTAAAACTTCTGCTTTCTCATTATCAGAACTTCTAACTGTCATCAGTTCCAATAAAACCTGGGATGTAGCTACTCTTAGGGCACGTCTTCACTACCCGCCCGGATCGGCGGATAGAAATCGATCTCTCAGGGATTGATTTATCGCGTCTCATCTAGACATGATAAATCGATCCCCGAATCGACACGCGTACTCCACCTCGTCAGGAGGAGTAAGCGGCGTCGACAGTGCCGGTGCTACCATTTAGGCCAACTAGGTGGTTGTCTAAAGCACCAAGATTTGGGGGCGCCAAAAAGCGGCGCCCCCAATTTTAATTTTATTTTTTTACAGCAGCCGCTGCGCTGGGAGAGAGAGGGAGTCTGAGCCGCCGGCCGGCAGCGCAGGGGTTCCCCTGGGTCAGAGCTGCCACACGGATCCCCGAGCCGGGGGGTGGGGAGCTGCCGCAGGGGGGTGCCTCAGGGCGGGGCGGGGGAGCTGCCGCATAGCTCCCCAGGCTGGGGGCGGGGGAGCTGCCGCACGGGGGCGCCTCAGGGTGGAGGGGGTCGGGGAACTGCCGCAGGGCTGGGGGGGGGACACAAGGTGGAAGTTTCACCTAGGGTGCGAAACTTCCTTGCGCCGGCCCTGGGCGTCGATGGGGGAGCCGCGGCGGTCCATTTGCCGCCATCCTCACAGTGGGGTAAATTGAATAGGATACATCGACTTCAGCCACGCTATTCGCGTAGCTGAAGTTTGCGTATCTTACATTGACACCCCCCCCCCAGTGTAGACCAGCCCTTAGTCTGAATTCCATTCATTTTTCTAATTTGCCTGTGTATTTCGGATGTCTTGGTATCTTTATTCATCCAACCGCAGTATTTCCTCCAACTCTTTGATTTTTTTATTTTTTATGTGCTATTGCCTCACTTCTTTTATACTTCATTAGGTCTTCACTACTCATTGTATTTTTCACTTTTTATAGGCTTTGCTCCCTTCTTTAACTGTCATTTTGCACTCTTCATTCCACCATCGAAGTGAGTTTTTATTTTTGGGGTACTTCAATATCCTAGCTATGGATACAATAGTTGCTGCTATTAATTCCGTTATTACATTATCATTGAAATTATCTATGTCAGCACTCACACAATGATTATTCACAAAGTCAGCACATTCACTTGCAAATAGCTCCCCATTAGCTTTCTTAAAATTCCAGGTGGGTAATTTCCCATGACCTTCAACCTTACTTTGCCCTTGAAAGTAATAAGTATAGGGAAATGATCATTCCCCATTTGCATTTACTTGCAATATCTTACTTACAGGTCTAACCAGGAAAAACTACCATCAGCTGCATTAAATCTGGTTGGGGTGCCATCATTTAAAACCACTAGATTGTTTTCATCAACAAACTTTTCTAAGCATGCGCCATTTTTATCAGTTTTCTTACTTCCCTGCAATTTATGATGACTATTTAAGTCACTGCATATAATACATGGTCTTTTAGCATTCCTCACTTTTTCTTATAGCTCTTAACTTTCTAATTTCCCATGCGGGTTATAGATACTATAAATCTTTAAAGAAATACTTCTCTTCTTCATTGGGATCTAGGCTTGCTTCTTAGTTCTCCACTGCTGTGTAGTTTAATCTTTCCCTAAAGAAAGTACAAACACCTCCTCCTCTTCCTAGTTTTCAGTCTTGCCTAAAGGCAATATCCCTGGAATTTTAAAAGCAAGCTTTTCAACTCACCATGTTTTCTGGATTCTTATCATATTTGATTTAGTTTTCATTTCCAGGATATTTTCTTTCAGTTCTTGAGCATGTGCTATCAGACTGTATGCAGTCCAACAAAAGATTGAGATCCCCATGCTAGTCATATTTCACCATTAACCTCATTCAAAATTCCATGAATATGGTCCATTGACAGATTGCTAACATACAAGTATTTTCCCACTGCCCTTGCTATAATTCATTGTTTTCTCATTTTTTCAATTTGTGACGTACAATTTATCATGTCTATCATAAATGTAATATACTTTTATTTTTTCATTATGAGTATATATTTGCTTATTCTTTCTGCAGTGTTTATTATATTCTTTATAGAATGAGTTTGTGCCTACAGTTCCCCTTTTCATGTGCTGATTGCCTCTTCCTTCTCCTCTTGATTTGAGAATCTCCTCAATGCTTTCACATTAGATATGTTATTAACCATTTTTGTCTTCTGTCTCTTTAGCTTTTCTTGTCACAATACATCCTCTCTATGCTGGACTGCGATTACCATCACAGTTACGACATTTGACCTCTGTCCCTTCTATACAATTTTCAGAGGAATGCTCGCTCCCACATATCATTTTCCCTTTACAAACAGTTGCTACAGCTCCACACCACTGGCACTTATAACGCCTTAGGGCAGGAGGTGGCAACCTTTCAGAAGTGGTGTGCCGAGTCTTCATTTATTCACTCTAATTTAAGGTTTCGTGTGCCAGTTAATACATTAAAAATTTTTTTAAAGGTCTCTCTCTATAAGTCTATAATAACTAACTAAACTATTGTTTGTAAAGTAAATAAGGTTTTAAAAATGTTTAAGAAGCTTCATTTAAAATTAAATTAAAATGCAGAGCCCCCCGGACCGGTAGCCAGGACCCGGGCAGTGTGAGTGCCACTGAAAATCAGCTCGCGTGCTGCCTTTGGCACATGTGCCATAGGTTGCCTACCCCTGCCTTAGGGGCAGGGTCGGCTCTAGGCACCAGCAAAACAAGCTGGTGCTTGGGGTGGCACATTTTTAGGGGCGGCATGGCCGGCGCCAGAATGCCGCCCCTAAAAATGTGCCCTGGCCGCCCTAGCCCACCTCCGCTGCTGTCGCTTGCGTGCCACGCGCGCGAAACAGCTGATTCGCGTGCCGCTGCTCCCCCCCCCCCCAGGCTCTCAAACCTGGGAGGGAGGGGGAGATCCCAAGCGGCCGTGGCGCGCGAAACAGCTGATTCGCGCGCTGCTGCTCACCCTCCCTCCCAGGTTTGAGAGCCTGGGAGGGAGGGGGAGACTCTGAGCGGCCGCGGTGCGCGCGCCGCTTCTCCCCCTCCCTCCTAGGCTTGAGAGCCTGGGGGAGGAGGCAGGGCTGGGGATTTGGGCAAGGGGCGGAGCTAAGGCGGGGCCGGGGGTGGGGTAAGAAAAAAACGGGGGGGGGGGGGGAAATTGTTTCTGCTTGGGGCAGCAAAAATCCTAGAGCCGACCCTGCTTAGGGGAAGGAATATGTGCTAACTACTGATGCTAAACAATCTGTTCCAGCTTGCATTTAGCTGTGACACTCAAAGTGCTTTTTTCAGACAGAAGAAGAGCTCTGTGTGGCTCAAAAGCTCGTCTTTCTTACCAACAGAAGTTGGTCCAATAAAATATATTACCTCACCCACCTTGTCTCCATAATATCCTGGGACTGACACGACTACAACTACATTGCATACATTTGACTTTCCCCAGCATTTTAGTTTTTATCAGTTTATCAGCTTGCTCTTTGTTTTTACAGTTGACTGAAAGATCACCAACTCACAGCCTCCTGGCTCTTACAATATCCCCTATGTTGTTTTTTTAAAAATCCAGTCCGATACTTTCACAGAGTTAATATCACATAGTTTTATTTCTTTGGCTAGGGATCTTACAATTATACATTTTGGTTTATTTTCTTCCTCAGCTTTACCTTTTTGCTGATATCAACATAATCTACTCTTTTCTCTCCCCCTAACCCCCCATTTGGTATCCATTCTCCCTCACTAATAGACTCTTCTTCAGTTTTCAGAGTGAATTAATTTGGGGTCAGAAAATCCTCCATCTACCTCTAGCCCTATCATACACCCCATTTGTACTGGTGTCCTGGACTGGTGGAAATCTCTTCCTTATAGACATCTATACAGCTGATTCTCTTGCGTTATTTAAATTTACAGTTAACAGGGCACATTTTTAAAGAAAGATGGGAATCCATGTGCACTCACTTTTGTGGGGTCAGTTACCACTGCAAGGACACCAGGAAATTACATGTACAAGTTGGCAGTTAGGTATCTAACTAACAATTTGCACATGGAATTACTCTAGTTTTGTGGAACTGGAATAACCATGTGTGCAGGTGCTAGTGCACCTGTGCCACTAGACCTCTACCTTCAAAACATTTGTCACCAAATGTTTTCGCCAAATTATGTTTATAGTTAATTTTTGGACAATTCCTTGATTCCATATATTGTTTCTCCCACAACTGACAACTCTTTGCCTCTTACATCCCTGGCATAACTAAGCAGGGCTGCTCAGAATCTGGCCCTAAAAAAAAAACTTTCAAAGAAAAAAAAAAAGGGGGTAGAACAAGACACAGGTTCTGCTTCATAGTTCAGTCATTCCACATTTCATAGCTTCCCAACCCCATCCTCCCATTTATTTGGATGCTGCCAATTGTTTATCTTGACATCTCCAAACTTTCCATCTCTTCTGCCAAAATCCCTCTCTCAGACTTTGATTAGTGCAGCCTCCACCACTGGCATGCCTCAACAGTTACCTCAACCCCCCCCCTTAATCCCTCAAATGTGTGGTGCAAAACTCATCTGCCTTTCCCAATACTAAGATCAAATTCAGCCCTTCCTTAAATCCCTTCACTGGCTCAATATTACCTCATTAATCAAATTCAACACTCCTTGTGTTTACCTTCCAGGCCCCCTACAGCTTAGAACCCTCCTTCCTCAGTTCTCATCTACTTTCACTCCCTCTTCTCCTACACTGCTCAGAATGTCCCCTGAAAGTACTTTTTTCTATCTATCTCCGTGCCTTCTTTCACAGTCCTTTCATGCTCACCTATTACCTGCCCACTCCTGACTCCATCCTCTCCTCCTCTGAGACCCTTGTGGTTAAGGGACTGAATTAGGACTCAGAAGATTTGGGTTCAGTTCCCAACTATGCTGCAGACTTACTGTGTAACCTTAAGAAGTCACATAGGTTGAGATTTTCAGAGTAGTCTAAAAGCTTTACCACGTTCCTTATTAGAATGAATGGTGGCTAAATCTCTAAATTCCTCAGACTGCTTTGAAAAATCTTAACCTTCATCTCGCTATGCTTCAGTTCCACAACTATAAAAGAGAGATGAGGATTCTTTCTACTAACCTTTCTCTGTCTTGTCTATTTAGACCATAAGCTTCTAAAGGCAGGGACTATCTGCACCAGGGGTTCCCAAACTTTTTCCCTGCATGACCCCATTTTTAGACTGTTTCCTGTGATCCCAGACAGTAACAAAGCAACATAGCGACCAAGGAATTTACACACTAGATATGCTATTTAATGCTCTCTAATATGATACATGGGCTTGTGTGTTGTGATACAGCTTCTTGAAGTCTGGTAGCATGGTGGAAATTGCACATCTAATTTCCTAAGTGACATCAACAGTAGATTGATACCAAGACTTGATGGACACAAGTGCGCTGAATCCAGCTTCACAGTTCACACAAATATGTGCTCACAAATGGCACCATCAAAGAGAGTGTTGAGAGTGCAGGATATTCATTCTTGACAGTGAAACAGAACCCAAGAGAGAAAGTTGGGTACATGTTCCTTGAAAGAATCAACCTCAAGAAATGTCAATGAGCTGTTTGATTTAATCTGCTGGCAAATCCATGACATCAGCCTTGCACTGAAAGGGATTTTGCACCCAATCGTACTTTGTCACGTCCATGTCAGGGGAAAAACAATGCAAATTATTTCTCTATCTGGCTGAGATACTGAGCCATCACCTCCTTGGGAGGCTGAATAATTTCACTGTCAGCCAGGAATTTGCAAAGCTGCAGGAAGGATTCATAAGTTTGTCTTCACTAGATTATTCTTCCAGAAAACAATTTTCTTTGTGAATCCTGTGATTTGATCACTCAGCTGAAGGATGTGGGTGTTCTTTTCTTGCAGACCTGTATTCAATTCATTCAGTTTCCCAGATACACCTGTGGCACAGGCAAGAAGGCACATCTTCCTCTGGTCACAGAAAGTTAACAAATTCACTCTTTTTGCCATTCATTGCATAGGCACACAGCTCATCTCTCAGTTCAAAAAATCATCTTAGTACTTTTCCTCTTGTGAGCCAATGAGCTTCCATGTGGAATAACACCGCGTTATGATTGGATCCTATGTCTTCAGACAGAGGCTGAGTCTTGATGTAGTTCCCTATAGATGAGGCCTGCTACAAGTGCTGAACTCAGAGCTTTAGATGCCAGTTGTTCACTGTGAATCATGCAATGAGTCCTCACAGCAGATGGAACAACTATCTTTACCAATGCATGCAGACCTGCTTTGTGGCCTGCCACAGATGGAGCTGCATCTGTGCTCACCACGTGATTACATGTGATATTTTTGTTTTAGGTGCAGCCACGTAGCACATCAAACATTCCTTGTGCTGTCTCGTGTCCAGGAAGAGGGAGATAGACCAGAATGTCTTTGAGAATTGCACTCTCCTATGTTTTCTTGGCTTTTGTGAAAAAATATGCATCACAACCCACAGTGCTCATATCAACTTGAAGAGCAAAACTATCCGTGTTTTTCAAACACTCTACCAGTGTGTTTTCCTGATCTGCTCCTATCGCTTCACTCCTTTGCTTCATGTGTTGTTAAAGAGTATATGGCTTTAATTTTGTCTGGAGAAAATGTGTGGGGAAACCAAGGCAAACAAACGTAAAGTCTTTCCAATTGTGTGAGGCTTCTTGGCCTGTGCGATGTGGTAACACCTCACGTGATGTCTTTTGAGCTCAGTCAGAGATGGACATGGCTCTCTTGAATTGCATTTGTTGACATGAAAGTTCTTTGTTCTGATGCGAGAAAAATGACCTTCATTTTCCTACGTGTTCCTTTTGAAGGGTTCCCAAGTGTCATTTAAGTTTATTAGGCTTCATGCTTTAACTAGATAACACTGTGTGAGATAGCAGGCACTTTCTTTGCTCTTGACCAAAACACTGGTGAAGCCATACTCAAAGGAAGTCTAATCAATCTGTGAGTAGGTTTCTTGCACTCTTGTGTTTCATTCATTACTTCCTCACTAGACTCACTGCTGCAGGATGCAGTAGATACTCTGCATAAAAATGAGTAAAATGTGCCTCTTCTCACAAATTAGAAAGAGGAATTCACAGTTGAGTAAATGAGACCATGACTTAGGAAGACCTGTGTGGTGAACATAAGAATGGCCATACTGGGTCAGACTAAAGGTCCATCTAGCCCAATATCCTATCTTCCGACAATGGCCAATGTCAGGTGCCCCAGAGGGAATGAACAGAACAGGTGATTATCAAGTGATCCATTCCCTGTCGCCCATTTCCAGCTTCTACTAGGGGAGCACAGAGCCAGTGACTTACAGTGATTCTTTGGGTACGTCTACACTTACCGGAGGGTCCGGCGGCAGGCAATCGATGTTCTGGGATCGATCCTGGAAGTGCTCGCCGTCGACGCCGGTACTCCAGCTCGGCGAGAGGAGTACGCGACATCGACGGGGGAGCCTCCCGGCCGCGTCTGGACCTGCGGTAAGTTCGGACTAAGGTACTTTGAATTCAGCTACGTTATTAACGTAGCTGAATTTGCGTACCTTAGTCTGAAGTGGGGGGTTAGTGGGGACCAGGCCTAAATCCTTGAGTGCCAACAGTGTACTCAGGGTGGCATAAAAGAAGATATGGGCCCTACTTTAAGGAGCTTACAAGCCACAGCAGATTCCCATCTCAGAAAAGGCTAGCACAGGCGCCTACCAGCTCAAGGAGTGAGGATGCTCTGTTGATAAGGCTGTTGCCCACAGATAAGAATCATCTGGATTCAAATCCTTCAGTGGGATCTTTGCACAGAAGGATGGGGCAAATGGCCAAACTGGTATCCACACAGCAACCTCCGCACAGCCAATGTGTCTGGACCTGCTCCACAAATGTTGCGCCAAGAAGCTGCCATTTTACAAAATAGCAGCCTCCACACACATGAACTGGCACACACCATATGTGAGAAGTCTCGCTGTGCAGAGGCTGCCATTTTGTAGAGCAAAATGATGTTTGCATTAGCTTCTTCCATTCCTGCTTGTTTGCTTCATTTTCGCCAGATTTGTAGTCAAAAACTTGGTCTAGTGTGTAAGATATTTAGTTTTCTGTTCTGAATGCTAAACTGTTGATGAAATCATGAACATATCATTAGCAGGGGTGGCATGTTTGTAGAAATTTTGGTGGTGCCCAGAACCTGCCCCTGCCCAAACTCCGGCCCCCACCTGCCCAAGGCTCTGGGAGGGAGTTTAGGTGAGGGAGGAGGTCTGGAATGCAGATCCTAGGCTGGAGCAGGGGATTGGGGTGCAGGGTGCAGGCTTTGGGAGGGAGTTTTGGGATAGGAGGGGTGCAGAGGGATGAGGTGCAGGGGTGAGGGCTGTGGGGTGTGGCTGCAGATGAGGGGTTTGGGGTGTGGGAGGGGCTCAGGGCAAGAGTAGGAGTGTGGAGGATGAGGGCTCTGGCTGGGACTGGGGATAAGGTGTTTGGGGTGCTGGAGGGGCTCAGGGCTCGGGCAGAGGGTCAGGGTGTGGGGGGATGAGGGCTCTGGGGTGGGGCAGGGTTGAGGATGAGTTTGGGGTGCAGGCAGGCTGCTCTGGGACAGGGGCCAGAGAGGACTCCCCCCAGCTCTTTCCCTGCTGGCAGCAGCAAGCTCTGGGGGACGAGCCCCCCTTTCCCACCCACCCCCACCAGCACACTCACCCCCACCACTGTCATTGCATGTGCTCCTAGGACCCAGGAATCTCCCTTGTCTCCCTCGTGGCTGCGTGCACCTCCTCCCCTGCTGTTGCCCCTGACTGTAGCCTCACTGGAGGTGAGGGATGGGGCTGCCCCTTGCCCAGCATGGGACAGGAGCGGTGACTGCGGGCAGGGGACCCCCCTGTGTTGCTGGAGGGTCCCATTGGAAAATGAAAAGGTCTGAGGGGGAAGGGCAGGCTCAGAGTCAGTCTGCCCTGGCAGTCGAGATGGGGGGCACTAGGACCCTGCAGCAGCATGGACCCGCACACAGAAGAGACAGGGACACTGCTCTGGGGCCCATGAAAGGAGAGCGGGGGGCGGGGGCAGCAAGTCGGGGCCAGGGGACACTCGGGGAAGGCATGTGTGTGGGGGGAACCAGGCCCCAAGTATTGCTGGAGCTGGGCCCCTGGCTCTGAATATTGCTGGTGCCCGAGCACCACGTGGGTATGGAACTCGCTGCCTATGATGATTAGTAAACACTAGGTCACACAAGTGACTAACTGGAAGTATTCATTTTACTATTTCTTCTGAGAAGACTAAAAAGAGAGAGAGAAGAAGGGAAAATACACTTTTCTTCTTCAGACTCATGTGATCTCAAAGGCCTCAATTCAGCAAAGTACTTAAAACGTGCTCAAATCCCATTAAGTTCATCTGTTAAAAACCCAATAGCCTTACATGTGATTAATATTTCCCTCCCCACTTCAGCCTACAAAACCACTCCAGCTATTTGTTACAATTTGCTAAATACATAGATCAAAATAAGTATTATTCAGTCTATATTACTTTTACTTCAGATTAAGGAAAAACATAGAAAGGATAAAAATCCTGGCCCAACTGAAGTAAATAGAAATTTTGCAATTGACTTCAGTGTGGCTAGTATTTCACTCTGTCTTCCTGAGAAACAATACATAGTGACTCTAACATTCTGCATCAGAACTGAAACACAAAGTGGAAGCTGCTCCTGAAACTCAGTGTCACCTCTATATTTAAAGCTGTGCTGTACACAGAAGAACATAAGAATGGCCATACTGGGTCAGACCAAAGGTCCATCTAGCTCAGTATCCTGTCTTCCAATAGTGGCCAACGCCAGATGCTTCAGAGGGAATGAACAGAACAGATAATCATCAAGTGATCCATTCCCAGTCACTCATTCCCAGCTTTTGGCAAACGGAGGCTAGGGACACCATCCCTGCCCATCCTGGCTAATAGCCATTGATGGACCTACTCTCCATGAATTTATCTAGTTCTTTTTTGAACCCTGTTATAGTCTTGGCCTTCACAACATCCTCTGGCAAAGAGTTCCACAGGTTGACTGTGCGTTTGTGTGAAGAAATACTTCCTTTTATTTGTTTTAAATCTGCTACTTATTAATTTCATTTGGTGGCTGAAGGGTTAAAATCCATGTGCATTTTATATAACAACCAGGTATTTGGATTGTGCCAGTTCTGTTTCAGACACAGTGTCCAGAGTTTGGTCAAGAGACCAGAGGCCTTAGCAAATAGTGATTAGCTAAGAGAAAAGCAGAATAAACAAGACAACATTGCCTTTGCTAAAGATATGCTTGGTCAGTAAAAATGCCAGATGTTGAAGCAATAACTGAATAATTATGTTTCAAATTGAACAAAGAATCCCTGTTCCTATTGTGTTAGTTTCTTCTGTAGGGAGACGTTCTTCCCACAGATCCAACCTTGAGTTTATGAAAAGTTGGCACATGTCATTACAAGATATGGCATCCTCCCATCTCCCCTTCCAAGGGACCAATGCTTGCCTTAAGACATAAAGGAGACAATCTTTATTGCCATATACTTTCACTGTTTTTTTGTTTTAACCCCTAGGAATGTATCTGCTGGACAATCAGAGGAGCTACCCATTCCAATGGATCCCATATCAGAATTCAATGTATATATTTTATACTAATAACATTTTATCAAAGTATTAATTAAATGTTAACTTGCTAACTTGAGACCATGGGGGGAGACATTATGTAACCTGTTAACCATTGGCTACTGTGCTATCGTGTCTTGCTGCAAAACCTATCCCAGGATGTGGAACTGCCTACCCTGTCACTTTCCCCCGCCCATGGAAAAATTGATATATTCTATTGTAATCAATTGATTGACAGTGTCTCTGAGCCTAATAAGCAAGGTGACACTCCGCCAACGCTGTGTGTAATAAACTCCTATGCTTGACCTCTACATGGTGTGGATTTATGTCCTTCATGGCCCCTAGTTCTTGTGTTATGGGAAGAAGTAAATAGCACTTCCTTATTTACTTCCTCTACACCAGTCATGATTTTATAGACCTCTATCATATCTCCCCTTAGTCATCTCTTTTCCAAGCTGAAAAGTCCCAATCTTATTAATCTCTCCTCATATGGAAGTTGTTCCATACTCCTAACAATTTTTGTTGCCCTTTTCGGAACCCTTTCCAATTTCAATATATCATTTTTGATATGGGGTGACCACATCTGCATGCAGTATTCAAGATGTGGGTGTACCATGGATTTATAGAGAGGCAATATGATATTTTCTGTCTTAATGATTCCCAACATTCTGTTCACTTTTTTGACTGCTGCTGCACATTGAGTGGATGTTTTCAGAGAACTATCCATAATGACTCCAAGATCTCTTTCTTGAGTGGTAATAACTAATTTAGACATTTTATATGTCTAGTTGGGATTATGTTTTCAAATGTACATTACTTTGCATTTATCAACATTAAATTTCATCTGAAATTTTGTTGCCCAGTCACCCAGTTTTGAGAGATCCTTTTGTAGCTCTTCGCAGTCTGCCTGGGTCTTAACTATCTTTAGTAATTTTGTATCATCTGCAAATTTTGCCACCTCACTGTTTACCCCTTTTTCCAGATCATTTATGAATATGTTGAATAGGACTTGTCCCAGTACAGATCCCTGGGGGACACCACTATTTACTTCTCTCCATTCTGAAAACTGACCATATATACCTACCTTTTGTTTTCTATCTTTTAACCAGTTACCAGTCCATGAGAGAACCCTTTCCTCTTATCCCATGACAGCTTACTTTGCTTATGAACCTTTGGTGAGGGACCTTGTCCAAGGCTTTCTGAAAATCTAAGTACACTAGAGTCACTGGATCTCCCTTGTCCACATGCTTGTTGACTCCTTTAAAGAATTCTAGTAGATTGGTGAGGCATGATTTCCCTTTACAAAAAACATGTTAACTCTTCCCCAACAAATTATGTTCATCTATATGTCTGACAATATTGTTCTTTACTATAGTTTCAACCAGTTTTCCCAGTACCGAAGTCAGGCTTACTGGCCTGTAATTGCCGGGATCACCTCCGGAGCCCTTTTTAAAAATTGGTGTCACATTAGCTATCCTCCAGTCATTTGGTACAGAAGCTGATTTAAATGATAGGTTACAGACTACAGTTAATAGTTCAGCAATTTCACATTTGAGTTCCTTCAGAACTCTTAGGTGAATACCATCTGGTCCTGGTAACTTATTACTGTTTAATTTATCAATTTGTTCCGAAACCTCCTCTAATTACACCTCAGTCTGGGACAGCTCCTCAGATATGTCACCTACAAAGAATGGCTCAGGTTTGGGAATCTCCCACACATGCTCCGCCATGAAAACTGATGCAAAGAATTCACAATGGCTTTAGCTCCTTTAGCATCTCGATCGTCCAATGGCCCCACTGGTTGTTTAGCAGACTTCCTGCTTCTGATGTACTTAAAAAATTTTTTGCTATTACTTTTTGAGTCTTTGGCTAGCTGTTCTTCAAATTCTTTTTTGGCCTTCCTAATTATACTTTTACACTTCATTTGCCAGAGTTCTTGCTCCTTTCTATTTTCCTAGGATTTAACTTCCACTTTTTAAAGGAGCCATTTTGCCTCTCACTGCTTCTTTTACTTTGTTGGCACTTTTTTTGGTTCTCTTATTATGTTTTTTAATTTGGGGCATACATTTAAGTTGAGCCTCTATTATGGTGTATTTAAAAAGTTTCCATGCAGCTTGCAGAGATTTCACTTTTGGGACTGTAATAGGTCCTAGCCGGGGCTCGACCCTTCCGGGCAGGAGGGGGAGCCACACCGACTCACTACTGTGGGAACAAGCAGTCAGTTAGTCCCGAAACTCCGGCTCTTTGGTGCAGGGTCGGAGCAACCACAGTTAAAGCTCAGGCCCTTGACTGCAGGGGGCTGAGCGAGCAAGCAGTTCAGGAGCCCAGGCCCTGGATCAGGGCGGGGCAAACACAGTGAGCTCAGGCCCTTGTTTGCAGGGGCTGAGCGAGCAGACAGTTCAGAGCCCAGGCCCTGGATCAGGGCGGGGCAAACACAGTTAGCTCAGGCCCTTGTTTGCAGGGGCTGAGCGAGCATACAGTTCAGAGCCCAGGCCCTGGATCAGGGCGGGGCAAACACAGTTAGCTCAGGCCCTTGTTTGCAGGGGCTGAGCGAGCATACAGTTCAGGAGCCCAGGCCCTGGATCAGGGCGGGGCAAACACAGTTAGCTCAGGCCCTTGTTTGCAGGGGCTGAGCGAGCATACAGTTCAGAGCCCAAGCCCTGGATCAGGGCGGGGCAAACACAGTTAGCTCAGGCCCTTGTTTGCAGGGGCTGAGCGAGCAGACAGTTCAGGGGCCCAGGCCCTGGATCAGGGCGGGGCAAACACAGTTAGCTCAGGCCCGTGTTGGCAGGGGCTGAGCGGATAAACAGTTCAGGTAAGGCACGCCTAGGCTTCTGTAGCCGAGCGTTGGGTGAGGGGGAAGCCTGCCACCCGTGCGGAGGGTGGCAGGGTGGAACGCAGGCCCACCCACTCCACTGCGTTCCAGCCCGGGGCCCTAACAGCGGTTACTGCCGCTGCTGGTCAGTGGGGTATCCAGACCGCAACACACTGACATAGGCTCACACTCGGTTACAGCCGGACCGGGGTCGGCTACCCCCGGGCTGCTTCCATGATCCCCCTCAAAGCCTACCTCGTTCGTCGCGCCGGGATCGGGCCAGTCCATCTGCATGGGCTCCTCTCTGCCCGGGCTCGGCGGCAAGTCCGGTAGCTCTGCCGGGAAGTCCGGCCAATGGTCCTCAGGTGGCTCCTCTGGATAGCAGCAGGGGCGAAGGGGTTCGGGTCCAGTCTCACCCTCAGGGTTAGTGGGGTGCGGTTCCCAGGGATTCTCCCAGTGGCGGGCGTGAACGGGCTCCGGCGGCTCCTCCTCGTAGCGGGCCCGGGGTAGCTCAGGCCAGCTAGGGTCCAGGCCTCGGTCTTCGACGGTCTCCTGGCCGGGAGCTCCCGGCCGCACGTCTGCTCCCTGTGGTGGCTGGCCGCAGACTGAGCTCTGGCGGCCGGCCTTTATACTTCCTGTCCCGCCCCTTGACTTCCGGGGGGCGGGGACAGGCGGTGGTGGTCCCACCCACTCTGGGGTCTGCACGTGGGCTCCCTCTTCTGGGCAGGAGGGGAGCCACACCGACTCACTACACACACCCCCCTTAAGACTGGCTCCCGCGTCTCGGGGCCAGGTCCTTCCATCTCCCCAATGCGGGATAGGAAGTCCGCATTCGTATGGTCCTTGCCAGCCCGATGCTGCACCGTAAATGCGTAGGGTTGTAAGGCGAGGTACCACCGCATAATGCGGGCATTATTATCTTTCATTCGCATTAGCCACCGGAGGGGGGCGTGGTCTGTGACGAGGGTGAACGGGGCCCCGAGGAGGTAGAAGCGAAGGGCATCGCAGGCCCACTTCACAGCGAGGGCCTCTTTTTCCACTACTGCGTAGTTCCTCTCGCGGGGGAACAGTTTCCGGCTGAGGTATAATACGGGGTGGTCCTTTCCCTCCACTTCTTGGGACAAGACTGCCCCTAACCCTACTCCGGAGGCGTCCGTCTGCAGGATGAATGGGCGTTTAAAGTCCGGGCTATAGAGAACCGGCTCCTGGCAGAGGCACTTCTGCAGTGTCCGGAAGGCCGCCTCACATTCGGGGGACCATCGTACCTGCCGGGGACTGTCCTTCGTCAGAAGCCCAGTTAAGGGTGCGGCTATGGATGCGAACTGGGGGATGAACCGTCGGTAATACCCAACGAGGCCCAGGAACTGCCGAACGTGCCATTTGGTCGACGGGGTGGGACAGTCCAGGAGGGCCTGGACTTTCCCGATGAGGGGCTTGACCCGCCCGCCCCCGACGGTATAGCCGAGGTAGTTGGTCTCTTGCCAGGCAATACGGCACTTTTTGGGGTTGGCGGTCAGGCCCGCCTGTCGTAGGGACCTTAGGACTGCCGCAACCCGGGGCAGATGGTCCTCCCAGCCGCGGCTATAGATGACCACGTCGTCTAGGTACGCTGCCGCATAGTCCTGATGGGGCTGCAGAAGTTGGTCCATCAGCCGCTGGAAGGTGGCTGGGGCTCCATGGAGACCGAATGGCATCCGCGTGAATTGGTACAGCCCCGTTGGGGTGGCAAAGGCGGTTTTCTCCTTTGAGGTCTCCTTGAGGGGGATTTGCCAGTAGCCTTTGCTGAGATCCAAGGTGGTGATATACCGGGCCTCCCCCAGGCGGCCCAGTAACTCGTCCACACGGGGCATCGGGTAGGCATCGAAGTGCGAGATGGCGTTTACCCTCCGAAAGTCGATGCAGAAGCGGCGGGTGCCGTCCGGCTTGGGCACCAGGACCACCGGACTACGCCACTCGCTCTGGGACGGCTCAATGATGCCCAGAGCCAGCATGGCTCTTACTTCCTCCTCGACCGCATCCCGCATCCGATAGGGCAGGGGCCGGGTCGTCTCTCGAACCACTTTCCCCGGCTCGGTCTGGATGGAGTGTTTGACCAGGGACGTGTAGCCGGTACGGCCGTGAAGGTTCGCTTGAAGGCCTGCAGCAGGCAGTTAGTCTGTTTACATTGCTCTTCCGTGAGCGATTGTCCTAATTGGGGTGCCGGGGGGTCATCCGTCGAGGGTACGTGGGGTCCCAATTCCGGCTCGGGCGGGCATGGGTTAATTAAGAGGCCCTCCCGGTCCTGCCACCGTTTCAGCAGGTTTACGTGATACCGTTGGGTCCCCTTCCGCTTGTCCGGTTGCCGCACCTCGTAGGCGACGGGACCGACCTTACGCACGACGTCGTAAGGTCCCTGCCACCGGGCTAACAGTTTTGACTCACTGGACGGGAGGAGGAGTAGGACACGGTCTCCTGGTTGGAACTCCCGGACTTGGGCTCCCTGATCGTAGGTTCGTTTCTGCCGCTCCTGCGCCGTCTTCAAATTTTCGCGGGCCAGGGCTCCGGCCTGGGCCAGGTATTCCTGTAACTGGATGACATATTTCAGAAGGCCCTGGGCTGGGGAAGCTGACTGCTCCCAGGTCTCTCTCATCAGGTCTAAGAGGCCCCAGGGTCTGCGTCCATACAGCAGCTCGAAAGGGGAAAATTTCGTTGAGGTCTGCGGGACTTCTCGGATGGCTAGCAGCAAGGGTGGAAGGAATTGGTCCCAGTGGCGGAGGTCCTCTGCTGGGAATTTCCGCAACATGCTTTTCAAAGTGCGGTTAAACCGCTCCACCAACCCGTCCGTCTGCGGGTGGTACACGGACGTCCGGAGTTGTTTGATGCCTAAGAGGGCACAGACCTGTCGCAACAATTGGGACGTGAAGTTCGTTCCCTGGTCGGTCAGGATCTCTCTAGGCAGTCCTACTCGGGCGAAGATTTTCAGCAATTCCCCCGCGATAGTCCGGGCGGTAATACTTCGCAGGGGGATGGCTTCCGGGAACCGAAAGGCATAGTCCACCAAAACCAGGATGTATTGAAACCCTGCGGCACTTTTTGGGAGGGGGCCCACGAGGTCCATGGCGACCCGTTCGAAGGGCGTCTCCATCACTGGCATGGGGACCAGGGGTGCCTTGGGGATCCCGGGCGGGGCGACCCGCTGACAGTTTGGGCAGGAGGCGCAATATTCTTTCACCTCCTGAGAGATTCCTGGCCAAAAGAAGCGCACCAGGATTCGAGCAAGGATCTTCTCTCGCCCCAGGTGCCCGGCGGCTGGCACATCGTGGGCCAACTTCATCACCGCCCGCCGGTGACACAGGGGCACTAACAGTTGGGTTTGTGGTTCCTGGGTGCGGGGGTCACGGTCCACGCGGTAGAGCCGGTCCCGGCGCAGCTCAAAGTGGGGCCATAGGGTGGCCCGCTGGGGGTCCACAACACTCCCGTCTACTGCCGCGAGCTGCTCGTAGAAGCGGCTAAGGGTGGGATCCTCTCGCTGGTCCCGACAGAAATCGGTATCGAAGCGGGGCTGAGGGGCCGGCTCCGGCGGCGGTCCCGCTGCGTCCGTGTCGTCTATCTCGGTCGCCGGGCCCTGCTCGGGGGTCTCGGATGAGGACCCCAGCCGATCAGCCTTCAGGGCCGGCGTGGACCGTAGGACTTCCTCGAAGGCCGGCCAGTCCCGACCGAGGATCACAGGGTATGCAAGATGGGGAGCTACCCCAACCACCAGGTGTCGGGTGATCCCCGCGATAGTTAGGGGGACCCGGGCGCTGGGGTATGGTCGGACATCCCCATGGATGCATTGTAGATGAATACACCCGAGGCGGGTATCACCCGGCGGTACCAGGTCCTTACGGACCAACGTCTGGCCACAGCCCGAGTCGATCAAGGCCCGCGTAGTCCGTCCTCCAACGGCTGCCGGGACGGTCAGCTTGGGGTTCATGGCTGGCCGGGCTCGGGTGTGGCCCGCCCACACTTGCCCATAGCTGCAATCCATCCCCGGACAGTCTCGCTGGAGGTGCCCCACCTTTCCACAACCGAAGCAGGGACCGAGTTCAGGTCGTCTGCTCCTGGGGCCCTCTCGGCTTGGGCTCCAGGGGGGGCTTCGCCGAGCCCTTGGGGGCCCCTGGCCCGGGGCCATTGGTCCGGTCCGAGGAGCCGGGTCCGTGTGCCGGGTCCGGGTCTCGCGGCGGGGGTCGGGCCTCGGTGCGGGGTGTCGTGGTCCGCTCGGGGGTTCCCCTTTCTTTTCGCCACGGGCTGGTTCGGGCCCGGGGCGTCGGAAGGTGGGCCCTACTGCATCTTCGGCGGCTAGGAAGTCCTCCATAAGCGACACTGCCTGGGCCAGCGTCGTCGGCCGGTGGCGAAGCACCCAGGCGCGTCCTCGGGAGGGTAGGGTGTGCACGAACTGTTCTAACACCACCTGCTCGGTTACCTCCTCTGCCGTCCGGGTGCCGGGCTGTAGCCACCGTCGGCAAGCCTCTTTTAAGGTTTGGGCCACTACCCGCGGTCGGGCCCCGGTGGGGTAAGTCTGGCCCCGAAACCTTTGTCGGAAAGTCTTGGGACTGACGTCAAGGGCGTCCAATATCGCGGCCTTCACCAGGTCGTAGTCCCGTGCTTCCTCAGCCGCCAACCCACGATAGGCCACCTGGGCCGCCCCCGTCAGGTAGGGGGCTAAGAGGGTAGCCCACTGGTCCCTGGGCCACCCGGCGACGAGGGCTACCCGCTCGAACGTGACCAGAAATGCCTCAGGGTCGTCGTCTGGGCTCATCTTAGTCAACCGAAGGGGGGCAGCTAACCGCGGCATCTCCGCAGCCTCCCCCGCCGGCCCCGGCGCGGGGCGAGGGAGCGTGACCAGCAACTGCTGCAGCTGGACTCCCAACTGCCGCACCAGCTGCTGCTGTTGCTCGAGCTGGGCCGTGTGCTGCTCCTGCTGCAACTGGAGTTGGGCGGCATCTCGCTGCTGTTGCTGCGCGAGCTGAGCGGCCTGCTGTTGCTGTTGCTGCTGCAGGGACTGTACCTTTTAATTTCTGTTTAACTAACCTCCTCATTTTTGTGTAGTTCCCCTTTCTGAAATTAAATGCTACGGTGTTGGGCTGCTGTGATGTTTTTCCCACCACAGGGATGTTAAATTTAATTATATTATGGTCACTATTACCAAGCGGTCCAGCTATATTCACCTCTTGGACCAGATCCTGTGCTACACTTAGGATTAAATCAAGAATTGCCTCTCCTCTAATGGGTTCCAGGACCAGCTGCTCCAAGAAGCAGTCATTTAAGGTGTCAAGAAACTTTATCTCTGCATCCGTCCTGAGGTGACATGTACCCAAGTCAATATGGAGATAGTTGAAATCCCCCATTATTATTGAGTTTTTTATTTTAATAGCCTCTCTAATCTTCCTGAGCATTTCACAGTCACTATCACCATCCTAGTCAGGTGGTCAGTAATATATCCCTACTGCTATATTCTTATTATTAGAGCATCGTATTATTATCCATAGAGATTCTACAGTACAGTTTGGTTCATTTAAGATTTTTACTTCATTTGATTCTACACTTTCTTTCACATATAGTGCCACTCCCCCACCAGCACAACCTGTTCTGTCCTTCCGATATATTTTGTACCCTGGTATTACTGTGTCCCATTGATTATCCTCATTCTACCAAGTTTCTGTGATGCCTATTATAGCAATATGCCCATTTAATATGAGGCACTCTAGTTCACCCATCTTATTATTTAGACTTCTAGCATTGGTATATAAGCACTTTAAAAACTTGTCACTTTTTAGCTGTCTGCCATTACATGATGTAATTGAACAGGACTCTTTAATTTGACTGTTTTTGATCAGATCCTACCTGTATTTTATCATTTTCCTTACTAGGACATAGAGAATCTCCATTAATAGATCCTCCCCTTAGGGATGTCTTTATCCGAACAGACAGACATCTCTTTTTAGTTACATAGCTATAAATACCACAATGTACTCTTTTTATAGGGCAGGTTTCTGGGGGAAATAATCAAGGGAGAAGTTAACAGCTTTAACATCATTAACAGTTGACAATTTGTCCCAAACTTTTCCTGTCGCATCCCGCCCTTATCAGTAATGGAATCTGTCCACGTCACCCCCCCTATTCCTGCACAGGTGGCTCATCAAAGGCACCTGGGTTGAAAGTGGAGCTGGGGGTAGAACTGGAGATGGGGGAGGAGCTGGGGCAAGAGGCAGAGTTGGATTGGTGGCAGAGAGGGAATGAAGGCAGAGCTGGGCTGGGGGCAGAGCAGGGACTGGGGCTGGGAGCAGGGCCACAGTTGGGAGCTGGGGCCACAGTCAGGAGAGGAGCTGGGAGTGGAGCCTCAGCCAGGGCCAGAGCTGTGGTTTCCATCACATACAGGGTTTACAGTTTGGTTCAATGGCACTCAGCACCTCCCACTATAAAAATTGTTCCAGCGCCCCTGAGGGTGGGGCCAGGGTGGCACTCCTTCCCTGGCCCCGGTGGGGGCTGGCCCATGCCCCACTGCACCCCCTGAACATTCCTCTGCACCCCTGTAGGGGTGTGTGTGCCACAGTGTGGGGACCACTGACATATGAGGTCAAATTTCAATATTGGGCATCTAAGTTGTGCCTGCAAAATGTGTACAAGTAAACATAAATGGGTAGGTATATATTCAAAATACACATTTGCATGGGCAAAAAGGGTATGCCATGCAAAAATACTCATCTGTGCATGCAATTACTTTATTTGCTTATGAACATATGTATCTTGTGAGCACATATATTTTGCAGTTACAGTTTACCATAGAGGTTGTATTTCTGAAATGTTTGCCCTTTCCAGCTTTCAAAAGACAATTTCTTTATCTGTGACAAAGTTTTTTTGTGTCTGATGAATCACAGGAATAGATTTTAGAGTCTGAAAAATGTTTATTGTATCTAAATTTAAGTCTTTTTAATAGTAATGGTACCAGGCTCAGAATTTCACATTGCACAATTTTCATGAGAATAGACAGGGTAAAACTGTCTATTAAGGAGTTGTGGAAGGTTGTTTTAGCCACTGGTGTTGCATTAGCTTTCCGCTATGCTAATCTGACTTTTCAATTCCTTTTCTCCTGGGCTGCACTTACAGTATTATCTCCTTTTTATTTCAGTACTTTGTATGTTATTCTTTCATCTACTAATTGTTTCTTTACTTTTGGGATCCCTTTATGATGTACCTGCCTTGCCTCTACTCTGACATTTTAATTTCCTAGCCACCTAATGAATGCCTTCCACTTCCTCTATTTGCGGTCTCATCAATCTCTCTTTATTTTGCCTATTTTATTGCATTGCTTGGTTAAATAAGACCGTGTGGCCAAAACATTTGGGCCAATACATTCTGTTTGCACAATATTTTTCTTTAAAATAACATGTCTATAGAAATGAGGCAGAGGAAGGATGTATTAATGCACAGAGGGAATAATGCAACTTAGAATCTGAGGAAGCTTTCCACTCACTGATGGTAGGCAGACCCAGTGTATTCTACCTTTCCCTAACAAATTTCCATTACTATGGACATTGTTAGTTCACTTGCACAACCCAGGATATTATTTCCCAGTATTTGCAATGTAGCTTGCTTCATTTCTCAGGCAGGTTACTGTGCAGAGACAGAATTTCTTGGGTGCCACCCACCTGCCTCAACTGGTGGGGGAAGTTGATGGGGTCAGTGGTGAAAGGGGACAATCCCAGCAGGGAGGGATGCACTTGCGAAGGGACTCTAAGTAGCTTCTCCCCCCGGAAGTCTTTGGCTTCCATTGGCCAGCAGGAGGGAAGGGGTGCTGATTGGCCAGCATTCTCCAGCTCTCAGGATTTGACCTGATGCCTCTACAGTGGCTGGGAAGGGTCCTGTGTTCCTGGGTAGCCCTGCCAGGGTGGGGAAGTTGCCTCAGCCATCCCACCCCTTCCACTATTCTCTGGGGAGAGGGAACGGGGCGGGGGTCATGTGGTGCTGCTACCAGGTGGCCCTGTGGGAGATGGGTCTGTTGCTTTGGCCCCCACCCCTCTCACTGCACATGGGAGGAGAGGCCATGGGCATAATGTGGCTGCCAGGGGAGTACAGTGCTCCTTGTGTCATGCTACACCACCCCCATTTCTGGGGGGGTAGGAGGGCTGGGGGCTCGCAAGCCTTTGGCCAAGGGTACAGGTGGACTGCAGGTGCCTGCTCCAGGAGTTGCTCTGCAGGAGCCAGGCAGAATGCCTGGTCCCTTCCCCCCACCCTCCCCTTGGGGCAAAGCAGCAGGTATAGGTAGTGGGGGTACCCTCCCGCAGGGACCCAGCCCTGTCCTAATGGAGGCACTGAGAGTGTGGCCTCAGAGGTGGGTGAGGGGTCACCCAGGCAGCTTTGCCAGAGAATTGTGGGCCTGGGATCGCAGCCCCATGGGGAAAGTTGTGCTCCGTCTTTGCAGGAATGGAGGTCGGGTGAGGACCAATGGCCTGCCACGGGCGCCAAAGAGAATCACACACTGAGGGGAGCAGCTGGGCAGGACACGGGACCTTGGCAGGGACAGTTCTTTTTTCAGGATAATGGTGAACCGGAAGAATGCCTGGGATGGGATCGTGAACCCCTCATACAGGAGGTCCATAGGATGGATTCAGGGTCTGAGTTCAGGGTTAGCGAGGGTCCAAGCCTCACTGAGGTGGACGAGGATGCCAAAGAGTGGATGAGTCACCCTGGACCTGCGCCTCATTTCCATAACCTGCCAAGAGTTCAACAGGCATCCTCAGGATGCAGCGGGGCATGGGGGGAGGTGAGAGTTCGCCAGCAGGTTGCAGATAATGAAGGAGGGGATTGCAAACCTTGGCACTTGGGGAAGGGTGGTTGCCCAGGTCCCTCTTCCCTCAGAATGCACTGCCTAAAGGATATGAGGTCACCTGGCAAAGTCATTGGCATTGGTGGCCCATAAGTTGGATAGTCTGCCTGACAAGAGTGGGCTCCTCTCAGATGAGGAAGTAACACTGTCAAAGTTTAGGGATGGGACTCAAATCCCACACAGGAATATGGAGCAATTAGAGAGGGACCTCACTCTGGCTGCAGAGGGCATCATTCCTAATGAAACTCGGGCAGGAGACAAGGCAGTTAATGCCTATAGAGCTTATGCGGGATCCATCACTTACTCAAGAATCATGTCTAAAGGGGCTAAGGAAAAGATTTGGAAAAGGGAATTTGTGGATTTATTTACCTTGTTGTTCGAGGACGAGCAGACAGAAGAAAGGGGCAAAATGCACAAAAATGAGGACAAACCCCATAGACCTAAGATGTCTCCAACTCTTGAGAACTTGTCTGCAGCCTTTTGCATTTATGTGAGTATAATTTGTGTGAGCAACCCACGAGGCGTATTTCCTTATTCCAGTATAGAACTTAATAGTGAGGGCTTGTGCTACATGGTTGGACTGCATGGTTAAGATATGACCAAAAATTTAGACAAAGGACAGCAAAGGAACCTGGGGTAAAACAGACCGGGAATTTTGGCTGGAGCATATGACTTCTTATCACCCTGTCCAGCTGGCATTTACAGACAGCAGGTGGACAATGCCAAAGTCTTGTTATCAAAAGGTGGCTATAAAAGCCAATGTGTGCTTTTGCATTTAATGATGAGAGAGGTTTTCGATCCCAGTGCAGGTACAAATACCGCTGTATGAGGTGTGGGGGTCAGCAGAGTGCACTCTTCTGTTGTGGGGGGGAAAAGGCAGCTCCAACAGTGCAGTAGGAAAGGGGGTCCGCAAAGTTAGTGTTTCAGGAGATGCTACAGGCGGAAGCAGTAATCATGGAAAAGGCTCCTTCTCCAGTCAAGATACAGGTTTATGGGGGGGGGGGGGGGGGGAAGATGCAGCTTATTTATGGAACAGATTTTCAGGTGGTTTTCAAAGCCCAGGTGAGGGTATGAGGTGCCGTGCCACTCTTAGGCCGAGAGCTTGAAATCAGAATGCCAAACCCATGAAAAAACAACAACAGAAATTGGGCTTGTTTTTGGTTTAATTGGCTTGTGAGTTGTTTGTTGGCTACTTTTTGCTTGTAGCTTGTTGCTTTTTTTTTTTTATCAACTCCCGGCAAGCAAGGGAAAGGGGGGGGGGCAAGGGGCAAGCAGGGGCAAGGGTGGGGAGAGAATCAGGAGTGCACAGCAGACCCACCACAGTCCCAGACTGCACGCCGGGGCGGGGGGGTGGGTGGGAAATCTAGTCACATGACTGTTGGGGTTCTTAGGGATTGGCTTGTTTAGGCCTTGTTTTGAAATGGGATTAGCTTGATTTTTGGCTTATTGTGAAAGTTGGGGTGTTTATTTACCGTGTGAAAGTTGGCAACTAAATCCGTTAAAGGCTTCGAGCCTAAACTAAAGGCAAAGATTACCTTGAAGGTTGCAGCAGGGAGAGTGGCAAGCCCTATCTGAGGGAATTGCACATATCTCCCTGGGGTGCAGTTCTGAAGAAGGCAAAGGGTGAATACAGGCTTATCCATTACCTGTCATATCTTCAGGGCTCATTGGTAAATGATTATATTGACCCCCAGCTGTTCAGTGAGATACCTGTCATGTGATACTGTGCTAGCCATGGTTAGGGAATGTGGCCCTGAGGCAATGCTGGCAAAATGTGACATTAAGTCTGCATTTCAGTTGCTACCAGTGCATCCCAGGGACTTTAACTTGCTTGGGTTTCAGTTTGAAGATCATTACTGCTTTGATAAAGCCAAGCCTGTGGTGTGCTCCATGTCATGTGCCACTTTCAAAAGATTCAGCTCCATGTTGGCGTGGGTGATGATGTCTGAGACTGGCCTGCATCACTCAGTGCACTACCTTGACAACTTCTTATTTGCAGGAAGATTAGTGACAGGCAACTGCAAGTACATGCTTCAGGCATTTCAGAACCTAGCTGAGCACCTTGAGGTCCTCCTTGTGATGGAAGAAGAACTAAAAAAACCCAGAAGGCCCTGCCCAAAGTTTAGCATACCTGGGCATTGACCGGGACTCAATTCAGAGTGTCTCTATGTTATCTACAGAGAAGTTGGAATCAGTCAGGGTGCGGATACAGGCTTTCAAAGGAGCAAAGAAAATTACTCTGAGGGAACTACAGGTGATCATGGGGCACCAAAACTTTGCTTGCCAGGCGATGACCCCCAGTCAGGCATTTTGTACCCATCTGGCATCTGCCTCCTCTGGAGTGTGAAAACACCTACCATTTTATCAGAATGACAAGGGAAATGAAAGCAGACTTAGAAGTGTGGGAAAGGTTTCCAGAAGAGTTTAATGGGATTTCAATATGGTATTTGGAGATGTTGCTCAAGATGGAGCTGTAGGTACAATCTGACGCCTTGGGAAGCATAGGTTAGGGTTTTATTTTCAAGGAGAGGGGTATGCGCAGAGGTGACCAGAAATCTGGATGGCTCACAATATTACAAGGGACATCACCTTCCTCAAGTTTTTTCCTATATTAGTGGCAGTCACTATTTGGGGAGAAAACTTTCAGAATAAAAATGTCCGTTTCTGGTGCAATAACACAAGCTGTGGTTCGTACTGTAAACCGACACTTGGCTAAGACTGCGCTGGTAATGAGGCTGTTGGGGGCTTTCATTTTACACTGCCTGAGGCTTAACTTCCTTTTTCACACAGTGCATGTCTCAGGAGCGAATAATGGTGTTGAAAATGCTCTCTTTCAATTTCAGGACAACAGATTCTTGGAACTCACTCCGTTGGCCAGCAGGAGTTCGGTGATACAGCACAGGGACATCCCTGACAATTGTTTGGAAGTTTTCAGGGATGATGGCATACCTATGTCAGATGAAGATATTGATATATGGCTATGGGAGGCGAGGGAATGGAATGGGGCAGGAGTTGCGATATCAAGCAGCATGGCTGGGGCGGGAGAGAGCGACCAAGCTAGTCACTGGCGCGCCCTGCAGCCGGTTTCCAGTGCAATTAAGAAAATAAAACGAACATTTCCCAGAAGTAAAAGACCTGGGGGTCTTGGGATAGGGTGAGACGTCGTGGCCCTTGTGGGAATAGGTCCCGACCCTGCTGCACCCTCTGTCCCCCTCGAGGTGGGGAGGGTGCTAGGTCTTGAAAGAGCTGAGTCTTGTATGTAGGCTGAGGAGAGCCTACCCTGAGTTATGGGATATATGGTACGGAGCCCTGTAACCTTCCAACTGGAACCAATTAAACACCTGGCGTAAGAGAATATGGGTGGGTAGTGCCCCTCCCATGTTAAAGTTTAATAAAGTTGCAGCCTGCTGCTTAAAATCTATCCATGTGTCTGTCCTCATTTTGCTGCTGTGTCTGCAACAAAAACAGATAACAATAAGCTTCACTGGAGTGAGACCTGGGCTGTATCACTGTTTCATTAGCCGGAATTATTGTCCTGGAAGCATTAGTCAACTGGAATGATCCACTAGAGTGAGCTAGAGGGCAACATATTGCCAGGGTGTGTTTGGTAAAGGGTTATTATTTAAAGTGTTCTACTGTGTAAAGTAGAACAGCACTGTGTAAAAAATGGACCCGCCTGACGCAGTGGATATGCTGTGTGTTCAGTTTCATCTGCTGAATTTAATGAAAATCAACGTTCTTAGTACTTTTCAATCCTGTGAGCTCTGCAGATTGGACAGGCTGCTAAGAGAGAGTGAGCAAGCTAGATTCTCTTTCTTCTTGTGCATAATCCACAGGTTTGTTTATTAAGAGTTAATTGGGTATGCCTGGGCAAACTTACTAAAGACCATTTGGTTGCATAGGTATAAACTGAGTTATAATTTAGCCTGCAGGACCTTTATTACTAGTGATGATGTACCCGTCGGAAAGAACCAGTTTTCCACTCAGATCCTAGGACTGACAATTAAAAAGTCATCATTTTACTTGTAAAATTTGATACAGAACTGATTTAGAAGTAATAAGCATGAAACCTCAAAATGCCATTTTTACAGAAAAGAAATGTACTTCAAACAAATTATATGAGAGCAGGAGTAATTTTTTCACTTCTAGAAATGAGGGCTGGGACTTTCTCACTGTACATTTCTAACTGGAATAAAACGTAGCTGGTCTGTCAAACTCCTCATTGCTTGTGAATCCAAATAATCAGAAATAAGAAGGTACTTTAGAAGTATATACAAAATAAGGAACAGGTCAAGTGGGAGCTCCTGTTTCTAACAAATTTAAAACTAATCATAGAATATCAGGATTGGAAGGTCCAACCCCCTGCTCAAAGCAGAACCAATCCCCAGACAGATTTTTGCCCCTGATCCCTAAATGGCCCCCTCAAGGATTGAACTCACAATCCTGGGTTTAGCAGGCCAATGCTCAAACCACTGAGCTATCCCTCCCCCCATAATAAAAAGATATGTGATGAATTTTTACCTGGTTTATAATTAATCTGTGGAATTCTGTCCCAAAATATATCACCATGAGACAGAACTTAGTAAGATTAAAAAAAGGATTAGATCTGCATATGGTTAACAAGAATATCTGCAGTTATAATATACAGGATATAGACAGTCTTGCTTCAAGTTATAAGCAAGTATTAACAGCTTGAGGTTAGGAAGGAACTTACAGCATGGTATTTTTTTTTTACAATAGTCTTGTATCGGGGTTTTTTACACTTTCTTCTGATGCATCTAGTAATAGCCACTGTTGGACACAGGATATGAAACAGGATGGATTAGGAAAATAATTGAAATACAAATAAAGCCCAATTAAAATTGATAAACTAAATCAGGATTTCTTCTTGCTGATTTAAATCATGACAAAATTGATGATTTAAATTGCTTTGATTTAAACCATTCCACTTTATATACACCCCAAGGACTATCGGAAAAATGAAACTTGCTAGTATTGATGGGATAAATTGGTGAAATGGTGAATCAAAACTATGGAACATAGAACTTTATGGGAAGGATTTATTATGGTAACAGACTGAATTGTCTCAAATGAATCACGGATACATAGATTTTAGTATGTGTTTCCATATATATAAGTATCATAAGTCACTCCATGAAGAATGGTAGGGAACTGTGCAGTCCTTATAGCACAACTTTATCATGCTCTCACATCAATTCATCATTTTTTATTGAAATTTTAAAAGTTTGAAAACTGTATATAAGTGTGAGATGATTAGCTGTCCTGTTTTGTGGATCAGATTTAATGTTTCCAAAATATTGTCTCTTAAAGAACCCTGAGAACCTTGTCATTTGCCTGGGGCTCATAAACATATGGCTAAACACCATGAAAAGCAGCTTTATCCTGACATCTGTATTACTACCTGAGGGAGTGTTGGCAACAAAGCCACCAATTTCCAAGCAACACTGAAGCATTCACCATTCGTTATGATGCCTGTGCTTAATCACTGTTGCCCACTGCTTACTGTTTAAAAGAAGAACAGGAGTACTTGTGGCACCTTAGAGGCTAACAAATTTATTAGAGCATAAGCTTTCGTGGACTACAGCCCACTTCTTCGGATGCATATAGAATGGAACATATATTGAGGAGATATATATACACCCATACAGAGAGAATAAACAGGTGGGAGTTGTCTTACCAACTCTGAGAGGCCAATTAATTAAGAGAAAAAAAACTTTTGAAGTGCCCAACCGTTGTCTATAATACTTTTATTGAGAACACATTATTTTAAAATCTCTTTTTTCACTAAAAACTAAATACATACCTAGCCATAATTGTATCAAGAGAGCAGATTTCAAAGAATGGTTATGTACAGTAACTTGTTCTTCGAAATGTGGTTCACATATGTATTCCACTCAGGTGTGTGCGCACCCAGCATGCCTGGATAATTTTCTGTAGCAATACCTGTCAGGGCAGCACACGTGCTGTCCTCTTTCTGGCCCCCTCCACGGCTATTTAATGTCAGCGTCACCCCAATCCCCCTTAGTTCATTTGCACCAGAATATGAGGCCTGAGACTCCAATGCAGGACCAATCCCCAACTAAATCATCCCAGCCAGGGCTTTGTCAAGCCTGACCTTAAAAAACTCTAAGGAAGGAGATTCTACCACCTTCCTAGGTAAACCCATTCACCACCCTCCTAGTGAAAAAGTTTTTCCTAATATCCAACCTAAACCTCCTCCACTGCAACTTGAGACCATTACTCCTTATTCTGTAAACCCTCTTTCAGGTAGTTGAAAGCAGCTATCAACCCCCCCCCCCCCCCCGCCATTCTTCTCTTCTGCCGACTAAATAATCCCAGTTACCTCAGCCTCTCCTCATAAATCATGTACTCCAGCCCCCTAATCATTTTTGTTGCCCTCCACTGGACTCTTTCCAATTTTCCTCACATCCTTCTTGAAGTGTGGGGCCCAAAACTGGACACAGTACTCCAGATGAGGCATCACCAATGTCGAATAGAGGGGAATGATCACGTCCCTCAATCTGCTGGCAATGCCCCTACTTATACAGCCCAAAATGCCATTAGCCTTTTTGGCAACAAGGACACATTGTCGGCTCATATCCAGCTTCTCGTCCACTTTAACCCCATGGTCCTTTTCTGCAGAACTGCTTCCTAGCCATTCGGTCCCTAGTCTGTAACAGTGAATGGGATTCTTCCGTCCTAAGTGCAGGACTCTGCACTTGTCCTTGTTGAACCTCATCAGATTTATTTTGGTCCAATCCTCTAATTTGTCTAGGCCCCTCTGTATCCTATCCCTAGCCTCCAGCATATCTACCACTCCTCCCAGTTTAGTGTCATCGGCAAACTTGCTGAGGGTGCAGTCCACGCCATCTTCCAGATCATTAATGAAGACTAGAGTGACCAGATGTCCAGATTTTATAGGGATAGTCCCGATTTTTGGGTCTTTTTCTTATAAAGGCTCCTATTACCCCCCACACCCGTCCCGATTTTTCACATTTGCTGTCTGGTCACCCTAATGAAGACATTGAACAAAATCGGCCTCAGGACCAACCCGTGGGGCACCCAGGACTGACCCTTGGAGACAGTTCACACATGTATTCCACTCAGGTGACTTCCAAGCAGCTCAGATAGGAAGTGGGGCTTGGATCTAACTGAATAATGATCGCAAAACTGTTTCTCTTAAACTTGCATCATATCTGGAAGCAATCTGATGACATAGTGCTGAAAAGGTATGTATGGAAGACTATGTAGCAGCCCTACATATGTCTGTGTTAGACTGTGTTCTTGTGGACTGAGCTAAGAGCCCTTCTGGAGAAGGAAGTTATGCTATCCAATAGTCTGTTGTGATGCAAGCTGCAATCCACCCAGAAATAGCCAGTGCTTAAACTGCATAGCCTTTCTTTCTATCAGGCTATGAAACATAAAGGCAAAGGAGATGCTCAAAAGGGCTTGGTTTTGTCTAAACCTAATAGAACTAATGCTCTTATCTTGTCTAACGTATGAAGATGCCATTCCTCACTATTGGAGTGCAGCTTTGGGAAGAATTCAGGTAAGTGTATCATTTGGTTCAAATGAAAGGATGATACAGATTTTGTCAAAAACTTAGGAGGTGGCCTTACAGCTACCTTATCTTTGAAGAACTGGGCACACAGAGGGCCTGACATAAGGGCCTGAATTTCTCAAGCTCTTCCGAGTGAAGTTATTGCAATGAGAAAAGCTATCTTTTGAAAAAGGTCAGTCAGAGAGCAATTAGCTAAAGGTTCATATGGCGGGTCTATAAGAGATGCCAGCGTTGCATTTAAGTCAGACATAGGAACAGGAGGTTAAAGACGAATAATACCTTTGAGAAACTGAACCACCATTGGATGAGACTGCAGTGGATCTCAAACTTCATTGCCCGTGACCCTCCTTCTGACATCAAAAACTACTATATGACCCCAGGAGGTGGGACCGAAGCCTGAGCCCACCCCAGCACTGCGGCCCCAGGTGGGAGGGGGGGAAATAGGGGGAAGCTGAATTCAAAGGGCTTCTTCCCTGGGCAGGGGGAATGTAACCTTAGCCCTGGGCAGTGTGGCTCGGGCTTCGGCTTCGGCTTCAGCCCCAGGCAGTGGAGCTCGGGCTTTGGCTTTGGCCTCAGCCCTAGGCCCCAGCAAGTCTAACACTAGCCTTGTGACCCACTTTGGGGTCCTGACCCACAGTTTGAGAACCCCTGGGTTAGAGAACACTGACTTTCCCTCATTGGAGATCACCAAGGTTGCAGCTGACCTGCAGGGAACTGAGAGAAAGACCTGAAATCCTGTCTCTCTCACAGAAATAGGCACCTAAGTCCAGGCTGCAGAGAGGTGCGTAACTCTGCTTGCAATTTTCAGCTGTGAACCCTCCCCTGCAGTTAGGTACCTATGCTGTTTTAACAAGAAGGCCCAGGGGCAGGAGGGGAGGAGCTCCCTCATAGTTTTCAGCCCAGTTCAAGTTCCCCCTCCACCTGAGATGGCTAAGGGATTTGAATAGGAACTTGCCACCTCTCAGGTGAGTGCCCGAGCCATTGGGTTATGTGTAAGGTTAAGCTTTTGTCACAGTTATTTTTAGTAAAAGTCATGAACAGGTCGCAGGCAACAAACAAAAATTCATGGAAGCCCGTGACCTGTCTGTGACTTTTACTAAAAATAATGGGGGGGGGGGGCTGGCTGCCGGGGAAGGGGATTAACATCCCCAGGGCCCCCATCGCCCCCGGCATGGGGCTGAGTGCTCCAGGGCCCCCGCCACCCACGGCATGGGGCTGAAGCTGAAGAACAAAATGTCAGTGTCTGAAAATCACGGAATCTGTGACTTCCATGGCCTTGGTGACAAAATCTTATCCTTAGTTATGGGGTATTCTGATGTGGGGGCTCCCTTAGTCTATTGAAGCTGTTGCACTCTGGATAAATACTTGAAGAGTCATTGGTACAGTGGGCTAGATCCTGAGTCTCTCACATCCTGGGTGAGTGCTCTAACCACCAGACTATAGAGTAATTCTCCAGCATATTCATTCTCATTCTGTCTCTCTCCCCCCATGCCCCAGTGACTCTGAATATTTATCCTGAGTGCAACGGCTTCTACGGGGGAGACTGAGGGAGCCCTCACATCAGAATATCCCAAAGCCCACTGGCTAGGGCACTCACCTGAGACGCGGTAGATCTTTTTTCAAATCCCTTTTTCCCCTTAGGCAGAGGGGAGACTTGAATCAGGGGTCTCTCACATCCCAGATGAGTACCCTAACCACTGGGCTAAAGGCTATGAGGGAACTCCTCCTCCCCTCCCCCCACGCCTGTTCTGTGTGAACGTGCCTGAAGGGCTGGATCCGTTGGGCATGATCAGAGGATGCCTACGAGATCAGATTCCTTCATGCAACTTAGATGGCCAAACACTGGTCTTCCCCTGGTCTGTGAATTGCTCCAGGGCTGAGGCAGAAGATAGGTGTCTGGATGCCTAGCAGGAGGCAGCAGCGCACATGATCAGAAACAGAAACATGGATCTCAAGGGAACTTTTACAGCAGGAACTTAGGTGAGAATTTTGTGCATTGCAGTGGTGCCAAAACTGAGACTTAGGCACCCAAGTCCCTGTTTTAGGTGCCTAATTCCTTTTGTGCACCCAAGCCTTAAGCACTTAAAAGTCCACTGGGAGTTAGCACCTAAATACCTTTAATCTGGCCCTAAGTCTCCAAGTCTTCAGTGCCTGAGTCACTGAAAATGGAACTTAGGCACTTCAATATTTTTTTATCCAGCACCTAAATAGATAAATATCATTATTCCCATTTTACAGATGGGGAACTGAGAACAGAGTGATAAGTGATTTACCCCAAAATACACAGAGTCCCACTCTAATGCCTGTATCACATGACCAGTCTTCCTCTCTGAACAAAAAATTAAGCTAATAAATGACAATCTTTCATTCTGCCAGTTTCATGGCTCTCGAAGACTCTGTTTCACTCCCCTGCCAGGTTTGAATGTTTGTCACTTTGGGATCTCAACTTTCTTGGTAATTTCTTTTGCGAGAGAGAGAGAGAGAGAGAGAGAAACATGGGCATAAAGTTACAGAGAACGAAAATTAAAAACAGCTGTTGAAATACTAAGTAAATCCAGTATTAGAATTTACAGAGGCCCAATACCAAGGTATTTTACTGTGATATAACTGATTTAGTACTATTAATACATAATGTATTCATAAAATTAATAAAATCTAGCATCCTACCTGTAGGATTCATTTATGTGAGGGAGTCTTCTTGGTAATGTTGTTCATGTATGCCTGATCAGTTGATTATCTATGAGAAGAAAGAGAAGGCATTTTACTATTAAAGAGAAAGTGAATGATATTTTCTATGCAAAAATATGCCAGAGGCAACATTTATTGTTGGTGTAAGCAGATATACCTATACCACTGATGAATTTGGCCCTTCAAATTTACATACAAACCCCAGCATTTTTATTCAATTAAAAAAAATTGGGAGAAATAATGAAAATTAGTGGAAAACACTGTCATGTTGGATCCTTTTCTGTCATAAGTACTGTACCACTGAAAGGAACAATCAGTGAGTTTCAGAATGCACAGTTTACATTCATCATTTGTACATTGAAACTGGATGTCTTACAGAAAAAGCACTGTACTTGACTAACTTTTCCCTGTTACCCTTCCTCAGGTGGTAAACCTTTGCTTTCAGTGCCCGCATAGTGAATGACTAACTGATACAAGGCTCAATGGGCAGTTTGTCTTCCAGTAAGGAATAAAAAGTTACATATGAAACTACCAGCCCAGTCTAATTTACTTATAAAATCTTCTAATTAGATGCAGATTGAAATAAAACAAAATATTTTAACATTTAGCACGAAGGGCACTCTAGACAGAGTATGGAATGTGTGGGTCTGTGGTGGTCGGGAGTGGGGGTGGGGGGCTGGACTAACAAATTAACAGGGTATTCTTGTGTTTAACTCCATTTCAATAAACCTAATGAGATAGAGCAAATTTAACTGAGGAAAGTGAACTGCATTTCTCTTCTTGTGTGTGTATGTAATAATTTAGATGTCATAAAACAGAATAAGTCAGAAATATATGTTTATGTTGAAGGGAAAGACTGGACTTAATTATCCAGATGACATGATGTAAAAAGTACATTAAGGTGGAGCTCAGCAATGCAGGAACATTATCTCTGTTTTACACAGAACAGAAATCAGGTGCCAGATTCATTCTGGGGATAATAGATTTAGTGGAGTTACACCAGGAATAAATTTGGCCAAGACTGCCTAAAAATGAAAATTACAAAAGAAGCTTGAAAATATGAGCTGCCTTGGCGTTCTAGGCTTCACAGGGAATAGCTTCTTTCTTTCTAAGTATGCATTTGTCCTTTAAATACAGGAGCTTAACTGTGGGTGGAAATTTACTGATGTGATATTCAAACAAAAAACAAAACAAAATAGTGTTAATCATTATCTATTGCAGATTGTTGGGTTTAAACGTGTTTCCTCCTACATTTCCCAGTTTCTGTTCCTTGATCATGCAGCAAAAGCATATGGCTATCTACTGCCACTGAATATTACCCTGAACTCCTGATTGATTTAAATAGGAAGAGTTCTACACGTGCACTGATGGAGGACTGCCCCCTAATGTCTCATTTCTGACATTAAAAAGTCATTTTCACCAAAAGCCAGGGTGGTGTCATAAACACAGAATTGTTCATAGGATCATAGATTTTAAGGCAAGAAGGAGTCATTCTAATCATCTTGTATGACCTCCTCCTGTATGACACAGGCCAAAGAACTTCATCCTATTATTTTTGCATCAGAGCATTATGGCCGAGGCAGGTCTGGGGCAGACAAAGAACACGGGCTACAGGGAAATAAAAGTTCTTATCTAAGTAAAAGTATGTCCAACAATTAGCAACAGTAGCGCAAGCAGAGAAAATTACTGGCTATATAAATTGCTGTTTGTTTAAATGCTTTCTTTTTCAAGAGGACCTCAGTGAGAAAGACTCTCATCAAGTAACTTATTCTTTGTACTTTCCTGAGTACACGTTGTACGTTCAGGCTTGCATTACTTGAGTGATTGTGGAGTTGTTCACTAAGAGTACTGAACTATCAAAAAAAAAAAAAAAAAAAAGGCACTGCTCTTAAACAAATTAATATAAAAACGCAAAACCCTGTTATTTGCAGTGGTGAACATTCCCCAAAACTCCTGGTAAAAGCGGTTTATAGAAAGCCTCCTGATTAAATGCTAAAAGTCACTAATGCTATAAGCAGATTAAACAACATGCTGTTTTAATTGAGAGAGACAGAACAATATTATCCTTGCATCAGAGGGGTAGCCGTGTTAGTCTGAATCTGTAAAAAGCAACAGAGGGTCTTGTGGCACCTTTGAGACTAACAGAAGTACTGGGAGCATAAGCTTTCGTGGGTAAGAACCTCACTTCTTGCATCTGAAGAAGTGAGGTTCTTACCCACGAAAGCTTATGCTCCCAGTACTTCTGTTAGTCCCAATATTATCCTTGTAATCTAAAGTTCAATAAAAACATTTCTATGTTAGTATATGAGAGGAACTGCTGGTAATGAATGTGATAAAGCAGTATCTGGCTTTCGTTTATATGGTTTTAAATAATTAAAGTAACTCCTTAGGCATCTCTGACTTGAAGCATTATTCTCCATGTCCAGTGAAGATAGGAAAAGTAGCAATGGGCTTAATCTGCAGCAAGGGAGATTTAGGTTAGATATTAGGAAAAATTTTCTAACTATCAGGATAGCTAAACTCTGGAATAAGCTTCCAAGGGAAGTGGTGGAATCCCCATTGCTGGAAGTTTTTAAAAACAAGTTGGACAAACACCTGTCAGGAGTACTTGGTCCTTCCTCAGCACAGGGAGCTGGATTTGGTGACCTCCTGAGGTACCGTTCACAGGGCCGGCTCCAGGCACCAGCCCACCAAGGTTGTGCTTGGGGCGGCACCTGGAGGGGGGTGGCGCGGTGCTCCGGCTCCGGCCGCCGGGGAGAGCGGAGCCCCGGCTGGGCTCTCCGGCCTCCCCCCGGCACTCAGGCCGCCGGGGAGAGTGGAGCCCCGGCCGGCACTCTGGCCGCCGGGGAAAGCGGAGCCGCGGCGGGCTCTCCGCCCTCCACCCGGCGCTCTGGCTGCCACTCCGCCCTCCCCCCCGGCGCTCTGGCCGCCGGGGAGAGCTCTCCGCCCTCTTCCCGGCGCTCTGGCCGCTGGGGAGAGCTCTCCGCCCTCTTCCCGGCGCTCTGGCCGCTGGGGAGAGCTCTCCGCCCTCTTCCCGGCGCTCTGGCTGCTGGGGAGAGCTCTCCGCCCTCTTCCCGGCGCTCTGGCTGCTGGGGAGAGCGGAGCCCCGGCCGGGCTCTCTGCCCTCCTCCCGGGGCTCTGGCCGCCGGGGAGAGCGGAGCCGCGGCAGGCTCGCTGCCCTCTTCCCGGCGCTCTGGCCACCGGGGAGAGCGGAGCTGCGGCCGGGCTCTCTGCCCTCCTCCCGGGGCTCTTGCCGCCAGCGGAGCCGCGGCAGGCTCGCCGCCCTCCCCCCGGCACTCTGGCCGGTTGGGGAGAGCGGCCTGTGGCCGGGCTCGGTGCCCTCCCCTGCCGCGCTGGGGGGTGGGTGGCGGGTGGCGGGAGGCTTTTTTGCCTGGGGCGGCAAAAAAGCCAGAGCCGGCCCTGCCCGTTCAGCCCTACATTTCTATGATTTCCTTGTACAAACCCTCAATTGGGTACACAGGAAGGAAATAAACTCATCATACTTAGCTCTAGTTTTGTTGGCATTTTGTAGGTCTGCTCTTGGACCTGATTTCTGAACATATGCTGTTAACACATTTTGGAACCAGATAGTTTTCCTCAGGTCTTCAAAAAGGTGATTGCTGAGCCATAGCATGAATAAAAACACTTCAAAATGCCCTTCTAAGAAACCAATTTGCAACAGACAATCAAATTTTCAAACTGCTCTGGTCACCCAGCATGCCAAGCCAATAACTTTGTTTCTGCTGCTCTCTCAAAGCTCTGCTCCACTCCATACAGGTGCTCATTAGGAATCCCAGGTCCACCGTCCAGCTGGAGGGCTCCTGTTTAATAATGGGGCTTGGTGGAGAGAAATATTAAAACTCTTCAAGGATGCAGCCGGAGTCTCTGTCTGGATTGAAGTAAGTTCACCCTTTGATCAGCAGTCCAAATTTCATTTCTCTTTTCTAACTTTCCTTGAAGTGAAAGTGGATTATTCATGAACATAATCTGAATGAAATACAGCACTCACGTGAACCACCTCCCCTATTCCATCCCAGCCTTCCCTTGAACAAAGGCTTCCAGGCAAGCCAAGTTGTGTTTGTTTTTTAAGTAGCCAGAAATGAGCCAGAGGATATCGGTTGAGAGATCCAAACAGTCAGCTGTGCTCATTTCCAGAATTCAGATTTGAACTCTGATCTCCAGAGGTGGAGTGGTGGTGCATTAACCTATTTATTCTACTCCCCAGAAAGTGCCAGAACAATATCACAGCTGGTACTCGTGACCAGATTTCCTGAGGGAGACTTTCAAGTCTTTAACAGCAAGCACATATGAATCATGCTTCAAGCAGTGCATTAGGGCCAAATCCTGCAAACCTTCCCTCATGCACCAAGTACAAAAAGACTACTTACATGAACAACGATTGCTCACATAAATGATTCAGGATTGGCCTTTTGCCAGTATTGATTGTCTAGCAAGGTAAAGTGTAAGAAAAGTGTCTCAATCTTAACCTACTGTTGTGTGAACCACCTCCACTTTGCTTTCCCTTTTAAAATCAGCGTAAGTACTATACAGCATGCTACAGTCTGGAGCATTGCCCTTCCACCCTTCCGGTCTCCTTTTTGAGCTCTACACACCTCGGTTATATGATGAAGAAGTAGCTACTTATACTCTAGAAGGAAAAGCACTTCAGGTACTTGTATTTGAAGAAAAAAATATTTCAGGAATAAACAACTTACATCCCGTACAAAAATGAAATCTGCTTTTCATGCTATTCCGTGAGTCGAGTTCAGATTATTTAATGAACTGGGAACAAAATAGCTGAGGGCTGAAATGCAGGATGCCGTTTCAAGGAACTCAGTGTTATGACTGCAATTCTTCTTCTTTGGCTATCCCTCGATGCGAGGATGATGTCTGCCAAGGGGGTACATTGGTGAGTTTTTAAGTGGCCGAGGAGCCCAATTCCTGCCCTGCAGGTTTTCCCACAGAAGTGACAGGTGTAATCTTGGAGGAGACATAGTTGTTGGCTGGACTATTGTGCCCTTTCTTTCCTCCTTTGTCGCTTCTCTGTCTCATGAGCACATCTGTTCTCCTCAAAGTGAGCTGTGGCTTGGTGTATGGTGTGTGCTACTGCGTTCTGTTCCGCGCCGAGTCCTCCCAGTTTGTTGGGTTGATATCTCCCTTTTTAAGGCGCACTTTCATTATGTCTTTGAAATGCTTCCACTGCCCTCCGTGACCCCTTCTTCCCTTAATGAGAGAAGAGTACTTGCTTCGGGAGGCGAGTGTCAGGCATAGGTACACAGTGACCAGCCCAGCGGAGTTGGTGTTTCATGACCTGTGCTTCTATACTGCTGATGTTGGCTGCAGAGAGAGCGCTGATGTTAGTCTGTTGGTCTTCCCAGCTGATCCTGAGAATTCTCCTGAGGCGGCGCTGCTGGAACCACTCCAGCCACTTGAGATGTTGTCTGTAGGTTACCCAGGTCTCACACTCATAGAGAAGGGTGGGGATGACAACTGCCTTGTAAACCAAGATCTTGGTACCAGTTTGCAGATCCCTATCATTGAAGACTCATTTGAGTGGTCTTCCAAAAGATGTGCTGGCAAAGCAGATCCTATATTCAATTTCTGTGTCAAAGCTGGCTGTTTGGGAGAGCTGGCTGCCAAGGTACAGAAAATGGTCCACATTTTCCAAGGGTTCTCCACTGACAGTGATTTGTGGAGTAAGAAGAATAGTTTCTGCAGGTGAGGGCTGGTAGAATGCCTTGTTTTCCTGATGTTGAGAGAGAGAGACCCAGTTTGTGATAGGCATCTGCAAAAATATTTAGGGTGCTTTGCAGGTCAGCCTCTGCGTATGCAAGAATGACACAGGCATCTGCATACTGATGGTCAGTGATGCCTATTCTCATGATCTTAGATTTTGTTTGGAGACGCTGAAGATTGAGTATCGTATGGATGGTCAACTCCTCAATCCCGATTCCGTCAGGAAGGACTGCAATTATCAACAAATCCAACCACATTGCTTTTGTACTAAACGTTCTTAGCTTGCTCCATTTACTATATGAGCAGCTATGACTGAATTTTCTCCTTGGAACTCAAATTTGAATCCAGTGCCTGTAAAAACTGAGCTTTGGTTTACACTATGTTTATCAAGTTATAAAAGTTTTGTTATAGTGACTAGTGATACTAGAGTTGTGAGAACTTGGAAAACCCTGTTTGTGACAAAGCTCTTCCTCTTCTGCACACCTTTCAAGTGACACATTTGTTTAAGGTTCTAAAGCCTGTCTAATCTTTTGGTTTTTTTCATGCAAGAATAGGATTATTTTCAAGTGAAATGGTTCAATTTTCAAGTAAATGAACATCAAAACTTTTCAAATTCAAACCTGAAATTCCAAAAGGGAAAATTGCATTTAGATGCACATATGTTTTATATAAAACATTAAATTTCTAATGTTTGCACAGAGAAGACCTTTGTTTGAATGGAAATAGTGCCATTTACACAAAAGTATAATGAAAACCACATTTCTAGTGGCATTTCGTTTTAAAGTATTTGCTATTTTCACATAACTAGGAAACATCAGAAACTTTTATGCTTGCTCTTTTTATTGTCTGCTTAATATACTGAATGGCCTCCAGTTGGTGGATTTTTTCTAAATCAGTTTAATGGGATTTAATCACCGTAATTCAGATCTCTAGCAAATTGTTTTTCTGCTTCTCTAATTAACACCAGCTGATTTTGCTTAATATCACATTAAAAACAGCTTTAACTAGTCATATCTGTGTAGGTTATATTTTTGTTTGTGCTATCCAAGGCTCATATTCTTATGTAATCAAGTCTTTTATATGCTAACAGCATTCACATTGTGTTTAATCCCGAACAGTATTTTTTCCACATCACCTGAAATAAAAACCTTTGTCAGTCATCAAAACAGTTATTATTTTACTAAACAATAGGAAGGGAGAACCTGTCAGCAAGGATTTTTGGTTAGATAATGACACAATACAGGCTCTTTAATGATGGCTTATATAAAGGCTGACTTTCTACTTATTCAAAAGTCATTTTAATTAGAAACTTGATTCCACACCTCCAATCTTTTATGTTGGCTGCATCTTCCCATTTCCATTTCATGGGTTAGTAATGATGCCTTTTATGGCTATGTATGCTTGCCTGTTCCTGGATGTGTGCCCGGTTCAGCCCTACTTTACAGAATTTAAATTGAAAACACATTGAGAGAATATACATCTATGATTTAAATTATACTTTTACCTTAACCCCCAGGGTGCCCTACTGAAGCCATGCTGGATACCTGATGTGTTGCTACATATGTTCGAAAAATATTGCAACACATTTTCAAGCTGATCCAGCCCTCTTGTGCTGCTCTAGCAATGTAACTAGGGTTGCCAACTTTCTAATCGCGCAAAACCACTGGGCTGGGGCTAGGGCAGGGGGTTGGGGTGCAGGAGGGGGTGAGGGCTCTAACTGGGGGTATGGGCTCTGGGGTGGGGCCAGAAATGAAGGGTTCAAGGTGCAGGAGGGGGCTCCAGGGTGGAGCAGGGAGTTGGGGTGCAAGAGGGGGTGAGGGCTCCAGCTGGGGGTGCAGGTACTGGAGTCAGGCCGGAGATGAGGGGTTTGGGGAGGAGGGGGCTCCAGGCTGGGGGATGGGGCCGAGTGATTCAGAGTGCAGGAGGGGGCTGTGGGTTGAGGCAGGGTATTGGGGTGCAGGAAAGGTTCTGGGTTCTGGGGTGGGGCTGTGGGCTTTGGGGCTCTGGGTTTGGGGGGACTCAGGGCTGGGGGTTGGGGTCAGGGTTGGGGAGTGGGCTTACCTCAGGCGGCTCCCAGTCAGTGGCACAGCAGTGCTAAGTCAGGTTCCTTGCCTGTCCTGGCTCTGCGCTGTGCCCTGGAAGCAGCCACCAGCAGATCCAGCTCCTAGGCAGGGGTGGGGTGGGAGGGCAGGAGGCTCCACGCGCTGCTCTCGCCCGCAGGCACCGCTCCCAGCTCCTATTGGCTGCGGTTCCCAGTCAATGGGAGTGCAGAACTGGTGCTCAGGGTGGGGAGCAGCGCACAAAGCCCCGTGACTCCCGCCTTGGAGCCACACCTGCTGACTGCTTCCGGGGCACAGCGCTGTGCCAGGACAGGTAGGGACTAGCCTGCCTTAGACCCGCAGCACTGCTGACTGGACTTTTAGCAGTCCTGTTGGTGGTGCTGACCGGAGCCGCCAGAGGACCTTTTCGACCAGGCGTTCCAGGCAAAAACCGGACACCTGGTAACCCTAAGTGTAAAGGGGCTGTGAAGCTGCTCTAACTAGACAGCTGGGAATCGCAGAATCCTTATGTTGGAACAGCCAGCTCTCCGACACTTGCAAGGTCCCCCCACCTGCTGTGATAGTTGGGCCTACAAATTTACTCTAATTGTGGGCTCAACTGTAAAAAGTAAGTGAAAATTCGTCACAATAACTTATAATCATAAGTGTTGATAGGAAAAGGTATGGAAGGGAGACAGAAAGACTGAATTAGTCCAAACAAAAAGGCCTATTGATATAACTCAAGGACTGTGTTAAGATCATTCCTGGTAAACAAGAGGATCTGAGTACTGAAAATTAATAAATCAAAATTGGTATGTCAGATATTAAGCCCAATTGGTGGACAAAATAATGAGGGAATGGGATATTCCACCCTTCACTCCTTTTTGGGGTCCTTAAGAAAGAGACTTTGGGAAGAAAAATTGGCTGCTGGAGTAAGTGTCACAATTATGGCTTCCCCTCCCCTCCCACATCTCCAGGGACCCTGGACCTTCTTTTTCTTAATTGTGAGAGTTGTTCTGTCCAGACTGGGCCAAAGAAAGGGTCCCAGATGCCACTGCCACATCCATCTGCTTCAGCTAAACCACAAATATCACTTGGGATGTCTCTCTCTTCCCCCACATGTCCTTTTTCTTCCCCACCTTATTTCTTATCTTTCCTATATCTCTCCTTTTGCCTTCTGTGTAATAAGAGTGTGGTTAGCTGGCCAAGAATGTATATTTGGCAAAACTGCTGTAAGCCTGTGACCAGAAAGAGGCAACTAAAAGCAATGCCCTAAACAGGCTGATGCTGTAACAAGTTTGCCAGATCTCGGAGTGGCTGACACGACCGTGTGCAGTGCCTGTGTTTCTCCATAGCGAGGTTGTATGTGAAAGTCAACACCAGAGATAGAAGCTGCGTTTTCTATCTTTGCTGTTCTTTTCTCTTCCCTTGTGTGTATGTGTTTTATTTTGTCTTCTAGAAAATGGGATTGGACTTTAACAACAGCAACAACAACAACTTCTCTTTTCCCCAAAAAAGACAGTTATTACCATCTTTGATACGATTTAAAAAGACTGTCAAACAAGGGGATTTTTCCTTCTAGAAACTCTCTCCAGCTAAAGGGAAAGGGCACAAGGGATATCGTTAAAATGAAACCCTTATTCAAATACTTAACATTTCAAATGCTTTAACTGTTTTTCCTTCTTTTCTGTATCTTTAATAACAAGTTTTAAAGGATTTTTAATGGTGTGTGCACCATGATACTAAGCAGATAGCTCAGTGGTTTGAGCATTGGCCGGCTAAATGCAGGGTTGTGAGCTCAATCTTTGAGGGGGCCACTTAGGGATCTGGGGCAAAAATCAGTACTTGATTCTGCTAGTGAAGGCAGGGGGCTGGACTCGATGACCTTTCAGGGTCCCTTCCAGCTCTATGAGATAGGTATATCTCCCCCCGCCTCAAAATCTATGTAGCCCAAACCTTGTTTAAAATGGTTTAATGTTAGACAGTGACTGGGTTATGTTAACACTTCTGGCCTATATATACCATATACATTAACACACTACACCTCACTCCCAGCCTAATAGGATACACAGGGTTCCAAGGAAGGGACCAAAGCTGTAGCATTGTTGCACTTCAGTGGTACCCATCTGATACGGCAGCCATTATCAGCATATATAAGCTAGAGCAGCTCAGAGCAGCTCACACATACACCTAGAGTCATCCAGGCTTTGGCATTCCTAGAGATGGCGGGAGCCCAAAGATGGAAGAAAGCCACCTCTCTTCCTCTTCCCCTTGGGTTCTGCACCAAGTTCAGCTCAGCCAGACTAGAAGATTAGACCTGCAGACATTATATAAACAGGGCTAGGCTCTGGATGGAGTAAATCAGATAGAGAGGAACATGGAAGGGTAGTGTAGACATTTAGAAATTTGTCATCACAGACATACATGACATACATTTCAGGACCAAAAGGTTATGATGTGGCCCATGTAAGTCCATTGCCCTTTGTGGGCAGTATTAGTACCCTGTATTTTTTTTTCCTAAATCATTTTCATTACTACATGTAGTTCTGGATGTTGCAACTTTTATTGCTGTCTTTTTACTCTGATCCATATACATTAATCATTCTGTGTAAAGTAGTTTCTCTTAATTGTGACAGTGCCAGGTCCTTTCTTAGCTTCAGTCTGTGATCATTTGTATTTCAGCCTGCCACCCTCTAAAACAGATCTACAGTACAGACCTTTCCTATTGTCTTCAAAAAACAAAAACAAACCCACACCTCTGTGCATGGTTGAAAATTGGCCAAGCTTGATTTAACTTATGTAACCAATCCTTATACAGGACTCTGATTGCTATAGCAATAAGTAGTAGTTTAATGAAACAGAGCAATTCTCCACATCTAAATACTGCTTAATAAAGCACACACTGCAGAACAAACTTATTTTACAAAGCCTTTCAACAATAACCTCTGCAATACGCTTAAACTGCTTCAAACTCGTACTGCCACCTGAAATAATATGCAGTTGCAGAACTTGTTTGTCTGGTCTGTACTATATCGTGAGCAATTTGGAGCAAGGACTGTGAGTCATATGTCTGCAGAACAGTGAGCAAACTGTCAATACTCAATGAGCAGCAGAAGCATAGGGACAAATCCTGCTGGCCTTCAAAGGGAGTTCTAGCTGAATAAGACCTGCAAGCATTACCCCCAACATACTAACAACCGGCAATCTTCCAAAGGTTCAAAGGTTTAGCAAAACACACAGATGTTTGTTTAAGTGTCTAAATACGATTTTTTTATTACAATTAATGGGGCTGAAGATCATCTGGTACATGCTTCCTCCAGTCATGCCACAAAACAGCCTCTCTCACAATGATTCTGAGGTGTTGCTGAGGCCTCAGATACCAGTGACTTCAGAAAGAGTTTAGGCCCTCAGAACTTCAGGGGTCATGCCCAATATTTTCTCCCCATGCTGGTTGAAACCACTAAGGGTGAAATTCTTCCCTTGAAGGCTAAAGTGGGACTTGGAGGTACGAAGACCTTGTGCTGGCCCTGGGCATATAAGTGAATTTCACCATCAGTGTCAAAGACCGTAAAAGGAAAATGTTAAGGGATCTTTTCAAGCCTCAGAAAAACCTTTGATTTGGGTATAGATAGAGTTTTGAGGGAAAGTTCTTATTTTATCCTCCCCACATCTCTCTAAAACAACTGCCCTAATACACACTGATGAGTCATCTCTAAAACAATAGACATGAGCAATAGCAATCATATTGGTCAACAAAGTAGAAAGATTTATCCTTAGGGTGACATTTTAACTTTTCCCTTTTCTTTTTAACACACTCTTAAATGGCCTCTTTGTCTTTAAAATTACAAATTGTGTCTGTAAAATATAAAAAGAAATTATAGTTAATGTACTGTAGGCCTGGTTATAATGATAATCCACTAGCACAGATCTTTGAGCTCATATGGGAGTCTCATTGACTGGGATTTATATTTGCAATTTCTTGCCTTGTTAATTAGATCAGCAAGTGAGACCCGACTGCAGCTGTAGCTGCTGCTGCTGCCGCCTGGAAGCTCCCTCTATCGTGTGTCCCCCTTGCTCTATGGAAAATGGGGTAAGCGGGGTGCAGGAACAGGGGGGAGGGGGACACCCTGACATTAGCCCCCTTCTTCATCCCCTCCCACCCACACAGCAAGCAGGAGTCTCAGGGAGCAGCTCCAAGGCAGAGGGCAGGAGCAGCACATGGTAGTGGGGGGGGAGGGACAGCTGCAATTACTAGCCTGCTAGGCAGCTGCTGCACAGGGAACTTATGGGAGCGGGGAGCTGATAGGGGGGTTTCCGGTGCATCCTGGTTCCAAGCCCCCACCAGCTAGCTGCAACGGGCTGCTCTTCCTGCAAGCAGTGGACAAAGCAGGCGGCTACCAAACGACGTTAGAAGGGAGCATTGCACAACTTTAAATGAGCATGTTCCCTAATTGATCAGCAACGTAACAACGAAACAACGTTAACCGGGACGACTTTAAGTGAGGAGTTACTGTACTACATTCAGCAGGGGGATCTTCACATGGTATAGAGCTGCTGTAGTGACTCATATACCATCCCTCTTTCTGCAGTCAACAGAAGGAGCATGAGGCCATAGCCACCTGGCACAAGATGCAGCTGTCTGAAGACTGTTCTAGTCTATTCAATGGGATTGACCCAGTACTGAATTGCCCAGGAGAGGGAGAGTGTAAAGGTGGCATAAAGCTACCTTTGCACTGCCCACTCCTTAGCTGCACTAAATGCTTCTTGACCATCAGGGCCGGCTCTAGGATTTTTGCTGCCCCAAGCAAAATCAATTTTGGCCGCCCTCCCCCCCTGTTTTTTTCTTACCACCTCCCCCGGCCCCGCCTCAACTCCGCCTCTTCCCCAAATCCCCAGCCCTGCCTCCTCCCCCCAGGCTCTCAAACCTGGGAGGGAGGGGGAGCAGTGGCGCATGAATCAGCTGTTCCGCGCACTGCGGCCACTCGGGATCTCCCCCTCCCTCCCAGGTTTGAGGGCCTGGGAGGGAGGGGGAGCAGCGGCGTGCGAATCAGCTGTTTTGCGCGCCGCGGCCGCTCGGGATCTCCCCCTCCCTCCCAGGTTTGAGAGCCTGGGAGGGAGGGCGAGCAGCGGTGTGCGAATCAGCTGTTTTGCGCGCCATGGCGCGCGAGCAGCAGCAGCGGAGGTGAGCTAGGGCAGCCGGGGCACATTTTTAGGGGCGGCATTCTGGCGCCGGCCATTCCGCCCCTAAAAATGTGCCGCCCCAAGCACCAGCTTGTTTTGCTAGTGCCTAGAGCTGGCCCTGTTGACCACAGCTGAGTTTCGGATCCAATATGTGAGAATTTATAATTTTGTGAGAACAAGACCTCTTTAAGAAAAAAAAAGTCTGCCATATTGAGTGCACAGTAATGAATCTCCAAAACATAACAATAACAAATGTTTGTGTGGAAGAATCTTCTGGAAAAAAGCCAATGTAGTGTAACTAGCTTTTCAGCTAAAATTTTTAAATTTGAGAGAGATTTCAATTTAAAAGCATTAACTTTTGCACATCACATTTCAGCACACACAGGAAAAATTCACCCTATTTGGGAGGTGGCTCTTGAAACGTCAGTAATGTAGGTCTCAGGAATTTTGTATTAAATAAAAGTTTTTATTGGAGACTCAAATTAGCTGTGTTATCGCAATGTACTCAGACAAGAAGAGGACACATCTTTTAATGACAGTTCAAAGTATTTCATTCTCCATTCAAAAAGATTTGGACAAATAACTAAACGGAAAAAACAAATAAATGGTATTTGTCTGAACACAGTAAGAAAGCTATTTATGTTTAAATGAACCTATTTGAAAACACACAGGTCACCTTAAATCCAGACATACAACAACTGGATAAGATAGGAGAATGAAAGACCAAATCTAGAGGGTTTATTTAGAATCCCATCAAAAAAATGCTGCAAAGAAACTTTGCTGTCTATCTGCAGTAAATTAAACAGCAGAGTTCCAGATGGCATGATGTGAATGTGAATTCATACTAATGTACAGGGCTTCTTAGCTGTGAAGTCCACATAGTGGGAGGACAGATCAAGCCTTACGTGTCATCTTTTCAGAAAACTATTCTGAAAATTATTTCATACCATAATCACAATGCAGATTAAAAGAAAGTTTTGAAAGTATTATATATGTTTTTAATGTTAACTGAGACATAAATAATCTTTAAACACAGTGATAACTGACATGAGAGACTACTTAAGCCTAAGGAACCGACCAAATAAAAAAGAAAAGAAAATGGCTGCTTAATGAAGCCAACCTTCTAACAAAGGTGGAGCACAGCAGTACTCAGTATGATCCTGATCTTGCAATCGTTCACATTTTTATTTCTGCACTGCCTGATCTAACACACATTGATGGCAAGGGGAGATTTTCAATAGACTTATGCGAGTTGGACCTAGCCCACAATCTCCACTGAAGTAAATGGGACTAAATGCAGAATAAAGATGAGATTTGCAGGATTTGGCCCTAGATTTTGGGATATTTTTGGGTCGTCTTTTAGGACAGAAGGTTGCTGAATAAGGGTGAACTGTTGTACAGGTTTAATTGTACCAGAAACTGAAAGAAAAAATGTACAAGTGCTTTAAAATCTTTTCAAGCACATTGGCACTTGCAATTCATCATAACAAAATTGAGATCCTCAATACAAGATCCTCAGATATCCTGAGACAGAAGTTGCACTATACACTGTAAGTGCTTAGTAGTATATTTTTTATTAATTACACTGAAAAAACCTATGTTAAAAGTACAATATTAAGGTTGCGAAGTCAAGCACTCAGAAGTTAGGAAGTGCCAGAAATAAATTTGCTTGTGTAACCTTAATTCAGCCCCTTTGTGCAGATGCAGTATGATCGTCTTTAATTACATGACCACATATTTTTTCCACAGGAACCCTGCCTCATTCAGTGCATAGGATGGAGCTGTGCTGGGGATGAATCAGCTCTGTATAGAGAAGACAGTTGTCTGTAGAATCCCTGCCTCATTTGTTGGACGGTGTGTAATGAACAAGGCAGGGAACTGTAGAAGGGAAAAGGATGGTCTTATGGTTAAGGCAGTGAATGCTACCCTGGTGAATGGGTCTCTACCTATGCCTTTGCCAGAGTTCGTATATGATGCTGGGCAAGTCACCTTCACATGTGGTCACTAATAGTATGTTCTTCATTTTCTGGGTGTCTGATTCAAACTCAGTCTGATTTGCACAAGTGCTGAGCACACACACCTGCAACTGAATTCGGCGGGTGCTGCACACTGAACACAGGAAGGGCTTATAATGGAAAGTAGTGTGAATAATCAGGTCCTAGGTATCTGATATCAGACATCCAAAGTTAATGGATTTTTTTACTTTAATCTCTCTGTGCCTCAAATCCCCATTTGTGAAATGGGGAGAATAGCCCTTAATGTCATAGGGTGTTGTGCAAATAAATTCACTAATGTCCGTGAACCACTCAGGTGCCATAGATGAGTGCCATAGAAAAGTTTATGAGAAAATTATTCTGTCCTTAGAGCATGTTTTGAATAGTGTGCAGCAAATAAGACCCAGGGTCACACATTGAACAATGAGGAGAAAACAAAATGTTGAAAAGCTGCCCATTAAATGAGCACTGTCCATAGTGTGTGCTGAATGAGACAAGAGTCCAGTGGAATAAATACTATATGATCATGTAATCAAACACTTTGTCATTATGCATATGCACAAGGAGCCTGAATAAGGGTTGCACAGGCAACATTCCCCCACACCTCCTTCCCTCCACCATACTGGTTCCCAGTCCCAGTCTCCTTGCCCAGCTAGTCTGTCTCCCCTAGCCCTTAATCTGATTTTAGCACACACCCCCATCTCCCTGTCTTCCACCCCATTTTCCTCCATGACCCAGTCTCATTGCCCAGTCAGTCCCAGTCTCCACTCCCCAGGGTCCTTGTCCCAATCTACTCCCCCAGCCCTGCCCATAATGCCCTAGGTCTGGGTTTTGCCCCCTCTGAATTTGAATCACATGGGTTCCTCCTCCACATTGTCGGGATGCCAGCAGGAGGCTCGAGAGCACAGGAGAGACAGATTCACTACTCTCAGCTGCCTCCAGTGTCCAGCCCCACCCTGAGCTGCCGCAGTCAGGAGCAATCATTACAGGGAAAGAGTAGCTTTGACACTGTGGCTCTGGGCTGGAGGGAACATGCTCAATCGCCTGTGGAGATGGTGCATGCACAGCCCAGTCACAAGTAGGAGCTTGGAGGGGATGGCACATGCTCAGTCTCTATGGCAGTGGTCCCCAAATTGTGGGGCATGCCCCATTTGGAAGGGTGCAGTGGGGCCTGGTCCAGCCTTGGCAAGGGCAGGGAGAGAGCGCTACCTAGCCCCACTCTGCCCCCAGCTCTGCTCCGGCCCTGACTCCTGGCTGTGACTCTGCTTCTGGCCCCACCCACAGCTGCAGCCCGGGACTCGGCCCCTGGCTCCCAACCCCGGCTGCTGGCCGCAGCTCCACTCCTGGTTGTGGCCCCCCAAGCACAGCTCTGCTCCCGGCCACGGTCCCTGACTCTCGGCCTGGCCACAACTCCAGCTTCAGCGTTAGCCTCAACTGTGGCCCCGCTCCTGGCCCTGGCTCCCAAACACATTTGGGAGCAGGGCGTGGATGGGTAAAGAGGGGCATGAGGTAAACAGTTTGGGGACAACTGCTCTATGGGAATTGTGCACGTGCCGTCTGGCCAACATTAGCAACCCTGAAAAGCTCAAGCATGCTCGGTGAGGATGGAATCTTTGGAGATTTTAGTGTTAAACTCTAGCAAGTCTGTATAGAGCATGAGTAAACTACATTTTTTCCAAAGGCTTATAACTTCACCAAATTTTCCATACAAATGGAAAAAGGTACAACCTTGACACAAAGGCCACCACTCTGGCAAGTCCCTGCTGCAAACCATGGGGATGCTAGAAATTTTCAAAGTAAAGCGCACAAGAATTTAACACGGGCAAAACAATATATTTTCCCATAGCTTCATTGTCAGAAACAGCTGAACAATTTTGGCTGAAATTTAAAAGGAAAAAAAAAAATCAGCCTGAGGCAGACAGCATGAAAAATTTCAGCCTGATTGATTACAGTTTAGCAAAGTTATAAGCTAAAGAAAAAACAAGGTCTTTATAATGGGAAGTGTTGGGCAACCTTAATAATGGTTAGTGCTACCAGCCCTGCCTTTATTATAACAATTATTTTCATTGCATAAAAAATATTTTGGCAGATTCCCACTGAACTGCCTTGTGAAACTTCACTCTGGAGGCAGGTTTTTTCCTTGCCGTCTGCTTCAGAGTTCACTGGCAACTTATATTGAAGGTTAAGTTTTACTTTATGGGCCTGATTCTCCCCTTGCTTACAGTGTAAATCAGGAGTAAACTCCATTGAAGTTAATGGAGTTTCACTAGTGTGTGAAGCTGGTATGAAAGGAGAATCCAGCTCAGTGACTTATGGTGGCTCTGTGATTTTTTTCTTTGTGTCTTTCAGCTTTGATAGAGCACACACCAGCTTCAGTCAGCATCTTCCCACTATCTTCCTGACAACGCTTTTGTGGCTACTTCTTTTCGTTCTTTTTCTCATCAGTGACCACCAAAATATACCCATCCTTAGCTTATATACGAGTGTTTTTGTTCCTGATTCTTCCTTCTCATTTTCTCTTTACTTTCCGCAAAGGCTTGTGTTGGGATGAGCTAGAGAAATAAGTCAGAGCAAAACAAACAAGTATTCTTTTCAGTTCACCTTTAAGATGAATATAAACCTGGATTTTGTTTGTGTGATGGGAGCAGACCAACGTTAAACATTAAAATCTGGATTAACAATGCATGGAAATTATTAACAGACTGATTTATATCATCGATTGATGGATTTGTTGAGTTTTTTTTTCAAAACTATTAGTTTCGTAGCTAAGTAAATTGAGTTATATCATTTTATATTTAATCAGAGTTGAACAGCAACACATTTGTTGGCATCTTTATTATTGTTGTTGTTACTACTACCACATACATTTTAAACTCTGATTACTACAGACTTTACAGTCTATAATATTCACACATAAAGACAGTGCTGGACTGGCTATATTAGCCAAAAAAAGATTGACAGCATCCAACAATAACTTTCACTTCCATACAACTGATTTTTTAAAATAAATTTCATGATGAAGACAAATTACAGATCCTATCTTATATTGCCTTTGCTCATACAAAGAAAATGTCACTCTGAGATGGACACAGTTCATAACAACTGCACGCAAACTTTGTACTTGACCGTGGTTCTTGATTAAAATTCAATGTATTGTTATTTAAATTTGAATGCCTAAAATCTGATCTTGAATACGATCAACTGCAGCAGATTCTGGTTTAGCACTTGACACCATAAAGCTTAGGATTTCAGTATTTGAATTGTGAAAGCTTCACTACTACTTTAAGTAAAAGAGTTAAAAATTGGATAAGGGTAATCTGAGGCAATAGGAAGTGACAACTGCAGTTTTAACAAAGCTAAGAAAGTTATGTGTATAGTGCATAGTTGGAGAAGTGATGCCCTTGAAGTATTTCCCCTTCATCACTATTTGGTCAGTTTCTATTTCAGAAATGTGTGATTAAATTGTGATGGGTTTGGTCACAGAGACTCCCCTCGAGACTGTCACTCGATATGCTGAGATACCACTGAGAACAACGCTTCTGCCAGAACAGGCGCCCCTCCACTCCTGTGTTGCTGAGTTAGACCCTCCAGTCAGCTCCAGCAGAGACCCAGAGATTGGGCCAGGCCTCTCTGCAGTTCAATGAAACTGAGATTCACTCAGCCCAGGAGCTTCTCAGTTAACAGGGACTTTCCCAGCGCCCAGCCGTTCTGGGAGCCTGAACCCCAAATAAATCTGTTTTACTCTGCTTAATGCGTATACAGGGTAAATTAGTAAATTGTCCGCCCTGTATATCACCAATAGAGAGATATGCACAGCTGTTTGCTCCCCCAGGTATTAATCACTTACTCTGGGTTTATTAATAAACAAAAGTGATTTTATTAAGTATAAAAAGTAGGATTTAAATGGTTTCAAGTAATAACAGACAGAACAAAGTAAGTCAGTAAGCAAAATAAAACAAAACACGCAAGTCTAAACCTAATACATTAAGAAACTGATTACAGGTAATATCTCACCCTCAAAGATGTTCCAATAAGCGTCTTTCACATACTAGACTCCTTCCTAGTCTGGGCCCAATCCTTTCCCCTGGTACAGTCCTTGTTAGTTCCAACAGCCATCTCAGGTTTTCTCATGACTGGCACCCCCTTTGTCCTGCTCCACCCCCTTTTACAGCTTTGGCACAAGGCAGGAATCTTTTGTCTCTCTGGGTCCCCACCCTCCTTCTAAATGGAAAAGTACCAGATTTAAGATGGATTTCATTATCCGGTGACGTGGTCACATGTCACTGTAAGACCCCTAGTCTCCATTCCCCATGGGCTGGCCCACACATACACAGGAAGACTTTCAAGAAACTAATGCCATTTACAACTGATTGTTTCTGGAGCACCCTTAATGGCCTTCCACCCCCCCCATACCCAGCTAACCCTGCCCCCCCACGGCAGCTAACCCAGCCCCCCACCCGGGGAGCCCCCGCAGCAGCTAACCCCTCCCGGGGAGACCCCGCCTCCACGGCAGCTAACCCCACCTGGGGAGACTCCCTTCCTCCCCCCGCGGCAGCTAACCCTGCCTGGATAGACTCCCCCCCCGCAGCAGCTAACCCCACCTGGGTAGCCCGCCTCAGCTCACCTCGGCCCTGCCTCCTCCGCTGAGCACACCGGCGCAGCTCTAATTCTCCTCCCCTCCCAGGCTTGTGGTGCCGATTGGAGGAGACTTAGAGCGGGGGCTGTGTGCTCAGCAGAGGAGACGGAGTGGAGGTGATCTGGGGCAAGGAGTGGTTCCCCTGTGCACTCCCCCCCCCCCCCGTTACTACGGGAGGCCCTCCCCACCCCAGATCACCTCCACTCCACCTCCTCGCCTGAGCGGGCTTTTAGGCGCCCCCAACCACTATGCGCCCTAGGCGGCCGCCTAGTTTGCCTAAATAGTTGCACCGGCCCTGCCTCCACTTAATATGTTTACATCAGTGATACAAGTTTATATCTTATTCTCCTAACTCCAGATATAGAAATAATACATGCAAACAAATAGGATGAACACACTTAGTAGATTACAAGCTTTCTAATGATACCATACAAGGGGTATTTAGCGTAAAGCATATTCCAGTTATGTCATATTCATAAGCATATTTCCATAAAGCATCTGGAGTGCAATGTCACATAAATGTCAGTGGTACTAGTCCAAAGTTTATTAAATCAATGAAATGATTCCCATTGATTTTGATGGGTTTTGGATTAGAGCTTTAGTTGACCAGAGGACAAGTAGCAGGAGGGGCTAGAGAGTAGTCTGAAGCAAAATACGTCAGGCTCTACAGAAGATTTTGTCTTTTAAAGACTAAGATATAGAATCATAGAAATATCGGGCTGGAAGGGACCTCAAAAAGTCATCGAGTCCAGCCCCCTGAATTGTGGCAGTACCAAGTAAAATCATTCCTGATAGGTGTTTGTCCAACTTGTTCTTAAAAACTTCCAATGATGGGGACCCAATAACCTCCCTTGGAAGCCTATTCCAGAGCCTAACTACAATTTTAGTTAGAAAGTTTTTCCTGATATTTAACCTAAAATCTCCCTTACTGCAGATTAAGCCCATTACTTCTTGTCCTACACATTCAGTGGACATGGAGAACAACTCATCACCATCCTCTTTATAACAGCCCTTAGCATATTTGAAGGTTATTATCACATTCCACATCAGTCTTCTTTTCCCAAAACTAAACATGCCCAGGTGTTTTTAACCTTTTAATCATAGGTCAGCTTTCATAAACCTCGTATCATTTTTGTTGCTCCCCTTTGGACTCTTTCCAATTTGTCCCCATCATTCCTAAAGTGTGGCACCCAGAATTGGATACTACTCCAGCTGAGGCCTCACCAATGCTGAGTAAAGCAGGACAATTACCTCCCATGTCTTACATGTGACACTTCCATTAATACACAACAGAATGGTATTAGCCATCATCAAAACTACATCACATTGAGGACTCATATTCAATTTATGATCCAATATTACCTCCAGATTCTTTTCAGCAGTACTACCACCAAGCCAGTTATTCCCCATGTTGTAGTTGTGCATTTGATTTTTCTTTCCTAAGTGAAGTGCTATGCACTTGTCTTTGTCTGAATTCAACAAGATTAAATTAAATAATTTTCAATTTGTCAAGGTCATTTTGAATGTAAGCTTGATCTCCAAAATGCTTGTAATCCTAGCTTGGTGTTGTCTGCAAGTTTTATAAGCATACTCTCCTCTCCATTATTGAAGTCATTATTGAAAATATTGACTAGTACTGGACCTAGGACTCACCCTGCAGTACTCCACAAAGTATGTCCTCCCAGTCTGACAGCAAACCATTGATGACTACTCTTTTAGTATGTTTTTGCAACCCATTGTGCATCCATCTTGTAATTTCATCTAGACCACATTTCCCTAGTTTGCTTATGAGAATGTCATGAACTGCATCAAAAGCCTTCCAAAAAAAATAAAGATATGGCATATCCACTAGGCCAGTAACCCTGTCGAAGGAAATTAGGTTGGTTTGGCATGATTTGTTTTTGACAAATGCCTGCCAGCTATTACTTATAATCCTATTATCCTCTAGATGCTTACAAACTGATTGTTTAATAATTTGTTTCAATATCTTTCCTGGCATGGAAGTTAGACTGACTGGTCTATAATTCCCTGGGTCCTCTTTGTTCCCCTTTGTAAAGACAGGTATGATGTTTGCCTTTCTCCAGTCTTCTGGGACTTAAACCGTCCTCCAGGCATTCTCAAAGATAATTGCCAACAGTTCTGAGGTTGCTTCAGCTAATTCCTTCCGTATCCAAGGATGAATTTCATCAGGCCCTGTCAACTTGATTATACCTAACTTATTTAAATGTTCTTTAATACGTTCTTTCCCTATTTTGGCTTGCATTCCTTCCTCCTTGTTGTTAATAGTAATTGTGTTGAGTGGTCACCATTAACCAACAGACCAGATTTCTGGAGCATGAATCACAACAACAAGATGTTACTAGCAAATTACAAAAGTTACCTTTTATTAATTTCATTTGTTTCTTCATAATTTTGTTAGACAATTTATATTTTGCAATATAGGGGTCTGCTCTTATTCAAATGAAACTTTTAACTCAATAGCTAGTGCACTCACATAAGCGTAAGTAAAGATGGTGCTGCTCTCAGAGAAGTATCAGAACTGCTTAGGCTGAAAGAATGAATATTAGATTAAAAGGAAAAAGAAATAACTATTAAACTCATTTAAGAACCCCTACTTAGGCTCATTTACCACCATTAGCAATCCTGCAGGAATTACAAACTGATTGGAGTGAACGGTCACATCACATAATTGGCAGTTGTCTACCAATCAGTTAGGTGGGTGAAAATCAAATGCATTTAAGGGACCAGAATGTAACTGCTTTTTGTTCCCTGAAGCCCATTTATAAAACCAGGATGAAGAAAAGCATTAGTTTCCATTTGATCTTGAAATCTGCAACACCATATCTTTTCCTAGGGTTGTTGGTAGATTAAAATGACTGCATTAGGCACACATGGCCAACCCCTCCCAGCTTACATTCATGCAACCACCCTGAAGTCAATGAGTCTGATTCTGACCTCCCATTCTAGGTTTAGCCTGGTGTATATACGTAGGCTTGGAATGAGTCTATTAAAATCATTAGTTGTCTGTAAACTTCAATTTCACCTGATGCACAGAAATAGATGGAAAAAATATGCATCGATAGTACACCTCTACCTCGATATAACGCTGTCCCCAGGAGCCAAAAAATCTTACTGCGTTATAGGTGAAACTGCGTTATATTGAACTTGCTTTGATCCGCTGGAGTGCACAGCCCCGCCCTCCCGGAGCACTGCTTTCTGCGTTATATCCGAATTCGTGTTATATCGGGTGGCGTTGTATTGAGGTAGCGGTGTAGCGAGTTAGTACAGGGAGCAGTTTGCCATCCCCTGTTCAGCAGCTGGCAGCTACTGCAGTCATGGCAGCACTAGGACACCTTCCTAGTGACAATGACCACGTGGCTGGGCCGGGAACACTTGCCCAGAGCAGCAGTGATTAAGTCACAGACAGCTACAACGGCTGCCAAGCAGTGCTGGAACTGCAGATCTGCTTGACCCCAAAGTTTAGGAAGAGCATGAATGCTATTACATTTGTGGCAGGGGCCCAACTTCACTAGTACAGTAAGAGAGGCCAAATTTGTCATTTTATGACAGTAATGGGTTGTAAAAAAAGCCTTAGAGGAATAGTGCAGTGAATACCCTGACCTCAAACTCAAAACAGAGGAAAAGTCTGGAAAGGGAAATGAGAATAATTTGCACCACAAAGTTTATAAAAAACATAAGTCTCCAGAAAGGCAAATCATGTTGCTTAACATTTGAACAGGATGTCTCATTTGAAATTAAGAGTCAAGCAAAGGTAACCAAAGCTTCAATAGGGTCTGTTTGGGAAGAACTGTACAAAAGAAAGAAGCAGCTGTGGATTTTCTATACAATATGGTACATGCTTTGAGTCCAATGAATGGTTTCTATAGTTTGAGCTTTTTATTAGCTCTGCTTTATAAGTATGCAGCAGCAGGCAGCACGCACTGGCCCAGAACACTGTCAACTGGAAGAAAAATACCTGCCTGAAGTTTTTGCTCACCACCAAGCTGCAATTAAAGATCTTTGGAGTGGTCAGAAATTGACTTTAGTAACTGATGAAACCCCAGAGCTTTCCAGACAGCCAGCAATGAAAGTTCTTGCAATGTTCTACAGTGACAAAAATACATAAATAGACTCATAGACTTTAAGGTCAGAAGGGACCATTATGATCATCTGGTCTGACCCCCTGCATGCTGCAGGCCATAAAACCGTCCCTACCCCTTCCCTGGACTCTGCTGTTGAAGTCTCCAATCCTGTTTTTAGTGACTGCAATCGGCAGAGACCCTCCTGCTAGAGATCCCTGCCCCATGCTGCGGAGGAAGGCGAAAAACCTCCAGAGGCTCAGCCAATCTGCCCTGGAGGAAAATTCCTTCCCGACCCCAAATGTGGCGATCAGTAAGACCCCGAGCATATAGGCAAGAGTCTCCAGCCCGACCCCGTTAGCCATTATACTATTTACCCACCCTTGCTTGGCTTTCCTTGACTACTATGTTTTACCATTAAACCATTCCCTCCATAAACTTATCTAACTTTATCTTAATAAATACTATACTATTGAAATCATCTGTTCTTCCATGCAATGTAGGGGTCATTTTAATTTAGATTCAAGATGTGTTGTGAGTACAGCCAAATGTGGGAAAACGATGTGCCAATTAACATGCAATGTTTAATAAAGGACTTGAAAAATGTATCCACATGTGCTGCACATTCCATGTATTGCTCATCTTTTGCACGTACGCATTGATCAGGCAATACATTCTGGGACATCAATGAATTTGTGGTACATTTTCCAGTGAAATTTAAACATGCCAACAGGAAAAGGTGAGGAGAGGACTGCCTGAGTAGAGTCCCCAGCTTTACTGAATTTTGGAAAGCCATTCATTTTATTTTGGGATAATACAAATAACACGAATAATATATATGCATGTAGCACCTTTCATCTAAAGATCACAAAGGGCTTTAGCTTCACAACACCCCTGTTGTATTTTTAATTAACCATTTTGATTCCCATTACAGATTGACTCGAACTCAAAATATACCACAGACACAGCAGCTTGATAAAGTCTGCAGATAAAGTTAGCATTTTTATATTAATAGTTCTTAAAAGCAAAACTCTATCAAACTACCATTGGTTCTCGCATGGCACTTTGAACTTGAAGCAAGGCTGATTTTGACTCCTTTTCCGGTTCAAATTGTAGTTTGCACAGTTCAGATCAACAGCAAATTATATTAATTTTCACACAACTGTCATTAGTGATGCTGAAACAGATCTACAGTAATTACAAAACACTTTAAAACAGATATGATTTTTGAGACCAGTACCTCTAATATTGTTTTTTGGTGGGCACTTTGCTCTGCTGTATTTTTACATGGTGTTGATGTATATGCCAGTAGATAAATATTGTGTTGTAAATAAGGCAGCTTGTCTCAGTGGGCAAGTAGTACCACAGTGAGCTTAGCACAGAACATAAACAATCCTGTTGATTGCTATACTCTCAGGAGCATGGCCAGTAATGAGATACTTCATTTGCTGCTATGTTCCCTTGGTTGTCTTGGAGTGAAAGATTTGTATCTATCTATCATGATGTGGATTTCAAGTATCATGGACTTAAAAAAAAAAGTATGCATCATTTTGGCTTGTTTTGCTAACATGAGCCCAAATCACAATTTTGTTTTTTATTGCTAATTTCAAGATGCCTTCTTTGCTTCAGAGAATTTATTTCAATCACTCATAAATTTTAAATGGATGTCAGCTGATTCACTTTGCTATGAGGACTGTGGGAAAATGGCACAATATTTTAATCTTTTCCACAGCAGGCTATGCATGTGCCCCCAAACAAAATTGTGATTACACACAAAAAAAGTTGGCACATAAAGGAATGCTAAAACAAAACCTATCCATGTCGAAAGCGTGGAAGAAATTGTTTAAGAACATTTCATGCTAGTGGAAACATTACTTATATAAAGTTGGCCAGGTTAGAGATAGATGAGCTCAGTGCAACTTTCTATTGTTGATAATGAAAGGGAGCCAGATATTTGTCAATAGGTTTTCCCCTGGACTTTGATTCATACTTTTGCTCAGCATCGCCTCTTTCCTGTATATTCCTGGTGCTACTACATACACCTCCTCTTTCCATCACTACCACTTCCACCTGCACAGCTCAGGCTTTGAGACAAGTGCTGCACAATCCCTATTGCTAGGGAATTTTTTTTTCTGAGTAGCACTAATATGTAGCTAAACATCAGGGGGTGCTGGAGAACTGCTGACTGCACCATGTATCAGCATGACCTTCCTCCTATACACTAATATATTTATGTCAAATGTATCCAGGTTTAATACTATTGAAGTGAATGAAGTTACACCAGGGATTAATTTGGCCCATTGTTTATTCAGTGTTCTCAGTCTCTAACATCCTGAGACTCAAGCTGGGGTCACAGAATGCCAGGCTACTTCTAAGGGAGTTAATCTGAAGTTACTCCCCACAATGGGACTCAGTTGAGGTTCTTCAGGCATAAAGTTAGCAGAATAAAGCCATTACTCAGCAGAAAACACTGGGATTTTGAGATTCTGCTCCCACCCACCCCCAGTTTTCACCGTGCAACTCTCAGCTTCGTATAGGAAAATTCTCCCGGCATACATCCAGTGATTCATGTTGATGATCATGGATTTGTTTATGTGGGAGCAAAATGTCAATTTTGCCTGCAAACAGTACAGTATTTGAGATTACAGAAAATAACTGGTTTATGAAAAAACAGAAAACCAAGCACACTTTCATTTTGACCTAAAAGTTTTTCTTGCTGACAAAGAACTTAACATCTTGTTGTTTTTAAATATATCTGAGCTTTGCACTTTGATGCAGCCCTGACATTGGTTCAGGGAGATTCTAATGGGACAATGCAATACAGTTGCACTGTGACCCTTAATCACAGAGTTTATTTGCAGATAAAAATATTCATCTCCTTATATCTGTGAACATATAACAGAAATAAGAAACAAACAAACAAAATGTGACAGGTACTTGTTTTTTTGGCATAGTCTTGATAGATGAACTGGAGGGAGACTGAGGTGGGCCAAAATTTCAGTGCAGTTTTAAACAAACCTCCTCTAAATGTTATCTGTTCTTTACTGATCTCTGGAGTTCAGCTAAATGCAGAGACTATCCATACAGTCCTGTACATGAAATAACAGATTGTACTTATACAGTACATCTTATTTGAAGATCTCATAAGGTAGAGGTTACACAAAGGTACAGGACTGTCAAGTAACTTAACCAAGATCTCACAATGAGACAGAAGCAGAGTTGGGAACAGAACCTAGATCTCCCCATTCCTAAGTGGCAAACATGAGGCAACACTACTTCTTCTATGAAAATGCATAGGAAGTAACCAATTAGCCTCACTGTTTTGGAATAAATATTTACTATACTACAATTTTTCCCATGCATTATATAAAATCAGAATTTATTGCATTCGTATGTCAGATGCATATTTATTACGAATTGAAATAAATCCAAATGAATGAATATTAAATACAACTCAGCCTTTCACAGCTAAATACAAGGTTGAACAGTTTAGCATAAGTATTTAGCACATACTCTAAGGGACTGTGATGCTGTATGATTGAATATGACCATTTATTGTAACAAAGCTTGTATAAAGTATATCATTTAAGTGTCAATGGAAAAGTTACAATCTATCAAATATGATTATCCTGGTTAAATCCATGTATCATCTTGGTATCTAAAGTTATGAATATTGGCTTCGTACTAGTATCTTATACACGTGTTGTATTCCTGGGTGACAGCCAGGGCCCCAGGTGCAGGGCCAGCAGCTGGGGCCGGGGCCGGGGCCGGGGCCAGGGCCAGGAGTGGAGCTGGGTGGCGCTCCCTCCCTGCCCCCGGTGGGCGCTGGCCCGGGCCCCAGCGACACCCCTCAAATGGTCATCCACGCCCCATAGGGGAGAGCACCCCACAGTTTGGGGACCTCAGGACTAATGCTTATATAGTTTTGGTTGTTTTTCTATTACATATACTTATGCAGCTATTGAAAGAACTATTCCTGAATTTGAGTCTTTATCCAGATGTGTGCTTGACTATAAAACCCTTTATCTTTATGCCCTAGCTACATGTAAACATTGCTTATTTAAAACATAAATTGACTACTGACCACAGATATTGCCCTGTTAATGATTTACAGCGCCGGGGGAAGAAGCACTCAGAATTATGCATGCTACCATTGTGAAGTACATTTACAAGCGACTCTGGAGCCAGTGCTAACATAGCAAAAGAAATTTATTACTATAACTTTATTTACCAAAGCACTGAAGCTTACCTCTTGCTGCTCACACACAATCCTCTTAAACTATAAAAAGTCCAGCATCTGCCTATGCTAATTTAAAGAAACAAAGTGGGTGAGGAAATATCTTTTATTGGGCCAACTTCAACCACCTTGTCTCTCTAATATCCCAGGACCAACACAGCCACAACAACACTGCATACATTAATTAAAAAAATTTTCAGTGAAGGAGGCAAGACCTCTCTAACACACAAATAAAATATGCTAGAAAGGGAGGAAGCTATTGGATTCCATTTGCTTTCTTGGCTATTATATTTAATGGAAGGAGGGGAGGGAAAGAAATATTGCTACCTAATGCACAGGGCTGAAAAGCATATAACCCAAAGAATAATTTAAAAATTTCAGAATATTTCCTTTCAGTTGTATGGTACAGTGATCTCTAGGTATAAAAGCATTTACTCTTCCAACAAGCCAATCTATCCACCTTCCAACAAGCCAATAAGTAACATTTACATTTAAAGGAACACTGTCAACTCTGAATCTAGTAAATTAAGGGGAAAAGAAAAAAGTTTCAGCTACACTTGCCCTTGAGCACCCCATCAATTTTTGTGGCATTCCTATTTTGAAAATGTTTATCTCCTCTGTTGCAGTGTGCAAGATCCAGATAAACAACAGCTGAAACTGACAGATGAAGTGGGGACAATGGTGAAACTGACCAAATAGTGGAACTGAGTCAACAGGCATTGGGCACTTCTCATTCCCTTAGAGTACTTTGAAAATCCTAATCAGTGTCCTTTTGTCAGTGACTGGGACATGGGCAGCTGTGCCTAGAGGTCAAACCCAGAGTTGGTAGCTAGGAATCAAGACCCAGGGTCAGAATCAGATTCAGAGGCCAGATGCTAGAGCCAAAGTCACAAGTCAGGACCAAGGGTCAAAGTTAGGGTTACCTGGACCAAGGCAAGAGCAGGGCTGGATCCAAGCAAGAGCTGGAGCAGGAGCTATCCCAGCTGTGGGCAAATGCTTTGAGTAACCATTGAACTGCTGGGCTTCAGAATTGGTATGCTGACTCTTCCAACCAATCAGACTGCCTACCACAGGCCAGCTGAGCTTGTTAGGTTGCCCAGAGATTGGCTCTGCTGTAGGCCCTGATTCCTGACACCTTTCTTCTTATTATTTTTACCATTTTCTGTCACCCAAGAATTAAACAGGGCCTTTCTGATATAAAATATGCAATTAAGCTTCCATAACAACAACATTTAAATCATACAGAGTGCTATTTGCTTTCAAGGAGCTTTTCAAGCTAACAGAGGAATCCTCACAGCTAGAGCTGGGTGAAATTTTTAGACCAAATTTGTTTTTGGTGAAAAATGTAGTTTTGGAGTCATCAAATCACTTCATGATTTCATGTAGATTTTGCCAAATAGTTTGTTTTGGGAAAAACTCTTAAAAATCCCCCCCAAAACCCAGAATGTTTTGTTTTGACATAAAGAAAATCATTTTTCAGTTCAAAAATTTTGTTTTGAAATTCTTTAATTTTATTTTTAAAAGCTCAGCAATGTTTTAAAATGCTCAAAATCAAAATGAAACATTTTCTTAAAAATCTTTTGAATATAACTTTCTGAGTCAACAACATTTTTGAAAAAATTTTTTTGGTCCAATGTGAATTTTTGTTCAATCTTTTTGAAATTGCCAGCAAATGGAAAAATCCTTCATTTGCTCAGCTTTACCCAAAGCACTCTTGGAAAGTACAGAGTATTCCATAGAGAAGGGCCCTACTCACAAAGTTCAGATCCAGAGCCAAACCTCCCTAAAGTTTGGGAGCTTTTAGATCTAGGGTTTTCATTCAATCAATTGGGGGAGTGATAGCTCAGTGGTTTGAGTATTAGCCTGCTTAAACCCAGGGTTATGAGGTCAATCCTTGAAGGGGGCCACTTAGGAATCAGGCCAAAAATCTGTCTGGGGATTAGTCCTGCTTTGAGCAGGGGGTTAGACTAGATGAGATCCCTTCCAACCCTGATATTCTATGATTTGGGAGGGGGAGGAGATGGATAGCTCAGTGGTTTGAGCATTAGCCTGCTAAACCCAGGGTTGTGAGTTCAATCCTTGAGGGGGCCATTTAGGGATCTGGGGCACAAAAAACAAACAAAACAACCTGTCAGAGACAGTACTTAGTCCTGCTAGTGAAGGCAGGGGACTGGACTGGACTTGATGACCTTTCAAGGTCCCTTCCAGTTCTATGAGATAGGTATATCTCCATATATATATATATATATATATTACATGGTAGGCACAGGCTGAAAGTTCCTATCTTCAAATTCAGGGGACAGAGAGTGGGTGTTCAGTTTTGAAAGGTAGGTCAGGACCATGCCTAATTATAATGGCTGGATAATGAAAGCAGAGTGGTTAAGTCATCAGGCAGTAGTTGTGAGGACCAGAATTAGGAGTGCCTTGATGCCAGTCCTGATATCAGACCACTGGCTAGGGAGAGGTTTCTGAAGATTGCCTTCTTTACTGGGGTAGGACAATATGCTCCACAGCTTATGCACACAGAATGACCAGAAGTACAGCACTTTTGCACAAATCCATTCTCAAAAGCCCAGCTGCTAGCCATAACTTTCTACTTGGTATTATGCCATAGCAGATCTCAATAGAAATTCATAAACACCAGAAATAGAGGTATGCTCTATGGGAATCTGGGAGGAGCCAGGGAGAAGCCATAGTAGAATCATAGGACTGGAAGGAACTTCGAGAGGTCTTCTAGTCCAGTCCCCTGCACTCAAGTCAGGACTAAGTATTATCTGGACCATTCCTGACAGGTGTTTGTCTAACCTGCTCTTAAAAATCTCCAATGACAGAGATTCCACAACCTCCCTAGGCAATTCATTCCAGTGCTTAACCACCCTGAGAGTTAAGAAGTTTTTCCTAATGTCAAACCTAAACCATTCCGCTGCAATTTAAGCCCATTGCTACTTCGCCTATCCTCAGAGGTTATGGAGAACAAATCTTCTCCCTCCACCTCATAACAACCTTTTATGTACTTGAAAACTGTTATCCTGTCCCCTTTCAGTCTTCTCTTCTCCAGACTAAACAAACCCAATTTTTTCAATCTTCCCTCATAGCTCATGTTTTCTAGATCTTTAATCATTTTGTTGCTCTTCTCTGGACTTTCTCCAATTTGCCCACATCTTTCCTGAACTGGACACAATACTCCAGTTGAGGCCTAATCAGCGCGGAGTAGAGTGGAAGAATTACTTCTTGTGTCTTGCTTACAACACTCCTGCTAATACATTCCAGAATGACGTTTGCTTTTTTTGCAACAGTATTACACTGTTGACTCACATTTAGCTTGTGATCCACTTTGACCCCCTCCCAAAACTCCTTCCTAGGCAATCATTTCCCATTTTGTATGTGTGCAACTGATTGTTTCTTTCTAAGTAGAGTACTTTGCATTCATCCTTATTGAATTTCATCCTATTTTCTTCAGACCATTTCTCCAGTTTGTCCAGATCATTTTGAATTTTAATCCTATCCTCCAAAGCACTTGCAACAGCTTGGTATCATCCACAAACTTTATAAGTGTATCTAAATCATTGATGAAAATATTGAACAGAATCAGAACTGATCCCTTCAATACCCCACTTGATATGCCCTTCCAGCTTGACTGTAAACTACTGATAACTACTCTCTGGGAATGGTTTTCCAACCAGTTATGCACCTACCTCATAGAAGCTCCATCTAGGTTGTATTTCTCTAGTTTGTTTATAAGGCAGTCATGCAAGACAGTATCAAAAGCCTTACTAAAGTCAAGATATACCACATCTACTGCTTCCCCCCATCCGCAAGACTTGTTACCTTGTCAAAGAAAGCTATTAGGTTGGTCTGACACAATTTGTTCTTGACAAATCCATTCTGATTGTTACTTATCACCTTATCTTCTAGGTGTCTGCAAATTGTTTGCTTAATTATTTGCTCTGTTATCTTTCCAGGTACTGAAGTTAAGCTGACTGGTCTGTAATTCCCCAACTTGTCTTTATTCCCCTTTTTATGGTTTGGCACTATATTTGCCCTTTTCCAGTCCTCTGGAATCTCTTCTTTCATTACTTTTTAAAGATAATTGCTAATGGCTCAGATATCTCCTCAGTCAGCTTCTTGAGTATTCTAGAATTTATTTAATCAGGCCCTGGTGACTTGAAGACCTCTAACTTGTCCAAGTAATTGTTAACTTGTTCTTTCCCTATTTTAGCCTCTGATCCTACCTCATGTTTACTGGCATTCATTAAATTAGATGTCCAATTGCTACTAAACTTTTTGGTGAAAACTGAAACAAAAATAGTCATTTAGCATTTCTGCCATTTCCACATTTTCTGTTGTTGTTCCCTCCCCCCACATTGAGTAATGGACCTACCCTGTCCTTGGCCTTCCTCTTGCTTCTAATGTATTTGTAGAATGTTTTCTTGTTACTATGTATAGTGCCTTGGTACAAAATATAACTTAGTACTCCCTGTGTTCTTAAGCTCTAGCTTACTATCAGCACCTATTAGTTTACTGTCGGCACTCCTTGGTCATGCATTAAACACATATATCAGTGGATTTCTAAGAATAGAGGGGTCATATTGAAATAATGATAGTGTGTGGGCTTGATCTCATATTTCTTGGCTTATAACTCTTCCTTCATTCAGACCTGTATGCAATTGGTAGATCCATTTGTAGTGTGAAGTCTATGTGGCTTATAAATTGAAGAAATCTCCGTGGAGCTAGTGTAGTGCTTATTCTCCTCAGAAAAAGGCAATGTGAGAGAGCATGAGGGGCTTGTGGGGAAGAGAGAGAACTGAAAGGGAAAGAGGAGAAAGTAGCAGAAGAATATGGCCAACATTCTTTTCTTCTCCTCTGTTAATCAGCATTTGAGGGGTGTTTGGAGAGGTGTGGGAAGCATTATGCTGGAGGGTTTGCTGGTTGCCTTTCATTCGGCAGAAATGAGGGAGCAGTTAAATGCCTCTTTGATTAGATTGCAGTTGTGTGTATGTCTATCTGAGACAGAAGCAGAACACCAACAGGATGGGGGGGGGGAGCCAAGAGACAGCTAGAGAAGCACTTTTAACTTGGCCCTAGGAAGAGGTCAAAAGAGACAGAGCTTCTTTTGGGCAGAGTCTGGCTGGAAAGAGGTTTGGAACTGTAAGCAAGGACACTGCTCCCTCTTGTTTGTTCCTCCTGTATTTAGGGAAACAGGATTTTGTGTAGATTCTTCATAAATAAAAAGGACTGCACCTAAAAAGTACTTGACTCACATAATCAATTTCTCCTCCTAATGGAAACAACCCACAAGATCCCAAATATTGGCTAACTGCTTGGGCCAAAGGGGGGCAACAGAAGGAAAGTTGAGGCCCCAAAGTTCAAGTGCAGATTGTGGAACTATCAGCTAGAACATTGGGACTTCAAGGTTCTGTGAGTGTTGGGTAAATCTGTTTCTGACCTGTTTTATGTAATGTCCATCTTGGATTTGTAAAAGGACAGCTAAGCCTCCATCTTGGATACCCTTCTCCTCAGATGATTTAGTGCCCTTTCAGCCTTTTTCAAATCAAGGAGGGGAAAGGTCAGGGCAGTTAGAGTCATGTGACAGCCATAATCTGCCTAGCAACTGCAGGTTATTTAGTGAGTGGCACGCCTGTCACTCAGGGCTGTCCATCTGAATGACAGCCAGAGTCCCACACAGTTCAGCTAGCTGCCAGGAGCCCCAGAGGGACCAGGACTCATAGGACTTTGGATTCTTGGTCTCTATTAACATACTTGCACTCAACTGCTACACACCATTAGTGAGTGCATACTTGCACTGGACTACGAGGTCAAGCAGAGACTGCGTGGGCAAGCACTGAAGACCTACCTGAGGGAGAAGATCTGCCCAATAGGGAGAAGACCTGCCCAGAGGACCTGTCCAGAGGGAGAAGAATACCCAGTTCCTGAGTTCCTGTTTGGTGTCCAGCGCCCCTGATTTTCACCACTGTCCCTGTCGGTATCCTGAGTTTTTGTCATTGTGTCCCTGTCTTCAGGATATGGTATTGTAATACCCATTGTGGTTTTCCTCTGTTTTACATCCATAGGTTAAGGGGGTTTACGGGCTCTGAGCCTCATGCTCTGGTAACTGTTAACAACTGAGTGTGTCTTCCTTATGTTGTTTATTGTCTGAAGGGGGTCCTTGTCTAGTTTACTGACTAGTGGCATAATAAATATCTGTGTGTTACATCTTATTCTGCCTCCGTCTTAATAAATCACCCGATAATAGATATGGGAGGGGGTGGGATCTGCAGACAGCCCATATTTTGATCTGTGTAGACCATAGTTAAAATGTTTTGGGCTAACATGAGCACTGGAAATAAAATTTGAGCATGGCAGATGCCTGAGAAAAGGGCTGAAGAAGCTCTTGTCTGGAACTTCAGCACCCGGGATTAGAATTCCCAGATGTCTTGATTTTATAGGGACAGTCCCAATACTTGGGGCTTTGTTTTGTATAGGTGCCTATTACTCCCCACCCCCGCCCCAATTTTTTACCCTTGTTATCTGGTCACCCTAAGTGGGATGCATTTAAGTGCTCAGCACCCTCAATTGGGGGCAGATTTTCAAACAAACTCAGCTCCTGAAATGGTTTATTAATTTGACCACACATGAAATTCAAACATCAACACTAGTTTTTTTTCCCGAAGACAAAAGATATTTAAAGTTATCCAGTGTCCATTTTTAATTCATAACCAAATGCAAAATTCTTTAGATGTGTTAACTTCTGACAATTGTCTGAATAAGTTTAGGGCATGCAATAATGATCAACCTGCTAAGTAAATCCAATGTTTATCATCAGATTTGCATGGCTTTTGCTGCATCTTATAGTAAGAAGCTTATTGACTTGAAAGAAAAATTCTTCATGCAGACTCAAATCATGACATGGAGAAAGAAAACAACCTACCATAATCTACTCACATTACAGGGAAACTATTCTTTAACTTCCTTTTGATTACATTTGCGATCATTATTTTAAACTTGCTGGTCTGCCTGAATTGTTGTTTTTTAGTAAATGGAGAGCTTCAAGACATGGACACAGAAACACCTACTTTAATAAGATCTCCTTAACCAACTTCAAGGTTAATTTACTCTTTTGCATTTGGGAATTATAATACTTTGCAACTCTACAGCTCCTTTCATCTGAGAATCTCAGATGTGCTGACAGAACAAGGAGCAATGGTCTCAAGTTGCAGTGGGGGAGGTCTAGTTTGGATATTAGGAAACACTATTTCACTAGGAGGGTGGTGAAGCACTGGAATGTGTTACTAGGGAGGTGGTGGAATCTCCTTCCTTGGAGGTTTTTAAGGCCCGGCTTGACAAAGCCCTGGCTGGGATGATTTAGTTGGGAATTAGTCCTGCTTTGAGCAGGGGGTTGGACTAGATGACCTCTTGAGGTCCCTTCCAACCCTGATTCATCCCACAATTATTATATCTCAGAAGTGGCAACTCAAATGACTGTATCCCCAATGCTTTCCCCCCCCCAGACATATGTGCTTGATGGAAATTAAATTTTGTTCTTGCTGTTAAAGTTCAGTATTTGGAGTCTCATCATAACCTTGCTTTTTGGGTCCAATTCCATTGCAATAGAATTTTTATCAAATGATTTGTGATGCTATTTTACTTGTTTAATGTTGAAATAAATTCTACCCTCCTAAAAGCACAGTCCAGCTCCTACTCCAAAGTAATTAATAAGTAATAAAATAAATACATTATTATTTGGTTTGTTTTTCTTATTTCATTAACAAAAGACTCATTCAGATACCAGGAGAAGTTTATTAACGCAACACAAATTATTCTTTTTTTTCATACTGCTCTTATATTTCATTTATTTCCTTACTTTCATGTAGCTTTTGTTCCCGAATCTTAGGACCATCTCAGCACAGCTCAGGAAAATGGATGAGGGGTGTAAATAGGACTTTAAGTCACCATTAAACCTTGTAGATCCTCGGGTTCCTGGGCCAGCCCCACAGCCCACTTTAGAGACAAAGGAGCCACAACCAAATCAAAACACTACACTAAACATATACTTCTCCACTGGGGAGAGGATGAGAGAAAGAACAAACTACATATGATGTTGGTCACATCACTTAATTCACTACTGGAAGGCACTCAGATTCTATAGTGATGAAGACAGTATAAGAACCGGGATAGGATCAGATAGGCCTCCTGGGCATTCCTTTGAGTAAGGGGAATACTCCACTGGTGAGCTAAAAATCGCTTTAGGGAAGCTTTGTTTCACTGGTGCAAGCTCCTGCATCAAAGAGCCTTGGTCCTGGGGTTTATTTACAAATATAAAGGAAACAGTACAGCCCTATAGTTCAATAGAAGCTCATGGGGACTACATGTGGTTATTGATGTGAGCAATAGTTTTGTGTGTTGGCATAGGACAAGAAATAGTTAATGAGGCCTTTGATGACAAGACTACTATTTCTAGCATATGGACCAAATTCTGCACTGATATACAGCCTGTGGTCTATATAGTTAATTTTTTTAAATTAAAAAACCAGTGCCAGACTCCCAGATGCATCCCCCCCCCCCCCGGTACCAAATACAACAAACAAACAAGATATCTCAAAAACAATCAAGTAGACAAAACTTGGGAAAGGGAGAGTATGACCAATAAAAGATCCCTTCCTAATCCTCACACACAACAGATTTAATATGTGAAATTTAGCACAGGCAAATGGATGACTAATTGTAAAAGTAAGGGTATTATTGGTATTTCTCATTTTTACCACACTTTAATGTTCAAACAATGCTTTGAACACATAACTAATTTATCCTCACAACAGCCTTAGGGGATAGGTGGGTAAGTATTCTTATCCTCATTGTACTGATAGGGAAACTAAGGTACTTAATTGGTCACTGTAAGCCTGTGTTCCCATTGCTGTTCCTATTTTCCCTCCCTCAACTCTTCCATTGTCTGCTAAAAACACCTATTGCATATTGTCTTAATCTAGATTGCAAACACTTAGTACATCTCTCAGCTGTTGTACTATATGTCTGTACAGTTCCTGTAACAAAGGGGCCAGATCCTCATGGGGTCATTCAGATGCAAATGTAATACAAATAGTAACTATTACAACCACCAGCAGCAGCACCACAACATAAGGAGGGCCAGGCTGACTAACTTCTCCCCTTGCCACTCGCTACACTCTGCGACACTTGCCATATGTGTTCTTTCTCTTTCTCTCTGCCTATGTTTAAGGCTCATGACTGCAATTTATTGAGTGTCTCTGGAGTGAGTTATGTTTGGGCTAAGTAAGGAGACTGTAAGACTAAAATACACACTATCTTGTTTCCTCAGAGTTCCAGACAAGACTGTAAATGTAATTTGGGTTAGAGATAAGAAAGCATTAAAAACATCTGTTACTCCTTTCTCATAAGTAGCAGGGACTAAAATATCTGCAGTACACAGCTAGAATGGTAAAAAACAAAAAACATTGTTTATTTCAAAACACACCAAATTTGCTCTATTAGTCCTGTCAACTCCATTGACAGGCATACCTGAGAACAGCCTTTGGCATGTGGACTGGAATTTTTCATGGGAGTTAGTCAGCTTAATGTAAGAGATACAAGTGCAAGAAGAATCAGTGGAGCCACAACTCTCAAAAGTCTCAATATTGTCTGCATAATATCAGAAAGCATCACCTACCTATTTATACACTAACTAATACTAAAGGTAGGTAAATATGCATATGCTCTATGAAAAGTGTATTATGAGAATATTGGGTTATTCTGTTAACCCTTCCCTAACCACTGGTAAAACATCACAGAGTGTACTGGCTCTGATCCCCAAGAAACAATCCTGCCAGCACTTTGAAACACTGGAGATAGTTATTTGATATTTTGTAATATCTTTCACCTTGAAGGCTCAGATTGGCAGGACTTTTCATTTGACCTCTTTCAAGAGGCCATTTTACTCCTACAGGGAAGTAGCCCTTGTATTCCAAGTAATATAGGAAGTGTTTTCTTATTTTATAATTACTATAGGTTTTTAATGCTAGATTGTAACTAGAGCTGATTGGGAATTTTCCACCAGAATGATTTGACAGAAAATACCCTTTTAGTAAAACCAACATTTTCTCCAGGACCCAGACAGGGACTGGAACATGGACAGGCTGGAGCTCACAGGGGAGAAGGGGCCAAGTCTAGGGTAAACAGGCTGAAGAGTCTGTACCCACTAGAGCACACTCCCCTCCAGAGCTTTGAGGACAGTGTTCTCTTGTGGGCACAGACTCTTCTGACCATTCCCCCTAAACTTTGACCCCTTAAGTTCTGCGCCATCTCCTCCAATGTGTTTCTGTTCCAATGCGTCTCTTCCCTACCCCTGGCTCCTTGTCCTGGTCTCATTCTCCTCACACAGGCAGTCTCACTCCTCAGACTTCACATCTCAGTTCATCTCCTTGCCCAACCAATCCCAGTATCCCCCACTCCAACTCCCAGTCTAAGTTTAGCTCTTCCCCCTTCCCCTGCCAGACTGACTCCTAGTTTCCATTTCCTTCCCTCCCCACCCCCTTGCAGACTCCTGGTTTCAATTGAATGAACCCACCCTCCCATAGATTTGGCTGTTGTCCCTTCTGTACTAGAATCAAGCAGGCTCCTCTTCCACACTGCCAGGGCCCAACAGGTGGTCATTGAGAGTACAGGTGAAATAAGCTTTCCGTTCGCACTTCAGGTGACTGGGCCTGGCACAGCCTGCAACAGAGGTCCCCAAAATGTGGGGTGAGCCTCTCTAGGAGGGCATAGAGGAACATTGGGGGGCACAGCTGGGGTCCAGGCCGGCCCCCACAGGTGGAAAGGTGGGAGCGCCACCCAGCTCTGCTCCTGGCCCCACGCACGGGGCACCGATCCCTGGCCAAGGCTCCGCTCCTGCCCCCAGCTGTGACCCCAGCCTCAGCCCTTTTACCTCTGTCCGTGCCATGGGGAGCAGGGCATGGATAGAAGTAAGGGGAGGCATGAGGTAAAAAGTTTAGGGACCACTGGCCTACAGCAACCCTGAGCTGTAACTGCAGGGAAAGTCCTGCACAGCCTCCTGCTGCACCAAACTAGAACATGCCCGGTGTGGACAGAATCGTTGAGATAGCTGAGAAAACTAAAGAGTCTCTACTGAGCATGTGCAAACTGCAGTTTTTCAAAGGCTTATAACTTGGCCAAATTTGGGCAGATTTTCACATGGATGGAAAAAGGCATATCCCTCACACAAAGGCCGTGCTCCAGCCAAATTTCAAATCCATGCTTCAAATAAAAGGTTTCAAGAAGTTTTTAACATGGACAAAACAATGTGTTTTTTCCCTAGCCTCATTCTTGAAAATGGCCAAACTGTTATAGCTGAAATTTCCTAAAAAAATTCAGCCTGACGCAGACACCTTGGATGGAAAATTTCAGCACAAACAGTTAAAGTCTGGCAAAGTCATGAGCAACTGAAACAAGGTCTTCATAATGGGAAGTGTTGGGCAAATTTCATAACAGACGGTGCTATCAGTCCCACCTATAACGTATGTACATATTTACAACATCAAGACCACAGAACTATAATTCCCTTTGAAGTCAGTGGGACCCCATTTTGTAGCCAAGGAGAATTTAGCATTAAAATATTGCTTTAAAAATAATCAAGGAGAGCCCAAAAGCTGAACCCCAACTTGAACAAAAAATTCAACCGGAAGACAAAGTAAAAATGTATACGACACACATTCTGTTCTTTGTTCATTTGTTTTCCAACCCAGATCATTGGTTAAAATTTGCAGATGCTTATAACCTAGCTGACTGTTTTCCCCCTCAGATCACCAAGCATGACTTATAATTAATTAATTTAATTTTTGCTTTAAAAGGTCATTGCCTTAACTTCTGTCAGAATGCAATCTCATGATTTTGTCCACCACTAAGAAGGGCAGGAAAATGTAATGGGTACTTTGTGAGCATACTGCAGGCTTAGCCAGTTAACTTGGTAAACAAAATATAGCTATAAGTAACAGAGTCCAAGCAATTAAATCTGGTTTCAATCTGGTTCACTTGCAAAATGATCTGTGGAAAAGAAAACTACTATAAATTCAAATTAATTTTCTTCAGTAGATTTTACTCTACTGCTATCATCTAATCCCCATTTCTTTTACTGCAAAGAATAGTTGTCTTTCTCCAATACTGCTATACCAGTGCTATAAATGATTTCAGACTAACATTTTCTATCCCATTGGTAAAAAATATCCAAACCTACAAAACCGTATTTAGAGGTAACCCGGTGTAATGAAAACATATTATTAACAAGCCTTGATAGTTAGCGATATGGAACTGCAGGCTCATAGAGGAGAATACCTTTCTTCCCAAAAGGTCCAGTCTCTGAGTTCATGTCAGCTGGGATGGTCTTAGGATGTTGTGACCTTGCTATGTCCATAGCTGCCTGCACCACCAGTGAATTGGGTGCTGGATGGGTGAAAAAAGGAACTCTGCTCCTTTGGCCAGGGTAAAACAGCATCTCTCAGCTCTTCGAGGTGTGGGGGCCCAAGAGGCTAGGGTATACCAGACCAGTCTGGCTGGTTCCATGTTGGCCTCATTAACTGAAAGCGCCATCTTGCTTGGACCTGGATGTTGCAGAATGTCAAGTAGCTGGTGTTGGGAATCCTGGACCTCCTTTAGTGGGATCTGAAGCTCATTTGCTATCCTCTGCAATAGCTCCTGGTACTGCCTATGATCATCTGGCAGAGACAGCAGGGATTGATTGATTGCTTTGCCTGGAGACAAGGAGGAGATAGGTCCCTGTCAGTACTGTCAGCACCTGTGGATCTGTATCAGTTTCCTCCTCCTCACACTCAGATGGAACCAGCAGATGCCAAGTGGAAGAAGTCTGGTAGGATTTGTGGACGGACCCAGGACATCTGCCATATGCGTCCCACGGATCCCAGTAGGGCCATTATCAGGGTTGACTGGTTGAGGGGGACTTCATGGCAATGGGTACTGGCAGTCCCTGGGAAAGTCATATCTGGTTTGGATCTCCTACTCCCTGTCAGGACTCATCTCTCTGTGAGGAGATAAAGGACAGCCGGAGCATCAGACTTGTCCAAGTTGGAAACGTGCTCTTGCTCCACTGGTGGGGTTGATGATACCGGAGATGAACACTCCTGCCTGAAGGCTGAGGCAGAGATAGTTCCTGTGTTCCTCAAGTAGTCCTCAGCAATGTCCCTCAGAAGGACTGGGCCAGAGAGGAGAGGGGACTGAGAGTAAGGGATAAAGATATCATTCAGTGAGACATAAATGTCAAATAGGTCCTGGTGTTCAGGGCATTCTGGTGGTTGGGACCAATGGTTCTGATGTATCCCAAGACATTGTGAGCAGCTGGTCCTTCGTAGGATTGGCTGCTACTATCAAAGAACATGGTCCAGCATTCTTGGATGGAGCCGGTGGATGCCAATTTTGATATTTAGGAGTTGGAGCCTGCAATGGAGTTGATGGATCCTCTTTCTTTTGGGGTTTTATCCTTCTGTATGGAGGAGACTTGTGTGGTCCTGAGCTCTTGGGACCCATGCCAAAAGGCCCACCTACCCTGTATGGGGTGGGATCTCTTCTCATAGGAATAGACCTGATGGGGATCTGTCCTTGTAACCCTGAGAGTGCTCCTTACTCTATGGATGAGTCCTTGGGCTTAGCAGCTCTAGGCTTTACTCCCAAGCTTGTGCTTGGTAAGGCGCTGCTTGTCAGTTGGACAGTCTACGGGAGAATGGGGGTCTCCCTGGCTTAGATCAGAATGAGGTCTCAGTCTTCTCCTTTCCCCAACTGAAGCTCATGAGCTTTGTATGTTTGCAGGGAAAATTAATGACAGATACTGCACGTTGCAGAGATATTCATCTCACCCAAACAGTAGAGGCCGTGTTTATGGTCATTGCTCCTGGAGAAGGAGCAAGGGTAAGAGATGCATTTCTTGATCATAGTCCCAGACTGTGGACAGGGACTACCCAGCAAGGGGAAAAAAACAAGCTGTACTAACTATTCTATAAAAACTCTAACTATGCTAATATAAAAAATATTCACAGTATCTATTTACAGGCTATAAAAAAGAAGCTAGAGAAATCTGTGGACACACATGACTCTGACTCAGGCCATGCAGCAATAAAAAGGAACTGGAGAGGCATCGACCTGCGCTGCCTCTTATGCTCTCAGTCTGGAGCACAAGGAGAACAACTACGTATGTGGGGGCCAATGGACACTGCTTGTTAAGAATTTCCAGGCTTGGGTGCATGGCACCATACATACCCATGTGTAGGATACCCATTGGGACCACCACTCAAAGAAGAACTGGAACTTACACAAAAGCAGTTAGGTGCCTAGCTAGACATTTATTCCTATCACGGTATTCCTGTGGAAGATGGATGACGGCTTGGTAAGCTACAATTGCATGCAAGCTATTTTTTAAGATATGTTTTCTCTGTAATGCTTTTGTTCTGAATAAATAGTACTTTGCTTTATGAACGTTGGCTAATCACTGGTTAACCCTGCTGTTGTCCTGGAAGAGAATGGGACTGTAGGTGTTGCACTAAAGTCAGACCTGCTGAGATAATCACAGTAAATTGCACAATTCTGCAGCCTAAGATCCAGGTCTGGAGGGAGGGAGTTACAGGACTCTGCTCCAAGACAGATGATAGCTAGAGGCCTGAGACCAAAGGGGGAGTGCCCTTGAGGACACCCCAAATGGGTGAGAGGTGCAGTTAAATCAGGAACGATGAGTGCCATCTCCACCCTTGCTACCCACTGTATCCTCTTTAAACAGGCGGTAGCCAGTGAATGTTAACATTCCAGTCATGTGCATTGCCCCACCAAGTTTCAGCAATACTTACTGCAGCTCATGCCATTTGTGACAAAAAACGTGACCAAGCAGCTGGGAGGTAGAAGAGCTGGAGCAGAGTGAGGAAAGGGGAGTGCAAACTGCACATGCTCAAAGAGTAGCAAAGCTACTCAGCAGTGTTTAGTCTCTCAAAGTCCATCCCCCGCCTCAAGGTATGTCAAGGTACACTCTATTATACCTCAGACTGATCAATTTGATTACAGAATGTGTTTAATGTTATTTGTCTAAAATGTATTCAATATCATGCAAATCATTCTGAGGTTTAATAAACGGCTTATAAGGGCATTTAAAACTGCACACTTGTGTGTTTTTACACTCCCCTATAATATATTTCTCACACACACACACACACACACACACACACACACACACACACACACACACACACACACACACACACCCTCTCTATATGGCTGCAGTCCATGGAGTAAGTGCTTGGGGAATGTGGGTGATATGCAGAAGAGCACTGGAGGCATATGCTATTCCACAGAGGTGTGCTAAGCATGCAAGTTTTAATAGGAAATATCCTTGTTCTGTGGCTTCTACCAAATAGAAATAAGAAATTAATGAAAGATAATGCCACTAAATTGCAAACACCTTCCCAACAAATAAGGGTGCTTTTAGTCCAATACTTCACTGAATTAGAATATCCTCCTGGACATATGAAATCTGATGGGGCTTACTATCTCAGACATACCCTAGCCTTGCAATTTTCTGATGCTCACACTGCAAAGGGTTTAGCAGTGTTTTTATTCTTAATCCTCAGGCTGATGCAGTTATGTATGGCACGCTTCAACCACATTCATTTGGCTGGCAAAGTGGAAAAACTGTGTCAGCCCAATCTTTAAATGTAGGCTTTTCCAGATGTGGCTTTGCTATTAAAGCACATGTGTTTCTGTTATATACAATTATCTATAGCATTTCTATTGTTAAAAAATTTAAGTTAGCCCTGAATTTAAGCCCACAATCTGTGAAGACGTGAATTTGGAATTTTTCACCCACTTCATGTGTGTGTTGAGGGGCATGTATAGGAAAGCCATATATTTAACCTAGATCCTGGAATATTTACGTAGTCCTTTCTCAAACAAGCACTCTCACTGGAGGGGGCTTGTTTTGAATTAATTACTTCTGGTAATGCTCATAATGTGCAAAGCATTTTGTAGACATAAATGGTTGCATAAATGGACCCACTGATCATCCTATAATTGTGTGATGTTACCACAGCAACCCAAAGAAGGGGACAACATGTTGCACACACCATTTAGTCATTATAGGAACCTTACAGGTTTTATAAACCCATTACACACAGTGCAGGTTTTGGGGAAGGAGAGAGGAAGGTTTCTGAAATAATTTTAAAAGAGAGTTTTGACCACTATTAAGGTCCAGGGCCGTAAATCAAGTACATCTCCAGCAGGAATGGATATGAGTGGTTTAAAAAAAAAAAATTACCATCGCCCTACTTTTCATCAGTATATGAACTCAGCATACAGTAGGATCCAATTGCCAAAAGGCTTCTGATGACATTTCTAGAGCTTGGCAAAAAGCCTAGACATTTGAGTACAAATTCGAATAAATGGAATATAAATGGCCCACATTATGGCAAGCATAAGACAATGAACTGATACTACGCAGGGCCTGGTAAAACAACTATGGGCACAGTGGAAGTTATTGAGAATTATTTTGCTTAGAGGAAAAGTTAGGCAAAGTGGGTATTATATACTCTGCTCCCATGGGTCTTACTTTATCCTCAAATGTATGCACCTTCAGTGAGAACCATGTCTGCTCATCTTAGAACAAATTTTAGCCCTATGTGTAGCACACTAGTTGAATAACTCCCTTTACAGCTAACGGAAGGTGCAAGGATGACACCCTCTCCTCTCCTTGTGTATCTGGCTGAGAGTTCTGGTACTAAAGCTGGGAGAATAATGCAAAGAGAATTCTGTAAATACTTACTCAAATTAAAAATTAAGTTTGCTTGGCTGTGTCTTCACATCCTTTTTGTGTTTGCTTTCTACAAATGAGTTTACTAGCAGGAATGTTCACAGAAAAATACATTTTAAGTACTAGAGTAAAAATGAATTTATAAAGAAGAATAATCACACTGGAAATTTGATTCTAAGATTGGCTCTGCCCTTCAGAGAACAGAAATAATATGCAATGGATGTGATCAATCAAAACTAACCACCACAACTCAAATTATGAGTGTCATGGATTTGCAGTGAACTGCTTGCAAACAATCTCCAGCTGAAGAATTATTGGTATTAATTATGTGGTGAATAAAATTTAAACAAATGAATTTGAGAAAACTAAACTTGTAGACAGTTCATGTACAAGGGGGAAAGAGGCAAAATAAATGATCAGCCTGGGAAAATCCTATTGTTCAGAAATCTAGGGCAAGTAGAAGTGCTATGTGTGCAAGAAGACATGCCAGGTTTCCTGCCCAATGCAAAAAGGCAAACAGGGGAGGCTGGGTGGACTGAGTGATATCAGCCACAGCAGGACTCAGATGCCAGTCAAAGGGTAGGCAGCCAGAGGGAGGGAATGAAGTACATAAGAACATAAGAATGGCCGTATGGGTCAGACCAAAGTTCCATCTAGCCCAGTATCCTGCCAGGTGCCCCAGAGGGAGTGAACCCAACAGGCAATGATCACGTGATCTCTCTCCTGCCATCCATCTCCACCCTCTGACAAACAGAGGCTAGGGACACCCTTCCTTACCCATCCAGGCTAATATCCATTAACAGACTTAACCTCCATGAATTTATCCAGTTCTCTTTTAAATGCTGTTATAGTCCTAGTCTTCACAACCTCCTCAGGCAAGGAGTTCCACAAGTTGACTGTGCGCTGTGTGAAGAAGAACTTCCTTTTATTTGTTTTAAATCTGCTGCCCATAAATTTCATTTGGTGGCCCCTAGTTCTTGTATTATGGGAACAAGTAAATAACTTTTCCTTATTCACTTTCTCTACATCACTCATGATTTTATATACCTCTATCATATCTCCTCTTAGTCTCCTCTTTTCCAAGCTGAAAAGTCCTAGCCTCTTTAATCTCTCCTCATATGGGACCTGTTCCAAACCCCTTATCATTTTAGTTGTCCTTCTCTGAACTTTTTCTAATGCCAGTATATCTTTTTTGAGATGAGACCACATCTGTACGCAGTATTCAAGATGTGGGCATACCATGGATTTATACAAGGGTAATAAGATACTCTCCCTCTTATTTTCTATCCCCTTTTTAATGATTCCTAACATCCTGTTTGCTTTTTTGACCACTGCTGCACACTGTGTGGACGTCTTCAGAGAACTATCCACGATGACGCCAAGATCTTTTTCCTGATTCGTTGGAGCTAAATTAGCCCCCATCATATTGTATGTATAGTTGGGGTTGTTTCTTCCAATGTGCATTACTTTACATTTATCCACATTAAATTTCATTTGCCATTTTGTTGCCCAATCACTTAATTTTGTGAGATCTTTTTGAAGTTCTTCACAGTCTGCTTTGGTCTTAACTATCTTGAGCAGTTTAGTATCATGATACTTTAGTATCATGAGTAAAGTTACCTAGCTGCTATCTTAGGGGTTATGGAAAGAGAAGGAGCTGAGCAAAGCAACAGAACTGATCTGCCAATCGGAAGGACTAGTTCAGAAAGAGGGGGACTGAGCAGAGCAATAGAGATAGCTGCCAGCCAGAAGGGAGAGAGATGGGCCTAGTTTTTGTCAGTTACTGAAACAATGCCTTGGATCATGCTACACTAAAACCCACAGTGTGAAAAATTATACCAGGGGTTACTGCAAAGTTTTTTAGGGAAACATCTAAAAAGGTCCATAGAAAGCTAGCTTTATTGCTGTGCTTGTTGGTGGATCCAATGGCAGGATTGTAGTGGAGCAAGAGTCAGTCAGATTTGGGCGGGATGAGAAAGCTTGTCCTTCCTTGTCACAGTTACTGGGGTAACCACCTCTGACCCCTCCGCTCCCTTAATGTGCACCCCGCTTTCAGATCTCAGGCCTTTTTCTGTCTCCTCCATCTTGGGGTGGAATCATACAATTTTCCCACTCTCGGAGCAGGACTTGGGCTGCAGTCCCCTGGTACTAACCATGGATAGGTCAGCAGGCCTGACTTAGGTTCAGACCCTGCAGTTCTGTTTCCTCTGGGAGAAATAATATGGGTAACCATTGACCAGACAGCTTCCTTAAAGCAAAGTATTATTTATTTAGAACCAAAAGCTTTTAATGAGTAAACAAGATATTAAAAACAACAAACCAATCTACACACCTGCCTGTCTTTGCTGGAGTCTTACCATTTCCCGGGAAGACCTCCATTGCTTTCTGACATTCCCCCAGGCCTCGTGTCCCTTGTCTGTTCTCATCAGGAACTGAACCTGACAACTAACTCCCCCTTCTTCTCCTGAGAAGGGTTTAACTGTTTAGAATTCTTTTGATTTCTTTGTTCTCAGCATTAGCTGAACAGCTATTTCACTTCAGCCAGAACCTGGAAATATGCCATTGTCTTGTAATTGACCCCCAATAGTTTGATCAGAGGTTGCTTATCGGGAAGCCATGAAGTTGACTTCCTCTTTGTTCTTCACACTGCCCCCCTGTAATCTAGATCAATGCATTTGCACAGGAAGGTCTTATAATCAAATATACAATAACTTCACCTCACTGACTGAATCCCATACAGTGTTTATAAAATGATAATATCTCAGTATTCTTAGATTATTACATAGCATCTCCCTGTCCTTCAAATTCCCTTTGTTGACGTAGCAGTATTGGAATCTGGGGCAACTGATGGCATCACACGGAATGAAAATAGCTTCAGGAGTGGTGGGAATTAAAGATTAAAAGTTTTAATCAAAACTGGTTGGCCTGAATTTAGATGATGTAGCAATGAGTACGGGCTGTTGTTTAAATTGTACGCAGGTCATGTTTAGACAAGATACCCCTCCTGGTGTTGCTGCTGTGCACTCCATCAATCACAGCCTTGCTATTCCAGATTGCCAGAACGATTATCCCTTGCTGAAAGAGTTTGAAAATTAGTTTGAAAGGCATTTTCAAATTTTATTAAAGTCCCAGAAGGCAATGGCAACTTCAAGCGCTTCCTGTTGCTTTGAGGTAAATGCAAGTTATTTCATCACTATTCACCATGTAAGCTGAGCTGCTAGTCAGTCCCAAGGACTGAAGGCAATGAACAAAAATCATCATTTGATTGCTACCTGTTGAAAACATATTGCAGAGACGCATTCATGGGCCAACAAAACCCAAGTTAGGGGCATTCTTAAGAGAGATCAAAGCAGGCATCTTTGTGGGGTGTGACGGTGCAAGACTCACCGCTACAGCGCCTCCTGCTGGTCATCTCGGGGAATTAGCTCTCCAGCCTCCAGAGCGCCCTCTGCAGGCTGGTGTCCCGCTGCTGCTTGGCCCCCATGTCCCACCCAGGACTCAGGTGCCCCATTATCTGGGGTGCTGCCCCCTGGCAGTAACACCTTTCTCTCAGGGTCTCCCCTCCCTGGGGAACCCCCATCCCCTATCCCCACCTCGCCTCAGTCTTGTATACTGCCAGTCACCACTTAGCCCCCATTCACTGGGGCAGACTGCAGTGTATCAGCCACTCATCACAGGCAAGGGGGGTCTGGACCTGCTGCCTCTGCCTTGCCTACCCGTGGGCTGCCTCCTGCAACCCAAGTGCCCCGTTGGCCTTACCCTAGACCTGCAGCCTGGGGCTTTCCTAGGCCGGAGCTCCCTTGGCCTCTCTCCAGCCCTGCTCCACTCTAGGCACTTGGTTAAGCTCCTTGCAGCCAGACCCTTCTCTCTCTGAATGCAGAGAGAGATTGTTTGCTTGAGCTCCTGGCTCAAGCCTTTATAGGGCCAGCTGGGCCTTGATTGGGGCATGGCCCCAGCTGAGCCTGCTTCCCACTCAGCCTGGGCTGTTCTCCCAGCCCTCCAGCCCTCTCCTAGGGCTGGTTTTAAACATGTCAGGGCTGGAGCGGGTAGCCACCCCGCTACATGTTGGCATTGTATTTCAAGATGGACTTAAGAAATCTTCAGTCAGATTGATGATTTCTGTCTGGGGCTTTGCAAAAACTGGAAAGTGCTATGCTGGAACTCACAGCAGTAAGGCCACCCTGGCTTTTACATTCAAAATCTTATGCTTAGGGATGGCAAATTTAAAAAGAGATAAATATCTCTGTATCATTAGAGGTAAAAACTACAAAAAAATCATATCTATATGTCTGAAATTGCCTTTCAACATATGGACACACCTTTCACCAGGCTACAGCAACCACTATTAACATGGGTTCAGTGCTTTGACTACAAACAGTGGCATAGTGATAAAAAAAAAAGAAAAGAATTGACCTACTGTGGCAATGTACAAACCAGTTTACACCAATATTAAATGGAGGAAGAAAAGGAGAGTGCCCTTGAATTACACATAAATACCATCAAATCTATAACAAATGACAGTGCATATGCATGTTTTACAAAGTTTTTAACCACCACACCATCAGCATTTCCAAATATTTTGCTCTTGATGGAAATATTGTCCCCATGGTCTTGTTACACTGCATTGGTAGAACTATGAGATTTCCACAATCAAAAGAGCCCACACATGTATATGCAGTGAAGCATTCTCCAGGGCTTGATGCAGATATAAGTGAATGGGCCAAGTTTAGGCATTTTCCAGCCCCATTAGTCCATCTTCTATTGGCCTGATGGGTGACTAAGGACAAAACATGTTCATGGACAGTCACAGTGAGTGCTCAACAGCAGTCAGCACCATGGAGCACCAGACTAGTGCTAATCAGTAGGATCAGGTTTAGACTGCAATCCAGATGGACAGCTACATAATTATGTACTCATTAGTATTTTTATTTGATTCTCAAAATTATTGTATAGTCTCAGGCGTAACTCTCAGTCTCGGGCTGGTGGTGGCAGTGGCATATTAATTTATGGTTTTGGAGTCATTTTATTAAACATAAGATCACATGAAGGTGAAACATATTTAAGCAAGAGGATGAAGATGAGAACAAGAAGAATGCAGAGAAAGGTCTTTAGACAATCACAGCAGCAATATATTTCATTTTAATTTACCTGAGAGAATAAGTCTACTTCATTACAATTGGGACCACTAAGTTGTCTTGTTAGACAACCAAATTTGAAATCTAAGCTGTATAGGGACAAGAAATCAGAAATGTTTTTTTTCTAGCTTTTAAATTATTCACTATGATTTAGTTGTACAGTTCTCCAGTGTGCGATGAGAGCTGGATGGGAAATGATTTTTGCATTCTGTGAATATTTTTGAGAGTTCAAATTTTTTTCCATCTCAAATCAGGATGAAAAGTCAAAAATATTCAGAAACAGAAAAAACTGATTTTGTTCTCATTTGGGGTCAAAAGAGTTTTGTTTTGATAATTTAGAAACATTTAGATTTTACCCTTTTAAACCTAGTTTTAGTCTAAGTAGCTTAAAATTAGAAACAAAAGGCTGTTTCAAACCAATACACTGGAATTTTTCATTTAAAAAATGTCAAAATGTTTCATTTCAACAATTTCAGAACTTTTTTTCTGGACTTTTTTCAAGTTGGGAAACTTGTGGAGCCTGGCCTTCTTTTACGAACAGTTCTAATTTTGACATTTTTCAACAACAACAAAACAATTTATTTAAAAGTTCCCAATCAGCATTATGTGCACTAATAAATGCAATTGGTATTTTTCTTGAGCTATACAGATGTTTTAAAACATAAGTTTTACATTTCTCTAAATCTTTAAAAGCTTGAACTAGAAGCCTAATAACTCAATGTGATATTTGAAAATATTGGCTGTTATTTGTGGCTGTACCCATGACTTGAAATAGGGGACAATTACAGAATTCCTGTGTTAGAGACAAAAATTACTAAGTTACTATGGCCTAGATTGGGTTCTTAGTAACCTGCCCATAGTAAGGGGCTGTGTGCATGTACACCACCCCATTGGGAGTACCAGCTGATACTGTGCCTCGGAGAGGCTGAGGGAAGTCATTCATGATGCTGCTCTTTAAAGGGTGCAGCATACATCCCCCTCTCCCCAGTTGTGCTGATCAATACACCATGATGAGAGACAGATTTACCTACTGTTATACCGTGATCCCATGAGGGCTGGACATCTGTTGTGCATCCCTTCTGCTCCCACAAGCTTTGATGTTATGATTTGGGAAGCTCTAACTGGGGCCAGGAAGGTGGGAATCCTTACTCCAATCTATACCACGTATGGGCAGTGCACAATCGTGCCCTATAATTAATTAATTACACAATATAATTATATTAATCATTCACACAGGGAGCTGAAGAACAGAACCTGTGTTTTTCCATCTACAAAAACACAGGCCTCTCCCACTGGGCTAAAGGGGAACTCTAAATAACAGTAATAGTAAGTCCCTTGTTGTTTCAGTTTCCAGAGGTTATTGTGGTTCACTCACACATACTTAGTCAGTAGAGGAGAATTTGTGATGACATGTTAGACTAATAGCCATTACATCTAAAGTTTTGCCCAGCAGTGTATAATACCTATTTTAGCAGGAGGTGAAACACTGTGCTCCTGCCCAATTGTTATACCGGGGCCAAGAACTCTTCCTGACCCTATCAAGGTAATCAACACCAATTTTCCTATGCTGTGGACAGGAGACATAAGAAAATAAATCAGATCACAGGGCTTGTTAATGGAGATTTATGACTCTAATTCCAAGCCAGTATACTTATTCTTCTATGCAGGACTGCTGTGTCTAACTGTTTATTATCAGACATATTTGGAAAAAAAAATATTTTCTGACAAATTTTTAAAAAGGCAAGAAAAATATTTTTCTCTAGCATAATCTTAAAAGCAGAATTATGCATGAATATAACCATTTCTGTAGCAACTGGTGAGAAAGAACCAGGCAGCAATGAGACTGGTTTTAACAAAGCAATTACTGCTTTGAAGCTGCTTTTTCCCAGCAGATTCCATCCTTGGAATTTTGGGACAATTTACACACAGTTACTTTGAAGAGATGACCAAGTCTAGTTATAAGAATTCTAAGAATAGCTTCTTCTTTGATGGCTAACAACAACTATTTTAAGTTTTTAACAGCCGTGTAATGGTGGGTATATTCCTCTACTACTGACCAACAAGATTTTCTAGAGGTGATAGGTGAAAAATCAACCTCTTGTTCCCTCTGCTTCTCCCAACCTGGCCCCTCTCTACTCAAGCCCCAATTTTTCCTCCAGTGCTGCATGCATACAACTTGCTCCATGCTTACCTCCACATGTCCCTCCTCAACATTGCTGCATGCTCCCTTGGCCTTCTACAGACCAATGTTCCCTTTCCCTGTTTCCCCAGTGTCCCCGGTGTCCCCCGCACACGGCTCTGAACCCCCACATCTCCAACAGTCCATATATTTTCCTTATTCTATTCCATAGCCCTTATCATCATGTTCCCCTCACCCATACTCTGCCTCCCCTACTTCAGCTTTTATATGTTAATATATAGCAATGCAGACACACGTGAAATGTAGTATGAATGGGGCATGTTGTATGGCAAGCTGGAGGAACAAGGCTGCGTGAGGTGAGGGACCATAAGGGAAAATGTAAGCATGGAGGAAACCATGCAAGTGGACCTAGGGCATGGTGTGGAAGGTGGGAGGGGGGAAGAAGTTCACTTCTGTGGAACTGAAGTAGGGCTGGACAGGGGAAACATTGACTCACAGGGAAATACGTATCAACTCTGATAATGACTAATCATGCAAATAACTAGCATTCATGCATGTTTTTTGAAAAAGCTGGCAAATTCCATAACGAACACAAACTTTGTTAACTTTCAGTTATGCAAATCCTGCCAATACAAAGTATAAACAGCAAGGAAATTTGCAGATATACCATTCAATATCTCACTGACACTCAGTTCATCACTTCTCCTTCTCAATTTCAACTACCTTTCTTCTACCACTCAGAGGGCATCTCTCTCCACCTTCACCATGCATGGGTAACATGCAGCCTTAAATCCAACACACCAAGACACAAGCAAAATTTCAATCCTGTAATTTCTACAGGAGCGTTACTATCAAATTTAGATCAATCACTAACAACATAGATAATCCAGTCACATAACTTTACAGAAAAACATCTCACTGATGTCATTTGCAAACTGATACCTCACATATTTACACATCGCAAAATAAATCCACGTACAGAACTAAGGACAATGTAATTTATGAAGGCCCAACAAACCCTACATTAAACATAAAACCAAGTAATAAACATGGTTGGAGATAAGACTGCAGGTTGGATGTTCACGATTAGGGTGGAGATGTAAGCTGTGGGTGGTGGCTTTCTGCCACATCAAACTACCTGTTTGCTCAGGGTGAAATGGCGCTCTTCCCACACAAAGCCAGTGTAATTGGGCTTTGTAAAGTGAAATCTCTTAGGTGGAGGTATGGAAACCATCCAACCACCTGCAGGCAGGTCTTGGAACTGAGGACAAACTGTCTACTGTCATTATTCCATTCTATAAGCTGGGGGTAGTGGCCATTACTCTTCTGCAGATGCTACACGAGATTTCTGGGGTACTGAGTCTGTGAAATTGCAGACCCAGTGGCCCATCTGTTGGCTTTTATATGTTCGCCCATTCATTGCTGGTGTGCAGCCCAGTTTCTTCCCAGTGCACTGATGATGCACCTACTCCCATATGAGTCTGTTCTATTTGTTCCATACAAAAGTAGGGCATAAGTGGCAAAGAGGGCCTTATGCACTTGGGTGAATCCTACCTTTAGCAAAGGGCATTCCTCCTTGCTTGGCAGTTCAAAAACAACAACAAAAACACCTTTTGCTTTTGAAAATGGCTCTGGAGAATGTGTGTTTGTACAGAAGTTCTCGTAGCATTATTTAATTCTTCATACATAATACACTACTGAAAGTATAATAACCAGATACTGTAGGCTTGGAAAGATAAACCTGTCTGCTAAAGATCTGATAAAAAAGAAAGAATCTGAACTTTTATTCCTACCATCAAAGTGTTGGCTCCTTAACAAACCATATTTTGATACATCAAGACTGGGCCTGGCTGATGACTCCAACCATCAGTGATTACTTTTACAAACTCTTCATCTCTCTCATATCCAACTGGTTCCACCCATCCTCCAGATCACTGTATCATTTCTCCACCTGGGCTTGTACCCTTACCAGATCATTATATTTCTTCTATTCTCCTGTCTCTACCTATTCTCCACCTGCTTGTTGTAACACGATTTTACAACATCACTAGTATACACGGAGATAGTTATATGAATGAAACACTGTACAATTAAATTGCGCTAAGCTATATTGCACTCCTATTACTTATTTCAATATGAGAATTTTACAAGAGAGGGGAAAGTAGGACACAGGGGAAAAAAATCCAGAACAGGATCCATGCATTTATGGTAAATATGTATGCTGGAGTTCTTACTTTGCTTTGTAAATAGTACTATGAGGCTGTTGCTTTGGTAGCTGTTTAACTTTCTGAATCTGAACACAGCCTCCATAAATGTCAAACTGTACCCTCCTGAACTCAAACACATTTAACTAGTCAGCCTGCCAGAGTGTACAGAGTATTGCTACAAGATGTTTGCTAACCTACTGAAGATTAATGCTTTAAATAGATTTCTGTTGAAAAAACAACCTCCCCCCATAGCACTGGGATTCTAAGAGGCAGTATGCAGAGCCAGGTCACATAACTCACTTTAATACACATCCAAAGGTTCCAAAACATTGGAGTGAGATGAAGGCCACTACAGGCTTAATTCTTGATAAAAGCTGGGTGGCAGGCTCATACCTCCTTGTCTCTATTATAGGGAGCTGAACTACAGAAGCTAGGGTTACCATTCGTCCGGATTTACCCGGACATGTCCTCCTTTTTGTTCTAAAAATAGCATCCGGGGGGAATTTGTAAAGCACTCACAATGTCCGGGATTTCCCCCCTCCCCCGGCAGAGCAGAGCGAGCGGCTGGGAGGGCTGCAGGAAAGTCCCGGCCTGGACCGTCCGGAGCAGCTGTAGAGGAGCCGGATCCGCCCTGCATTCTGAGCCGGCAGCTCTCCCCTGCAGCCCGGTCCAGCAGCACTGTGCAGGACCAGGGACCGGGTTTTGTTGTGCTGGGGAGCGCAGCCACGTGTCCGGCTCGGCTCGCATGGAGCCCAACACCCTGTTCTGAGCAGCAGGGTAAGGGGGCCAGGGGGCAGGAGAAGGGGCAGGGAGGTTCTGGAGGGGGCAGTCAAGAAACGGGGGGGGGGCTTTTTGGGGGGAGTGGAGAAAGTTTTGGGCAGTCAGGGTACAGGTAGGGGGTAGGGTCCTGGGGGGCAATTGGGGGGGGGGGTCTTAGGAGGGGGCAGTTAGGGGACAAGGAACAGGGAGTCTTAGGTAGGGGGTGGGGTTCTGGAGGGCAGTTAGGAGCAGGGGTCCCAGGAGGGGGCAGTCAGGGGACAAGGAGGAGGGGGGTGGGGGGGCTGGGAGTTCTGGGGGGAGCTGTCAGGGGGCAGGAGTGGGGAGAGGGATCGGAGCAGTCAGGGGACAGGGAGCAGAGGGGTTTAGATGGGTTGCGAGTTCTGGGGGGGGCTGTCAGGGGGCAGGAGTGCGGAGAGGGATCGGAGCAGTCAGGGGACAGGGAGCAGAGGGGTTTAGATGGGTTGGGAGTTCTGGGGGGGGCTGTCAGGGGGCAGGAGTGCGGAGAGGGATCGGAGCAGTCAGGGGACAGGGAGCAGAGGGGTTTAGATGGGTTGGGAGTTCTGGGGGGGCTGTCAGGGGGTGGGGAGTGGTTGGATGGGGCGTGGGAGTCCCAGGGGTCTGTCTGGGGGTGGGGGTGTGGATAAGGGTTGGGGCAGTCAGGGGACAAGAGGCAGGGAGGCTTAGATAGGGAGTGGAGTCCTGGGGGGCAGTTAGGGGCAGGGGTCCCAGGAGGGGGCAGTCAGGGGACAAGGAACGGGGGGAGGGTTGGAGGTTCTGGGGGGGCGGGAAGTGGGAGGGGCTAGGGCGGGGCTCCTCCCGTCCTCTTTTTTGCTTGCTGAAATATGGTAACCCTACAGAAGCATATATGTATATTTTTCTATATTCTTTTCTTTATTTGGCCACTAACATTCAAGATCCCTAAACATTTATGGCTCTAGCTCCCAAGCTCAACAGCCTTGCTGCAAACAAAACTCTTATTGATTTCAATAGGGTTTCCACATGTGGAACAAAAGAAAGAAAAAAGAGGAAGAAAAGCAAGAAGCTCAAAATCATAACTTCCCATGCATTGGTGCACTACCTCACATGACCTAAGCAAGAGGAAACCAAAATGTAGCTCCGTACACTCAGGAGGGAGTAACACTAGTACTGCCAGCAGTGGCTTTGGAGTAAGTGTGTCCGGACAGGTCAAAGGTAGAACCATATGCCTTCTCTTCCTCTCCTTACCCCCCTCATAACATGCAAGCAAAGCTGTGCTGGGGGAAGGATTGGAGCCTAATGTGCTCCTCCCCCACCTCATAGTGCCCAGGAGGCATAATACCTCCTCACGCTGGTGCGATACACCTCCTCCCCTCAGCTAGCAGAGCTCAGCCTGAGAGAAGGCATAATTGAGCACTTTGTGCACTATAGTGAAATGTCAAAAAACTATGAAAGAGAATGAGAAACAAAGTGTAGACTGACCAGCTCTTTAGTTAGTAACCTGCCTGCAGTTTGCTAATTGTTTCCAGGTTTCATCCACTTTCTCTCCCTTTTAATCCTTTTTTCTATTCTCTCAGATACTAAGAAAATTTAAATTACTACGAACCAGGCTCTCTTCTCGTCTGCATGGCACAGAAGAGAGGAAGGGAAAATTGCAAGACAGGATAATATGTCAACTTTACATTTTCCCCTCAGCTCTTTCCCTTCTGGGCATTTTTGCATGGAAGGTGATATTTTAGCCCCAGGTTGCCACACTTTGGTGTAGAGGTGGGACTTAGAAGGTTTACCAAAAATATCGGGCAAAGAATTTTACCGAATGTGTTTATTGCATATGTGCAACGATGGCAGAGCTGGTTCTGATAAAACCACAGCTTCAGGGGTCCCCCATCCCACCAATGACTGGTTGAAATGCTGATACGTTTGCTACTTATGTTCTGTTGCCATGTGATATCAAGTACAAGTTGCATTATACTAGCCCAAGAGCACCCTTGGGAATATTTTTTTTCCCCTTTAATCATGGTTGTGGATGGGGGACACAGTTTCCTGTGAAACAGGAGGAGAAGGGAAAGCTCTATCCACGACTCCCAAACTTCCTCCACAAATACATACCAGTTCTGGATACGTTCCCTAAGCTCAACCCCAACCCATGGGACTAAATGAAGGTTACTTACTTGTAATTGAGTTCTTCGAGATGGCTCTGCCTAGTCACACTTGGGGTATTGCACCATCTAGTGATGCCTAATGGTAGAACCTTCTCCAAGCCATGTCCATTACAGCGCTTGCGTGCCCCCTCTTATTTTTCCCCTCACCTGCAAAATGTTCAGAGACACTGAGGCTATACAAGGAAGCGCAGTATCCTACCACCAACCCAGAGATACAAAACAAAAGGACTCTGAGAAAGAGGGGAAGGCAGGTGTGAAGCATGAATGTGTAGAGCTATCTCAAAGAACTTGGTTACAAGTAGGAAACCTTCATTTGTTCTTCAAGTGGCTCTGCATATTCCCACTTATGGGAAGTTTGATAAGCAGTGCTGAAAATAACCTGGAGGAGGGAACAGAGTCTTAACAGAATACAGACTAAAGCACCGCTCTACCAACTCTAGCATTAGCCCTTGAAGCCAAATCAAGAGCATAATGTTTAGAAGAAGTGCATGTTTCAGTAACCAGAACTTGCCTAAGGCAAGAAAAGAGATGCTGCCACAGCTCTGTGGAATGAGAACATACCACTAACTGAACAATACATTGTCTTCCCGGACCATTTGCAGATGGATTAAACAAAGTATAACCCATGTGACTCTTAGAATAAGAGAAATAATCAGTTGATTTTTGACACCATTTTGTTCTATTCAAATAATATGCAAGAGCTCTTCTTACATTCAAACTATGTAAAACAGATTTCTCCTTATTAGTATGAGGCTTTGGGGAAAAAAAACGAACAAATTAATTGTCTAATATGAAATTCAGAAGCCATTTTTGGCTAAAACCTGGGATCAGGTCTAAGAACCACCTTATCTTTATGAAAAGACGTAAATGGCGGATCAGCCATCAAGGCATTTAATTCAATCACTCTTCTGGTGGACTTTATGGCAATAATGAATGCCATCATCAGAGATAAATAATACAAATAACACTCAGCCAAGTGTTCAAAAGGTGATTTAATGAGTGTAGAGAATACCAATTTAAGATCCCAAAGAGAAACAGGATTTCTTAAAGGATATATAACCCTTTCATAAACCTTTTAGCCATATTATGCACAGACAGCAATTAACCATCATCCAAAATATGGTAAGCTGAGATACCTGCCAAATGAACTTTCAAAGATGAATTAGATAATCCGTCAGAGTTTTAAAGTTAAATACTCCAAACTATAAGCTATGGAAACTGAGACAGGAGAATCAGAATTTCCCTGCATCCAAGCCCCAAATCTGGATCATCAGTTTCCACAATATGGGATACCAGCTCAAGGGCCTTGCTACATGAGACGACAGTACCAAAGACCCTGATTTTTCCTTTAGTAAAGATGGTCTCATGTGACTCCACACTCACAGTATGAGCTGCAGGCCTCCCATCATTTTGAACCAGAGTACCAGAAATGTCCTTGAAGAACTTGAAGTGTCCTCCTTTCCCTCAGGCCTGGCAGTCCTAGCTGGGCAGGCAGGAAATTGGCCAAGTGACCCATAGTGCCACAGCAGAAACAGTGAGCAGCTGGTAACTTTTGCTGCCGAGGCCATGGAGCAGGAATAAGAGAAGCAGCTGATGATTTAAGTGTAGACATTTAAGGTAGCAGCAGTCTGGGACACAGAGCCCCTTTCAGCACAAACCTCTCAAATGCTTCACTCTTAGCACCTGCTGCATCAAACGTTAGTGTTTTAGCATCTTCAGTCAGTAGCCATTTGCTCAGGCTGTCATTGACTACACCAAATTGCAAAAATATCTGAGCATGATCACCGTAATGTCCCCAGAGTCACAGTCACGAGCCAACTGCCACAAACGACATGCAGATTCACATATGGTTTCACTGGACTGCTGGAGAGCTTCAAAAAAACATTTTCCTCTTTAACAGAATCTCCAGTCCAAAAATACTTGTTGAGGCACGGCATAGCCACATCAAAGGAGGACTTGAGCTCTACGAGTCCATCATAAATATCAGTGCAATTGTGGCCTAACAGCAATTCTGCAGTAAGGGTAACCTAGCAGCATCAGAGAGTTGCATAATCTGCACATAGTTCCAAGCATTCTGAATAAAGTATCGCTAGTCAATAGCTGAAGGACATGTAGATAACTTGGGTTGCAGAATTGAACCACTCATAGCCATAATGTTACCCTCCATGCACCCCAGAACAACAATTCCAACACACACACACACACACACACACACACACACACACACACACACACACACACACACACACAAATAAATGAAGCAATACACACAGGCAGGTTAATCATCAAAGTATGCAGTAACCATGAACTGGTTAGATCAGCAACAGCCTGGCTGAACATCAGGTATGTAGCACCAGGCCTTGCATAGTTGCATGTGAACATGCATGTGCGCACGTACACACACACACACACACACACACACACACACAGTTCAATGAACTAGGAAACACTTATTTGATTTGATGAAAAGTAAGCCGAGGAAGATTGCAGATAATGCTGTCTCTCATAATGGAAAGAAGGAAAAGGACTTCTACTAGAAGAAATCAAGCTCAAAGAACAGGCCATCGATCTTGTCTCCTTCTGCTTTTTCAGCAACTCACTGTCTTTTCACTGAAAAGACCTCCCCTTCAAAGTGGAGATCTTTGATTCTAGTATCCAGAACCAGAGAAGAAAAGCAAAGCCAAACATATTTCCTTGGAGAAACTGCAAAAGTCTATATTCTAGCAGAAAAGTCCGAGACATGAAACATTGGCATAGTTACCTTGCTGTCATAGTAGTCTATGTGCTGACAGAGGAATCTGTTGATTCAGTTAAAGATCATTTCTATGATCAATTGGAATCCCTAGTACGTGCAGTCCCTCCACATGAAAATCTCATGATCCTGGGTGACCTAAATGCAGTTACTGGCTCCCTGCGAACTAGGTTTGAATAGGTCATTGGTCATTATGGTTCAGGTATGCCCAATGATAACTCTTGCTGCCTTCTCAAATTCTGCACCTCCCAGAATCTTTCCATTCTTGGGTCATGGTTCAAGCAGCAACGCATACACCAGATGTCATGGATCTCTCACGATGGCATCACTCACAAGGAATTGGACCACATCATCACACATAACAGGCATCTCTTCACCTCCTCTAGAGTATATCGTGGTGCAGAATGAGCGGCGAACACAGATCACCACGTAGTGGTTGCCCGTATGGTGTTGACACTCCGACGAGCAGTTAAGCCCTCTGTGATGACGAAGTTTGACATCGACGCCCTTTGTGTGCCAGGTTTAGCCAACAGGTTTTATCTTGACATCAGTAATAGATTCTCAGCACTAGGCAACCTGCCAGATAATGTGGAGGTTGCCTGGTCTCTGTTCCCTTCTGTCCTCCACCAATCCGCTGAGCGGACAATTGTCAATAGGCCCCCAGCACGCCGACCCTGGCTATTGGAGGAGACCTTCCAGATAATTAAATTGAAGGCCACAGCCTGCAAGCATGGTGATAGGCACACTCGTAATCAGCTGAAGTGAAAATTTAACACCCTGGCACTCCACGATCGCGAGACATATTATAACCAAGAGGCAGATGATGTTGAATTTGGCTTAGCCAGGGGCGACTTGAAGCCAGCATTCCGTGCAATTCACAATCTCAGCGGTCAAGAGGTAGTCGCTATGAATGGCGTCCTGAATGACAGCCAAGGCCATCCATGTAAATCAGATGATGACATCCTCTCACGGTGGGTGGAACATTATCACAGTGCCCTGAACCACCTTCCAGTTGTTGCTTGCTGAGAGCTGGATGATCTAGCAGCCACTGCGGTTCCGTACCCAGACACTTGTACTGATGCACCAACACTGGATGAAGTGAAGCGTTCCATCTCTAAACTGAAAAACGGACACACAGCTGGCGCTGATGGCATCCTCCCCAGAGCTGCTAAAATGTGCTATTGACCTTATAGCGGAATCACTTCTGGCCATCTTTCGCCTGGTGTGGAGAAATGGAACCTTGCCAACCTCCTGGAATTATGGTATTGTGATCTCACTTTATAAGGGCAAGGGACTGCACAGTTAATGTAAGAGCTACAAGCCGATCACCTTGCTGTCGTTCCAGTGATCAGCAGCAGAAGTTTGTATCCTCTCTGCAGGTTAGAAACTATAGAAGCACCAACACTTACTCATATACAAGGACAGTACATTACATATTGACTCGAAAAGAAAATCCGTTAAAAGCCTTGATAAGACGTACTGTGACAGCTATATAAAAATGTTAAGAATAAATACTTCCCTAAAAGTCCCCAAGGTATTAATAACTACAAAAATTGATGTTGGAGTAAAGTGAGAGGGTCTGCTTTATTGATTGGGTCTTGCCCAAATGCAAGAAATGAAGAAGGATGCTGAAAGTTGATTCTTGTTGATCAGATCTAGTTATTGCAGTATGTTTGGTATATACAGTAACTGCAGGGTCTGCTCTCAGAGCTGTTAGTATTAATCTTTTATCATTCTTTTGTATAGTAAACTCTGATGATTCTTTGCCTCAAAATCCCAGAAACCTTTCTGTGTTAGCCGAAGTGCTGTCTCATGCTAAAGAGTGCTTTGTTTTAGATTAATAAGTGTCTCTAATTGATTATAGGATTGTATTATCCACTCTGCTTTTTACCCTGATCTTGCTGACTTAGTTCAGATACCTAGGAAGAACTACTAATAATTAACAAAAAATACTTACAAATGTGCACTATAATTGATAAGATGTTAGTAACTGACAACACATTTCCATGTCTATTTTGTAATAGATGTGTTCTATAATTAAGGCTAAGATTTTGTCATGGTTATTTTTAGTAAAAGACATGGACAGGTCACGGGCAATAAACAAAAATTCACGGAAGCCATGACCTGTCTGTGACTTTTGCTGCTGGGGCTCCATGGGTTCCCCCTCCACCCACGGCGGTTGGAAGCTGCAGGGGGGCCCCACTCTGCCCATGGTAGCTGGAGCTGCAGGGTGACCATATTTCCCAAAGAGAAAACAGGACACCCACAGCTGCTCGCTTGAGACGTCCCCCTCCCCTTCCCACCACACAGGCTGCCGTCCATCGCTGGAACCCTGAGGAGGGCCTCCTCAGGAGTCTGTCACTTGGCCCTTGCAGGGGCCCCCCTGTTGCTTGTCGCTGCTGTCGCCTGTCGCTGGAACCCTGTCAAGGCCCTGCTGGCTGCCAGCTCCAGAGTCCCAAAGCGGGTAGGACTGAAGCAGAGAATGTCACGGGGCTGCAGCAGAGAATGTCACGGGGGTCTCTGGAAATCACAGATTCCGTGACTTCTATGACCTCGGGTGACATAAATGTAGCCTTATCTATAATCAATATAATAGTAAGCTATTGAGTTATGATTGATTAATGTCTAAGTCATTAAGAGCTAATTAGAGTCACAGATGATCTCAGTAGTGATAAAGTAATTACAGGTGTCATTGGCTTATTGATTAGGTAAGAATATTCAAAATAAAATCAAAGCATGAGAAAGAAAGTTTCAGCAAGGTCAGCCCTGGGAAAGAAAAGTTTTGTAGGATTGTCTTTGTTTTAAATCAGTATATAAAGGATGAATTATGGGGAGTTAGTTGGAAGTGAAGTGAGGTGCCAAACGTCTCCAGTCTCAGTTTGGTTTATGTTTTTCTTTCTGTATTCTGCATACTCCTGTATTAAGTATTGATTGACTGTCTCACTTAAATAAAACTTCAACTGAGTTCATTATTTGACATCATGTTTTATTAAATCTAAACACATAACAGACCCCTAAGCAGTATGGTTTCAGCTGAGGCTGTGCTGAATTTTTGGCCCTTGCTCCAAAAGTCCCTGGCTTCCATGGCTCGAAGCCAGGCCTTTACGTTTATTTTCCAGTGTTGTTCTGTGATTTTTGGCATTCGTTCAGCTAGCTCTCTCTTCAGAGCTTGCAAAATGCACCAAAAACTATAAAATCAGAGGGTTTTTTATTTTTATGGTATTTTCATGCGTACAGAGGGTCAAATTATACACTCAGGAGTTTATTGTCCATTCCATGCAAGTGCAGAACTCTCATTAATGCTACTGAGAGAGATACCCCATTCACTTCAGGATGAGAGTAAATGACATAAAAAAACTCAAAACGTTTCCTAGGCAAAACAGACAGGGAAGTGATAGATTTACTATAATTCTACAAGTCATATATAAATTGCTAAAGACCCCTGTTAGCTCCAAGTCTCCTCAATTTGTCTGCTAACATTTCTTCCAGGGTTTGCTTCCCCAGAAACAGGGCCGGCTCCAGGCACCAGCCCACCAAGCATGTGCTTGGGGCGGCACCTGGATGGGAGCCGCAACTGGGCTCGCCACCCTCCCCCCCGGCGCTCTGGCTGCCGGGGAGAGCGGCGCCGCGGCGGGCTCGCCACCCTCCCCCCCGGCGCTCTGGCCGCCGGGGAGAGCGGAGCCCCGGCCGGGCTCTCCACCCTCCCCCCGGCGCTCCGGCAGGTCGGGGAGAGCGGTCCGGGACCGGGCTTGGCGCCCTTCCCTGCCGCACTCCCTGCCGGGGGCGGGGGAGTCGGGAGGCTTTTTTGCCTCAGGCGGCAAAAAAGCCAGAGCCGGCCCTGCCCAGAAAGCAGAGGAATCTATCTGGAAATCAATCCCCTACATTACTGGACTTATGAAAAGGAGTGCTGTGCGTGTGCTTTGCCTTCACTGCTCTTAGGATAGACAGTATTGTCCTTGGTTATCAACACACAGATAAAAAACCCACTGCACAGTAAAATGAAAATGTTTGTCAATAACCTCCTCTTAGGTGTTTCCTTATGTTCGCTAATGATGACCTGCAAAGATTTAAAAAATTGGGCTTATAAAACTACTGTTGTTTCTTTTTTGATTTATAAAAGGGGCCTGAACAATCCTTACCACTTAAAAAAAAAAGTTTTCCCTGTTTTTTTTCAGCCTTGGAAACATCAGGAATGCAAGTTCTGGTCTCCCCTCATTTAGCAGCAAGGAGCTAATGGATGTTTTAAAAACATATGGTGTTAGTTCTCACACTTTAAATAAAAATGACAACCCTGACCTCCAGTTAATTTAAACCATTTTTGGAAACATTTTTCTTGGTAACAATAGATTTTAAACCCAAGAAGTTACTCAAGAGTTTCTTTTCCATCTTCCCTAATAATATTGACACAGAAGCATTTTGTTATCACCAGAGGTTGTATCTGACTGTGAATCAGGGTAGCACCCTTTGGATTTTAACAGCACTTCACCTTCAGTTTTGTGTCTAACAAAACACTTAAGGCATGGCACTATCCCAGTGTGACACACACCTTGGTTCTTCATTGCTTAAGTAACTCCAGGCAGAGTTACTGACCCCATGCATACTTTTTCATTTCAAAGGTGCTTTCTGGTGCTTTTAAACCCAACCTTGAAGACACAAGTAAGTTATAAGCAATTTCTCAAAAAAAGTATTTCCCTGAACATTACTTCATTAATACAACTCAATTTTGTGGAATTCCACCAAAGAAGCCTGTTCTGGAGGTTTTAAACTGGTTCTTATGTCTCAAAAAATAAAGTTCTGCAGTACTTTAAGTTTGTGGAGTCACTGAAGTTGAATGGCCCAAATTCAGAATTGGCTGACATCAGCTAAGTTACACCAGTTCTTTTTTTTTTTTTCCCAGTGACTTATTCTGATACAATCTGGGCTTGATTCTACAAGGACACACAATAAATTATAACATTGGTTCAACTCAACTGAGTTCAAAGGGACTATGACAGTATATAGCTTCTTGAAGGACTGGGCCTAAATATCTGTGGACAACCACTAGAGAGAATTTGTTTTCAAAAGCAAAATTACTGGTATTTTGTCTTCCTAATTACAAAAAATCCTTATCTATTTGCTTCTATTAAAAATATAAAGGAACAGCACAGAAATTAGCAACTATCTAGTAAAAATACCTGACAATTTTGCAAATAATTTAGATTAATAACTATATCAAAACAAAAGCACTGTAGAGATGCAATTAGTAGACATTTGACACACACTGCAATACTTTAAAAATTATATTAATCATAGAAAGTAGGGCTGGAAGAGACTTTGAGAATCATCTAGTCCACTCCCCCTGCTCGGAGGCAGGACCAAGTATACCTAGGCAATCCCTGACAGGTGTTTGTCTAAACTGTCCCAATATTAGGCATTCCACAACCTCCCAGGGTAACCTATTCCAGTACTTAACTACCCTTATAGTTACAAAAAACTTTTTAATACCTAATCTAAATCTCCTGTGCTGCAGATTATGTCTTGTCCTACCTTCAGTGAACATGGTGAACCATTTATCACCATCCCCTTTCTAACAGCCCTTAACTTAAAGACTTAACAGGTCCTCTTCCCGCCATCGTCTTTTCTCTAAAATAAAGATCCCCCATTTTTCAACCCTGCCTTATAGGTCAGGGTTTTTTTAACCTTTTATCATTTTTGTTAATCTTCTCTTCACTCTTTCCAGTTGTCTACATTTTCCTTAAAGCATAGCACCCAAAACTCACAGTACTCCAGCTGAGGCCTTCCCCAGTGCCAAGTATAGTGGAACAATCACTTCCTATGCATTTAATAGGACACTTCTGCTAATACACCCCAGAATGACATTTGCCTTTTTTTGCAACCATAACCACATTGTTGACTCATATTCAGTTTGTGATCCAGTATATTCCCAGCCTTTTCTGCATTTCTACTGCCTCCACAGTTATCACCCATTTTGTGTTTGTGCATTTGATTTCTCCTTCCTAAGTGTAATACTTTGCACTTCTCTTTATGAATTTCATCTTGTTGTTTTCAGATCAATTTTCCAATTTATCATGGTCATTTTTTAATTCTAATCCTCTCCTCCAAAGTATTGCAATCCCTCCTAGCTTGGTGTAACCCACAAACTTTTCTAAGCATACTCTCTACTCCATTATTCAAGTCATTAATGAAAATATTGACTAGTACTGGACCAAGGATTGACCCCTGAGGGACCCCATTGGATAGGTCCTTCCCAGTTTGACAGGGAACCATAACTACATTTTTTCTACCAGTTGTGCCCCTACATAATAATAATTTCATCTAGTTTGGTTATGAGAATGTCATGTGGGACTGTTTCAAAATCCTTACTAAAATCAAGATACATCATGTCTACTGCTTCTGCAATACCCACTAGGCCAATATCCTGTTAAAGAAGAAAATTGGTAAATTGGTTTGGCACGATTTGTTTGGCTATCACTTATTAACCTATTGACCTCTAGGTGCTTACTAACTGATTATTTAATAATTTGTTCCAGTATCTTTCCAGGAACTGAAGTTAGGCTAACAGGTCTATAATTCCCCAGTCCTCTTTGTTCCCCTTTTAAAGAAGTACTATGCTTGCCCTTCTTCAGTCCTCTAGGACCACACCCATCCTTCATGAACGATCAGAAATAAAGGCTAATGCTTTGAGATTGTTTCAGCTAGTTCCTTAAGTATCCCAGGGCGAATTTATGAGCCCCTTCCGACTTGGATAAATCTAACTTAGCTACATATTCTTGGATCTGTTCTTTCTTAATTCTGGCTTGTGTTCCTGCCCCCTTGTTAATATTAATTATGTTATGCATCTGGTTACAATTAAACTTTGTAGTAAAGACTGAAGCAAAATAGGAAATTTGTGTTGTGTCATATTGCTTTTCCAACAAATGTCTAGGTAGTTAAAGTCTCCCAATACCTAAAACACAAGACGTGGTAGTATTTTTGTTATTTGTTCAAGAAATGCCTCAGCCACCTCCTTCTCCTAATTTGGTGGCCTATAGTAGACCCCTCCCCAATGACATTTCCCCTTTCTCCCCCCGCCATTTATCTTCCCCCTGCTGGTCTGCCTCTCACCTCCTTGATGTACAATAATAAAAATCAAATGCACAAATACAAAATTGGGAATAACTGCTGAGGCCAAATCCTCAAGCCCTTGCTCAGTTTTCACTCAGACAAACTTCCTAAGTCAATGGTAGGTTTGCCGGAGCAAGGATGAGTAAAGTTGTGGTGGTAGATGAAACACCATCTCCTCATTCTTAGGATCTCAAAGAGTGCTCTCTGTGGGTTGACATCCACACTGTGGAAAATGGCTGGATGGATGCAGGGGCTGAACAACCCCATGCTAGGACCAGAGGAATACACATTGTCCTTCTACACCCCTCCAGCACCCTAGAAATTACCAGGAAAAGGTGCTTGGGGGAAGACACTTATGGCCCAGGGACAGAACAGCACCTCAATGCCTCACTTAGATGACACTAGCCTCTTGCAGATTTGTGGTAAGGCGCTGGGGCTAATTTTTAAGGAATGTGGTGTCAGCCCTTTGGGTGGATTTTTGTATGGGAGGAGGTAATAAAAACCTGAACAAGGGTTCTCTGGATTTGCCCTATACCAACAATGGATTCATTTTGAATAGGTGAAATTACATAGGCAAAAACCTGGAGGTTCTTACTGTATTTTTATTTAGTCTTTGAGTGACTGGGCAAGATCCTCAGAGTAAAACAGTGTAGCTCTAATAACTTTAATGAAACTACGCTGACTTATTCTCCAGCTCAGGATCTGACCTGTTGACTCTAATAGGAATTTGCGTGAGTAAATGTTGAATAAACACTGATTAGGGAAATTCATGATTTGTCCTGTGCTAGTATATCAAGGTCCTTTGAAGTTGTTTTGCTTCCTCTTGATATTCGTTACATAACTTGTTTAGATAAAATCTTGGTCAATAAAGATTTAACTATAATGTATAAATAAGAGGAGACGGATTATACATATTCATGTTGGATGATCACTTCAGGCCTGTGTGTAGCATGAAAGGATCATTTAAATGAATTCAACACTGAATTTCCACACTTTTTGGCTCAATATAGGAATGGTCAGTGTATATTAGATACATAAAACACAGAAATAAAGACAGAAGGTCTGAGTACCACCAATACCTGCCCCTCAGCAAATGCAAGCTTATGGTAGATGCGTCCATCTGCTCCTAAATAATCATTCCTCCACCCAGCTCTACAAGGAGATAGAGGAAACCAAGGTCCTTAGGGGAATTTCATTCCTTTTAAAATATTGGTGGAGAAAGTAAAAGGAAGTTTAACGTAAGTTCTTCAGGGCCCCTATGCATTTGTAGAGCACCTAGCACATTGGGCTATAACTAGGGCCTAGTGAATTTTAGTGTGTGTAACTTTACAGGGGGGATGGGGGAATTTGGATTTATTTTATCCAAGTGGGGGGAGGGCTGGGTTCTGCCCTGGGGGGGGAGGGGGAGGGAAAACGGACAGACTTTGCAGAGTGAACCTGCCCTACCCTAACCCTGTCCTGCAGGGCTATGCCAGGCTCCCTGCTCCTGGCATTGCAATGAGGCGCACCAGGTTGCAGCATTGCTCAGGTGTGGCCTGGCTGCTCCTCCATTATCATCATCATGGGGGACAGCTAGGCCAAATATGAGTGAGTGGCACTGCCACTCTGTGCACCAGGTAGCAACGCTACTCACTCACATTTGTCTCAGTTGCCTTCTGTCATGATGATTGAGGGGCAACTGGGCCAAACCTGAGTAGTAGCACAACTCCGTGTGCTAGGTTGCAGTGCCCGGAGTGGGGAGCTAGGCCCAGCCCCATGGGACAGGAGCCCCTACTAAGGGGTGAGTTTTTCATTCTGTTTATACGTTGTTTTTAATTTCATATAATTTCATATTTGCAAAAACAGGGGCCTGTAGGTGTCACCTGATCATTTAAAGTAAAGTGTGAAATGCTGTTTGGGATGGTTTACTAATCTTTTGACAGATAAATTCATCCCTGTTGACTTCTGGTGAGTCATATACCAGGGTCATTTGGGCTCCTTCAGCTTTGGAGATCAGCTGAGGATTTCAATAGTTATAGTGCTCTGAAGCAGAAGAAATATCTGTAAATTAGGGTTATATTTAGTATATCTCCAGGCAATCTCTCTGATTGGCCTTTTGCATGCACAGTACTTCATAAGTGTGTGCAGACCCCATTGTTTGGTGCCCTTTGCCCGTTTATCGTATCATGTGCCTCGCTTGTGGAATGTCCTATCTTTGTGGATAAGAAATGGAGTCCTTGGCTGTTTATACATTCAAGATAAAGTCTCTTTAGTAGGGCTGTCGCGCGATTAATTGCACTGTTAAACAGTAATAGAATACCTTTTATTTAAATATTTTTGGATGATTTCTACATTTTCAAATATATTGATTTCAATTACAGCACAGAATACAAAGTGTACAGTGCTCACTTTATTTTTGATTACAAGTATTTTCCCTGTAAAATATATAGAAGAAAGTATTTTTCAATTCACTTAATACAAGTACTGTAGTGAAATCTCTTTGCCATGAAAGTTGAACCTATAAATGTACAAAATTATGTACAAAAAAAAACTGCATTCAAAAATAAAACAATGTAAAATTTTTAGAGTCTACAAGTCCTCTCAGTCCTACTTGTTTACAATGTCATCTGAAAGTGAGAACAGGCATTCACATGACACTGTTGTAGCCAGCTTTGCAAGATATTTAGGTGCCAGATGCACTAAAAATTCATATGTCCCTTCATGCTTCAACCACCATTCCAAAGGACATGCGTCCATGCTGATGACGAGTTCTGCTTGATAACAACCCAAAACAGTGCGGACTGACGCATGTTCATTTTCATCACCTGAGTCAGATGCCACCAGCAGAAGGTTGATTTTTTTTTTTTTGATGGTTCAGGTTCTGTAGTTTATGTATCGGAGTGTTGCTCTTTTAAAACTTCTGAAAGCGTGCTCTACACCTCGTGCCTCTCAGAGTTTGGACGGCACTTCAGATTCTTAAATCTTGGGTCGAGTGCTGTAGCTATCCTTAGAAATCTCACAATGGTACCTTCTATGCGTTTTGTCAAAGCTGCAGTGAAAGTGTTCTTAAAATGAACAACATGTGCTGGGTCATCATCCGAGACTGCTATAACATGAAATATATGGCAGAATGTGGGTAAAACAGAGCAGGAGACGTACAATTCTCCCCCAAAGAGTTCATTAACTGAATTAATGCATTATTTTTTTAACAAGCGTCATCATCATGGAAGCATGTCCTCTGGAATGGTGGCTGAAGCATGAAGGGGCATACAAATGTTTAGCATAACTGGCATGTAAATACCGTGCAATGCCCCCCAGCTACAAAAGTGCCATGCAAACGCCATGTTCTCACTTTCAGGTGGCATTGTAAATAAGAAATGGGCAGCATTATCTCCCGTAAATGTAAACAAACTTGTTTGTCTGAGCAATTGGCTGAACAAGAATTAGGACTGAGTGGACTTGTAGGATTTAAAGTTTTAAATTGTTTTATTTTTGAATGCAGTTTTTTTTGTACATAATTCTACACTTGTAAGTTCAACTTTCATGATAAAGAGATTGCACTACAGTATTTGTATTGAATACAATACAAATTGAAAAATACTATTTCTTTTGTTTTATACAGTGTAAATATTAGTAATAAAAATAAATATAAAGTGAGCACTGTACACTTTGTATTTTGTGTTGTAATTGAAATCAATATATTTGAAAATGTAGAAAATAACCAAAACTATTTAAATTGTTTAGCAGTGCGATTAATCATGTGATTAATTTTTTTAATCGCTTGACAGCCCTACTCTTTAGTTGTACCTTTAAGGATGATTTTTTGATCAACAAGGAGGAGAACCTTTATGTGATCAAAATAATTCGTACTAATGTTAACAAGAAGTGGACACATATGCACAGGAGCGAAGAATGATCTCCTTAATCTATATCAATTTCTTGTTAATTTTTTTTTGTTGTACTCTAAAGTGCTGCTGGATGTTTTATGCTGGATGAATTAGTGGTTCATATAAAGAAAATATAACGGACTTCCTGAGATAGATCAATTCAATGTGGGGCAAACCCAACAACAACTGTGGGCTGGAAGTGGGGTGCACACCATCTGCAATGTGCAGGGAGAGGATCCTCCCTTATTCCTGTCCTGTGCCTTGGGACAACATAAGGAACCTGCACAGGCAGCCATTGGGCTAGAACAGTTGGTCAGAGGTGGCGCTGAAGCTACTTCATGGTCCTACATTCCTGCTACACCTCACCGCCAGCACTTGGCTGTGAGCTTGATTTGCCAGGTTTAGTCTCAATAGAGAATGTTGGATTAAATAAATGAAACAACAACGTGTTTGTTTTGCTTAACTGAATCTACTAAAAACACAGCTGAGGTTCATTTGACAATTAGTAAGTAGTAACTAATTCATGAGTTCTTTTGTTCAAGGGTGACCTCAGGACTTCTTCCTTCCACTTGACAGAGTGGATATGATTGAAAGAGCAGCTGGACAGTCAAACATCAGAGACCAGCTACTGTCAGCTAGCAGACCAACTGAATACCTAGACAAAACAACAGGTCTTGATTCTATTTTGAAAGCAAAGTAGGTCATGGATTGATAAGTAGGGAAGAGGCAGAATTTTATTCCATTTTGTGTAAGGGGAAGGCAGTAACCCTACTTACACCAATATGAAATATTACAAACTACTCACAAGAACACACATTACAATATATAGTCAATTTCCTTGCACTACTGTGCACATGAGAAATGTAGATAGAATCTATAAAATGTAGCATGGTATGGATGTACAGACCAATGAGGGAGCACCAGGTTCCTATATGCAGAGTTATGCCAAATACCAAGAACAATTCCATGGGCCCTTCTTTACCTTCAAGGTAACTAGGCTTCCCTTGAATTCTTGGGAGGCACCTCAGCCTAGTTACAAATAAATAAATAAATAAAAAGTATCATGCTACAGCATTCTTAATTACATATCTTTATAAGAACAGTGTCTACAAAAAAGGGTACTGAGAAACCAGTATCAGATCTCAGTGTCATATAGGCTGAGAATCCAAATGATGAAAGTTGCATCCAATTTCTAGTCTGCTATTGCACACAAGAGGATTGTAAAGGTTTAACATAATTAACTTATATTTTAATGCATTAAAAGTCTCCCTTTCAAATTTCCCCCCTTAGGCAAACCAAGTCACACCCAAATGCTAATAGGCTTGTGCTGTCATTCCTAGTGTCTCTTGATAATGCTTGAGAATTCTGACTTGCTCAATTCCTCCCATATCAGCCAAGCCCCTAATTTACACCTATGGGTTTTTAGAGTGGTGCCACTCCCCATTAACATCAACAAAGAATTGGGATGCTCAGCACATGTCTACAGGGCTATGCTAGTGTCCATTGGTTGTTCTTGTAGACTTCTCTTTCAAATGGCTCAGTCCATGACCATTCAGGCTTCATCTCCTTTCTTGCTCTGCACCAGAAATCATCAGAGCTAACCTCACCAAGATATAGAACACATCATTCTGGGTTCACCAGAGGCAGTGCTTCCCAGTGTTCCCAGAAGCATTATGTCTGCCTCAGGGAGCTCTGTCGGTGGAGGCATAATTCCTCACCATCCTCTGCCGAGGACCACAGTTTAAAAGACAGTTTAACCCTTGATTGCTCTTCAGTAGATTTAATTTTGAATTACTAAAGGCCCCTTACCAGCTGAATTCAGCTTAAGTGAGTCATCCAACCTTTTACTCAGAGTCAAAGACAAAACGTAGCCCTTGTTTACACATACACTTTTCAGTCTCCTAAGAAATAAAAAAAAAAAACAACCAGGCCAGATCCCTGCAGGACCTCTCTTGAAATGCCCTTCTAGCTTGATGGTGAACCACTAATAACTACTCTCTGAGGGCAGTTTTTAGGTATAATTAGGTATAATTTCCCTAGTTTGTTTATGAAAAGGTCACATGAAACAGTATCAAAAACCTTACTCAAGTCGAGATATAGCACATCTACTGCTTTCCCGCTACCCACAAGTTTTGTTACCCTGTCAAAGAAGGATATTAGGTTGGTGTGACAGGATTTATTCTTGACAAATCCATGTTGATTGTGTTTTTAAGTCAAATGTTAAAATTATGAAGAATTAATATGTTGTATCACTGGTTGATATCCTAGACATATCAAAGCACAGTTATTGCATACATCAGTCATGAGGACAAAGATGACAATACAGGTCAAATTAGTCAGACTATGTAGATCATGCTGGATCATTCTGAAATGGAATAGTGTCTCCTAGTCAGAATGCAGGGATGGTTTCCTGTTACTGACTCACAAGTGTACAGCTGTTTCTCAGCATTACAAAATCTTACACGATGATTGCCTGGGGTGCGGGATCTAATGTCCAGCATAACAATTATTTTTTAATATTTGTATTATTGTAGCATTTAGGAGACTTAGTCATGGACCAGACCACCACAATGTGCTAGGTGCTGTACAAACATAGAAGACAGTCTCTGCATCAAAGAGCTTACAATCTAATGACTATATGGTTAATCCCCAATAAATAAACTGCACCCAGATTACCCCACACAGAACCTTCTCAATCCACACCTGGATCGCCCCACACTAAGCCCCTCCACACTTGGATCCTGCCTTGCTGAGCCGGCCCACACCTGGTGCACTTGGCATGGAGGGGCATGGCCCTGGGGTGTTTTTGGAGCAGGCCGGGTCCTTGCACTGTGTCAGGGTTGGGTGCAGCCTCACTGCTGAGTCCATGTCCTGGGGGGAAGCTGCACAGTGATCTCCCACCTCTGTGCAGCCAGTGGCCTGTGCTCCCCAATGCCATGTTGGAGCCTCCACATTTATTTGACAAATAAAATTTGCAGAATTTTAAAATATTGTGCGCAGAATTTTTATTTTTTGGCACCGAATTTTTAGGCGCAGAATGCTCTCAGGAGTAGTTGTTGTGGCAGGGAAATTGGCCTGTAGCTAAGTATGCTTCAGCTTTCCACCACTTGGTAGCAGATACTGAATGGAACGAGGCTGCTCAGCATTATCATTTCCACTTTGGCCTAAATGATGACATCAAAGACAAGCTGGCAGAAGGGGACTCCCCACCCACTCTAGATGCCTTAATTGACCTCACCATTGAGATTGACAACCACCTGATGGAACACCACCAAGAGAAAATGTCAGCTTCCTAACTCCCGTCATCCTGGCATCTCTGGCCCACCAACCTTCCCCATAGCTCGAACCCATGAAGCTTTACCACGTCTGGCCCCTCCTCACTGATGCAGAAAAAAGGCACCGTGGGGCATCAAGACTATGACTATGCTGTGGAAGGCCAGGACACTTTGCACTGGGCTGCTCTGCTAAGCTCCGATCTGTACCCTGGTCAGAGAAGGCCAAACCCCAATCCTCAATAGGGAGGTCTGGCCTGGGGTGGCACTCCCTGCTTCCCATTGGTACCCAGCATCAGTACGTGTCTGGTGGTATCTTGGCCATGACTGAGTAGATCCTGACACAGCTTAAACTCCCTCCACAAATCTGACACCCTTCCATCTCTGAGGTCCACCTGGAGAATTCAGGTGCCTCAGGCAACTTCATGGATCAGAACTTTGAACAGGTACATCACATCCCCACTCAATGCCAGCACACTCCAGACTTGGTGGAGTCTATCTATGGCTCTCTCCTCTTATCAAGCCCAGTTACCCACCAGACTGAACCCCTAGAAACTATGACTCTCCAGCGATTTGGACTTATCCAAACATCACACTTTCCAGCAGTTCTTGGTATGCCCTGGTTCACTACACACAACCCATGCATTCGTTGGAGAGCAGGCATGATACAGTTCTGCTCCCCACACTGTCAACAATTCTGTCTCCTGAAACCTGACTGAGGAGACTATAGCTTTGAAACTCTTCATGATTGAGCCTGCTTTCCTCGAGATTCTAAGACTGAACAGGTTAAGCCCCAGGAAGTCTCATTACTGTCTGCAGTCATCCACTGCCCCCATGTTACCACTTAAATACAAGGATTTTGCCGATGTGTTTGACCAAAAAAAAAAAAAAAAAAAGGACACTGCCACCCCATCACAGCTATGACTGTCCCATCAACTTCTAGCTCAGAGCGGAAGTCCCTTTTGGCTGCATTTACTCTCTTTCACAGCCAAAACTTCAGGCTTTCCATGACTACCTCTAGAAAAATCTACAAAAGGCGTTTATTTGTCCATCCACATCTCCAGCTGGGCCTCCAATTTTCTTTGTAAAAAAAAAAAGAGATGGATCAGTAAGGCCCTTGTTGACTATTGGGTGTTAAACAGAGTCATGATTAGAAACAGATACCCTCTCATTAATGAGCTTTTTGAAAGATTCCACTCCACAAAGATTTTTACTAAAATGGACCTATAATTTGGTCCAGATTAGAAAGGGAGATTAGTGGAAGACTGCCTTCTGTACACTTTGAATACCTGGTCATGCTGTTCGGACTGTGCAATCCCCCAGAAACCATCCAGCACTTCATAAATGATATCTTCAGGGATGTGTTAGACAGCTATGTAGTCATTTATTTGGACAACACACTCATCTTTTCTGACAAATCAGGATTCTCATGATCAGCAGGTCTGCAGTGTGCTAGAAAGACTTTGCCTCTATACAACATCCTCTATACGCAAAGCCCGAAAAATGCAAGATTGACCAGGATGCAATAGAATTCCTTGGTTACATTATCTCCCCTAAGGGACTAACCATGGACCCACACAAGGTGATGGCCACCTCTGAATGGGCCACACCAAAGGACACCCACCAGAGCCAACAGTTCTTAGGCTTCACTAACTTCTACCAGAAATTCATGGAGGGATTTTTCCAGTCTAATTGCTCCTCTGACCGCCCATCTGAAAAAAGGAGTCTGGTTCACCTGGTCCTTGGAAGCCCAAACCACTTTCAATGAGCTAAAAGAGAAATTCATCATAGCATTCATCTTGGTACACCCAGATCCTATTAAACCATTCACCATGGAGGCAGATGCATCCAAGTTCGTCCTGGATGCAGTACTGTCCCAACTGGTAGGTCCTGTTGGTTGACTTCACCCAGATGCCTATTACTCTCACAAGCTGGCCTCAGCTGCAAAGAATTATGATACATGTCATAAGAAACTCTTAGCTATCATGACAGCATTTGAGAAATGGTGGTACCTAATAGAGGGGGGGCCAGGTTCCTTGTCCAAGTGCTCACAGACCACAAAGAACCTGGAATATCTTTGAAAAGCCAGACACCTCAACCATCAACAGATCTGCTGGTCCCTCTTCTTTGCCAGTTTGACTTCATAGTCACCTACCACCCAGGAACAAGAAACGGGAAGGCTGACACCCTGTCCCATAAGGCTGAGTACCTGGAATTGGATGAGAAAACTCCCTCTATGATTCTAAAGGCTTTCAATTTCATCAATGGCACAACAGACGACGGCCTAAGGGAGTCAGTTCATATCTTGTTACCCATGACCCCTTCGCTGCTCAGATCAACCAGACTCTGGAGAATGCTGATGCCCCACTGGCCCCCAGGTTCAGGGTCCTCTACTATAAGGAGCGTATCTATGTCCTGAAAGGGCAACAAAGGCGGCAGGTTCTTAAGCCACGACACCCCCCTTGAAGGGCTCTCTGGCCACCTCAAGACCTGGAGCCTAATCACAAGGAGTTTCTGGTGGCCAGGCTTGCACACCTCAATTAAGAAGTGCGTAAGATACTTTGACCTGTGTGCCCAGACCAAGTGCTCCTGCTCATCCTTTTCCAGCCTATGCCCATTCCACCTCCACCATGGGATACCATTTCCATTGAATTTATTGTGGAACTAGACCACTAGACCTGACTCCTGCTCAGACCACTAGGTATTACCACCTATGACCCGGTCTGCTGACATGTCCACTGAGGGTAGGACAAAAAGTAAGTAGCCTAATTCTCAGCAAGGGATATTCAGGTCACATATCAGGAAAAAACTTTCAAAATATAAGGGTAGTTAAATACTGGGACAGGTTACTGGGACAGGGTTGGTCTAGATATTCATGGTTCTGCCTCAGCGCAGGGGGATGGACTAGCTGACCTCGAGGACTCTTCCAGCCCTACATTTGTATGATTCATGACTCAAGTGGCAAATTTCTGCAAGCTCAGGATAGCAGTCCTGTCACTCACGCTATAACACTTTTCTATCACCAGAGGAAATCCTGATGTCATGTATCAATTGACATCAATTTTGTCATAAGTGCAACACTATTAGTGCATTGTATCATATTGTGAAAAACCATAATGGTGAAGTGAATGGAAATATTAGCTTACTGTGTTCTGGAATTGTACATTACTCTGCTATGAATAAGACATTAGTCTCCATTGTCTAGTATGATGCAAAGAGTCCAATTCATATTGGGCATCGCTGTACAAAACTTGTCAGCACAGCAACTGTAGAAAACTGTATTCACAGATTCCAAGGCCAGATAGGACTAGGGTGACCAGACGTCCCGATTTTATCGGGACTGTCCCGATATTTGCTTCTTTGTCCCGCGTCCCGACCGATGTTTGGTCGGGACGCGGGACAAAGAAGAAATTTTCCCTTCCGCTCCGGCTCCGCCCCCTTCTCCCCCCATTGGCTCCCTCCTCAAATCCCCGCCCTGGCCCCGCCTCTTCCCCAGCATTCCTCCTCCCTCCCAGGCTTGCAGCATGGCGGTGCAAGCCTGGAGGGAGGGACTGGCGGCGGCGGTGCCTGGATCCTGGAGCTGGTAAGTCAGCTCCAGCACCCGGGCACTGGGCGGGCAAAGGGGGGCGGGCAAGGGAGGGAGACGGTGGGCTCAGCTGTGAGCCCCCCCGCCGCGCCAGAGGGCTTCTTTTCCCGCGGGCTGCCTCACCCGGGGCCGGGAGTGCAGCCTGGAGGCTGCTCCAGCCCTGCAGCCCGCGGGGCAGCGCGGTGGGTCCGGGCCGGGGCAGCGCGGAGCGGGCGGGGGGTGGGTGGGTGGCGCGGGCTGAATCCCCGCTGCTGCTGGGGAGCCCCGCGTCTCTCCGTCCCGCTCAGGGCCGCGGCTCCTTCCTGGCCGGACGCGCCCCCCCCCCCCCCCGGCTTGCCCCGCGCACATGCGGCGCACATCCAGCTGCTCCTTCCCGGCGGGAGGGAGACTAGGCGCGGGGGACGCGCGCCGCATGTTCCCGGGGCAGCGGGGGGGCGCGTCGCGTCGGGAGGGAGCCACAGCCGCGAGCGGGAGGGAGAGGCGCGGGGCTCCCTGGCAGCAGCGGGGATTCGGCCCCTGCCACCCACCCGGCTCCTGCCCGCTCCGCGCTGCCCCGCATATGTCCGTGGCGGGCCAGGGGGTGGGAGGCTCCGCGGGGAGGGCAGCGCGCGGGGCCTGCTAATGCCCCAGGCCCCTTAATTTTTTTGGCCCCGCCCCCTTTTTGGCCCCGCCCCCTTTTTGGCTCCGCCCCCGTCCCGATATTTTACCCTTGTAATCTGGTCACCCTAGATAGGACCATTGTGATCATTTAGTCTGACCTCCTGTATTACACAAAATTCATACAGTTAAGGCTAGAAATAGAATTAAAATACAGAAATTAATTTGTAACCCAAGTATTCTGTCAGTTTTAGCAGTTAGCCTTACTGAAATGGTAGAGTGCTAGGCATTAAGCTAGAGTTTTTATAAACAATTATTAAGGGACAAATCCTGGTCTTCTCCACAAAACCTGAGTAAACAGATTTTTCAGAGGGGAACCCTTCAAAGTTCCTCCTCTACCTTGGTGGGTCCTGCGCTTATTGGCAGATTTGCTCACTTCACAGATTCACCCTGTGGGTCAGGAAACATTCCAGAGACCGTCCCCTCTGTAGAAGCTATAGTCCAGGTCAATTCCTCCTGTGTTTGATCAGGAGTTGGGAGGTATGGGGGGAACCCAGGCCCGCCCTCTACTCTGGGTTCCAGCCCAGGGCCTTCTGGACTACAGCTGTTTAGAGTGCTTCCTGGTACAGTTGCACGACACCTACAACTCCCTGGGCTACTTCCCCATGGCCTCCTCCCACACCTTCTTTGTCCTCACCACCGGACCTTCCTCCTGATGTCTGATAACGCTTGTACTTCTCCATCCTCCAGCAGTACACCTACTCACTCCCAGCTTCTTGCACACCTCTTGCTCCCAATTCCTGTAACACACTCCCACTCCCTGGCTCCCCCTGGCTTAACTGGAATGAGGCCTTTTATAGCATCAGAGGGGCCTTAATTAGAGTCAGGTGCTTAACTGCCTCACCTGACTCTTAGCAGGTTAATTGGAGTCAGGTGGTCTATTAGCCTGGAGCAGCCCCTACTCTGGTCACTCAGGGAACAGAAAACTACTTATCCAGTGGCCAGTATATCTCCCTTCTGCTACTCTGCTGTTCCCAACTGGTCTGGGTCTATCACAGTGCTTAGGGATGGAATCTTCCCCCTCTGTACCCGCTGGAGGCACCAGCACATCTGATCTACTGCTGTTTTTAAAGCTGATAAACTGTAGTGAAGTTCAGTCATTACGTATCAATCTCAAATCTCTGGGAGTAGACTAGTGGATCCAGATTAAGTGCAATAAAATCAGGGAGCATTGGGTCATTGTTTTTGTTTCACAATTAGCAATGATACTTATTCTACTTAAAAATTCCCTTTACTTTATTTCTCTTTTAAAAGCTCTTAAATATATTTGATCAAAAGACCAAACTATATATTGAGGATCCTGAGATTGTGTTATGAATACAGTAATAACAAACACCCACCAACTGCTATTTCAGCAATTTTATTGCACCTAACATTCAAAATCTGTTTAATCACTTGTCTTGACAAATGGATATTGCCAGTGTCAGATTCTTTCCAAATTATGTGCCAAAAAGGGAAGGATTTTTTTTCTTCTGACAACCATTTTTAATGAAGAAGGGAATTATGGAGATACAGATTCTGCTCTCTGTTAAATCAAGAGTGAGAAAAAGAATCAGGTCTAATGTATTTTAATATCAAACTTTCAAAGTTAAACAATAGTGCAGAGTTCTGAACATTTTGCTAAAGAATAAAAAAGGGCCACATCATAATGTTTTATTTACTTAAACAATCTTTTAGGAAAGATCCCCCGACCGCTGTGTTTGCCAGAATTCCATCATCAAAATATGGGTTGGAACCACACCCCCAGATGCAAGCACTATCTACACCTGAATGCTGTGGCTCAGGTCTATATCGACTTCAGGGTAAGTTATTACAATCACAAGGCAAAGCAAACTAATTCTGTTGGCAATTTCCTGGTTTCCATCCTCTTTACTCATAAAAGTCACATTGTGATATGTATTCTCAAACATTTCTGCTCCCTTCTTATTTCCTCTGTAGCGTTCATCCTCCTTGTCACTGCTAAAAACTAGAACTGTGCTAAACTACTGCTTTTCTCTATTCAGCATTTTCATGGGGATATGTGATCGGGTGAATAAACCCTGCATTAGAACTGAAGGGGTTAAAGAGCAACTCTGGGTCCAGATAACCTCTCCTAGCCACACTTGCAGAGTATGCTCCAGATAGAGGTGGAACTTAAGAGGGAAACCAGACAGTTCAAAAGGGGGCTGCAAAGGCAGGGACACGGATCTGTACTGGGAGCACCTGAGAAGGGATGTTGCAGAAGCCTCTCTTGGAGAAGAGGCACTTACCTGCTGGGCCCAGACAAACTGAAGGTGCAGTTAGTAGCTTTTTCATTACCTTTTTGCTACAGACTGCAAAACTTGGAGAGTAGAGTGGGTGGTAGGAAGTGGACAAGGGAGGGCAGCCTTAAGGCGCTCCTGAGTGTCAGACCTTCAGTATCCCTTGCAGGGTCCTGGGCAGCAACCTGGTGGAGTGGGAGGGCCTGGGCTCCCCTATCAGCCTCCCTCCACATGTAGGCCTTGTCTACACTACACAGTTTTGTTGACAAAAGTCAGGTTTCATCGACAAAACAGTGGAGGTGTACACACTGCAATGCTCCTTTCACTGACAAAACTCTCCTGTTTCACCAACACAATAAAACCACTTTCATAAGAGGTGTAGAGCTTTTTGCGGCAAAGTTATATTGACAAAATATTAGTGTAGACACTTGGTTATCTCGTTATAAATGGCCTCCAGGAGTAGGTGTCCCACAATGCCCATCCTGACCATTCTGGTCAGCAGTGTGAACTCCACTGCCCTGCACTCTGGTACACAAACATCTATCCCTCCCCCTTTAAACACCTGGGAATTTTTGAAGTTCCACTTCCTGTTTGCTTGGCGTGGACAGCTCAGATCACATCTTCCCAGCGGACCATGGTGTCTCCTCACAGCAAACGCTCTCCCACTTGGAGCACACCTGAGTTGTTGGATCTGCTGGCACTGTAGGGAGAGGAGGCTTTGCAGTCCCAGCTCTGATCCAGCGGTAGATACTTTGATACCTATGGTCAGATTTCTCATGACATGTTGGATAAGGGCTATGAACGGGACACGCAACAGTACTGTGCAAAGATAAAGGAGCTGATGCAGGTGTACCAGAACACAAGGGAGGCAAACCATCCTCTGGTGCTGCACCAAAGACCTACCACTTCCATGGGAGTAAGGGGTACACTGGGTCTCCCAGGATCACTATGGGCATTTCAACATCCCCACTGGAATCTTCTGAAATACCATAGAGAAGTACCCCTTTCTACTGATGTATTCTGTCACAAGATGGTCCAGAGCCAAAATTGGGATATGTGTGAAGCTATCGCCCCACCGCAATTAGGGAATCCCATTGCCGCAAAGCCATCCACTATTTCATGCACATTGCAAAGAGTCACAGTCCTTCGTAGCAGGATGAAATTAATGGCCCTGCACACTTGTGTTAGCACAGCCCCAACGGTAGGCTTTCTGACTCCAAATTGATTTGCGACTGACTGGTAGCAGCCTGGAGTCGCCAGCTTCCACAGAGATCGCCATGCACTTCTCCACCGAGAGGGCAGCTCTCAGTTTGGTGTCCTTGCGCCGCAGTACTGTGGCGAACTCCACATGCTGTTCCAGGAAGGTGACTTTATGCATCCAAAAGTTCTGCAGCCACTGCTCGTAATCCCAGACCTGCATAACAATGCAATCGCATCACTCTGTGCTTGTTTCCCCAAGCCCAAAAGTGACGGTCCCCTTTGTGCAGCTGCTCCATGAATGCCAAAAGTAATCTGGTGTTGTTTCTTTTCATGGCACACAGCAGGTCAGGCAACTCTGATTCCTGTTTAGACTGGGAGCTCATGATATACTGCATGACCATCTGCAATGTGTTTATAACAGGGACCACAACAGATGAGAGCAGTGCAGGATCCATCCTTTCAGACAGTTGGTGGGTGCATAGTAAACAGGGGCCATTGAAAAATGCCATGAATTGCAATCAGAAGCCAAGGAATGATGGGATGGAAAAAACTGCACCATGGGACCTTGAGCCCACACCCATGCTGCAGTGCGATCCACACTAGCTTTCCACAACTCCTAGCTGCAGTGGGATAGCTACCCACAGTGCACTGCTCTCACTGTCTATACTAGAGCTCCAACTGTGGACGCACTGCACTGACAGAAGGAACATTGTGTGAACATGCACAAGCAATGTAATTATACCATTTTTTGATTTTTAGTATAACTTGTGTTAACAAAACTGTGTAGTATAGACAAGGCCTAAGAAGGGACTTACCCTCTAACTACTAGGTGATGCTTATTAATTAATCATGCTGTTAAATAATAGATTATTTATATAAATATTTTTGGATGTTTTCCACATTTTAAAATATATTGATTTCAATTACAACACAGAATACAAAGTGTACAGTGCTCAATTTATTCTTTTTATTATAAATATTTGCACTGTAAAATAAAAGAAATTGTATTTTTCAATTCACTTAATACAAGTAGTGTAGTGCAATCTCTTTATCATGAATTTTGAACTTAGAAATATAGAATTATGTACAAAAAATAACTGCATTCAAAAATAAAACAATGTAAAACTTTTTGGTGGTTCGGGTTCTGTAGTTTCCGCATCGGAGTGTTGCTCCTTTAAGACTTCTGAAAGCATGCTTCACACCCCTTCAGATTTTGGAAGACACTTCAGATTCTTAAATCTTGGCTCAAGTGCTGTAGCTATCTTTAGAAATCTCACATTGGTACTGTCTTTGCATTTTGTCAAATCTGCAGTGAAAGTGTTCTTAAAATGAACAACATGCTGGGTCATCATACGAGACTGCTATAACATGAAATATATGGCAGAATGCAGGTAAAACACAGAGTAGGAGACATTCAATTCTCCCCCAAGGAGTTCAGTCACAAATTGAATTGACGCATTATTTTTTTAACACTACAGTACTTGTATGAGGTGAATTGAAAAATATTATTTCTTTTATTTTTACAGTGCAAATATTTGTAATAAAAATATAAAGTGAGCTGTGTACACTTTGTATTCTGTGTTGTAACTGAAATCAATATATTTGAAAATGTAGAAAAACAACAATATTTAATAAATTTCAATTGGTATTCTATTAACAGTGCGATTAAAACGGTGATTAATTTTTTTAATCGTGATTAACTCAAAACTATTAATCACATGAGTTAACTGCGATTAATCGACAGCCCTACTTAGAACAAGTGTCAACTATCACACAGGAAACTAGGAAGTTTCTCAAAAATGGTAACTGAACAAAACTGCACCCCCCCAAATCTCATCATGTGACCTCAGAACTAGTATAAACTTTTTTCTAAACTTTAAGGAAGAAGAAGTGACTCCCTCCATTTATATCGCCTTTCTCCACGCTCAGGCCCCCATGTGCTTATCTTGCACTGTCTTGGTAATCTAGTATAGATGTCACTAGTAACTACATCCCATCTACATAACTATGGTTCTCTGCCTGGTCTGTCCCTGTGTCTGATACACACTCAACCCTGTTGTAAGCAGGGTATGAATGAGCTCTCCCCTGACATCTGTTGACACACTGGGGGAAAAAGACTTCAGGAGCAGACTTTATATGCATAGACACCTACTCTGCCCAGGTGTTCAGCAGACAGAGCTGCTTTGCCAAAATGATCAATTTTGGCTGGTTTGGGTTACAATTCACTTTTGAATGCAGGGGCAATGAAATGCTGTTATTCTTTCTTATATGAGTAAAAGGCAGCAGAACTGTGCTTAGCATACCCTGAGTGAGGGTGTCACTCTAAACTGAAGCTCACCTGCTAAGCAGGGGATAGGGATAGCAGCAGCAAGCAAGTTGCAGAAATAGTACAGGATGCATTGCTTGATTCTTACTCCCCTTACCTTTTAGGGGTAGGAGGTGGACCAGTATGAATACATCTCTGAACTCTGGGTCTTTGCTGATCAGCGACAACCAACTGAGAGTATGATGCAGCAGAGGGAGAGGGGAGAGGTGTGTTAAAGGGATATTTGTTTGTTGGACTTTCACGCTGCAGTGTAGATAACTGAGGTAAAGGACACCACCCATGCTTTTGAATTGTGGTTGTGGTGTGTTCCCAAATTAATGTTAGATTCCCTCTCCCCTTTAATAAGTTTTCTTTTGTTATAGAGTTAGTACTTGCTAGTGGGGAAGCATCATCTTTTATAGGCACCCAGGGTGACGGTTAAATTTTCCCTGATTAGCGGGTGAGGGCTCAAGCTGGTTCTGTTGTGTATCAAGAGGAACTCAGATTCCTGATCTTTGTTGTTGCTGACTCCTCTTGGCAAAAGGATTACACTATAAAGGGTTTAATATTCTACTTAAAGTAACCCAAATAAAGCCGGGTCCCTAATACAGCAACAGCTGTAGGGCCAGATTCTACGCCGACATACATCCTTACTGGTTTCAAGAGCAATGGGGCATAAATCAGAGTAAAACTTGGTTCTTGTTTCATCAGTAGTAAGTGATGCAGCAAAAGGTGCTTTATTAAATGGAGGCCTGGAAGTTACAGCCAATAGAAAGGCTAAAGATTGCTAGGGAACAGAATAGATCCTTCGAGAAGGGCTCTGCCTACCACAAGTATGGGGTGAGGCTGGGGAGGAGATCAAAACCAGATCCTTCCTGAGGGGTTACAAAGTTTAGTTAATTTTAAAAAAACTAAATTAGCATATTTAAGCTTTGTAACATTGAGGGTGTAGAAGTACCAAAATATCTTGATGAAAACTATCAGTGTCTCCAACCCAGCTGAGACCATGAAGTAACAATACATAGCATATGTATTTATTTATTTATATATTATGTAATTAACTTCTGTGTAAAAACTGAGGAGAAAGTCTGCCTAGGGAGATTAAACGCCTGGGCTGAAATCCTGCCCCCACTGAAGTCAGTGACAAAACTCCCTTGGACTTCAGTTGGCCAGGAATTCATCTCTGGTTTTCAGAGGTGCTGAGTTCCCACAGCCTCTGAATAAGTGCCAAAATTTTCAGAAGTTGCTACTAGTTTGAGGTGTCTAAGCATTTGGGTGCCCAAACTGAGACGGATAAGTCTGACTTTTAGTAGTGCTGAGCAACTCCAGCTGAAGCCAGTGGGAGCTCACCACCTCTAAAGAAGGTCTCAAACTAGACAGAGGGAGAGGGATAGCTCAGTGGTTTGCGCATTGGTCTGCTAAACCCAGAGTTCTGAGTTCAGTCCTTGAGAGGGCCACTTAGGGATCTGGGGCAAAATCAGTACTTGATCCTGCTAGTGAAGGCGGGGGGCTGGACTCAATGACCTTTCAAGGTCCCTTCCAGTTCTAGGAGATAGGATATCTCCATTATTTAAAAAAGGGAGGCACCCAAAACCAGTGGCAACTTTTACAAATGCAGGCCTAAGTGACATGCTCAAGGTTACAAGAAGTCTGTGGGCTAGGAAACTTGGAGTCCTGAATTCCAGCTCTGTGCTTAGTCCACAAGACAAAGTTGTCCCCTATTTCATAGTACTCAGTTTCACAAGAAAGTTTATTCTGATGACATCATCCAATTTCTAGACCAAATAACCACAAACACGTTGCAGACACAAATCTAAATTCTGAATTACCACCCCACCCTCAAACACCAATTCTTTTCATGTTTGCCCGGGACTAACTTTAATCTATACAACCTGTATTCCTCCAGGTTCCCCTTCCCTTCAAGGTCTGTTTGCCACATATGGACAGCTGCATGTGAGCTGTTGCTAATCCTCCCACCAGGTTGTTTATCTAGGGCATTTCATCAGAGATATACAACCCACAGCATAATTAAATATCAGTTTTAGCGGGCAGCAGTGCCAACACAGAACATGCAGTAAACGATAGCACTTGTTATACACACACACACACGTCAGGCATCACTCCCTGCTTAGACTTGTTCATACTGCAGAGGCAGTCCACTCATCTGCCTTTAGGAAAGGAAGTTCCTAGCAGTTCAACAACAGTGACCCATCTCTCAAGACAAAATAAAAGATAGGTGTCTGCAGTGCAGGGCTTCAGTGTGAGGGAGGCTTGATGTAGGAGGGAAAGAAAAGGGATCCATACTGTTTGCTGTAGGTGGGTCAGCCTGACAAAGTGACAGCAAAGAAATGCTGTCCTCCCCCCCTCCTTCCCCCCCCCCAAAAAAACCCCACAACCAACAAACAAACTGATCCTACATGATACCCAGAATACTGAAAATGTGTTAGAGATGGCACCAGGCTTCCACGGGATGCAGGAAGGGATCACTGAATTCTTGAAATCAGGAACTATAAGTCATCACAGCTCCCTTTCTCCGCCACAGCTCAGTTAGCTGTTCTCATGTTTCTGTGTTTCCCTTCCACCCGATGCCAGTGTCAGTGAATGCTGAGATGTCAAACACTTAGTCTGATCCCAATCAATCATCTTCTGAGAAACACTGGGGGTGCCAAAGCACATCAATGTGGATGTACATTAGGGAAATCATGTAAGATTATTTCCACACTTAATTAAAAGACCAGTGCAAGTCTAAGTGTCCTTGTAAAGTATAATCTCTCTGTCCAGGCTATTATTAGCAATTCATAGGAGACAGTTGTCACCTGGCTGACAGTTGTCACCAAAACAATAGTTTTTTTTCCCATAAGCTGTTAGTTACACAATATCTAACATATTGTATTGAGTTTAGCTGGTTTCTGATTATTTTTAGTAGCCTAATAATGTTTACAAACTCTACCAATCAATCTTTATATAATGTCGAACGTCCTTATATGCCTAGGTAAACACACTGTAGGAACAGGTTTAGCCACAGTACTCACTTTTGCCTGGTAATGAAGTCTGGGTTGATCCATGTCAGTTCAGGAACACTTCCTGAACAAGGATATGAAAATCCAGCCTTGCTAACACAGTTAAACAACTTCAATCAATCCAGAGAAAGAAAAATCCCCCCGATACAAAACAAGATTCAGAAAAATCTCTAATGTTTACAGCGTTGACTCCCAAGATATTCAGTCTGTCGGCTCTGAGCAATATAACTATGTACTTGTACATTCTCAGCCCATTAGAGGAGGAGTCAGTGTTGCAACATTTATGTTCCTTGCTCCAGGCAAAACAGTGATTTTCTTCAGTGTGCAAAATGTCCGGAGCATGACAGTTTTACAAGGTTAGAGAGGTATTTTGGAGTGTAGAAATCCAGCAATGAATTTGTTTTTAAAATCACCTTTATCAGCTAGAAATTACTATGCCTGCCCTAAAGCATATAACAATTTTTTTAAAGAAGTCAATCCAATATTCTTTCAACATAAAGTACTTCAAAAGTTCTTTCTATACCAAAGTGTCAACTCCTTTTTATTTTACAGTGACATGAAACTGCACAAATTTACAGTAATTTGGGTCCTGTTGCATTAATGAGACATCCGAGAGAGAAATGAGAATCTTTCCCTTAGGTTTGTCAGAAATCCTATGAGCTGAAAAAGCTTCAGCTTACAGGCTTGAGCTTTGCATTACTTGTGTAGAACTGGGTGATTAGTGTGAAATTCATAAGTCTCTTTGCAAATTCTGACCCATCTTTTCATTTAGCCATATTTGCACCCTCTCTGCCATAAGATGATTGAAGTTTTGTTCATGCCATTGTGGGTGACAGATAAAGTTTGGGTTTGCAGTTTAAATTTTGTAGTTAAAACTTATTATCATGAAATGAGTTGAGTGAAAATTCTGTAGATCCAATCACGGACCAGAACTAATACCATATGACTCAGGTGATCCATTATGAAGCTTGAGCCACTTCAAATACCAAATAATCATATGAATACAGTGAGAAATCCATAGGCAAACAATTTCAAGTAATGAACACAAATGTTGCAAGTCATGATCTACTCACAAACAGAAAGAGACTAAACTTGTCAACTAAAAATATTCACAAGAAATAATTCAACCAGCTCTAGCAGTGTGTCTGCAAATTTCCTCCAGTGGCTCCCTATCTAGAAGTTTGCAGTCAAGTGGTTTTGATAGATTGGGGATGGATCTTGTGAAAATATGCATCTTTTCAGCAACAAGAAAAGGAAAGTGAAGGACAACATAACCGATACTTAATCAGCTGGAACGAAGATGCACTGGGCTGCAACCAGCTGCTTTAGGGCTGCAGCTGCTTGTCGCTGCAAAATTTAGAGGACTAGCCCCAGAAAAGCAAGCAGAGAAAAGGAGAGAAATTGTGTTTAAGGGAGAGTTAGTCAGAACCAGGAAGGTGCTCCTGGAAAAAGGGCTGCTTCAGTGGGGTAGATTGGCGATATGCACATCTTTAGCGGGATTTGTAGAAGGTGAAGTATATCTTTGTGGAATACAAGAGAATACAACTCTAAGGACTTCTTGGTTAGTAAAGATGCAAGCTCAGATCCTATTCACTTGAAGAGTCTAGATGAAATCAGTGAAGCTACTCAGACAAGAAAGGATTACTTAGCTGAAGACAGGATGAAGATGAGAATTAAATAACTGTTACTTAGTATATACCCGGTCAGTAAGAAATTTAATATTAAAGAGGGTAGTGAAATATTTTACTTAACATAAGGAATGAAAGTGAAGGAGAAACCCATATTCAGAATTTCTGCTACAGATCCCCAGGATGCAGACAGAACAAGACTGAAAAGTTATTGAACCAACTCTCCAGGTATCCAAAGCCTTAGGACATTGCACTTTTGAAGGATTTTAACCACACCGAAATGTGGTGTTTAATAAATTCAGCCAAGCCTGCATCAGAAAGGTTTCTGAGTTATAATGTAGAAAATCCAGCCAGAGCAGAATCCATCTTGAATCATCATTTTGTTAGTAAAGAAGTGTGATTGATTCCAAGCTTCTCTGTTATACTTAGCTATGACAAGCTACTTAAATCCAGCATAGTAATAATATATAGTTTTTTCATAGGCTACAGTAGCACAAAGGTGTTAGATTTCAGGAGAGCAAGATTTAGTAAATTAAGATTTCAAGAGCCCAGTTCTCCTCTCACCTGCACAACTTTTACGCCACTGCAACACTTAGTTACTCCTGATTTACATTAGTGTAACAGAGGAGAATCAGGCCCTTAGTTAGTAGAGTGCATTGGGAGGAATTACTAGTGCTGAAGAAGGCTGAGAAACCTAAAAAGGACGCACTAATATCTAAAGGCACAGCAGACTAGTGTTCCTACATAAAAAAAGAACACAAGGAATAAGAAGCTGCCGATTTGGTTTCATGAACATCTAGATGTCCCGATTTTATGGGGACAGTCCCAATATTTGGGGCTTTTTTTATATGGGCTCCTATTGCCCCCCACCCCCATCCCGATTTTTCACACTTCCTATCTGAACATAACAAACAAACAAACAAAAAAAAGAAAAAGGGCCAGTGTAAACAGTGCAATCTTTCCCAGCCTGCCTTAACCTTTGTTAGTGCTGGGACTGGGTAGACACAAGGAGTCATGGATGTATTGGCCTCAAGAGTTAGACTATATAGTCCTAAAACAATGGCCTATCACAAATGAGTCTGAAGGGTCCAACCCTACAAGATGTTGAGCTCCTCCTGAGAGATGCTGAACACTGTCAACTGATGCTGACATCAGTGGGAGTTGTGTGTTCAGCAGTGCTCAGGACTAGGCCGGATTCAGATTTTTCTGGCAACATGAGGTGGACCAATGGAAAGATCTAACTGGAAGGAAGCCATTTTACCCAGTCTCACTCTCACCGTTTTGTTCGCTTTGTCTTTACAGGATAATAAGCAGGATCTTTGGGGATGAGACACTGATGGATGAACCCCTCTCCTATTGCCTCTGATCTTAGTCCAGATTTGTAGCTTATCCTGCAAACTTAAGCAGTACAGGAAGTGAAATGGGCAGTTGGCCAACAAAGGTGGGCCCAGAAAGCAAAGGGAAGAGGAGCAAGAGAAAAAGCATTTAACCCTGCAAAAAGGCCAAGCTAGGGACGAGACCAAGTGTTAGCAGGGCAAATTGAAATGCCCAAGAGCTTAGAATAAGGAGTAAAGTAAAAGGAAGCCTAACAAGTGCAGGTAGAAAATGATTGTGCCTAGTGGTGTGTGGTGGTGGTACGACCACAATGATCACACTCAGGCTTAGACAGGATGCTTGGATGTGAGTGGAGACGAGCCTAGCCAAAAGTAGTTCTTGCCACTAGTGGGCCTTGGTGTGACTGAGGTAGCTGTGACCATGGAAAGCCAAGATCTGTATAATGTTGGGTTGCCAACTTTCTAATTGCTGAAAACCAGACACCCCTGCCCGGCCTTCTCCCCAAGGTCATGCCCCCTGCCCCAGCTCTTCCCCCAAGCCCCTGCCCCCTGCTTGCTCCCCCCTCCCAGGAAGCTGGTATGATTGAGCAAGATGGTGCTGATTCATGAGACTTAGAACAGCATGAGAGGTTTAAAATAAGTATTTGTTCTTTGCCTTTTAGAATTTTTTCCCTCATACTTGGTTCCTTCCTACAACAAAATTCTCCACAGAAAAATCATGTAGAAAAAACCTTTAGCCTTAGGAGTGTTCATTAAATGTCTCATCTGTTCTATAGGTAGGCTTTCCTCACACACCTTCTCCAGGACTTTTTTTTATTTTAAAAAAAGAGAAAACTGATTGCACACTCAAATGAAGCAAACCTAATGAGCAGATTCAGTGTGGTATTATACAAAGGCTAACCTAGTGAGGAGGGCTTTAAACTAGGTTCACCGGGGGAAGGAGACCAAAGCCCTGAGGTAAGTGGGGAAATGGGATACCGGGAGGAAGCACGAGCAGGAGAGCGCAAGAGGAGAGGACTCCTGTCTCAGATTGAGAAAGTGGGACAATCAGCGAGTTATCTTAAGTGCGTATACACAAATGCAAGGAGCCTGGGAAACAAGCAGGGAGAACTGGAAGTCCTGGCACAGTCAGGGAACTATGATGTGATTGGAATAACAGAGACTTGGTGGGATAACTCACATGACTGGAGTACTGTCATGGATGGATATAAACTGTTCAGGAAGGACAGGCAGGGCAGTAAAGGTGGGGGAGTTGCATTGTATGTAAGAGAGGAGTATGACTGCTCAGAGCTCCGGTATGAAACTGCAGAAAAACCCGAGAGTCTCTGGATTAAGTTTAGAAGTGTGAGCAACAAGGGTGATGTTGTGGTGGGAGTCTGCTATAGACCACCAGACCAGGGGGATGAGGTGGACGAGGCTTTCTTCCGGCAACTAGCAGAAGTTACTAGATCGCAGGCCCTGGTTCTCATGGAAGACTTTAATCACCCTGATATCTCCTGGGAGTGCAATACACCGGTGCACAGACAATCCAGGAAGGTTTTGGAAAGTGTGGGGTACAATTTCCTGGGGCAAGTGCTGGAGGAGCCAACTAGGGGCAGAGCTCTTCTAGACCTGCTGCTCACAAACCGGGAAGAATTAGTAGGGGAAGCAAAAGTGGATGGGAACCTGGGAGGCAGTGACCATGAGATGGTAGAGTTCAAGATCCTGACACAAGGAAGAAAGGAGAGCAGCAGAATACGGACCCTGGACTTCAGAAAAGCAGACTTTGACTCCCTCAGGGAACTGATGGGCAGGATCCCCTGGGAGAATAACATGAGGGGGAAAGGAGTCCAGGAGAGCTGGCTGTATTTTAAAGAATCCTTATTGAGATTGCAGGAAAAAAACATCCCAATGTGTAGAAAGAACAGTAAATATGGCAGGCGACCAGCTTGGCTTAACAGTGAAATCCTTGCTGACCTTAAACGCAAAAAAGAAGCTTACAAGAAGTGGAAGATTGGACAAAAGACCAGGGAGGAGTATAAAAATATTGCTCAGGAAATCAGGAAGGCCAAATCACACTTGGAGTTGCAGCTAGCAAGAGATGTTCAGAGTAACAAGAAGGGTTTCTTCAGGTATGTTAGCAACAAGAAAAAGTCAAGGAAAGTGTGGGCCCCTTACTGAATGAGGGAGGCAACCTAGTAACAGAGAATGTGGAAAAAGCTAATGTACTCAATGATTTTTTGCCTCTGTCTTCACGAACAAGGTCAGCTCCCAGACTGGTCAGCTCCCACTGGGCAGCATAGTATGGGGAGAAGGTGACCAGCCCTCTGCGGAGAAAGAAGTGGTTCGGGACTATTTAGAAAAACTGGACGAGCACAAGTCCATGGGGCCAGATGCGCTGTATCCGAGGGTGCTAAAGGAGTTGGCAGATGTGATTGCAGAGCCATTGGCCATTATCTTTGAAAACTCATGGCGATCAGGGGAGGTCCCAGATGACTGGAAAAAGGCTAATGTAGTGCCCATCTTTTAAAAAGGGAAGGAGGAGGATCCGGGGAACTACAGACCAGTCAGCCTCACCTCAGTCCCTGGAAAAATCATGGAGCAGGTCTTCAAGGAATCAATTCTGAAGCACTTAGAGGAGAGGAAAGGGATCAGGAACAGTAAGCATGGATTCACCAAGGGCAAGTCATGCCTGACTAACCTAATTGCCTTCTATGAGGAGATAACTGACTCTGTGGATGAGGGGAAAGCAGTGGATGTGTTATTCCTTGACTTTAGCAAAGCTTTTGATACGGTCTCCCACAGTATTCTTGCCACCAAGTTAAAGAAGTATGGGATGGATGAATGGACTATAAGGTGGATAGGAAGCTGGCTAGATCGTCGGGCTCAACGGGTAGTGATCAACGGCTCCATGTCTAGCTGGCAGCCGGTTTCAATTGGAGTGCCCCAGGGGTCGGTCCTGGGGCCGGTTTTGTTCAATATCTTCATTAATGATCTGGAGGATGGCATGGACTGCACTCACAGCAAGTTTGCAGATGACACTAAACTGGGAGGAGTGGTAGAGACGTTGGAGGGTAGGGATAGGATACAGAGGGACCTAGACAAACTACAGGATTGGGCCAAAAGAAACTGATGAGGTTCAACAAGGACAAGTGTAGAGTCCTGCACTTAGGACGGAAGAATCCCACGCACAGTTACAGACTAGGGACCGAATGGCTAGGAAGCAGTTCTGCAGAAAAGGACCTAGTGGACGAGAAGCTGGATATGAGTCAACAGTGTGCCCTTATTGCCAAGAAGACTAACGGCATTTTGGGCTGTATAAGTAGGGGCATTGCCAGCAAATCGAGGGACGTGATCGTTCCCCTCTATTCGACATTGGTGAGGCCTCATCTGGAGTACTGTGTTCAGTTTTGGGCCCCACACTACAAGAAGGATGTGGAAAAATTGGAAAGAGTCCAGCGGAGGGCAACAAAAATGATTAGGGGGCTGGAGCACATGACTTATCAGGAGAGGCTGAGGAAACTGGGATTGTTTAATCTGCAGAAGAGAAGAATGAGGGGGGATTTGATAGCTGCTTTCAACTACCTGAAAGGGGGTTCCAAAGAGGATGAATGTAGACTGTTCTCAGTGGTAGTAGATGACAGAACAAGGAGTAATGGTCTCAAGTTGCAGTTGGGGAGGTTTAGGTTGGATATTAGGAAAAACTTTTTCACTAGGAGGGTGGTGAAGCACTAGAATGGGTTACCTAGGGAGGTGGTGGAATCTCCTTCCTTAGAGGTTTTTAAGGTCAGGCTTGACAAAGCCCTGGCTGGTATGATTTAGTTGGGAATTGGTCCTGCTTTGAGCAGGGGGTTGGACTAGATGACCTCCTGAGGTCCCTTCCAACCCTGATATTCTATGATTCTATGAAATGCATGTTGACATTTACCCAATGTGCATCTATTTGCAATTGTGTCCTAATACTTAGGGCTCATCTATATAAGAAAAGTTGTACAGTCTTAGCTAAATTAATTTGAAGTCTGTGAAGTTGAATAGGTGATACTCCCTAACGTAGATGCACTTCAACCCTCACTTAAATCAGTTTAGTTTAATTTAGTAATTTACTAGTACACATTAAACAAGGATTAAATGGATTTAACAGGTTTAAGTGCATCTACATTAAGTTAGAAGTACCACCATGACTAATATCCAAAAAACAAAAAGTTTAAAAATTTTAATAATAACTTGGTTAAAAGTCCAACCCACCTCTTTTCTATGTGTTATTAGATACCAAAAAGAGTACAGGAATGTGAGTTTTTTCTTGGGGTGAGGGCAAATGAAAGGTACCACAAACTTAGAAAAGGAAAGTTTCAGCTATACAAACAAGAATGCCTTGCTAAAAAACATAGTATCCTAAGATAATGCATATGTATTTGTGCTATAAAATGCAGCAACACATTTGCCATGCTGCTGCTAGTTACCCGTCCCATTTTCCATAGTCCTAATCATCTTCTTTCTGTTTTAGAATCTCTACATTTGGTACAAATTTTATGGCTTCTGGCATATTGTGCACAGTAAGATTTGTTTTGTAGCAATTACATCTTTTTAAGTGTCTAAACAGTTCTTTGAAAAGCTGGCAAATTATTTGTGGCTGGTTAAGAAAGTATTGTATTTTAACTCAAACTTATTTTTAAAATTGTCACTAGAATAAGCATCTGAGAATATTGTTTGGATAGAAATAGTATCTTTGCCCTACTTCCCAAAGATTGGGGGGGCCGTAACTGGCATTGAAGGATGCTGGGACTATAGGGGCACTAACTGGCATTGAGGGGGAATGCTGTGGGGGGGCACTAGGATTTTGGGGAGAGCAGTAAGTGTCACTGAGGGATGTTGAGGGTGTGGAGGGAGCAGTAACTGGCATTGATGTGGCGTGGGGGAAGGACTAACTGGAATTGATGGGGCATGGTGTGGGGGGGCACTAACTGGCAGAGAGGGAGCACTGGAGTTGGGGGACCACTGACTGGCAGCAGGGGAGGACATGGTGTGTGTGTGTGTGTGTGTGTGTGTGTGTGGTGGGGAGAGGTGGTAAGGGGCAGTGAGGGGGGGTATACACTGTGTGTGGGAGGAAGGTGGTAAGGGGAAATGAGGGGGCATGCACTGTTTGCAGCATGTGTGGGGGGGTGTCACTCACCAGAGTGAGGAAGTCAAGGCACAGCGCGGGGTGGGGGAGGAGGGGAGACAGGAGCCCATCTGGGCGGCGGCAGTACCTACCTCTCCACCAGAGGAGTAGGAGAGTAGGAGCAGCATCTGGGAGTCAGGCAGTTCTCTCCGGCAGCAGCAGCTGAGCAGCTGCTGCTCTTCCTGCCCTGTTGGCGGGGAGGCTGATCATGGTTGGCATTGGCTCACTAAACCCAGGGTTGTGAGTTCAATCCTTGAGGGGGCCATTTACGTATCTGGGGCAAAAAAATTGGTCCTGCTAGTGAAGGCAGGGGACTGGACTTGATGACCTTTCAAGGTCCCTTCCAGTTCTATGAGATAGGTATATCTCCATATATTATTATTACTGTCTGGTCAGCAGTGTGGACCGGACTTTCCAGTCAAAAACCAGACACCTGGCAACCCTAGCTGCATTTTCAGTATAAGTAAGATGGTTTCACCTCAATCCACCAGTACCGGAACCAGGGGGGCCCATGCCCCACCACTTTTTAACAAAAAAGAAACATAAGTGCAGAATTTATGTCCCCCACAGATTTCTCCCTCCCCGCAGAATAAGAGATTCTGCCAGGGAGGCACAGCAATTACACCTTTTGCCCACAAGGGGCTGCTGTGGTCCAGAAGAGAGGGCAGCTGGCTCAGCACGGGAGCAGCCAGCCACAGAGAGGGATCAGGCACTTAGGTCTTGTGCCCGCCATGTCCCCCCTCCCCACACACACTTCTACAAAGGTTCCAGAGTCCTTGCCTCAATCCTATAAGATAAGATGTGAGCCCTATAATTCTTTGTACCAACTTAAGCGAAAGTTACAGGTCCCAATGATTTTTTGTGGAATTCATGGGCCTGAATCCCCTGTAAACTTAGAAGTTCAATGAAGAATTTTGAATGACTTTAAAGTAGCCTAAGCAGGGTACAAGCAGCAAACTGAAGCCTCTTATCTGAAAGTGAGGGGGAAAAAATCCTTATTTGATATGACTGTCTGAATCCATCAGTTCCTAATAGTCCCTTAGCTTCATTAGGTAAATTGTGTAATTTAGAAGCATGTTTATCAGTTATGGTACCAGGCATTCAGATGGAATGCTTCACTGTGATTATGATGTTCCATTTACTAAATAAAACTGTCGGCTTTACTGGGACCATCATGGAGTTGCTTTGGGGTAAGAATCTGTGATCTGTGTGAAGCTCAGGGAAAAGATCAGGGCACACCCAGAAAAAAAAAGTGCAGAATGAGTTAATGATGCCAAAGGAGTTAGGGGACTAAGAAAGGCTTTTAAAAATACAGCCAGGAAAGAGAAATACTGGATAGAAAGTACTTCACTTACTACATGATGCAGGAGATCAAACTGATATAGTCCATGACTATTATTTGTATTATTATAGTTCCTAGGAACCTAATGTCTTAAGGGCTTACAAGTTGATCTCCTTAATTAAAAAAATGGGAGTTTAGGATGTGCTCAAAGTTAATTTGGCCTGTCGTCATTTTTGTAGTCAAGATGGTTTAATTTAACATTATTAGCCAGGCACCTCAGACTACATTTTGATCTCAGGTGTGTCAGAGGAAATCTGAGCAAATGAAGTAAATAGCTACTCCAGAGTTACACTGCAGTAATTGAAATTAAAAGTTGGCCCCATATGTTCATATTTGCTCATGAGGCACTATATAAATAAAAACTAATGGGAAATTCTCATCACTGAGATGTTATATGCAGCATCTTCCACGGATCAGTCCTATTTGCCATGTTGTTCTACGTATCTATGACACCATCTCTAAATGTGGGCAAAATATTATGAGTAAACTGATGTTACCCAGCTGTGTATCTCTTGCCTACAGCCACTGTAAGTTCAGACACTACCCTGTAAGAACGTGTGGAGGACAGAAGAAAAGAGGCAGGGGAAGTCTTGCTTCTGGGTTAGTATTATTAATAGAATGGGGATGCCTCCTCCTTTATTTTATCCCTGCTTGATCAAACCATTCTTTAGGAGATAGTCAAATGAACTCTTACTGTCACTTTTGACCTTTTGTAACAAACTTTATCACCCTGTAGGTCTTAAGGCTTGCCTCATTGACCACATCATGCTCACACTATTAACGTTTATTATGAATACACCTCTACCCTGATATAACGCAGCCCGATATAACATGAATTTGGATGTAACGCGGTAAAGCAGTGCTCCGGGGGGGCGGGACTGCGCACTCTAGCAGATCAAAGCAAGTTCGATATAACGCGGTAAGATTTTTTGGCTCCCGAGGACAGCGTTATATCAAGGTAGAGGTGTACAACTAAGGGGACAAATCCACTTTTTTATGGAATCAGATACTAAATACTAACTTTTTCTAATCCCATAGCCAGTGTGGATCCAGCCAGTGATCTCAGTCTCACAAACTGTCAATAACTTATGCTAATATACAGAGCATGAAATCTGCTTACTTTAAACATGTTCGCCAAACTATGGGAGATAACAGCAAAGACCTGCAATAGGGAACGAGTCTTTTCAATTATGGAAGCAACCAGGTTAAATGCTAGTCTTCTTCAATCTATGTCTAATTACACTGAAAGCTCTTCTGCATTCAGGCCTGCTCCAGCTCCCAGGGAAGCCAATGGGAAAACTCCTGTTGACTTCAATGGAGCACAGTTGGGCCCTAGGACAAGATTGTTTTTGTTCCTTCTGCAGTTACTCAGAAAGGACCAAAAATGCTAGAACAGAACCAGTGGGGGAAAAGAGTACATGATAATCTGCTGACAGACTTGCTGAACCAAAACCTCTATGATGTTGAACAGCTGCTCTGTTTTAACTGTATCAGTTTCTAAATAGATGTAGTATAGACAAGACCTTAAACCTTGAGGAGAAGAGGTCATAGCATTTGGACATGGCTTGGATGTGGTGCAAAGGAAATGGACGTACTAGGAAATGAGGTGTTGCAGGGTTTTCCTAGCAGTGACATAGGCATGTAGCGCCAGATTCGGTCATTGAATTCCAATGAAGCCAAATCAAGGAAAAAAATAGGGCAATAGTAATCTAGTGGAATTTGTTTTGTTTACTTTAAGACAGGGTTCTCAAACTTTTTTTGCTGCCCCCTCTTTGAAAATATTTCAGGCTGTGATGAAATAATCACAAAAATAGTGATAGTAAATTACTGTACATATTCATAGGAGCACTAAATGACTCATGTAATCATTATCCTTGCAGTCAAAGGCACTGAAGCCTTTCAAAAAGTGTAAAACAACAGTTTTCAGGAATAAATACATGGACATTTAAGAAACGGGTTTTCTGGGGAAAAAAACCCAACAGGGTACAGTTTGGGGAGCTGGAAACCTTTTCCAGTGATTGTGTTAACAATCATAACATTGTTCAATTTGTGGTAATAATCATAATTGTCCAAGGATTGTGGCTTTATACACAAAACTATATACAAACAAGTATCTGGACACTCAATGCAAGGGATGCTGCTGTTTTGAAGCACACAGTTTTTTCAATTGTGGATCCAGGGAGCTGAGGCAGACCCTTAAATTGTCCTCCACATTCACTCTCTGGCTTTCCAGCTCTAAAGGCAGCGCTGTCACCAGCAGCAACACAGAAGTAAGGGTGGCAATGTGTCACACAAACTTTAATCAGTATACTCTGAATATCTAACACACAAAAGAGGTTGAGAGCCATAAGATTTAGCATATATTTCAGTCCTCCATCTTCAATTCCAATCAATTCTCTACCCACCATCAAATCCAGCACCGCCTTGGGGGTGACCCTTCAAAGCTGAAGAGGCCATCTCAGCCACTTCTTCCCAAGTTAGACCCCTCCTCAGGACTTCCTTTCATGGTGCCTATGACTCTATGCCTCAGTTATCTTCATGACACCTCCCCTTATTTCTCAGCATTGTGTGTGAATTAACTTAGAGGTCACGAAGGGCCTGATCCAGTCCACATTTAGGTCAATGAAAAGACTCTCACTGATACACTGGGAGATGGTTTTCATGGCAAGGTGCAAGATTGACAGCACTCCTCACATATGTCATCTAGAAATCTGCAACACAGGTAGAAGACAGTCAGCAGAAGTTTCCCCAAACTGATCCACCAGTATCCTTCAACTCACACTTGGAGGAACCATCTCTTTGAAAGGGTAGTTCAGTTCTATTTGGCCTCACTATTGAAACTGTATAGGAAACTGTATACAACCATAGGAGGGCATTAGCTAGTGACTATTATTGTGGTGCTTATTGTGATGAACACATAATTCTGCACAGGGAAATGAACTAAAATCACTAAGATCATTTACTGTACACCACCAGAGAACCATCAGTTGGGAACAACCCTTGGTCATTATTTATGCAAGATGGATTAGAAGTGACAGACTATAGATAAAAAACTCTATTTTTCATTACCAAATCCCCCGAACCATCCAACCACCTTGGAACACATTTCTCTCTCTAACTGTAGAGAACCAGTGAGTAGTATGGCTTGTATGAATCTTGTTATTGCACTCAAAAACCATACAGCATCCATTAGCAAATGTGCACTCCCTTTTCATTGCATAGTAAACAATAGGAGAGCTCTAATAAAGAACAAAAAGGAATTTCCTGCTTCAGTGGCTTTCATTATACCCAACTACAAAATATTAATTTTGTCTATGTATGTTAGGATGCAAATTACCTCTCTCTCAGAAGTGGAAGATCCATGTTAATTTAATTTCACCAGTTTACAGGGCAAAAGTGTCTAGATTTAGTCAGTGAGAACTGAACAGCAGAGTCACCTGGTTTTCTAAATGGGTCTGCATGAGAGATGCCTGCTAAACAAGAAACCACATTCATTACACCACTAGCCTGGTAGGGTGAAACACTAATACGATGTTTAGAGTGGCATCCATATATACAGCTAGGTCGAGCCCCCTCATCCCTTTTAATTTTAAAAAAGCTTTTAATTTTTTTTTACAAGAACATTTTCCCCACGTAATTCTAGTAGCCACAGCTGAGGACAGGTTTTGTGCAAATAGACATTAAAACAGTAAGAAAAATAGATATGATACAGAGCAGGTTATTAATGGAGTTTCCTAATACATTACTCCATGTCTTTTTAAATTTCAAATAATTTTTCTCTCCTCCTATCCATTGCTCCTGTGGGAAGGACAAGGAAAATCTATTTTGTTGGCTGCAAAGAGTTCTCATGGCCACATCACTGTAATCCTTGTTTATTTCAAGGATCTTGGCTTGAAGTACTTTGTTCATGTTTCACCTTTAATCTAAAATTCTTTAGTACCATGAAATATTGGCTGGTGTGATACTAGTGTGATTGTACAACTTATTTATTTCCATAAAGTTTCATTTAATATAGTTAATATCATAAAAAGGATATTGTCTTTTGCTTTTTTGCATTGTTTCCCATTTGTGACAGCATATAAATACAAGATAATAGGTATTTGACATATATTTAGGAAAATAGGCATTCTAAAGATACCACAGATCAGTGGTTCTCAAACTTTTGTACTGGTGACCAGTGTTTCCTCTAATTTTCCCACCCATGTGCAGAATAATTTTGTTATGTGCACCAATATGGAGGTGATGTGTCACACATCGCCTCCATATTGGTGCACATAACAAAATTAATGTGGCAGGGTGGGGCCGAGTGGTTCGGAGTATGGGAGGAGGCTCAGGGCTGGGGCAGAGGATTGGGGTGTGGGGAGTGAAGGCTCTGACTAGGGGTGCAGACTCTGGGGTGGGGCCAGGGATGAGGGAGGCTTGGCCCGGGACAGAGAGTTGGGGTGTGGCTGAGGGGTTTGGAGTGTGGGAGGGGACTCAGGACTGGAGCAGAAGGTGGGGGTGCGGGGGGGGGGTGAGAGCTCTGGGGATGAGGAGTTTGGGATGCAGTGGGGCCCCGGAGCGGAGAGAGGATCCCCCCCAGCTCTCTTTCCCGCAGCAGTACTTGGGCTGGAGGGGGAGAGGCGCCTCTCCCCGCCCCAGCAGGTCCAAGGCTGGTTTGGGTTTGGGATAGGGGAGGAGCGCCTGTCCCCCTGCCATGGCAGATAGGGGACTGGGCTGGGTCAGGGCCAGGGGAGGGGTGCCTCGGCAGGTCCGGGGCTTGAGGAGAAGCATCTCTTCCCACCACAACCCTGAGCACCTGCATGGCACTTAATAGGCAGCTGCGCAGCCACACGGCTTAGAGGGAACTTAGCTGGTGACCATCTTTCACAGAGCAAGCCTCTGAGTGCAACCCCCTTATAAATTAAAAACACTTTAAAAATGTTTAACATTATTAAAAATGTTGGAGGCAAAGCTGGATTTGGGGGTGGAGGCTGACAGCAAGCCATCCCCCATCTAATAATATCATGACCCCCTGAGGGGTCATGACCCCCAGTTTGAAAACCCCTGCCATAGATACTCTCCTGCCACAGGTATGCCTTATAAGTTTGTGTGTAAGTTTTCTTCTGAACTTGCTGTTGCTTGTCTGTGCCACTACAGAATCCTCCCCCACCACCCTCTGCCTCAGAGAGATACCCAAACTTTTTCATATTCCTGGAATAGACCTCATAGGAACCATTGATCTGGCTGCCAGGGCAAGTAGGTAAATGACTCTGCCATTTTGTACAGGGTCCTTAAACCTGACATAAGGATGGATCATCTTTATGCAGAGTTCTAGAACCTGACACCATGTTATAATCTGCCTTTGGCTTTTTGCTGTCCATGAAGCACAGGGCCGGCTCCAGGCACCAGCCCACCAAGCATCTGCTTGGGGCGGCGCCTGGAGGGGGGCGGCGCGGCGGGGGGGCTCTGGCCCGAGAGCGGGGCCGCGACTGGGCTCGCCGCCCTCCCCGCGGCGTTCCCGCCGCCGGGGAGAGTGGAGCCGCAGTGGGCTCGCCGCCCTCCCCCCGGCGCTCTGGACGGTCGAGGAGAGCGGGGCCCCAGCCGGGCTCGCCGCCCTTCCCCCAGCGCTCCGGCTGCCGGGGGCTCTCCACTCTCCCCCTGGCGCTCTGGCCGCCAGGGGCTCGCCGCCCTCCCCCCGGCGCTCCGGCCGGTCGGGGATTGCGGGCCTGTGGCTGGGTTCAGCGCCCTCCCTTACTGCACTGGGGGGGGGGGTGTGTGGCTTTTTTGCCTAGGGCGGCAAAAAAGCCAGAGCCGGCCCTGATGAAGCATCAGAAAAAGCTCACTCCACCGTGCGGAATACTAATGCATTCAAGCTTCCTACTTATGATGATGTTTTGGAAGACTGTTTTCTTCCTGGAACTGGATCAAGTCATTTTTGGCCTTAATGCAATGGACAAACTGTTCTCAGATCTTATTCTATGCCCCTCACATTTTATAGACTGATTATCAGACAGGACATCATTAGTTTAAATAGTTTTTGAAAAGCACATTTTGTGAATAATAATAAATACTTTGCACTTATATAACACTATTCATCCAAGAACCTTAAAGTGTTTTAAAAACATTAACAACTGAAAACATCACTGCAAGTTGTTATGGAATATAGAGAGCATTTCAACCACTACTGAAATGTAGCCAACCTCTTTGGTGGAAAGCAACAGATGTTTAGTAGCTTGCAGGAAAACTACAGCAACACCACCATATCTAACTGATATCACAAGGAGAATTTAGATAACTAGAACTGCAATACTGAAATTGGAATCTGGCCAGGTCACTGAGGATTACACTAGACCAGGGATAGCCAACCTATGGCACACTTGCCAAAGGCGGCACGTGAGCTGATTTTCAGTGGCACTCACACTGCCTGGGTCCTGGCCACTGGTCCAGGGGGCTCTGCATTTTAATTTAATTTTAAATGAAACTTCTTAAACATTTTAAAAACCTTATTTACTTTACATACAACAATAGTTTAGTTATAGATTACAGACATATAGAAAGAGACCTTCTAAAAACATTAAAATGTATTACTGGAATGCGAAACCATAAATTAGAGTGAATAAATGAAGACTCGGCACACCACTTCTGAAAGGGTGCTGACCCCTGCACTAGACCATTGGTTCTCAATGATGTGTTATGTGTGCCGCAGGTCACAGCACTCCCACCACAAATGCTCAAACCCCCGCCGCCCAGCGCCCCCCTTCCCAGAGACCCCTCCACAGAGTGGGGCCAAGAGTGGAGTCCTGGGCGTGGGGTTGGACAGCTGAGACCCAGACCCTCCATGTGGGGCCGGGCAACCAGACCAGAAACCCTGCAGTGTGGGGCCGGACTCCGCCAGCTGGTCCCCACTGCACAGGGAAGCCAGTCCCATACCCTGGGCAGCTGGCAGTCAAACCCGTACTCCGCCCCGGAAGGGGAGCCAGGCTCCAAGTTCTGCTGTATCTGGCAGCTAGGACCCCTAGCGCCAAGCCAGTAGCAGAGTGCCGGGCATGGGCCGGCAGCCAGGACCAAAGGTGCCAGGCCAGGAGCGGAGTCCCACCTAAAACCTGCTGCAGAACCCCTGCAAACCTCTCAGTGCCCATTCCCCACACTGCCCAGAGCACCCCCAGACATGCCCAGAGACCCACTCTCCCACCCCCTGCAGCACTCAACAGCCCCCTGCATGTAGGAACGCTCCTGCAGGCTGCCTTACACTCTCTCCCCCTCAGACAGCCCCGCCCCATGCCAGACCAGAGCGGCAAATTTTGAATTTTTTTTAGCATTCACCTGGGCTGCAGCTGTGTGATAATTGGGCCACATGAGGCCTGTGAGTTGAGAACTGCTGCACTAGACCATTGTGGAAAGTGCTATGGAATCTTTTATAACCAAGTTGTAAGGAGATTGATCTCATGTCTCATCCAAATGATTTCATTTTTAGCAGTACAGCACCCATATCACCATACGGTGGTTCTGATTCTGTGTTGACTCAGTGAGAAGAAGATAGATTTGTAATTGGCAAGCTCCACTTTTTGCAGTGCCTAGTTTTGCTTTGGAAGTCTCACATGTAAGGACTGACCCAGCTCAAATCCTGCTTAATTCATAAGATCTGATTAAATCATAGTACAAGACGATACACATATAGCATATAATCCATTCTGTGTACGTTAAGTAGGTACCATTGCTTGATACAAAAATCCAGTGTTCAGAGGGCTATTTAAAACTCTTATACAATGTTGCAGAATGATAAATTTTTGGAGAAGCTGAAAAGAGCTGTTGCACTAATACACTATTGAATATGCTCCGGCTGACTAACCACTGATTCATGTATCATCTGTGATGATATGAATATGAGGTAGCACCCTCCTGAAGATATGTAATGTCTTAGCCTTCCCATTCAGATGGCAAGTGACAGATCTGCCTAACTTCTCAGACTTTGTGTTCATCTCTTTAATCTATAGCTAAAGCTGTTATAAACTAAATCAAGTATTATACCTGCATTTCTAAACTAGACTGCATTTCCAGAGAACTTAACATATGATTTTGATACTGTTTCACATGACCTTCTCATAAGCAAAGTAGGGAAATATAGCTTAGATGAACCTAGTATAATGTATGTGCGCAACTGAATGGCAAACCTACAGTTTTCCAACGAGCCAGAAAAGCATATCAAGTGAGGTCCCGCAGGGATCTGTTGAGGGTCTGATTCTATTCAATATCTTCATAAATGATTTGGATAAAATAAAGAGTATACTTATAAAGGGGACGACACCAAGCTGGGAGGGGTTGCAAGTGCTTTGAAGGACAGGATTAGAATTCAAAATGACCTTGACAAACTGGAGAAGTGGTCTGAAATAAATAGGAAGAAATTCAATAAAGGACAAATGCAAAGTATCACTCTTAGGAAGAAACAGTTAACTGTACAAATATAAAGGAGTACTGCAGAAAAGAATCTAGGGGTTATAGTGGATTACAAACTAAAATGAATCAACAGTGTAATACTGTTGCAAAAAAAAAAAGGCAACATAATTCTGCTTTAGCAGAAGTGTTGTAAGCAAGACATGAGACGTAATTCTTTCACTGTACTCAGTACAGATACAGCCTCAACTGGAGTATTGTGTCAGGACAATAGTTTGGGAAAGATGTGGAGAAAGTCCAGAGAAGAGCAGTAACAAAAATTATTAAAGGTCTAGAAAATATGACCTATGAGTAAAGATTGAAAAAGAAAAAGGGGTTTGTTTAGTCTGGAGAAGAGAAGACTGAGGGGAAGACTTATATCCCAGGTACATAAATGGTTGTTACAAAAAGATTGTTCTAAATTGTTCTGCTTATTCACGGAGGAAAAGACAAGAAGTAACGAGCTTAAATTGCAGCAAGGGATATTTAGGTTAGACATTAGGAAATACTTACTAACTCTTCATGTATTTAGGCACTGAAAAGAAAGTTACATAGGGAAGTTGTGGAATCTCCATCATTGGAGGTTTTTAAGAACAGGTGAGACAAACACATGTCAGGGATGGTCTAGATCAGTGGTTCCCAAACTGGGGTTTGTGAACCCCTGGGGTTCGCGAAATGTTAGAGGGGGTTCTCGGGAAAAAAATCCCTAATGGAGGAAAGAGCTGTCCCTGGGGACCCCGGGCAGCACGGGGCCAGCAGCCCGGACCTCCTGGATTTCCGAGAGCTAAACAGATCAAAGCAAGCATATCTATCACACTCAGGAGATTTAAACTTCAAGACTCCATATAAGAAATGGAAAGGGAGGTGGATATTTTTTGCTGTTTTTAAAATTAAATAGGCAGCTTGTATTGTTTTTAAAATTATTATGAAGAACAAGTTTAAGCTTTGTTGTAATGTGCGTTGTTTGCCTGGACTGCTCAAGAATGCTTGTGTAGGAGGAACTCTTTGAGTTGGCTTCTTAAATACCTTCATGCTTTTTCACATCTGATACTCTTTGATGAAACATAGGAGCCTTGTCTTATAACAGGCTTATTCAAAGTGATACAAGCTATGATAGTGAGATCTTGGAAGAGTGTTGCCATTTTCATAATGTAATAAAAATACTGTAATAATACATAATAATTAGTGTGTAATAAGTATGTCATAAAAACAAATTTTATATTTCCAAGATCACTGCTTTTATAATTTATACTCAGGTAAAGGAGAAAATCCCTGGAAATATTTATTTTTAGGAGGGGGTTCGTGAGACTTGACATTTGAGTGAAAGGGGTTCACAGATTGTTAAAGTTTGGGAACCACTAGTCTAGATAATATTTAGCCCTGCCTCAGTGCATAGGACTGAAATAGATGACCTATCAAGGTCCCATCCAGTCCTATATTTCTAAGATAAAATGTATCTAAAACAGGGGTGGGCAAACTTTTTGGCCCGAGGGCCACATCTGGGTGGGGAAATTGCATGCAGCGCCATGAATGTAGGGCTGGGGTAGGGGTGCGGGAGGGAGTACGGGGTGTAGGTGGGGGTGTGGAGTGTGGGAGGGGGCTCAGGGCAGGGGGTTGGGGTGCAGGCGGGGTGTGGCAGAGGGCTCAGGGCAGGGGGTTGGTGGCTCAGCAGGGGGTTGAGGTGCAGGAGAGGTGTGGCAGGGGCTCAGGGCAGGGGGTTGGGGTGCAGGAGGGGTGCGGGGTGTGGCAAGGGGCTCAGGGCAAGGGCTTGGGGGCTTGGCAGGGGGTTGAGGTGCGGGAGGGTGCAGCAGGGGGCTGGGTGCAAGAGGGGTGTGACAGCGGGCTCAGGGCAGGGGGTTGGGGTGAGGGGTGCAGGCTCTGGCCTGGCGCAGCTTACCTTGAGTGGCTCCGGTGTGGCAGCAGCTCGCAGCGGGGATAAGACAGGCTCCCTGCCTGCCCTGGCCCCACGCTGCTCCGGGAAGCAGCTGGCACCACGTCCCTGTGGCCCCTGGGGGTGGGAGGGAAAGCAGAGGGCTCCACACACTGCCCTTGCCTGCGAGTACCACCCCAGAAGCTCCCATTGGCTGTGGTTCCCTGCGGCATCCTGGGGGTGGCAATCCAATGAGCCGTAGTTTTCCCGCCCCTGATCTAAAAGAATCTTAGGCTGTCAGTGAACAAGCTATAAAATTGAAAAAAGGAGGCAATAGTGACAAAAGCCTTTCAAAGCACATTGTCTCTTACTTATTTATAATGATTTATTGGTCCATTTATTTTATTTAAATATACTAATAAATGCTCCCATTCAGTGCTCTAGGCACATGTACCAACTTTATAAAGATAGAAACTAAAAATAAGGATACTTAACTTCTGACTTTTCGGATTACTTCTAACAACATACACTTACCTCTTATACATGTTTCACTTTCCCATTTATTGGCATACAATATCACTCTCTCTCACTTTTCCACCTCTAATTTCAATTTGGAAGACTTAGAGCATGGCTTGAATTAGACAGGCTAGTTCAATCACAAATTCAACCACTAGATGCAGAAATTACTGGCTGAAATTCAGAGGTCTGTATCATGCAAGCAGTCAGACAAGATAACCACGATGGTCCCTTCTGATTAGCACACATGAAATTTCTATTAAAATCTATGAATCGGGTCTTCTGTGAGCAAAGGCTATACTTCTTCAGGCAGTTCTATCAATGTATCTTCTTCCTGATTTTTCATATTAGGAGTTTCCCAAGCAAAGAAAACAATCATGTGTCATGCTACATGGTATATTTGTATGTTAAATGAAAGTTTTAGCGGAGTAAATAATTCCCAAAAATTCATATATAAAAATCTCTAATTTGGATGCATATCACAAATAAACACACATAAAAGAACACCCATCCCCAAGTTCTAAAACTCCTTGCCATCATTTGAAAGATCATCATTAAGAACCAAAACAGTAGCATATTTCCTACTACTCATACAAACTATCACCAGGCAGACTTCCATGACATAATCGTAGCCTTAATCATTACCCATTATTATCCAGGCTGATTTATTGTAAGGAATGGATGGTGCAAATGGCATTATTACAGACGTTTATGGGAAGTTTTTTTTCTTGTTACTTAGAATCATAGAATATCAGTGTTGGAAGAGACCTCAGGAGGTCATCTAGTCCAACCCCCTGCTCAAAGCAGGACCAATCCCAACTAAATCATCCCAGCCAGGGATGTCAAGCCTGACCTTAAAAACCTCTAAGGAAGGAGATTCCACCACCTCCCTAGGTAACCCATTCTAGTGCTTCACCATCCTCCCAGTGAAAAAGTTTTTCCTAATATCCAACCTAAACCTCTCCCACTGCAACTTGAGATCATTGCTCCTTGTTCTGTCATCTGCTACCACTGAGAACAGTCTATCCATCCTCTTTGGAACCCCCTTTCAGGTAGTTGAAAGCAGCTATCAAATCCCCCCTCATTCTTCTCTTCTGCAGACTAAACAATCTCAGTTCCCTCAGCCTCTCCTCATAAGTCATGTGTTCCAGCCCCCTAATCATTTTTGTTGCCCTCCGCTGGACTCTTTCCAAGTTTTCCACATCCTTCTTATAGTGTGGGGCCCAAAACTGGACACAGTACTCTAGATGAGGCCTCACCAAAGTCGAATAGAGGGGAATGATTACATCCCTCGATCTGCTGGCAATGCCCCTACTTATACAGCCCAAAATGCCGTTAGTCTTATTGGCAACAAGGGCACACTGTCAACTCATATCCAGCTTCTTGTCCACTGTAACCCCAGGTCCTTTTCTGCAGACTTGCTAATGTTTTCTTCCTCCTATGTTTCAATAACATTCTGTCTGTAAAGATCTGTAACCAAGCACTAGAATTGGATAAATAAATTAATACTATACAATGCCTACACCATATTTTTTTAACTGTTGCTCTACTGCAATATTTCACTAATGCAGAAGTGCTTTATTAGCTCAGAAATCTATCTGATTTGTAATTTTTGTGTGTCCCCTAATACGAAAAACGGATACGCTCAAAAGCCCAGATTCTGCACTGCAATATGACTAGCATAGTCAACCATAATAGTGTCACTCCATAAGGGAATGTGATGACAGACCTAGCGTAGCAGCTCCTACTCCACCTCCTTTCTCTGCTCCAGCACAGGTAGTGTGTCTGAGGGGGAAGGGGATTCAATTTGGAAACCAAAATCAAGGGGGAGAATAAACAGTCAAATGAAAACCTCTATATCTAGTACAAAAAGAAGAACAGGAGTACTTGTGGCACCTTAGAGACTAACAAATTTATTAGAGCATAAGCTTTCGTGGACTACAGCCCACTTCTTCGGATGCTGTAGTCCACGAAAGCTTATGCTCTAATAAATTTGTTAGTCTCTAAGGTGCCACAAGTACTCCTGTTCTTCTTTTTGCGGATACAGACTAACACGGCTGCTACTCTGAAACATATCTAGTACAGTCTGTCTGGGCATAAAAGTACCTAAAGCCATGTTGGAAGGCCCACCTCCTTACCCAGACTTTGAGGGCTGGAGAAGTGTATAAAGGGCTGGTATTGGTGGGGATGGCAGGACATTGGATGGCAGGATAGTACTTGTGCTTGAAATCTCTGATAAATTTCTTACCTCTGGTTTTGGGCAAAGTGTTGGTTTCAACTTTATGCACAATAGGAACATATGCACTGCTGGGTTTCCCTTGATTTCACCTCTTCTTTATTGTGAAATACCTCCTTTCCCATTGCTGTCCAGGAAGAGTGTGTAGTCCTTGCACATTACTTGTTAACCTCTACTACATGCATGGAAGACTACATTCATGCACTTATTTGTGCCTTTAAATCCCTTTTTCGCCCTGTGTCAAGAGCATCACTATTATTTTATCTAGCAAATAAATGGCATGCAACAACTAGATCTTAATATTTACATCCATTTCACCAAGATTATAGGATTTATTAAGTCACCAAAATTTTTACTCTAATATTCTTTTAGTATTTTGAATGCACAACTAAGATAATATGATCAGTAGGTGCAGTACCTAACAGCCTATAACAGGAAAAATTGTTACAACATTGGCAAGTATGATGGCCTTATGTGACACCTTCCATCTTCAAGTTGAAGCTAAACAAATTCAGACTGGAAATAGGGTGTACATTTTTTTTTAAACAGTGAGGGTAATTAACCATGGAAACACTTTAGCAAGGATCATGGTTGATTCTCCATCAATGGAAATTTTAAAATCAAGAGTGGATGTTTTTCTAAAAGCTATGCTCCAATTCAAACAAAAATTGGGGGAGGAGGAAGGGGAGTTCTCTAGTTTGTGTTTTGCAGGAAGTCAGACTAGAGGATCACAGTGGTCCCTTCTGGCATTGGACTCTACGACTCTTGGCTGACACAAGATTGAACTGGAATCACTGGAGTTAAACATGTGAGGTTTTTACATTAAATGTAAAGAGTCAGGCTCTGCAGCAGAGGGCTGTACCAGACTCACATAGTCTATGGATCAAGCACAGAGAGGGGAAAACACACACTGACCAGTGGGTTATATTTGCATAAAAGAATTTTTCAGAAGGAAAAAATAAACATTGAAATTCAAGCCAAATGAACTAAGGAGTGTAGATTAGAAGCAATCCAACAAACAGAACTTTGAGTAGGATCAGACCAAAACTGCTATGTCTTGGTTTTCTGCAGTTATGTTTCTGTGTACTGAAGTTTTAAAATTCTAAAAATTCTTCCCATCTGCAGGGACAGCAGCTTTTTTGTTCTGCTTTATTGTTTTCTTTAATCTAAAATAATTGAATCTACATTATTTTGCTCTTTGTGTATGGTAACAATGAAAACTAAATGGTCTCTTCCATCTAAACAGTTTCTTTGAAGAAAAAAAAACACAATGATAAATAAAATTCCATTAAAAATACCACACAAAAAGCAATGTGGGATTATTCATGAATCATTTTCTGACAATTAGAAACAAGTTGAGAGAAGCAATTAATACACTATTTATCTAAACAATAACACCACTGCCAGATGGAATAAGTAATTCAATAAGAAAAAAAATGAAGAACTAGCCCAGCTAACTGACACAAAATATAGCTTCAAATGGCTGCAGCTTTTATCAATTTATCATCCTATGATGCCATTTGACACAAGAGCCTACTGCTGAAGCTATCCAACCTGCTTCAATGCAACCAGACATTTCGACTCATTAGATCAATGCTTCCAGACAGAAGATTCCGTGTCCATCTCAAAAGTCAGGTTAGCAAAAAGTAGAGTTTGCACAACAGCCTCCCACAGGGATTAGTACTACCACCATCCCTTTTTAACATACAAGTGATGTGCCTGAAATGACATGCTGCAAGTTCATTTATGCAGATGACCTGGCACTAATGACACAGGCACAACACTCAAGGAAGCAGAAGATAACCTTCATTATAAGCTGAAGAAGATGGAAATCTACTTTCAGTACTGGTGGCTCAAACCGAATCCATCAAAAAAGTGGTGTTGTCTGCTTTCCATCTTAGCAATTCTGAAGCTAAGAGGATGCTAAACAAACTTCTGTGGCAAAGCAATCACCCACAATCTTAACTCCCACTACCTAGGAATCAGTCACTCTCAATCACAGCCTTACCTTTCAACATCATCTGAATCAGGTGAGTCATAAAAAGAAGAGTTACATCAATATCATCCAAAAGATAGCAGGTTCTAACTGAGATTGTGATGCTTGGACACTATGAATGGCAACACTAGCTTAAGTTTATTCCACGGCCAAGTACTGCACACCTGATTGGGGAAGAAGTTCACACACGGACCTCATCGATATCCAGTTAAATGCGATTATGAGACTTGAAGACCTGAAGTCCACTCCACTGCCTTGGCTTCCAGGCCTCAGAAACATCCTTTCTTCAACCATTAGGCGAGAGATGGTTATGCTGCATGAGTAAAACAAAGCTCTCACTAACCAAAAGCTCCTTCTCCCACCTCCCACTTGCCTTAAGTCCTACTGACTATTCTGCAGGCTGCTGGAGAAGCTCTTCTGTCATCCAACTTCAACCCATAAAACACCTGGCTGATGCAGTGGGCAGGCTCTGACATAAACAACAAGCACCACATAGATGATCCCACTGCTGAACCACCTGGTTTCTTCCAGTCATCCATATTAGGTCATTACATGGAAGGTGCCCACACCTGATGAGCAGATGAAGAATCAAGGATTCACCAGTGTGAATGCAGAGACTCCAAACCAGGGGTTGGCAACCTTTCAGAAGTGGTGTGCCGAGTCTTCATTTATTCACTCTAATTTAAGGTTTCGCGTGCCAGTAATACATTTTAATGTTTTTAGATCTCTTTCTATAAGTCTATAATAAATAACAAAACTATTGTTGTTTGTAAAGTAAATAAGGTTTTTAAAATGTTTAAGAAGCTTCATTTAAAATTAAATTAAAATGCAGAGCCCCCTGGACCGGTGGCCAGGACCCGGGCAGTGTGAGTGCCACTGAAAATCAGCTTGTGTGCCGCCTTTGGCACGTGTGCCATAGGTTGCCTACCCCTGCTCCAAACCATCAAACACGTGAACAAGTGTCCCATCTTTTCATTTTCAGGATGTATAGCAAAGGTGCACTCTGCTGCTCCTGAAGCCCTTGAATGGATTTCAAACCTTTCTATTAACTTGTAAATTTTTCTCCTCCCTTGTAGGAGGGACTTCAATGAGGATCTAGAAAATAGTTGGCCTTTCCAAGCAGGTGTTACAGACAAGCCTTTTCCCCTTTTTTAGGCTTTGATTGGGATCCACTATGCTAGGATGTGTTCAAAAACGTTGCACATACCATCCAGTCAGAGCCGGTGCTACGCCACTGGGGACCCTAAACAGGAATATTTCCCCCTTCCCCAATACTAAAACAGGCAAGTTATTATAAGAAGTGAACAGAGAAGCTCTCGAGCAGCTCAGCAAGTTAATTGCTTAGTCTATTTATGCCACGCACTGGCTCTGCATTCAGTACATTTTGGCATATGCTGATAATACTGTAGAACCCACTGTTGTGCTCTTCCTGTGTTTGTTGCTCATTACTGTAAGTGTGGTAGTTCATTGCCTTGCTGATTGTAAGGATCTGTGGGACTAGAACCCAGGTCTACAAAGCCTGGGCCTGCTGACTTCCTATATCACTACAAAGAGGTCATGCGGAACCACCTCCAAGGAGCCTGGTGGAGATTAGGCAGCATAGGAAGAACCACCCTGTGGTCTTATCATTGGCCCATGCTCACTATTTAACCTTAGAAGGTGCACCAGGAAGTTATCTGGGTAATCAAACAGTGCTGGCTTGCTGTGACTCCAGACCTCAGCTTGCTTTCTGATCTCCAGTCTCTGACCCTTGCTTATTGATCCCCACTCTAGCAATTACTCCCATCCCTGCTCACTGACTACTGCCTCATTGCCATTCTTGCTTGTGGACACCAGCTCAGCTGTGATCACTAGGCTAGACCACCTATTCCCCAGTCCCTTTCACTGACTTTGGTATGTGGTCTGTAGGGATTTTCTCACCATGTCATTTTTTAGTAGTTTTATATTATTTAGAAACCTACTTTAATTGAGAAGTTCATATGCAATCTGAACATGTTAAAGAACTCACTAACCAATGAAATAGAGATAAGTTGTTTTGTGCTTTAGAATAAGTTGTACTTTATGCCTTTACATTTGGTTAAGGTATTTGACCATGTATTAGATATGGAGTCTGGAATTCAAAATGGTGTGCCTGACAAACAACAGCTCGACTCCATCTTTGTTTAGCTTCTTGTTGAAGTTTTCGCACCGTTTGGAACTTTGGCGGGAAAGGCAGCCAACGGTCAGTGTAGAACTGGTTCAAACAGGTTCCAGTAGGGGAGCTGCCAGTTTTACCTCAGAACTTTGGTGCACTGTGCCTATATAAACTCTGAATGCCCAGTGCCTAGTTGCTGTCCGTCCTAGAGGCAGTTGTATTTGTGTGGCTACATGGACCAGAAGATCAGAAGACCAGCATCTGAAGACATCAGCATTAAGAACTGTGACTTTACTTACCGATTTCTGAACTCCACATCATTTTCAGAGAAAGGTACAGCAGTCCTGTTGATCGCTCACCCTCAGGTGATCACAGAACCAGGCCTCTCTTCAGCATCAGCAGATCCTGTTGATCTCCCGCTAAGAAGCACTTGAGACCCAGGGTCCATCAGCCGCCTGTGACAACCGTGCCGTACCATCTACCGCCTATCGACACCTAGAAATGGCGCAGTATCTGGGGTATTTTGTTTTAGGTTTATTGATTTATTGCCAAGGTTCCTATTTGGTTGGGCCTGGGGCTTCAGACCCCAAACTGTCAAACCACATCTCACTGTCGTCTCTTATTAAGTTACCCGTTTAAAATAAAGCTCTTATTTGTTTACTTTATTCTTCTCTCTCCTTTATTCATTTGCATCACAGGATAGGAAGGTACACTATCTTTCCCTATCTAGTCCCGGGTGATAGATGCCGGATAAGGGTCCAAGATCCTGCTAATTAGCTGCAAGGTATAGCTGCCCTATACCATCCTCACCAGCATAGTTAACTTTGCAGGGTTAACACCAGAGGCCTCCACCCCAACAACTCCCATCACTCCAAAAATCCACAAATAGGAACACTTATGTCCTGCATATAGTGAGGAGGACAATATTGCTGAATATCTGACTACCTTTGAAAGCCTCTGTGTAATACATGAAATCCCCGATAAGAGAGTTCCTACCCTGATTGCAAAATTAACTGGTAAAGCTCAAAATATATTCAATGGAATGCCTTTTGAAGATGCTTTAGAGTATTGTAAATTTAAAGATACTGTTTTGGGAAGTTTTCAGATTACTCCCAAAAAATATAGAGTTAAACCTATATTGATAGAAATTAAAGGTGATACTAATTGTATGTGTTTACTTATATACTGTGTAATGATTAACAATGTATTCAAATAGTCCCCATCTATACTGTATTCTGTTAATTCAGAGATCAAAAGGACATTTAAATGAACTGTAAACATAGAATATCGCTGAGTGCCTATTGTTCGGCGAAGGACTCCAAGCTGTCACAAGAGGGCCTGAAATTGTATAAAAGGCCTTTGGGTCCCAATCCTTTCTTATCTCAGATCTGCTTGAGGCTTCATGCAGGGGAAGCCTAAGCCATAAGGACTGAGATCCCAGTCCTGAGTGGACTATAACCTATGAACTGTTTCTGAAAGAACTCTTTGCAACTGCAAAGCTCACCATCTCTGCTAAGAATCTGAACCCCAAGAATTGTACTCCTGTCTGTATGTATACTGATCTTTTAACCAATACTCTCTCTCTTCTTTTTTAAATACATTTTAGTTTAGTTAATAAGAATTGGATGTAAGTGTGTATTTGGGTAAGATCTGAAATATTCATTAACCTGGGAGGTAAGGTGTCTGATCCTTTGGGATTGGTAGAACTTTTTTATATGATGACTAAGATTTTCAGTAATCCTCATCGTATTTGACTTGGATGTCTGGGTGGAGGTGTGAGGCTGGGTTACTTTAAGGGAACTGTGTTGTTGGCTATCTGGGTAACCAGTGAGATATTATAGAAATTGTTTGGTAAATCTAAGTATTGGAATAATCACCAACTTTGGGGATTGTCTGGCCCATTCTTTGCAGTCCACCCTAACTGAGTGACTTCAGTTGGCTCCACGGGACTCCAGTCACACCCTTCAAGATATTTCCCTCACCCAATCTTCCTCCAAACTATCCAAGCTCAGCCCTGCTCTACACTAGTGATATATTCTGTATATGTTTCAGGAACGAAGTCCAAACACTTCCTGCAAAGTAGAGCTTTATATAAATATTTTGGCTAAGTGTCATTGCCTCCTTCCTTAGTTAGTTATGAAAAAGTGTTTTGTTTAATAAGGAAAATAATAGATTTGCTGGTTTCTGAGGCCCTCTGCTCTGCTGGTATGTGGAACATAAATATCACAGGGTAAGGGGGAAATTTTTGTGAGAGCTCTTGTTAAAATATTGGCAGCACATCACTGATGCTACAAAACGTTTGGAATTTCACCTTGCTTTAATAGACTCTGTATACTAACTAGACTGAGTTCTGCCAGTGTGCCATATAGAGATGATGGATTTCTATGAGCAATATTGCTCATGTCTTGGAATATCTACCCTATGAGCTTGGGGTGTGATTCCCAGTTTGCACAGACAATTGTGCTAGCTCTTATCAAGATAGCATGCTAAAAATAGTAGTGTAGCCATGGCAGCAGGAGTGGAGGCACGGGGTAGCTGTGCTGAATACATACCTGTGGGTTCAGGCAGGTAGTGTAGATGTAGCTTTGATGATATACTGATGCCACTGTTTATACCTCTTGCAAATTCTTGACTGTAGGGTGTAGCTGTGCTGACAAAGTCACTCAGAGACTCTCGGGTTCAGTAACCACTGGTGCTGTTTATTTACAGGTTGTGCTCCCACCACCTTTTTAAACCACACACAGCTTGAGTTCTAGTGTCTGCATGCAGGAGGGAAGAGCTATCGCTGTGCTTCCACTCCCTTGCTCCTCCTCTTTCCCAGCTTCTTTCCTCCCAGCCCCAGCCTAATTGTGTTGGTAGCTGTCTCCCATTCATCAGCTAAGCTCAGTTTTTTTCTAGCCGGCTCCAATCTACTTGCCCTAATGGGAGCTAGCGTGACAGAGGGCTGAGTCAGCAGTTCTTGCCCAGCACCCTGTCACAAGGGTTCTAGTTTATTGAGTAATCCCTACACTATAAAAATCGGGGGGGGGGGGATTTAAATGTCAAGAAGTAATAAGACTAAAGAATACTGAAGGTCAGAAAAATTCTAGACAGTCTGGAGGTGGGGAGAGAAAAACTTAAGACACAAACAACCTCTTATATAGGCCTGATTCTGAGGAGTGTCCTGAGAATTGCTTAGCGCCTTACGGGACTGAGTGCTTGATGAGAATTTGAGTGGAGTTCATTCACTATATGACTCAACATTTTGTTGTCATTCAAATTTGCTTAGTTTCCTGCTGAAAGCCATCAAATCTCACTTAGCCCCATTTATTTCTATGGTATTAGTTGCAGAGGATGTTTTGTTGAGAGGATGTATGTTTAGTAGCGAGAGTACACAAGTGAGAACAAAGATTCTTGTATTCTGTTCCTGTCTATGCAACTGATTTGCTAAATAGTCTTGGGCAAGTTTCTGTTTAGGACTAAACTTACAATTAATGGATACTTTTGAGAATCTGTGTCTTTGGAGGTCCAACTTGAAGCCTTTTAGGGTCTCATTTTCAGAAGGGCTGAGAGCCTACAGCTCCCACTGACTTCATCTGGAATTGTGGATGCTCAGCTCCTCTGAAAAAAAATCAGACCCTATATATCAGTGAAGCAGTTAAAAGTTGGTCCACAAGATTAGAGGATGCTTGAATATTTGGGTTTACCTTCTGTGTGCTTAGATTTGCCAATCTGTAAATGCATGTCATGCTTATAGCTTGTAGGATTGCTATGAGGCTTAATTAACTTAGTAAAGCTGTAAAGTGGTAACAACTATTTGGATAAAGGATGTAAACAAGTGTAAAGAATTACTGAGTGGAGCATGTACCATTACCTAACATTGCTTTGTCAGTGCTCTGGAAGAAGAGCATCATAAGAAGCAGTATGTTTAAGAAGGAAAGTCTGCTACAATCCTGGATAACGATTCCATTGTAAAAACAACAAGGAGTCCGGTGGCACCTTAAAGACTAAGGGATTTATTTGGGCATAAGCTTTTGTGGGTAAAAAACCTCACTTCTTCAGATGCAGACTAACATGGCTACCCCCTGATACTTCATTCCATTGTAGTGTAACAACTGAGTTTTATGGCAATAGGATTTTAATAGCATGGTTTTCTCTCATTCTCTTTTCTGGATGTACAGCAATGGTTCAGAATATATTCAGCTTTTGGAAGTGAAGGCATTACAGTATAAATTCCTCCACCCCCAGATACAAACAGCACCCTTCATGTCGGTTTGTCTTCCGTCATGCTTTCAGAGCTAGCTGCACCTCTGTCCCCTTCCAAGTCTGAGTGCACCCTCATAGGGGTCAGGACTCATGCCTTTCTCTCCTGGAATGGAACTCTACAATTATCCTACTCAGATCAGGGCTTATCTGCAGTACCTTGCAGTACCTGTGATTCTTCCCTTTGGTATATCTCAGGACTGGTGGTCACAGACTCCTGGACAGCCTTCTTAAACCAAAGAACAGTAGGAACAAAGTGCAAGAGATTTTAAAACAAAAAACTCTACATGCATGTTTGTCTTACCTAACATCCTACAGCCACCTGAGCAAGTGCTGGTGTCAGTCAGGATTTGCCCAATAACTACCTCCCCGCTGGACAGTCTCACAGTATACAGCCAGAGTGCCTTTGTTCTTGTCAGTTCCTGGGCTTTGGGCCCTGCTTGTCAAAAATCAGTTTGGTAGGCTTTGTAGGAGCTCAAGACAGAATCCTCAAACGCAGTGGCTTTGCCATCGTCCTGCAACAACCCTCAATGATATGCTGAGGAGTGGCTTATCTTGAGCTCTTCTTCCTTGCTGCTGGTTTTCCTTACAGCCCTCTATGAAACTAAACCAAAATATTCATAGAGTGAACATCCCAATAACTAGGTCAGACTACTGTATTCATAAATTGCAGAACAGCACCACATCCGTCACACATTCCAGTCTCCATTCTCTTTTTACTCTAGCAGCTGCCAATATCCCAAGAAACTAGGATGAAAAATTTCCACTGGGGATACAGATAGTTCAACTATTATGATCAGTCAGAGGATGATTCTCTGATGTTAGGGAGTTGGCTTTGAAGAGGAGTCTCCCACTATATAGTTTCATTGACACAGTTCAACTTTAGATTTTCATGTGTGCGGTAGTAAAGACAGTGAATTCATTTAAATGTTTCATGCTTGGCATTGTCTCAGTCTGAGTTTTATTGCTTTCCCCCTTTTTTCGTTAATGAGCTGGAATGGTTCCTGGAGGCTCTTCATTAGTTACATTTTGATCTGTAGTGAAGCTGGTGACTCATGCTATTAGTTCACGTTATGTACTGTATAGTTTCCATTTTATATACAAAGGCCTGGATTGAACCATCTGTCTCTCCGATAACAAGAACATGTAACACAGTAGTTGTTTGATAAGGGTCCATTAAACAGAAGCTTTTCTGTGATTACTTGCCAAATACACATTTTCACTGCTTGTGGCAATAGATGCTCAACGTGCTAAGTGCTTATTTCAGCAGACACTTAAAAGCAGATAATCCTTTTGTCATCTTACCCATCTGCACAGCACAGTAGTTGACAACTAGAGCTGTTTTGATGCACAGATAGGAGAACTGCTTGTTTGTGCTTCTGCCGCTCTGAAGAGATCATTCTGCAGTAGTCCCACGTTCTGCAGTAGTATTAAAGTGTTCCCTAGAATTAGACAGTTAACCCTGAGGACAGCAGTACCAAGGTACAGTCTGAACCAGGCCCCATACATGCCAGTCTCTGCAAGATATAAAATGCTGCCCTCTGAACATTCCAACTAGTGCCTTCCGTAATATGGAAGAGGAAGCTCCCAAAATAAGCCAATACCAAATTAAATTTAAAAAGCTTTAGAGAAAAAGTAGAAAAGGTATATGCAGTGAAATTATTAAAAAATAAATAACCCACAGCTTCCAAGGAGCAGTAGTTAGGCAAGTGACAAGCCTGTTTCACCGGCTTAGTCAGAGAAGCAGAAGGACCTAGCATTCCCTTCTTTACAGATAGCATCTACCAGTCCAGGATTCTCACTCTTGCACAGCAAAAGGTGAGGGGATCTCAAAGAAATTACAAGCAAGTGGCCTTTTACCTGAAAAAACCCACGTAAAGAAATCACAAAATAAATCTCTCTAGGATTTTTAACAACACAGTCCAAAGATTCTCCTCACTTTAAGTTTCCCAATACCCCTTGTTTCAAAGTTAAGCAGCAGAGCAGAGATGCCCAGTTCCCTCCTTCTCCAGCTCCAGGCACAGGTGTCCCAAACTCTCTCCCCTTGGTGTTTTTAAGAAGTGCAGAGAACCAGAAACTCCTTTGCTAGCCAGGAAGCAAAAACAACTGGAATGTTTTACTCCCTGGGCACAGTTATGCACAATGGTTTGTCGGGGGGCTTGGTTCATTCTAACTTTGCTACTGCTGCCCTAAGGAATCAAAATTGTTTAAGAGCTATGACAGTTCTTAAGAAGCCAAGACTCATGAAACACACACATGTGGAATATAATATCCAGGGTGGATAAAAATCAACTATTTAAAAAAATAAAAATAAAAAATTGGAATTTTTATTTAAATCAGATTTTTTTGATAAAATGCTTTTTGAGGAAAAAAACCTACCTAAAGATAGGTTTAATTAAGATACATTATAGATCAAAGATATCTAATTCTATAGTATGAGACAATATATTGATGTAATGTTGAAGATCTGGACAAGGAGAAGAAGTCTGCAGATAAATGTGAGAAGGAAGGGACAGGCAGTAGAAACAAAAGTGAAACTGTTTCAGCAGCATATTCCAGAAGTCTTGAGGTCTTTCTGAGTGTAGCCTTCATTGATTTGAGATCTACCATACCATTCTCTCACTAGAAGGGAAAGCCTATAATGGCAGCAGGCCGTAAAAGAGACCCAGTTTGGGAATAAGAGACATTCAAGAAATATATGTTTGCTGATGATGTTTTAAAGAAAGTCACACCAGTGAACTGGTCGAAGTCACTTAAGCACTTGGATTCAGAGATTGTTGAAGTGATAATCTCACTTAACAGCAGTAGCTTCTTCTGCCGGTGTAAAAAGAATATTTTCTTCCTTTGGACTAATTCATTCCAAATTGAGAAATCGTTTGGGACCTGAAAAAGCAGGAAAGCTTGTTTTTCCTTTTCCAGATTATGAACAAACAGGAAAATGAAGGTGAAGATGACTGAGTTAACTGTAGAAGCCAATATTTTAAGTTTCTTATGTTGACCTGACTGATGGTCTATTTAATTTTTGTTGTTGTTTTTTAAAATATTTCATTTAACTATTTTAGTTAAAAACAATTTTAACAAAAACAAACCTGATTTTAAAAAACTTGAATGTTTAACTACATTCAAAAATTAATATGCTTGTTTTGTTAAAATATTATAGGTGTGCTGTTGAAGAAAAAAATCCAGAATACATAATGTTGTTGTTTTAGTTAAATAAAAAAAATTAAATGTCTGTCTGGTGATGTTCTCCTCCTAATACACCATGGCAAGAAAATCCTCCAAATATTAATGATTAACCTGTTGAATTGGAGATATTTCTGAAGTGATTGGGAGGTAAATGATCTACTTCAATTACCTTTGGTAAATGAAATAACCAAACAATCATTCATTTTCTGATATAGCTGTAAAACTAATCTGAAAAGTTTTCAAAATAAAATCACTTTGAAAAATGTATAGTGTGAACCTTCTAAAAATGAAACCTATCACATCTATCTCTGAGTTGTGAAGAATACGTATTAAGTTTATAGCAACCCACAAGAATGCACTTTTATGTAGAAATCCATGATTAAATCGAGTCTTCCTGAATAGTGATTTAAATCAATTCCACCCTGACAATATCTGTAGAGAACAGAAAATTCACAGTATTAAACCATATGCTTCTTTTTGAAGTTTCCTTGACTTCTGCCATTAACCTCTGAGTAACTTAGTAAACCTTCTTCTTTGACACGCTGGAATATGCCCACTGCCAGAACTCTTATCTAAACCTTTGACATCTTGCACTACAATGACCTTCTACTAGCAGGCCTCTTTATCTCTCCCCACCCTTGAATAACTATCTCATGTTGATCTACCTTGATCACTGCTCTGATCATGCAACTCTCCCACCATTCACTGGCTTCTAGTCTAATTTTACAACACACTTAAACTACTTATTCTCATTCTCAAAGCTCTGCACAGAACTACATCTGTCCTAACCTCTTGGTACAGCCTGGCTTGAGTATTATGTACTGTCAACTCCTTCCACCTCTCTAAAGCCCTTAACTCATTTCTCTCACTCAATTATCTGCTCTTATCAGGCTGCATCTGATTGCTTCCTGATGCAGTCCACCTCACTGTATTCATTATTCCCTCTCAATTTATTTTTAAAGGCTTGGTTCTTTGAGCCTCCCTTCCACTACAAGCCCCTGCTCTCAAGCCTCACTTCACATCCATCTAACTTGCCTGTATTACGTTACAATGGTAAACTGTTTAATCAAAAATAAGACAGACACTGGAACTTTAAAATGGTGCCTTTTGTTAAATAAACCAACTTGCTTTCCCTTTATGATAGGACAAAGAAAGGGATCTGTGTTTGGTCCAGTTTTATACTCTAGCCTCTTTGAGGTAGTAGTCTGTCTTCTTAGCTATCATCTATGTACACCAACTGCGTTATTCAAGTAACAGATAGTATGGTGAATCAGTGGAATCATTATCCATTGCACCACTAGCTAACTTACCCCATTTATATTTTCCTATTTACTCTTACATATTCTCTAGTTAATGAGGAAAATGACAAAAAACCCAAGAGTTTGTTGACCGAGTTTAGATATGCCACAGAGCATGTCCACTTTCCTATCACATACAGTATACAGCAGCTGTTCTGTAACGTAAAGTGTTTAGAAATGATGCAAACCTTACGTTTTAAATTTATGATGGACACCATTAAAAAGTTTGTCTTGCCACAAAGATTATCCTTCCAGAAGTATTTCAGATATTCCTAGTAATTAGAATGTTGAATACATTGATCATCTGTGGATATTATTTTAAGTTGTGATATAAAGGTACTGTTAATTCTCAGCTATTATGCACAGTTGGAAAAAGTAGCTGACATAAGTTACAGTAACATGACAACGGCGTATGTTATAGAATACAGCAACAGGTTTTAGCACATGAACTGTAATGAGTATTATGTACTGTCAACTCCTTCCACCTCTCTAAAACCCTTAACTCATTTCTCTCACTCAATTATCTGCTCTTATCAAGCTGCATCTGATATACATTAATATGGCTTCTAACCCAGTACAAGCTGTAATGAGACAGAATCCAGGATGGGGGGCTTTTGGGATGCAGTGAGTGATGTTTGTGTCATCCCTTCCTGCATCAATTTTGCGTTGGGGGTGTGACGTTATGAATGTAATATAATATCTCATTGAAAGGTGGCAAGGCCAGAAAGAGTTAATTAACTCACAGACTGACCTGACCTATGGCTGAACTGTAGTAACTGGTTAGGAAGATATGTAAATGAATAGAGCTTTGAAATGTAAGTCTGCATTGTTAGAGGTAAAAGGGTAGATGTTTGCTCAGGGCTTGTTATGTAAGCAAACAAGTCTTGTCTATTGCTATAGTTTTAATTCAAAGATCAAAAAAGGAATATTAACATTTATAATGATACTTAAGTGAAATAGTATTATTGTCTATGTGTCTCTTTGAAGGTTTTGGTAACCTGTATCTGAACTGTTTAATGGATAAATTATCCTGTGCTAATTGCCATGATGTTTAGAAGAAGGAAAGTTGAGCCTCTTGTTTTCTCAGGCCAAAAGGCTTCTGGAAATTTATAAAAACCTTGGGACACGATCCTTCTACATCTCAGATCTGTTTTGGGTTTCAAGAGGGGGAAACCTTAAGCCACAAGGATTGAGATCCCCAGTCATTGACTGGAGCCACCCTGAATATGGACATTGGACTATAACCTATGGACTATATCTAAAAGGACTTTTGGCAACTACACCTCTGCTATGTATCTGAACCTCAAGAATTGAATTCAAATCTGTATGTATATTAATCTTTTAACCAACTCTCTCTCTCTTTTCTTGTTTAATACATTTTAGCTTAGTTAATAAGAATTGGCTATAAGCGTGTATTTTGGATAAGTTCTAAGTTCTAATTGGACCTGGGTATGTGGCTGATCCTTTGGGATTGGAAGAACCTTTTCTTTTATATGATGAGATAAGATTTTCAGTAATCATCATCATATCTGACAGGTGTGTCTGGATGGAGGCCTGAGGCTGGGTACTTTAAGGGAACTGCGTTGTTTGGACTTCTGAGTAACCAGTGAGGTACTATAGAAGCTGTTCTATGCTGGCTTGGTAAATCTAAGTATTGAAATATCCACCAGCTTTTGGGGTTTGTCTGCCCCGTTCTGTTTGCAGTTCACCCTAATTGAGTGACCTCAGCAGGCTCCCACGGGCAGCACCATCACAACTCTGCTGGGTTACCGAAGACAGACATTGGAAGATGCAGAGAAGTGTCAGCTTGAGGTAAGCTGCTCACAGGGAGTGTAAAGGAATGCAGCTATCGCACATAGGACCTCAGGCTTTGCTAAAAGGAAGCCAAATGGGTTCCAATTACTCAAAAAACCAAGTCATGAGAAGATCCCAGCAGTTTGAGAGAGGAGAAAATCTTACACTCAAGCTATCTGCTGTGGAGAGTAGTGAGCCGAAGCTGCTTTCGTAGGTCAAAAGAATAAACTAGAGTCAAAGTGCATTTCAGGATAAAGAGTCTGAACTCAAGGGAGAGTCCAAGAGGTCTCCATTGTGGTGGAATGAGCAGGTCTAACCCATGAGTAATATAGTGATTTCTAGACCAGTGGACACCCATGTATGAAAAATAAATTTAAAAAAAGCAATATTTCCAGTATGCATGCAGCATAATACATGTAGTGCATTTACAGCAATAAATATAATTAGGGAAGTATAATTTAAAAATGCAATTTTAAAAATAGGAAAGGGTTAGAATGCAAAAAGAAAAAAGCCTGTGATGCATCTCTCTGTCCTTAAATAACTGTACGTTACCTACTTACAGTGTAAGCTATTCAGAGCAGGGATCTGTCCCCCTGCATGTCTACCAAACTTTTAAGCTCTATGTAAATCAATAATAGGTTAAAATGTTTAAAGTCATTTCAAATACTGTGATGGAATGACACTGCATCTGAACTGAAAGCCTGACTGCATTTTTAAAGCTATTTTGTAATTGAAGCTCTCTTCCCCTCCACATCTGCTGAAAGATTTGACACACAACTGGGTAGTTCCAAAACTGGAATGACCAATGCCCTGTAGGCTGAATGGGTATCTATTCTTTATATGCACCAACTGCATATAACTGCCTGTCAAGAAAAACAAACAAAAAAACGAACAAACTGGGTAGAACAGTGCTAATGCGATCACTTCACTAGTGCACAAACCTGACCATTGTCATCACCTAAACCCAAGAGTCTCTAACACCACTTCTCAGCAAAGATTCCGCAGAGGTCTTGTACTATTTAGACTTCTTTGCTAGTAGCAAAATTATGGGAACATTGTTGAGTGTCACAAATAATTAAAACCAAATTACTCTTGTCAAAAAGTAAATGACCACAAGGACCTTAGAATGTGGCTTTTTCCCCCTCTCCCCCCAGTGTTTCAGTTAAACGCATTCAATCTAAATCCTTTGAAAGTACCAGACAGGAAGTTTAACCAATCTGGGTCACAGCTACAATCGAACACACTGCAGTGCCAATGTAACATATGCAGTTAAACAACCAAACATATGAAAGTTATTATAGTCTCAAAATCTGAGGGGTCTGGAGAACTGTGGAGTTGATTTTTTTTTTTTTTAAAGAATGAACAAAGGGGGGGGGGGGAAAGCACATTATGGTAGTAAAATTTAACTGCACCTTGGAAACAGCTGATTAATGTGCAACATTTTTTTCAATTACATGAGACTACTATGCTATAATAATTTTAAAACTGTCTGGTAATCCAAAGTAGTTGTAACCATGTCAGTCCTGGGATATTAGAGAGACAAGGTGGACATACTGACTCAAAGCCACACAGAGCCTGCCAGAACAACAAATGCAAAACCCACCTTTTGATATGGAAACTGCCTATATTAATATAAGCAAACAGTTGAGGTTGGAGCATGATACGTCAGTGGAAATCCAATTGGCCACTGTTCAGTGGGAGATATTCCCCAGCTATTCAACCACTTAGTAAGTAACTGCAATCTTTCGTAATAGACTACAGAAGAATCCTTTCACAAGCTAACACAGCATAGCAACTGGCAAACAGGAATTTAGGACACAATTAATATCATATGTTTGTTAAGGGCAAACATAAAAGCCAAAGTTGCATGCAGACAAGACATGCTAAAATACGTAAATTCCACTCACATTAAGTTTAAGCAATTATGCTTTTTTAAAAGCAAACAATCTGTTCTTTGCATTTTCAAATTAAGATGAATAGATAATGTAAAAGCTCGACCCATAAATATTTAACCAGTTTTTGTTTCCCTTAAAGGCGGCATAATGTAAACCTGCTGCCACCCTTCTCAGAGGTCCAGCTTGTATTTATTACATAGCAAATCCCTTGTATTTCATACATAGCAAAGAAGTGCTGTTGAGGAAAATTATAATAGAAAACAATCATTGCTTTCCAAGATCTCATTTTTGAGGGGTGAGAAGGTGGGACAAATTCAGCGTAAACTGGTTTTTGAGACAGTGGCATAAATACATGCAATCACTTTGGCCTAGATCACAAAATCACCTAAGCAAACTTTTAGGTGACTAGAAAAAAAAAATCAGAGGAACACACACTATGATTCACTAAATCTGAGTTAGGTGCCTAGGCTCCCTATACAATGATTTGGCAGAGACTGGTGCCTTAGACTAAGATTCACAAAAGCCCGCATACTAGGCAAGGAGCTGCCTAAGCTAGCCAGTAGGAGATGCTGACAAGAGGGGTGTGTGCTAAGCCCTGCCCCTCTCATGGAGATAGGCACCTAAGTCCAGGCTGTAGGGAGCCCCCTATCACTGCTAGCTATTCTCAGCTGTGAGCCTTCTTTGGAGTTAGACACCTATGGTGTTTAGGAGGAGGAGGAGCTCCCTCATAGCAAGAGTACTCACCTGGGATGGGGGTAGGATGACCAGATGTCCCGATTTTATAGGGACAGTCCCGATTTTTTGGGGGCTTTATCTATTATCCCCCACCCCCGTCCCAATTGTTCACACTTGCTGTCTGGTCACCCTAGATGGGGGAGACCTCCAGTTCAAGTCCCCCCTCCACCTGATGAGAAGAAGGGAGTTGAAAAGAGATCTACCACTTCTCAGATGAGTACCCTAACCATTGGGCCATGGGATGTTCTGAGTGGGGCTATTTCACTGTCTCCTGAGGCAGCTGCTCCACTTCACTGCAATGACTAATTATTCATCCAAGCAGCTGGATCCTGGATCTCCCATATCTTGAGTGAGTGCTCTAACCCCCAGGCAAGAGTGTCAGTCTCTCTCTCTGGCCCAATGACTCTTCATTTATTTATTGAGAGTGTAACAACTTCCACAGGAGCCTCCCACGTGCATATCCTGTAACTACTGTGTTAAAAGTTGAGGGAGGGCCTCCTTTCCCCAACCCTTGGCTGTTGGGTGTGAACTCACCTGAGGGCCCAATCCAGTGGGTGTGTTCTGAGCCCCTCAGGCGAGCTAAGGGGCTGAATGCCTATCTTCCTTGCTCTGTGAATCATTCTGGGGCTTTGGCACGAGATGGACACCTAGAAAGACGGAGCAGCACACATTATCCGAGGCAGAAACATAAGAGCAGAGAGAACTTTTTGCTGCAAAAATTTAGGTGTTGAGTGAGTTTAGGTGCATTTAGGGTGTGTTTAGGGTTCACCAGGAGTTTTGGGAATTGCAGTAGTGCTGGAAATTGGGTTTAGGTGTTTAAATACCAAATTTAGGTACCTTTATAAATCTAGTCCCTTGTCTTTTCACAGTACTATAGCAGATGCATGTTGCAACACACCAATTTCACATATAAATAAGACTATGCCAGACTACAACAATTGCCTTAACCCTTTTGAAGTGTTGAAGACCAATATTTATTAGAAAGATGCAAGAAGACCACTGGAGATTTACATGGCAAATAGAGTGCAAAATATGTCAAGAGTTTGAGGGCCTACGTCCTGAAAGGATGAATAATTTGCAAAACTATTTGCAATTCTCCTGGTTAAATAGGAACTATAATAAAACAATCCTTGACACAAGCTGCTTAAAGTTAATGATAAAATGCAAAGAGATTCAGATTTTCCTTCTATAAGATGAAGCTTGCTGAAGAAAGGAGTTCTCTCTCTTACAACGAATCTCTCCCTTCAAACTGAAATTTTACATGTTTGGTCTCTTGGCAAAGTTTTACATTAATCAGGCAAGGCATTTTAAAGATTTTAGAAACTTCTGGTATCCTCTCTATTTTTATCCTTTTCTTCCTGCTTTTTCAGACAGAGTCCGCACCCCCCCCGTCCACCCCACTTCTGACATCAACAGATCAGCAAGTTCAGCCAGGCACAGCAGCACTGGCTGCTTAAGAAAGAAAATTAAGCAGCCAAAGAAGGTCAGCCAGGGTAGCTGGGAGAGGGAGATCTCATGTGCTGCCAAAGCTCATGTGCTGCCAAAACACTCTCCTGGCCCCTAAAAGAGAACCAAAGCCAGGTGATTGGGAGTAGATCTGGAGAGGTCAGCTGACCATTTCATTCTTTATGCTCCATCTGTTTTAATTCTTACTGTCCTGGATCGGACTCCTGTATGCACCAAAGGCACAGTCCTGGCTTCCTCTAATGGCAAACAGTGACCTCCCCTACATCCTCTAGACAGCTGCCCCCAACCTAATGTACCCTGCCTACAAGTTCTCAGTGTTCTGGGAGCCCACACCTCCTTGCCATCGGTGTGCACAAGTTAAAGCTGAACAGGGAGATGGGGGTGGGAGGACGATGTAGGATGTCAAGCTGTTTCTGAGCACGTGCGTTTTGAATACTGGTCTCAAATGCTGATGAGGGTATTCCCATGATCCCTCTACTAGTCCTGTGCCTACTTGGGGAGGGCCAGACTGACCCCGCCCTGTTGTTGTAGAGTCTCACCTCCCACAGAGGGTGGGGCAAACAGGTGCTCCATGTGTGCTGGTAATTTAAAACAAACAAACAAACAAACAAACCCACACACAACATTTGCCCTCAAAGAAGGCCCAGCATAGTTGCTTGCTAAGATCAGGTCCCCAGATTGACTATCATGAAATCCATAAGCCTCTGCCAGTACACAAAAGACACCTGATAAGCCAAAACCATTCATTCTAACCATATTTCTGTACCAGTCTGGTGCCACTTCAGCCATTAGTCCAAGTTCCTCTGACTTAGATCGTGCCATAGGTCTAAATGCACTGTGGGTCCAATAGACTCATTTGTTATATTTTGAGAGGCCAAGCCTCCCTGCAAATATCTGTCCAACAGCCTGCCTGCACCTATGCGGTAGATGGTAAACCTGTTTCCCAGATCCCTTCTTATCTCTCTCTGCCACAACTTCCATCCTGGCATTCTTATGTCATCGGGTGATTATTTATTTATCTTGTCCTTTAAACATGATCTCTATTGACTTTGAGAAGATGCAGCATGACTGGAGCAGCTACTCCTACTTAACCCCATCTCACTGAAAAACTTGAGACTGTTACCTGCTGGAGCACCCACCACACCAAACACCACCATGCAGGGGGAAGCCATCTCAATAGCCTTGGCCCCTGTATTCCCTCTGAGTTGGATTCAAAGGTGCTTGAGCTGTAACATCATGCCTGCTGAAAGGACCCACACCCTACTGGCTGCTGTCACTACCCTAATCCTGCACCATGCATGGCCTACAAGGGGTCAATCCCCCCCCCCATAGGTTGTTTTGCATACACCCCCACCTACAAATGTCTGGGCACTGGGACCCAGAAAATCACAGTCCCATCCTGGTCTGGCAGTTCTGCCAGAGGCAGGCCATGGAGCCTGTACTCAGCTGCTGCTAGCTCCTGGAGAATCCAGGGAGAAGAGAACTCCTCTGACACTCTATCTGTGTGGGGAAGCCCCTATCCCAGTTGAAGGAAAACCTCGTGGGCACCACAGCTTGGGGGACACCCCCAGAGTTCCCTGAGGAAAGACCCACACTTAGTGCTACCCTCCACTGCTTCTGCTTGGGACAAGCAAGGTTAATGTCACCCCCACATGACTGGCTCATGAAGTTTGGGCTAAAGGGATGTTTAATGATAGTGTAGACGAGTGGTCCCCAAACTGTGGGCCACGCCCCCTGGGGGCACAGAGGAACCTTCGGGGGCGGCAAGAGTGCCACCCAGTCCCATCCCACCCCAGCTCTGCCTTCAGTCCCTCTCCCCCCACGGCCAGCTCTGCCCCTGGCCCCAGCTCCTCCCCCTTTCCCAGTTCTAACCCCAATTCTGCCTTCAGCCCAAGCTCTTCTGCTGAGGAAGCCTTGGCTGTGCAGTAATGGAGGGGGGGGAATGCAGGTAAATTCCATTACTAGCAAGCGGGGGAGGGGAAGGTGCAACAGGAAAAGTTTGGTGTAGATGTTCGGGCTTGGGCTGCAGCTCAAGCTCTGGCATCCTTCCCCCTCACAGAATCCTAAAGCCCAGGCTCCAGCCCAAGCATCTATACGGCAATTGAACAGCCCCTTAGCCCAACCCAGAATCAGTTGGCAAGGGGCAGCCAAAGGGGTCTAATTGCAACGTAGACATAACCTTAGGGGCCCAGCCACTAGACAGCTGCTGGGCTGACCACATGCTCTCTACTGCTGCACTGGCTATGTCTGTTATGTCCCTGGGGGTGACCTCCACCCCATCCTTGCTGGAACCGCACGGGTCATCCTAATGCTACTAGGGATCCCCCAACCTTGCTGACTCCTCTGGTACCTGCTTGCTGCTGCAGCTTTCCTTCTAGGCTCAGAATCATGGTCCCCATGTGGCAGAAGGGCTTAGAAACCCTTGCCTTTGGTATGCAGGATGCAATAAGATTATGCTATGCCTAACCCATGTCCAATCAATCAGCCACGAAGCTCCTGGTCTCCAGCCAAGAAGGAGGGGAAGAAGAGTAGGGGGGTTGATTCTTAGAAAGACCAAAAGATTTTCTCTCCTCTACTGATATAGACAAAACCTCCCCACTTCTGAGGCTGCAAGGAAGTGGGAATTGTGGTCAAACCGTATTATATCTTGATACTGATGTTCATTACTGCTAGTTAGACAAATTATCGCAGTATTACAGGCAATGGGATTATGAGAATATCTGTACAGTATATAGCACTCTAAGAAGATTATTAGTACAATCTGATTACAGAAGACGTCCTGTACTGTTCAAGATGTAAATAGTGTATAGAAAATGTTGGGTCTTATAACTACAGTACAGCAAGAGAAGCTCTGCACAACAGACCTAATCTTGTAGGTGTCGGAGTGCCCTCCCCTTCCACTTCTGTTGGAGCCATTCTGAGCACTTGAATAATGTCCTAAGTAAGATGCTTAATTTTATTTACCTCCTGTTTGGCACTAGAAGTCAAAGCCTAAAATAATTTTCACCCACCAGAAAACCATCTTTCACCCCTAACTAGGACAGGGGTTCTCAAACTGTGGGTCAGGATCCCAAAGTGGGTCCCGACCCCATTTTAATGGGGTCGCCAAGGCTGGTATTAGATTTGCTGGGGCCCAGGGCCAAAGCCAAAGCCCACCACCCATGGCCGAAGCCTGAGGGCTTCAGCCCTAGGCAGGGGGGCTAAGGTTACATGACCCCCACCCATAGCAGAAGCCCATGGACAGCTTTGGGCCCCTCGCCTGGAGCAGCAGAGCGTGGACAGGCTCGGGCTTCAGTCCCCCTCCTGGCTCATGTAGTAATTTTGTTGTCACAAGGGGGTCATGGTGCAATGAAGTATGACAGCCCCTGATCTAGGATAATTAAGAGCCTGGACATTTTTGGATGTTCAACAAATAAAATAGGTTATTTTGTTAAGCATGTGAAACACAGTGTATGGAAATATAAGCTTTTCACACCAGTTACCCAGATATCAGCTGCAACAAGATAGGGATAAATGGCAACCAGCATTTTCCCTCCCACATCATCATGGTTCTTAACATCGTGGTTCTTAGAAGCGGTTTTAAACATGACCTACAAAGGAAAAGGAATGGAGAGGCCTGAAAGGCTCTCTTTTCTTCTTGCTTTTTAACATTAGCATTTGAAGTGCTGAAAGTTCCTGCAGTGATTGGAGAACTAGTGAAATGGTCACATCACAACATCCAAGAGAGTGAAAGTCGAGCAATTAAGAGCAGAAGGTTATTTTAGTCAGATGATCAAAGGCTTTGTCTACATGTGGGAGTGAAGGGGTTATTTTGCACTAACCTTACTTCGTATGGATTGAAGTGACCTGCATTCACATGACAATTCTTAAAGCATATTAACTGGCCAGATAATTCATTGCACATTGAAATAGCGCAGACTAATATTCATGTGGGCGTATCTCCACTTGACACTAACTTGGCAGTCCTCCAACAGCTATCCCACACTGCTTTGCATTATGCCAAGACCAGCCTTCTGTTTGCCCTCCACTGCTCTGGGGTCATCTTGATGGCATGTCACCTTTCCATTTAAATGCTGCTGTGAAGCCAGAATTAGTCAGTTGCTGCTGCATGCTCCTGGAATTGTATACATGGCTATAACATCACTAAACCATACCTAATGCAGCTGCCTGGAGTGATACATAGGTCTTGGATCTCTCATTCCTCTAGGGACAGGTGAAAGTATAGGCAGCTCTTACCAGGAAACATCACAATAAAGGGATGTATAAAGACATTTCTAAGGGGATGGTTGAGAGGGGACACTCCTGGGACTCTATGTAATGCCAAAACAAAAGCAAGGAACTGAACAACTCTTATAATAAAGCCCAGGGCAGAAACAGACCCTCCAGCAGTGCTCGTACAACTGTCCCTACTATGAGGAGCTGGATAGGATTTCTTTTGCAGGACACCACCACCAAACCCAAATGTATGGAGGGGCAGTGCCAAAGGTACTAAGGACGAGGCCAAACAAAAATAAGATAAGGAGAAGATCACCTTGGAGAGCCAGGATCTCTTTGCTACACCGTATCCCGAGGCAGACCCTGAAGACATCCATATGGACACTCTGCCTGACAGCCCTGGGGAGGGGACCTCAGCCAGTGTAAGCATCTTCTTGTTCTACATTTAATTATTCTTATTATTAAGTAATATTACCACTATGAAATGCAGCTGGGGATTGTTTGGTTCTGGGTGCCCGATAAATGCAGCTATTTTGGACAGATGGAAGCTGGGACCTTCCCCTCTCCTTACCCACTCCTAACCCCCACATTCAGCACACCACTGCCAGAGGACCCACCCTCCCCCAATTCTGGCATGGCAGATTCGGATAGCTAAACCTTATACTGTGAATATATTTGAGACATGCAATACCGTTAAAAAAGGCACCACTGAAATTACTTGGCTTCACATTTTGATCTAAGCCTTGCATGAGATTACACATATCATAGCATTTAAGAACATAAGAACAGCCATACTGGGTCAGACCAAAGGTCCATCCAGCCCAGTATCCTGTCTACCAACAGTGGCCAATGTCAGGTGCCCCACACGGAGTGAACCTAACAGGTAGTAATCAAATGATCTCTCTCCTGCTGTCCATCTCCACCCTCTGACAAACAGAGGCTAGGGACCCCATTCCTTACCCATCCTGGCTAATAGCCATTAATGGACTTAATCTCCATGAATTTATTTATTTCTCTTTTAAACCCTGTTTTATGAGGTACACTCCATAGCACATTTGCATTCCATTCCAGGAGGTGCGCTTATGCTTTCAGGGTCCAAGACAAGAGACAGGGCAGACTCAAGTAGGGACAAAAGTCCAGAGTTTGAGGCAGTTGACAACATAACCCCAAGCAGAGGTTCCTTGCAACAGTCTTGTTAGGCCCTTCAGGTTTATTCCAGGCAGTACCGACGGCTGCCCAATAACCCTTTATGTTATTGGGACTGTTAAGAAACAGTCCCAAAACCCAAACTCAATAATCATGTGCCAGGCCTGCCTACCTTCCTCCAAGGGCTCAGGCAGTCAACAGTCTCTGCAGAGATCACCTTGGAGAGCCAGGATCTCTTTTCTACACCATATCCCAAAGCAGGTCTAACCTGGTCCTTTTCTCAGAGAACAAAGGGTAGGTGGTCTGTTCTCTTCCCTGATCAGCCACCTACTGAGCAGCCCTCTGCCCTTTTCAACTGCCCCTTCCTTACAAAACAGCAAGTGCAGGTGTAGTGGGCCAGGGCTGAGTGGGCCCACAGCAGCTCATTAACCCTTGCTGGCTCAGTGTCAGGTTAGTTTGCCTGGTCACAGAAGTATATGTAACTGCATAATATTTCACAGCCCTAGAATTGCGGAAAGTTGTTAAGGCAAATGGCTGAGATATTTCATAGCATTTTAGGAGATACATGTCACAGCAGAACACTGTAAACCCTTAATGTTCTGAACAGCAACCACTGCAAAATTTGATTCATTTTGCAGTGCACTTTGTGTTTGTCTGGATTTGAGATAAAATGGAATTATTTAAGACATAGAAGGTGCTATATTTTGTCATGAATATTGCTTAGAATAGCAGACTTATCATGCACGCCAGTATAGGTCGCAATGCCCTGCCAGTCCTGCAAAACCTCTGAAGGTGGACCATCCTGGTAAATAAAATCATTGCATATCTTGCTGGTTTGCCCTTAACTTATTTGAAGAGGCCCCTTCTCAGTTTCCTGGTCACCTATATTAGTGTAATATTTTCCAGGGTAAGGACTGCCTAAAGAGGTGCAGATTTAATTACTAACCTGTCCCCTGGTTCCACCTCACCCCTATTCCCAGAACCCCCAAACCCTACTGCTTCATGCAAAGCAAGAACACACACAGCGAGACATACCCTCCTGTCCCCCAAACCTCAAAAAAACAACAACACTAGGATTAAAATGAGGTTCAGTACAATAGGATCCATAAGCACAGGGGAAGCAAGATGCAAAACAACTTACCGTTGCAAGCCTCTCCCTAGATTGGGAAGAAACTTTGGGGATGGCATTCCAATAGTTAATGAAAAAAATATTTTATCATTGTTACCATGGAAACTGAAGTAAGAATAATTACCTGTTAATTTTCTCAGCTCCCCCAGCTCCTGGAGTGTTGCAATCCTCAAGAGTAGGCCCCTTATCAATGCCTGAATGCCTGTGTAAGGGGGCTGCTGGCCCCTTACTGAATCTTAGTGGATTTTTTTGGTTGGCCCTCTTGCACAGCAGGAGAAAGGGGAAGGGCCGAAGAGGAGTCAGGATCCTGAGACTGACAGGGCCCCGTGGGCAACAGGGAGAGGCCAGCATTCTAAATCAGCCAGACTGAAAAGGCAGGCAGGCCAGCCGGAACAATGAAGGAGTCAAGAGCCCAGGGACCGTCCTCTATGGGTAGGTCAATTAGACACTCATGGCTGGCCCATGCCAGCTGACTCAGGCTAAGGGCTGTTTAACTGCAGTTTAGACGTTCAGGCTCAGGCTCTAGGGTCAAGGTGGGAGGCAAGGTGGGAGGGTCCCAGAGCTCGGGCTGCAGCCTAAGCCCAAACATGTACACTGCAATGAAACAACCCCCCTTAGCCTGAGCCCGAGTCAGCTGGCATGGGCCAGCTGCAGGTTTTTAATTACAGCATAGACATACCCTGCAATGTTGGGATTCCCTCAGAGTCCTAGACCTTTCCTTCCCCCCCACCCCCGCCCCCCAAGCAGTTCAACTCCAGATTTAATCACTCAGGTGTCTTTACTTGGTATCCAGCAATGCTACACTTAGTTGATCAGACTCAAATGTGGGGGGTGGATGCAGGGTACATCACAGCTCCAAAGTTACACAGAAACCCAGTCCCTTTATATACATTACACTCTCATTGCATTTACTATATGTTGCATTACACATTTCTGGATTGACTTGGTTACTTTGCAGGAACCAATCCCTGCACAACATGCTCTGTCCCGGCATTGTCCATGTTTGGCCTACTGTTTACTTCATCTCTACATTCCTAATTTATCTTGTCCATTATTACCTTGTTCCTAGTAAATGTTTCTCTTGAGTGTTCTCCCTCTTAGCTCAGACCTGCTGGGTTTTTTTAGCCTACTGACCTATTTACTTATCTTAGCACAAACGTCCTGTTTTCAGCCTGACAATTCATTTACCTCCCAAATCCCATCTTCCAAAGAATGAGGCCTCCCCCAACTATGTTTAATTACTCATGTCAAGCCAGGCCTACCTACAAGCAGTAGCTCAGAGTCAGAGGCATGAGAGCAGCAGCCCAGAGCGGAGCTAGAACAGCTGCCAGAGCTGAAGAAGCATCAGAGCAATAGGAGTGGGTTGAGTTTCCCACTCTCCCAGCAGGGTTGTGTGTGCGGGTCCAGGGAGAGAGGAAGAGACGGGCCCCTTTCCCAACGCGTGTCAGGAGGCCATTAAATGCCAAACCCAGAGTGGGGAGATGGCCTGAGAGGAGGGCCAGAACTGAAGGTGGAGAACAGTGTTGTATCCACCAGGTAAGGTATTAACAAACTTTAACAGAACTTTATTTACAGTGGAAATCTCTTTATCAAGCTCTAGCTGCACACTCTGTAACTCTCCCAGCCTCCTCAACTCCTCCCCCTCCTTCCTGTTTCCTGTCCTTTCAGACTCCCAACAGCCAGTGCTCCCAGTTCTAATAATCACATGCAGCATCTGGACCACATTCCCTCCTCTCTCAAGAAACTTTCCAAATTAAAATAAACATTGTTGTTGTAACCAGAGGAACAAATATGAAACAAGACACTATACTGTTGGCAGGAATATTACACTGAAAACACTGTAAATACAACATAACATCCAGGCAGGTGGTCATCTGAGTCTGACAGGCCGTCTCTCAAGCCCCGATTCCAGTGCAATGTCTTGTTGTGTTGGTTCATCGGTGAAGTCATCCAATGCAAACTAGGTGTTGGCATAATCTCCTCTTGGTGCATAGGCAGGTGCAAGATAAGAAGTATTCCATACCCGCTCATCAGAAAGTCGATAGGTGTAAGATACCTTCTTCTCTATGATTTTAAGAGGAGCTGTGAATTTATGGTCCCCTTTGCGTAAGATTCCAGGTTTTCGTATTCTAACAAAGGAACCACACTCAAACTTTGGTTCCTTAGCACCCCGCCGTTTGTCTGTGAAAGCCTTAGACTTTGCTTGGTTCTGTTCAACTGTCTTTCTCACATCATCCTTGTTTGGGGCATCAGGTCGTGCCTTTAACAATCCAGCAATGTTTAGTTTAGTATTCATCTGTTTCCCATGCAGTAACTCTGCGGGTGATCTTTGCGTTGTGGCATGTCTTGTAGCCCGGTATGCTTGCAAGAAATCAGTAGTGAAGGGTATCCACAATTGCCCTTCCAATTCAGCTGTTTGCAAACTCTCTTTCAAACTTCTGTTAAACTGTTCGATTTCCCCATTGGCTTGACGGTAATATAGGGATGACCTCCTGTGTAAAATGTTCCTCTCTGCTAGAAAAGTTTCAAACTCCAGGGAAGTAAATTGACTACCATTATCTGAAACCAGTTCTTTGGGGTTACCTTCCCGGCTAAAAACTGAAGAGAGGAACTAAATTACTGTAGCAGAAGAAATTTGCGATGTAAACGCTACCTTAGGCCATTTGCTGAAATAATCTATTAAAGTGATGGCATAACGACAGTCAATTGGAGCAGTATCAAAGGGTCCTACAATGTCAATTGCCACTTTTTCCCATGCAGATTCAGGAAGAGGAACAGGCTGTAATGGAGGGGTACATGTCACTGCTGTCTTATCATGCATTTGGCAAGTGACACAGGATTTTATGAAAACAACAAGGAGTCTGGTGGCACCTTAAAGACTAACAGATTTATTTGGGCATAAGCTTTCGTGAGTAAAAACCTCACTTCTTCGGATGCATATGCATATGCATCCGAAGAAGTGAGGTTTTTACTCACGAAAGCTTATGCATATGCATCCGAAGAAGTGAGGTTTTTACTCACGAAAGCTTATGCCCAAATAAATCTGTTAGTCTTTAAGGTGCCAAAAGACTCCTTGTTGTTTTTGTAGATACAGACTAACACGGCTACCCCCTGATACTTGACAGGATTTTATGAGTGCTTCAGTTTGAGAGTCCATCCCTGGCCACCAATACAGATCCCATAGTTGTTGTTTGGTTCTGACAATTCCTTGATGAGTATCGTGTGCCAGGTGTATGAGTTTTGACTGTAATTCTTCTGGCACAAGTAGCCGGTGTGTACCTCATAGCACACAGCCATCGAGCAAAGAAAGTTCATCCCAAACTCTAAAATAAGGCAGCAAAACTGGGTCAAGGTTTTTAGGGTTACTGGGCCATCTCTTTGTCAGAAATTCCCATAATTTTTGTTGAATTGGACACGCTGAACAAGGAGCTTGAAATTGTTCTCTTGTAACTGCAGTAAGAGTGCTTGTAATAAGAACAACTACTACATCCTCATCCTCCGGTGGACCATTTGGTGAAGGCAAAGGCAGGCGAGAAAGGCAATCAGCTACCACATTTTCATTTCCAGGCTTATATTCCAGTTCATTATTGAAAGAGAGTGGTCTTTCAGACCATCTAGCAATGCGATATCCTGCTCTTCCCAGTCCTTTCATGGTGAGCAATGTCGTCAAAGGGCTGTGGTCTGCCCGCAACTTGAACATGCGGCCCCACAGGTAAGTTCTCCATTTTTCAGTAGCCCAGACACAAGCAAGTGCTTCTTTTTCAACTGTAGAATATTTTCTCTCAGCATTACTTAATGTCCTTGAAGCAAATGCAATAGTCCTCTCTGTGTTGTCCTCATGAAGTTGTGTGAGGACAGCCCCAAGTCCATAATCAGAAGCATCAGTAGTTACAATTGTGGGCAATGCGGGACTGAATAGTGCAAGTACTGGACTATGTACAATCAAGTCTTTCACCCTTTCGAAACTAGCTTGTGCATCTGTTGTCCACACTGAGGTTGAACTTTTCCGTAGTAATTCTCGTAACAGTTCAATGACAGAAGCATAATTGGGAATGAATTTTGCATACCAGGAGGTAAGACCCAAGAAGGAATGTAAGGTTTGCAAATGTGTTGGAGGAGGAGCATTTGAAACTGCCAGGATATGATCTGGATCAGGTTTTAGTCCAGACTGTGAAATTGTATGCCCCAGAAAGGAGAGTTCAGTTTGTCTAAATTTGCATTTGGACCTATTGAGCTTGAGGCCTGCTTTGCTGATGCAGTTTAGTACAGACTGCAGGTTATTGTCATGCTCATCAGTAGTATTTCCAAACATGATAATATCATCCAAATAGCACTGAATTCCATGTTGATTCTTCAGAATCAGTTACATCATTTTTTGGAAGGCACTTGGGGCTGATGCGAGACCGTATGGAACAAGTTTAAAACAAAATAGTCCCTCATGTGGAATAAATGCTGTGAAGTCTCTGCTATCTTCATGCAACATAACCTGGTGGTATGCACTCTGCAAATCAAGAGTAGAAAACATCTTTTCTCCACAGAGTTCTGCAAATACTTCTTCTATGTGAGGAAGAGGATGGCTATCAATCACAATAACTTTATTTGGCTCCCTTAAGTCCACACAAAGACGAACGTCTCCACCCTTCTTCTGCGTCACTACTATAGGTGAAACCTATTCTGAAGAGTTAATCTCTTCAATAATGTCCTTTTGAACAAGTTTTCTAAGTTCCTCTGAAACAGCTTCCCTGACTGAAAATGGTAAGCGCCGTAATTTCTGTCATACAGGCATCACATTATTCCGCATTTTAACTTTATGCAGAAACCCATAAGCATAGCCAAGTTTCTCCTCAACCTGGAGTTGGGTCCCAGCTGAAACTGGTGTGTGTACCGCAAGAGTGCTTTGCTGAGGAAGATCAATTCTTCCATTAACTACGTTGAAATTTAAACAAAAACAACAAGGAGTCTGGTGGCACCTTAAAGACTAACAGATTTATTTGGGCATAAGCTTTCATGAGTAAAAACCTCACTTCTTCGGATGCAAAGCTTATGCCCAAATAAATCTGTTAGTCTTTAAGGTGCCACCAGACTCCTTGTTGTTTTTGTAGATACAGACTAACACGGCTACCCCCTGATAGTTGAAATTTAAAGCAGCTAATAAATCTCTGCCAAGGATAGGAGTGCCTTTGTGGACAATGTAGAACTCTGCAGTTACACAGCGATCACCAAAAGTAACTATTGCTGGCAGGCAGCCATGTACTGGAATATGGTTTTTCAAATAGCATACCAAGTGAAGTTTGGGTTCAGTAAGAGGCACATCTTTAAAGTAACGCAAATAGATGGAATCAGGTAGTATAGATACTGCTGAGCCAGTGTCCAACATTAGCTGAATAGAGTGTGATTTGCCTGAGGGTATGGCAGAAACATTTACAGTGCACTTTATTTGTTCAGAAATATGTGCAGTAGTGATTTTGTCTACACTCAGCACAGTAACATCTGGTATTGTAACTGCATGCACCTGTTGATTGAACTGGCTACTGCGACATACTTTAGCAAAATGCCCAATCTTTTTGCAATGATTGCACTGAGCTACTTTTTCTGGACATCCTGTGTAGCTTGCAAGATGTTGTGGGGATCCACAGCGAAAGCAGGCTTTTACTGTATTTTGCATTTGCTGATTCAGTGGCTTTTCATTCGTTTTCCTTTTGCAATTGTTTGTCTGCAGTGATAGTGAACTTTTCTGCAAAGGAATCACAGCCTGGACTGGGCCTCCTGTACCCTTGCTCATTATTTTGGCTTCAGCTGTAGCTGACTCAATCTGAGTAGCAATGGTTATTGCTTTTTCTAGTGTTGTGGTTCAAGAAGTAAGCGTTCTCTTACATGAAGCATTGTTGTTTTCTCAATGAGCTGGTCTCTAATCATCTCATCTGCCATATTCCCAAAGTCACAAGTCACAATCAGACTCCTCAGGGAAGCAATATACTGCATTATAGTCTCCCTTGGTTTCTGCTCACACTGGCGAAATCTGTAGCGATTAGCTACTACATGCACTTTTGGCACAAAAAAGTTCTTTAATGCAGTGAGGGCAGTCTCATATTTACCATCTGCAAGGGGAAAGTGTAAAATATACGCTGCCCTTCTGCTCCAAGGCAGTGGATTAGCAGAGCACGCTTTCTTACTTCAGAAATCTCTGTAGCACTGATTGCAAGCAGATAAGTCTCAAACATATGGTTCCAGACAGTAAAAGCAATTGGAGGCTCACATGGGCTTTGCAGAAACGGTACAGGTGGGTTCAGAGGCAGAAGATCCATCCTCGTCCCCAAAATGTTGTATCCACCACGCAAGGTATTAACAAACTTTAACAGAACTTTATTTACAGTGGAAATCTCTTTACCAAGCTCTAGCTGCACACTCTGTAACTCTCCCAGCCTCCTCAACTCCCCCCCCTCCTTCCTGTTTCCTGTCCTTTCAGACTCCCAACAGCCAGTGCTCCCAGTTCTAATAATCACATGCAGCATCTAAACACCACAAACAGGTTCTGTCACACTGAGTCCAAACCCATCCTGGGGAAGCGGCACACCAGCAGCATAACAGCAGCAAATCCAGGTCCAGGACGATGACACTGGACTTGTAAATTTGTGTAACTGTAGAGTTTATAGCATTTTAGAGACTGCATCATTGAACCTTACCCATGCCATTTCCCCACAGTGCTTATACTGTGAAGTGCTCATTGACCCCATAGAAACGGTTTTTGGTGTAAATACATTGTATATATGTTTAAGTGAATTGCAGTGATTACAGGTTAAAAGGATAACAAGGGGTACCTTGTCTCCAGCCAGAGTTGCCCATGAAGAGACAGGGGTAAATGCCCAGAAACCTCTGGGCTCAGTCCTCCCTGTATGACATGAGTCCTGTTCACATAGGGCCAGGAGAGAAAGTCAAGGTTGGCAGGTAGTGAGGGGAAAATGAATTGGGCAGGGACTCAGATCCTTTCATCACTTGGTTCAGCTGGGATCCAGAGAGAAATTTCCCTACTACAGCTGGACAAATTCCCCTGCTTACACCTGGCTAATCTGAGGGGGAAGAAAGGAAGGATAAAGGATAAAGTGTTTGGAGAGTTACCAACAGAAGACACACAAGACCACTGAGGACTGGAAGGATGTTCTCCTGGAGAAGGAGAAAGGCAGACAGCTGACCAGAGACATGATCAACAGTGCTTGTCAAAGGGGGAGGGATAGCTCAGTGGTTTGAGCATTGGCCTGCTAAACCCAGAGTTGTGAGCTCAATCCTTGAGGGGCCATTTAGGGATCTGGGGCAAAAATCTGTCTGAGGATTGGTCCTGCTTTGAGCAGGGGGTTGGCCTAGATGACCTCCTGAAGTCCCTTCCAACCCTGATATTCAATGATTCTAGGACTTGGGAGAGTACTGACTATGACGCTATTAACAAAGAACAGGGGACAGGCAGCAGGAGCTCTTGGAGGCAATGCAAACATGGAATGCTTTACTGGAGAGGATGCTGCTGCAATATTCCCAGCTAGCACAGCGGCCTCAAACAGCACCGTATTCCAGTCACATTCACCCTACATTGGAGGCACTGCTACTGGACACAGCTTGCCAACCACAGCCCATTCCCTCCACAGACTGAATACCGAGAATAGTGCATTTTAGAAACCCACTTCAAGCCCTCAAGCCCACAGCTTTCTCCTACAGCACAGCACTTGAAAGAGGGAGTGCCCAGTAATTTGTGAGCAGCACAGTTTGAACATGAACACACTTGCTCTAGTCCTTTTTTAGAGTTTTCATTATTTGTATCAATTTACTTTTATTTCTGTTGCTGTTGAATAGGTTTCCAAGTTTGCACTGTTCTGTTTGCTAATTTTTGTGGGTGCGTTATTTGTTCAATAGACAATTTGCATTAACAGGAGATCAAAGTCTCATGAAAGCACACTTCCAACACAAAACCCTTTTAAAACATTCTGTAAATAATTGGAAAATGCCTGCAAAGTCATCAGACAACAAATCCCTATATACAAGCCAAAGAGACCACACCAAGTGTATAGTAGTCCAAGTAAGAACATTGCACAAATCATTAAATAATCCCTCAAAGTCATCATACAAAAAGTTCCTATGCACAGGCCAATGAGACCAGCATTCCAAATAAAAACAAACACATCACAACATTTTAAGCAATGGCCTCAAAGTAAAAGCACAAGGCATCCCGGACAGCGCGCCCCTAGCAAATACCATTTTGGAGAGGCAGGCTCTCTCTGACTGTTCATAGTCTTTGCATCTTTGTCTTGCACAGAGCACCCAAGCAGTTATAACACAAAGCAGGTATTCCTCTGCAGCCTCTAGCCTTGTCATGAGTGAACATCATCTCCTCTTCAACCACCAGATGCATACTCCCCTTTTTTCTATAGTTAAATAATTCCTTCCTACTACCCAAGTGTCCAATAAAAGGCTTCACCAGCATGGGTAGGGGAATTTCAACACCATTAATGTCCATACTGGTCCTGGGATTAAGTTCTGCCTTTTTCATTAATGAAAACAAACATGGGTTCCTAAAGAGCCTAGCATCGTGAACCTTTCCTGACTACTCCGCATTACTGTTGGTGAATATCCCGTGGTGTTCAATCAGGCCATGAGCACAATGGATAATTACCCCTTTTTATTTATGAACTTTGAGGCCTGGTGTGGGGGACAAAAATATAGGCACAAAAGTCCTAGCAATTACCCAAATGCAATCTGGGAATTCTAACATGCAAACCCACCAATAACCTCCTCAGTGTTGCCAAACTTTATGGCCCCCCACCATCAATATATTCGTAGCAGCGCACACCTCCATCACAACAGCCAATCTGCCTATGCCAAACTGATTAGCTACTGTCCAGTAGTAATTGGGAGTAGTGAGCTTCCAGGTGGTTAGAGCCCATGCTTCTGAATGTTTAGGGGATCTCATGCTGGTGTCCTCACACTGTGTTGAGCTCCAAGCAGATTGAGGAAAGTGGCATTTTGACATCCTAAAATTCTGCAGCCACTATGTTGGCAACCAAGTTGTGGGCAGTCTTGTCTAGTGGTTGAAGCAAGAGTCCAGCCTAACAGAGCTGAATCCAAACAGGGTGGGAGCAGGAGCAAAGCCAAGAGTCATAACTGTGTGTCAGAAACCTAAGCCAAAACCAAAGAGTTAATTGGAGTCATATTCAGAAGGTGGAGCTGTGGGTCTGCACCAGGCATCAGATGTCAGGAAAAGCTGGGGACTGGAGCAGGTGCAGGCTGCGGGGCAGGGGCTGGGGCTGGAGCAAGGCTAGAGACAACAGAGGTGGACACAGGACCAAGCACAGCAGTGAGCTAGGAAAGCACTGAGCAGCCATGAGACTGCTGCTGCTATTGAGCTTAAGTATCAGCCTGCTGAGTCCTTCAACCAATCAGATGGCACAGTCAGACAGCTTCTATCAGGGCCAGCTGCACTCCTTAGGTTGCTAGGAGCAGGGCCGGCTCTGGCTTTTTGGCCGCCCCAAGCAAAAAAAAAAAAAAAAAAAAACCCCGGGGCGGCCAGAACGGCAAAGCAAAAAAACAAACAAACCAGGGGGACCGGCTGCAGGGGGGAAGGAGGGAGCGGGCGGGAGAGAGAGTGAAGGGGGCGGCCAGGGCTAGAGCAGGGGTGCTGCCACGTGGCCCCTCCCGCTGCGCCGCCTCCTGCCGCCTGCCGCGAGGGCTCCACTCCGGTCGACGGGGAGGGAAGGAAGAGGACTGCCCTGCAGGGCGCTCTGGTTCTCCGTGCTGCCGCCCCCTACAGGGCGGCCGGAGCGGAACAAGAACAACAACAACAACAAAAAAGCAGCCGTGCCGCCCTAGGATTGGGCAGAATGCCGCCTCAAACAATCTGCCGCCCCAAGCACCAGCTTGCTCAGCTGGTGCCTGGAGCCAACCCTGGCTAGGAGACTGGTTCTGCTACAGGCTAGGGCCCTGAGACACTACTGGTCATCCTACAAGTCTTTCCCAACAGTCAATGCTTGTTTCTCAAGTCCAGAAACAACGTTGCACTGAGTGAAAATGCTCTAAGGAAAGTTTATCCAAAAGCAGCTGCTCAGTGTTTTCCTCTTCCTGCTGATGGTGGTGCTAAGGTTGCCAACTTTCTAATTGCACAAAACCAAACATCCTTGCCCCACCCTGTCTGAGGCCCTCCCCCACCCTCACTCACTTTCACTGGGCTGGGGCAGGGGTGTGGGCTCCAGGATGGGGCCAGAAATTAGGGGTTCAGGGTGCAGGAGGGGGGGCTCTGGGTTGGGGCCAGAGATGAGGGGTTTAGGGTGCAGGAGGGGGCTCTGGGTTGGGACAGAGAGTTGGGGGTGCAAGAGGAGGTGCAGGGCTCTGAGAGGGGGCTTGGCAGGAGGTTGAGGTGCAGGCGGGGGGTTCGGGCTCTGGGCTCCAGCCAGGCAGCGCTTACCTCAGGGCAGCTCCTAGTCAGTGGCACAGCAGGGCTAAGGCAGGTTTCCTGGCTGCCCTGGCTCTACGCAGCTTCCAGAAGCAGGCACCGCCCCCACAGCTCCTATTGACCGCAGTCCCTGGCCAATGGGAGTTGCAGGGGCGGTGCTCAGAGCGGATGCAGCGCACAGAGCTACCCTGATCACACCTGCGCCTAGGGGCTGCAGGGATATGTGGCCACTTACAGGCGTTGCACAGATCCAGGGCAGGCAGGGAGCCTGCCTTAGCCCCGCTGCACTGCCAACCAGACTTTTAATAGTCTGGTTAGTAGTGCTGACCGAAGTCATCAGACGTTCCAAAAACCAAATGCCTGGCACTCCTAAGAGGTGCAGCTGTCAAAAACAATGGCTGTGTCACCAGTCTTTGATGTGGTCTTTCGAGCAGTCTCTATTGCCCCTGACTGACTTTCTTTGGTTAGCCCCTGATCAGGACAGTTCTTGGCCCTGGGCCACTAATTAGGCCTAGTGGTCTGTTTCCGTACCTTTGGGCCATGTTTCTGGAGGCAGCCTGGTGCAGGGGTGTTGTCCCTTTTCTGTCCTATGCTTTCTGCCTCCTTTTCCTACTCTGAGCTTTCTCCTTTTGTAGCAGGCCTTGTTTCCCCTACTGGTTGGAGCTGTGGATGCCTGCCTCCATGATTGGCAGTTGTGTCAGCTGCGTGGAAATGTGGTCACGCTGCTTGCTTGTAGGCCTAGGCACCGACTCTGTGGGTGCCCCAGAGCTGAGGCTTCCATGGAAAAAAACAGTGGGTGCTCAGCACCCACCAGCAGGCCCTGCTGATTGCTCCACCCCCTCACCCCCAGTGCATCCCACCACAGATCAGCTGTTCAGCAGCAGGCAGGAGGCCCTGGGGGTTAGGGAGCGGAGTGAGGGTGCGGTGCACTCAGGGAAGGGTGCAGAATGAGGAGGTGGAGCGGGAAGAGGCGAGGTGGGGTGGAGAGGGGGCAGGGACTGGGGCAGAGCGGGGGTCGAGCATCCCCAGGGAAATGAGAAAGTTGGTGCCTCAGCTTTTGTGCAGGAGAGACTGCCCTCCCACTTCCGCCTCTGCTCAGAAGAGGGTTTGTAGACCCCA